>NC_137462.1:67534444-68786520 GCF_964235325.1 Thermobia domestica
GAAGGAAGTAAACATATAGGGCCTTATGCAGAATCATTTTGAAGTGCGATTAGCGCCATACTAAAGAGCTCGACTAACATAAGTCTCCTGCAGTAGTCAGTGTTTTAGTATGAAGCTAATCAAAGTTCGAAACGACTCTGCATAAGGCGGATAATATTTATGCTCAGTTGTTTCATCGCCGTCCGATGTTGCCAGGTGTAGGTGGGAAAAGTTTGTTCGGTCGTAAAGTTTCCACTTTTTCCCGCAACATTTTTTCAACTTTCGTCTACGGAGGGGGGGGGCTGGAAGTAATGTATTTTCCATTAATGATCGTTTGTATTTTATATATTGCAATGTACGAAAAGGATATGTTATAAAAAGGATATGTTTAATAAGATAGTTCCAGAATGTAGAAACTTGAAATTACATTTTCTGGGTTTTCCAAAAATTGAGATCTGATACGCAAAAGCTATTATTATTTTCGAATTCAGTGGGACAAAACCTTTCAGAATCGCCTATTAGTTTTCAGGGGGGAGGGGGGAATTGGTGTTGAACCGTGAATTGCTGTTTATACTTTGGTACTAATAAAATTAAGATATTAATTTACTTACTGCATTTCTTTGATCCATCCTTGCTATTATAACACAGATAGCTCATTTTATAATATGTCGCAAAGTCATGGCGAATCGTATATGACAGGTGGTCAGGTATATAACCATCTCTCAAATTTCCCTCAAATACTGTACCTACTAACGTGTCTGCTCGTAGTGGTATATAAATATTTTTGAAGTTCCCCTCGAATATGATACCAACTAACGTTTCTGCTCGTAGTTTGTCTTTAAACTTAATTACTTTTCGTTCCAATTCTTCTTTATCCTCGCAAGGAACCAAAACTGGAATAAAGGTTACAACTAAATTAGAATTGCACAGTGTTGCATATCAATCAAGGGTGAACACTATCTATGGCCACAATCACAAAAGAAACCTGTCCCCGATTGAGGAAATATAGTCAGTACGATATTACTTGGGGACTTGTTGAACAGAAAAGACAGAATCTTACTAAATTAATAGTCTTAAGGTCACTGATTTCTTCTGTACCTATATAGTAATCACCTGAAAGAGAAAATTCGATCTTGCCAAAATACTTTATTTAACCAGTCACAAGCAAAGTGCGCTGCACAAACGCAAGGAATTTTAGGACAACCTTTTGTTACAACAATCTAATAATAATAATAATAATAATAATAATAATAATAATAATAATAATAATAATAATAATAATAATAATAATAATGAGTGCATATATCTTAAAATATGAGCAACTTAATTGAAAAAAATAAATAATTTGTCAATTTATCTAATCTAATTTGTCAATTTTATTTCAGTTTAGAATGTTAGACAAATTTCAGTTCTCGTTTTCTTACTGTAAAACTATTATATCCAAACTTAGTTTATGATTAATCTAATTAAATCAAGTTCTTTATATTTATTTCACTCTCACACCGTGTAATCTGCATTGTACTCTTTTAAAAAACTTTTAAAACAGTATTATTGCCAGCGTGTAACTTCATGCTATTTCTTTCAAATTTTCTACTAACTTCACCTTACATTAAACCTTATAATTTTTCTTATTTTCATTTATCCATATAGAAATAGTGAAACACCGAAAAGTAACTTCTGCATTAGTTATGTCACACAGTAGTCCCCTTCTTATATAGCCTCGCTGCTGAAAGGGATGTTAAAATCAACTCAACTCACTAGATCATGCACATTAATGTTAACGAATTATGCTATGTTATGTTGTGTATTTCTGAAGGAAAAATATTTGACATATTTTGATGATTTTAAAAGGGAAAATCTTATTCATAATTGTTGGTCTATTTACGAGCGTACAGTAAATAATGATCTCACGTGCTCCGCCAGGTGAGATCCCCAAATGTTTTACGAAATATCATCAAACCTTAACAATTAAATACTCAAAAAAGAAAAAAAACTAAAATAACAGAAAATAAAGATTCTTATGAATACCTTTTTTTTAAAACGTTATTACTATTTACTTGTTGAAAACTTTACTTACCAGAAATATTTATGAAGGGATATTGTTGCAGTCTTGATTTAACACGATTCATCAATTCATTAGTAAAGCTGTTGTTTGGAGCATACAGAAATTCTAGATTTCCACTCAAAGTTTCTATCATGTCATCCTCTGTAGCAGCGGGTCTAACTGTTGTTTCCTTATGATAAACAATGTCATCTTGTTTTGGGAAAACCACAAGTAGAAATAGACCAGTAGCAATTAGAATTTCAATTAGATGAGAAAACCAATGTCTTCGTCGAATTAGTAAGTCTTTCCAGAAAAGAACAAAAATATTTCTCACAATTCTAACCATTTCTGGACGAAACTATTCGTTTCAAAATATATTATAGAACAATCATCTTCTTCTCTGAGCAGAATAGGCCCGGTTTAACCTAAAAATATGTTTAAAAAACAATATAAAATATTTCACTGTTTCAAAATTATTAACATAATTTTCAATTTATGCTACTTATATTACCATGCATCAAACCATCTTAGCCTTTGAAGAGTAAACATTACAATGGAATCTCGAGTTGCGATTATCATTCGTTCCGTAACGCTGTTTGCCAACTAAAACAACTTTTCCTATTTACATTGATGTAACTACACTTAATTCGTTCTGGTCACAAAATCTTGGTGTCAGGGGAGTCTGAAAATAAGCTTCCCCTCTTGTTTTCCCCCTGGAAAGAGAACAGCAAATGAGAAAACAAGGCAGCAATGAGGGAGTCCTAATCTTGCATCCAGTGACTTTCGGCGGCAGATGCTTTGGAACAGAGATGTGCGTCTACGCGTAAAAAACGATAGTTTACGTTTACGTGTCAACTATACGTAGACAATGTAAACAACGTAGACTATGTAGAATATGTCAACAACACGTAATTTAATATGGTGTCGTGGACAATAAAGGAGCTTTCTTTTGTCGTTACCTTGCGAAATTGCGTACAAAATAAAATGCCTAGACCAGCGAATAGTAACTTTCGAATACTTAGTTTCGTCTTGATGAAGGAAAATGAAAAATATTATGCATTTTGTAAAATATGCAAGAAAAAATTGGCAAATACAGCATATTCAAGACTGAAAGCTCACAGGTGAGAATTAGTTTTGTAAATTTTATTATAAAAGCAGTGCTCGAAGTGGAAAATCTAAGGAAGTGGTATGTGCAGAGCAGAGTAAACATACAGATTAGATAATTCCCTCTACTTTTTATATGTTACTCGTTTCCCTAATATTTCGCTGCGCCGAAGCAAAACAACTGAATGAGGAAATATGAACAAACGAGCAACGAAATTCTTCCTTACATTTGATAGTGGTTGTCTACATAGTCTACACGGGAAAAGGTGTAATGTAGATTACGTATAGATTACAGTAGACAATCGCGTAGACGTAAAATTATAGTTTACGGCACATCACTGCTTTGGAAGCAATGTTGAAGTCACAGAAGCTGTTCGAAGCTTCTTCCGTATGCAGAGCCCTTAATTTTTCCTGGAAGGGTTTATAAACCGGTGTGACAAATGTCTCAATGTACGTGTTACTTATGTGGAAAAATAAAGGTACGTCTGATCTTTAATGTCACATGCTACTTTTGGTCTTACATCCCCACCTCTGTCCACAGTCGCCGGGCTTGAAAAAATCTTGCTTGCAAGCACTCGCCAGCCAGCTAAAAATCTACTAGCCAGACCATTTTGCAATAGATAAAAGTCATTTTGCGACGCAGTAAACATATGACCACATTTCTTGTCTTGTTTATTGACATGTCTTTTACAAATGAAAAAGAGTGGCACGTGCTATTTATTCTTCAATTCAAGTTTTTGACTGATCGGACTTTACTCACCAATGTAGAAGAGTACTCGCCACTGGCGAGCAGGAGAGTGAATTTTTCAAGCCCTGCACACACACACATATATCATATATATATATATATATATATATATATATATATATATATATATATATATATATATATATATATAATAACGGTTTCGGATATCTAACATATCCTTCTTCAGACAATATCGAAAATAAATGAAAATACAGACATATATAGAGTCATTGTTATGGCAAAGTTTAAATTCTTTCAACAGATATATATATATATATATATATATATATATATATATATATATATATATATATATATATATATATATATATATATATATATAGTTACTGTTGTACTTTTTTTCTCCTATTTGCTGAAGCCTTCAGCCAATCCCGCAAGTCTTCTTGTTCACTTTCCAACTATCACGTTCTCCCATTTTTGTTTCTTATAAGGGCCTTTTTTTTTTTAAATTTTCTTCTTGTCTATGCTATCCAAACTTCCTTGCCATAATTCATTAATAAGTAAGCCTCCTGTCCAGTTCATCAGTTTATCTCTTCCTACCTTTTTTTATCCAGTCTACTTTTTTCCACTTCCTTATTATCATTCTTTTCTCCATCTCCAATACTTCCGTCTTATCCCAATTAATTCCATGATTCGTCTCCTTAACATGTTTATATATGGCTTCCTCCTAACATCATTTTCATGTTGTTTTAATCTTTCTTTCACTCTCTTTCCTGTTTCTCCTATATATGACATATCGCAGTCCTTACACCATACCCTATAGATGATTCCTTCTTCCTCTTCGTTAATCTTTTTAGTTCCTTTTCTATTCTTCTTCTTTATTAATCTTAATAAATTTTCTCCACTCTTGCTATAAGTTCTGACCTCTCCATTCTTCAATAAATTCTTTAGTTTCTCCGTTTCTTCTCCCATACTTTCTATACCATGCCATTTTCCACTCTCATCCTCTTCATTCTTCTTTCTCCCTCTCTTCCTTTTCCTGCGTTCTTCTTCCTCCTCTAACTCCTCCTTGCTGTAACCATTCTTCTCTAACTGTCTATAGAATTTCTGTATGCTCTCCTTCCTTCCTTCCTCTTCGTCCTCCAGCATTTCTATTCTTCTTATCATGTTTGTTATGAAATTTATCTTTGTACTCCTGTCCACGTCGCTTCTCTCATGGCACTACACCCCCGCTGAGCTATATATATGTCTGTATTTTCATTTATTTTCGATATTGTCTGAAGGAAGATATGTTAGATATCCGAAACCGTTATTATAATTTTAAAAAAAATGTGTTTTAAGCTTTGGTCAGTGTTTCTTTTGTTAAAATAATCAATCCAAAGCCATGGATAGTCTTACTATATATATAGTGTTTTCTGTAATGAAGAATATTGTATGAATTATAAATTATGCTTAATTAAAGAAAAATAGGTATAACTAAATTAAATAAAACACCATGAGAGCTAAAATATTACAAGAAGTGCAGAAAAGAAAAACTAAAACTTTTGAACACAGTATCTTTACGGCAAATGAGCGAAAACACTTTTGAGCGCGCGGAGTTGTGTGTGTGTATAAGTTCGTACCTGCAAAATATCGTTCGAGAACTGGAGGAAATTTTGTTTATGAAACTTGTTCGTAAACCGATTTGTTCACGAAGAGAGGGGTTCGTGACTCGAGGGTGCACTGTATTATGAATCCTATGGACTAGAGTTATATTCTTCATAACCGATTTATTGTAGTTTACTAAAATATCTTCGATTCATCAATTAAAGCTATATATTAATTCACTGTACAAAAATTTCTTTTCTTATACCAAAAAGGTGGATAAATAGTTTTTCTTAACATCCATATGCAGAAGGTGCATTGATGGATCCATTTCGTTCTATAAACTAGTGTTGCAGCTACTGTTTCCTTTCATAATACAATTTTCATATTGATGTATGTTTAAAAAAGTCAGATTTTTAAATGCTTGAACATACATGAGTTGATAACACTGAAAGTTCGTAACAGTGCCATCTTACGGCCGAAAGTAAAATCTGCGTGAAATTCTGTTAGCACGAATCATAGAGTAAATATGACCAGTGGCACGAATTGCGTCATATTTCAAGAAATATTGAAACGGGTCGAACCTATGTTGATCAAGTGTAGTAAACCCAATTATTTAAGTGCAGTGAACCTAAAGTTTTGCTTTATGAATTGCTTTACTTGTGATATGAGAATTTACCTGAACTGATAAATCATCAAAATCGGTGAGTCTCTTCTATGTTGTAAATTATTAAATTGAATTATAATAGCTGATACAGTTATGGTATAATATATTAGACCTATACTCTAGCAAGGTATATAAAATGACCTCTCTGTAGATCGCCATTCAATTAATTGTCAAGTGTTTGCTGACACATTTAACTGAGTTTAAAATCCATTCATTGTTTCAGCTATTGTTGATAGAGTGGATATTCTGACGTTAAATTATTTTCAGAAATAGTCATCACTACTGGAAGTGTAGAAATTGAATTAATTCTCAAGTAAAAAGAAGCGTTGCCAGATCTAGCATAATGATGCTAGACCTAGCATAATTTGCATGTCTTTAGCATCTAGCATCTTGCTTTTAGCATCCTGCCCAAATCTAGCATAATTTCAGCAAGTTTATCAAAAAGCCGTAAAACCTGGAGATGAGAAAGAAGTTGGTCGTGGGAAGAAAAAGAACGGCAGAAAACTATCCTCTCCCATTGATTCATACAGTCGGTAAACCATACAGGCAGTCTTATTGTCCGTAGTAGATTAGAAACGGCTTTGGGCTTTTTTTTTTTGTGGCTCCACCCAGGGTTTTTTAATCCTTTAACTACGAGGCATGGGCGTAGCTATGGGGGTCATTCTCTCCCCAACTTTTTGACAATTTCACTATCTTTATTTCTGACTTCATGACCATCTTTATTCCTGAAAAGGACCATCTTTATTCCTGGTCCGACCGACCAAAAATTTGTCCCCCAGCAGCCAATTCCCAACTCCGCTTATGCTGCGAGGTAATTTTCTTTCAAAATATGTAAACAAACACTTTGCATTCATTTATACGATATAATATGCCATTGAGTTTGCCAACGACTGCACTAGTTTAGTTGAGTTAAAGCTTTAGTGCGTGAAGTATTGAGTTCCATCCACGCATTCTTGCGCTCTGTGTATTTTAAGTTGCGTTATCGTATCTCAGCTTCTTTTTTTCCTTTTAAAACTCCTGAATTAGTAATTATGAGAATCTAGCATAATTTGACCAAATATAGCATAATTTCGATCAGGTTTTGGAATAATTCCGAACTGTGAGTCTGGCAACGCTGGTAAAAAGATACGTGCATTAAAACTTACAGAGTAGTTGATTGCTGCATTCAATTTTAATTGGTTGTTAATGTTTCTTGTATTTGGTTGCAGTGCTCAATATTTAATTGAAGATAATAACTTATTTAAATTTAAATTTCATGCTACTTGTCATTCAACCTTTAGTTTTAGATTCAATGACGAAAACGTATGTTAGAGTTTCGTATGTTATAGAACTGAATGCTTAAACTATTTTGTTATCTGAATAGCAACTACTACTTACTGCATTTATGGAAAAATTAGTCTGTTAACACTGGTTAATTATTTTCGGTGTTTAACTAATGCTGATTCTCACTTCAAATATTACGGGTGGCGTTTTGTGGCCCTAATTAGTGACGCGTTTTGTTACACTTTTTATTAAGATGAATCACCACCCGGAAGTCAGTACATATTTTAGTTCATTCCCTTAACTACTGTGCAATGAAACATTACATATTATAAATATTGTACTTTAAGATAGATTTATGTTTCAGGTACAACACAAGACACTGATTCATTTGGTTATGTATTCTGATATCGAAAAGGATATTAAAAGAAAATATTTGATTCGTTTTACAATAAGCATACAAGATGGCACTTGCTGTTCGATCTTTCTAGAAGTGTTCAGTTTTATAAAATGTCTATTTGTACTTGTAAAATATTTTAAAGTAACGATCTTATTACAAAATAGATATATTGTTTGACCGTTTTTCGTGTTATGTTTCACATTATCTTTAAATATTAATTTACATTTAAGGAAATAGATATTGAGAAGAAACTTGCGCAGAACGCCATAATGCGTTGTACGTTTACTGTGGTAGTCACAATAAGAAAATTCCTGGATTCTAGCGTTGCAGTTCGAGAAGCGGAACTTAGCTGTGAATTCCGGTAAGGGTCAAAAATCAATTCTCCAGGCAGAATTCCATGATTACTTCCTTTATAATCTGACATCAGTAAATACTCGACACTATTTAGCAAAGCCGCACTATTCAAGCAGTGTTTGGCATAGCACCGAGAACACCTAGTGATACACCTTAAATACACACGTTACAATATACAACGATCTTACAATACATATACATTTAAAGATCTCCAGAAAGAATCCGAATTAAAAGAGATATGATTTCACATTTCATTTAAGTGAAAGATTGTCTTCCATATGTACCTGTATATTAGAATCAATGATAGAAATTATACGGTAATTCCCTTATTCATGAGGTACGGTCAAACATTTTTACAGTATGGGAAAATTCGATAATTTTGAAGCCCCAAATTTGATATATGGTTTATACTTTACGTCTGGATTAAAAAACAAAATAAAATAAGAGGGAGAAAGATGCAAATAAAAGTATTTTTAAATATATATATATATATATATATATATATATATATATATATATATATATATAAAGAAAATTTCTAAACGTATAGCCTACCCAAATAACGATTTTAAAAGTACAGTATACTACCTGAACCCCTGAACCTGCGATCTCTACACAGCGCATCATTCACATATGAGCATGAATACAGCAACATCTGTACATGTCCCTTTACAGACACAAGTAAAAGACGTCTTGAAAAAAAATCAGCAAGGGATATCATAAAGGGGAGATTTTTTAAGATTATTTTTTGAATATCGCACCATTTGCAAGATTGAGCCTACTTCCGGTGGGAGTTTCTAATTCATGTATGATCAGTGTTTTCTTTCTTCTTGTATGCAGTATGTAATAAGAAAATACATTACATATACAATTAATTATAATGTCAGTGATATATGGTGTTTATTGGCCAAAACAGTCCAAACAATAAAGAATCATCTTAGCCTGGAAAAATACTTATCCTTCGTTTTTCATGATCATTTGGGCATGAAACAAACGCCTGAGAGATATACAATCCCTGTATGCCACTATGTTGTGTTGGGGTGTATAACTCAGAGGATACTTTTTTAAAAAAAAAATTCAACACTTCCAGTGTACCCCTAAAAATGTAATAAAGAAATCACAGCCACCTTTTTTAACCCATATAATCCCCCCGGGACGAAAACGACCCACTTACGTATTTTGTTATTGCTAAAGCTTATATATTTGCCTCTGGATCGATAGCCAATAGGAGCTCAGCAAAACAAAATGACACTAAATTCACCAAGAATAGGTCGAAAATTATCTATTTACCAAAATAAATCAAAATTCAAACCAAAAAAGATAAGGGCATGCACATTTACTCTATTACAGTTTACAGCTTTTTAATCCTAGAGGATCAGAATTGAAACCGGAAGTTGTACAAAAATGAAATGAAATCTTTAAGTTTTACGTCCTATGGTTATGCAAGCTAGGCTAAAGGAGACAATGATGATGAGAAATAAATGAAATGGAGGAATGAAGAAAGTAGGAGGAAACGAGAGACCTCGAAAAAACCCACGCGTGTTTGTCCACCACAAAACTCACTTGGCGCGAGCTGGGATCGAACCAAGGACCCTATGCACCAGAGGCGAATGCTCTATCACTGAGCCACCGCGACCCTGGAAGTCGTACAGAATTCTACAGCCTCGAGATTTTTCGTAGAAAGGTGAGGATGAAAATTGAACTTCCTGCGATACTGAAGCCATATAAGAAAACAAGTTCTGCTGTTATCATTTTACAGCGATGAATGCTAAAAGCAAAAATATTAATACCCGTTACAGTTTGAACAGGAAAAAAAGTAAAAATATAAGGCGCTGGATCTATTCAATTAAACAGCTTGAGTCAATTGTAGTTTTAGCCCTATTATGTTTTAGGTAGAAACAAGAATTACTCTATTTCCAGCTTGAATAGAGCGATAGAAACAAGGGGAAACTTATTCTTGGGATGATAAATTACCTATAAGAAAAAGAAAAAGAAAATGAGAAAGCTGCTACTTGCCATCGCTTATCGCTTTCGCTCTATTTTAATCAAAATTGAAACAAAAAATGGTTGATTCATATCATTTTCATTTGGTATAGATAGAGGCTCAAGGGATGAGATTAACGTATTCTTGAAACACTGTGTCCATATCAAAAATGATTCTTGCTAATGTCTTACGTTGTTGCTATGACACGTGTCAAATTATAAGATGAGTGGACGGACGGAGGGACATACTTGTGCTACACGACTTTCCATACTTATACATAGCAAATTATGGATCTAAAACACCGATAATGGGCTACTACTACAAAGTAAACGTTTTGTTTTAATTACAAGGAATGTGACGCCATATAAAAGGTATAGCGAATGCTGTTTAACAAATACTTGGCAAAATAATATGGCAAACAATGTTGAGTTTTATCTAGATTTTCATCAATTTTATTTAGCACTTTATTAATTTCAGAGTAAATCAGTATGATAATAACATTTCTGTAGGTAAAGGGGTAGTAAGAAAGAAATTTGCACATGATTTCCATACAGAGAGTTCTTCCTCGTTCCGCTCCCAACCTAAACGGAACGAGGATTGACAACAGTTTTTACTTATTACTTAAAACAAAGTTATTGTATATGATTTCTTAACGACGATGTGATATACGAGGTGCTAAGTAATGACTTATAGTGTACACAGGAGCATTTTCAAAATCAAAAACTATCAAAGTCTGAAATACGTGTTCGGCGTCTTGAGTTTGCATAGTTAATCACATTTTTCTACCTAATCGGATTAATCACGACGGTGAGAATGAAGGTATGAAAATGAGAACAGTCAAAAGACACACGCAAGCTGTTATTTGCGCGGGAATATTAAAAATGAAGGTAAACAAAGGGGAATAATATTTTCGAACTTGAAGCGCTGTAGAATAGGGGTTTATGGGGTCAGAACTTAATACAAAGAATTTAGTCTTTTTCAAAGACTAATCACTACCAATGACTATTTAATTTTACTGACATATGAAATGCTTTCAATCTGAAAGAATTTATTGAGATCATTTCTTCATCAACTACACTTGTACCGCCAGGATATTTTTGTGCATACGTATCTAGTTGTGCGATATGTTTATCTGACTAAATAAAACATATTATAATTTTATATAAGTGTGTGTTAGTGTATTTTTATGTTAATTAATAAGAAGTAATCTTAAATTCAGAACTTCCATTCATTAAGAAATTAAATAATTACTGAATGGATATATAATAACCAAACTATATTATGGAAATTAAATACAAATATTAGCATATTCTTCAGATCCATTGATCAATATTGGGTCCAGTGATTCTGAACTTTTACATTAAAAAAAAAAAATTAACCGTAAAAGAAATGAAATTCAACTTCTATTTGTGTGGACACACACAGAATAAAATTTTAAAAGTTTAAAATTATTACTGGAAATTAATGTTGTCCATTTCGAACATTTAAAAAAATATAATTTCAAATGTATTGAAATTTCATTTCTTATGGATTGTATGGAAAAAACGTACATAGTTTTACTGTAAATTCCCATAACTGTTCTCCAAATGGATCTGTATTCCAACAAAGGGGAGTTTTGTCAAAGTTACCTAAATGTCCAAAATAAGCCTCTTGAAAACAGCTCTTATTTGTAAAAGAATACATAATGATCGCTTTTGGCCGTTGGTATGGTCTGTCCAAGCAGCTTGATAAAAATTAAGCATAGTATAACATAACAACAAAACTTGCATCTCTTATATGTAAAACAACAACAAAAAAAAAAAAAAAAAAAAAAAATCTTAGAGCGTTGGGTCCCCGAATTCTACTTTGACAAGGTCGTCAAAATCTCTAGCTACGGCTCTGGTAACAAGTGCGAAGAAATACAATTCGGCCTCACCGGACTTATTACTTCAGTCGTTTTTTCTGTACCCCCATTTAAAGAAGTTTAAATCACAACATTGTAGCAATGATGAAGGCATTATTGTGGGTGACAGTGATTTCCTGAACACTAGACCTCTGAATATTTTTCAGTGTCGCGAAAATCTGAGTCGATGTAAAAGTAACTTAAACTCAGGAGGAGCTACCTTGGAAAGTACAGAAAATGTTTCACGCTTGTGCGACTGTTTATTTTTTGTTATGTTAGAAAGTTGGCAGTCATTTACATGTAGTCGATATAATAATAATAATAATAATAATAATAATAATAATAATAATAATAATAATAATAATAATAATAATAATAAGAAGAAGAAGAAGAAGAAGAAGAAGAAGAAGAAGAAGAAAAATAATAATAAGAAGAATAAACTACCTCTCGCCTTCGGTACGAGCGGTCCCGGGTTCGATTCCCGGTGGGGGTACTCGGTCGAAAAAGTGTAAAACGCTTTTTTAGGCCAGTCACACTGAATGAGGTTTTCCTGGGTTTTCCTCATTCACACCAGGCAAATGCCGGGATGGTACCTCACTTATAGGTCCCAGGCCGCTTCTTTCCTTCCCCAATCCTTTCTTCCTTCTCTTTCCCCGGATTGTGTGCTCGCCGAAGGACGTCATCCCTCAAAACATGAAGGGCTAAATGGCCTTAGATGCCAAGCCCAGAAATCTAAATCCTAAATAATAATAAACTAACATGTAAGACAAGAAGAAGATAAAATTTAGAAATATATAAAATCACCCAGTAGGATTCAAGCCAGGTTCAAAAGCATTGAATCCCAACAGAAAGTAACAACGCTTTATTGTATTTTTTTTTTTTCGGGTCGAAAAGCGTTTCATTTGTTTATTTGTTTAACTACAGCAAATTTCTCTTCATTTGCCAGAGTACTATTTTGTTATGAAAGTCATCTTGCATTAAACAGTAGAATAAAATATGGATATTTTAAACTGCAAACTACGAGCTGTGTTCTCTTCAGGGGTCCCAGTCCCCCCAAAAGGCTGTGACGCCAATCCCCCCCCCCAAATTAACACAATATCCCCATCTCCATATTTAATTTTACACCTCTTCCTATCACAACACGTGAGATCATTGGCCAAAAAAATGGCCAAGTCTCACATTGCAATCACACAAAATTTAAATTTAAATGTAGTTTATTTAACGTGAAATTCATAAATAATCTTTGTGCACTTTAAGATGTTTCATTTTGTAAGGAAAAAATAAAATGTAAAGTTTTTGCAGACTTTGCTTATGCCTCGAGTCTCAGTGATGTAAAAGATTATGTTATATATACAAATAGAACGAATTTCAAGAAGAATGGATAATATTTAGAGGTTGCACACTTTGATCAGTTTTGTAAAAGTTAGCAAAAAATACGATTTTTCAGTGTTAATTACTTTTATTTTTAAAACTAGACATCACAAACTTAAAATAATACGAAACTAGACACTAAGATTAATAGGTGTAGTATGATAGGCAAAACATGCGTTATATTAATCAACTTTAAATGATGTAATCCCTTCTTTTGTTCGCTTGGTGACGGCTTTTCTGTGATGCTAGACTCTCCAAGAATTTGTTGTTCGTCCCTAACTTTACTTTAAACCTTTTTTTTTTTTATCAGAGCGATTGCACTAAATTAAAAATTATTTTTATTTTACTTTTTAACTGACCTAAAATTCCTTACACACCTCGATATTCACTTATAATCAGTAATTTACTGATTTATTATTTACACGCATGTTTATGTTGAAATTAGCCTTTATTTAAGCATATTGTTATATTTATTTTGAGAAACATTAACTAAAAGCACGGCTAATAATAAAAAGTAAGACATATTTTCTTAAAGATACGGAAAACTGGATAATTCCAGAAATTGAAAAATTACATGAAAGTTATACAAATAAAAGTAAATATCAAAAACATTGAACTTAATGAATCTGACATTTTAACAACAACCTTTGTCTGTTTACTGGCTAAGAAAAATTGATTAATAATGTCCTCATATGATAACTCGTTCAAATTTTCAGTCTCGCTACTTAAGTTATTTAATCAAAAGTCTCCCATGCTTGTTCATTTTACAGTTTTGATCCGACTCATAGTTCTTTCAGCTGATCAGCTTGTTACAAAGAGTGAAAAATGAATTCTGTAGAGCCCATTAACTTTGAAAATCCCGAGAGCTGCTGTAAGCACTTGTATAGCTTACTACGTTTAACAAGAGCTTCACAGTTGATTCCTCTTAATCATCAATTTCTTCTCCATCTAAAGCTTGTTTTTGAGCATCATCTGAATAGAATTTACTACTATTGTTCTTTAGGAGTTACATTTCTGGGCTTTCGGCATCTAAGGCCATTTAGCCCGTCACGATTCAGGGAAGACGTCCCTCGGCGAGCACATTATCCGGGGAAAGGGAAGGAAGAAAGGATTGGAGAAGGAAGGAAGCGGCTTGGGACCTATAAGTTAGGCACTACCCCAGCATTTGCCTCATGTGAATGAGGAAAACCCAGGAAAACCTCATTCAGAGTGGCTGGCCTGAAAAAGCGTTTTACACTATTTCGAGCGAGTGCCTCACCGGGAATCTAACCCGGTAACTATTGTTCTTGTTTTGTTTGAAAATCTTAGACTTTTTCGTTTGGGTAATAAATCAGAAATGTTTATGTTGTGGTGTTAAGCCTTGTATAGGACTGAAATTTTCTAGCTCGGCTACTGTTTCTTCACTATCAAAATGGTAGAAGTTACACAATTCTTGTATCATATTTGACCGAAAACGTTCATCCAGTTTGTTAAGTCCATCATGAGAAAAGAAAGCCATTTGAATCATTAAGGCCAAAGATTGGTTTGGAAAACGATCTAGGTAATTGAGCAGTCAGTGAGTCAAGGATCATAAAGTAAACATCAACTTTAATTTTTCTTAAAAGTTCAGTTATTATTTCATCAACTGTCACCTCGTCCATAAATCTTTTCCTCTTCCGCTAGAAATCCCCGCAAAAATTTTAATGACGACAGCATCATGTTCCCCCCTTGTGGGTACCCCTGGTTCCCTCCTTCCACGATTGTTAACAAAGTGTCCATTGTAGGCAAGGGCGCCCATCAAGGGGGGCAAGGTGGGCCGCCATCCCCCCTAAGAGGAAATCGTACTTGGGAATATCGAAAGCCCAATAGAATTTTTACATTAGTTATAGCAAAATTTAAAACCTCGCTTATATTTGCCCCCCCCCCTTGGAAACCACAACATGGGCGCCCTTGATTGTAGGTATTCAGAAAAATTAGGCAACAATTAAGATTTGGAGCAATATGCAGAAGTTTTTAATAGCAAAATAGAATACAGAATAGCAAAAGGGTCTCGTCTATACATGTAACTCTTATTTTATCAATTTTTAAAATTGTAGTTCATAACATTGATAAGGCATTAGCTAATGCTTTTGGCCATCGATATTTCACATTTGCTAGTCTCAACTATTAGCGGTCAAATGACGTTAGGTTTGACCTGCTGCGACTCATATACCCTGAGATTTAAGACACCGACGCAATCTCGAGCGCAAAAGGCTCATTACTTTTTTTTTTTTTAGACCATTCGATATTTAGCAATTAAAAATTATGTATAAAAGATAAAAACTTTGTCGTTTTAATTGAAAATGAAATGAAATCTTTAAGTTTAACGTCCCACGGTTATGCCGGTTAGGCTAAAGGAGACGGTGATGATGAGAAATGAGTGAAATGGTGGAATGAAGAAAGTGGGAGGAAAAACGGGAGAACCCCGAGGAAACCCACGTAGACGCTGTTTGTCCACCACATAGGTCACTTAGCGAGAGCACGGTTCGAACCCGGGACCTCATATACCAGAGGTGAACGTTCTCCCACTGAGCCACCGCAGCCCCTTGTTTTAATTGAGTCCTTAGTTAGGGATGTACGCAACAGGTGGAGTCCGGATCCTCCCCCCCCAAATCTCGACTTTCCTGTAAATTTAGTCTAATTTTAGGAGTGATTTTACAAATTTTAATATAATTTATTCCTCATTCTGAATTTGGACCCTCCTTAAGCTGTAGACCTCTCTCGAAATAAATTCCTGTGTACGTAACTGGACGTAATGGTAGGAATAAGACAAACAAAACTTTTCAGTCTGAAACTTGTCTCTCTCATTCACTAGCATACGCAGAATTTCGTCAAGGGAAAGGGGTTCAAGCATTCAAATTAATTTTCTTTCAGAGGGGGCAGGGTGGCTGTGGTAGAGCGCTTACCTCTGGTGCGTGGGTCCCCCTTGTTCGATCCCCGACCAAGTAAGATTGTGTGGACAACATTGTGTTCATGCGTTTTCTCGGGGTTCTCCAGTTTTCTCCCACTTTCTTATTCCACCAATTCTTCCATCATCATTCACTTGCTTTAATCATCGTCTCAATTAGCCTAGCGGGCATAACGTGGGATGTTAAACTGAAAGATTTCATTTCAGGACAAGCATGATTTTTTTTTTACGTATATATCAACATCATATTAAATTATATTTATCAATAATATCTTGCTCAATAGGTTGTTTAAATCCCGAACCGCTCTCCCTTGCAGTAGTAGTGGTCCCCGTATATCTAGTCGAGTCAGCAAAAATTTTTATGACGTCATAGGTCAAAGGTCAATGACCTTGGCCCGGGGTCAATGACCTAGGGGTACCTAGGACCACCCCCTCTAAATTTTGGCAGGGGTACAATGGCCCACCCCCTAAATTTTGGCAGGGGTACATAGGACCACCCCCCTTAAATTTTGGAAATTGCCAAATCTAAAAATTTGGTGTGGTAGCGTAGGACCATAGTATGTACCTCTATCAGTATTGGGGGTCTATGTCGTTCCCTTTCATGGGTAAAAAATTGCCAAAAATTCAAATTTCGGGGGTTTTTGACCTAATTTATCCCCTTTGATGAGGTGTTATTACCTTATATAGTTATATAGGCGTATACAGGGGTCCATTCCCTTTCATAAGACATGGGTATATTGGTGCACCCCTTGAAAAATTTGGGAGGGGTACCTTGGCCCACCCCTTAAATTTTGGAAATTGACCAATTTCTACATTGGGTATTATAGTACAGGACCCTAATATGTATCATGATAAATTTGGGTGGTCCACCTCGTTCCCTTCTAGGGGTACAAAATTGCCAAAAATATAAACGTAAGCAATACGTAGTACCACGTGTTTGGTTTTTGGTCGATTTTATCCCCTTTGATGAGGTGTTATTATCCTATATAGTTATATGGTTATGTATAGGGGTCCATTACCTTTCATAAGATATGGGTATATTTGTGCAATCCTTTAAAAATTTGGGAGGGGTACTTTTGCCCACCCCTTAAATTTTGGAAATTGCTCATTTTACATATTTGGTATTATACTACAGGACCCTAATATGTATTATGATACATTTGGATGGTCCACTTCGTTCCCTTCTAGGGGTATTAAATTACCAAAATATAAAACGTAAGCAATACGTAGTACCACGTGTTTGGTTTCGACATAAGTTATCCCCTTGGATGAGGTCCTATTACCTTATATGGTTATATGGTCATGTATAGTGGTCCATTATCTATCATAAGACATGGGTACATTTGTGCACCCCTTTAAATTTTTGGGAAGGGTACCTTGGCCCACCCCTTAAATTTTGGAAATTGCCCAATTTAAACATTAGGTATTATACTACAGGACCCTAATATGTATCATGATAAATTTGGGTGGTCCACCTCGTTCCCTTCTAGGGGTACAAAATTGCCAAAAATATAAACGTAAGCAATACGTAGTACCACGTGTTTGGTTTTTGGTCGATTTTATCGCCTTTGATGAGGTGTTATTATCCTATATAGTTATATGGTCATGTATAGGGGTCCATTACCTTTCATAAGATATGGGTATATTTGTGCACTCCTTTAAAAATTTGGGAGGGGTACCTTGGCCCACCCCTTAAATTTTGGAAATTGTCCAATTTAAACATTTGGTATTATAGTACCGGACCCTAACATGTATTATGATAAATTTGGGTGGTCCACCTCGTTCCCTTTTAGGGGTACAAAATTGCCAAAATATAAACGTAAGCAATACGTTGTACCACGTGTTTGGTTTTGACCTAAGTTATCCCCTTGGATGAGATCCTATTACCTTATATGGTTATATGTATAGGGGTCTATTCCCTATCATAAGACATAGGTACATTTGTGCACTCCTTTAAAAATTTGGGAGGGGTACCTTGGCCCACCCCTTCAATTTGGAAATTGCTCATTTTATATATTTGGTATTATAGTACTGGACCCTAATATGTATCATGATAAATTTGGGTGGTCCACCTCGTTCCCTTTTAGGGGTACAAAATTGTCAAATTTTAGTACAACCACGTGTTTGTTTTGGCTCAATTTATCCCCTTGGATGAGGTCCTATTACCTTATATGATTATATGGTTATGTATATTGGTCCATTCCCTATTATAAGACATGGGTATATTGATGCACCCCGGGAGGGGTACTTTGGCCCACCTCTTTATTTTGGAAATTGCCCAATTTAAACATTTGGTATAATAGTATAAGACCCTAATATATATTATGATAAATTTGGGTGGTCCATCTCGTTCCCTTTCATGGGTACGAAATTGCCAAATTTTAGTACAACCACGTGTTTCGTTTTCACCTAATTTATTCCCTTGGATGAGGTCCTATTACCTAATATGATTATATGGTCATGTATAGGGGTCCATTTTCTATCATAAGACATAGGTACATTGATGCACCCCGGGAGGGGTACCATAGCCAATCCCTTAAATTTTGGAATTTTTTTAATTTAAGCATTCGCTATCATAGTACATGACCTCAATATGTATCATGATAAATTTGGGTGGTCCACCTTGTTCCCTTTCATGAGTAAAAAATGCCAAAATATAAACATAAGCAATATGTTGTATCACGTGTTTGGTTTTTGGCCCAATTTATCCCGTTTGATGCGGTTCTATTACCGTATATGGTCATATGGTCATGTATATAGGTTCATTTCCTATCATAAGACATGAGTACATTGATGCACCCTTTAAAAATTTGGGAGGGGTATCTTGACTCATCCACTCAGTTTTAGAAATTGTTTTAATATAAGCATTTGGTATCTTCGTACAGGTCTTCAATATGTACCACTATAAATTTGGATGGTCCACATCGTTCCCTTTCATGGGTAAAGAACTACCAAAAATCAAATTTCGAAGGTTATTGACCCCTATTTAGCACGTTATATGGTTTATTACCTTTATATGTTTATGTTCTCTTTTAAATTTGGGAACTATAAAATAACATAATTTGGTAAACGTTTTCTAGGACCCATTGGTGTTCCTCTTATGGCCAAATATTCAAAATTTAAAGGTTATTGAACGGCTTTATTATTGAATAACTACAGGATTTATTACTTTTTCATAAGACACAGGTGTATTTGTGTACCAATCTTAAATTTCGGGAGGGGTGCATTTCTTATTGTCATATCAATAATTGGTAATTGTTCTTAAAATTGGATAGTATTTCATTCATTGGGTAAATCATTATGATCACGTGATCAGTTATTGACCTATGATGGGATTAGGAGTCCAGGACATTGGTACATTTAAACTTTGTAGGATAATTTGAGAATGCGTCATTGGTATTGATTATTACAGCCAAATATAAACATAAGCAATACGATGTACCACGTGATTGACCTTGATGAGGTAGTGTACAGGGATACATAGCTAACCTTATTGAATCTTATGACTCATAGTCTTAAGGGAATACATGCTACAACACTGGCAAAGTTATTGTTGATGTAATTTGATTGGTTGATCACTATCTTTCGTGCAATCTGATTGGCTGATCACTATCTTTCGTGCAATCTGATTGGTTGCTGATTTTCAAATCTTTGCTGCATTCAGTTTTAAGTTTTGTTTAACATTTAAAAATCTTGGTTTCGTTCAACATTTTGCACTCACTGATAAATATGATCAAAACCGTTTATTTGTTAATCGAATAGTTAAAAACCGGATAGTTTGACGGTTAACCGTGAAACGTAAAATTTTTAGTTTGACATTTTTTGTTTGAAACTTTTTGTTTGAAAATTCTTGCTTTCAAATTTTTGTTTGAATTTTTTGTTTCAAAATTTTGTTTGACATTTTTTTGACAACTTTTGTTTCAAAATTTTTTTGTTTAAAAATTTTTCGTTTGAAATTTTTGTTTGAAATTTTTCGTTTCCAAATTTTTTCGTTTAAAATTTTTTGTTTAAAATTTTTTGTTTCAAAATTTTTTCGTTTGAAATTTTTTGTTTCAAAATTTTGTTTCAAAGATTTTTGTTCTAAATTTTTGTTTCAAAGTTTGGTTTGACATTTTTAAAAGTTTGTGCACTCATTAGTAAAGAACCGGAACTGTTTAGAGCAAAAACCTTTGACAACATTGTGGTGCAATAGTACACGTCAGAACCTGGGGTTGTACTTGAAATGAAAAAACACAATTCATTGAAATGGATCATTTTATTACACTCCACATACATCCATACCAGATAGTGGTTCTGGATATTGTCGATACAATGTATTTTGAACTTCTTGCACTAGTTTGTCTTTAGCATATAATTTTAATTCCAATTGAAGTCTTTTAAGATCTAATGCAATATCAATTGGTGGAAACTCAATGTCCATTTGATCACAAATAAACTGTTTATCAATACAGGTATGCACTAGCCGGAACTGTTTAGAACAAAAACATCTGGCAACGTTGTGGTGCAATAGTACACGTCAGAACATGATAATGCAACGTCATCAGTTTTGCATCATATATAAGTATCGTTGGAGTTAGTATTCATGATAACGTCATCATGGCTACTTGTCTGCAGTTTCTAAACACACGTGATGTGATGAAATCATTTACCAAGATTACTAATTTACAACAGAATGTACCTTATAGAATCTTAGCTAGCCAAATGATCCCTACAAAGTTTGGATTAAGAATCGTAGTGAAGCTTGAAAATGATAAGAATATAATTTTACCAGCAAGATATTTACCCATGGAAGCATCAAAACAAGAAGAACTGCTGCGTTTCTTAAATACTGGATCTGTATCTTTATGTTACAAAGGATTCTTGGGTCGAAGTCATCAACTTGAATTTAGTACACATCAGCAATTGTGATGAAATCATGAATTCAAACGTCAGACATAGTTGTATGAATTTGGTTGGTCAGCATGACGTCAGCAACTGTGATGAAACCATGAATCAGCACATTCCTTACCAATGACGTCAGCAATAACTATAAACCAGCAAATACAGTGTCAGCTCATGAAATCATTTGAGCAAGTGCTTTTCAGGAGGAAAGATGTGTACTTCTAACGATAAAGAGTTCATCTTCGCAAGCTATTATCCAATAAATATATTTCAAACAAAACATGTGATGATTGGTATCAGTGCTAGAACATTTGAACCTGTGATTCGATTGGGCAAAGCAGAACAATTTGGTGTACAACTGACCTGTGAAGAATGGCAAATATTATGTTCACGAATCGACCAAATGAACGATTATTTTCATGATGAGCTAAATGTGACCATAGTCAAATCATTAGGCTCAAATCATGAAGTGGTGCTGCGTACAGTCCTCGAAGAGAAGATGGTGCTGTTACGTAAAAAGAGTACATTCCATGTCCCTCGCAATATGGTGTATCTAACACAAACTGAATGGAACAAATTCATCAGCGTATTTCAGTGTGTGAAACATGCAGTGGAAGTGTGCAACAAAACTAGTATATTCCTGAAAAAGTACTATTTTGAAAAATGTGTTATGCATATTGTACAACATGTATCTAGATATTGTGATGGTTGTCAACATCGTTCGTGGGTGCATACCTGTATTGATAAACAGTTTATTTGTGATCAAATGGACATTGAGTTTCCACCAATTGATATTGCATTAGATCTTAAAAGACTTCAATTGGAATTAAAATTATATGCTAAAGACAAACTAGTGCAAGAAGTTCAAAATACATTGTATCGACAATATCCAGAACCACTATCTGGTATGGATGTATGTGGAGTGTAATAAAATGATCCATTTCAATGAATTGTGTTTTTTCATTTCAAGTACAACCCCAGGTTCTGACGTGTACTATTGCACCACAATGTTGTCAAAGGTTTTTGCTCTAAACAGTTCCGGTTCTTTACTAATGAGTGCACAAACTTTTAAAAATGTCAAACCAAACTTTGAAACAAAAATTTAGAACAAAAATCTTTGAAACAAAATTTTGAAACAAAAAATTTCAAACGAAAAAATTTTGAAACAAAAAATTTTAAACAAAAAATTTTAAACGAAAAAATTTGGAAACGAAAAATTTCAAACAAAAATTTCAAACGAAAAATTTTTAAACAAAAAAATTTTGAAACAAAAGTTGTCAAAAAAAAATGTCAAACAAAATTTTGAAACAAAAAATTCAAACAAAAATTTGAAAGCAAGAATTTTCAAACAAAAAGTTTCAAACAAAAAATGTCAAACTAAAAATTTTACGTTTCACGGTTAACCGTCAAACTTTATCCGGTTTTTAACTATTCGATTAACAAATAAACGGTTTTGATCATATTTATCAGTGAGTGCAAAATGTTGAACGAAACCAAGATTTTTAAATGTTAAACAAAACTTAAAACTGAATGCAGCAAAGATTTGAAAATCAGCAACCAATCAGATTGCACGAAAGATAGTGATCAGCCAATCAGATTGCACGAAAGATAGTGATCAACCAATCAAATTACATCAACAATAACTTTGCCAGTGTTGTAGCATGTATTCCCTTAAGACTATGAGTCATAAGATTCAATAAGGTTAGCTATGTATCCCTGTACACTACCTCATCAAGGTCAATCACGTGGTACATCGTATTGCTTATGTTTATATTTGGCTGTAATAATCAATACCAATGACGCATTCTCAAATTATCCTACAAAGTTTAAATGTACCAATGTCCTGGACTCCTAATCCCATCATAGGTCAATAACTGATCACGTGATCATAATGATTTACCCAATGAATGAAATACTATCCAATTTTAAGAACAATTACCAATTATTGATATGACAATAAGAAATGCACCCCTCCCGAAATTTAAGATTGGTACACAAATACACCTGTGTCTTATGAAAAAGTAATAAATCCTGTAGTTATTCAATAATAAAGCCGTTCAATAACCTTTAAATTTTGAATATTTGGCCATAAGAGGAACACCAATGGGTCCTAGAAAACGTTTACCAAATTATGTTATTTTATAGTTCCCAAATTTAAAAGAGAACATAAACATATAAAGGTAATAAACCATATAACGTGCTAAATAGGGGTCAATAACCTTCGAAATTTGATTTTTGGTAGTTCTTTACCCATGAAAGGGAACGATGTGGACCATCCAAATTTATAGTGGTACATATTGAAGACCTGTACGAAGATACCAAATGCTTATATTAAAACAATTTCTAAAACTGAGTGGATGAGTCAAGATACCCCTCCCAAATTTTTAAAGGGTGCATCAATGTACTCATGTCTTATGATAGGAAATGAACCTATATACATGACCATATGACCATATACGGTAATAGAACCGCATCAAACGGGATAAATTGGGCCAAAAACCAAACACGTGATACAACATATTGCTTATGTTTATATTTTGGCATTTTTTTACTCATGAAAGGGAACAAGGTGGACCACCCAAATTTATCATGATACATATTGAGGTCATGTACTATGATAGCGAATGCTTAAATTAAAAAAATTCCAAAATTTAAGGGATTGGCTATGGTACCCCTCCCGGGGTGCATCAATGTACCTATGTCTTATGATTAGACTTCGGAATTTTAGGCACCAAAAAGTTTAATTTTAGGCGCCTAAAATAGGTACTAAAAATAGGAAAATAGGCGCTAAAAATTAAAAATAGGCTCTAAAAATAATAGTATAAATTATTACATACCCCTTTTTATTAACATCTTTTGTTTTCAGTGAATCAGGTGATTCATTCAGTACACAACTTGCTCATTCGTAATTTTGGAAACAGTAAATTACCAACAGTTTCTCAAAGTTTTCGACTGTCAATCTCTCTCTTTTGTCTGTAAGGATCATCTTTGCTGCCGAAAACGATCTTTCCACTGAGACAGATGTTACAGGAGCATACTTAAATTTCGATACATTTTTCATTTCCACTTCGTCGGGGATGGTTTCATCCTCTCCCATCAAAACTTTCCCTATACGAGCCAACACAAGAAATCCCTCATTCTTCTTCACTACACTTTCCCACTTACACTGCACTTTTTCCCCAACTTTCCCCGTAGCACTTTGGATTTTCTTTTCGGCTTCGTTAACTACTGACACCTGTTCACTAAGTGGCTTTCCCGTAGCTTCCAACTTAGTGATCGTCGTAGGTAAGAATGAAAAATTTGACTTGATATATACAAGATCTCTTTTGAGAATGGGATCTTTGAAAAGTTCCTTCAAAACTGAAACACTTGCAATGTTTTCCACACCAGGAAGTTCGCCAACAACACCAGCAATAGCGTCCAAGTTCTCTGCGTAATACAAAGCTGCTTCAAGCCATGTTCCCCAGCGCGTTAGGACAGGTTGTGGAGGAAGAGAAATGCCAGGCAGTTTTTCTTTAAAGACAGCGATTCTCGATGGGGCTTTGCAAAAAGTTTTTTTCATGTTAGAAATGAGGGCATTGACTTGAGGAAATTCGTTCCTGATTGCTTCAGAAATTCTATGAAAAGCATGTGCTACACAGGTAACATGGATGAGGTTGGGGTAGAAAGGTTTTAGGTTCTTAAACGCAGCAATCATGTAAGAAGCTGCATCTGTGCAAAGAAGAAGAATTTTAGAATCATCCACACCACTAGGATACAGAAGTTGCAAACTTTTGTTCACGGTGTAAGCAATTGTCTGGGCACTCACTTTCTTAATTTCCTTGCTACTTAACAAGTGAGGAGTTGAAGGTCCATCTTCATCAAGTTTTCCTACAACAACATTCACTATGTATCTATTGCATGCATCAGTAGTCTCATCGACGCCTACCCAAATGCTGGAATCGCCAATATCCTTTCTGATTGTATCAAGTGTATTGTTGTATTCAGAATCCAAACACGTTTTCCTGAGTGTTGACTCACACGGTATCGATTGCTGGCACCACTTCTGTAAAAACTGTCGGAATGTTTCATTTTGAAGTGTGTTCCATGGGATGTTGGCAGCGACAAGGGCTCTAGCAAGATCCGCATTAAATGTGTTCGCAGTTCCAGATTCAGATCCAGATCCAGAAGGCTGAGTTAACTGTGTCTGTTTCTGTTGTTTCTTCGCTTTAGATTTGGCAAGATGTCCAGCACCATCAATGTGTTGCTTTAAGTGGCACTTCTTTTCCTGAGAAACCTTAAAAAAAAAAAAAAAAACGCTTAGAAATATATTTTCAAATGCTTCTTACAAAACTAGTGAAGATGGTGGCGTTTTAACTTTAATTTCGGTTTCAAATTCTCTAATTTTCTTCGTGTACATTGCGACTAGTATTTTCAAACGGGTCAGTTCGGGTCAGCTTATTGTTGGACACCCTCAGTAACGGGTCGGGTCAGGTCAGCCTAACTCGGGTCACGAGTCTGGTATCGTTAGACCAACTCAGTTCACCAGTCGGGTCGGGTCAAACTATCTCGGGTGACCCGACTCGACCGGTGAACTGAGTTGGTCTAACGCTACCCGACCCGTGACCCGAGTTAGGCTGACCTGACCCGACCCGTTACTCGAGGGTGTCCAACCAAAAGTCGACCCGAACTGACCCGATTGAGAGCACTAATTGCGACAACTACCATCACTGTTTGCTTGCCTTTCTGGTCGTAATGTGCTTTTTTTTTTTTTTTTAATCGGTGAACGTTACATTATTGATTTAAAGTTGACAAAAAGGCAAACTTGTTGGTCTACCTCGTTAAAGACCAATATACCCCAGTCCCATTTCGAATCAGAACAGATCAAATAAAAGACTAATCGATGAGCATTTTACTTCAGAATAATCCCCAATTTACAGACAGAAGCAATAAAATTGTATATCAATATCTGAGAAATAATATTTAATTTTAAGCACTGTAACTAATTTAATTTTAAGCACTATATTTTATTTAATTTCGAATGCTGACACACTCCAACTTGGCAAAAATTAAAACATAATTTGGCAATATTTTGTTTGGGATTTGGATGCCAAAATAATTGCATGAAAAATTTCAAAATATCGTCCCTTTAAAATTTTCTTTAAAACTGTAATTTACAAAATTTTTAACTGATTTGAACCAAATTTTCCCCAAAATATGATTAAAATGTTTCAGTGTGAAAATCAGTGACCTGTCAAAAATTTAAAATAAGGGCCGTTTTAAAATTTCAAAAATTCAAAATTTTTGCAACTATCAACTGACAGAAACCAAAGTTAGAACGAAAATAAAGTATTAGCAATGCCTTAGTTGAGCGTGAACATCAGCATGATACAATAAATAAAATTGGCGTTTTTTAATTTTTTTTTTTTGGAAATTAGTTGTCTCTTGCGGCCCTGCGACAAAAGGTGTATGGATATTCTTCATCAGGAGAGAGAGAGAGAGAGAGCAATCGATTAGAATTCCTTTTTTTTTTTTTTTTTTTTGGCTTTGGGGAGAGAACATCAGAGACAAATTCTTCCTTTCTTAAGATCTGTCCTAAAATAAAATTATCCGCAATTGTAATTCTTGTTAGACGAGTGTCAGACTGTTCTTTTCTTGCCCCTGTGTGGAATTTATTTGTCTGTAACTATGGATGGAAATCAATAGCATCTTAAGACAATAGACAGTAGCACCTCGAGCAAAATTGATAAATAAAAAAACAAAGAGACAAACAAGTTTCTGCTTCGTAAAACAAGTTCTGAGACAATCTATGAACCTCAAACGCCGTTATTTAACTATTAACAGATCTTTTCTTTCTTTTTCGAGAAAAATAACAAAAAAAAAAAAATGGCCTTTAAACATTTTTCCTATCTTTTATGCTTTTCAAGATATTGACATTTCTAGTTTTTCTTTCAAACTGAAATCCTCGTTTTTAGATATTTTCGGGATGAAAGGATATATCCAGTTTCCTTAACTTTTTAAAGATAATCAATATTGGCATTGCACATTTCTTCTTTCAAACTTTTGGAACTGTTGGCATTTAAAAAAAATTGAATCCCGCCTTTCTTAACTTCTTTCGTATTTTTTTTTTCTTTTGAAAAACGAGATAGCAAAAATATGTTTTCTTAAGCTCCTGAAACTGTCGAGTAATTGCTGGCATTAAACATTTTTCTCCGAAAAGAGGACCCCTTTTGGAGTTACTGACACAATATGTCAACTTTAACTTACATTGTTTTTAACCTTTACCGCTTTTTTTCGGGGGGGGGAGTCCTTCGGAAAGAACCGAGAATGCCATGTCCGCTTTTCTCAAGATCCCCGAGAATCCCTAAAACTGTTGAATGTGTAAGTCTAGACACTTTCTTCCATTAGCACTTTCAAAACCATCGTTCATATATTTCATTTAAGCAGGCTGCTAGAAGTCTTTACATTTTAAAGATTTTCCTGTGTTACAGGATTATTTTTATGTTTTTTCTTAACTGATCTAAATTCCATGTAAATTAGATTTTCACGAGTTCAGCAGCTCAGTAACGTTGTCTCTTAAAATAGTTAACCTCCCATTGATAAAGGTTTTACTTTAGCTAGCTATACAGAAACAAGGAGGGGGGGGTGTACAATTGATTTAATTAAATTTATAAATTCTGTAAATAAAAATAGCTTTTCTTACCTGCTTGCTGCACAATGGACAAAAGATTATTCTTCCATCGTATGTTAGATCTGGAAATTCTTGCAACCACTGGCGAATCAAGGTACTTTTTGAAGACTTCTCCTTTGGCATTGTTGCGTATGATACAAAACTTCTTTTTAAGAATCCTCAAGATCTGTGACTGGGCTGTAAGCCGTTGAGTCCAATTGTTCATGCGTTGTAGAGACGATGTATCGTTCTTGAACTACGTGTTTAAGATAAATCACTGCACTGACCCGAAAATGATACATGGATGGATACTCCAGTCAACTGAACCGCGTCACTTCATGAATCGTTTCTGTTCGTGGACTTTGGTTTTTCCCAAATATTGAAAGCGAAGACCCGAAGAGATTCTTGCTTCAATAGAGCTGTGTGTTGATTTGTGAATGTGTGTGTGTAAACTATTGTCCAAATTCCAGAGAGCTGAACGGATCACAGAAGAGCTGAAGTGAGCCGCTACAGAAGAGAAAAGGTGGAATAGTTCCAAGAATGCAGAACGGCAGGGAGGGGAATATTGGTTACTGCGATATGCACTTAGCAATAGCTTTGGTTTTGCCCCTGGGGAAAGAGAGACAGACAGAAAGAGATAGAGATCTTTCAGTACAGTGTCTGCAGGATGCAAAGGGATGGTTTGTCTTTGTCTTTCACAAATGGGCTTGACCTTGAGCAGAAATAGCTCAACTTTTAGAAACAATTTTTTACATACAACCACCCTCTGCGTTTCACTTCTTCATACGAGTTAGACTAAAATTAGCCTCGACAAACACACTCACTCTGCCTTCAGATTTGTCAATTAAATTTCACTCAACACTAAAAAAAAAGTTTATTTAAAAAATACAGGAATTTTGTATTTTTTGCAGTTTTAGGCATTTTTAGGCCAAAACGGCCAAAATAGGCGCTAAACTCCATTTTAGGCATTTTTAGGGCACTTATAAAGTGTTTTAATAGGCTTAATTCCTCATGATTCGTAAAGATCCGAAGTATTTTTTACTTAATATAAAGGGAACAAAATAGGCATTTGCCTTAAAATCCGAAGTCTACTTATGATAGAAAATGGACCCCTATACATGACCATATAATCATATTAGGTAATAGGACCTCATCCAAGGGAATAAATTAGGTGAAAACGAAACACGTGGTTGTACTAAAATTTGGCAATTTCGTACCCATGAAAGGGAACGAGATGGACCACCCAAATTTATCATAATATATATTAGGGTCTTATACTATTATACCAAATGTTTAAATTGGGCAATTTCCAAAATAAAGAGGTGGGCCAAAGTACCCCTCCCGGGGTGCATCAATATACCCATGTCTTATAATAGGGAATGGACCAATATACATAACCATATAATCATATAAGGTAATAGGACCTCATCCAAGGGGATAAATTGAGCCAAAACAAACACGTGGTTGTACTAAAATTTGACAATTTTGTACCCCTAAAAGGGAACGAGGTGGACCACCCAAATTTATCATGATACATATTAGGGTCCAGTACTATAATACCAAATATATAAAATGAGCAATTTCCAAATTGAAGGGGTGGGCCAAGGTACCCCTCCCAAATTTTTAAAGGAGTGCACAAATGTACCTATGTCTTATGATAGGGAATAGACCCCTATACATGTAACCATATAAGGTAATAGGATCTCATCCAAGGGGATAACTTAGGTCAAAACCAAACACGTGGTACAACGTATTGCTTACGTTTATATTTTGGCAATTTTGTACCCCTAAAAGGGAACGAGGTGGACCACCCAAATTTATCATAATACATGTTAGGGTCCGGTACTATAATACCAAATGTTTAAATTGGACAATTTCCAAAATTTAAGGGGTGGGCCAAGGTACCCCTCCCAAATTTTTAAAGGAGTGCACAAATATACCCATATCTTATGAAAGGTAATGGACCCCTATACATGACCATATAACTATATAGGATAATAACACCTCATCAAAGGCGATAAAATCGACCAAAAACCAAACACGTGGTACTACGTATTGCTTACGTTTATATTTTTGGCAATTTTGTACCCCTAGAAGGGAACGAGGTGGACCACCCAAATTTATCATGATACATATTAGGGTCCTGTAGTATAATACCTAATGTTTAAATTGGGCAATTTCCAAAATTTAAGGGGTGGGCCAAGGTACCCTTCCCAAAAATTTAAAGGGGTGCACAAATGTACCCATGTCTTATGATAGATAATGGACCACTATACATGACCATATAACCATATAAGGTAATAGGACCTCATCCAAGGGGATAACTTATGTCGAAACCAAACACGTGGTACTACGTATTGCTTACGTTTTATATTTTGGTAATTTGATACCCCTAGAAGGGAACGAAGTGGACCATCCAAATGTATCATAATACATATTAGGGTCCTGTAGTATAATACCAAATATGTAAAATGAGCAATTTCCAAAATTTAAGGGGTGGGCAAAAGTACCCCTCCCAAATTTTTAAAGGATTGCACAAATATACCCATATCTTATGAAAGGTAATGGACCCCTATACATAACCATATAACTATATAGGATAATAACACCTCATCAAAGGGGATAAAATCGACCAAAAACCAAACACGTGGTACTACGTATTGCTTACGTTTATATTTTTGGCAATTTTGTACCCCTAGAAGGGAACGAGGTGGACCACCCAAATTTATCATGATACATATTAGGGTCCTGTACTATAATACCCAATGTTGAAATTGGTCAATTTCCAAAATTTAAGGGGTGGGCCAAGGTACCCCTCCCAAATTTTTCAAGGGGTGCACCAATATACCCATGTCTTATGAAAGGGAATGGACCCCTGTATACGCCTATATAACTATATAAGGTAATAACACCTCATCAAAGGGGATAAATTAGGTCAAAAACCCCCGAAATTTGAATTTTTGGCAATTTTTTACCCATGAAAGGGAACGACATAGACCCCCAATACTGATAGAGGTACATACTATGGTCCTACGCTACCACACCAAATTTTTAGATTTGGCAATTTCCAAAATTTAAGGGGGGTGGTCCTATGTACCCCTGCCAAAATTTAGGGGGTGGGCCATTGTACCCCTGCCAAAATTTAGAGGGGGTGGTCCTAGGTACCCCTAGGTCATTGACCCCGGGCCAAGGTCATTGACCTTTGACCTATGACGTCATAAAAATTTTTGCTGACTCGACTAGATATACGGGGACCACTACTACTCTTGCGTACACCACTGTTCTCATTTCACAAATCCCGACTGATCTCTGGGTTTCCCGCTCAATCTGCCAACGATAGGTTCCGTCACGTAGATAACACAACGTTCGACTACCTTGCCCGCCTTCGGCCTCAGTTGTTCGAAGTTCCTTTTTGACAAAGGTTGGTTCAACATTGAAAGATAGAACAAGTCCTACTCTCAATCGGATATCAGAATATTCGTTTTCAATGATTGACACATGCTCATTACTCAGACAATTCTTCCCATAATTATTCGTTATCCGAACAATTTATTGAAATACTGAATATTGTTGGAATATTTGAATAACGAATATTCGAAGATCCTATTATTCAAATATTCGACTGATGGATTATTCGAAGTTTTACAGCACTAGGTCAAACCTTGCCTAATCAGTTTATTGATAGACGCTTCACTGAATAACCACTTTGCTATAAGAAGTCCGCATATTTTTTTTCTCTTTTGGATCAAAAGATCGAATATAGGACTATTTCAAACATTTTCTTGTAGGCCTTATATCTGGAGTGTAGCCAAACCCAAACTATCACTTAACTCAGTATAATGTGTTTATTCCGCAGAAAATACGAAAACTCGATTTAGGGATAATTAAAAAAATTTGTGGTCCCTGATCCAGATCCAATATATTTCAATTAAAAATTTCTTGTACGCCCTATATGTGGAGAACTACGAGTACATGTAATTAGCCAAACCCACACTATCACTTAACTCAGTATGATGTGTTTATTCCGTAGGAAATAAGAAAACTCGATTTCGGGGCCGTTCAAAAATGTGTTTCCCCTGATCCAAAAACTAATTAACTACTTATTATTATTATTATTCCTAAAATTCTTGGCCAAGATCGCATTTTTGATCTACTTTTTTGGATCATTCCTAAAATTCTTGTTTCTCTCTCTGAAACTATTACACGTGCATTAAAAACAATGTAAGTTTAACATTGTTGAAAGTACAGTACGTGTATACAAGAGGTCTACAGCACACTACGTATAGTTTAACAGGCATGCAATAGTGCTTCTTTTCGCACAGAATCAAGGACTTACCTTGACTCGGCGAACGACCAACGCCAGCTGGGACAGATGAGTTGTTTACTAATGAAGGTCACTCTTCCAGCTCGAATCAGCCAAGAGAACAACACACTTTAACACGCTGCAACTAGAGGCCCACTGTCTTGAGTGTCTTTATTCTGACAGTCCAGTTTCAACCAACGTACTGTATGTTGAGATTAGCACTGGAATGGCTAAGAGGAGGAAGATGTTTTTTTTCTGTGTGGGCAGTGAGAAGTTAATTCCTCGCTATTCATACAACAATTGGTGTTAATAGCAGTGTTACCATCTCGAAATTACAGTGTTTCAATTTCCTGTGACCTCAAGCATAAAAAATTCATTTAAACATTTTTGTAAATATTTTCTGATGTTGTATAGTTCTTTTTTCAACTTGACAAAACGTTGTATGAACATAAAGGTAGATTTATATAAAATAGACATCGCGTTTAAAAGTATCTCAATGATCATAAAAATGAAATGAAAGCTTTAAGTTTTACGTCCGACGTTTATGCCGATTAGGCTAAAGAAGACGGTAATGGTGAGAAATGAAGGAAATGGTGGAATGAATAAAGTGGAAAGAAACGGAAGAACCCCGAGAAAACCCACGCACACAGTGTTTGTTCATCCAGAAAATTCACTTGGCGTGAGCAGGGATCGAACCAGGGATCCCATGCACCAGAAGTGAACGCTCTACCACTGAACCACTGGGCTCCTCAGTGATCATATAATAACATAAACAAACAGTTACTTTGTGTATTTCCAGCAGCCGAGTGATCCCGGATTCGAACCCCAGTAGAGCATTTACCTAAGTATACGTAGTTCGGATCATAAGTTAAAAATGCATGTTTACGTTAGAATTGCCAGAAGGGAACACACATTGCAAGGGAACACTCTAGTTCGATTTCAGACCATGTGATTAAATGATGGACAATGTCGTGTCCATGTGTTTTCTCGACATTCTTCCGTTTCCTCCCACGTCCATTCCCTTGTTTTATTATTTTATTCTTATTCTGCTTCCATGGCTTTTTTTTTATTTCGAATGTCTAAACCATGCCAACATAATCATTAGCGAAGTTAGGAACTGGTGTTAATCAAGTGAGATTCGTTTTTCATTCTAAAACTACTTTACATTTCTAACTTATGGAAATCCAATTTTCTAGACGTTAGATTTATCATCTCCGTTTTTAACAGCTAGATGAGAGTAGAAGTGAACCGTTTTCGGGCGAATGCTTAATCTACACTAAAACAAAATAAAATCATTTCTCGCTATTTCTTACCACTTTTGTCCATGAAGATAGAAACGAGGAGCTTTCAGATCAATACGTGACATTTTAAAAAAGAAAATTGCAGAATAAAGTTAAAGGAATGGAAACTGCATTTAATTTTCCACACAATCCTTGCTACAGTTATACAGGATGGCGTATATGTAACGCATGGGTTGCAGTGCGCCACCAATTTATTGTTTGATTACTAATTATTGTTTTTGTTTTTTGCAGATTTCTGAAGTAAAGTTGGGAGATTCAATCATGGGGAGATTGAGTCCTGAACAGCGCACGAAACTGGTACAACTGTACTTCAAAAACCAAAGATCCATTATCCTCATTCACAGGACGCCACTTCGAAGAACTGTACTATGAAAATCAAAGATCAGTTATTCTCATTCAGAGGATGTCACTTCAAAGTGCGGCTAAAAACATAACATAGACCTCAGCAGTCCAGGAGGATTTCGCGACAAATATTCTTACATTAATGTTTATTTATCTGTATATAGAAGATACTGTCTTTAAAACGGGAATTTTCAAAAACGCTGTGGTTTGGGTGCTTATTTTAAATGGATAATTTATATACCAAGTTTTATCTTCCTAAGTTGACAGAATGGCGATATACTGAATTATTACCAAAACTTTTTGATTCCCGTTCTCCTCCCTTAGAATACGCATCTTAATCAAAGTGACATTATAAAAAGCTATGGTAAAATAGTGGTCATGCGTAGTATCAAAAAGCAGTGGCGAAGCGTGCCGTACAAAAGTGGGTAGACAGACACACACACACACTATATATATATATATATATATATATATATATATATATATATATATATATATATATATATATATATATATGACTATCTCTAAAGAGGATATGGGGAAGTAATGCTCCCATGGCCCCCATTTCTAGCAAATGTGGTACCATTCGGGAATCTATACTTCTGAAAAAAAAAAATGTCATACACCAAATTTAACTAATTATGAAATTCAAAGTTAACATATATTGCAAAGAATATTGAAAACTGAAACATTAACACAGTGCTATATTTATGAATTATCAGAGATTATCTTATTTGATGTAGTGATTAGTGTACATCAACATCCTTTATACAATACGAAATATCAGAACTAAAAGTGGAAGTAAAAAAACAATACCTTATACCACAGTCTTGTAAATTAGCTTCATACCCTGTTCTTCATTTCGGAGGAAATATTAATAGCTCTTTCTTTGAATTCAGATACCCTACAAGGCTTCCACACAATTTCTTTATTGTAAGCGTCCGTAATTCAGAAAGTCTTTCATATGTCATGTTGTTCGTTAAGTACGATTTCACTCTTTCAGGGTTCATTAAATGTTCATAAGAAACTGATGTTGATGGAATGCCATACCTCAATACCATATTTAGTAGCTTTGAAGTTCATTACTGAGAATATATTTCAAGAATTCAGGAACAGAAATGTGTTTGTTACTATCGGAATATAAGTTGATAAGTTCATTCTTAAGTTGATCTGAGCAAGAAGTATTAGGAAAGGTGGATATCAAGTCATTCAGTTTGTCCTGTGGAAACATTTGTTGATACATACTAAATTTTCTATAATTTATTAGTCCTGCAATGACCAAACTTTTATATTTTTCAAATCTATTTTTCATCTGCCCAATTATTGAGGGAAGAATTATAAATAAAACTCTTGCTTTTGAGATGACATGTTCCTGGGCAAAGAGCAGAAATTTCATTTTCAATTTGCTGTACAGTATTATCACATCTTGAGGATTCTAAGATTCTTACTTTTGTTAAAATTTCGCTTACGCACAAATTTATATAAGAACACTAAAATAAAGATTGTTCTATGCAAACAAAGGAAGAATAAAAATTGTGGAATTTTAAAAATATTGTTTAACCCAATCGCAAATTGAATTGACTTGGGATATCAGTCATCAGCTGCTATAATTTGCTCAGTTGCATTACAAACCTCACTATAGTGTATTTTGATTGTCTGTTCTGTTCGTTAATAGCAGTTCCACTGTGTAGGAGATGGATGAGGTAGTTGGAAGCCTTAACACTTCATTTTTTTTAAAAAAAACTTCAATGTAATTTACACAATGAAGATTTGTTTTTGCTGCATGAAAAAGAATTAAATTAAGTTGATGAGCATAGCTAAAATAGCTAATGGGTAAGATTTTTGAATAATTGCTCCCCCCTCTGTGTGTGACACTTCAGCCGTTATAGATATGTTTGAGTGATAAGTTTTGACCTCGACATGTTCCAGTCTCCTAATAGAGTACTAATTAGCTGTTTCAGGCGCGCTCCAGAAATGCTTGCTTGGAGGTGTCCATGTACTGTATATTCAGAAGGATTCAATACGTCTATATAATATTGAACCGGTCTTATTCTGCATCCGTAAAGACAATAAGTAATTCTTAATTACTGCAATCTATAATTTGCGAAAAATATAGAACTAGATTACTTTTATAAAAAAAGAAAAAGTACGTATGAGATGTAAAATAAAATCTTTAGGCTACACCAATCATTTCTCAGTTAAACTGGATTAGTTTTGTTAAGAAAATCTATAGAAGTTAATCGAGTTAAGAAATTTTGTGGGGTCTGGGCCCGGTGGAAGTCCTCGTGAGTGCGCCCCTGGCTCTTTCATTTGTAGAAACATCATAAAATCCTAAAAATATTTCTTCAACTTGTCATTTAGACAACAGCGAGAAATTATGCTCATTCGAGACTTAACTGACACGTCTGTTGTTTCGTCTGCCTGAATAGACATAAACTGTACATTTTCAATTTCATTTCTTACGTGTTCCTAAATTGCAGTCGTTTCTGCTTGAATCAAATCATTCTGAATGCGTCTAGAAGTTCCTTTGAACACGTTTTCAGATCGTAAATGATCGTCATGAATTATTCCTAAACAGGTAACTAGTCCAAATTTGTTATCCCTTTATTTACAGACTTTAATTCCTTCCTGTAACCTCTAAATGAAAATTCTTGCACAGTCAAAGCAAACAATGTCAATTAATCTGCTCACAATTCTTCTGTTCTTTGAAAGGAGTTCTTCAGATTAATTGCTTTCAATCTAAACCCCTCTGATAACACATTCTATGTCAACCTGGATAACTTCCTGCACACCTTATGTGGGATTCAGACGCTGTAGGTTTCTTTGCTTTATTCTCGAAATTACTTCTATCACAATCCCGCAGAGCCATTCGTATTTGGCGTACCAGGAATTTCGAAACTTATGAATGTACTTTACATCTTGTTGGCTCAAATCAGATGTAGTATCTTTATTTCTTGCTTTAACTTCGGCTTTTGCTCAAAGGACAACTCTGAGAAATTACTATGCAGCAAATAAGCTTCAGAATTGAAATTGGGTTTATCAAATCCGATTCAATGACCAGACATTTAAACACCACCACCATTTAACAAAATAATTTATAAACACACACACAGTGAGAGAGTGAGAGAGAGAGAGAGAAAGACAGACAGACAGACAGAAAGAAAGAAAGAAAGACAGAAAGAAAGAAAGAAAGAAAGAAAGAAAGAAAGAAAGAAAGAAAGAAAGAAAGAAAGAAAGAAAGAAAGAAAGAAAAGCTAGGCGTTATAATCTTGCTTGAACTTCGCATTGTCACTCTCGCGGAAAACATGGAAGTGATAGAATTGCCAATACATCTCAACTTTTGGTTAGGGGGGGTCTTTTTTTTTTTTTTTTATTATTCTGATGTTGGAGACACATAGGGTCAAAATGTATATATTAATGCTCTTCAAGGGAACGTTATAACAATTTAACATTTTATAGAGGGAGCTCGAAAGATGGTTTAAAATAAAAACAAATAAGAAGAAATTGCGATCTATTTCTGTCACTTACAAATCCAGCTTAAAATAAACAATATAGGCAGCCCTCTAAACATAGACAGAACAGCAAACGTCTTTTCACAGGTACTACTACACAGCGAGTCTTTGGACTTTAATTTAGCTGTGACTTATGTAGTTTCATCCCAGGAAACAAAACAAAACAAAACAAAAATACAGGAAATTCTAAGTTCAAAAGCTTTATATTACAAAATTTTAAGTTAGTAATTCAGACTTATTACATATAAAATTGTAAAGGGTAGACGCTGTCTATCCTGTCTCCCCTCAAGCCTCGCCACTGTCAAAAAACATCAAAATTTCTGTAGAGATGTAAGATGAGATCGTGCATAAACATCGTTACATTAACTTTTATACATAAAGAATATGTCCCTTTGCTCTCCTTACAATGGGAATTTTCAAGAACACTGGAAAATAATTCCGCTTATTTTAAATGTAAAATTTGTATACAAAGTTTCATCTTCCTAAGTTAAGAAAATCATGAGATACTAAATTTTTGCACAGATTTTAAACTCCCTGCTGCTTCCCTTAATCAAAGTAGCACGATGAAAACCCAAGTTAGTCTATGGTCGAATCATATACCAAAAATCATCAAAATCGGGGCCCAGTAGTTCAGAAGGAGTTGAGGGACAAACATCGTTACTCATTTGTATCTATCTATCTACCCTCTCTCTCTCTCTCTCTCTCTCTCTCTCTCTCTCTCTATATATATATATATATATATATATATATATATATATATATATATATATATATTGTACTATGTGGCAACGTCGGAAATAAAGAATCTTAGATTAGATCTAGCAATCTATCAAATAGTTATATCGACTCTCTCCAGATGACAGCTAAGATCGATATTGATTAACATTAGCATCATTTCAACAATCGATTCAACTGCTTGTTGTGTTTGTAGAGTAATGCTAATGGCTCCAAGTTAATCTGCGACATTACTACATTGTGAAATTTTCATCCCCCATAGCGGCTGAAGGAGGCCCCGGCGTGGCGGGCATAGCATCATACAACATTTTTGCTTTATTTTGGCCTGTAAAATAATGCTCTGCTGTCTGTGGGCGCCATTTTTAGGAGGACACCACTATATCATGATGACCATACAAGGTGACCAGAACTTTTACTTTCAAAAACGGGACGCATACGAATCGACGACGGGGAGGGGGGGGTTCCAACTTCAACACTCAGAATTCCTACTCAATTCCCACTTGAACCACAGAACACTCAATTTTCATTTGATTATTCAGAAGTTCTAGGCATGGCTGAACCTTCCCAAGAGTGTAGAATTAGCATTGACCATTTACATTTTGAATAATAATTACGGGACACTTGGGTCATGTTTGCTTAAAAACGGGACATTTAGGTGTCCCGTTTGAGAATCAGAAAAAAACGGGACAACGGTTGAAAAGAAGGGACTGTCCCGGCTAAAACAGGACGTCTGGTCACCTTGCATTTGACTTTTCTCTGTTGAGTTTCTAAATGACATTGCAAGAGATCACTTGCTTTTTTTTTCTTTTCATCTCTTTTTTTTTTCAAGTAGATTCTATAGGCTATAAGTACTATTAAATTAAATTCAGAGTTAACAGAAGACTAAAAACAGGAGATGAACGTAATTCTCACCTGCGACTAATGACTAGTTAAAACATGTGATTGATAGAGCTATAAATAATAATTTCAAAGGACAAAGTAGAATAAAGAAGAGTTAGTATTGACACTTAGGTTTGCCTATCAGTTTAGAGTTGAAGCTGCTTGAAAAGATGTCGTGAAGGTGATGTCTCGCCTCGAAAAGTGTATTTGTCTATTTGAAGAATTATGACTCGTCATGAAAATTCTGTTTCGCCTCGTCTCACCACGTGAACATAACTGATACTATTTATTATTTTTCGATTAAAGGATTTGAACCTTATTCTAGTTGTTGCATTATAAAACTACAAACCATTCTTTGGCGTGGATACTCAATTTTCAGCGAACTTAAAGAGTTCGTACTGAATTATCTGTCTCTGTGTGTGGCTGTCTGTCCGTCTGTCTGTTATTTGCGATTGTTTCAGTTTTGAGCCCTCCATTCGATAAAGCATCAAAAACTGTCTGAGAAAGTGATGAAGTTTCCGCGTCACTCTTACCGTTCCCGAGATATTGGGCAAAAAATGGCCGATTTCCGGAAATTTTAGGAGCTATATTTCGGGAACCGTAATTTATAGGGAGATGATATTGGTCTTGTTTAATACTAAGAGGATTATGACCATTTTGATACCAAATAGTAACCGGTGGCCACTGGCTAACTGACACCGTTCCCTAGATATTGTCCAAAAAAGTTCGAATTTCGGGAGATTTAGCACCTACAAGTCAGTACATATTTTAGTTCATTCCCTTAACTACTGTGCAATGACACATTACATATTATAAATATTATACTTTAAGATAGATTTATATTTCAGGTACAACACAAGACACTGATTCATTTGATTATGTATTCTGATATCGGAAAAGAAAACAAATAAAAAAATATTTGATTCGTTTTACAATGAGCATACAAGATGGCACTTGCTGTTAGATCTTACTAGAAGTGTTCAGTTTTATGAAATGTATATTTGCACGTGTAAAGTATTTCAAAGTAACGATCATATTAGGAAATAGATATATTATTTGACCGTTTTTCGTGTTATGTTTTACATTATCTTTAAAAATTAATGTACATTTAAGGAAATAGATATTGAGAAGAAACTTGCGCAGAACGCCATAATGCGTTGTACGTTTACTGTGGTAGTCACAATAAGAAAATTCCTGGATTCTAGCGTTGCAGTTCGAGAAGCGGAACTTAGCTGTAAATTCCGGTAAGGGTCGAAAATCAATTCTACAGGCAGAATTCCATGATTACTTCCTTTATTATCTGACATCAGTAAACACTCGACACTATTTAGCAACGCCGCACTATTCAAGCAGTGTTTGGCATAGCACCGAGAACACCTAGTGATCCGCCTTAAGGAGCCATATCTCGGGAACCGTAAGTCATAGAGAGAAGACATTTTACGAATTTTGGGGGGAAACATAAGAAGGAATGGATAAAAAGATTTACTTTTACATGTAGGAACAATCACAGTTATCCTTCCCGCTCCATCTCTCCATTCTTGTTAAGTTTGTTCTGGCAATGCTCTTGGGCATTCTCAACTGGTTTATTCCTAAAAACATTAATTTTTAGAGAAAGGAATTTAGCGTCTTTATGCGAGTGCGACGTTATGAAGGACGGGATTTACTCTTAAAGTGGACTGAGAATCACTGGCGGGGCTTGAACCGGTGCAGTTGGCGAAATCATAGATCATCATTCAAGATAAATCCTCACAGTATAGGCCTTTCCCACCACACTTTCTAACCTTCGAGAGAGCTCAATTACAGGACACACACCAGCAGCTCTGGGAGAAATTCTTATATTATTATTATTATTATTATTATTATTATTATTATTATTATTATTATTATTATTATTATTATTATTATTATTATGTTATAGTGGAAACGGAAACACGGAACTATCTATATATTAAAATGCTCGGTTTATAAGTTTGTCTCCAAAGAAAAATTTATTCGTTTGTCTCAAATCATTTCGACAATGAGATCTCGAAAACCATTAGTGCTAGAAGCATGCCGTTATTAACATATTCTTCAGGTCCATCGATCAATACTTTGTCCAGTGATTCTGAACTTTTACATTTAAAAAAATATTTTTAACCGTAAAAGAATTGAAATTCAAATTCTATTTGTGTGGTTACACACAGAATAAAATTTTGAAAGTTTACAATTATTACTGGAAATTAATCTTGTCGCCCATTTCGAACATTTTTTAAAAATGTAATTAAAAATGTATTGAAATTTCATTTCTTATCGATTGTATGAAAAAAGTAAATAGTTGTACTGTAAATTCCCATAACTGTTCTCCAAATGGATTTGTATTCCAACCAAGAAGAGGTTTGTCAAATTTAGATAAATGTCCAAAATAAGCCTCTTAGAAACAGCTCTTATTTGTAAAAGAATACATAATTATTGTTTTTGGCCGTTGGCGTGGTCTGTCCAAGCAGCTTGATAAAAATTAAGCATAGCATAACATAACATAACAAAACTTGCATCTCTTATATGTAAAAGAAAAAAAGAAAAACTTAGTGCGTTGGGTCCCCGAATTTACTTTGCCAAGGTCGTCAAAATCTCTAGCTACGACTCTGGTAACAGGTGCGAAGAAATACAATTCGGCCTCACTAGACTTAATACATCAGACTTTTCTCTGTACCCCAATTTAAAAAAAGTTTAAATCACAACATTCTAGCAATGATGAAGGCATTTTTGCGGGTGACAGTGATTTCCTAGACACTAGACCTCGAATATTTTTCAGCTTCACGAAAATCTGAGTCGATGTAACAAGTAACTTAAACTCATGAGTAGCTACCTTGGGAAGTACAGAAAATGTTTCACGCTTGTGCGACTGTTTATTTTTTATTATGTTAGAAAGTTGTCAGTCATTGCATGTAGTTGATATAATAATAATAATAATAATAATAATAATAATAATAATAATAATAATAATAATAATAATAATAATAATAATAAGAAGAAGAAGAAGAAGAAGAAGAAGAAGAAGAATCTGGTGGATATATTAATAATTGGCAGATTAGATAGTGTAAGTGTATACGGATATTGATTTAAGAACTTTGTGTATTGTTTGAAGCCGAACTTTTGTGTAAAAAAATTTTGTACATGCACATTATTTTATAGATTTTATAATTAGCAATATGTAAAATATTTGGTAAAAATTTAGAGTTAGGTATAAAAAAGTTTTGTTATAAGGAAAACAATTGAGTTATTTATGAGGTAATTGTAATAATAAAAATTTAAAGTATTGTAAAAAATACAAAAGACAGTTTTTGATTTGCATGTAGAGCTCGAGGAGAGCAATTTTAATTAAACTTTTGTTTTTAAAAAAATTAGCAATTTAACATTTAAATTTCCATATTTTTAGTAATTATAATTTCAACACTTTTATACCAAGACTGGAGTACATTAACAACAACCAAATTAATAGTTTCTCTTAAAATGTCTAAATTAAGCAATTATTAACAAAACAATCTTTAGCTTCAACTAAAGTTAATTACATTAACTTAAGTTTAAACTATAAATCCAAAACCTTATAAACAAAATAAAAAAAATAACTAATAGCCACACTGCCCATGCAAAGCCCTAAACTATTTGTTTATTTAATTATTATAAAAATTAAAAATAAATTATTTAATAACATATATTAAATGTAGTTATTTAGCTGGTTGTCTGGTTCACTATCATCAAACCCAAATTAACCAAATCACGGTAATATTAACATCAAATAATTAACCACAATTATAAATTAACACCAAACCAGACACCACATGGTGGCCAGTGAGTGTTTTTTAAATGGGTTTAGGGGCCACAATAATAATAATAATAATAATAATAATAATAATAATAATAATAATAATAATAATAATAATAATAATAATAATAATAATAATAAACTAGCTTTCGCCTTCGGTGCAAACGGTCCCGGGTTCGATTCCCGGTGGGGGTACTCGGTCGAAAAAGTGTAAAACGCTTCTTCAGGCCAGCCACCTTGAATGAGGTTTCCCTAGGTTTTCCTCATTCATACCAGGCAAATCCCGGGGTGGTACCTCACTTATAGGTCCCAGGCCGCTTCCTTCCTTCACTTTCCCCGGATTGTGTGCTCGCCGAAGGACGTCATCCCTCAAAACGTGAAGGGACTTAGATGCCGAAAGCCCAGAAATCTAAATCCTAAATAATAATAAACTAAGAGAAGAATAACAGAAAATTTAGAAAGATATAAGATCACCCAGTGGGATTCAAGCCAGGCTCAAAAGCATTGAATCCCAACAGAAAGTAACAACGCTTTATTGTGTTTTTTGTTTCGGGTCGAAAAGAGTTTCAATTATTTATTTGTTTAATTACAACAAATTTCTCTTCATTTGCCAGAGTACTATTTTGTTATGAAAGTCATCTTGCATTAAACAGTAGAATAAAAGATGGATATTTTAAACTGCAAACTACGAGCTGTGTTCTCTTCAGGGGTGTGACGCCAATCTCCCCCCCCCCCAAAAAAAAATATCCCCATCTCCATATTTAATTTTACACTTCTTCCTATCACAACACGTGAGATCATTGGCCAAAAAATGGACTCAATACTCACATTGCAATCACACAAAATTTAATGAAAATGAAATCTTTGAGTTTTATGTCCCACGTTTATGCCGGTTAGGCTAAAGGGGACGGTGATGATGAGTAATGAATGAGATGGTGGAATGAAGAAAGTGGGGGGAACCGGGAGAACCCCTAGAAAACCCACGCACACGGTGTTGGTCCACCACGAAGTTCACTTGGCGGGGGCTGGGATCGAACCCGGGACTCCAAGCACCAGAGGAGAACGCTCTAGCACTGAGCCACCGCGGCCCCCACAAAATTTAAATTTAAATGTAGTTCATTTAACGTAAAATTCATAATTAATCTTTGTGCACTTTAAGATGTTTCATTTTGTAAGGAAAAAATAAAATGTAAAGTTCTTGCAGACTTTGCTTATGCCTCGAGTCTCAGTGATGTAAAAGATTATGTTATATATACAAATAAAACGAATTTCAAGAAGATTGAATAATATTTAGAGGTTGCACACTTTGATTAGTTTTGTAAAAGTAGGCAAAAATTACGATTTTTCAGTGTTATTTTATTTTTAAAACTAGACATCACAAACTTAAAATAATACTAAAACTAGGCACTAATGTTAATAGGTAGTATGATAGGCAAACCATGTGTTATATTAATCAACTTTTAAATGATGCAATCCCTTCTTTTGTTCGCTTGGTGACTGCTTTTCTGTGATGCTCGACTATCCCTTTGGGAATCCGATGATACAATTTGTACCATGCGTTATAACTCTCCTATTTGAGCTTTTTCGTCCGGGTTTTTGTTTGTTTGTTTGTTTGTTTTTTGTTTTCCAAGTCCAGAGGCATTGTAGAAGACCTTACGTATCGTTCCACACCTTCCTGCGTCGAGACATAGGAGGTGATGACGTCATAATTCTAAAATATATTTTCTTTTATTAAGCCTATGTTTATTATTTTTTGGCGGGCTTATTTTTGCACGTAGAAGATTGAAATTTTGCACAAACATTCAGTCCACCGAGTAGTATTTACCAGATTTTTTGTTAATTTCTGCGTTAAAACAGGGGGGGGGATCCAGAGGGCCAAAAGTTGAAAAAAGGGATATTTTTACCAAAAATCCAGTTCTTCGGGATTTTCCCGCCTTAGATACATGATGGAGACATATGAATGGTACCGTCTGAAAGGCAGTTCTATTCTGAAGAAAATGCTGTGCAAACCATGATCCTAGGGTAATTAGGGATGTCTCAGGGAATTTCTACAAAATATCCTTCTGTATATGGGAATATGGTACATTGTCGGTATATATATTTTTGGCGGGCTTACTTTTGCACCTAGAAGATTGAAATTGTGCATAAACATTCAGCCCACCTAGTAGTATTTATCAGATTTTTTCAGATCTCTGCGTTAAAACAGGGGGGTCCAGAGGGGCTAAAAGTTGAAAAAAGGGATATTTAGACCAAAACATCCCTTTTTTCGGGATTTTCCCGCCTAAGATACATGATGGAGACACGTGAGTCGTACCGTCTGAAAGGCAGTTCTATTCTGAAGAGAATGATTGGCGGATTATAGTCCTAGGGTAATTAGGGATGTGTCAGGGAATTTTTATCAAAATGTACTTCTGTATAGGGGAATATGGGACATTTTCGGTAATTTTTTTTCTGGCGGGCTTATTTTTTCACCTAGAAGATAGAAATTGTGCACAAACATTCAGTCCACCGAGTAGTATTTAACAGATTTTTTTTTCAGATTTCTGCGTTAAAACAGGGAGGCCAGAGAGGCTAAAAGTTGGAAAAAAAGATATTTAGACCCAAAAAATCCCGTTTTTCGGGATTTTCTCGCCTTTGATACATGATGGAGACATGCGAATTGTACCGCCTGAAAGGCACTTCTATTCTGAAGAGAATGATTGGCCGATTATAGTCCTAGGGTAAATAGAGATATCTCAGGAAATTTTTTATCTGAGATCATGGTGTTTTGCAGTAATTTGGTGCATTGTGGGAATTCTTAATAATTTTTTTTCTCGCCCTTAGTATTCAAGATAGAAACTTGAAATTTGGGACATACATTCAGTATACCAAGTACTATTTATCAGATTTTTGGAGATCTCTACGTTCATACAGGGCCGCTCCAGAGGAGCCAAAAGTGTGAAAAAAATTCCACCGAAATTTTCCCTTTGACATCATTTTCCCCTCTCCTGGTATATGGTATGAGCATGCAAGTGGTACCATTTGAAAGCCAGGTCCATTCTGAAGAGAATGAGGTATGAGCCATGATCCTAGGATAAATAGTGACGACGCAGTAGTTGCTTGACTGAAAGTCTAAAAGATACCCCAAAAACCCCGGATGCCGAAAGGGCTATCCAAGAATTTCTTGTTCGTTCCTAACTTTAAATTTTTATTATTATTTTCTTTTTATCAGAGCGATTCCTCTTTCTCCGGTACACTTAATTAAAAATTATTTTTATTTTACTTTTAACTGACCTAAAATTCCTTATACACCTGGATATTCACTTATAATCAGTAATTTACTGATTTATTATTTATACGCATGTTTATGTTAAAATTAGCCTTTATTTAAGCATATTATAATATTTATTTTGAGAAACATTAACTAAAAGCACGGCTACATAATAAAAAGTAAGACATAGTTTCTTAGAGATACGGAAAAACTGGATAATTGTAAGGTGTAAAAATTACATCAAGTTAGAGAAATAAAAGTGAATATCAAAAACAATGAACTTAATGAATCTGACATTTTAACAACAACCTTTGTCTGTTTACTGGCTAAGAAAAATTGATTAATAATGTGCTCATATGATAACTCGTTCAAAATTTTCAGGTTCGCTACTTAAAATTAGAAAGTTATTTAATCAAATGTCTCCCATGCTTGTTCATTTTACAATTTTGATCCGACTCATGGTTCTTTTAGCTGATTAGCTTGTTAAAAAGAGTGAAAGATGTATTTTGTAGAACCCATTAACTTTGAAAATCCCGAGAGCTTCTTAAGTTGATCTGAGCAAGAAGTATTAGGAAAGGTGGATATCAAGTCATTCAGTTTGTCCTGTGGAAACATTTGTTGATACATACTAAATTTTCTATAATTTATTAGTCCTGCAATGACCAAACTTTTATATTTTTCAAATCTATTTTTCATCTGCCCAATTATTGAGGGAAGAATTATAAATAAAACTCTTGCTTTTGAGATGACATGTTCCTGGGCAAAGAGCAGAAATTTCATTTTCAATTTGCTGTACAGTATTATCACATCTTGAGGATTCTAAGATTCTCACTTTTGTTAAAATTTCGCTTACGCACAAATTTATATAAGAACACTAAAATAAAGATTTTTCTATGCAAACAAAGGAAGAATAAAAATTGTGGAATTTTAAAAATATTGTTTAACCCAATCGCAAATTGAATTGACTTGGGATATCAGTCATCAGCTGCTATAATTTGCTCAGTTGCATTACAAACCTCACTATAGTGTATTTTGATTGTCTGTTCTGTTCGTTAATAGTAGTTCCACTGTGTAGGAGATGGATGAGGTAGTTGGAAGCCTTAACACTTCATTTTTTTTAAAAAAAAAAACTTCAATGTAATTTACACAATGAAGATTTGTTTTTGCTGCATGAAAAAGAATTAAATTAAGTTGATGAGCATAGCTAAAATAGCTAATGGGTAAGATTTTTGAATAATTGCTCCCCCCTCTGTGTATGACCGGACATTACACTTCAGCCGTTATAGATATGTTTGAGTGATAAGTTTTGACCTCGACATGTTCCAGTCTCCTAATAGAGTACTAATTAGCTGTTTCAGGCGCGCTCCAGAAATGCTTGCTTGGAGGTGTCCATGTACTGTATATTCAGAAGGATTCAATACGTCTATATAATATTGAACCGGTCTTATTCTGCATCCGTAAAGACAATAAGTAATTCTTAATTACTGCAATCTATAATTTGCGAAAAATATAGAACTAGATTACTTTTATAAAAAAAGAAAAAGTACGTATGAGATGTAAAATAAAATCTTTAGGCTACACCAATCATTTCTCTGTTAAACTGGATTAGTTTTGTTAAGAAAATCTATAGAAGTTAATCGAGTTAAGAAATTTTGTGGGGTCTGGGCCCGGTGGAAGTCCTCGTGAGTGCGCCCTGGCTCTTTCATTTGTAGAAACATCATAAAATCCTAAAAATATTTCTTCAACTTGTCATTTAGACAACAGCGAGAAATTATGCTCATTCGAGACTTAACTGACACGTCTGTTGTTTCGTCTGCCTGAATAGACATAAACTGTACATTTTCAATTTCATTTCTTACGTGTTCCTAAATTGCAGTCGTTTCTGCTTGAATCAAATCATTCTGAATGCGTCTAGAAGTTCCTTTGAACACGTTTTCAGATCGTAAATGATCGTCATGAATTATTCCTAAACAGGTAACTAGTCCAAATTTGTTATCCCTTTATTTACAGACTTTAATTCCTTCCTGTAACCTCTAAATGAAAATTCTTGCACAGTCAAAGCAAACAATGTCAATTAATCTGCTCACAATTCTTCTGTTCTTTGAAAGGAGTTCTTCAGATTAATTGCTTTCAATCTAAACCCCTCTGATAACGCATTCTATGTCAACCTGGATAACTTCCTGCACACCTTATGTGGGATTCAGACGCTGTAGGTTTCTTTGCTTTATTCTCGAAATTACTTCTATCACAGTCCCGCAGAGCCATTCGTATTTGGCGTACCAGGAATTTCGAAACTTATGAATGTACTTTACATCTTGTTGGCTCAAATCAGATGTAGTATCTTTATTTCTTGCTTTAACTTCGGCTTTTGCTCAAAGGACAACTCTGAGAAATTACTATGCAGCAAATAAGCTTCAGAATTGAAATTGGGTTTATCAAATCCGATTCAATGACCAGACATTTAAACACCACCACCATTTAACAAAATAATTTATAAACACACACACAGTGAGAGAGTGAGAGAGAGAGAGAAAGACAGAAAGACAGAAAGAAAGAAAGACAGAAAGAAAGAAAGAAAGAAAGAAAGAAAGAAAGAAAGAAAGAAAGAAAGAAAAGCTAGGCGTTATAATCTCGCTTGAACTTCGCATTGTCACTCTCGCGGAAAACATGGAAGTGATAGAATTGCCAATACATCTCAACTTTTGGTTAGGGGGGGTCTCTCTTTTTTTTTTTATTCTGATGTTGGAGACACATAGGGTCAAAATGTATATATTAATGCTCTTCAAGGGAACGTTATAACAATTTAACATTTTATAGAGGGAGCTCGAAAGATGGTTTAAAATAAAAACAAATAAGAAGAAATTGCGATCTATTTCTGTCACTTACAAATCCAGCTTAAAATAAACAATATAGGCAGCCCTCTAAACATAGACAGAACAGCAAACGTCTTTTCACAGGTACTACTACACAGCGAGTCTTTGGACTTTAATTTAGCTGTGACTTATGTAGTTTCATCCCAGGAAACAAAACAAAACAAAACAAAAATACAGGAAATTCTAAGTTCAAAAGCTTTATATTACAAAATTTTAAGTTAGTAATTCAGACTTATTACATATAAAATTGTAAAGGGTAGACGCTGTCTATCCTGTCTCCCCTCAAGCCTCGCCACTGTCAAAAAACATCAAAATTTCTGTAGAGATGTAAGATGAGATCGTGCATAAACATCGTTACATTAACTTTTATACATAAAGAATATGTCCCTTTGCTCTCCTTACAATGGGAATTTTCAAGAACACTGGAAAATAATTCCGCTTATTTTAAATGTAAAATTTGTATACAAAGTTTCATCTTCCTAAGTTGAGAAAATCATGAGATACTAAATTTTTGCACATATTTTAAACTCCCTGCTGCTTCCCTTAATCAAAGTAGCACGATGAAAACCCAAGTTAGTCTATGGTCGAATCATATACCAAAAATCATCAAAATCGGGGCCCAGTAGTTCAGAAGGAGTTGAGGGACAAACATCGTTACTCATTTGTATCTATCTATCTACTCTCTCTCTCTCTCTCTCTCTCTCTCTCTATATATATATATATATATATATATATATATATATATATTGTACTATGTGGCAACGTCGGAAATAAAGAATCTTAGATTAGATCTAGCAATCTATCAAATAGTTATATCGACTCTCTCCAGATGACAGCTAAGATCGATATTGATTAACATTAGCATCATTTCAACAATCGATTCAACTGCTTGTTGTGTTTGTAGAGTAATGCTAATGGCTCCAAGTTAATCTGCGACATTACTACATTGTGAAATTTTCATCCCCCATAGCGGCTGAAGGAGGCCCCGGCGTGGCGGGCATAGCATCATACAACATTTTTGCTTTATTTTGGCCTGTAAAATAATGCTCTGCTGTCTGTGGGCGCCATTTTTAGGAGGACACCACTATATCATGATGACCATACAAGGTGACCAGAACTTTTACTTTCAAAAACGGGACGCATACGAATCGACGACGGGGATGGGGGGGTTCCAACTTCAACACTCAGAATTCCTACTCAATTCCCACTTGAACCACAGAACACTCAATTTTCATTTGATTATTCAGAAGTTCTAGGCATGGCTGAACCTTCCCAAGAGTGTAGAATTAGCATTGACCATTTACATTTTGAATAATAATTACGGGACACTTGGGTCATGTTTCCTTAAAAACGGGACATTTAGGTGTCCCGTTTGAGAATCAGAAAAAAACGGGACAACGGTTGAAAAGAAGGGACTGTCCCGGCTAAAACAGGACGTCTGGTCACCTTGCATTTGACTTTTCTCTGTTGAGTTTCTAAATGACATTGCAAGAGATCACTTGCTTTTTTTTCTTTTCATCTCTTTTTTTTTTCAAGTAGATTCTATAGGCTATAAGTACTATTAAATTAAATTCAGAGTTAACAGAAGACTAAAAACAGGAGATGAACGTAATTCTCACCTGCGACTAATGACTAGTTAAAACATGTGATTGATAGAGCTATAAATAATAATTTCAAAGGACAAAGTAGAATAAAGAAGAGTTAGTATTGACACTTAGGTTTGCCTATCAGTTTAGAGTTGAAGCTGCTTGAAAAGATGTCGTGAAGGTGATGTCTCGCCTCGAAAAGTGTATTTGTCTATTTGAAGAATTATGACTCGTCATGAAAATTCTGTTTCGCCTCGTCTCACCACGTGAACATAACTGATACTATTTATTATTTTTCGATTAAAGGATTTGAACCTTATTCTAGTTGTTGCATTATAAAACTACAAACCATTCTTTGGCGTGGATACTCAATTTTCAGCGAACTTAAAGAGTTCGTACTGAATTATCTGTCTCTGTGTGTGGCTGTCTGTCCGTCTGTCTGTTATTTGCGATTGTTTCAGTTTTGAGCCCTCCATTCGATAAAGCATCAAAAACTGTCTGAGAAAGTGATGAAGTTTCCGCGTCACTCTTACCGTTCCCGAGATATTGGGCAAAAAATGGCCGATTTCCGGAAATTTTAGGAGCTATATTTCGGGAACCGTAATTTATAGGGAGATGATATTGGTCTTGTTTAATACTAAGAGGATTATGACCATTTTGATACCAAATAGTAACCGGTGGCCACTGGCTAACTGACACCGTTCCCTAGATATTGTCCAAAAAAGTTCGAATTTCGGGAGATTTAGCACCTACAAGTCAGTACATATTTTAGTTCATTCCCTTAACTACTGTGCAATGACACATTACATATTATAAATATTATACTTTAAGATAGATTTATATTTCAGGTACAACACAAGACACTGATTCATTTGATTATGTATTCTGATATCGGAAAAGAAAACAAATAAAAAAATATTTGATTCGTTTTACAATGAGCATACAAGATGGCACTTGCTGTTAGATCTTACTAGAAGTGTTCAGTTTTATGAAATGTATATTTGCACGTGTAAAGTATTTCAAAGTAACGATCATATTAGGAAATAGATATATTATTTGACCGTTTTTCGTGTTATGTTTTACATTATCTTTAAAAATTAATGTACATTTAAGGAAATAGATATTGAGAAGAAACTTGCGCAGAACGCCATAATGCGTTGTACGTTTACTGTGGTAGTCACAATAAGAAAATTCCTGGATTCTAGCGTTGCAGTTCGAGAAGCGGAACTTAGCTGTAAATTCCGGTAAGGGTCGAAAATCAATTCTACAGGCAGAATTCCATGATTACTTCCTTTATTATCTGACATCAGTAAACACTCGACACTATTTAGCAACGCCGCACTATTCAAGCAGTGTTTGGCATAGCACCGAGAACACCTAGTGATCCGCCTTAAGGAGCCATATCTCGGGAACCGTAAGTCATAGAGAGAAGACATTTTACGAATTTTGGGGGGAAACATAAGAAGGAATGGATAAAAAGATTTACTTTTACATGTAGGAACAATCACAGTTATCCTTCCCGCTCCATCTCTCCATTCTTGTTAAGTTTGTTCTGGCAATGCTCTTGGGCATTCTCAACTGGTTTATTCCTAAAAACATTAATTTTTAGAGAAAGGAATTTAGCGTCTTTATGCGAGTGCGACGTTATGAAGGACGGGATTTACTCTTAAAGTGGACTGAGAATCACTGGCGGGGCTTGAACCGGTGCAGTTGGCGAAATCATAGATCATCATTCAAGATAAATCCTCACAGTATAGGCCTTTCCCACCACACTTTCTAACCTTCGAGAGAGCTCAATTACAGGACACACACCAGCAGCTCTGGGAGAAATTCTTATATTATTATTATTATTATTATTATTATTATTATTATTATTATTATTATTATTATTATTATTATTATTATTATTATTATTATTATTATTATTATTATTATTATGTTATAGTGGAAACGGAAACACGGAACTATCTATATATTAAAATGCTCGGTTTATAAGTTTGTCTCCAAAGAAAAATTTATTCGTTTGTCTCAAATCATTTCGACAATGAGATCTCGAAAACCATTAGTGCTAGAAGCATGCCGTTATTAACATATTCTTCAGGTCCATCGATCAATACTTTGTCCAGTGATTCTGAACTTTTACATTTAAAAAAATATTTTTAACCGTAAAAGAATTGAAATTCAAATTCTATTTGTGTGGTTACACACAGAATAAAATTTTGAAAGTTTACAATTATTACTGGAAATTAATCTTGTCGCCCATTTCGAACATTTTTTAAAAATGTAATTAAAAATGTATTGAAATTTCATTTCTTATCGATTGTATGAAAAAAGTAAATAGTTGTACTGTAAATTCCCATAACTGTTCTCCAAATGGATTTGTATTCCAACCAAGAAGAGGTTTGTCAAATTTAGATAAATGTCCAAAATAAGCCTCTTAGAAACAGCTCTTATTTGTAAAAGAATACATAATTATTGTTTTTGGCCGTTGGCGTGGTCTGTCGAAGCAGCTTGATAAAAATTAAGCATAGCATAACATAACATAACAAAACTTGCATCTCTTATATGTAAAAGAAAAAAAGAAAAACTTAGTGCGTTGGGTCCCCGAATTTACTTTGCCAAGGTCGTCAAAATCTCTAGCTACGACTCTGGTAACAGGTGCGAAGAAATACAATTCGGCCTCACTAGACTTAGTACATCAGACTTTTCTCTGTACCCCAATTTAAAAAAAGTTTAAATCACAACATTCTAGCAATGATGAAGGCATTTTTGCGGGTGACAGTGATTTCCTAGACACTAGACCTCGAATATTTTTCAGCTTCACGAAAATCTGAGTCGATGTAACAAGTAACTTAAACTCATGAGTAGCTACCTTGGGAAGTACAGAAAATGTTTCACGCTTGTGCGACTGTTTATTTTTTATTATGTTAGAAAGTTGTCAGTCATTGCATGTAGTTGATATAATAATAATAATAATAATAATAATAATAATAATAATAATAATAATAATAATAATAATAATAATAATAATAATAATAATAATAATAATAATAATAATAATAAGAAGAAGAAGAAGAAGAAGAATCTGGTGGATATATTAATAATTGGCAGATTAGATAGTGTAAGTGTATACGGATATTGATTTAAGAACTTTGTGTATTGTTTGAAGCCGAACTTTTGTGTAAAAAAATTTTGTACATGCACATTATTTTATAGATTTTATAATTAGCAATATGTAAAATATTTGGTAAAAATTTAGAGTTAGGTATAAAAAAGTTTTGTTATAAGGAAAACAATTGAGTTATTTATGAGGTAATTGTAATAATAAAAATTTAAAGTATTGTAAAAAATACAAAAGACAGTTTTTGATTTGCATGTAGAGCTCGAGGAGAGCAATTTTAATTAAACTTTTGTTTTTAAAAAAATTAGCAATTTAACATTTAAATTTCCATATTTTTAGTAATTATAATTTCAACACTTTTATACCAAGACTGGAGTACATTAACAACAACCAAATTAATAGTTTCTCTTAAAATGTCTAAATTAAGCAATTATTAACAAAACAATCTTTAGCTTCAACTAAAGTTAATTACATTAACTTAAGTTTAAACTATAAATCCAAAACCTTATAAACAAAATAAAAAAAATAACTAATAGCCACACTGCCCATGCAAAGCCCTAAACTATTTGTTTATTTAATTATTATAAAAATTAAAAATAAATTATTTAATAACATATATTAAATGTAGTTATTTAGCTGGTTGTCTGGTTCACTATCATCAAACCCAAATTAACCAAATCACGGTAATATTAACATCAAATAATTAACCACAATTATAAATTAACACCAAACCAGACACCACATGGTGGCCAGTGAGTGTTTTTTAAATGGGTTTAGGGGCCACAATAATAATAATAATAATAATAATAATAATAATAATAATAATAATAATAATAATAATAATAATAATAATAATAATAAACTAGCTTTCGCCTTCGGTGCAAACGGTCCCGGGTTCGATTCCCGGTGGGGGTACTCGGTCGAAAAAGTGTAAAACGCTTCTTCAGGCCAGCCACCTTGAATGAGGTTTCCCTAGGTTTTCCTCATTCATACCAGGCAAATCCCGGGGTGGTACCTCACTTATAGGTCCCAGGCCGCTTCCTTCCTTCACTTTCCCCGGATTGTGTGCTCGCCGAAGGACGTCATCCCTCAAAACGTGAAGGGACTTAGATGCCGAAAGCCCAGAAATCTAAATCCTAAATAATAATAAACTAAGAGAAGAATAACAGAAAATTTAGAAAGATATAAGATCACCCAGTGGGATTCAAGCCAGGCTCAAAAGCATTGAATCCCAACAGAAAGTAACAACGCTTTATTGTGTTTTTTTGTTTCGGGTCGAAAAGAGTTTCAATTATTTATTTGTTTAATTACAACAAATTTCTCTTCATTTGCCAGAGTACTATTTTGTTATGAAAGTCATCTTGCATTAAACAGTAGAATAAAAGATGGATATTTTAAACTGCAAACTACGAGCTGTGTTCTCTTCAGGGGTGTGACGCCAATCTCCCCCCCCCAAAAAAAAAATATCCCCATCTCCATATTTAATTTTACACTTCTTCCTATCACAACACGTGAGATCATTGGCCAAAAAATGGACTCAATACTCACATTGCAATCACACAAAATTTAATGAAAATGAAATCTTTGAGTTTTATGTCCCACGTTTATGCCGGTTAGGCTAAAGGGGACGGTGATGATGAGTAATGAATGAGATGGTGGAATGAAGAAAGTGGGGGGAACCGGGAGAACCCCTAGAAAACCCACGCACACGGTGTTGGTCCACCACGAAGTTCACTTGGCGGGGGCTGGGATCGAACCCGGGACTCCAAGCACCAGAGGAGAACGCTCTAGCACTGAGCCACCGCGGCCCCCACAAAATTTAAATTTAAATGTAGTTCATTTAACGTAAAATTCATAATTAATCTTTGTGCACTTTAAGATGTTTCATTTTGTAAGGAAAAAATAAAATGTAAAGTTCTTGCAGACTTTGCTTATGCCTCGAGTCTCAGTGATGTAAAAGATTATGTTATATATACAAATAAAACGAATTTCAAGAAGATTGAATAATATTTAGAGGTTGCACACTTTGATTAGTTTTGTAAAAGTAGGCAAAAATTACGATTTTTCAGTGTTATTTTATTTTTAAAACTAGACATCACAAACTTAAAATAATACTAAAACTAGGCACTAATGTTAATAGGTAGTATGATAGGCAAACCATGTGTTATATTAATCAACTTTTAAATGATGCAATCCCTTCTTTTGTTCGCTTGGTGACTGCTTTTCTGTGATGCTCGACTATCCCTTTGGGAATCCGATGATACAATTTGTACCATGCGTTATAACTCTCCTATTTGAGCTTTTTCGTCCGGGTTTTTGTTTGTTTGTTTGTTTGTTTTTTGTTTTCCAAGTCCAGAGGCATTGTAGAAGACCTTACGTATCGTTCCACACCTTCCTGCGTCGAGACATAGGAGGTGATGACGTCATAATTCTAAAATATATTTTCTTTTATTAAGCCTATGTTTATTATTTTTTGGCGGGCTTATTTTTGCACGTAGAAGATTGAAATTTTGCACAAACATTCAGTCCACCGAGTAGTATTTACCAGATTTTTTGTTAATTTCTGCGTTAAAACAGGGGGGGGGATCCAGAGGGCCAAAAGTTGAAAAAAGGGATATTTTTACCAAAAATCCAGTTCTTCGGGATTTTCCCGCCTTAGATACATGATGGAGACATATGAATGGTACCGTCTGAAAGGCAGTTCTATTCTGAAGAAAATGCTGTGCAAACCATGATCCTAGGGTAATTAGGGATGTCTCAGGGAATTTCTACAAAATATCCTTCTGTATATGGGAATATGGTACATTGTCGGTATATATATTTTTGGCGGGCTTACTTTTGCACCTAGAAGATTGAAATTGTGCATAAACATTCAGCCCACCTAGTAGTATTTATCAGATTTTTTCAGATCTCTGCGTTAAAACAGGGGGGTCCAGAGGGGCTAAAAGTTGAAAAAAGGGATATTTAGACCAAAACATCCCTTTTTTCGGGATTTTCCCGCCTAAGATACATGATGGAGACACGTGAGTCGTACCGTCTGAAAGGCAGTTCTATTCTGAAGAGAATGATTGGCGGATTATAGTCCTAGGGTAATTAGGGATGTGTCAGGGAATTTTTATCAAAATGTACTTCTGTATAGGGGAATATGGGACATTTTCGGTAATTTTTTTTCTGGCGGGCTTATTTTTTCACCTAGAAGATAGAAATTGTGCACAAACATTCAGTCCACCGAGTAGTATTTAACAGATTTTTTTTTCAGATTTCTGCGTTAAAACAGGGAGGCCAGAGAGGCTAAAAGTTGGAAAAAAAGATATTTAGACCCAAAAAATCCCGTTTTTCGGGATTTTCTCGCCTTTGATACATGATGGAGACATGCGAATTGTACCGCCTGAAAGGCACTTCTATTCTGAAGAGAATGATTGGCCGATTATAGTCCTAGGGTAAATAGAGATATCTCAGGAAATTTTTTATCTGAGATCATGGTGTTTTGCAGTAATTTGGTGCATTGTGGGAATTCTTAATAATTTTTTTTCTCGCCCTTAGTATTCAAGATAGAAACTTGAAATTTGGGACATACATTCAGTATACCAAGTACTATTTATCAGATTTTTGGAGATCTCTACGTTCATACAGGGCCGCTCCAGAGGAGCCAAAAGTGTGAAAAAAATTCCACCGAAATTTTCCCTTTGACATCATTTTCCCCTCTCCTGGTATATGGTATGAGCATGCAAGTGGTACCATTTGAAAGCCAGGTCCATTCTGAAGAGAATGAGGTATGAGCCATGATCCTAGGATAAATAGTGACGACGCAGTAGTTGCTTGACTGAAAGTCTAAAAGATACCCCAAAAACCCCGGATGCCGAAAGGGCTATCCAAGAATTTCTTGTTCGTTCCTAACTTTAAATTTTTATTATTATTTTCTTTTTATCAGAGCGATTCCTCTTTCTCCGGTACACTTAATTAAAAATTATTTTTATTTTACTTTTAACTGACCTAAAATTCCTTATACACCTGGATATTCACTTATAATCAGTAATTTACTGATTTATTATTTATACGCATGTTTATGTTAAAATTAGCCTTTATTTAAGCATATTATAATATTTATTTTGAGAAACATTAACTAAAAGCACGGCTACATAATAAAAAGTAAGACATAGTTTCTTAGAGATACGGAAAAACTGGATAATTGTAAGGTGTAAAAATTACATCAAGTTAGAGAAATAAAAGTGAATATCAAAAACAATGAACTTAATGAATCTGACATTTTAACAACAACCTTTGTCTGTTTACTGGCTAAGAAAAATTGATTAATAATGTGCTCATATGATAACTCGTTCAAAATTTTCAGGTTCGCTACTTAAAATTAGAAAGTTATTTAATCAAATGTCTCCCATGCTTGTTCATTTTACAATTTTGATCCGACTCATGGTTCTTTTAGCTGATTAGCTTGTTAAAAAGAGTGAAAGATGTATTTTGTAGAACCCATTAACTTTGAAAATCCCGAGAGCTTCTTAAGTTGATCTGAGCAAGAAGTATTAGGAAAGGTGGATATCAAGTCATTCAGTTTGTCCTGTGGAAACATTTGTTGATACATACTAAATTTTCTATAATTTATTAGTCCTGCAATGACCAAACTTTTATATTTTTCAAATCTATTTTTCATCTGCCCAATTATTGAGGGAAGAATTATAAATAAAACTCTTGCTTTTGAGATGACATGTTCCTGGGCAAAGAGCAGAAATTTCATTTTCAATTTGCTGTACAGTATTATCACATCTTGAGGATTCTAAGATTCTCACTTTTGTTAAAATTTCGCTTACGCACAAATTTATATAAGAACACTAAAATAAAGATTTTTCTATGCAAACAAAGGAAGAATAAAAATTGTGGAATTTTAAAAATATTGTTTAACCCAATCGCAAATTGAATTGACTTGGGATATCAGTCATCAGCTGCTATAATTTGCTCAGTTGCATTACAAACCTCACTATAGTGTATTTTGATTGTCTGTTCTGTTCGTTAATAGTAGTTCCACTGTGTAGGAGATGGATGAGGTAGTTGGAAGCCTTAACACTTCATTTTTTTTAAAAAAAAAAACTTCAATGTAATTTACACAATGAAGATTTGTTTTTGCTGCATGAAAAAGAATTAAATTAAGTTGATGAGCATAGCTAAAATAGCTAATGGGTAAGATTTTTGAATAATTGCTCCCCCCTCTGTGTATGACCGGACATTACACTTCAGCCGTTATAGATATGTTTGAGTGATAAGTTTTGACCTCGACATGTTCCAGTCTCCTAATAGAGTACTAATTAGCTGTTTCAGGCGCGCTCCAGAAATGCTTGCTTGGAGGTGTCCATGTACTGTATATTCAGAAGGATTCAATACGTCTATATAATATTGAACCGGTCTTATTCTGCATCCGTAAAGACAATAAGTAATTCTTAATTACTGCAATCTATAATTTGCGAAAAATATAGAACTAGATTACTTTTATAAAAAAAGAAAAAGTACGTATGAGATGTAAAATAAAATCTTTAGGCTACACCAATCATTTCTCTGTTAAACTGGATTAGTTTTGTTAAGAAAATCTATAGAAGTTAATCGAGTTAAGAAATTTTGTGGGGTCTGGGCCCGGTGGAAGTCCTCGTGAGTGCGCCCTGGCTCTTTCATTTGTAGAAACATCATAAAATCCTAAAAATATTTCTTCAACTTGTCATTTAGACAACAGCGAGAAATTATGCTCATTCGAGACTTAACTGACACGTCTGTTGTTTCGTCTGCCTGAATAGACATAAACTGTACATTTTCAATTTCATTTCTTACGTGTTCCTAAATTGCAGTCGTTTCTGCTTGAATCAAATCATTCTGAATGCGTCTAGAAGTTCCTTTGAACACGTTTTCAGATCGTAAATGATCGTCATGAATTATTCCTAAACAGGTAACTAGTCCAAATTTGTTATCCCTTTATTTACAGACTTTAATTCCTTCCTGTAACCTCTAAATGAAAATTCTTGCACAGTCAAAGCAAACAATGTCAATTAATCTGCTCACAATTCTTCTGTTCTTTGAAAGGAGTTCTTCAGATTAATTGCTTTCAATCTAAACCCCTCTGATAACGCATTCTATGTCAACCTGGATAACTTCCTGCACACCTTATGTGGGATTCAGACGCTGTAGGTTTCTTTGCTTTATTCTCGAAATTACTTCTATCACAGTCCCGCAGAGCCATTCGTATTTGGCGTACCAGGAATTTCGAAACTTATGAATGTACTTTACATCTTGTTGGCTCAAATCAGATGTAGTATCTTTATTTCTTGCTTTAACTTCGGCTTTTGCTCAAAGGACAACTCTGAGAAATTACTATGCAGCAAATAAGCTTCAGAATTGAAATTGGGTTTATCAAATCCGATTCAATGACCAGACATTTAAACACCACCACCATTTAACAAAATAATTTATAAACACACACACAGTGAGAGAGTGAGAGAGAGAGAGAAAGACAGAAAGACAGAAAGAAAGAAAGACAGAAAGAAAGAAAGAAAGAAAGAAAGAAAGAAAGAAAGAAAGAAAGAAAGAAAAGCTAGGCGTTATAATCTCGCTTGAACTTCGCATTGTCACTCTCGCGGAAAACATGGAAGTGATAGAATTGCCAATACATCTCAACTTTTGGTTAGGGGGGGTCTCTCTTTTTTTTTTTATTCTGATGTTGGAGACACATAGGGTCAAAATGTATATATTAATGCTCTTCAAGGGAACGTTATAACAATTTAACATTTTATAGAGGGAGCTCGAAAGATGGTTTAAAATAAAAACAAATAAGAAGAAATTGCGATCTATTTCTGTCACTTACAAATCCAGCTTAAAATAAACAATATAGGCAGCCCTCTAAACATAGACAGAACAGCAAACGTCTTTTCACAGGTACTACTACACAGCGAGTCTTTGGACTTTAATTTAGCTGTGACTTATGTAGTTTCATCCCAGGAAACAAAACAAAACAAAACAAAAATACAGGAAATTCTAAGTTCAAAAGCTTTATATTACAAAATTTTAAGTTAGTAATTCAGACTTATTACATATAAAATTGTAAAGGGTAGACGCTGTCTATCCTGTCTCCCCTCAAGCCTCGCCACTGTCAAAAAACATCAAAATTTCTGTAGAGATGTAAGATGAGATCGTGCATAAACATCGTTACATTAACTTTTATACATAAAGAATATGTCCCTTTGCTCTCCTTACAATGGGAATTTTCAAGAACACTGGAAAATAATTCCGCTTATTTTAAATGTAAAATTTGTATACAAAGTTTCATCTTCCTAAGTTGAGAAAATCATGAGATACTAAATTTTTGCACATATTTTAAACTCCCTGCTGCTTCCCTTAATCAAAGTAGCACGATGAAAACCCAAGTTAGTCTATGGTCGAATCATATACCAAAAATCATCAAAATCGGGGCCCAGTAGTTCAGAAGGAGTTGAGGGACAAACATCGTTACTCATTTGTATCTATCTATCTACTCTCTCTCTCTCTCTCTCTATATATATATATATATATATATATATATATATATATATATATATATATATATATATATATATATATATATATATATATATATATATATATTGTACTATGTTGCAACGTCGGAAATAAAGAATCTTAGATTAGATCTAGCAATCTATCAAATAGTTATATCGACTCTCTCCAGATGACAGCTAAGATCGATATTGATTAACATTAGCATCATTTCAACAATCGATTCAACTGCTTGTTGTGTTTGTAGAGTAATGCTAATGGCTCCAAGTTAATCTGCGACATTACTACATTGTGAAATTTTCATCCCCCATAGCGGCTGAAGGAGGCCCCGGCGTGGCGGGCATAGCATCATACAACATTTTTGCTTTATTTTGGCCTGTAAAATAATGCTCTGCTGTCTGTGGGCGCCATTTTTAGGAGGACACCACTATATCATGATGACCATACAAGGTGACCAGAACTTTTACTTTCAAAAACGGGACGCATACGAATCGACGACGGGGATGGGGGGGTTCCAACTTCAACACTCAGAATTCCTACTCAATTCCCACTTGAACCACAGAACACTCAATTTTCATTTGATTATTCAGAAGTTCTAGGCATGGCTGAACCTTCCCAAGAGTGTAGAATTAGCATTGACCATTTACATTTTGAATAATAATTACGGGACACTTGGGTCATGTTTCCTTAAAAACGGGACATTTAGGTGTCCCGTTTGAGAATCAGAAAAAAACGGGACAACGGTTGAAAAGAAGGGACTGTCCCGGCTAAAACAGGACGTCTGGTCACCTTGCATTTGACTTTTCTCTGTTGAGTTTCTAAATGACATTGCAAGAGATCACTTGCTTTTTTTTCTTTTCATCTCTTTTTTTTTTCAAGTAGATTCTATAGGCTATAAGTACTATTAAATTAAATTCAGAGTTAACAGAAGACTAAAAACAGGAGATGAACGTAATTCTCACCTGCGACTAATGACTAGTTAAAACATGTGATTGATAGAGCTATAAATAATAATTTCAAAGGACAAAGTAGAATAAAGAAGAGTTAGTATTGACACTTAGGTTTGCCTATCAGTTTAGAGTTGAAGCTGCTTGAAAAGATGTCGTGAAGGTGATGTCTCGCCTCGAAAAGTGTATTTGTCTATTTGAAGAATTATGACTCGTCATGAAAATTCTGTTTCGCCTCGTCTCACCACGTGAACATAACTGATACTATTTATTATTTTTCGATTAAAGGATTTGAACCTTATTCTAGTTGTTGCATTATAAAACTACAAACCATTCTTTGGCGTGGATACTCAATTTTCAGCGAACTTAAAGAGTTCGTACTGAATTATCTGTCTCTGTGTGTGGCTGTCTGTCCGTCTGTCTGTTATTTGCGATTGTTTCAGTTTTGAGCCCTCCATTCGATAAAGCATCAAAAACTGTCTGAGAAAGTGATGAAGTTTCCGCGTCACTCTTACCGTTCCCGAGATATTGGGCAAAAAATGGCCGATTTCCGGAAATTTTAGGAGCTATATTTCGGGAACCGTAATTTATAGGGAGATGATATTGGTCTTGTTTAATACTAAGAGGATTATGACCATTTTGATACCAAATAGTAACCGGTGGCCACTGGCTAACTGACACCGTTCCCTAGATATTGTCCAAAAAAGTTCGAATTTCGGGAGATTTAGCACCTACAAGTCAGTACATATTTTAGTTCATTCCCTTAACTACTGTGCAATGACACATTACATATTATAAATATTATACTTTAAGATAGATTTATATTTCAGGTACAACACAAGACACTGATTCATTTGATTATGTATTCTGATATCGGAAAAGAAAACAAATAAAAAAATATTTGATTCGTTTTACAATGAGCATACAAGATGGCACTTGCTGTTAGATCTTACTAGAAGTGTTCAGTTTTATGAAATGTATATTTGCACGTGTAAAGTATTTCAAAGTAACGATCATATTAGGAAATAGATATATTATTTGACCGTTTTTCGTGTTATGTTTTACATTATCTTTAAAAATTAATGTACATTTAAGGAAATAGATATTGAGAAGAAACTTGCGCAGAACGCCATAATGCGTTGTACGTTTACTGTGGTAGTCACAATAAGAAAATTCCTGGATTCTAGCGTTGCAGTTCGAGAAGCGGAACTTAGCTGTAAATTCCGGTAAGGGTCGAAAATCAATTCTACAGGCAGAATTCCATGATCACTTCCTTTATTATCTGACATCAGTAAACACTCGAGACTATTTAGCAACGCCGCACTATTCAAGCAGCGTTTGGCATAGCACCGAGAACACCTAGTGATCCGCCTTAAGGAGCCATATCTCGGGAACCGTAAGTCATAGAGAGAAGACATTTTACGAATTTTGGGGGGAAACATAAGAAGGAATGGATAAAAAGATTTACTTTTACATGTAGGAACAATCACAGTTATCCTTCCCGCTCCATCTCTCCATTCTTGTTAAGTTTGTTCTGGCAATGCTCTTGGGCATTCTCAACTGGTTTATTCCTGAAAACATTAATTTTTAGAGAAAGGAATTTAGCGTCTTTATGCAAGAGCGACGTTATGAAGGACGGGATTTACTCTTAAAGTGGACTGAGAATCACTGGCGGGGCTTGAACCGGTGCAGTTGGCGAAATCATAGATCATCATTCAAGATAAATCCTCACAGTATAGGCCTTTCCCACCACACTTTCTAACCTTCGAGAGAGCTCAATTACAGGACACACACCAGCAACTCCGGGAGAAATTTTTTATTATTATTATTATTATTATTATTATTATTATTATTATTATTATTATTATTATTATTATTATTATTATTATTATTATTATTATTATTATTATTATTATTATTATGTTATAGTGGAAACGGAAACACGGAACTATCTATATATTAAAATGCTCGGTTTATAAGTTTGTCTCCAAAGAAAAATTTATTCGTTTGTCTCAAATCGTTTCGACAATGAGATCTCGAAAACCATTAGTGCTAGAAGCATGCCGTTTTCGCTGGTCGATTACAAATTTTGTGTAGATTGCCCAGTTCTAACTGAATATTTAAGAAACGTATCCGTTATTTCTTTATTACATTTTTAGGAGTACACTGGAAATTTTGAAATTTTAAAAAAAGTAAAACCTCTTACGAGTTATACATTCTAACACCACATATTTATATACAATGGTTGTATATCTCTGAGGTGTTTGTTTCATACCCAAATGATAATGAAAAACGAAGTGTAACCATCTTCCCATGCTAAGATGAATCTTTATTGTTTGGACTGTTTTGGCCAATAAACACCATATATCAATGGCATTAGAATTAATTGTGTGTGTAATGTATTTGCTTATTATATACTGCATGCCAGACAAAAGAAAACACTGGTCATACATGAATTAGAAACTCCAACGGAAATAGGCTCAAATCTTGCAAACAGTGCGAGATATTATAAAAATAATCGAAAAAATCTTTCCTTTATGATTTTTATCAAGACATCTTACACTTGCGTCTGTAAAGGGACATATACAGATGTTGTGAGGAATGACAAGGAGATTTATGCTCATATGTGAATGATGCACTGTGTAGAGAGCGCAGGTTCAGCTAGTTGTTCCATTACTTAAGTTGAAAAAAGCTCACAAGATACAATCTGCTGTGTAACAATGGATATTTTTCATATATCGTCATGGACATTCGCGAAGGGAGTCAAGAGGGTAGTGGCCCCTCCCTCGAAATCAAGTGAATCAATAATTTGAATTAAGTTTCCAGATACGAACAATATTTCCTAAAATTAATTCTTCAATATTTTCTTTATATTTAGTTATTATACAGTATTCCAAATTTTTGTTGTCAAAAAATCTCTTATACTGATGAACATTTGTAAAGTTTGCAATATTGCTTAAAATTATGAATTGCAAGAATTTCTTGTAAGTACAACTACCAGAAACTATCGCTGTAATGTTATAGAAGCAGACGAATATAACAGTTTTTCAATTTCCCTCAATTATATCATTTTAAGCAGCATATCCATCTTTATCCATGGTTTTCACATCTCTGGAACGGTTTCATATATAAAATTGCCGTAAACTTCATTACAATATACATGTACGCTTATTGTAAACCATTAATGTTATTGAATGTGATACTTTTCGAAATAAAATCCTTTTTTAAAAAATCAATCCCTTGCAACTTTGATACTTTTTCTTAGAAATACGTCATATCCAGTGACGGATCTAGAAGGTAAGAACTGGGTGGGGGAACACTATGGTGTGTATATCATAAGTTTGCTATAAACTTTCAAAAATATATAAATAATAGCTTAAATTATTTTGTCACTCAAAAAAACTGGGGATGCCTAGGCTCCCTTGTTCCCGGGCAGGATACGCCACTGGATCATAGTCATATTACTCGACATTAAGATATTTCTGATGTGCATTGACACGTCCTTTTCACTTTCATTATCATTGTTATGGAGGCGTCCAAAATTTGGATGTTTGCGGACAGTTGTGATACTGTAGTGTGCTTAGTTCTGTTTTCGCTTGAAACTAAAAGAAGGAAGACTTTCTTAATGTCCTAATTGTTGCATACAACAATTAACATATTAGATAACCTTTATTTCTTAAGTTTCAAGCTATAAAACTTAAATTTTTACTAATGTGGTTTCCCTCACAATCCGCCTCTGACCCGTTAGATTTCTATTAGTAGTAATATTATTTGATTGTCGATTATTTAGTTGAAAGCTCCTCTTAGTGCTTTGAAGATGCATTATTACATATCAGACTGGTCCTAACAATCTAGCATATCCTAAATACCCACACAGAAGGCTGACCCTCTTATGAAGTTTAAAAACGCCTTTTGGCTTTCTGCCAGTTGCTTGTTAGTTCATATTTCTTTCTTTCAGTAACTGCAGCTACCATACTCTACCCCCACCCAACTAATATATCTAGTAAAGTTGTATTCTCAAAGAAACACACACACAGAGACAGGAAGAGAGAGACACGAATATAGAGAGGGAGATAATATCAAGAAAAAAATATCATGTGGGTATCATGTGTCTTCCATTGCATAACCTCTTGTTTGAAAAAGTAAAATAAAATGCGGAACTTACGACAAACATTTAATTTATTTATTGCGGTTTAATAAACTCGTCTAAGTTTCACAGAATGCTATATATTTAAAAATGTATCTTTCATCTTAACCATACAATTTTGCAATTGCAATTAAAAAATAGAAAAACATTACTGAAACTTGTTTGTTTCATTTACTTGTTTAATTTCTTGTGTTTCAAAGTGGAATCCTAACTTATGTTCTTCCACGGGAAACTCAATGGAACAGTAGAGCTTTCAACTTCAAGTGTAGGCATTTGTTTCGTGTTTAACAGGATCATGTGAGTGGAGGCAAGATGACATCATCAGAACATAATCATTTAATTGCCTGTGTCCTCAAAACCAAGAAAAAGAGTAAGGAAATTCTGAATAGTTTTTTTTTATAAGTAAAATACGAAAAATAAAATATAATTTGCCTAAGCTTGATAGGAAACTTGAAGAAAAATGTGTACCATATTGAGACAAAAGCAAACAATTTTGGTGAAAGTTGTAATGAAAATTATTATTATTTCTTTTAATCGTGTTGTTTAAATAAGGAAGTTCTGAATTTCGAGGAACTTTCCCCTTTGTAACCTGGTTATATTTGACTGACTTTAACCGTAAGGGATAAGAATTAGAGGGAAGTCCTAAATAAAAACATACACTACATTTTATCACACTAGAATACTAATTATATTTATTATACTTGAAAATTGAATGGTTGTTATATTACGTATTTTTGCAAACTTTCTTCATGAGGTGCATTTTACGCCTTTACCCCTTTCTCTTGACGGATTTAAACAACAAACGAGAAGACTATTTTATAAGATTGGAGGGGAAAAAGTATTAGGTTTTTGTGAATGTGATGTCCACCGCCGAAGTACTACATTTCCAAATAAAAATAAATAATAAATTTAAAAAAAAATGAAAACTACAAAACTTTGCCAATCAAAATAAATACCGTCTGCAATCACATATTTCACCATTGCTCAGCCAATGATTGGGTTTCGTGGAGAAAGAAGTCTGCAATATGAAGCATTTCTTAGTTGTATGCTATATCGCCAACATACTACATCACAATAACCAGCATGGATCACAATACCAGCAACGACTTCTTCTTCTAGGGGTTTTGGAAACCATCCTGGACATTGATCCGATCTATCGTGAGCAGATATCCTGTTTTATAATCCAGCAGCTAGGAAAGTCCTGTTGGGAGTTTGAGAGCCAGAAGGTTTGTTTGTTTTACCGAGTTCTACTATCTTTAGTGTTTTAAAAAAAATTGGTCACATGTTCTGAATCATGGTCATTATTGCGCAATGGCCGCCATCTTGAATATTCCTTTCGTATTCACTACATTTTTCTTAAATACATCTACCTCAAGCTGTAATTGTTGCAAAGGTATCAGTTATACCTCGTTCGATTTGCAATAGTATAGGCTTTTAGGTGACGTTATTCACTTGTCGGTAATACACACAAGAGGGAAGTAAAGAAGGGAAATTTGGAAAAATTCCCTCAAAAATTTCCCTTTTACCGCTTTTTTGCTATTGTTATATGGCAACGCTGGGTTCTAGGTGAGAAAGAAAAATTACATACATTTCCTGTAATGTGATAAATATATGCTGAAAGTTTTGTCTTGATTGGTTTACTAGCAGAGGAGTAATAACATATTTTGTATTTTATGATTTTGGTCGCTCTAACAATCTTTGGATTTAATGAAAGTACTTTTGTCACATAGAAAGACCTCCAGCTCAGACTGTAATTGCCGTAGAGGTACAAATAATATTTCGTTTTATAATTTGTTTGATTAGAGTAATAAATGGTGTGGTGATACAGTTGACCTGCGAAAATCTGAATAGGATTATGAACAGTCAGGGCCAAAGCAATGGGAAAAGCTCCTTCACGAATTAGTACCCTCATTCTGTAAATCATCAAGTACTCAGCGTACACGTGATACCTTATTTCAGATTTCCTATTTCTTAATACACAATGGCTTAAAAAAACATCGTTACATGTCGCTAATGCTCAAGCAATACACCATTTAAGTAGATCCAAAACTATCATCACCATGTTGAACCGTCAAGGGCTATGCTGCAGTTATGATGATGTGCTACGTCAAGATCAAATGCTAGCAAACAGGACTATTATTAAGGCTAAAGGACACCGTGTTTCCATACCTCCATCAATAAAACCCAACATTCCTGTTCGAGGTGCTATGGACAATTTCGACAGAGAAGAAGCTACATTTTCAGGAATGCATGGAACACACGACACAGTACTTGTCCTGTTTCAAGACCATCATCTGAGTGATAACGTCTCGTTAGAAAAACCTTCACTTTAGATTGAAAACATCATATTTGGAGATGGTTTTCCCTCTTACATTTTGCTGTAACTCTGATAATAACAGAATTACCCTATATCGGGGGACTTTCGAGACACTCTGTGTGTGTTTAGCGAGAGATACCTGGGAACGTTTGGCATTGATGTCACTTCACGAACTCTCACTAAAGATATAGATGCCCAAAAACTATTTTACTACACAAAGCCAAAAACAAGGTGCAGTATCCTCAGTACTTTCGTTCCTAACGTACCTCATTTAGATTTCCCTCAGGAAGTTGAGATTCCCTCTAGAAACGCTTTTACGAGTGCACTGTCTGAACATCCTTCTCACAGGACCATTACGGGATATACTCCAATATTACCCTATCCTGCAACTCAATATGACTCTATTTATACAACAATGTGTAATTTCCAAGATATCTTGCACCAGTTAAATATCGAAGAGAGTTCACTGTGGTGTGACGAAGGCGTATATCATATAACTAAAGAAATTCAGCTTCTTCAACCGGAAAAGTTTTCCAACATATTTTTTGGCCTTGGAGGATTTCATCTTCAGAAAGTCGTGCTTGCATGTATTGGTCTATACCTCAAGAGCAGTGGAGCTTTGGAAATGCTTGTTCAGACTGAAACCATGGGTCCACACACTTTAAAAGGAAACCACTATAGCAGGGGAGTTAGAGCAATAGGAATGCTTTGTGAAGAAATGAAAACACTGGAGTGGAAGGCGTTCATGGAACAGATTAACATAACTAAATATTCCGAATTGTTGTCAATAGTAAAACGCATACAGTTATCTGTGTATGAAGAACAAAGTTTATCTAAAGAAACTAAATGTGCTATCGAAAACCTGAGTGCCATCAGAATGGACTTTGAAAAATTTAGAGAAAGTGGAGCACAAAAGAGTGAAATGTTTGCTTATTGGGATCGGTTTGTCTCCACACTTGCTCCTCTTCTCCGAGACTTAATTCGAGCGGACAGAGAAAATAACTGGGACTTGCATGTGTGCAGCCTTAGAGAGTGTTTGCCACTTTTCTTCTCATTTGACAGAACAAATTATGCACGGTGTTGTACTCTATATTACCACGATTGCTTAAAACTAGAACAAGAACATCTTCTGATCTATAATGAGTTTAAGAACGGTCATTTCACAGTTCAACATAGTAACAATAGATTTAGCAGCATTGCATTGGATCAAGCATTAGAGCAACACTACAATAAGCCAGCCAAGGGATCTGGAGGCATAATCGGAGTAACCAGAAAAAAGAAGCCGTGACAAAACACAATCTTATCAAACATGAGAAAGAAAATATAACATACTTTTTGAGACGGTTTTGTGGCCTTAATGAAGACGATGAATATGCTCTTCATCATGAGTTTTCAAAGGCTTTAACAATTCAAGAGCAGCAAAATATTTCAGAGATGATAACTCTTGTGCTTGAGAGAGGAAATCCCTTTTCGAAAGTCGAAAGTCTTGGAATTTCTAACATTATAAGTGGAACAAAAATTGATCAAGTAATAGCTGAGTACTAACTCTCTATACTAGCTACAAAAACTTCGTTCAAGAAAGGCTCATTGACAAATCCAAAGGTATTCTAGATCCCATACATAAACAATTTCCAGAGACAAAGAAACACATATCTGCAACCGAGATGGCACTCCAAGAAACAAATAATGCTATTCAGTTCACAGAAATAGCATGTTCAAGAAATTTCGATATTGAGACAGTACTAAAATACGATCTTACATTTACATCGTATTATCTAACAGATGATGGGTTCTTAAAGAAAGCAGATAAAGCACAACTCAGCAAAGAACTTGAAAAACACTTTTTAAATAAGAATAATGTAGTTAGTTATCTACCAACGCAGGAAACGAGAGCAGCAATGGTGATTGACTTTATGGTGTACGCGCGAAAAGTCTATGTCAAACGAATTATGTGTAAAACGTTTGGAGACTATTTTGACTATTTGTGGAAAATATTTTTAAAACTCTCCGAAGGTTGTTTGCGCACTGACATAGTGTTTGAATTGTATCAAGATAAAAGTATCAAAAACTGGGAGCGACTGAGGCGACAAAAAAATGTTGATCTTATTGATGTGATTCCTAGTAACCCAAATGCACCTCTTCCTGTCAACATGGATACTTTTTGGGCTTCAAGCCAGAACAAAGCAGGTTTGCAAGAACTCTTCATTGAGTGGATTGTCATCAAGGAAATTCTATAAAATCTTTGTATTTGGGAGGAGGTCACAAACATAACCCAAAGCTATGCCTGAAATTAACCGAAGGATCTGTTAGTTTGGTACCAGATCTTCACTGTGAATGTGAGGAAGCTGATAATAGAATCATGAAACACATCCAACACATGGTCGAAACCGATTCCATTGAAAGAGTTATGATTGCCTCAGTAGATACATATGTTATGATTTCCGCACTATATAATTTCAAATAGAGTTATAAAAAATGTGGCCTGCAAGAACTGTGGGTTGTCAAAGACACACGACCATCTATGAGGTACATACCACTTCACAAAATGACGGAGAACATGGACGACACACTTTTATATGTTCTTCCTGCTGTGCACAGTTTAACTGGTTGCGATACCACAAGTAAGGTTGGGACAAAACTTATGGCACTTAAAACAGTAATGACATCAGGAACCCTGTTGAACAATTTTGGGGTTGCTCCCTTGGATGGAAGAATGATACAAAATGCTGAGCTTTTTATCGAAAAAGTACTTGGTTCATCGATTTGAACGATTTGAACAATACCACAAAGCAAAAGCTATCAACTTTTCTCAACTATGTCCATCATCATCAACGATAGTCTTTCATATACAGCGTGCATATCTTCAGTGCTACATATGGATGACTGTGCTGGATGAAGCCCAACCACTGAATCCACTAGAGTATGGTTACATAGAAGAAGCAGGATATCTTAAGCCAATAATAACGACTGGATATTTCAGACCTCCTGAATTTGTCTCTCCTTGTATGTGCAAGACATGTGCCAAAGTTAATGTTTGTCCTTGCAGAGTGAAACAAATACCGTGTTGTCCATTCTGTAAATGTAAAGTGAAGAATATGTGTGTAAACGTGGGATGAAAGTGTCAGTTTATCAGACATTTGTGGACTGTTATATAAGAATAACGATAAATTGCTGTTTGAAAATATCGCTTGATATCAAATTTGGAACACATTTCTTAATTACAAAATATGAAATGTTACGATTTTTAAAAAATCTATGTCTTCACTTGTGAATTAAATATTGGGTATTAATGTTTAGTGAATTTCTAGTAGTTCCACTTCTATCTTTTAGTGTTTCCACATCATTAAAGGAAAATATTTCGTGTGAATTTTATATTTATTTCCTTTATACTTCCTTGTCTTAAGTTATAATGGCACATATGTTAGATTAATCCACACCATTTATTACTCTAATCAAACAAATTATAAAACAAAATATTATTTGTACCTCTACGGCAATTACAGTCTGAGCTGGAGGTCTTTCTATGTGACAAAAGTACTTTCATTAAATCCAAAGATTGTTAGAGCGACCAAAATCATAAAATACAAAATATGTTATTACTCCTCTGCTAGTAAACCAATCAAGACAAAACTTTCAGCATATATTTATCACATTACAGAAAATGTATGTAATTTTTCTTTCTCGTCTAGAACCCAGCGTTGCCATATAACAATAGCAAAAAATCGGTAAAAGGGAAATTTTTGAGGGAATTTTTCCAAATTTCCCTCCTTTACTTCCCTCTTGTGTGTATTATTGACAAGTGAATAACGTCACCTAAAAGCCTATACTATTGCAAATCGAACGAGGTATAACTGATACCTTTGCGACAATTACAGCTTGAGGTAGATGTATTTAAGAAAAATGTAGTGAATACGAAAGGAATATTCAAGATGGCGGCCATTGCGCAATAATGACCATGATTCAAAACATGTGACCAATTTTTTTTAAAACACTAAAGATAGTAGAACTCGGTAAAACAAACAAACCTTCTGGCTCTCAAACTCCCAACAGGACTCTCCTAGCTGCTAGACTATTTAGCCGAACATGTTCTCTTTTTCAGACTCTAAGAAGGTATCCGGGTGGGGGGGGGGGAATTGTACAAAATAGTCAAATGTCCTCGTTGGTCGGGTTCCCTTATGAACCTAGTATTCGTACAAATTAGCATGTGAAAGAACTATATTTTTATCTAATTTTTGGACAATAATAACAGAATTCCAATCTTTTCTTATTAAGAAGTTTATTCTGCCTATTGACATGAAAGGCCAAGTTGACCTACCGTATTTAGTAATACAGGGAAATACTAAGGAACATTGGCTTTTCATACAGTGAAACATCACCAGACCTTTAGATCAATGGAATGTATATACAATCAAGCTTCACCAAGTTATGTTCAAGGATTCTAATGTAGTTAATCAAATATCCTGTGCGCGCACCAAAGCTGAAGCCATAGTTAATTCTGTTATTTCGTATTATTCTATTAATGTGTCAATTGAGATGTTAGGAGAAATATCGTATTTTGGTGTTGCAACAGATGGCTCCAATCATGGATCAGTGAACATATTTCCCATCTTGATCCAGTGCTTTGACTATAAATCTGGTGGTATTAAAATTAAGGTAATTGAATGAAAAGTTGTCCCTAATGAGAGATCTGAAACTATTGCTTCGTACATAATGGAAGCTCTTAGGAAAAAGAGGCATAGTTCGTAAATGTGTATCTTTTTTCTGGAGATAATACAAATACAAACTTCGGAGGAATTGGTAAGAAAGGAGGAAATAACGTATTTAGCTATTTGAAAAGGGAACTAAATTCCAAACTTGTGAAAGTACGATATACTGCTCACGTGTTACATAACTGTGTCCAGCATGGTACTGACACTGGTTTTAGTGTTGACGTGGAATCCATAGTTTTGAAAATATTTAATTATTTTCCATATATTCTGTTCGTACAGAGAATTTGAAAGAATTTTGTGATATTGTACAGTGTATCCATAAAGTCTGGGTACATTGGGAATTCTAATAACTTGTATTTGTTTTTCCAGATTGAATGATGGCTCTGTCTGAAGAAGAACGAGTCGAGTTGGTACTCTTAAGTGGAAGAGAAGGATGGTCGTATCGCAAAATTGCGGAAGAATTTAACCTTCAACACCTCGTCAACCTATTTGTTTTACTCCTGTCGGGAAATTAATCACCAAGTTGGACACCAAGAAACAGGCAGTGTGTTGGACAAATCCCATTCCGGACGACCAAAGACTTCAGATGAAACGAAAAAGCTGCCTTGGCTAACGCTTGTGCTAGTCCAAAGAAATCTCTTCGTCGGACATCCACGAAATTGGGTGTTCCATTCACAAAATCATGGATGTTTCATCCGTACAAGTTACAAATATTGCATCACTTAAATGAAGATGACCCCGATAGACGCATGCAGATGTGTGAATGGTTTGCAGATAAATTGGATAAAAATATCAATTTTACTAAATATTGTGTATTGTTCAGTGATGAAGCTGTGTTTTATGCCAATAGTGGAGTAAACAGACAAAATCTTCGATACTGGTCTCAAGGCAACCCACATTGGATGAGTCAATCCAAACAGCAATTCAAACCTATTCCATCGAGTTCACCTTAATCTTGCAAAGCGCATCAAATTATGCATTGAACAGCACGGAAATCGTGTTGAAAATATTATTCATTAACCTTAAATTGACTAAACTGTGCTTTTTCCCATGTACCCAGACTTTATGGACAACCTAAGGAATATGTTATGTCATTTAAACAGTAGGTGGTTATCCTTATTTTCATGCATAACTACATTAATTAAAATGCTTCCAGCTTTGAAGGCTTATTTCCTCTTCCATTATAGCGTCCTCCACTTATTTTTTTTTTTTTTTGAAAACGAACTTAGTGAGGCAAGGTTATGGTCTATTCACTCACTTATGTCAGTTTTCCATCATAACATTCTTGCTATGGAAAGGAAGAGAATTCAGTTGCTGAAGTCATGTATATTTTACAGAATGTTTTAGAGGTAATACAGAAGAGACAAATGCATAATTTCAAATTTCTGAAAGTTCAAGAAAAAAATAAAAGAGAAATGAGATGAAGAAGGATATGGCGTAGAATGTAAGAAATTGGAGGATGAAATACCCCTTGTTTATATGTCACTTGTGGAATTCCTCAGAAGTGGATATATCAGTATGAAGAATTCTGTGTCTTTAAATGGATGGATTTGAAGTCAGTGCTAAGTTAGGAATATGCGAAAAAAAAGATCGTTTATGTAAATGATAAACTAAATAGTGTTGGTGTGAAAGTTGACGATGTAAAAGCCTATGATCAATTTTGTAACTTTCAGAGATTCTTAAAAGCTCATAATTTAGCAGGTGGTGAATAGTTATCTAGCAATATTTGGGTTAAATACTTTCCTGAAGAATGTTTCTGATAGCGTTGAGAGTTTCCTCTTATTAATGACAGTGGATAAAGGAAAGGAGTAGATTATCCATAGAAATAATTAAAAGTATTGCATGTGTGTAGTATAATTTTCAGGAATATTCGTGTTGTGATTTTTACCATTTCCTTTTGAAAAATAAATAAAAAGTTAGTGGAGATAGGGGTATCAAAGAAATATGATACAGCTGTAAATGAAAGCAAATCCAATTAAACATGAGTAACTTGTATGAGAAATTATTTATACATCATTGGTGAATCAGTGTAGTGTTTTAAGTCTATTACAGTAATATAGTATATCATATTTTCTACTTAAATAAAGTTTTGTAAGCACTATTACCGTTCAAACAATAATTTTTGTTCCTAATGTCATAAAATGTACACATAGTTTTTAAAGCTCTCAGAATGTCTGTCTGCATTATATATAAATTCTTAACCTGTTCACGGTATGATAGTATGTGATATTGCTTATTAGTCTTATAAGCACCTCATCAACTTGAAACGATCATAGTCGTCGCCCTAAGTTCACAATAAAGCTATTTTCAGTATACGGTAATTATTATAGGTATATATTATTTTGGTCTACGTTATTTTATACAAACATACTCTTTTTTTTTCAAGTCAGTAATCTGGTCACCCTAATCTAATCCAACCACTGTTCTGAAAGTCTACGATTGTCAAAGCAGATACATTTTGTCATCAAAAGTGACAATTCGATGAAGAAAACTTTCCCAGTTATTCCTTACATTTAGAGAACTGCACACCTTCAAATGGTAATTCTTGGTGGGCGATGTCAACTTATCATGGCAGCTACGAATCCAACATTTTCATTTTATGCATTGTACGGAGCCACCAAACGAGAGTGTCAATTACAGTACTGTGCAAAAGCCGTTAAGACAGAAGCTCGGATAACACAGTACTCCACAGAAGCTGGAACATCTAAATTATTTTATTGGCATTTTCAGATTCTGGAACATCTAAATTATTTTATTGACATTTTCAGATTCAGCAGGAGAAAAGTAACAAAACTAAAAATAGTGCACAATAGGTTAAATGCACAACACAAATGAAGTAATAGCAACGATCAGGGTCGGACTGAGATGCTGTCAGGGGCGCAGACCTTAAATCATTTGGAGGGCGCCCAGCCTTTAACATAAAGACATTTATTACATATGCGTATTCTATGTAGATTAACTGGCTGTTCAACAGTTGTATATAAAGTCCTAATACAAAAATATCTTCGCAAATCATTTAAATGCTTAAAATGTAAGTTTCAAAGCCATATAATTTTATTGCGTTACACTCAATAAAACACCTATAGTAAACATAAAGTAGGGACCACGGAGGTCAAGGGGTCTAACTGACTTTTGAAATAAAGTTTATTTATGCCCAGGAAATGGACTCTCCACATCAAATATAGAAACTGGGAGGTGAACCACGACGCAATCCACTCATCGGTAGACCCTCGAGTGAACTGCGATGTGGTTCACCTTCTAGTTTGCATATTGTGCTGCGGAGAGTCATTTTCTGAGCATAAATAAACCTTATTGGAAAAGTCATGTATAATTTAGATTCCTTGTATTCTGGGATCCTCAATTAATCTGTCTGAAATCTACGAAGTAAATTCATTTTTAGGCTATCAGCAACTACGAGTGAACCATGTAGTTTTTCATAATTTGTGATAAATTCGCATTTTTGGAAACAGTGGTAGATAAAATCACATGAAAAGGTGATGCAAAAATGTGGTAATCTACCTTTTTGTGGCATCTGACATGTTAGTTTTTTTAAGTTTTACACGTAGTTGTTGACAGCTTGAAAATGCAGTTAAGGTAGTTCACTCTGGTTTCAGGCAGATTAATTACTATTGACGCAATGCCATATTATACATATACGTAGCATTTAACTTTTATAGCTTTGATCTGTTTACATGACAAGAAACAAGGAGCTTCTTACCTTACACCGGGAGTTTTTTTTTTTTTTTTTTTTCAATTCTACACTATCATGACAGAGTTTGTTAACCTTTTCAGGACGGGCAGGGATTTCAAGAAAATCGTAAACCTTTACTTTGGCGGTCCTAGCACCCCTCCTAATTCTTCCATGGGTATGAATTATACCTTGTTGGAAAGCTTATGAATCAAAGATTCTAGTAAGATAACCTTTGAGGTCACCGTACCCTACCCGTAGAAGAAGAAGAAGAAGAAGAAAGAAAGAGAAAAAGTGAAAAAAATATTTTTTCCGAAATTTGTGAGAGTCTGGCAACACTGTTTCTAGTCGTACGCTAGAAAAAATATTCTGACCTGTAGGCCAGACATTGATAATAATTATACCAAAAAATGAAGGGCAAAGGTACAATAGCTAGGTAAAAAAAATCGGAAGATAGAATCTAGGTGAATCATCCTGTTCCTATTTCCCCGAGAAATTTTCGTCTACCCTTACGTTGGCAGGCTTGGCGACGCCCCTAAATGTCACACATAAACAAACCATACCTCGTTGAAAACCTTATAGAACAGACATTTCAGCAAAGTAACTTTCGTGTCTCTCGAACCAAACTAGTAAAAGAAGAAGAAGACGAAAATCATTTTTTTTTTTTCAAAAATACATTTCTTCAGAGACTGTGGCAACGCTGTTATATACCGTACGCAAGCAAAAAAAAAAAACTCACATTTACACCATACACTGGGGACAATGATATCAAAAAAATGAAGGGTTTAGATTCAATAGGAATGGAGAGAAAAATTCTGAACACCGAACCTACGCGAATCATCCTGTATTTTTTTCGATAGATTGTGGTATACGCTAACATTGGCAAGTCTGGTGATGCCCCTAATTGTCACAAACATATCAGCTATACCTCGTTGGAAACCTTATGAGACACCCATTTCAACCGGGTAACTTGCGTGTCTCTCGGGCCAAACTAGTAAAAGAAGAAGAAGACGAAAGTCAAAATTTTTGCGAAATTTTTTTTTTTTTCAAATTTGTCCGACTATGGCAATACTGGTATTTGTCGTACGCAAGGAAAAAAATTCTCACATATACGCCAGACATTGGGAACAATGATATTAAAAATGACGGGTTTAGGTACAATAGGAATGGAGAAAAAAATTCGGAACATCCAACCTACGTGAATCATCCTGTATTTTACTCGAGAGATTGTGGTATACGCTAACATTGGCAGGCTTGGCCACGCTCCTAATTGTCACAAACATATCAGCTATACCTCGTTGGAAAGCTTATGGAACAAACATTCCAACAAGGTAACTTTCGTGTCTGTCGGGCCAAACTAGTAAAAGAAAAAGAAGACGAAAATGAAAATTTTGGGGGGAAAATCAAGGTTTTCGAAATTTGTCGGACTATGGCAACCTGTTGTTTGTCGTATGCAAGAAAAATAATTCTCACATTTATCCCTGTTATTGTGAACAATTGTGCAAAAAATAAACCGTGTAAGTGCAGTAGGAATGCAGAAAAATTCTATCTTACTTACGGCAGAGAATAAACTTGCATTGGTTCACCTAACATTGTTCGTCGAAAGATCATTGCTTTTCTTTCCTTTTGCTTCGGCAGGGAGATTTTGGAGTTGAAAGAAACGTATTGCATATTTACGACCCCTAGGTTCAACTGATAACTATAGCTGACCTTGACCAGGCTAAAAATAGAACGGTGCGTTCTGAGGTGATAACTGCTTTCCTTTCGCTCTCTCTCTCTCTCTCTCTGTGTGTGTGTGTGTGTGTTTGTTTGTTCAATAAATTACCTTGTTGGAATATCTGTTCTATAAGCTTTCCAACGAGGTATAGCTGATATGTTCTTGACAATTAGGAGCGTGTCCAAGTCTGCCAATGTTAGCTTATACCACAATCTCTCGAAAACATACAGGATGATTCACGTGGGGTCGGCGTTCCGAATTTCTTTCTTCACTCCTATTCCACCTAACTCTTCATTTTTCTACATAGTTGTTTCCAATATCTGTCGCAAATGTGAGAATTATTTTCCTTGCGTACGACAAATAGCAGCGTTGCCATAGTCCGACAAATTTCGAAAAATTTGAATTTCCCCCCAAAATTTTCATTTTCGTCTTCTTTTTCTTTTACTAGTTTGGCCCGACAGACACGAAAGTTACCTTGTTGGAATGTTTGTTCCATAAGCTTTCCAACGAGGTATAGCTGATATGCTTGTGACAATTAGGAGTGTGGCCAAGCCTGCCGATATTAGCGTATACCACAATCTATCGAAAAAAATACAGGATGATTCACGTAGGTTCGAGGTTCCGAATTTTTTTCTTCACTCCTATTGCACCTACACCATTCATTTTTTTATATCGTTGTTCCCAATGTCTGGCGAAAATGTGAGATTTTTTTCCTTGCGTACGACAAATACTAGCGTTGCCATAGCCCGACAAATTTCGAAAAATTTGATTTTCCACCCAAAATTTTGACTTTCGTCTTCTTCTTCTTTTACTAGTTTGGCCCGAGACACACAAAAGTTACATTGTTGGAATGGCTGGTTTATAAGGTTTCCAGCGAGGTATGGTTTGTGGGTTTGTGATAATTAGGAATGTCGCTAGGGCTGTCAACGTTAGAGTACATTACAGTGCATATTGAATAATATACAGGATGTGTCACGTAGGTGTGAGGTTCCGAATTTCTTTTTCCATTCGTATTGAACCGACGGGTTTGACTTTTGTGTATCATTGTCCCAAATATCTGTCGTAAATGTGAGATTTTTTTCTTGCGTACGATGAATAACAATGTTGCCAGAGTTCCTCAAATTTGAAATATTTTTTGTCTTTATAAGAAATTATACAATAAGAAAATGGGGAAATTCAATACCCCTCCTACTCACCCCTCTCAAGCCCAAAAGTCATGGACTGAATATGGCTAGTAAGTATGTTCATTTGTCTCTATAGATGCCATTTTTTATCCTTGTAGCTCCATCATGGGGGTACCTCCCCCCAAATTCTGAAGGGAGAGAGGGAAAGCTATAAACACCCAACTTTGCCCCCCTGCCCCTTCACGGCGGGACCCATTACATGAATGATATATACAGGATTAGAAAGTTCCATCCTTCCTGAAGAGATACATACCAAAATCATATCTCTAGGTTAATTAGGAGCTGAGCTAGAGAGGTTTGAATTGCTGGCTCAAGCGTTGAGCCGTTCGTCCTGATGGGATCATTATTCAGTTTACTTAGTATATCCCTTTCACACTGCGTTAACAGAAACGATTCAAGGTTGTCTTGACAGAGATTCGCCCTTAGTCTAGATTTACTAATCTTGAGTTAAGAAAACGCTCGTTCACAACTTACTTGAGTAAGAGGGATCGTAAGGAGGAATTTGTACACTTTAAAGAACTCTGTATAATATATGGAGTACATGCGATATTCATATCTAATTTTGAATGCACACATGAGGTAAGACTTGCAAGGTTTCTTTAATTTCTGCATCACTGGTTCAACATCGTGCCACTCTGTTTCTTCTCCATACTCGACTAGTTAATTTTTCACTATAATACTTACTATCAACACCTCCTTGAGATATCTTGTACCAAACTTCTGCAAATGATTGTAGTTATTCCATAAGTTTCCCTTTATCTATGCTATGCTGAGAATTAACTCACAGATTTTTTTCATTGCATTTGAGAGTAGTTCGGCTTTTAAATCAGAAAACCGCCTTGGATCAAAACATGCCGGGCCTTATGCAGAGTCGTTTTGACGTATGTTTAGCGTCACACTAAAAGTCTAACTATTGTAGAAAACCTATGTTAGTCCAACTCTTTAGTATGGCACTAACCTTGCGTCAGAACGTCTCTGCATAAGGCTCGCCAAGTCTAAATAAAGGTTTTAGTGTGTTGAAAACCGGTTGGTCATACTTGGATTGATTTTGACAAGGATAACATTGAAAACACACAATCTGAAGCTTTTCTCTTCTGTATTCCCAATGATCTTATGAGATGCCAATTCACCACTCATTTTCTTTACCTTAGGCACTCTTTCTTTCGGGAGCTTTGTTTTAATTCCAAGATCTTCAAGTGGACACTTTTATACTCTATTACTAATCTTTTCTGACATTACTCTTACAAGAGTCTTTGTTGCCAGACTAACTTTATCAAATTTATTCCTTGCTTTATTTAAACCATCATGTGCAGCGGAAATGAACCTCCAAGCTCGGACATAATCAAGAGTCTTGATTTGAAGGTAATCTGAGAGCGGACTAGTAATTTGAACATCATAGCCAGTAGCGGCTCGTAGGCTGTACAAGCACTGGTTGCAATGTTGCAATATCAAAGGTATGTACTCGCTTTTTCACGTACCTTTGCACCCTTCAAAAACAAACCGCGTAACTCAATTTGTATCACTCCGCGCACGAGTATTCAGTGATTGGTGCAGGAGAAAAGGCTTCGTCTGTTTCCCGCAATATTTCTGTTTCTGCACGTGCATGTAATCCTGCCTGCATGACCATCATCAACTATAGCGTGCGTTCTGCGTATTTGTCAGTGGTTGTGGCTATTTTCTTGTTAAATTTAATACTTTTGTGTAGAGATGTGCTTTTAATTGAAACTAAAATGTTCTTAGTGTGATTTAAAAATACAATAATTGCTACCTAGGTTGAACAAGTGGAATTTCTTGGGGACTATTTTCTTATGGAAGAATAATGGTCATTTGGCTCATTGTCAGTGTTGCTCACTTCTGATTATATTTCGTTTTTTTTAAAATCGTAGTCAGACTGTTTAGTCAGTTTCAGATAACTGGGCTGCAAATGTCCATTACGTTACCCAAAAGAAAAACTGAGCCCTTGTACTAAATTTCTATTTAATATATTAAATGTATTATACTTCGGATAATTGGATATAAAAAGTTTTAGGCCTATTATTTTAAAGATAAGTAAGGAAGAAAGATAAAAGCTATTTCACCGATTCGAAGTAGCATAACGTCTGATGTTAATTCTGTATGTTATAATCAGGGGTAAAAGTGGATCTGAAAAGGTAGGGGGACGGTAGCAAGCGGCATGACGTCACGCCGTCCCCCGCCTATCCTTGCCCATTTTAATTTTTTAGGAACTGGGGAACGCCGTACATATTTTTCCGAGGTTCTCCGCGTTCCCCCACACTTTTACCCCCTGGTTATAATTCGCATATCGATTAAAAGAAACGATCGGGTTTAACCCTTAACATACCCTCTAGGGACCCCAGAGAGTGATATTTAGTGATAGTGCTGCAACTATAAGAATCAATTTATTCTCGATTTTTATGTGTGTCCTGCATCCGTTTGGGATATACTATCTATTACATAATTAGATCAACGATGCGTTCGTTAAAAAAATACAAAAAATAAAAACATACTTGAAAATGTAAAAGCTCCATTGTTAAACTTGTATTTCAGATTTACGAACACAAAAGTATAAAATTGTACGAAAAACTGAATATTGTTAAAGTAAACATAATATTTGATCTCAACAATACTCATTTAAATTAGGTAAGCTTTTAGACATTAATAATAATAATAATAATAATAATAATAATAATAATAATAATAATAATAATAATAATAATAATAATAATAATAATAATAATAATAATAATAATAATAATAATAATTTGAGTTGCAATACTATGTTGAGAAATTAAAATAATACTTGGGGTCGCCAGAAGACCCCAGCTTGGTAAACAACGGTGACAAGTTAGGCTTGGTACGTTAAGGGTTAAATTAACATTTAAGAATCGCAAGAATGATTGTCCGTTCTCAGGAGTAACAAAATATCTGAAAAATCTTCAAGGGATACTAAAATTGTAATATATTCAATAAATAAACTCTTTCGCTTTTTTTAAAAATGAACAATTATTTGATCCACATGTTCTCTTGCCTCTACTTGAGAGTTACGTAGTGATCCGAAACAGTTTTGAAATGGACAGGAGTAAAGAGCATATGTTTTTGTAGATCTGCTAGTCAAGCTAATAAACATAGTAAGACAACAGAGACTAGAGAACATAGTAAGATCCAATAGCTCTGATTCTAATTTTCCATGTTATTCCTTGATGCTATGGGCAGGCTAAATAAAATTTAGTAGTGATAGATTGAATATTTTGAACCATTAATGCGAACTCCCTGATATCAAAGGACGAGGATTTATCGTCAACCACGATTAGCCATGATTTGCAGTTACAGGGAAAATTTAAGAGATTGTTCAGCCCGGCTTCCAGGCATGGACATCCGCAGGACTTTTTCAAGGGGGTAAAATACCGATTCCAGGGGAGGACAAAAGACCGACATGCAAACTCAGTCGCGAATACACAATATTTTGATACACGAGGGCACATAATACATCAAGTAAAACAACAGTTATTTACGCGCGTATGCTTTCTAACTACAGTAAATAATCTATAATACCAGATACTATAGTATTTAATATGAATATATTAAGTGTTACAACATTTAAGTAAGTAAATTAGTATGTCTTGACTTGCACTTCCAAAAACCTTTCAAAACCCAGGGAGGCAACATCCCCTTTCCCCCTTCCCCACTTCGGGTAGCCATGCTTCCTAGTGTTCTGTGTCTATATTTATATGCTACTTCAAAGATTCAGGAGAAAGAAAATGCATCTTGGTAATATATCAGAAGTCCATGCCATTTCATTTTCAATCTCCCGCTCTTAGGTTTGTTTCTTAACTTGTTAGCTCGAGGTTTTCTATAATCTTTTTAATCTGTTAGTTGGCAACATTTACACACTGTCGTCTGCATTGTTTACAAGGGCTGCAAAGCTTCGTGAAAACGCGAATAGGTACGCGCAAGTGTTCCCCTCCCCCAGCATTCTTGATTCTTATCCAAAAAATATTCAGGAAATATGAAGAGGAAAGTCTTTTAAGCTCTATTTGTATATTATTGATTAAATTATTTCTCTAATATTGATTTAATATATAAGCTATTTCCTTTTTTTCAAACAACCATTATCAATGTACGTTTATACGCTATTTGTATATAAAACCTTTACACTCATGTTATTGAACACGATAAATCGAATATATAGCATGTGCTGTAAGCCATGAATGATGGCGTTAATCCGAAAAGAAGAAAAAAAGCAAGAAAATTGCATGCACACAGTTAAACAAAATTATTTAATTATATCAGCTATGCATTATTTTAGGATGGAAGGTCTTTCTTCTATCTTTTGGGCTTCACATTTTTCTATGACTTTATTGAAATCTGAAATGCTGCTCGCCAAGTTTCTCTGAGTAGAAAGCATCGCTACCGCAAATATTTTCCGCTTTATTTTCTTTAGGGTCCAGAAATACCTCTTCCTCCGACAATGTGCATTTTGTTAGCATTTCTTTGTATAAATATACATAGTACAAAAAGTCCATTTTCAGAAACCATGTATTTTTTTTCTGTAAAGAAGCATGAAATCTAAGATGTTTCCTTCGAAAATGAAAAAAAAAAAAAGTTTAACATTCCAGCAAATTAGGTTAAAAAAAGATGAGTATTAGAAGTGAATGATTTGATATTAATTTATGCTTTCCGGCGGAAATCGAACACGGAATCATGTGCACGAAAGACAGAGCTAGGAATTAGACCGGTAGTAAGACATTTTCTTTTTCGAGACTCGATCGAACCCCCAGAATAGGATTTTTTTTTAAATAAAACTTATCCCAAGAATTTTCACCTTTGTATTATAAATGTTAAATAAAATCTATTGACATCGATCGACCGCCCCCCAAACTTTCAGCCTGGATCCGTCCCTGCTACCACCAGACTTATATTTGTTCTTTGCAAGTTTATGTTTTGTGAATAACTTCTTTCTTCCAAGCGTCTATATCTCCCTCATCCTAACAATTAAGTCAAGCGCTGCTAAGCGGAGGAATTCGTAACTATTACAGAAGCTGACTAGTTGCGGAAGAAAGTGTAACCGCAAGAGAGCAATACGGGAAGATAGGAGCGATGCAAGAATAAATCCACTTCCCCATGTTAAGAGATAGGAGCTCACTGCCATATGCTCAATGTTACTGCTTCCAGTGGCAACGTTCGCTGCTACTGGAAATGTAAATCTCTTTTTTCTTTCCGTTTTTTAATTGACTTTTTTCAGAAATGTATCAATACTGTTTTGCGCTCAAGAGCAAAGGTTTATTTTTTACTGATACACTACTTTAATACTAAAAATATTTTCAGTATTAAAAAATATCCGGTTATACAACCATGCAACATATAGTACCAGCCGCCGCTGAACATAGCCACTAAGATTATTTCGTAGGAGACGAACTTCAACAATAAAAGAGCATCATTGGTAACTTTTTGATTGAATCCATTGGAGTTACCAATAAGGAGGAGTGTAATCATAAGTTCAACGAAGACTGGCTCCGATATCCTCTCTGTGGCAGCTCTACCTTCTGTCCAATAATGAAAACGACTAAATATACGTACGTACAATAGTATGACTTTTACTGTTCCACCTAACTGTTCCAGAAGATTTAGATTTCTGGGCTTGCGGCATCTATGGCCATTTAGCCCGTCACGTGTGAACCCTTGTGAACCTGGCCCCCCCACATCTCGGTACAAACGATTTCCGCATATCAATAAAAAGTACTTCGTTTGTACCGGTTTGTACCGCAAATATTTTTGTTTGTACTGTACTGCAGTATGAGAAATTAAGAAAACAAAGTGGACTAGGATCGATTTAATTGGCTCATTTGAAAGATTTTCGTTTGTACCGGATTGTACCGTAGTTTGTTTCGTTTGTACCGTCCTGGATTATGAAAAATTAACGAAACAAAATGGGGACCCAGATCAAACAGGCCCTCAAATCACGACTTAATACACCGGGTACACATGAATTTTGTATGTCATATGAAAGTACTTGGTTAGTACCGGATTGTACCACAATGAGTTTTAGTTTAACCATAATAGATTATGAAAAATTAAGAAAACAATATTGGGGGGCTGTGTAAACCTGCCCCCCCCACCACGTGGTACAAACGATTTAGTTGGCTCATTTGAAAGATTTTCGTTTGTACCGGATTGTACAGTAGTTTGTTTCGTTTGTACCGTCCTGGATTATGAAAAATTAGCGAAACAAAATGGGGGCCCAGATCAAACAGGCCCTCAAATCACGACTTAATACACCGGGTACATATGAATTTTGTATGCCATATAAAAGTACTTGGTTAGTACCGGATTGTACCACAATGAGTTTTAGTTTAACCATAATAGATTATGAAAAATTAAGAAAACAAAATTAGGGGCTGTGTGAACCTGGCCTCCCACCACGTGGTACAAACGATTTAGTTGGCTCATTTGAAAGATTTTCATTTGTACCGGATTGTACCGTAGTTTGTTTCGTTTGTACCGTCCTGGATTATGAAACATTAACGAAACAAAATGGGGGCCCAGATCAAGCAGGCCCTCAAATCGCAACTTAATACACAGGGTACACGTGACTTTTATGTCATATGAAAGTACTTGGTTAGTACTGGATTGTACCACAATGAGTTTTAGTTTAACCATAATAGAATTTGAAAAATTAAGAAAACAAAATTGGGGGGCTGTGTGAACCTGGCCCCCTACCACGTGGTACAAACGATTTAGTTGGCTCATTTGAAAGATTTTCGTTTGTACCGGATTGTACCGTAGTTTGTTTTGTTTGTACCGTTCTGGATTATGAAAAATTAACGGACCAAACTGGGGGCCCAATTCAAGCAAACATTCTAATCAAGTTTTAAAACACAGGATACATATGGCTTTCGAGGAATTTGAATTTGTCATGGCAGTTCAACCTGGCCCGCACATCTTAGTTTCCTTTCCAATTCGAATCAAAACTTCAGCAAAGATTTGTACCCAATATGTATCAATTTATAGCATCAAAGGTATAATTTGTACCTCCATCAATTTCGAGAAATTTGAATTTTTGGTAACAGGTCAAACTGATCCACAAAACATTTTTTTAATTCGAATGAAAACAGTACAAAAAATTTGTACCAAATATATGCCAATTTGTACCAGCAAAATAAGAATTTGTATTATTACTAGGTTGTAGACGTTTGAATTTTAATTGGCGGGTAAAGCTGGAATGCACTTCCTTTTCTTTCTAATTCGAACCAAAAATCTGTACCCAATATATACTAATCTGTACTACCACCAATTTCAACAAACATGCACTTTTGTTGGCGGATCAAACTGGCCCGCACAACTTACTTTTTCTTCTAATTTGAATCGAAACGGCACCAAAAATCTGTACCCCATATGTACTAATTTGTATTACGAAAATTACAATTTGATCCCCCATGAATTTCGAGAAATTTTAATTTTTGATGGCGAGTCAAACAGGCTCATACAACAAATTTTTCTATTCAATTCGAATGAAAACAATACTAAAAATTTGTAAGAATTTTTACTCCAAACACATTTCTACAAATTTAAATTTTTGATGGGTCACGCTGACCCGCACAGTTTGCTTTTTTTTAAATTCAAATCAAACCGGAACAAAAAAAATGTACGCAATTTGTACCACAAAATTTAAATTTGTACTCCCACCAATTTCTAGAATTGTAATTTTTGATGGCGGATCGATGTTATCCTCATAACTTATTTTTCTTTAAAATTCGAATCAAAACGGGACCAAAAATTTGTACCACCAAAATTAGAATTAGCACCCGCACCAATATCTAGAAGGTACAAGTTCTTATTTTGGTAGTTCAAATTGGTACATAATGGGTACAATTTTTGCAAGGTTTTTGATTCAAATTGAAAAGAAAGCGTTTGTGGATCAGTTTGACCCGCCATCAAAAATGCAAGTTCCTCGAAATTGGTGGGGCTAAGAAATTCTAATTCTTGTGGCAAAAGTTGTACATATCGGGTACAAATTTTTGAACAATTTTAATTTAAATTGGAAAGGAAAATAAGTTGTGTGGTCAAGTTTGACCTGCCAACAAAATTCTGTCTGACATGATCTGCCACGCTTCACGAAATTTCTTGGGATACAAATTGCAATTTTGGTGTTACAAATTAGTACACATTGGGTACAAAATTCTGGTACCGTTTTGATTTGAATTAGGAAGAAAAAGTGTTGTGCAAGCCTACTTGACTCGACATTAAAAATTCAATTCTCACGAAATTGGTGAGGGTACAAATCATAGTTTTGGTGGTACAAATTGGTACACATTGTTTACAAAGTTTTAATGTTAGGGTCGTTTTTATTCGAATTGAAAAAAAAATATGTGTTGTGTAGGCCATGTTGACGTTATACTGGTCCTTCATTAAATTCAAATTTTGTCGAAATAAGTAGTGTATACAAATTCTACTTTTGGTGGTACAAGTTGACGCATACTGGATACAATTTTTTGGTACCGTTGTGATTCGAATTTGAAACAAAAATAAGTTGTGCAATCCAGTTTGACCCGCCATCGAAAACCCAAATTTCTCGAAATTGGTGGAAGTACAAATTTTATTTTGGGTGTACAAATTGGTAAGTATGGGGTACCAATTTATGGTGTCATTTTGATTCGAATTGGAAAGAAAAGACTGCACCTCTGCTCCACCGGTTATCAAAAATACAATCTTTTCGAAATTGATGAGGGTACAAATTTTAATTTTGGCTGTACAAATTTGTACATGTAGGGTAAAAATGTTTGGTACAGTTTTGATTTGAATTTTAATGAAAAATAATTTGTGCGGGCCAGTCTAAGGGCATGGTAAAAACGTAAGGGCATGGTAAAAAAAAAGTAAGGGCATGGTAAAAACGCAAAGAAACCACGCGCGTAACGGTGGTCGTAGCCCGGAAAAATTTAAATGTTTTGATATGTTTCCTGCTAGATCTCAAAAACTATTCATAGTTCAGCAACTAAGCCCGTTTTTGTTTGTGTTCAGTTGTGTAAAACCTTGCGAGTAGCGTTTGTTCAATCTTTCTAGCTCCATGATCATTGGCACGTCTACAGTTTGGACATTTTATCTTGACCATCCGCTAAACGGACAAATCAAAAGAAAGAGAAAAGCAGAACTTTGCAGTAAGCAAGTATAAGGAGGGAAACATCTATGTATGTAAGTTTAAACAGAAAGATTCAACAAACAGTGCTGCCAACCCAATATAAAGTTATATTTTTCAAATGGCACTAGGTCAGATTATTACATATTTCAAATCAACGTATCAAATGTAAACATAAAATATCACCTTTATTATTCAGCCTATAACACAAACACAGCAAAACGGAGCGGGCTTAATTGCTGAACCATGCGTAGATTTTGAGATCTAGCATGAAACATATCAAAACATTTAAATTTTTCCGCGCTAGGATCATAGTCACGCATCTGCTTTCTTCGCGTTTTTACCATATCCTTACTTTTTTCTCCATGTAATACCAGTCATGATTTTTTTTTTTTTTGGAATAGTTTATTCACATGCAGAATTACTTTGTGGCTTAAGCAGCAATATTTAGCACTTTGCCCACCTGAGATATTATTCTCCAAACATGGCATCAAAATCACAAACTTCAACTCTCGGACACTCATAAATCTATGGTGCCAGTAATATCATAGGTGTGGACATTTCTGCGGACTCTTTACATGCAATAGTATTCAGTACAGAACTTATGAATCCCCTACTTTATGCCATTCCAAATTACAGCCCTTCTAAAATTGTAATTTTCTGTACTTTTGTAATGTACCATTACAATTTGTGTAATGAAATTTTTATTGGGAGGGAGCCACTATTTTTTGCACGTACTGTACCATATAATTTTTTTTGTATATTTTCGGTTTTAAATATATTCATTCGATTATTATTTAACTCAAAATTAGTGCGGAAGCTTGGAATAATTTAGTAGAAATTATATTTTGGGGGAATAATATCTTTATTTGTACATTATTACATAATAATACCTTGTATATGGGTATTTCAAATGGACAAATATTGAAACCATCATCTTAATGCTATACAAGAGCATAGGTCTGTTATTGGGCAGAAGTTCTCGGAATTAATCACCAATCTATTTTATGGCAAAATAATTTAGACCCCGTCGTCCCTCTGAGATACCCATATCCTCCCAAGATCCGGTTTTATCCAGTTTTCACCATTTTCTATTGGTTTTATAATTTTCCACCGCCAAAACCTTTTGTTCTGATTGAACTATTTTCTGATGCTATGGTATCAAGGCGCGAGAATGATCATTCTAGAACTTACGACTATCTGAGCTACAACTACGTTGGTTTGTTGCTGATATTTTGATGATTTTATAGCAAAAACAGGCAGTTAATTCAGGTCAAATTAGCTCTATTTAAGAAATTAAATGGTTGGAAGCAGACAGAAAACCTAATGGGGCGTTTACACTTAGTCGATTTGCGTTCGATTCAGTTGAATTGACGTCACTTTCAACTTAATCGACCGTGTAAACGGGAATTCAACTTAATCGCTTGTTGATCGAAAGCGACTAATCGACTGGCAACTGAATTAAAAGACGTTCTATTTTCTGTGGTTGAAATAATTGAACACATCCATCGATCTGATTCGGACTAGTTACTTCGATTTAGTGGCAAATGCAGCGAGTCGATTTAGTCGTGCGACTAAATCGACCAAGTGTAAACGCCCCATAAGATAGACAAAACTCAACGGTAATTTCATAAAAACAATGAAATACAGAAGTCAGCTTGACAGACGTCATGATGTCATCTACAGATAGTGATGGACAGGATCCATAAACTCGTGCGTTTTCAAGTGCAGATTTTGTGATTAGTGTTTCTTAAAATCTCCTTTTTTTACCCTCCCAAAATTTCGTTTAGGGTTACAGCGACCTGTTCATATTTCAGTTTGTGTATGTGGTAAGTGTATTTTTTTTATAATTTGTAACATGGCGGTATCTTCAGTTTTTCTTATAACTAGGATAATTTCCATCATGGCAGTGTAAACGAAGAAAGGGGCTCTCATTCACTCTTAAGTTGAGCAAGCTTCCAACGAAAATGAGTTAAACATTTTTTTTAAGGTTCCTTTTCTCTTTAGGCCAATTCAAATGTGTGATGGATTTTCAATATAGGAATTCAGATACTAAGTAAAGGTTATGTAACGTTTGGAAATAACAGACAAACAACTAAATTTAACTTTTTCGTCACCCAGGTTGGGTCGGGGTAACTCCCACTTGCGTAGTTGCCTGGATCCAGGTCAGGGTTGTATGAGGGAACATGTGTCTTCCGGATCACTTCAACATCGATCCTCAAGTAATAGCATTTGAATATAAATTATTTTTTAAATAACTATTTAAGTTTCTTTACCATATTCTCATATTTATCCCGTAATTCCTTCTTCTCTAACTTCCTATATTCTTCTTCTTTTCCTCCTTTTCCTTCCTTCTTCCCTCCTATCTTCTTCTTCCTCTTTCTCACTCTTTCTTTCTCTGTTTCTACTAAAAAACTGAAAAGAGGGGTCGTTACTGGGAGTTGTCGCCATTGACACGGTCATTAAATTGTTTTAATGTTTCTTCGGAAGTCCGATATGAATTAGTCAACCATAACACAAGCATCTGAAGTTAGAATTCTAAAATTCATTTATTTAATTTATATTTGGCTAAATTATCAAATTACGAAAGATTTCAATTTTACTCAAAAGTATAGCAACATTCATTCACTTCCCGTTGCCCCTTTTCACTTTTTCCAGTGATTTCATGTATTGGTTAGCAACCGTGCATATTTATTTAGAAGCAAGAATGTATGTTTTCTGTGTACCTCATTCTCTCCTCTAAATATTCGTTTTTGTTTGGTGTTCGTCTCCTAGTACGTCCTGAGCAACTGTAATTTTCGTAAACGCTTGCAAATGCAAAAAGTGCCACTCCACGGACAACAAAAATGGCCGCCATTCAGGAACACTTGTACATATGACAACGTGAATGATGTTATTGACATCCTGATACACAAGATTCATCACACTCCAATTTCTATAATTTTCGGAGATGGTCGAGCAACCATTTTCGTCATATTTGGACTACTTCAGATGGATTGACCCAGTCCAGCGATCAATTAGGAGCCCGAAGGGACAATTTTCGTGAAACGTAAAGCTCTACTTACGTAATTGTACACTCTTATTCCCCTCCCACAAAACAAAACGTGAAATAATGCTAAAGTCTTTCCAGCCTTAGAACAAAGTAGGCGTAAACAAAGGGAAATGAATTACTCCGCGGCTCACATGTGCTTCGGCAACGAGAGACGTGAACAGCAAGATCGTCTGCTTACTTACTGTCGTCGCATAATTTCCAGACTATAAGGCTACAGTTTGTTGGTAAATAATTAACGGACTGACACTGACTACTGCTATGTTGGAGATATACATTTTCTTAAATCCTTATATAAGCGAAATTGAGTCTCTTCCTGTTGTTCTCTTTTGTGTTTTATAACACGAGACGAAAATGGATTATTGTCACACATCGTCGCCATGAAACTCTGCATTCTACAATAATTTTAAATGAGTGGGGAAGGCGCGTGAATGCATACGCATTCGCAGTAAATACTACATGTCCAGATACGGGTGAGGTTGAAATAAAGCTACATTTGTTGTTAAATATTATATATATTGCGCTTATTATCACAAAATGTAGGATAAATTCAGATATTTTTTATTTGAAATTATTATTTAAGTAGGGATTATATTGCGGTAGGATACTAGTGCACTGAGACCAACAACCAATCACTGGTCATTGACAAACTGGTAGTCAGGTGGGCTTGTTTACATCTACGTTTTTCTAAGGCTGGAAAGAGAATAGTGATGTAGTCACATTAGTCACACATTATACTTTTGAGCATTGTTCTCCCGATGAATCTATTTTTTTTCATAGCGATAATCCTTCCCATAAAAACTATATATTTGAATATGTATGTCATCCCGACATAAAACAAATATGGTCGTCTAAAAGCTCTGGAGTACGATAAAAAAAAGTTATCAGATTGACGTAGAGAAAATTTCTTTCGTGTAACTTTTTTCTGTGTTACATATTTATCTAGATTGTATCCCAATAATTTCTTGTGTAAGAGTAAGCCAGTAATAACAGAAAGTGATGTTAGGGGTTGATTACTTTTCCGCTAGGAAACCACTGTTTTGTTTCTAAGTCTTACAAAACTAAAGTTTCCTAGATTTTATGTATATATATTAAAGCTTTGAGAGCAATCAATTATGAAAACGGATGGAATGTTTGGATTTCTTTTGTAGAATGGGCTTGGCTTGAGAGTAGAACACTTTTCTAAATTTAATGATAAAATCTCTTAGTCTTGATGCTAATTTATTTCTTTTGGTAATTTTATTGTTGTTGAATTTAGCGAATGTTCCAACGAGATAAGAAATTTCTGCTCTCATCTCGATTCTCGTTTGACGAGAAGTACTTTTTTATAAATTCGAGGTGAGACAGCAAATCTCTCGAGTTTCGTGGGAAGCACTATCCAAGTCATATCTCCAACACTTGTTTAGTGTTATACGCTTCATAGTATAAGAACTAAAAATTATAAAGTGACTGTGCGAACATAGTGAAGATCATTTATCAATGTTCAAAGATACACAAGTGATTACACAATAGGCTATATTCCAAAAATAAATATTATCTAAATGCTGTTATATCATACATCCTTCGTGGACCTTTCGAGACAAAGGTCTATTCTGACAGCTTCTAAATGAAATTAAGAAAATATATCAGGCATAAATTTTGAACATAAATTTACAAAAGTGACGAGATGAGATAAACTTTCCGAGAATCGAGACGAAAAAATTTTTTGGGGAATCGAGACGAGATAAAAATTTCTACAAAATTTACGGCCACGAGAGGAGACGACAACACTAGTTTCAGTTCAAAGTTGAATTCGGATCTATGGAGCATTTCTCTCAAGGCGATTGATTACACCCAGATAGCACAGAAAAGTGTTTAAAAATGTTTAAAAGTTTGCAAAGGCAAGCTAAAAAGTTTGCAAAAAACTTGCCTTTTCAAATGAGAAAATTTGCCGAAAGTTCAATGCAAATAACGAAGTTGACGCTGGCTGAGTTTGCAGCAAAGTTGCCTCAGAAAATGAAAACATCTGCCAATACAAACGAAATGTTTGCGACTGCACAGCAAGAAAATTTGCCAGGACTTTGCTGCAAATATTTTGTGCAAATTTTCTTTGACAAAATCTCCGAAAATGAGCTGATAAATTTGGTGAAAATATTAAAAAGTTTGCAGCAACATTGCAGAAAGTGTTTTCACGATCGCAAGATCATGTTTGCTGCAAATGTATCAGGTAATGTTTGCTGCAAATTCATAAAGTGAAACCTAACTTTATGAAACATCAAAACTTTTATAATGTGGATCCGTCTTTTCTTAGTGGCAAGCATTAAACATCTTTAGCTACTTGCCAAAGATAATAAACTTACGAACGATAAACGCACAGACAAAGGATATCGCAATTTATCTACTTACTCAACGATCATATCCCTGTACTTACTCTCACACACATTCACAAAATAACGTCAGGCTGCCTGGGTCAATAAAAACATCTGATAAGTTAGTTGATCTGGGAAGTGAGTTTACTCTGGAGTCCTCTGGTGCATTGGTTTTTCTCGAGTCTCACTTTCCGCTTGTTTTGTTACAGTTGATGTAGCGCATTGAATTCTGGGTACGATGCGCGTGCACTCGGTAATATCATCAGATATTTGCTTTCAGCAAGTTTTTCGAAACGAGTTTTTTACAGAGTTGCAAACTGTTCGCGACAGCAAACTTTCAACGCTATTTTTTCAAAAAAGATGCAAGTTAATTGCAGTGGTGAATTTATTTTTACAAATCAGCGAAAATTTGCAAATCATATTGAAAGCTTTTAATAAATATTAAGAAAATTTGCCTTCGCAAACTTTCAGATTGTTTGCTCCACTAAACGAAGCAAAAATTTGCCGCAAGTATTTGTGCTATCTGGGCAGTATCACACTTATAAAAGCAGTGTCTGCTAATCATCCAATCAACCAATTAGACGATGATTTTCTCCACAAGTGTGCTATTGTGCTTTAAAATTTGCATGAAACACTAATCATTACTCTAACGGACAATTACGCAAGGTATGTGGTATTACTTTATCAGACGGTTGTATCAAATATAACTCAATTAACACAGTAGTAACAAACTTTTGCTACTTTAAAAGGTGTTTCTGAACAAGAAGAGGTTTTTATGCACCCTGTAACTAAGCTACAAGAGGTCTACGTTCAATGTTAACTTCACACCCCTGTGTCAACTTTCGGAATATTCCATTCTATTAGTTTCTCAGCGTAGCTAAAGGAAAAGTATATGAATGACTGAGTAGAGTTCTCCGTGGTTGAATGGATAAAGTCATGGTTCGATAGCTAAGAGGTTCATTGTTCGAAACCCGTCTCGGAAGCTGAAGATTTATTAAAATTCTTAATTCCACAGACCTTAAGGTCTTTCATTTCGCAATCATCTGTTGCTCTAAATGAAGTTCTCCACCTTAATTCGACAACGTCAGATGTGATCCTCGTAGTTCGGAAACTTTCTTGCTTCTATTTCACAAAATCACAAATTTCGCTAATATGGACGCTGTCTGATCATTTTTTCTCCAATTCTAACTTCCATATGTAAATCATCCCTCACTGTCTCCATATTTGCATATCTCTTTCTCAATGTCGCCCACTATGAACGCACATGGCTTAGAATCAAATCTTCGACTCTTGATAAACATTGTAAGCGCTCTAGCAATGTGCTATCATTACTCTATAGGTTTGCTGTAAATTGTAAATTATGTTGGGGGGAATTCTCTGCCGACGTAAGAGTTTCTCTTTTCATATCAGTGTTTTATTATACATTTGATCAAAAAAATGTGTTTATCAAACTTAGTGGAGGAGGAATTATACCCTCCTGTCCTGCCCAAACGAAACTACTTGAAAATTCGCTTGCTATTACTAAGAAACAAAATGAAATTAAGCATTGAATAATACTCATTCCTGTCAATAGTTTTAGAGCTCTGCACTGTCTTGATTGACGATTTCCATAGATTTCACAAAAAGTATCTTCCTAGCTTGATGTGGCATACAGTCTTTGAAGAAGGGAAAGAATTCAAATAAAAGCGTTTATGAAGCTATGGGAACATTTTGAAAAAGTTTCATTCAGGCTCTAAAGAGGCATTTCAAAACAAACGAATGAAAAAGTTGGTTTTAGTGCTTTAAAGTTTGTAAACATGAATCCTGTTTTTACCGTCTGAATGAAAAAAAAATATATTACGTCACACAGACTGCTTTAGATAAGGAGAGGATGAACAGAAGGGAGTTGGATTAAATACCAGAAGCAAGTAGTCCATCGAGACGTGTGTTTCTGAATGCACAAGAGTTTGTTAGTAATTTGGACTTAAGCTTGTTGTAACGCTTTCGTTCTCGAGCACTGTACCCCTACCTTATAAAAGGTAAGGGACCCCTGTACATACCCATATAATTATATAAGGTAATAAGTCTTCATCAAAGAGGACAAATTATGTCAAAAATCTCCAAAATTTGCTTATTTTTCAATTTTTGCCCATGAAATGGAACTAGGTGGATTACTCAAACTTACAGAGGTACATATCCTAGTCCTGTACTACCATACCAAATTTTTAAATTTAGGAATTTCCAAAATTTAAGGGAGTGGCCCTAGGTATCCCTGCCAAAATTTTACAGGTGGGTCAATGTTTCCCTGCAAAATTTGGAAAATGTGGTCCTATGTACTCTTGACTATGGTCCCTGGACATGGACTATGGCCCCTGGACCAGGGACCCAGGTGCACACAATTTCGATAGGAACCATCCTACTAATAATGAAATGGTTTGAAAAACTAATATCACTTTGACTTAGTAGTTATCGCTACTTATAAAGTTATGTATATCAGACGTCAAAATTATTTTTGCTGCTAGAAATCTATTTGTCTGCGAATTTCAGTTGCAATAACTGAAGCTTATCCAGTCATCTTTGTTTTTGAGAAAACCACTAGCTTAGGTTGGCGGAAGTTTGCGTGTGGTAGAGGGATCCATGATGTCTTTAGATTGCAGATGGCGTTACTTTCATTTACATCTGCTCTTGTGGACAAATGATTATGTTGGGTGCTCTTCTTTGGTCTTCGCGAGGCTAAAATGGAAGACATGGGTGTAAGGGTAGGACGCGGGAACAAAGTCACAACCGACTCCCTGGGTACATTCGAGCTCGCCAAGGCCTGACAAAGCTCGCTAAGACCCAGAGAATATCGCCAGGTGTATAACAAAATCATACCAATGTTGATTGTGTTCTTCGATTGCCGTAACAATGTGAGTCATGTGTACGTAGAGGAAGGACATAAAGGATTTGTTTTTAAACATTTTCCGTCGTTTATATGGCACTCTGTTCGAAATGACCAGAACTAAGGACTTTAAAGCCCCGAAGACTGTACTAAGATAATGATTCCGTTCATGCAACTCACTTGGTTGTTCTTTCTTAGCACAGCACAAAATTTCGATGTTTCGTCAAGCTTCCTACTTTCCGGGTATGGCCTCGTGAGACTTTTGTGTGTTTGAGAAAATAAAAAAAGTACCAGATAGAAACAAGCTTTTGCATCCAAAGGGAGATCTAGTGCAACGCAACTACTGCTTTCGTTGCACTTCCCGATGATGGGTTTTAGGGATCTTTCGAGGCCTGGAAAGACTACCAAACTCGGTGGGTGAAAGCAAGAGCGAACTAGTTTGAAGGGGATTAGGACGATGAAAATGACAGGTGAAAGTATTGATTTTCCGGGACCATCGTTGAATACTTTCCCAACAGGCCTCGTATCACCTGTTTATATGTTACTGAACTAAACAAATCTATAAAATTTTATGGAAGCAAGTAATATTTTACACTTTGTGGAGCTCCTTGCCCAGGGCTATAACTATAGGTCTCAGGCGAGTTACATGCCGGGTAGTCATATTGGGAAGGGCGTCAAGAAAGGCATGTAACTCATTAAAAGCAGATCGATATTTAAAAACACTGTTTTCTATTATATCTATCTATCAACATTTAAAAGAAACACAGTTTCGGAAAGTAACACATCTGTATTCATTCTATTGTGAAATGCAGTAATTTAACAGTAGATTATGTTCTTTTGTTCAGCATCCTTTTCAGCACCAATACTATATGAGACATAGAGCTACAGAAATTCCGCCTGGAATCGAACCGGGTTTCCTACACCAAAGGTGTTTACACTACCCACATAGCCGCGAGGGAGCCCACAATAATTTATAGATGTATTGCCTTTTCCTTTTTTTATGGACTGTATATCAATATAGAATTCTTTTGTTGATAATAGAAGTTCATTTTTACTTTGTATAACAAAACTGAATTAGTTGGTTTAGTTTAGTTTGAAAATTTAGTGTAACTTTCAATATATTTTCTTTACTGAACTAACGAGTTTTAATAATAAATTCTTTAAGAGAAACAATTTATTTTTTCTCAACCGAAAAACTATATAATAAATATAGTATCCATTTTAAGAAAAAGCGCCATTTTAGAAGCAATAATAATAATAATAATAATAATAATAATAATAATAATAATAATAATAATAATAATAATAATAATAATAATAATAATAATAATAATAAACTGTTATCATAATCTTTATTACTGTAAAAAATTATACAGTCATATAGCCATTAATTGGTCACATTTTAAATAAATATATAAATTGACAAATCATGTAAGATTATATTACAAAAACTTGTAAAACTTGAAAAGACATGAGACAACATACAATAATAATTCATATGAAATACGTATTGCTAGTACAACATTCTCTACATACATAAGATTTCCTAAAGGAAAAGATTTATTCATTTCTAACACAGTTAACAAATCGATTTTTAATTTCAGAAAATTGTTTTTTTTTATGTAAAAATAGTACAAGTTTTTTTGTTAACACTTGCAGTACTCTTGTAATGGGGTATAAATCAAGGAATCATTGCATGAAAAAAAGACAGTAATTTCTACAATTGTGTGATAGATTTCTGATACACAACAAATCAATCAGATCAATCTTATGATGAATTATATTATGAAAAAATTTGATGCCTTGTAAATTTCTTCCTTCAGTAATGGATAGTAAATTGTTTTGAAAGTATAGCATTATCAGTTAAATTATTGAATTTAGATTTAAATGGAAGCCAAGTTAATACAGCTTTAAAATCTCTAGCAACCCAATGAATGAGAGTTAAATTCCTTCCGGCTTTAGATAAAATTTTACTAATATGCTCATTAAAAATAATTTATTATCCATTACAATACTCAAATATTTGATATTCATTTCGATTACGATTTCAATTTCCTGATAATCAAATCTTGATAAATTGATATATTAGTTTCTCTCGAAGATTTGCTTTTGTTCATGTTCAGAGGCAATGAATTATTTTTGGACCATTAATATATACAGTTAATATCTGCCTGTAACTTTACATGATCATGAGAACTTTGAACTATACGAAAAATCTTAAAATCATTAGCCTTAAAAGAAAAGAGCAACTCAAAGAATTACCAATATGACTCACTCAATAATAATAATAATAATTAATAATAATAATAATAATTTCATTAATGTAAGATTTCGGGGTTTGAAATGAGAAATTTGATGGAGAAATCTCACGTGGTGCTATAACATTTACACACATCGTAGAAGAGCAAGCGCTCAATGAGTAAGTTGCACTATGAAACCAACCCTCAGTCACTATATTGAAATGATTTAATTCACACTTATTATTACTTTGTCGTCATCTTAATCACAAAATAATGATACCCAAGTTTGGAATGGGATTGACGATAAAGATTCCTTGAATTATTCGACGTCGAATCCAATCATTTGCACATTTCTAATTTATGGAGTGAGAGAAAGGGAAGCCAGTGCCTTGGTCTGTGTAGAAAGGTCCTAGTTGTAGCACTATTCCGCCCTGCTGTGAACACTGCTTTCAAACCAACAACACTTTTCCAATTATACGTAATTCGTATGAACCCAATAAAAGCAATCACAACAGTCACTTCTTCTTACTGGTTAAAATGCTAATAAGAAGCTTTCAATGGATGTTATTATGTATTTGTATTACATAATTACACTGCAACGGGCATTGCGTCATCCTCACGTTGTCCTCTGACTCTTTTGTAAATCGCTTTGGCTCTTCTGGTTAGAATATTTCCTTTGGGCTTTTTCTCTTTTCCCTGGTTCCGAGCAAACAAAAGGAACACTTGTTCCAAAGTTGTTTCAGAAACACAATAATCTTCAACTACTGAATAATCCTTTCTTATCTCTTCCATCGCAGAGAATAAGTTCGCCAAAGAAGTATATGGATTTGTTACGTGATAATGTAATAGACCCTGTGAAGATTTATAATTTTAATTAGAAATGTTTATTATTAGACTTTTAATAACATATTGCAAATTTGCGGTGTTAGTGACTAACTTTAACTGCTTTCCAAAGCAAAATTAAACTATCTAGATTTTATTTTCAAGGAATTACTACAGAGGATATAATATGAAGACAACTATCTATTGAGAAGAATTTCCAATTCGATTTCTAAAATCTTCATGTCACAAATAATATCCTGTGAGTAAAAAAATCAGATTCGTTCTAGATATCTTCCTGACCTAGCCTATAACCTAGAAATTATCAATCCTCTTTCCCTTCTTTCTTTCTCAAGGATGCTCTTATAAGACAGTCACTTAACTCTCTGCCTTCTATCATTAACGACTTCATAACAAGGAATTGCATAACTTCAGAAATGTTAATGAATTATAGATTCCTATAATCTACTGTATAATCTACGGATTAGCACTACCTCCAAAAGTTATTTGACTTCCCACAACATATTAGTAGACTATTAGACTATTTGAAATACGTATAATATTACATGAATTCTATATTCAAAATTTTATATGCACAGATTTCCAATATATATATATATATATATATATATATATATATATATATATATATATAGGGTGGGTCAAAATAAGTGTTACAAGCCAATATCTCGCGAACTATACATCAAATAAGAAAAATATTAAGAGTCGGTGTACAAGAAAATACAGTGTACAGAAAAATATTAAGAGGGGCCTAAAATGAGTAGAACACGAGGTTCCCCCGCCGCCCATTTTGGGGGAGGGGGTGTAGGTGAAATTTTCAAATGGGAACGTAGGTCGAGTGATACCTCGTTCAAAGAGCTTGAAAGATTGAACGCTTTTTTTTTTTTTTTTTGTAGGAAACAATTTTTGATATGGGGCACCGTTTTCAAGATGGCCCCCCAAAATGGTCCTGTATCAGATAAAATTTTCAGTACTTACAAATCAGAAACGGCTGAGTAGAAAACGGTGAAACAAAAAATGAAAAAGAAAAAAGACATTGGCAACGTGGAATGGTGTTGTTACGGTGTCCCCAGGACACCCATCATGGGGCCCCGGGACCAACTTAAAAATTAGAAATGGGAATATAGGTTGAGTGATACCTTGTTTGATAGATCGTAGAAAACCAAACAGCTTAGTAGAAAATTTGTTTTGATTTCGGGCAAGCCTGTTTCAAAATGGCCACCGAAAGTGGTACCAAATTCAGATACAAAGCACAGTGTTGCACGCATTACATTGTAACAAGCATTGTAAATTGAGTGTTACACGCCAATATCCCGCGAAATATGCATCAAATAAGAAAAGTGTTAAGAATGAATGTACAATGCAGACGGCCTAAAATATGGGTTAAACACTAGGTTTTCCCGCCCCATTTTGGAGGAAAGGGTGTATGTAGAATTTTCAAATAGCAATATGTGGTGAGTGATACCTTCTTTGATAGATTCTGAAATACCAAAAAGCTTAGTACAAAATTAGGACCTCGTATTTGACCCATTTTTTAGGCCTGTCTGTATTGTATATACATTGACTCATAACATATTTTTTATTTGATGCATAGTTCGCTGGATATGGGCTTGTAACACTTAGTTTGAACACTGCGCTTTGTATCTGAATGGGGAACCATTTTCAGCGGTCATTTTGAAACAGGCTTGCCCAAAATCGAATCAAATTTTGTACTAAGCTGTTTGGTTTTCCATGATCTATCAAACAAGGTAACACTCGACCTATATTCCTATTTGAAATTTTCAAGTTGGTCCCGGGGCCCCATGATGGAGGCCCTGGGGACACCGCAACAACACCATTCCACGTTGCCTATGGCTTTTTCATTTTTCATTTTTTGTTTCACCGTTTTCTACTCAGCCGTTTCTGATTTATAAGTACTGGAAATTTTATCTAATACAGGACCATCTTGGGGGTCCATCTTGAAAATGGTGCCCCATATCAAAAATTGTTTGCTACAAAAATTGTTCAATTTTTCAAGCTCTTTCGAATGAAATATCACTCGACCTATGTTCACATTTGAAAATTTTACGTACACCCCTACCCCAAAATGGGGGCGGGGGGAACCTCGTGTTTGACTCATTTTTTTAGTCCCGTCTGTATTGTGCATTGCTCTTAACATTTTTCTTATTTGATGTATAGTTCACGAAATATTGGCTTGTAACACTTGTTTTGACTGACCCTGTGTATATATACTGACGTGCCACCGAATTAGGCACATCTGACAGTCTGAAGTTCTCGCATTGCCACGCCCACATATACGTTGCCCTCATATACCTTGCATTGAAAGTATAAATAGATAGAATCTCTGGCTGCAAGACACAGTAGTCTTGAGAAACTGAATGGTGAAAGCATTAGATTTAGACGTGTTCCATCGAGGGCAGGTTGTTGGAGCTCCATGAATGGAATTCCATTTCAGAGATTGAGAATCAACTGGTGTCCTCGCGTATCACAGTTGCAAGGGTATGGCGAGATTATACAAATGGAGGGAAGACATCCATGAACCGGTCACAGTGCAAAGGTCAGTGTGACCTCAAGGAATGTGGACTGCGCCGGCTGAGCCGTATTGAACTAGTAAGGTCCAGAGCCTGTTGCAAATCACATTCCAACTGAACGAAGGTTCCATGCGAATTGTTAGCGCACGGACAGTTCAACGTTCTCTGCATCGTCTTGGCTTCAGATCTCGGAGACCAATCTAAGTGCCTCTGCTCACAGGCCGCCATCGGACACCAGTTGACTCCTTGTGTGGGCTCGAAGACACAGGTATTGAATCATGGAATTGTGGAAAAGTAAAACCTGGAGCTATGATTCCTGATTCTGCACTGATGGGAGAGTCCGAATCTAACGACAACAGCATGAAGCCATGGATCCCGCATGTCAAGTTGGTACAGTGCAGGTTAGTGGTGAGTTTATTACGGCCCGGAATGTTTTAGTTGAGCGTCATTGAGATTATTAGTTGGCGTAAGAGGAACTCTGAATGCCAACCTATATGTGTAAACTGTACATCCTGGGGGACCATGTACACCTGCTCTTGACAATGATTATGCCAATGGAACGTGCATTTTCCAGCAAGACAACTGTCCAGTCCACAGATCCTACATTGTACAGTTGAGTGTTCGAGGACTATTATACCGTCTTTCAGTTAATACAAACCCCACCCGCTGTCCAGATTTGAGTCCAGTGGAACATTTTTCAGATGTCGTTAAAAGGATTGTACGGAGCAGACAGGCTCTATCAGTGAAGATGGACTAGTTGTGGACCGCAGTTTAGGACGCATTGCTTCCAAGGCCTTTAGACGATGTCCAGAAGCTGGTGGAGTTATTATTCTGCCTTGTTGTTGCAGTATTTGAGGAAAGAGGGGTCGAACGGCACTAGGTGTGTATGATTCAGTGGCATGTTAGTGTATAGGGTGTACAGTGTGTTAATAACGTATACAGACAAACTATAAGAGGTGATTCCTCACATCAAAATAAGACAAAAAATTCATATGGAACTGTGAGGAAGTGTGAATAGTGTCAGAGCTAGAGCTGTCCAAAATCATTTTTAAAAAGCTCAATTTCAACACGCACTATTTCAAATTCGAAAAACCGTGGAATGGTGGTCCATATTAGCGTAAAGGAAGTCTGTTGAGGCATGTCTGGAAATTATATCCTGTAGGGAATACCTTGGATATTCTTTGCACGTTTATAAAATACACATTTTCGTTTTCATTTCTATGACTTTCTTTACTTTGAAATGAACCACTATTTCGAATTCAAAATAACGCGCGTTGAAATTTAGCTCTTTCACGATTTTAGACGTCTGTAGCTCTGAAACTATGCACTTTTCCCACAGCCCATATGAAGCTTTTATCTTATTTTGATATGAGTAATCACTTCTTACAGTTTGTCCTTATATTTCATAACGTACTTGTATATAAGATCAGAAATAAAAAAACAATCCGTTGAATTACCTGGCGTTCATCTTTCAATATACAAGGTTGAAGATTCTTCTCAACAGTACGATTTAAGGCTTTCAAAATGTCTTCCTGCGCTGCTGGTTTCAGCTTTATTAATATAGTAAATCCTTGACAAAATTTTGACTTCAAATGTTCGATGCTACCAAAACACACAAACTGTCCATTTACCATAATACCAACTTTGTTACATAATGCTTCACATTCTTCCATGCTTAAAAATAAATAGATAACCTTAGTATCAATTATTACATGTTAAACTTGCATAAATATATTTTAATACTTCTTGTACGAAATAAGTTTTAAGTAAGTTTGAAAAATATTTTAAGAGCTCCTTTGTGGGCAAGCGCATTTATATAGATTTTACATCATAAATAACAATAAAATAGTCAAAAAATACAGTGTACTGAAAATAACAATAGAATAGGCTATTAACTTTGACAGTTTTAAAATTGCCTAGGTTCAACGTTGACAAAAATAATAATGCAGGAACTTAAAAAAAAAACTCTCTCTTCCCTTCCTCTATTGAAAGTCTTTGAATAAAATTTTCTGGAACAAGTCATTGAAGCAGCGGAGGAATATAAAGACTAAAATTTGTAAAAAAAAAAAAAAAAAAAAAAAAAAAACTACGTTAACGGGGGATGGTTCCCGGACCACCCACTATCCGGAGTAGTATTCCAGACAACTATTGCGAAAAAAATAACGGTTTTTCGGTTTTGAAGAGAACATACAGAGATTTTTTCAAAAACCGGGAAGATTATAAAACAGTTCCGATTTTCAGAGAAAATTGTTTCGAATTTAAAAACTGTTGCGTTTGTAACTGAAGTCGATTTTTAATAGAAAACCGAACCGTTGTTTTTAGGAGAAAAACGAGTCTGTTTAAAACCAAAAACGGTTTTGGTGAATTCGGTTAGTGACAGAATTTAAATGTTTTAGAAGAGTATGGTAAAGAAAATTAAACTTTAGAGTTGACTTGCGCGCCAGTTTATAATTGTTCGTGTGTCTACCGTAGCTGGTTCGTTCAGCTAGCATATTAACATAAGTACTAGCAACCCTACCTGTAGCCGATGACAAAAGCAGAAGCATGCACAGATAAGATTGTCAGATTTATTCTCACTCAAATATCAGTGTATAGAAAAAAAATCTTTTTAAAATGGAGCTACTTTTGCAGTAGATACACAAAGAAGTTAAGACTGACTGTTAGAATAACAATAGAGGTCTTACGATAAGGTAAATTTGGCAACATGAGCTCAGTTGTTGCCACTTCGGTGGAAGCGGGATGACAGTTTTGATTCTTTATGATCTGTGATAGTTCAGTGAATTTTGTTGTATGCGTTTCTTCTGCTTTGTTTCATTTTGTTACATTTTCTGTTAGAGTGATGCCGTGCGTTGTTTGTGTCTCATTATTAGTGTTATTAATTAATTTTGTGTTTAACTGCTATAGTTAGGGTGACGAGACATACTCTTTTTAACAGTATTATACTCTTTTCGAGGTTCATATACTCTATACTCTTTTTACTTCCCAAAAATATCGAATTATACTCTTTTGTGGTATTTTCAATTTCATTTAACATTTAATGCATTTTCCCATTGAAAATCGTATTTTTCCCTGTAAAAACTTGGACGTTGACAACACTGTTTAGTACTTCGTAGTAGCAGACCCGCTGCGCTGTGCTGCGTTTCTCGTCCTCGTTGCATTGTAGGGTTGCCAGATTTTCTTTTTGTAAAAGAAAAATAATATAACTAAACTGTTTTTTATTAGTTAGTACTAAAACTATAGTAAAGAGGCAAAATTAAAGTGATATATTTATCCAAACTTTCAACGTTTTAATTACTAAATTGTTAATTAAATTGATTGAGTACCTGAAATGATTTATATTTTCGGTATTTATATCTGGTATTCCTACAGTTCATGGCACGGGGTTTTGTTTTCCCTTCAAAGAGGACTAGCTCAGGAGAGTAATGCTCCCGGAAGTAGGAACGAAAAACATAGTTATGATTGGTTGGCGTTATCTATGTCTTGCCAGGTTGCATTCAAATAGCAGAATTCAAACGATTGTTGTTGTCGGTCCTCGGAGCTCGCTAGCGCTACATGCTAATAACGAAAACCTCTTTTGGTGTGAGTTCAAACCCGGCCCGAGGAAAGTTTTTTTTAACATTTTTTTTACATTTTTATAGCACTTTTTACATTAAAATAATACGAAAATAATACTCAAAAATGTGATTTACTTACTTTTGTGCAGATAAGTAGTAGTAGTAGTAGGAACGGGTTAGAAGCCCCGCAGGGCTCGTTTTGTTGCCCTTGTACTAAATGATACAGATTTTGTGACCAACTTAAAACAACTGACTAGGATAGCGCGTAAAACATCTGGCTAGAGTAGCGCGCGAAAAAACTTACTTCCGGGAGTATTACTCTCCCGAGCGGGTCGTCTTCAAAGTGAGTCAGTTCTTGGTAGTGGAAATCGCGCAGTGATTATTATTCTAATTAACGTGCGTACGTACACTCAGTCAATTATATTATTCGAGGATTGGAAGGATTTATTTTATTAACAATGTCGCGAGGAAAATATCAGTATAATCAAGCGTTTGAAATAAGCTATCCTTGCATTAAAAGGGCCCGCAGTAACGATGTTTACAAAGCATGGTGCACAGTATGTAAGGAGTTCTCTATAAAAAATAAATGGAAATATGATATAGAACAACATATAAAATCTAAGTCGCACATTGAATGCTCATCAACTTCCAAAGCAGGTAAGTTGGATAGTTTTTTCACCACAGAATCTTCAGAAGAGCTACATTTAATTTGATTAGAACTTGTGTGGTCATACCATAATGTTAAAAATAATCACTCTTTTAGAAGCATGGACTGCACTAGCAAACTTTTGAAATCAACACTGAATAAAAAATTTGCATGTGCGAGAACGAAAACGGAGGCTTTGTTAACAAATGTGGTGGGAGTGTGCTCAGAAAATATTTTAAGTAGGCTAATAGTGTTAAAAAGGTTCCTTTCGTTGTTGTTGCTTGTGATGCTTTTAATCATAAAGCAACCAAACTCATGCCTGTTTTAGTGCGGTACTGTGAAGTAGATACTGATATTAATGTAAAAACATGTCTTCTAAAAATTCATAGCATATCAAATGAAACCTCGGAAACTGTGTCGAACGTATTAATGGGTACATTACGTCAGTGCAGGTTGAAGAAAAATGTTTTGCTTATCGGTTGTGGGGCTCATATCCTTCACAATGGAATTTCTGTGGCGTGTTCGAGAGTAATACCGATCGATGTTAAGAATTTGGTTTTTAAAATATACAATCATTTCAGTATTTTTACTGTAAGGACAGAAAATTTGAAAAACTTTTGTGAGTTCATTGGCTGTCATTATGAGGGTCTTTTGTATCACGAGACGAGATTCTTGTCTCTGCTTCCGTGTGTAGAAAAAAATATACGTCAGTATGAACCACTTAAGGGGTACTTTTTGAGTGATGAAAATGCTCCAATAGCCATAGTCAATTTCTTTCGAGCCGAAACAAGTGAGTTGTGGCTGTATTTCCTGCATGCTCAGCTAATTTTGTTCACTGAAACAATTACAAAAATTGAGAGGGAGGATATAACAGCGACTTAAGTTTCTGTTGAATACTTTGAACTTCTGAGAAAATACAAAGATAGAATTGTACAAAACTTTTTTCCGTTTCCTGCTAGAAATTTACTTACGAGACTTATAAAAGAAGGGAATATAAAAGAGGAATATGCCTACTCAGTGTCAAGAAGGTTTTACTTTGAAGTGATAACATACTTAGAGATGTGGTCACAACATTTTTTCGGAGAAGTAAACAAGATGAAACATTTACTACTGGACACATCAGTTACCTATGAAGAATTTCAGGAGTCGTTTGCATATTTCTATGAGCAGGTAAAACATGCAGAGAGTGCGTTATGATAATCATATTTTTGACACTTACTGTGAAATATCCAGATGTGTTAAAGAAAACCTTGAACAACGGGGAGAGAAAAGAGAGACAATGATGGGCAAATGGAAAATAGTGTACAAAGATTTAGTGCGAGCTGGGTCAAATTTAAAAGTGATTGTGCCACTCGTGCAATTCTTGTTTACTTTACCGGGTACTAATGTTGATTGTGAGAGGCTCTTTAGTGCTATTAACACTTACTGGAGCGAGGAAAAAAGTCAACTCACAGTGTCGACACTGGAACAAGTGATGAAAGTGAAGTTCAATGTAAGCATGACCTGTGAAGAGTTCAGACTGGCAATAAAGGATGACATTAACTTACTCAAGAAAGCAAGATCGTCGCAGAAGTATGAATGATGGTGAGTAAAACTGTTTTAAGTATTTAACTCATTTGCATGCGCATTGGATAAAATATTGTAATTAATCTTGTCTTCATACTTACTGTCAACTTTTTTTTTGGATATACTCTTTTGGATTTAAAAAAAATCTGGTCACCCTAGCTATAGTGCTATTTTTGGAGACAGTGGCTAAAAATTCCCACATTGTTATGAGAAGCAAAGAAAGAAAAGGAAACCTCTTTCTACTGGTGAAAGAAAACAACATGTTACTAAACGTTTATTCATATTTTGGAAACCAGGCAGTGAAACTGGAGAGAGGGTTAGTCCTTAGGCCAGGGTTGGCTGGTTTAAACCAAGGTGGTTTAAACCATGGTTTAAACCAAGGTTTAAACCAGCTGTTTTTTTTTCAAAAAAACCAACTGGTTTAAACCAAAAAATGAAAAATGTTCGTAAAAATGTAAGTGTTTGTAAAATCTTGATGAACACACATTTGTGGGTTATCACGTTTCACTCCCGTATATTATTCGTATTATATTCAGACCTAAATTCCCCATTCATTACTCAAAAAGATTATACTACAAAAGCACCTTTTTTATATAAGTTTATAAATGTTTGTTTTGTGATTTTTTTGTAGTTATTATTGTTGTGTAATTGCAATCAAAGAAAAATTCTAAATATTGTTTCGTTTCAATGTTTACTATTGATAAAATACATCGAAATGCCGTACTTTTGTGTGTGTGTGTGGGGGGGTCATACAGACCCCACGAGAGGCATTTAGTGAAATGAGAGTATCTTTGGTATATATTTATGTATAAATGAGTCTGAGCCAAAGTGGACTCAAATAATTCGTATCTTTATACACTTTTCTTACTGATATGCAAATTAAGTCGTATTTCTTTAATTTGGACCAATAAAAGTCGTTGTTAACTAACTTGAACTAAATTAGTTCTTCTGTACTCCGTAGTACTTTGAAATTGTCCATATGTAATTCTGTATAATGGATTCACTTATGCAACTGTTTATCTTTTTGTCCTTCTGAAATGACTTGACAGTTATATTAAGAAGCATGTAAAGATCAGTACAACATATTTTTATCAGGATTCCTTCGTGAGTGAGTCGGCAGACGTATCGCATTTGTGGCCAATTAGTCCTGGTTCCGAGTTCAAATGGAGGACAATTTCTCTCGGATGTAACTCGAGAAGCAGTTTTTATTCCGCTTTAAGCTTATGTGACCCCTTCCAGCATAACCCGGCTGTTGCATAATAACATCAAGGCGAAACAAACTTATTTCTGTCCATATATGATATGAATATATAGAGCAAATTATTTAAACCAAATAAACCTGGTTTAAACCAAAAAAACCGTTTTTTTTTTGGTTTTTCTAATAAAAACCATGGTTTTTGCCAACCCTGCCTTAGGCGTCAAGGTACCTTTGGAAAGGAAGGGGGGGAGTAACAGTGATTCACACCATGACTGAGAGTGGGTTAATTCCTGGCGCTGACCTAGTTTTTTGCGGCACAAAAACAGGTGACTATCACAGAGAATTACATGCAGCAAAATAAGAACAATATTTCCAAGAAAAACTCCTTCCGAATGTATCACCAAATTCCATGATTGTTATTGATAATGACCTAACACACTCAGTAAAAGACGAAAAAATCCCTACGAAATCATATACTAAAAACGAAATTGTAGAGTGGTTAAAAAATAAATGTATTGAATGTGATTCAAGCTGTAACAAATTTGAAGTAAGAGAAATGTTAAATAAAGTTGATTCTAATATAGAAGTCTCCTACAGAATAGATCGCATTGCAAAAGAAGCCGAACATCAAGTTTTTCGTCTTTCTCTTATCATTGCGAACTCTCCCACTGAACTTGTGTGGAGTAAAGATTTGGAGTTTCTTGTCTCCAGGAGTAGATTATGTATGCTAAGTAATTACACTTCTTCTATTACTACTACTACTACTACTACTACTACTACTACTACTACTACTACTACTACTACTATTATTATTATTATTATTATTATTATTATTATTATTATTATTATTATTATTATTATTGAGTCGCTTACCGCTACGCTGTTTGATTTATGTTGTTCTTTTTTCTATTTTCCCACATCGACCGCATTCTACTCATAATAAGTGAAAACTTCGCGCTGTAAGACGTCTCGTTGAACGTCAGTTCCGTTTTATAATCTATCTAGGGTGCGACAGAGTAGTGAGTTTGGACATTTAATTTTCATCCCCACCAAGTGAATGGGGTCTAAGCTTAAACTTGAACTGCTTCCGGAGAGTTACTATTCATCCAAATGACCCCCAAACTTTGGATTCGACACCAATATCAATCGTTTTCGATTGCTTTTACATATCAAACTACTACCAACTCGTCATATATTAAAAGCGTGCTCTCTCACTAAAAAGGGAATCAATACGTACGTCAGGAACATTTACTTAGGAGGATGTTCAAGATAAAAGAGGGTGTATTCACAAAGCAATATATTCTGTAACTTAACTATTAGTGATCATATCTGGTTAATGGTCTCCTCCTTCTCAACCTTCATTTATACGTTTCAATATGCCAAGAAAAACAATAATAAAATAAAATAAAAAATAAAAATTACGCTGTAATTATTTCTCGAAAAGGACTGCGGCGCCCAGAAGAGAAGGATTAAGCATGTCTATTTTGTTAATTGGCTTAATCGAAACTCCGAAACAATGAAATCATGTGTTTTACATAACAGACATCAGAAAAGGAGACAAATAAAAATCAACAAACCTAACAGTTTTTTTAATTGATGCAATAAACATATGATACTGATTGATAGAATTGGATTTGAAGATAAAATTGGATTCCTTTTCTATCCAAGGGTAAGAAAATTGAATATTAGAAGGGTATAAAATCTGAAGGGAATTATCAAAAACGCTAAAATTTGCTGTCTGCTTATTGAAAAAACTGCCGAATTTCAGCTTTCTAAGTTGAACGGCTGGTGAGATGCTCAATTTTTTGCAAAAATTCGGACTCCTTCCCACTCCTTACTATTATAATCAATTGTGATATGATAAAATCTCAATTGGGATTGGGGTCTAATATAAACCGAAAATCTTTTCATTCTGCCTTGCCATTTGTCCATACATAAAATTGGATTATACACACTATTAAGTTATTTAAGTAAAGATACTGTTATAAATAACTACTTAAAGTGACTTGTGTTATTCACTTTCCATTTGTTCTGCGAATAGAGGCAACCGTAGAGTCCGTAACCTTGTTGTACGAGACTATATGCACATGTATAAAGGGACAATAGTCTTTCATACTTTCTGACAGAAAAGTGCACCTTTTGCTACTGGCTACACTGGTTTCACGCGTTTGACGTACTTTCGTTTAATAATCTTCCTAGGGTGAAACAGAGAGTAGGATTTGTAAGGTAAATCAATTGTATATTTCATGGTAAAAGGTATTTGTAAGTACGTCACATAAACTCATATTATATAGGTTACTACTTTATATTGTCAGTTGTCCATAGATAAACATAGAATGATCGTAACTGAATGACATTCTGAAGTTAATAAAGAATTAGTTGTTGTTATAAAGCTTGATAAATATGAGTATCCATAGAATATGAAATGAAAGATGAAAGACGTTTGGTTTATTGATAACAGATTACAACGTTGGTGTCTGTAGCTAACCTGTGAGTAGTTGTACCCTTGTAGCTGAGTTGGGTTTCTGGTGAACAAATAAAAAGAGGGAGAATTGTTGGAATTAAACTGAATGTTAGAAAGTGTATATGTTGCGGTCACATGTAAATGGGAAATTGTTATGGATACCTTGTGTCTGTAGATGGTAAGTTATTATGTAGAGCAAAGAAATATCTTTGAGGGGAATTATGCATACATAAATCTAAAGTAAAAGATTATATTGTAAGTTAATTAAGAAAGAAATGTTAGTATAAAGGTTAAAGAGATTGGTAGATATGCCAAATGGTATAGGTAGTACCATCTTGTACAGACCTGCACGTGCCTGGCCCAGCCCGAGGCCCGAAGGCCGGGCTTGGGCGGCCGACTCTGCTATTTCTTTGGGCTGGGCCGGGCTTAGGGGGGCCAACACTATTATTTCTTTGGGCCGGGCCGGGCTTGGGCTGGCCGACACTGATTTCTCTCCAGGTCGGGCCGGGCGGGGCCGATCAATTGCAATTATTTAATAATTATAGACTTTCGTTAAATGATAATTGGAATAAAACCAAATGTTGAAATAGTGTGTCCGTGAAAAATGTTACAAAGAATGCAATAGCTATTTACAGTTTGTGTTGCTTAGCGGCTCCACTTTCACTATAGTGGATTGCAGGTATCATGCGGTAAATTAAGCTCTGACCTTGACCTTCACTGAACTCAAAATATAACAAGAAGGGGTGGGAATGTTTTGCCTGTCACTAAACTATATTGCCATCTTCACTTTATGCTAAAAATCAATTAAGTTAGATTTTTGTTACAGGGAATGTAGTTTTTGTTCTGTCGATGACAAGCAAAGTTCTAGGAAACAATGGTACCATTTGGGAGGCAAGCGTCAGGTTGTGAACCAGAGTTTAGAAAATGTTTCTGAGGATTAGGTCATATTTAGTACTAAATTTTGAGAAAGATTTGGGCTCGAGCTAATTTTTTTTAAAAAATTATCGGGCCCGGGTCGGGCCAAAAACATTAAAAATTTATCAGGCACGGGCCGGGCTTGGGCCAAGAATTTTAAAAACTTATCGGGTCGGGCAGGGCTCGGGCCGAAAATCTCCAAAACTTTTCGGGCCCGGGCTGGGCCGGGCCTAGGTACGTTCGGACTGGATTGGGCTCGGGCCGAAAAATTCGGCCCGTGCAGGTCTCTACCATCTTGGTTAACCCCTAACTTCGAAGTTTAATTGTTAAAAAAATAAAATAAGTTTCGTTAAAATTATTCGGTTTTTAATGTAACATGGCGTGTATTTTCTTTGAGGTTTCCTATCATTACCATTACTTAGAAATTGAAAGCAGTTAAGAATGAGGGGGTGAATATTATAGCCTGGTTTTAAAACATATGGTCTCCGATAACTTTTGTTAAAAGTTGATTTTGATGAAACATTGCATATAATTTCACGTAGGTTTCCCAAACATTCATGTTGCTTAAAGTTGAAATGTCAACAATGAAAACGCAAATTTAGCAATACACGAAAGGAGTTAGAGGAAATAATTAAGGGCGTCTGCGAGAAGTATTTTGGGGTGGGAGCTCACATATGGCTTTTTGCATGTTTTAACGAATTTAATAAAGATTGCTGATAACCAGCTTCAGGAACTAGAAAGTAATTTACTTAGTCTTTACTTTGGGAAAATCCATTAGGAACAACTGTTAAAAATCATCATTGTTGAGCTCTTATATTTTGATGTAAAAATGATTGTAAAGTTTTCCGCCATTTCGGTGTTTAAAGAGCGGGGAAACGATTTATTAAACATTAGCTTCGGAAAAACTGATTTTAGGCGTATGTATAAAACCTTATTTCGGGGATACCTAAACTCTGACTTAAAAATTAATGACTTAGTTGAAATTGTGAAAGCTCTGTTTTAGAATGTGAAGTGGTTGAGGACTAGATAAATCTTTATTTTTCGCAAACTAATCTCACTGGAATGCATTTGGGAGAAATTATGTCCGAGATATTGTTACTTGTGTGAGCTGACAAGTAACACTTCACATCGTTGCTGCCGGTCTGACGCTAAACTATACATTTTCGGAAAGCACTAGTCCTAAATAGGATAACTACACAGTGCGACGGTCAGACGTTGCCGCGTTCAGGACTTATGGAGCGTCAAACATTAACATGGGGTTTATGAGAGTAACCATAGCAGTCGTATTATTTCATGCTAATTCGTCTTGCATTTGAACTCTGTGCTAACATGTGTGTTGTAGCAGTCGTATTATTTCATGCTAATTCGTCTTGCATTTGTACTCTGTGCTAACATTTGTGTTGTTTTTGTGTTTTTTAGGTATGCGTTGTAAGATGGATCCGAAAGTGGTCGTTTGGGCTCTGGTGGCCGAGATCGGGACAAATGAGCGCAATCCAAATTTGGAAGAGCAAAGGATGGTGGCACACATCAAGTCTCTTTTGACCAGCGGGATGGAAGTCGTTGAAGAGATTCGTACGCTCGGCTTCGGTGACAGTGATGGTGACCAGGGGGACGGAGACATGGATTTTGGAGACGAGGAAGACCAAGAGCAGGAGGATGCAGAGACGCCTTCGTCATCGCAGCAGTCTCATACGTCTTCCGCATCTGGCTCATCAGCGTCAGAATACCTGCCCTCTCCTGTGAAGAAGCCGAAGTTCCAGGATCAGCCTCCAGAAGACTCCAAAATGACACCAGAGCAGTGGCGCGAGTACAAGGCAAAAGCCTATGCCTACTGGACGGTAAATCCAAAAACAGGTAGGCCTTGGAACACAAAGACCGGTCGTGCTACCCACTCGACTCTGCAGAATCAGTTCAGGTATATTCGGAACATTGGCGTGCTACGTCACTTTGGGGCAACACAAGGCAAAGATGACAAGAAGACGCTGATGGCAGAGATCAATGAGGCAGTTCGGGGCATGTTCGCGGAGAAACAGCACACTGCTATCATTCACGATCGAACGTTGCGAATTTGGGCTAGGCAAACAGCTAATGAACTGGACCCTAACAAGAGTCTCAAGTTCAAGGCATCACCGTCGTGGGTGTACAGATTCAAGAAGCGCAACAACATCGTGGACCGTGCAATCACCCACAGGGTCGGCAGGACCTGGCAACTGAAAGAGTTGGACTTGCAGCAGCAGGCTGATGCTTTCGTATTAGCGACTCGCGAGCTCATTGCAAGCGAAAGCATCCCACCAACGCAGGTTGCCAATGCAGATCAGAGTAGCTTCAAGAAGTTGTTGCAGAGTACTCGCACTCTCCGTACCAAAGGAACAACAGTCGTGCGAGCGGTTGTGGGATCCATGAGCGCAACAACCCACAGCTACATGATCATGCCCGTGATCACCATGGCCGGAGAGATTCTGCGGCCGATGTATGTACTGGTGTCGGAACCAAGTGGAAAGTTTCCGGGAAACAAGCCTGCAGATCCACCGAACATCAAATCATTTGCTGGCAAAACGTCCAACATGAACAGGGACGACCTTAAGGACTTCTACGAGCAAGTGTTCTGGCCAAGCATGCCTGATGATCGGAAGAAGATCGTTTTGCTATTGGACTCGTGGACTCTGAACAAGGACGACAATCTATCGAACGCACTGAAGCCTGCCGACGTTGCGTTGCACAAGAGACTGATTCCTGGTGGTTGCACTGGAAAGATTCAGCCTTTAGATGTGCATTTCTTCCGTCAGTACAAGTCCTTTGTACGCTTTGTGACCGACACACTGGCCATGGACAGTGTCATGGATATCTGGCATCGCGATCGATTCCTGGCACTACAGTCGTTTTCACTCTACCAGTTCAGCGCACCCCGATTCAAGAACCTGATCCGGTACGCTTTCCACAAGGCTGGCTATCTGGACGAGGAGCCGGGAATGTGGATCTCTCCGCACGAGTACTGCTTTGACTCCCTCGACGAAGGTGACGTGTGCTTCACGTGCGGCGAACTACCGTTCGTCAAGTGTGCACACTGTGAGCGCACTCTTTGCATCTCTCATGCTCTGTTCGACGATTTGCACATTGATTGTACCCTTTAACTTACGCAAACAAGTGCTCAATCAGACAACGTCGATTCAAACGTCACAAACCTTGTGTTCTTCTTCGTTTCCTGTAACTCTCATAAACCCCATGTTAATGTTTGACGCTCCATAAGTCCTGAACGCGGCAACGTCTGACCGTCGCACTGTGTAGTTGTCCTATTTAGGACTAGTGCTTTCCGAAAATGTATAGTTTAGCGTCAGACCGGCAGCAACGATGTGAAGTGTTACTTGTGAGAACAATTGATTGCCAGTCTTTTATTTCTGTTGAAGAATATGCCACAAACGTCTTCTGCGAGCAGGATCTACTCCATTGATTGGTTCATCAAGAAACACCATTCATAGGTATTCAATTAAAGTCATCCCGGTGCTTATTATTTACTTCACTGAGCTGAGCTTAAAAAAGAACCAATCTTCCACTCATTCTTACCTGTGTGAGCTGAGAACAATTGACTGCCCAGCCTTTTGTCTGTGTTGAAGAATACTCCATAAACGTCTTCTAGCAGCAGGATCCACTCCACTGGTGGGTTCATCAAGGAATACAATTGGTGGATCTCCAATTAAAGCCATGGCGGTGCTTAGCTTTCGCCTATTTCCAAGGTTATACGAACCACATTCCCTGTCAGCGTAGTTTTTCAAGCCTAGTTATGAAAAAAAGAGAAAACTCCTACTATATAGTTAAATCCATTATTTGTTGTGAAATTACTCGAGATTTGTTGCGAAATCGAAACATATTATAATACTGTAATCAGTTGCTCATATCTCGAAATCTCTTAAGGTTAGAGACATGAAGTTTGGTATTTGGACTAATCATTTAAAACAATTAGATATGCATCTCATTGTTGTATATATATATACATATATATATATATATATATATATATATATATATATATATATATATATATATATATATAATGATCTACAGGGTGACTGGTAATTTGACCTATTCCTTGGAAAATATTATATTCGACAAATTTGGAACAAATTTTATACTATGAACGGGGGGTCGGAAACCAGAGGTTTCGGACCAATTTGCAGATTTGTGATTTTTTTTTTTTAATTTCCCGACTTACAACCAAAATCTGGAAATTGTGAATAAACTTCTTCACTCTGACCACTAAGTGGATACTTTTCTAATAATTGATGAATAAAATACTGTTGTAAGAAGAAAACATGTTCAAAATCACCAGATAGTTCGATATGAATGGGCCTCAAATCATAAATCGTGGTATTATTATTTTTAGAACTCCTTTATATGAAAGCGAATAACTCAAAAAATTGGTTGACACTTGGCGTACAAATTTCTAAAATGACCACCTCATTTCATAAGCTTTCCACAAAGGTAGAAATGTTGTCAACTTTCGAAAGACATTGATAACAAAACAACACACAATGCGCTGTAGAGCTAATTTGAATTTGATTCATAAATTCATCTGAGCTTTAGAAAGTTGTCAATGTAAAAAAAAAAAAAATGAAAAATTTGCAAAGTAATGAAGTTTAATGAAATAAATCGATAATATAATCACAAATTACGAAACTTACTTCAACTTCTTCGCTTAGTTAATTGTTTAAGTACGCAGCCTACGAAATACTTCAGTCACTGTCACTCGCTTTGAGACCGCATCTTTTATGTGCTGGGCGGCTGCGAAGATCCTCTCTCTCAACTCTCCTTTGGTTGCTACCAGTGGTGCTATTGTATTTTTTTAACAAGCGGTTCTCTCTCTCACTCCATATATATATAGGTGTCCAAAACTTAAGCATAATGACTGTTCGAGTATATGGGGCACGAAGAACCTAAAGAAGTCACACAAAATATAACCACCATAACAACATATCAAACTTAAAGGCGACACTAACACGGAACAGGCCAAACTTGTGGGAAAACATGCCAGAAGGGGTCACACAACACAAACTCAAAACTTTGTACCAAAATACTTATACGACAAAAACAATGTGAGAAGCACTGGCGGCATCGAAAACAGGTTAATATGGGATATGGTATCCCCGAACAGCCATACATGTCTGGCAACGACATTCCATGCTCAAGATCAGGTTATGGAAGAGCTCTTGGGGTAGCTAATTCCATTCCTCATGAAGAGCTGTACAGAGCTCCTGGTGTGTACTGGAGGCGGCTGGCGGGTTCCAATACATCTTCCTAATGCGTCCCATTCATGTTCAATCGGGTTTAGGTCAGGAGGTCGCACTGGACACTCAATATGTTGTTTGTCTTCCGTCCCTAGACATTCTTCCAGCAGTTTGGCTCGACGGGGACGGGCATTGTCATGCATAAGCAGAAACTGTGGGCCAAGTGCGCACCTGAAAAGCCGCATATAGGCATGCAGAACCTCGTCTCTGTACCTCTGGCCGTTGATAGGTGTAACGATATTTTCATTTAAAGTCTTAAAAAAGTATAATTAGCTCCATATCATAACAGCACCAACAGCGGAATTTAGGTGAACTATCTTCCCACGTTGAATTTCTGCTTGTAGGCAACAGCACTTTAGCTGTTGAATTCCAAGGTAGAAGTCTGAGCGATCCTGAGTTTAGAATTTTGTTCGAAATGGGTAAGATTCATTAATAAGCAACCAGTTATTATTGTATATCTTGAAGGCAAAGTTCCAAAAATTGAAATTTTAATACGAGATATTATTATATTCTAATAATACGATTGAGGATCGGTATATAGTGAAAGAAGTGTTGGTTGTTTGGTGCTACATTTAAAATTAAAGAAGTTTGGTGTTTCTATTTGATCGTGTTAGTACATGTTCTATATGAAGTTCCATGCCCATGGTATTCATGTAACAAGGAGGAATATTGTATTCAAAATGTTGGTGAGTTAATTATTGATCAATTATAAAGAATAGTTGATATAATTTACTAAGAATTGTTCATATTTAAAAAAAAAATCTTATAGATGATATGTAATTTTTCTAGTAAGTTAATGTTATGTCCTTAATGACTGAAGATATATTTGTCTATTGAAGTAGCCTCTTTGGATGGAAATTTTTTGTCGGCAGTCATTATATGTATTTCTTTACTGATTTTGTTATAAATTTGATTATGAGAACAAAGAATATTATTTACCCGATTAATCTTACTATTAAGTATATTTATGAGTAGTAGCTGTATTCGTTCTAATAATTTTTCACGTTATTTAGAACTCAGGATTACTATATATTTATTTAAAAATTGTTTGTGCTTTAAGTATTCATTTCGGAACCTGCTATTCGTATAAGCGTGGATGTGCCCGAAGGGTACATTTGTTCTACCTAACGACGGCTCCATTCAATCACCTGTGCGAATAATGGGTGGAGATCGCGTTACATAGGCCAGCCTCGAAGATGTGCTGATCAGTACGACCATTCATTATAATGCCTGCCCAAACCAGTATTTCACTACCACCATACTGATGCCTTTCCACGATGTTCTTTTGATGTAAACGAGTTCCCGGTTCGTGCCAAATCAGAGTGCGATGGGAATCGCTTTGGAACTGTATCTGCACTCATCTGTGAACAGTACGTGGCCCTCTTCGTTGGGGGGTCCACTGGTGATGTTATCGACACCACTGGAAACGGGTACTTTTGTGTGTCTGAGTCAGTGTAACGCATGTTGCTTGTCGTCGGTCATACAGACTACTGACACTAAGTCTCCAGTACAAAGTATGGCCTGAGGCGGCTGCAAGCTCCGTTGGCAGTTCTCTTGCAGACATGGTCGAGTTCTGACGCACAGTTACGGACAAGTATCGGTCCTGTTATGGAATTGTCCCTCGTGGATGTCCTTCACTGTCGATAAATGGTTTCCACAACCTAGACACGACTCTTTGTAGCATATTGATGGATCGTATTACTGCTGTCTGTGTGTCACCTTTTATCAAGCGCCCGATGATCCGGCCTTTGGTATATGCATCCAATGTGCCATATTCCATTAATCTATTGCCACATTCAACTTAGCAGTACCCTCCACTCACTACAACACTCCACTTACTGCACACACGAAATGCACCTATTTTGAATCCAAGCACTAGTGTTCGCTTTCTTCCCATAGGATGCCAGGCGGACGTTTACCACATCCGGTTCAATGCTCCTCACAAGCAATACATTCCATCCACCACAAGTTCTGTGCTCGCGATTGCCTTCATGGACTTTACGTACAACTTCTTGCATTATACATTATGCTTAAGTTTTGGACACCTATATATATATATATATATATATATATATATATATATATATATATATATATATATATATATATATATTGTGGCAGCATCCGTTTTTAAATCAAAAGATTATGTATAATAATTTATTTTATCAATCAATGTTTATTTATTTTGCGAAGATCGCGTTTTATGAAAATAATTAGGTGGAGGTGAATAATGGTTACGAGTTGAGTTTAATGCAAGCTGAGGAAAAGTTATTATTTAATGGTCAGCGAAATTATGTAAATAAAATGTTTCATTGAGAGTCTGCCAATGCAGGAAGACAATGCATGCAATGCGTCAATTCCTACATAGGCTAAATTCTGTAAATTATGAAAAGAGAGATTGTAAGCTTTTGTGAACATTTCACACATTCACGGATATGAGGAAATTGCTTAGAATCGGGAAATCGGAGTGTGTCGAGAGTTGCAGTTTTTGAGTCTTGACACAAGGAAAGAATTCGTTCTTCCAAGTGAAAGGAGGTCACACGTGCTGTCCAGCAGACGACAGGAGAAAATTCTAGAAGGACCAAGTTGAACAAAACCAGGAGACGGGAGGTCTTCGGGATCAGTCTTCGAGCAGTCTTCGAGGCAGAAAAGATCAGTCTTGGCAGACAAGAGCAGTCTTTGAGTGATCAGTCAAAGTGATCAGTTGGAGCGACAGAGAGCAAGACAGTCAACTGACAGTCAACCGACAGTCAACTTAGAATCCAATATTCCATCTACGGAGATCGTCGATTCGCCTTTAGCATTTGGGAGTAAACCATACTCAATGCTCATCTACAGCAACCATTCATAAGAAGTATCAACTTGGCGATACTAGATACAACACCTAGGTCATCAGCGAGCGTCATCTGAAGAGATAAGGTATGTGTTACTCCTATTCAGGGCTCAAATGCTCAATGCTCGATAGGCGATACTCGACTGGCAAAGGTTCTGATTATCCGTAATCACATCACAACACTTACATTCACAACTTTTATCTAAGAGAAATATAATAGTTATTGAATGATTGAAGTAAATGTTTTATTACCAGAATTAATCCCCGATTGGTATTGGTAAGTTTAGTTAACCTCTCGCACATGTATATGAGATCATTCCCATTCATTCTAGATGGTGAGTGGAAGGCGCTCAGTATCACTCAATTAGCATCCCCAAAATAGGCACAGAGTGACTGGGTTGTCAATATATATATATATAGTGGCGGATCCAGGATATGATCAAGGCAGAAGTTAAACCATGATTTGCCGCTTTATCCAGTGTAAAGCAGGATTGAAGCCCATTTTATCCACTGTATACCTGACAAGGGAACATCTTATATTGATAGTAGCGTTGTCCAAACAAACAATGTGCAATCGATAGAGGAGTGAAGAAAAGTGAGAAATCCGAAGTTTTACGGGCCAACACCCAAAAACACAGGAGATACAGAGGAAAGAAGAATCTACAATGATGTGAAGATAGCAATGAAAAGATACACTGATACAGAAAGAACTTCGAAATGATTAAAGTAATCACATTTACACAACAGTATAGTAAGCAAACATTGTACTCACAGACATGCTTAATAACATCATATGCAATGCAGTATTGCCAACTGAGCACAAAATGAAGTTTTGTTAAATGGCATGAAACACAAATTATAACATGTAGAAAACCTAATTATGAGTAGAATCATATCTGTAAAGTCATGATGTACAATGTTTTCAACGTTTGAAGATAGGCCTATATGAATTCCTATATGAATCATATGTAGAAGAGAACATACAGTACACGATTCAAACTAGTTAAAACCAAAATATGAGACACAAACAAGAATATAATCACTGAAGTACGATAATAAGGGACGAAGCACAGTGTCAAAGCAGGTTTGCCCAAGTGGAAAATTAGAATAGTATCAAACACAGCACACAAAACTGAAATGATGCATGCTCTTGGATTGATTAGCAGGCTCACTTTTCTGATGCACGTGTTATTGTATTACCTCACACATTATTGGTAGTCAATTTTTCAGTGTTGCTGTTGATAAAGCGTTCCGCAGTATGTTGGTACTTCACGTACTCTTCTGCATCGAGAGATTCCTGTAGGAATTCATACAGGCCTATCTTCAAATGTTGGCAACATTGTACATCATGACTTCACAGGTATGATTCTACTAATAATTAGATTTTCTACTTGTTATAATTTGTGTTCCGTGCCATTTAACAAAACTCCAATTTGTGCTAAGTTCGCAACACTGCATTGCATATGATGTTATTGAGCATGTCTGTGAGTACAATGTTTGCTTACTATACTGTTGTATAAATGTCATTTTGATTACTTTAATCATTTCGAAGTTCTTTCTGTGTCAGTGTATCTTTTGCATTACTATTTTCACATCATTCTAGATTCTTCTTTCCTCTGTATCTCTTGTGTTTTTGGGTGTCGGCCCGTAAAACTTTGGATTTCTCACTTTTCTTCACTCCTCTATCAATTGCACTTTGTTTGATTGGGCAACGCTACTATCAATATAAGATGTTCCCTTGTGAGCGTCATGGTTATAGCCCCCCCCCTTGGATCCGTCACTATATATATATATATATATATATATATATATATATATATATATATATATATAGGGGTTGGACAAAAATCTAAAACGTTTGCAAAAGTGTGAAAATCATACCTAGTATGGTGTGGGGCCTTCTTTTGCGTTCAAAACAGCTTTGATCCGACGTGGAATGGACGTATACAGCTCTTGAATCATGGTGTGTTAAATTTTGTACCATTGTTCCTTCAAAACATGCTCCAGTTCCTTAATGGATGCTGGTGGAGGGTAATGAGACCGAACACGCTTTTCTAACTCAGACCACAGTGGCTCAATGATGTTCAGATCTGGTGATTGTGGGACACAGGCGAGGTGTGATAGCTCCTGGTCATGTTCCTCAAACCATGATTTCACCGTTTTTGCAGCGCGACAGGGTGCCAAATCATCTTGGTAGATATCATCATCAGGGAACAATATTTGGGCCATGGGTAGAACCTGGTCCCCCAAAATGGCCTCATACCCCTTAGCATTCATCATTCCATGCAGAGCTATGATGGGACTTACAGAAAACCACGATATCACTGTCCATACTGTAACAGAACCACCCCCAAAATTTACAGTTGGGAGCAGACAGACTGTATCATAGACCTGCGACGGTGTTCTCCATACGTAAGCACGACTGGTTGTTGGAAACAAGGTGAAGGTCGATTCATCGGACCACATTACGTGTTTTCACTGCTCATGAGCCCACGCCTTGTGGTCGTTGCACCACTGGATACGCCTCATCGCATTTACTGCTGTGATCAGGGGTTTGGCGATAGCGGCCCTGCCATGAATTTTCATTTTATGAAGTTCTCGTCGCACTGTTTTCGATTAAACCGGGTTCTGTAGACCGGAATTGAGTTTAGACGTAATTTTCATTGTAGTGGTCTTCTCGTTAGCTGCCAGAATTCGTTTTAATGTCCTCCGGTCCCTATCTGACAAGATTGTCTTTCGACCACTGTTGTGCTTTGCAGACGAAGTTTGCCATGAATTGTGTATGCCCTCGGAACATTGGATACAGTGCCTTTCGATACCCCCACAATGTTTGCCACTGTTGCTACTGAAGCTCCAATCAGACGGGCACCAACGATCATGCCTCTTTGGAAGTCTGTCAGGTTGCCCATTTTACCGCACCACTTTCACATCACGAAACTCACAGGTAAACTGGTTACTACTGACGGGAGAGGAAGGTCCACATAACACATTGAAAACAGAAAAACGATCGGCAACCGACACACGTGTTGTACAGTGGAGAGCCAAACTTACGTATCATGCATGAAGTGTTTTTAGATTTTTTGCCTAACCCCTACGTATATCAGGGCAGGATTTATAGGGGTGCAAAGGTGCACGTGCACCCCGTCCTTCGTTGTAAATATACATTATCTAAAATGAGAATGTTGCAGTGAAAATAGCAACACTTTCTTAAACTTTCTGCCATCATGTTTCCGTTTGGGGTGTAGAAGAAAGTAGAGCTTTGCAAAAGCAATAGTTTAAGTGGTTTTTCTAAAGGTCGAAGGAAAAGGATTCATCAAGCAAAACAATATAACATTTGTCAAGTACGAAAGAAAACAGAAGCCAGGAGGAGAGAACATTTTTTCCCCTGCATAACACTTGCGACTTTCTTTAAAACTTTCCTCCGTTCTATACATCAGTGTTGTCCTGGATCCGGCCCTGATATATATATACAGACTGTTCCATAATTCGTGTTATTTTCTACAGCTCTGGGAGAAGATGAAGTTTATACACTATTAATATAAAATTTGGCACTCTTATTGAGAAATATCTGAATTTTTCGAATTAATAAGAGAAAATTGCTGTTTAGTCCCCCTTTTAGGGGTGTAAACACGAAAGTTCATTTTCCTTATGGGAGATTCAATGTTAAGTTTTAGAAGCACTTTTCTCCAATAATTATTCGTAAAGATTTTGGAGCAAATGAGTTGTATTTCATTCACAAAGCTATTAAAGATGTCTCAAACATTATTTTGCGAAGGTCCCCCTTTTGGGGGGCAAGGGGCGTAAAAGGGTGGTGGGTGATATGTTACCAAAATCCCAAAATTTATTTTCGGAATGCCAGTAAGCGTGAGATTAATCACAAATGTCACAGAATTAATACTCCAATGTCCTTACATGTAAGAGTGACTGATAATGGGGCTACAGCCCCCTTTCAAAATTAAAAAAAATCACCATAAATATCCTTAGTAGGGACATACGAGAAGAAGGTATTTTTTTAAATTAATGTAAAATTAGGCGTCATTGTATCAAAAGAGTATGCGTTTTTCAAATCTGGAATGTTATTTTGATAACGCACCGCCTTAGGAGGGCACAGGGGGCGAAGCACTCGATGATGGAACTTTATCAAAATTCAAAATTTTGTTCCGGAAATGCCAGTGAGCGTCAGATTTTTCACCTCTGTCGCAGAATTAATATTCTAATGCTCCTTGCATGTGCCAGTGACTTATATGGGGCTATAGCCCCCTTTCAAAAATAAAAAACATCACCATAAATATCCTTAGTAGGGACATACGAGAAAAAGGTATTTTTTTAAATTAATGTAAAATTAGGCGTCATCGTATCAAAAGAGTATGCGTTTTTCAAATCTGGAATGTTATTTTGATAACGCACCGCCTTAGGGGGGCACAGGGGGCGAAACATAAAATGATGGATGTTTATAAAAATTCCAAATTTTATTCTGGAAGTGTGAATGGGTATTAATCACAAATGACACAGAATTAATATTCCGATGCTCCTTGCATGTGTCAGTGACTGATATGGAGCTACAGCCTCCCTTCCAAAAATAATATTAAAAATTCACCATAACTATCCTTACCAGGAACATACCGGAAGAAACTTTTTTTAAAATCAGTTAAGTTAAATGTGGTGTTATTGTGCTAAAAAGGTATGCGTCTTTTAATATGGGATGCTACTTTGGTACCGCACCGTCTTAGGGGGCACAGGGGGCGAAACATAAAATGATGGATGTTTATAAAAATTCCAAATTTTATTCTGGAAATGCCAGTGAGCATCAGATTAATCATAAATTTCGCAGAATTAATATCCCGATGTTTTTTTGCATGTGCCAGTGATTAACATGGGGCTACAGCCCCCTTCCAAAAAATCACATAAAAAATTAGCCATAAATATTTTAGTAGGGACATCCGAGAAACCATTATTTCTTGTCAAATTAATGTAAAATAATTTGTTATCTTAATAAAAAGGTACGCGTTTTTGAAATATAGAATGTTATTTTGGTGACACCGGACTCGGAGGGCACAGGGTGCGCAGCATAAGCATTTGAATCTTTATATTTAAAAAAATCCAAATTTTATTCTGGAAGTGTGAATAAGTATCAGATTAATCACAAATGACACAGAATTAAGATTCTGATGCTCCTTGCATGTGCCAGTGATTGATGTGGGGCCAAGAGTGATTGTGTGTGTGTGTATGTGTAGGTTTTATCACGAAGAAATTGCCCTATTTTGAGGAATGATAGTGTGGGTCATGACCAGCAATCGATTGAGATACCGATGAAAATGCCACTTTATTTTTTACACATTGCTACGGAGGCACATATCTCCAGAACTAATGAATACAACGGAGTCATTCAAAAACAGGTAGCATTCGTAATAAGTATTAGATACGTATCACAATCATTACACTCACAGATCCCAGTATCCGGGACAAAATCCCGGAATACATATTCAAATTTCTGTCTGCTCATTGAATTGAAAGAATTCAATGATGCTACTTCTCATAACAACACAAGCGAGCGAGGAAGGTACAGACGTGTTGTCACAAATTTGTTTGGCTTCTTTTTTTCACTCTTGGCTACATCATAGGGTCAGTCCTGAAAGTAGTAGGACTGAGTCAATTAAAAATAAGATATTGACAGAAATAACACTTACGCTTAATATTCTTCGAAATATGATCCTCCTATATCCACACACCGCTGCCAGCGGGATTTCCAGTTTTCATACGCTTCCTTGAAGGCGGAAACTGGAATGCTGTTCAGCTGCCTCGTCACGGCCTGTTGTAATGCTTCCACCGAGCCGTGATAATGCTCTTTCAGGGTGGTTTTGAGGCGGGGGAACAGGAAAAAGTCTGGTGGGGCAAGGTCGGGACTGTAGGGTGGCTGAAGCAAGGTTGCAATGTTATGTTGGGCCAGATACGCCACCACTCGGAAGACTGTGTGGCTCGGCGCATTGTCATGATGCAGTTGCCAGAAGTTGGCGATGGCTGGGCGGACGCAGACGTTGCGTTTCCTCAGCCGTTCCAGAACCTGGAGATAAAAAACTGCATTGAGAGTCTGTCCGTGTGGAACAAATTCCCTGTGGATCACTCCTTGTGAATCGAAAAAGCAAATGAGCATGCCTTTCACTTTTGATTTCGTCATGCGCGCCTTTTCGGGGCGTGGGGAATTTCGGGTGTGCCATTCCGGGCTTTGACGTTTGGTCGCAGGGTCATACTCAAACGTCCACGTCTCGTCCCCAGTCATTAAATTGTCTAACAAGTTTGGATTTTCACTTACTTCTTCGAGAAGGTCCTGGCAGATCCGTTTGCGAACGTCCTTTTGCTCGCCTGTCAGCACTCGCGGCACCAACTTTTCACAAATTTTCCTCATTTGCAATTGTTCGTGCACAACTTCGTGAACTTGGGTTTTAGCAATGTCAAGTTCATCGGCAATCATGCGAACAGTTAATCTTCGGTCACTGTCCAGCAAATTCTTCACTCTTGCAACATTTTCCTTCGTTTTGGAGCTCGAAGGTCGTCCTGACCGTGCAGCGTCTTCAACTTCTCTCCCCTCCCTAAACAGCTTGTGCGACTCAAACACACTCGATCTTCCAATGGCATTATCACCGTACGCCGTCTTGATCATTTCATGAGTCTCTTTCCCATTTCTAACGAGCTTCACGCAAAATTTGATGGCGTAACGCCGTTCCAAAAGATTGGCCATGACACAGCGTGACGAGGGTCACTCGCAGAGGTTATGATGACGAGCGATCTTTACTCTGCTATGGCTGGTAGCCGACTGGCGCTGCTTTCTGTCTTTCCTTAGACCCACCTCAACCAACAACAGGTGGAGTAACTGCCGTCAGTCTGTAAAAAGAAAAGAAAAAATCAGTCCTACTACTTTAAGGACTGACACTGTACATGTGTGTGTATGTGTGTGTGTGTGTGTGTGTGTGTGTGTGTGTGTGTGTGTGTGTGTGTGTGTGTGTGTGTGTGTGTGTGTGTGTGTGTGTGTGTGTGTGTGTGTGTGTATGTATTTAAGTCTGGGGTATAACAAATGGTTCTGCGAACTCGAAATATTTTAACAACCGGTTTTTGCGATCCGGCTGAATAGCACCACTGGTTACTACAATTGTGTAGTATAAGAAATTTTTCATATGACTCCCAATTTTTGAAGTCACATTGTGTTAAGTCCAGACTTCGTACCAGCCATGACACCGGGCCATCTCCACAAGCGTTCGCTTACACGAAATCAGTTCGGTGCAATGCATGGTAGTTTCTTACGTTAGTATTGCATTAATGGTCATATTTATTTGATTACCAAGTACTGGATGAAACAAGTTAACTTTCAACCATGAAGACTACAAACAATAATTGTGAAATCAAATAAAATGAAATTCATATAAAAAACCAACGTATTTGAGATAATATAACTTGTTCACTGTATCGATTTATGCTAGGCAGAAAATGTATATTATCACATCTTCATCGGTTTCTCTCATATCCCTACTTATAGTTAAGTTCCTCTCTGTTATCATTCTCGACTAGCATGTGTGAACAGCTATCTTAACTGTGACAACCACAATAGCCTCACATCATCAAGTAGTTGAAGCCACTTCTTTGGCACTCGCAATTTTGTTCGCAATAGACACACTATCAGAAGAAATTATGTTCAAGACAATTTCAGATATGAGCTAATCTTCATTTGGAATAGGTTTGTAATGACCATCTATCAGCTTCGATCCCCAATGCTTTGGAAATAAATGCACAATATTCTACTACTGAGTCGGTGAAAAATTCAGTAGAAATGTTCCTTCCCTGTGGTTGATGTAAGTAGGAATAAAGATAAATCAAATGTTGAGTTAACGGACTGGATTGCAACAGTTTTCATGTAGTGACGGTGGATTGTTTCGTTTAGTTTACCATCGACATAAAAGCTATATACATCGACAAATAAAGGAAGCTCGAGCATTAGCGTTTTATCATTATTATTATTATTATGAATTGCATCTGATTTGGTGAATGCACTTACATGTTTCCTTAAAAGAATTACCTTTCCTTCAGTCTCAAAACGAAGTTTTTAAATATTCTTTTATTGAAGTATCGAGAAGATACATTTTAAAATTTAAGGAATAAGGCCATTTGATGTGGTCACATTTCGGTTTCCCCAGCAGGATTTTTTTCGGACTGAGTATGCTATTTAGGACAACATTCTGAACATTTCTGCCAATTTTCAGTTCGTTGCTACAAAGTTCCGGATTTGAATCATTTTTTGTCTAATTATATTGGTCTAATATTTTGTTACGATTTACCTTCACTTTCCAGCGACTATACCCGTTGCTAACATCAACAGCATTGATTGATTGTTGATGACGGAATTTGATCTGGTACATAATAGTGGTGTCCAAATCAATTTTTGGGAAAACTGAAAATCGATTTTCGAAGAAGTTGAAATTTCAAAAAATCGATTTTCTGTTCTCAAAATGGATTATCCTTTTACAATTTTCAAAACCAATTTTCGGTTTTGGATTTAAAAACTGGTTTTAGGTTTCAGTTTTTAAAAGATTTTCGGTTTAGGTTTTCAAAATCGATTTTCGGTTTTCGGTTTTCAAAACCAATTTTCGGCTTCGGTTTCCTTTCTTGATTGTGCAAATATTTTTTAAGGTGAATGCGAAAGCAAACAATGAAACAAAGTATGAATAATAAACAGAAATAGTGCACTCGCATGTCTAAACGTATTTAATTTGTGAAACAAGTGGGCATACGGTAGTAATATTCTACAACACGCAAACAATTTATAAACATATGGATGGTATGCTAGTTCCTTGCGTAAAAGGCGGCTCACCTCTAGTGCGCGTGAACCATGTTTTTTGTCGTGAGATTAGTACATTAAAACGTAGTGACTGCTGATGACAAACAGTATCCACACCACAAAATGTGAGATTGCATGGAAATAATATAACAAGAAAAGTCCAAAAATCTGGTTTGAACACTGATCGTCTGGTTGATAGTCAAGCACTTACTCCTATTTCACACCGAGCCATGACTGTCTCTTGCAATTAAACATTTGTTTTACCATCTGCCTTGCGACGTTGCCACATATTCATATTTTTACTGAGATCTACTGCCGAAACAAGTCCCGGAGGTTAAATAATGTCATATTATATTTTGTCTTCCTTTTACCTCCCCATCCCGTTGACTAGGGGCGGATTAAGCCTTTTGGGATCCTGGAGCTGACTATTTCAAGGGAGCCCTATGTTACAGATAATGCCAGCGCATAAATTTTCTTTGCTGCCTTCCACAGCCTCATAGACTTATCGAAACACCAAGAACTATGCTGTAACATTTTAATGTGCTCTAAGTTTACAATAATTATTTTAATTGCATTCATTGTTAATAGGTAAATGCTCAAATACTGCAGTGTAACACACAAATGACAAATACAAGCCAAATGCCAACAGTTCCTGTAAAAACACTAATAAATTAAAATGAGAAAAATCATATACAAATAGGTAAAGGTGTACAAGGCTACATTGTTAGAGAAGTTTCCTTCGTACGTTTTTGCTCTGCAAATGATTCTATTATGTCATTAAACGACATTGAAATGACAGAGATATTTCAAAGGAATTGTCACCACAAGTTAATAATTTGGTTTGTAATAGAGGCCCAAAATAGCTCACTCCTTCACAAAATAAATATCGTGAAGACGCTGATGGAAGAAGACTTAACTCTAGCGATACCGCGAGCGTAGCGAACGCAAAAAAAAAAAAAAAAAAAAAAAAAAAGATCTGAAGCCTATAACATAATAAGTTGATTGCTATATTTTAGTATTAAAGAGGGGGATTTTTGGGGGCACCCTGAGGCTGGGGACCTCGGAGCCTGGGCTCCATTGGCTCCACCCTAAATCCGCTCCTGCCGTTGAGCACGAAAACGAGTTTTAGAACACGATGTATCTACCTAACCTAAGTATATAATAGAACTCCGTAATTTACCTGAAAACTCTCATACTGAATTAATTATGTACACTTTAGTACAAAAAAGTGTAGGAATAGATTCCATCTCCCTTCCGTTTACCCTTTATTCAAATCAACAGTGCTAGAAATAAACCATTTCCGGTTCGAACGTAGGAGCTACATCGCTATAGAACAGAAACGGTAATATATAATGACTAACTTTTTCTTCTCTTTCTTTTTTTTTTTTTTTTTTTTTTTTTTTTTTTTTTGCAATCGATCCAGCGTCTCAAGAAAACATACCATCACCACCTGAAACACACTACGAAAACCGGAAATGCTTGAAATTTATTAGTGCTTCCGGTTCCACCGGTTCCAGTATTGATTAGAATAAAACTGGTAAGAAATATCAGAAAAGTATTTTTTTTTAATCGCTTGAGCGTACGAAGAATAGGTATTAAATCTTCCGTTAATCCTCTTTATTCAAATTGCAAGTGGTAGAAATCCAATGTTTCCCGTTTTAAGATTGATCGATATACAACAAAAACGATAATGGATAGCAACCAGAAAATTTCAGCTATTGATTCGGCGTCTTAAGAGAACATGCCATCCCATTCGCAACATTCTACCAATTCTAAAAGTGACTGGAATTTACTAGTACTTCCGGTTCCAGTATTATTTCCATAGATCAAAAAGAGTAAGGAATATCAGAAAACAATTTTTGACACAGATTCAGCGCCTAGAGAATGAGTTTTGCCTCGGTTTTTATCTATCTGCTGAAAATGAAAGTGCAAAAATTACGTTTATTCGGTTACAACACTGATCACATAATGAATAAAACGAAACTAGTTAGTGACAAGTAGATTTTTGATGTGGATTCAGTAGCAAGAATATGTTTTATCTCTAATTGTATTCTTTTTTTATTGCAACCAGAAGTGATAAATATCAATTATACTTGTGGTTTTACAAGTAGAGATAGGATTCAAGAGATAGCGAGCGATTTGTTGTTACAGATTCAGCTCAAAGGAACCGGTTCTATCTTTGATCTTATTTCTCTATTGTAACCACTAGTTATGGATGTACTATATCAAGTTTGAAAATTGAATTCATATAGTTTTGAAGTCTACCATAGTTTCACACCAGTGCATTTTTTAAGAAATCGCTACTGGGTATCCAGGCACAAAAGGGCCTTTGACATACATAGCAGAGAGTTTTTAAAGTGCATTTTTGCATAAAGTACATTTTTGAAATAATTACATTCAAAATGACGTATTTGTCAGACTTCTGCTAACCGTTTCATTTCCAATTCAACACATCGCCATGAACACAAGAGCATTGCATGTAGCCTTACCTTTCCTATGAAAATAGAATGCATGCAGTGTATTAGAAATTTCGGCATTAGATACTATTAGGACAGTCCATTAATTGTGTAACGCTACAGAACATGAGAAAGGTTTTCAATTTGTTACGTTTTGTGACAAGGGATTCTTTCTAACAATTTAACTGTCGCAAACTTTCAATCATTTTCTAGCATTTGACTGTTCGTAAAGATAAAATTACCAAACGAAAGGAAACATTTCTGGCAATATTTAAGAAAACTCGCGCTGAAGAAAAAGCGGAAAAGTACACAGTAATTATAATCTGAGTATTAGAGATTCTAATATCTGAGTATAAGGGAGAAAAGGGGACGGGCACAAAGGTAACCAGCAACAGATTTAGAAAAATATTTTTGTATGAGCTTCTCTTAGGAATAGTTCGTGTTTAGAAATCCCAAAATATTAGGGGGCGGGGCTTGAAGATTATGAGTAACGTTTAATTCGTTTTCTATAGAAATTGTAACATTTTGGAGGATCTCAGCCCCTTCCACGCAGGCGTAAATCTGCCACTGACGGTAACTGTGCATCAAAGAGGGTCAAAGATTGTTAAAAATATCTCTTTGTACTCAATGGACAATCTATTACTTTCTTTCAAGTTTGTGCCATCTATTAATTATGTCAGAAAATGTGCCTGAACAAATCTCAATTATCGATATTGCCCATAACAGACACGAAATGTTTGGTTGCAAGGAAATGTTAGACCAGGATAAAACAGGTTAGGTTAAAGAGAACAATCTTTGGGAAGATTGGAATTGGGCGATAATGAAAAATGGGAATCTCTGGAAAGGGGACCAAATTACGAATGCACAAGCGTAGCTCAGGAATAGCTGAAAGCCAATCTCAACAGGACTCTAAAATAACGATTTCAACATCATGTATGTATAATCAATGCACTCAAAAGCAAAAAATCAAAAGTTGTTTCACCAAAGTTTATAACTTAGTATGCGTCCAATAGGAAGGAACTAGAACGACAAAATTAGTTAGACTTGCCAATACGAGCAACGCAACTTTTAATAAAAATTCAATCCCTAATTAAAGCACTGTTAAAACATATAATGTAAAGTATTAAACTTATGTGTATTGAACCAATTTCCAATTCTTACTCAGACATGGAAAGATCATGTACTATAAAATATGTCAATACACAGGATCAATACTAAATTTCTGTAATATCAAGAACTTCAATTCTCTTGGGGAAATATTTAATACAACTCCAAAGCAAGGACCACGATTTATACTACAGCAAAACAAAAATAAGATGTTCATACCTACTGCATCAATCCATTTGTTGACTTCTTGTTCAACATCACTCTCTGGAACACCTCTCAGAGAAGCAAACAATCTTAACATCTCTCTTCCTGGAAGAGCTTCTATGAAGGCATCAGTTTGAGGGCAGTATCCTATTTGTTCCAAGAACTGTAAATGAAAGTCACACTGTTAGTGCTATCTTATAGTTCTTATCTTTATTATTTACTACACTTCTCTTTAAATATTTGTTCACCGTAGTGTTTTTTCCCTGACCTTGTTAATTATTCACTATATTCTAATATATCACTCTTCATTCTTTAATGTTTTAAAATTACTCATTTTATAAATTAACGATAACTTGCTAAAACCAAAATTTGAGCTTAATTCTAAGGCACTATAGGCAATAAAGGGATGTGTCCTACCAAGTGATACTTAAGTAGGTAAACGGTATTCTTCTCTCTTACTTCAAGAAGTTTTCAGATTGACTCAGAATTTAGGGTTAACACTAAAAATTATGCTTTCCAAGTGTGAATAGAATCCTGCACCAAAGTCAGTCTTACAATCCATTTGAAATCATTGGAGTATTGATTATGCTATATGGTCTAAGTCTGGCGGCTGACTCCACGCCACCCAAAATCGCGCACGTCTAAAACTTTACCTGGCCAAAATCTCGCCACTTAAAAACTCTCACCTAGCCAGAATCTTGCGCGTCCTAAATCTCACCGCTCAAAATTTCGCTTCACCAAAACTTCACGGGATGAAATTTCGCGGACAAACTCTTCCCATAATAATTTATTCGATGAGTTTCTGAGATAAAGATAATAATAATAATAAAATAGTGAGAAAAAGAAGAATGACTCAGTGGTATGGGGTCAGAAATGTTTACTTTAGACAGTAGAAGCGTAAAAATTTGACGATTTCAGAATGAATGGATATATAATCATAAAATAAGTCCAAATAATGAGAAATCTTATCCATCGAACCTAGTTTCGTCCTTCATTTTTTAATGAAAAATTAAGAATACTATATATTGTACAAGTTCAACCAAACTCATTCGAACAGGACCGAAGTTGATATGATGGTAGAACTTGACCTGCTATGTAAAAGAATGAAATATTATGTTGTGCAGGTTTACAGTTTCCAAGTTATGGGTGGTAAAATTTTGAGTCATGTATTCCAAAATAAAAATCCAGATACCAAACTCATCCTATCGGAATCAAACTTGGCATGGTAGTAGACTTGCATCTCTTTGTTAGCGTGTGAAATGTTACGAAGTGCAGAGTTTGAATTCTCAAGTTATGCACCAGTGAACTTCTAAATCACATGACATAACTAAAACATGTCAAGTGTTGATTAAATAGCAATCAAATGTAAATCTTGGAAAGTATAAATAAAAAGTCGACGCATAATCCACTTGTAATATAATTATCTATGTGTTACCTTTCAAGTGTATAGATATAGCGATATTTAATACATTCTATATTGAAGAAATCATTGTGGTGAAGTTTCGTACCGACGGGACTCTTTCTTAGGTAAGATTACGTCCCGTAATGTTTTGGTCAGGCAAAATTTTTGGACAGCGAAGTTTTGGATGAGACGAAATTTTGGACCGCAATGTATTGGTCACGCGAGATTTTGGGCAGGCGGGATTTTGGGAGGCGAGATCTCAGCCAGGCAAAGATAGAATTCCGTTTCAAAATAATAATAAATAACGAAAATAATTCATTAAAAAATGTATAAACTGAATGAACTTACTCCGAGAGAATATACATTTTTGTCAATCATGTGGTATAATTCTCCTTCTTGATTTGTTTTTAGTTTAATGTTCCGTGTTTATACTCCGAGACTAAGGCAATGACGATAATGAACGAAATGCTGGAATGAAGACAATAAGAGAAAACAAGAGAACCCCAAGAAAACCCACGAATGCGGTATTCGTCCACCATACAACTCACTTAATGCGAGTTGTAATCGAACCAGAGATCTCACACACTAGAGGTAAGCTCTCTACACTGAGCCACTACGGCCCCTTGTGTGGTGTAAATATACTTTTATCTATACTTGCTGATAAAAGCTCTTCTTTAGTATTTTAAAATCTATTTCAACTAATTTTATTTATCAACTAGTATTTGTTGAAGAAAGAAATAAAACACTAAATTCAGGAGCCCCATATTTCACGAATGAGTTTCATTAATGAATGCGTGGTTCACTTATCGACTTCCAACGCCATTACTTCTAGTTTTCTAGACCGGAGTTTTTAGCTCTTAATCCAAAAGGCTTTCAAATTGATTGATTGATGAGTTTAACATCCCCTTTCAGATCCCAAGAAAATATGAAACGGCATCTAATTGATCAAAGTGAGATCAAAACTATTATTTAAGTTTGTATCCGAGGCAAGCAGCTACCGGTGATCGAACTCGGCACCACACAAACATTAATCACTTGACCTTCAAGAGGTAGGATTTAGGATTTAGAATTTACGTTTCTGGACTTTCGGCATCTATGGTCATTTAACCCGTCACGTATGAGGGATGACGTCCGTCGGCGAGCACATTATCCGGGGAAAGTTTGGTTTTATTTAGTTTAACGTCCCACGCTTATGCCTGCTAGGTTAAAGGAGACATGGATCTACTGATCATAGTGGAATTCGAACCACTTTGGTCGTTCAACTGTACCCCCACCGGGAATCGAGCCCGGTATCCGGGGAAAGGGAAGGAAGAAAGGATTGGGGAAGGAAGGAAGCGGCCTGGGACCTATATAGTAGATACCATTCCGGCATTTGCCTGGTATGAATGAGGAGATCGCAGGAAAATCTCATTTAGGATGACTGGCCTGAAAAAGCTTTTTACACTTTTTCGACTAAGTGCAACTAGGTGCACCCACCGGGAATCGAACTTCAAGAGGTAGCAACTTTCAGATTGCATTTACGTGTTGGATATACTTCTAACCTGTTGTTTGTTATTAATTAAGTCCCATTGTGTAAGATATGCATTTCCTGAAGTTGGATCTAAGTCTCCTGTGAGCATTCGAAATGTTGTTGTTTTACCAGCGCCATTGACTCCTAAAAGACCAAAACATTCTCCATAACCAACTCCAAATTGTAATCCTCTAACAGCCGAAAACTTCTTGAAATTTTTCTTCAAATCTTCAATCAATAAAACATCAGAATTGGAATGTAAGTTTTCAGGAAGACCTATGGAATGAAACAATCAAAGAAAAATGATAAAATATTTTATGAATCAAATTATCTAACAATATTAAAATATTTAGTACTTTTTTGAGTTACTTAAAAGCTTATTATACATAATATATTGAATATTTTCTCTATTTCTCTGTTAATAATAGGAAAAGTATTAATATAATAACTATATATGGCAACGTTTTAAAGCAGAAATCAAATTGTCAGAAACTAAATGTTAAACAGTTGATTTCAGTATCAACAGAACTATGCACTTAGAAGTTACCTTATGCGTACAGTAAATCTTAATCGAAAACAATCTACATTCCATATTATATGTTTTCTATCTCTACTTTAACATTTGTAATATAGGACTAATTTTTATTCGCTCAAGACTAGAAAGCAATTATAAATTTCTGAATACCTTTTATACTTGCAAAATAATCATCTTAATGATTCAAAAGGTTCTCGACCAAATTTGGTTTGTAGATGCTATGCATGAAAGAAGCGAATGCCTTTTAAAAGAAAAACTGCTGAAAAATTGTTCTTGCGGGCGTAAGTCTCCGTGCAAAAGTTTGAAAGTCGACGCTTATAGCGCATGAAGAAGTATATTGATTCAAATGAAATTGTGCACATTTACAGTAGATGTAAAATAAAAGAATTCGTGATTCATATTTTCCTTAACAGTGGAGCAGGGCAGAGACCCCTCTAAACTCATAACCACGCAATGTCAAAATTGGCAATAAAGGTAATTCAGAAATACATTAAGCATACGCAGGATTGTTAAGAAATTATATACAGGAACAGTACACATAAAATAAACAAATATATTCTTTTATTTTCTGTGGAAAGACTGTTCCTGTAGGCAAAAGATCCCGCACAAACGTTTGAAAATCTACGCTATGAGCACAGGAAAAAGTTGACCAAAGTAAATGAAATTTCGCATTGATATAGTAAACGTAAAATAAGGGGATATTTGTTTTATATTTTCCTTCGCAAAACAGTTAAGTAAAGCAGAGGTTCCTCCAAACGAAATGTCAAAATTGGTAATGAAGATTATCCTGTTGATAGATGAAGAACTTTCATTTTCCCAGAACGATTTTTATTGACAACTGTCCACCTGTTTTACTGATTTTTTTCATCTCTACTGCAAAGATAGGAACATATATTCAGTTCACGTTTTCTGTTGTTAATCTCAAAGTAATGGGATGGTCAAAAAGAGCGATTCAGTGTATAGAGAAGGTGACGGTCATTGATAAAAGTCACATCGGTAAAATAAATACAATTTTATCGCTTAAACGGCAGGAAAAGATTTACCTAAATTGCAAATTCTTGTGTGTATAAAAGTGAATATGGAAAAGTTAAAAGTGATGTTCAAAAACTTCGATAAGAATATAATTTGTAAGTTTAAAATATGGAATTAAAGGAAATGAATACTTATATCTATCAGCGGCAAAATATTATTTTGTATTGCAAGTGACGGGAAAAAATAAACCAGGGTGCATTCAGAAGGTACATCTTGGTATTTAAAAGTAAAATGCCAATGTATTTATGAATCGGAAAAGCTGAAATTGTTCAATTAATTTATTCTGTTAGTTTATATGAATTGGAGAGATGACAACACTAACAAAATATGACTACGTAGTGAAGCTTGAAGAGCGTATGCTAGTCATAACCCACAAAGATAGGAAGTAATACACAGATTAAGTAGATGAAAGGAATGACAAGTACTATCGTCAAACTAAAGGCAGTGAAACAGCAGTACACCGAACATATTGCAAGAAGAAATGATGATCGGTGAACAGAAATAATAATTCGTAGAATATGAAGACAAGATATGTTTAGAAACTTCTCAAAAAGATGGTGTGGCGTAATGAAAAAGACATATACATAATATGAAAAAGAATTGCCCTAGACAGATGTGTAATCGTATTAGTAACGGATGGTAATTTATATTTATATTTTTCTATCTCTCAATAATACCTATAAACTGAAAAAAATATGTGTACATTAAATATGGAAATGGCATTGGTAATATTGTGGTGGTAGGCATAATAATGGTAATATTGTGGTGGTGTGTATAATTCTTATTGATAATGTAATGTTGAGATGTTTCAATATCAGACGGTTTGGTTTTATCATGTTTAAGAACTGTTATTACTGAATGATATAGAGAAAGGCGTTAAACTAGATATTTAACAATAAAAAAAGTCAAAATATGAACTAATTGCAACGATATGTGAACTGGTCAAACAGACGGTTAATATATTAGTCAATATCTGTAAATATAGGAAAATTACACAGTAAGAGAAAAGACATATTTTAACTTACCTAGAATTTCTTGTGCTATTCTATGTCTTTCCCGTTGAACATCTTCTATATCAGAAGTATCTGATGTTACACTTGTTTTCTTGAATAACCTGGTCACCATTGTTCCAAGCTTAGAGTGAAGTTCATATTCAATTGCAGCCAGTAGAAGGAAATAGACTACGCTATCAGCAATAAGTAATATTACATTATTCTTAACATTGTGTTTACCGTCTTGAAAGTACGATGCATCTTTGTTACACATTCCCCTCTCACTGCATGCATTTTCTAAAAATAAATAAATAAATGAAAATTAATTGAACATAATGTGATCATCTGATTTTATGATTATTCTGACCGATTTGTGTATATGTGCGTGTCTCTCTTTGCGTGTGTGTGTATGTATGTATGTGTGTGTGTGTGTGTGTATGGTTTATAAATATTTCTTAATCTGGAGTTGATTTTTATATTTCTTGTTTATTTATATTATTTTATTTTAAAATCTTTTACCCTTTAATAACAGATTTGAGAGCATAATTCTCTTAATAAAAATCAAAGGTAATTTGACACAGTACTGTAAACAGAGAAAAGTGCTAATTAGTGATGAAATTAAAACAAATTTCCCACTTGATAGGTGAATGGTTTACTATTCAATTATTAGGATGTAATACATTGATTTAAAATTATTCTTCTCATGTACATATTAAAATACTATATCATAACACAACCACACAAGCTTTGGATAAGACCCAGTAAAATAACTGTAGTCTCCACTGAAAGTAAATCTTCCAAAATGTTAAATTAAATGAATAGAATTTAGATATTCCAGGTCTCAGTTGTTTCTGTACAGTTCCCCGAGAAACGAATTATTTACATATTTTAAACGTTTTAATAATTTATGAATTTAAAACAGTGCTGGAAATGATAATAAGGTAAACTGTACATTTGATTAATTCATTTCATTGTTTATTTCACAAGCGATTTATACTTTGTCCGTAGTTTACTTAAAAATTGAATAAAAAGAATTTCGATTTAAATAATTACATTTATAAATACGCCGAGTGTTATAGTACAACTCCACAAATAATTCGTTCCTAGAATAGACTACGATACAATCACTGAAAATGGAAATTATTAACGATACACAATATGCTGCTTTTGGTAATAGTTAAAACGAACATTGAATATGTCGTATAAATCCAAATCGATCAGCACAAAATCTTCTAATCCATTATTTTATCAACTCCGGGCGTAAAATATCACCCTTCATCTAACAAAATTATCTATAACCAATTACATAGTAAATTAATTTATTTCGTAATATTAATAATCGTCGCATATAATAATTACAGTTATTTTAAGTAGAATGCTCTCACAAAGTTTGTTTATTATCATATTCCTTCAATATTATTCTCATACGATGCAACATAATCTAGCAAGGGATATACGGTATTTGACATGTAATACTTCGTTTAGTATATGCCACACTCACCAAACAATCATAGTAAATTCTTTGAAGCAATTGAAGTTGAAATTCCCATTTATATCAATTCCAAGATTACACTTAATACAGTAAGATTCTTTTACTTAAATAGGGGGTGCGGTGGCTCAGTGATAGAGCGTTCACCTCCGGTGCTTGGGGTCCCTGGTTTGATCCCAACTCGCTCCGTGTGGACTTTGTAGAGGACAAACACCGTGCTCGTGAGTTTTCTCGGGCTTCTCCCGTTTCCTCCCACTTTCTTCATTCCATCATTTCACTCATTTCTCATTATCACCGTCTTCTTTATCCTAACCGGCATAAACGCGGGAAGTTAAACAAAGATTTATTTTACTTAAATTTCTTAATGACGTCCTATATATTCCATTCCATATTTCTAAACCAAAATAGCAGTAATTAAGTAGTAAAATAATGAGAATCAAGACACGTTAATTTGTCTCAATGTGAATCAATATTTAAGCATAGTCAGTTATGATTTCTTATGAGATTTAACTTTCGAAAAAAAAAACTTCGAGACAAAACTCCTACAAACTCATGTTATTTATTATCATGTTAAAGGACATAAAAATTTAATTATTTCATTCACGGTTACTCCATCTTCGGTTTTCCATTTGGATTAAAATTTCTAAATAGACCATACATATATGGACTCTACTAGTAAATAAGCATCCTAATGTTACTATTTGCGTAAATTTCCTGCGTTTAAATTAGTTAAAATTATTTTGATGTTATCACAGGTCATATCGAATTATATGCCTAAATTCTAACTTGTTAAAATTTTGGATGAGGTTTAATTTGCTTAAATTCATCCATTTTTATTATTTTATTTTAAAATCTTTTACCCTTTAATAACAGATTTGAGAGCATAATTCTCTTAATAAAAATCAAAGGTAATTTGACACAGTACTGTAAACAGAGAAAAGTGCTAATTAGTGATGAAATTAAAACAAATTTCCCACTTGATAGGTGAATGGTTTACTATTCAGTTATTAGGATGTAATACATTGATTTAAAATTATTCTTCTCATGTACATATTAAAATACTATATCATAACACAACCACACAAGCTTTGGATAAGAAGGCGGTAGACTACTAAATATTTTTGAAAAACTAATATTTTTTCTTTTGCTCATTTTTCGTAAGTGAAAAGAGGTAATAAAATGTAACTTACCACAATAATAGATAATGTTATTCTACACCCGAAAATATGAATTGGAAGAATTTTCAGTGTTGCCATCCCTAGAAATTACAGTGTGACCAGAATTTGAATTACTCAAAAATCTAGGTAAAGGCAGCGACTAGAAAAATGAACTCAACGGTAACTGATGATTTATCGTGCTGTCCATGTTCCTTGTTTACTACTTTTTAAATAATATTTCTATTTATTTTATAAAACTTACATAAATTATTACAAAATAAATAAGTTATTACAAAATAAATAGAAACATTATTTAAAAAGTAGTAAACAAGGAACATAGACAGCATGATAAGTCATCAATTACCGTTGAGTTCATTTTTCTAGTCGCTGCCTTTACCTAGATTTTTGAGTAATTCAAATTCTGGTCACACTGTAATTTTTATGGATGGCAACACTGAAAATTCTTCCAATTCATATTTTCGGGTGTAGAATAACATTATCTATTATTGTGGTAAGTTACATTTTATTACCTCTTTCCACTTACGAAAAATGGGCAAAAGAAAAAAATATGAGTTTTTCAAAAACAAGCAGTTTGGATATACTTAAACTGTGTTGATAATAGTAATAAATGAGTAATAAATTACGTAAATTAGATAGTTAAGATAGAGCCGTCATTTTAACAGCTGTTAGGAAATATGTTCCTACAAACCTATAAAATTGTAATTCAGAAGCTATGTTCCAAATTCATCTCTGAATACATGAAAACTCTATTGCTGTTACTAGTTTTCAAAAACTAATTTCTCATAATTGAAAATATAATGCAGAATTCATACGAAACACCTTGTAAAATGCAAAGAAATTCTTTACGTAAATACTGAAATAAAATTATGTAGTAATTAATCTTTATTCACAGTAAATTATATATGGGCATTTTAAAAGAAAAATAAAGTTTGGAATAATTTTCTAGTGAAAACTGATTTAGATTAATTTACAATTTTGTCAATAGTTGTCGCTGTAATCGATTTTCAATAGTTATGTAATTCTCAAATTGTAAATAAAATGAATTTCACATTTTCATACAAGGTTGGGTTTAGGTTTCTACACGAATAGTTTAAGAATGATGAAATTGTTATTTTCTGTACATCCAATGTTAGTATACATATAAAATCCAAAATAAGATAATAGTCTTGCATGGTTTCTACATATTATAATATACATCAAGATTTGACTCTAATATTGATCCATACACAAATAGAAATTTCTATTACTATTCATATTCTATTTAGTAATTTATTCATGTAATAATCTACTTGTACACTTAAAGTTTATAAAATGTACGTATTAATATATTTCTAAAACAACTATATTATCACTGTAATACCAAAAATCACTCCACTGTTCCTCCGACTGACTCATATTCTATAATTTACGTTTCACTATTTGTAATTAGATACAGATATCAGATCACCAGCTAACTATCTCGTCTGTTCCACTAAGCATGCATCTGTACCAGCTTCAAACAAGAAGGTAATGAAATCTAAACATTTGTGGAAATTATTTTGTAAACACAAGCAAATAACAATTCTAATTAAAACAAAAGTATCCATTAAGCTGTGTTTGTTCCATTGATATTTATCTGCTGTAAAAGTATGTGCAATAATAAGTATTATTATTACGAAATAAAACTAGTTCGAAAAATTTTGCCATCACTATAAATTTGATGTAATTGAATTCAAAAGAAAAACAAAATTACATTTGTATTTACCAAGACTCTTTCATCTACCTAAAATATTAATAATTAAGATATTAAGTAAAATATTGTACAGTGCTCGGAAATACAGCCATCTTGCTTTTTGGAATGAGGACTAAAATAAAACTGACCGCAAATCATGTTTGTTCTCAAATTTTAAATAAAACAAATTTCACATTTTGATTCAAGGTTGTGTTTAAGTGATTACACGAATAGTTTGTGAAATATTAAATTATTTTCTGCACATGTGATGTTAATATAAATATAAAATCCAAAATAAGATAATAGTCTTCTAAGATGCTTTATACATATTATAACATACATCACGACTGAATTCTAATATTGATCCATATATAAATAAATATTTCTTGTGTTATTCTCATTCTATTTTGTCTAGGAATTAATTCGTGCGGGTGGACAAGAGATGGCGCAACGAACGGAGCGTCCCACAGTTCCGTGTATCCACACATGTGTTGCAAACCCCTGTCATCGAGTATCGTTCGTAGTATAGGGCAGTGGATTAAAGCGTCAACAACATCAGTTTGTAGTTAAGTGAACATGGCGCAATTTGTGCCTGATAAAGTGTTTTTGCGGGGTGTCCTGCTGCATTACTTTAACATGCAGAAAAGTGCGACTGAAAGTCATCGTATTTTGGTGGAAGTGTATGGTGACCATGCTCTAGCTGAGCGAACGTGTCAGAAGTGGTTTGCACGGTTTAGAAGTGGTGATTTCGGCTTGGCAGACCAAGAGCGAGCTGGACAGCCAAAAAAATTTCAAGACGAAGAATTGACAGCATTGCTCGAGCAGGATTCGTGTCAAACGCAGGAACAACTTGCAGCAGCATTAGGCGTTGATCAAACAACAGTCTCCAAACGCTTGAAAGCCATGGGAATGATTCAAAAGATGTCACATTGGGTTCCACATGAATTGAAAGACAGAGACGTTGAAAGACGAAAAACCATTTGCGAATTGCTGCTTCGACGACAGAGCAGAAAGGGGTTTCTGCATCGAATTATTACGGGTGATGAGAAGTGGATCCATTACGAGAACCCTAAACGAAAAAAGGCCTGGGTGAAACCAGGTGAACCAGGTCCATCACAACCAAAACGAGATATTCACTGTGCAAAGGTTATGCTGTGCATATGGTGGGATATGAAAGGTGTGGTGTACTATGAGCTGCTGCAACCGGGTGAAACTATGAATGGAGAACGTTATCGACGACAATTAATGCGTTTGAAGCAAGCTCTGGCCAGAACACGACCAGAATGGGAGAACAGACATGATAAACTTATTGTTCAACATGATAACGCTCGCCCACATGTCGCAAAACCGGTCAAAACCTTTAGAAAATGTCGGATGGGAAGTTTTACCCCACCCGCCGTATTCACCAGACGTTGCTCCTTCGGACTACTACTTGTTCGATTGCATGAACAACGATTTGATTGGACAGCGGTTTACTTCTTCAGAAGATATTGAAACATGGGTCTCTGACTGGATCGCTTCCAAGGATGAGGACTTCTTTCGCCACGGAATCCGTACATTGCCTGACAGATGGGCGAAAGTGGTGGCTAGCGATGGACAATATTTTTCTTAAGGTATTTATGTATTTTGTGTTTGTACTACAGCTTCAATGTGTGCGTACCAACCGCACGAATTAATTCCTAGACCAAATATAATTTATATCTCACTGCTCCATATTAAGTACAAACCACCATCTAACCATCTCTTCCGAGTCACTAAGCATGCATCTCTACCATATTCAAAATGGAAAACTAATCAAGTCTAAATATTTGTGGGAAGTATTTTGTAAACACCAGCAAAGAACAATTCTAACTAAAATAAAAGTATCCATTACACTGCATAAAATTGTATCCATTAAATAGGAGGAATTAAATTAAAACGACACACAAATCAAGTTCGTTGCCTCTTCCATGTTCTCAACATTCAACATCTGCCTACAAAAATAATTTGAACTGCAATATAAAACATCGAAAACGTTATATTTAGTTTCAGCTTTATTTTGAAGAATTTTGTAACTAAAGTAATATTATAGCTTAGAAACTGTCCAAGGTTTACTGATCGACAAGCATATAAAATAAGTTGAGTCACTGAAGGAATAATAGAATATTTGCTCGATTCCTAATTGGTTTTATTTACTAGATTTTCTTTCACAATTTCAGTTCAATGCTTTCTTTTGACTTTACTAATTAATCTTCAGGTGACTAATATACCTTACTTCTGCTAAAAACAGCAAAATTCTAAATATATTCAGAAACAGATATTAAGCACAACTATCTGCCATTTTAAAGCACCATTAAGTATCTAGTCTCAACCCCCAGACGTTCAGCAAGTCAGGAGTTCACAGCACCGTTTCCACGGCAACATAACAATGAAATAAATGGGAATGTAAACATGTTCAAAACTATAAATATAATCCGCTTACTTTTAATCATCATTAGTTTCTGAGTGAATAATTTAAAAAATCACTATTAACGAAATCAAATATTTAGAACACGACAATGTTAAAATAATATAAATTCAAAAAATTTAGAAGATTTTTCTAAATATGGGTAGAAAACATTATCATTAGGTACGTTCATACAGGGTGTCTCAAAAGTCCCCTGACATAGAGTAACTCTGTTATTATCGAAGTTACAACAAAATGTGAGAGGGGAAACCGTCTCCAAATATAATGTTTTCAATCTAAACTGAAGGAATTTTTTAAATCGGACGAGCCGTTTGGGCTGTACATTCTTTATGCGCCCAATGTTCAATGAAAATGCAACGATGCCATTTACCTAGACCCACAACACAAATGAATGAAATTACTGTCTTTTACGTTAATATGTCGATGGCCAGCCCCCATTTCAAACAGTAACTTCATTCACTTATGTTGTGGGTCCAGATAAATGGCAAGGTTACATTTTCACTTAACATTGGGCGCATAAAGAGTGTACAGCCTAAACGGTTCGTCCGATTTAAAAAATTCCTTCACTTTAGATTGAAAACATTATATTTGAAGACGGCTTCCCCTCTTACATTTTGTTGTAACTCTGATAATAACGAAGTTACTTTATGTCAGGGGATTTTTGAGACACCCTGTATATATGCTAGTTAAAAAATGATATGACTAGATAATTGACGTAAACGAAAACTTGGTAAAATTAAATAATTATTATTAATATACGTAATCTGCAACAAAATATAATAATATAAAAAAATAACACTCTAGGAAAAATTGAAAATGAGATTCCTACAAAAAATAGGATATATTTTATTTTGTATTAGTATGTTTAAACATCTCAAATCAAATATAAAAAAAACAACAATTCGGTATTGTTTCTTCGCACAAACCGCAAACTAATTTAATACAATAGAACGCACAGATTCAAAACAATATAAATGTTATCTAGTATGATAACATATATAAATAAATCACAAAATTAGAACAAATAATTGTATTTACACATTTCGTGACGAACAAATTAATTATACAAACTTCTTTTGGAAATTCTGTTTAAATATTTAAGAAATACGGAAGAAATCCAAGTATCTAACTTATTTATTTTTCAGAATGCTAGTTTTCAGAGCTTATACGCAGTATTATTTTCATTACTTCGTAGAGATTGCACAATTTGGGACAATAGAAAATACCATACTATAAATAATTTGTGCTATGTACTTGTTGCACACTACCGCTCTAATGCACTTGGTAGGCAATCATGTTTAAGACAATAATCTGCTGTACATATATTTCCTATATAACACAAAACACAAGGTTTCGGAAATGAGTACAAATTCTTCCATCACTGAACAATTATCTTTTCCCTAGGAATTGACTAGAATATCCATTCCTCGAATTTAGTTTTAATAATTAAATGTTTTTTGCTCATTTACAAGCAGTGCTGAAAACGAAAAGCCATAAAACAATAATTGAGAATTACCGATTATAAATTCACAGATAAAAATTACACTTCGAGGAGATGCGCTTCGACCAGTGTCCATTTGTAGTATTAGTCAAGATATTACAAAAAGCACAATACTGTTTGATTCTTTCTATCTACTGAAAACAACAATAGTCTAGGGAATATCGACTGTGCTCCAATTGGTCGAAATTCTTCAAAATATGAGAACTAGCCTATTGCCAACCAACTGTAATTATGCTTTTAAAAGCTAAAATAGCTAATGTTCATACTAATACCTGACGAAACAAAGACAAACTATGAGAGCAGAATGTTAAAAATGTAAATTTGTTTGTTAAAGTTTAACTATATGTTTCAGCACTGATGCTACATGAGAAGTGGATCTACAGTTTAAGGAGAAATCCAAATCACCACTCAAATATCAGGGCATTCCTACAGAAATTGAACCCGGAACCTTGTGCACAAAAGGTTTGAGTTGTAACCACTAGAACAGTAGAGAGGGCATATTTACAATAAGTACGTGTATCAATGTGATGTGTATGAATATATATTTGAAGAATTAATTTAATTCCATAATATAATATTCCAAACCATATCTGCGTGTGTTTATCAAATACACGAATACACAAATATCTGTGTTTATACGAATACACGAAAATCTATCCCCCTCCCTTTTACCACAGAGTAGCAAGAGAATTATGCCTCATGTGGTCATTGTCGCAAAGTAAATGTATAATGATATGTAGAAAATGACATGAAATTTTTTAGTTTTAGCTACGTGCCACTCTTAGCCATGTAGGCTAAATGAGACGGCGATAATGAGAAATGAATGAAATGGTGGAACGGAGAAAGTGAGAGGAAAAGAGGATTTTCTTGGCACGCAAATCGACGGATCTTCCTTAGCACTAAGAGTGTCACTTTGCTTACAGCCCTTTTCCTGGGTTTTCGTGAGTGAATGTTTTGTAAGGAGACCTGTTCTGTGTAACAGGCCACAACAGCTTTAGCAGTAGTCATCCCGAGTGGTATCCATTCTCTCGGCATTGTTTCACAATGCGTACGTACGAAAACTCAGCATGGTAAAAGGCTATTACGTAATCTTCCCAATGCCGAATGATTTTTGGCGCCACTTGATAACACTCACGCACCTACATGGTCAGACACAATACTGCTCCCGCCGGCAAACCCATATTTCCAGCAGGATACGCCAGGTGGCAGCACCCTAAGATAGTCAGTCCCTAAAATGGTCAGATATAAGTGAACAACTTCCTGTATTTACGACATTGTCACGTAGTGAAATTTTTTGTTTTACGTAGCGCCAATAGGAGGCCTCGAAGGGAATACCATTATATATAGCATTTTCGCTTTATTATGACTTGTAGAAAGTGCTCTGTGGTCTGTGGTCCGGTGAGTGAAAAATAAGTAGGTGTTTTTAATACTTTATAAAAATTATAATATATTACCGATTTCATGTTGAAAACCGTTCCATAATGTAAAGTATTTATTAAGATTTAATATTGCTTGCTTCACTTAAATAAATCGCTGACCGCTGGAAGCAGCACAAGCAATGTAAGCAAACATGACAGGCCGTTTAATTGTTTATGAGCGATCAAAGATCTCTGAGTGTTATGAAGTGTGAAAATCGATCGTTTTAGTGCAGAGACGATAGTATACAGTGAATGCTGTAATTCATCCCGAGACAACAAATAACTATCACACAAAGTTAATAACCATAGGCTTTGTAAAAGACGTAAGAAAAAGTGGCCACCCATCCACATTACGGTTTGAGGAAAATATACCAGTAGCTAAAGAAATGTTTACCTGAAACCCGAAAAAATCAGAATACCAGGCAACTCGTACATGCAATACATGTGATTTTATTAGCAAATGGAGGAAACAAGACATTTTTAGCACAATCAAATACTCTATAGGTGCGAATTTAATATTACACAAAGAGTACAAAAGTTCATGACTGAACCGAGATTCGAATCGGGGATCTTCGGCATATCGTGCCGATGCGTTAACCACTACGCTGCTCAGTCCGTTCCCAGAACAGTCATGCACTCTCTCATAGCCATACACGGTAGTTTCCTCCAATTGGTATATACAACAACTACCAGACGTATTCTGAATGTTGATACTGGATTGTCCAAACATAACACGTAGTTGTGGTATACTCAACCACAAAAGTATCTCCCCCTAAGTGCTCTATTTCCATTACTTGGGGTCCAGGTAATTTGCAGTTGTGAAAACGGCTAGATAGATGCAACTCAACTTACACGTAACTTTTCTCGGCACTGACAGCAGGTGGTAGCCCTGATCCAGGTGTTTATCCAGGTAAAATTGTAAAGTAGGTAACTAACGAAACAGTTCTCCATTCTAAGATGAATCTCTATGGTTCGGATCGTGTTTTCCAAAGAACATCATATATTTATCTTAATATTACTATATATGTAATGTATTATTTCTTTATATACTGTATGTTTAGAGAACTAAAAATGCTGACCATGCATGAATCAGAAAATGCTTAAATATCAAATTTAGAACAACTGCTGAAAACAAGTTAGTAAATGATTGCCTTCGTTGAGAGACCTTCTCCAATCCTCCTCAATCCAACATCTTTTTCTTTCTGGAGGAGAGAAGATCTTGCTTGTGACACGGAGTATGTATTGAAATTGAAATTGAAACATTTGAAAAAGTTAGAACCTAACCGGGACTTGAACCCGGGTCCGCCGAAAGGAAGTTCAATGCGCTAACCACTTACCAACTGAGTTTTATTATACATGTACGGGACTGGATAAGACTTTACAGAAATTTACATAATATGGTTCACTCCGTAACTAAACGCTATAACAATACTGAGACACAAACATATATACTAAGACTAACATAACAATTGAGAGTGCTTCCGAACGGAAGCAAGCAGTAACGAACAGGAAAGGGAGGACTCACGAACGTACTACTACTAGGAATCCACTAAAATACCGCTTATCCAACGCAGACAAAAAAAACTTGTAACAAGTGCGTTTAAGAAAGTCGTAATAAGTGTGAGCGTCCATCAATGGGGCGTAGCGGTGAATGTAAACGATGGTGCATGCAACTAGAAAACGTTTTGTAGTTGGGGAAAACGGAAATCTGGAAACAAAATATGACACTGTGAACTGATGGAGGGGGGTCGCCGACAAATTCTTCTTAATAAAGTCGTGAGGCAATTCCAAATAATTGGGGCACTGACGCAACAAGCGTAACTGTGGGACAGCGTGTCTTCCTGGGTACATCTGATGCACTGAGCGTCAGGAAAACGATGCAGTTCAAAGAGACGAGCTCGGGTGGGTATTAACTGATGAACCACTTGAAACCAGGTCGCTTGGAAATAGGAAGGCAAAGCGGGGGGCTGAGATGTTAACCCAAACTTGCGACCAATGAATCTGTGAAAAACGCTGGGGGATACGTAAGAAGGATCGAATTGAAAGTGTAAGACGCAAGTAAATGGTACAAGGTACGTGAAATATGGCCCTCAGGGCTTAGAGCCACATCCGGCATAGGTCCAGTACTGTATTAACGAGAGAATGTAAGACGGGCAACAGTCATAGAATTGAATGAACGGGGGGTTGAGAGGGAACTCAAAACTCGGCTAAAAACAACGGATCTACTGGTATGTAAAGGACTCGGCGTTATAGACGGCTGTATAGAAGTCAAGCATAAACAAGGTTTGGCATGTAATTGACCAGTCCTAAACCTCCCATAGAACGAGGAAGGTAGAGGGCCGGACGTGGGATATGAAAGAAGAAACCGCGCCAAATATTCCACAAAAATAAAGATTCAGACAGTTTCGCGTAGATTTCCGGTAATGGGAAAATTTGGGCTCTGTACCACAGTTTAGAAACCACATTAATATTAATAAATTGGATTCGATGCAATAAGTGGAGACGACGAAATCACTGAGAATACAACAGGTAACGGATTTCGGTTAAGAGTGGTAACCAAACTTCGTCATTCACAGGGGTAAGGTTTAACGTAAGAGGGACCCTAAGATCGGCACAGAGGAGACATGCGGTATTTGGGGAGTACCGGTGTCGTGATTGGGTAAACGAAAATCATTAAATTGGACTAGCTGGTTTTCTCATGGTATGCAATGTAATCCTGAACAACGGGCATAGCGCTGTAACACATTGAAGACACTCGCCATGTGCGTGAGAACAACACCGGTAACATTGTTGTCATCGGCAAAGCGAAAATGTTCTGGCTAAGAAAACGAGAAGGCCCGGGAGGATGTAATGTTGCCAATTTCCTGAGCATAGGGTCTAGAGCGAGAGAAAATATGGTAGTTGATAAACTACACCCTGTCTAAGACCCCGTTTCATCGGGATAAGAGGGGAAAGATGTCCGTTAATTTGAATGCGGAAAGTAGCCGTAGAGTATAAATTCGCAATGCCTGCACGGAATGCTATGGGAAACTGCCAAGCTTCGAGAATCTGCATAAGAAAACTGTGGTCGAGACTGTCGTATGCCTTTTCTAAATCTACGGCTAGAGCACCTGCCGGAACTTGCCGAAAAGGGAAGTAGGAAAACAGATCCCGCAAAGAGCGAACGGTATACGTAAGATTATGTGTGGAGTAAAGTGCAGCTTGAAATGAACTGATGTGCGGCATAAGTGGGCGTAGACGAGCTCTAAGGATGTTCATGAATAATTTAATATCCGCGGGTAATAAACAAATGGGCCTAAAGTCCTGAACTATTAATACTTTCGCAGAAGTGGATTTGGGAATGAGCACCATAACAGCCGTGTTTTGACAAAAGGCTTCACCAGATAAGTAAGAATTAAATAAAGATGTGAGATGAGTGCTGAGGTATGTCCAACATTGTATATAAAACTGGAGCGTCAAGCCGTCCTCCCCAGAGGAGTTACGACCCCGCACCTGGCGAAGTGCAGCGTAAATTTCATTCGCAGTAATCGGTTGCGTAAGAGTCTTGCTATCGTGCTCTAAAAGTGGCTGAGATATCATAGACAGAAAATCCGGGGTCTGGGTAGCATCATAGGTGATGTGATGTTCATAGGTGTGGCCTGGCAAAGTGAAGGGCGGCTATAGTGATTAATGCATCCGCACGATATACAGAAGATATTGAGTTCAAGTTCCGGTCCAATCATGTATTTTTTCCACTCTTTGTGTAACACCTGTGGTTGTGCAAAACGAACTCAATTTTTGCGCATGGAAAACCCGTTATGCGCAAGAGTTGAGATTCAAGAACTGTGACCGAAGGATGGAATTCGGGAAATTAATGTTGACTTGGCACAGAGATTGTACATAAGTGCTTGAAAACACTATTGGACATCACATGATAAGATTCCTAAATGACTGTTGTAAGGATGCAAATTCGTCCCAAAATGAGCGTGTGGTGCAGAATGGTGACGAAAAGACTTGTTGGCCAATATTATTTGCGTGATGCCATGAATATTGACCTCTACTTTCATATGCTTCAAGATTACATATGACCTATAATATCGGAATGAGAAAACATTGATGACTTCATTTTCATGCAAGATTGTGCACCATTCCACTTTGCAGTAATTTTTCGCTAGTGGTTGGGCCTAAAGTATACTGGACGTTGGCTTGGATGGCGTAGACTTCACGAATGGCCAAAAAGAAGTCCAGATCTTACTTTTTGTTTATGTTTATTTGGTTATTTATTTTTTGTGGGACTATATTAAGGAGGAAGTGCACAAATTCAAACATCGTACAGTGGAAAAAAGGGAGGCACGCGGATTTAAGAGGCTGTTGCCAACAGTCCAATTAACTTCTTTCAGAAAAGTGTCAAACGTATTCTGGCCGTTCGAAAAATCTGGTTAACAGCACAGGTGACTAGATTGATATTTAACATATTCTTTTTGTTTTCTTATTTGTTTTTCTAATACCAGGTAAATAAGAGTCAATATTACATAATAAAGAGTATAACAGTTTTTTAATACCTAGCCATTTTTCATTCACTCTGTATATTAGGGTGGAGTGAAAAGAGGACAATTTTTTTTTTCGAAAGTTGCATCATATCGTAGTACTTTACCATGCAGAATTTCAATTCTCTAAAATAATTTTTAGCCGGGGCGCAATGGGCTTTAAGTTTGATAGATTTTATAAATGAAAAGAGCCCAAAATTTTTATTTTTTAAAATTCGAATTCGGATATAGGGCAAAAGTTGCATCATATTGTAGCACTTTACCACCGAAAATTTCAAATCTCTAAAATATTCTTTAGCAGGGTTTGCATGTTACTTGCCACGGTGTTACTTGCCACTATTGGAATTTCGTGTTACTTGCCACGGTTACCTTATCGCATATTTATCTGTCTATGACAGCGTGTCCGTTGCCACGCACCTGCATCTAGATTTGACCTTGAGGGGGTGGGAGTAATTTCCCAAGCAATTTTCAAAGCAAGGCAAAAACCTGAAACGCAGGAAACAAAGCAAATTTCTGATTTAAGAAATAGGAACCTTGTTACAGAAGCGTCATTTCAAATTTTGCTTGGGGGGGTAAGATCCCTTGAAATAAGTAAAATTTCGCGTTTTTCACTGATTTGCTACTATTCTGTTGATAAAATCTATATAAATCTCAAACTCAGGGGGGGCAAATGCCCCCCCTGCCCCCCTAAATGACGCCCCTGCCTTGTTACATTTATGCGTGTCACAAAACTCACAAAACTCGCACGAAATACAAGAAACAAAACAAGATTCTGATGAAAGGAGTATTCTTGCAAATCTACACAAACAATTGAAGTTCTTCAGTAATTCGAGCGCTCATTTTGCCGCCTGAAAGCATGGAAGAAACGCAATGATTTATATATTACATCACATTCGATCCATACTCCTAGGTGGTTCCAATATGAACCTTGTCACTTGCGCGTCGCACGTCATATTGATTATAAGTGGGGTTTGTGGTGGACAAACACCGTGTAGATGGGTTTTCCCATTTCCTCCCACTTTCTTCATCTTGCCATTTTATTCATTCATATCATCACCGTCTCCTTTAGCCTACCCGTCATAACCGTGGAACAAAACTCCAAGGTTTCATTTCATTTTCATTTCAAAATGTAATAGACTCCTGTGTAAATACCTGTGTTATTTTTTTCTTGGCTGGGAAGCTCATTCCAGTTTCTTACAATAGCGAAACACACTTTCTCCCACAATTTCTTCTCTTAATTTATATCTGAATATTCTTGCAAACTTTTCTTTTTATATAACGCTGGGTGTTTCTCTATTTCCTCAATTTTTCGTTGTCTTTACCACTAATTAAAGACATACATGTATTAGCTTCCATTGCGAACACTTCTTTTCATACTCTACACACGGAGCGAACTGTTATGTGAAAAAAACTTGTAGAAAAAATCTTTTTTTTATCTCTCTGCTTGGATGTACCTCGGCAACTTTTCTGTCGCCGTCGCCGCAGTGAGCGGACTCTCATAAGACTTAATGCATTTTTAGATGTTGCCCAACTGTTTCGTCGCCAAGCTGTTGCCTTAGGCCTACCGCTCACTGGCAACATTTTGTCGGGCAACTATCTTGTTGCTCTGGCTAAATGCATTGAGTCTTATGGGAGTCCGCTCACTGACACGACGGCGACAGAAAAGTTGCCGAGGTGTTGCTAAGCAGGGTAACAGCAGGGCAACAGCTCGGCGACGGAACAGTTGCGCAACATTTGAAAATGCATTGAATCTTATGGGAGTCCGCTCACTGAGGCGACGGCAACAGAAAAGTTGCCGAGATATCTCCAAGTAGAAAGGTAAAAAATAAATGTTTTCTACATGTTTTTTCACGTAACAGATCGTTCCGTGTGTAGCGCGTGAAAAGAAGTGTTCGCAATGGAAACTAATACATTCTTTGATTAGTGACTAGCATGTCTTTAATTAGTGATAAAGACTATGAAAAATTAATTGAGGAAATAGAGAAACGCACAGCATTAAAGAAAAAATTGTGGAAGGAAGTGTGTTTCGCTGTTATAAGAAACTAGAATGAGCTTTCCAGCCAAGAAAAAAATAACACAGGTATTTACACAGGAGTCTATTACATTTTGAAATGAAAATGAAATCAACACAGTTAAATTACTCCCACCCCTTCAAGGTCAAATCTAGATGCAGATGCGTGGCAACGGACACGCTGTCATAGATAGATAAATATGCGATAAGGTAACCGTGGCAAGTAACACGAAATTCCAATAGTGGCAAGTAACACCGTGGCAAGTAACACGCAACGTTAGCAGGAGTGCAATGGGCCTTAAGTTTGATAGGTTTTGTAAATAAATACACGTTTATTGTTCATTTGTATAATTATTAGGCAGCTCTTCGCTTGAAGGAGACTGTAATTTGAAGGTATTATGATTTGTTGTCGTCAGGGCCGGCGCTAGCAGTTTTGCCGCCCTGGGCGGTACTTTCATATGCCGGCCCTTTCATCCGCAAACCTTATTTTGACAAAAGACGTTCAAGTGTCAAGAAAAAGTAAGATGCCCCATTTAAAAATATGTATGAAATGGAAAAGTAAACAAAATATTGAATTACTTCTCTCGAATGCTTACTTAATATTTAAACGACTTCATACATGACACAATATTCAGTATGCTCGATTTCGTTGTACGTGATATACAGCAGCGCATACAGCAAATAAAATAAAAAATATGCTTTAGTTACGACTCAGAATGTTAATTTTTAAGCTTATTTTATACCGAAAGGTGTTTCAATAGAAATGAAATGAAATGAAATCTTTGAGTTTTACGTCCCACGGTTATGCCGGTTAGGCTAAAGGAGACGGTGATTATGAGAGATGAGTGAAATGGTGGAATGAAGAAAGTGGGAGGAAACGGGAGAACCCCGAGAAAACCCACGAGCACGATGTTTGTCCACCACAAAGTTCACTTGGCGGGGGCTGGGTTCGAACCCGGGACCCCAAGCACCAGAGGTGAACGCTCTACCACTGAGCCACCGCGCCCCCCAGGTGTTTCAATAGAGTATGCAGTATGAAGATAATATAGTGGATCAGATATTGAAGGCAAAACTAAGTGATTAACCTAAGCCTTATAATGTACTAAAACATAATAGAAATACTGTACATAAATTTAACATACCTTAATTGAAAGAAACTTTGCTTGCTTTGAGATGAGCAAATTCCTTTAACACATTCGCGTAGTCCAATTTTCACCCAATTCGTATTCTATTGATATCATCACTAGACCATTTAAGCGTGTTTCAGACATGGAAGAACGTAGATAGATTTTAATAAACTTAAGTTTCGAAAAACTTCTTTCTCCATTTGTCAATGTTACCGGTAAGGTTAACAAAATCATAAGTACAACACTGACATTGGGAGCGAAGTCATATTCCTTAATTTTAAAGTATCTTTTGGTGAACTTTTAGGCTTAATTATAGCGGATAACACTTTCAGTTCGTCTTTCAAATCACTGGGGTTAATATCTTTCGATTCTTCGCATGTTAAAATGCACGCAAGTTTACACTTTTCAGACAGAAGTTCACGTAGCATATCTTTAAGATTACTTATATTGTTTAAAAAAATCGAAATACTCGTTGTGATGTTTAAGTTGCCCAAACCTTTCTCTTAAAACTAACACAATCGCGTCTAGAACCAGGGCCGGATTTCCCAATAGGCCCGGTAGGCCCGGGCCTATGGGCGCAAGCTCTCAGGGGGCGCACGGCCAAGACAAAAAAAAATAAAAAGATATCTAGAAATAAAAATAAATAGCAATATATTTATTTGCCCAAATGGCTAAATTGAACAAAACCAAAGCTATTCACCAATCTTTTGTTAATACATTAACGGTATTTTGTTAAGCCCAGAACCAAGTAAATTCCTCAAACAACTTGCAATGATAAAATTGCATCGTGGAGTGGTGTTTAAGCAATTAACATATAGGCCTGATATATATTTTTTAATAAAGATTTTTAGGAAAGTAACTAGACTAGGGGGCGGAAAAAATTATTGGGCCTATGGACGCCAAAACGCTAAATCCGGCCCTGTCTAGAACTTTGTAATAAAAATCGATCTCGTATCTTGTTTGTGGATCTTCAATAGCTTCATCCTCTGCCTCGTACTGAAACTGTCTGTTCTTTCGACTTCGAGCTTGCACTATATTGCCTATCCGTGGATCATCCATATCGAATGCTGATGCTAACTCCATCGCATCAACTAAGTACGATTGAAACTTTGCATCATTTTTGCTTCTCTCAAAGTACTCAGATATTTTTAAGAAACCCAACTGCATCCAATACATGAGAATCAATGCTTTCAAGACTTTTGCTTACTATGTTTATGTGGAGTGAAAACGAGTGAACAAAGGAAAGTAAAGCCACGCAGCTGGTTTGCTATACATAGAGAATCTTAGGCGACCATTCTATCTGTTTTATTGTCATTACTTATTTGAAGTAAGACATCATAAACCTCTTCTCTTTGATATCTAAGTGGAGTCAGAGCATCAATTCAGCTCTCCCACCTTGTGGTGCTGAATGGTTTTAAAGTGAGGCTGCTAATATGTTCCTTTAGTATGGCCCAACGTTGAACTGACGCAGAAAAGAAGTCATAAACTTTTTTTAACTATACAAAAAAAAGAAAGAAAGAAAGAAAGAAAGAAAGAAAAGAAAAGAAATGGTGAACTGAGATGATGTGGCTGCATCGTTATCGACAAAGTTTAGTAAAGGAACATAGAAGGCTCGGGAATTTATTTCTAAAATTCTCTTCTGCATACCTGAATGTTTGCTTTTCATATTGAAACCATTGTCATATCCTTGGCCCTTCATGTCTTGGATAGGAAGTTCATTTTCTGTGTAATCTATACAGAACGAACGATTATTGCCATTTGCTCTGTACCAGAAATATCTTGTGTACAGTATAATATTATAGTATAATATTTTGCAGCTCTCAACAAAGACAGAATTTTACTTTCCATTTGTTCACTAAGAATTGGAATAATTTCATTTGGACATATTTTTCTAAGGGTTGGTGGTATTTATTTTGCCTTTCCATGGTTCTTTTAATGTGTTCGACCATGACACTGTCAAACTTTGCAAAGAAACCAGTTTCAGAAAATTACTATTATTACTTATGCAAAGTTTGTCTGATGTTCCGGGTAACGGTAGACATTGTTCACCTAAAAATTTTATAATTGCAACTAGTCGTTCTATTACGTTCTTTCAATGTTGTGCTTCGGCATTTAACATTCTGGTGTCCTGCGTCAATGCACTCTTCAGTCTTACCGAAAACTCTATCCATCTTCTTTGTGACTCAAGGCGAATAGGAAACCTATCACGGCTCAGATGTACTGTCAGACAATGACTATTGTGTGTGTACAGGGTACGTAGTTGCCAATCTATCCAGCAGAAAGAAAGTATGAAGTTGTCTATCGAAAATGAGAAAATCCTGTAATGCATGCGTAATTGCGCAAATGATTCTAGCAGACACTTCTCAAGAAAAAATATATGTGTACGATTTCTCATATTCGGAATGAACAATTTGTAAATTGGCTAAAAACTCGCTGTTAGAACTTAAATGTCTTTAGATGCAGTAGGCTAGAACGGTTCGTCTTAAGTGGGAGTGTATCTTTTGCATACTTTGGAGTGGAGTGTTAGAACACTGCTGAATACATAAAAAATAAAAGACACCTTGATAATCTTATCCACCCTAGCTGAAAATCTTATCTACGCCGCTACAGGAGCACGAGATGCCTGTGACTAGTAGTTTGATAATTGAAAATGAGACGGAATGCTCTGAATTTCCTGAGTGAGTATTATCCTGAATGTGAGTGAAGTTCAATTATATTCTAAGGTGGACACAATTTTTTGTCCATGTGGGCCTATTACAAAGCATTCTATTTTGATAGTATTCTTTTCTTTTTCAAATTTTGCCGCCCTGGGCGGTGGCACGGCTCGAACCTCCACGCGCCGGCCCTGGTTGTCGTGTCCAGGTAGATTTCTAAAGATATGGAAGTTTATATTCTATGTTACAGGCTACATCAACCCAGAACTCACCACATGGAGGTGGCTACCGTCGAGTTCCATCCCACTTACCCACCAGTATTAGATTGAATGTTTCATAAATTTCATTCACATCTTCAAGCAAAATACTGCGACTTTATCTGAAAAGTAGTCATGTATTTTCTTAAGTCAAATTTGGAACGAATAAAGAAATCTCTCCCGGCTCACATACTGACGAAGAACCTTCACTAAGTTTTTTCACTAATCTTTCCACTGCTTGCGTATAACATGGAAACTCAGGGATATCAATATTTGTGCTTTCTCAAGAACAAATTCTCGCAATTTGTCATCTGTGATATGAGTCAGTATTGTTACACCCATTTTAGTTTATCATTTCTGTGTAATTACTAGCCTCAAAGTTTAACACTGGCACTTGGAAGGAACGAGTTTCACGTTTACATTGTTTTCTGGATTGGAGGATTTTATCGGTAGCAAGGATTCTCGTAGCTGATCTGAGGCTAGTCACCAATCATGGCAATAAGAATATTTTCAGAATTCGCATAGAATGCATTTCTGAAAATTACTTTATTGACAAAAGTCTTGTATGGTTCTTGCAAACATCTCGAAAGTCTTATGGTCAATAACAAATGTTTAACTCCGTATTTGGCAAGAGGTTTCAGTTTTATGCTGAACCACACTGGTACATATACTTTTACTACGAATTTAACGAGAGTTTAGAGCTCATCTGAAGAATTTGACATTGATATATGTAGACGCGAAAGTCTACAAGCTATTGTTAACCAGCGAGTATGCGCAAGTTTCCTAGGTTTCTTATCTGCTAGGTTTTTACCACAGCCTCCTCTTACGAAAGATTGACATATTTCATACAAATATCTTTGATCATAACTGAGATGACGCACGTTTAGGTATGTAGGGAGTTCTGAAGAAATCTTTCCGAAGCTGCACCTGGATTCGTCTCACAATTCACCAATGATCTACCAATAGGACCAGACAAAGTACCAGTAGTCACATCATCGATTTATTTCAGTAAATGATGAAGCAGTAGTTCAATGATGTGCAATAAACATATGCATCACTGCAAGGGTTTCTCTAAATGGTTTTCGAGCGCACTAATCATCATCCTTTTGACCCAACATTAGTATTAGTACCATCGCAGCCGATAGCTACCATATCTCATAGGTCCACATTATTTTCTTGTAATTCCCGGCAGATGGAACTAGCAGTATTCTTTGCTAATGCTGAAACGTCAAAGAAGCATGGCTGAAAAATTTTTTACCCGGTTCTTCAAGGGAGAAATAATGATCTTTCCTCTTCATATCTCTATGACTTCCGGAGCCGGACATTGCGAGTGTTTGGTCTTTCTTCTCATCAAAATAGATGGTACAAGGTTTCTCTTTATTAACAGTCACTTCAGTTCTTACACTTTTACGATTTTTCGCAATCTCTCTTTGTATTTTACTTCTATCAATTATGTTTTGCAGCTGCTCTGGACTTACAATATTAAAATCTTCCAAAACTTCAGTAGCAATAGCAGCAATTTTTCTTCCAGTCACGTCGGTTTTCTCCTTCACTTTTGTTAATGTTGGGAGGAATTTTCTCATTTCTATGCATCTAATCTGTGATTGCTTTCTTGTCTTTAAAGGATACTTCCAACTAAAATCAGGATCTCCTCCAGCTTTAGCGTGTTCTTTATTGCCTTCGTTTTTTGTTTCCAAAGATGATGAGGAGTCTAAAGATTCAATAATGTAACTGATACTGTTTTGGTAGAAAGTTTGACCGCTAGTTGCTTTTTGGCTTCCCTTTCTTCTCTTTTCTTTGTCCAAGTAACATCAATACTACCAATTACGATTTTTCTACTTATCCTTTGGTGTGATAAAACACTCTCTTCTATTCAGGCATTTTGAGTGTCCTGTGCAACGACACGTGAAATCTAAACACTTGCAAGCTGCTAATTCAAATGGTTTATTGCCCTGCTTCTTCAATTCTTGTAATTTATTTCTTGTTTCATGTTCCCTCTTACTGCCAATTTTAAAAATATTTTCAGTTTCCTGTGGTAACTGTTTATCACTATTGATACACAGCCGAGCGAAACAACAGGAATTGAAACACGTTACCAAATGTCTTCCACCTTTTCTGCTACCTTCGTGGAAACCAAATTCTCTGTTGGTTCTTTACTTCCGCCCCCTTCAGCTGCTGACGCGTAAATAAATAACATGCCATAACGTCTTCGTAAGTTGGAAGCGTTCTCCAGTCGCGACCTTTGGCACTACGAAACATCTCTTGTGCTTTTGACATATTCTACCTGGTTGATTTTGCCATCTTTCTTCTTTATAGCACAAAACAAAAACCAGATATTAAGGCTGTAATACAGTGGTAGATAATAAAGCCATCAGTAGCTACAAAAGCGCAAAACTAATCAAATCACTAATGTAGCAACACGGCCGCTAACCAGACACGTGCCCCGAACACAGGTACAACACACTAATAACAATCGTCAAGCTGCCAAACAGTTGCACAAGACTTTAGCAAGTGCACGAGCGCGCCCCCTGATTTCGTTCTGTACCCTCTTATCTCCACTCACCAAACTATTATACTAGTGACTTAGTACTGCCAACAAGTTCATTATATCAGAAAAAGACTGTTACTTAATAGCAAAAAAACTTCTTTATGGCAAACTAGCAAATTGCTTATAGTTGATCACTTTTCGTCTAATTATTCAAAAATTTCAGGGCCATTGCGCTCCGGCTAAAAATAATTTTAGTGAATTAAAAGTTATTGTTGTTATCTACTGACACATGATGCATCTTTTGCACCCTATCTACACTAAAACTTACAGTCTGCTTCCAGCGAAGATCTGCCAAATAGTTACATAGTAAATGGAAATTGATTTACAAAATCGTAAACTTAAGGCCCCTTGTGCCCCGGCTAAAAATTATTTCAGAGAGCTGAAATTTTCTATGGTAAAGTATTATGATATCATGCAACTTTTGTTCCCTATCCAAATTCGCATTTCGAAAAAAAAAAAAATTTCGCTCCACCCTACTGTGTATACAGATATTTACACGAAAGTGTGTGTCTCTGAATTTTACATTAATAGAGCAAGTTAAGGATTTTAAATAAATAATCTTACTACAACATGTCAACAGCCATGTATCCGATGACGACCCATGACATATGGTATCCATTGTCTCTTCAGGAATGATAGGGCATATCTTATTATTTCTGGTCAATATCCAAAAGTTTTTAAGGCCAAGAGCTAGCGAGCAATGAGGTAATATTCCAAAAGTCAAATCTGCTCTTATGTAATGATGTACATTCTCAAATGAACTATTATGAAGAATTGTCAGAATGAATACTGAAATAAAATAAAATACATAAATAAATAGCAAATAACACAATCCAGAAAAAATAATTAACTTTAAATATAACATTTCGTTCAAGGTGTCAGAAAACTTACAATTATAAAAACGTGTAAATCGTCATATTCATACAAGTATATTGTTTATGTATGACACTATGAAAATAGTGTGACATACAAAATAAATCAAATTTTTTACAATTGCCTTCCTTTGCATTGCTTGTATTAAAAGAAAAACTATACATAGCAGCTCATTCGACATTTCTAAAACAGCTATCAATATTAGAAAATCTTGGAAGCTACTATTAATGACACAGCTGTAAGGAAAGTATACATAAATTTCATGCATTAATGTTAACGATTTTTGAGCGTATACTTTAATTCTGATTATTTTCTCAGTAAACACAACAGGAACTAGAAACACGAAAATATATAGATATTTTGAAGAAGATGAAATGTAAACGTTTGTGCTTTCCATTATAATTTTCTCACTTTTTACATTGTAAATGTTATTCAATTCATTGAATAAACATTGCAATAGAATTGCTAAGTGAACATAATTGAACATATTTATATTTATTTATTATATATGACTTATAATAAAATCGTATGTAACAAAATATATAATCGGATTATTTATTTAAAATCGTTGGGTTTTTTCAAAGGTTGAACATCTATACTACACTGATGGTAAATCACATTCTTACTGCACAATAAAGTAATATCTATAGATTACTGATATCCAAACATTTTCATAATTACTATGAATACAAAATTATTGAATTAAGGTTTGAACCACCCCAACAATGAGCACTCTAAATGTATACTCAAAATATAGATGAATCTTAGAAGATAAGTTTATTCTCACAGAGATAGTTCCAAGTTAATATTGTGGCTTATTGTAATAGAAATTTCACAGTTTCTACGTGAATATTTTTCATGTGATTAAAAAAATAAATAATATAAAATACTCACGTAAAGTCAAGTTCAAACTAATTAAAACACCGAATGCTCCTGTTTTTGTTTTGACAAAAAAACTGAAAACATATACGAAGGGAATCATGCTTAATCCATATAAAAGTAGAATCAGCAGTAGAATTCCTACAAGATAAAAGTAAGTATAATAAAAGCGCTTTTTAATAACACTATCTTTTGATTCAAGAATACAAACTAATATTAAGAATAATGCAATAATGCATTCCCTTTTCATAATTAACTTCGCTTGGATTTTAATATATTTTTCTTTACATAAAATTTAGCTAAAATCATGAAAGTAAAAAACTACAACAACTAACAGATGGAGGAGGGTGTGATCCATTAAGAACATATCTCTTGCAGTGGCTTTGTTACCTAGGTACAAGTTAATTTTTGTTTTATATTCTTGATGGACACTCGGAAGATGCATACGCTTTGGATTACAGAAGAGGAAGTATGCAAATAAACTCTTGGAAGGAGTTTGAAAAATTAAGATACGATATAAAGATGATTCCTAGTGTTATTTTATTGGAATAGAGAAATGATAGCTTTCTAGCGAAAATGTATTTACCAGAAGAGTTCAGTTTATGAATAAAAGTAAAACCCAAAATATAAAAGCAAGATGAAGCAAATAGCCAATCGTATAAAGAAAAGGACCTCAAAATTAGTATTTAGAACGAACTATAATATACATATAAAAGAGAGAATATTGTTGCCTGCGTGGTGCATCAAGGGTTATTATTTTCCTACTATATATATAGCGTGATTCAAAATGATGTGAACGATAAGGAAACGTTCTATAAGTGATAATACTCTATCAACAATGACATTTCTATGGAAATACTTTCAGTATTATCCTCAAGTTTTGTTTGGAACGAACGTAGTAGTTTAAAATTTATCCGTTAGGTGGCAGAGTGATTAGTTCCAAGATGGCTGCCTGTAGTGCAGAGAGAGCATTTTGCGTTTTACAGTTTCACGTTTGTCAGTCTGTTGTTATTGTTCAACGCGAGTTCCGCACATAATTTCATAAAGATCCACTATCAAAGAACTCCATACGTAAGTGGTATGACAAATTCAACAGAACGGGATGCATTTGTAAAGAAAAATTGCCCGGTAGGCCGTCCACTTCTGGGGCAGATGTCGAAAGGGTTCGAACCAGTTTTCAATGCGACCCACAAAAGTCAACGAGGAGAGTTAGCAAAGAGCTTCAAATGCCTCAAACAACTGTTTGGCGTGTAGTGCGTAAACATTTAAAGATGTATCCGTATCGAGTGCAGTTGTTACAACACTTAACACCTAATGATCACACGTGTCGCAAGACCTTTTGTGAGTCATTTCAAGAGTTGTGCAATGTTCATGATGATTTTTTGGGCAATCTTTGTTTCAGTGATGAGGCTACGTTCCATGTGACAGGAAGAGTGAATAAACAAAATGTTCGCATTTGGGGAACTGAGAAGCCTTACCAAATCTGTGAAATTGTGCGTGATTCACCGAAGACGAATGTGTTTTATGCAATTAAATCTTCAAAAGTTTATGGTCCGTACGGTACTTCTTTGACGAAGGAACTGCGACTCGACAAACATTTCTACAAATGCTTACTACGTGGCTTATGCCACAGCTCGAACATGACAGTACAAACTTCATCTATCAATTAGATGGAGCTCCATGTCACTTTCATCACAATGTCAGAAATGTCCTCAACAACAGACTGCCACACCGCTGGATTGGGCGGTCAGGTAAAAATGATCATCAGCTTCTACGTTGGCCACCAAGATCACCGGACTTAACCCCTGCGATTTTTTTTCTGTGGGGACATCTAAAAGACATTGTCTACAAACCCGCTCTACCCCAAGATGTAAATGAATTGAAAGAGCGTATCACTGCTGCAGTGCAAACTGTTGATGCAAACATGTTGAAACGGGTCTGGGCGGAATTGGAATACCAAATAGATGTATGCAGGGTAACAAAGAGGGCCCACATAGAACATTTGTGATGTACTATTTTCATTTTTTTTTATCACAAAAACCTGGACAGTTTTAGCACTTAACTGTAAGATTTGAAGCTATTTGGATGAAGTTTTATGGAGTTGTAATCGTTCCGAACCCCACTGTTTGCTTATGCACGTTGTCCTACTTTCGAATCCTCCCTTATTCATTTTATTCTATGAATTAGGAGACAGCAGCAGAAGAAAAAGGAATTAGGAAGCAATTTAACAATTAATCCGGAGTACTACATGAATAAGCAAATATGAGTTCCCGAAATATGAGTAGGCCAAAAGCAAAACCCGTTAAATCCACATTTTAAAGTTAGTGGCAAATCGAGAAAAACTGTTTGAACACGTCATAATTGTAAAATAACATTAGAAACTTTGTAAAAAGAAAGAAAAATGTGAATGTTAGTCTGTCAAAAGCTGTATAATCTCACTAGCCTCTGAACTGAGTTATTGAAGAAAATAGTTTGGATTTAACAGGTTTTGCGTATGTAAATGGAAATAACAGCTTTTGCCTCTGAATGAACGGCCATTTTGTTGATGCTTAGGATACGAAAACCTGTTAAAAGTAAGGGAATCAGAGTCAGAAATCAGTATTGTGCCTACTAAAATATTGGGAAAATGTATTATCAATTATTGTTCATTGTACAGATGGCAACAAATGAATATTGATACATAAATTTTGTTCTGAATTGAAAACAACTGATTTAAATTAGCAAAAATTGAGTTAAGCTCCTCTTCATCATCTTTTACCAAATGGAAATTCATATCTTCGTCGTCCTCTGGTGCAGCACAATTCCCTCGGTTTCGTATTTCAGCAGAAACCTCTTTGTAAAACGTAAACTTTGGGTTGCTTTCCACCAAAATGTAACAACAAAAGCTGCTTAATGTCATGCAGTCTCTCTTCTTTGACATAATGTGCCCTCGGAACTGTGTCGATTGGGACATTTCTTATATTCTTTCCTCGCTAATTGCTTTCAGGGTGCCTGTTTGGAAATTGAAAAATGGTTCTCCTTGGATCACAACTGTTGTACAGCTATTGTTTTTCTTTTGGTATAATTTTGCGAGATTTTTGGAAATGAAAGTGCCAATTACCAGTTTTTTTCAAGATTTCATCAGAGGCATGTTTCCATTCCATGATCTCACAATCTTTTCCTAAATGTACAGCAGTACTGAAATTTTCAATTATTTCTTCATGTTTTGTATCTTTGAATCTTTGAACATGTACCAGGACTCATGTTATAGGCTAATTTCGAACATTCATTGACAAGAACCTTTTTTTTTAATGAAAGAGGTTTTGCTCAAGGTGAAGAGAGTGTTTAGAGAAGAACCTCACCTAACAATGTTCTGTTCAGACCAAAGAGTTACCCTACAAAATAACACAGACGACTTCAGACCATAGGATAATCCTCTTAACTTGTCGTGGCCCCTCGTAACGTAGTCAACAACACTCTCGCCTTCGGTGCGGGCGGTTCCGGGTTCGATTCCCTGTGGGAACACTCGGTCGAAAAGTGTAAAACGCTTTTTCAGACTAGCCAGCCTGAATGAGGTTTTCCTGGGTTTTCCTCATTCACACCAGGCAAATGACGGGGTGGTACCTAACTTATAGGTCCCAGGCCGCTTCCTTCCTCCTCTAACCCTTTCTTCCTTCCTTTTCCCCGGATTGTGTGCTCGCCGAGGGACGTCATCCCTCAAAAACTTGAACAGCTAAATGGCTTTTAATGCCGAAAGTCCAGAAATCTAAAATCCCATCCCACTTAACTTGTCTTTTTGGCTACATTTCGTTTCCAGTTTTCCTGGCATCGTGCAGGTTTTCTAGACATTTTTGGTGTTGTCTGAACAACAATATTATGATCATCGCTGCCTACAGTATTATTTTCTTTCGATTTTGCTTCATTTGTCTAGTAATTACTAAAGAAAAGCCGATTAGCACAGAAGCACGTCACGAATAATTAGGTCAGGATGTTTAGTGCCTCAATTCTCAGTCCAAAAACACAAAAATAATGAAAGTTCAGACTGCAAATATTGAAAAATAAAATTTCGAATGATTTACCAAGAGTTTCAATAAATATTCAGACTACTAAACTAATCCTACACAGTAGGAAACCTCAAACTGTTTGAAATATGGAATTAACTGGGTTTAATGCTGCTTTTCTCATGACATTATTTGCAGATATGGGATTTAACAGTTTATGAAACTGAATATGGAACTTGGATTTAACTGGTTTTGCATGTGTAGCCATGATGGATTTAACAAGTTTTGGAAATTAGCACATATTTCAATTTTCAACTAGTTAAAATGGCTTTTTCTACTGAATACTATTTGCAAATAATAGCTTTCCAACTAAGGTTTCCAGAGCAACCATTATCTCATTTTTTTAAAAGTGTATTTAACATGTTTTGCAATCGGCCTACTCATATATAGTAGGAAAATAGTAACAATTGATGCACCACACAGATAGTAATATTTGCTCTTTATATACATATATTCATACATTGATGTATTAAAATAAAAATGTTTGATTGAATTTTATATTTTATTTGATTACTTGAAGCAAAGGCGTCACAAACGCCATTTGTGCTTGTTATTTCGATTCTCATATTAAGGTTCTTAACGGTATAAAGTTCAGTTTATATGATAATATTTTATTTCTAATACTCAATATCAGTCTTTTACTTGTGTTTCGATTTTCGTTTTTCTTTAATAAGAAAAGTGGAAGTTGAATTTTTTTTGACATTAATATAATTTAGTAGTTATGAGGCTTAATAAATTGCAATGTTTATCGATGCTGAAAGAAAGGCTCACGACTGGATCCCTATATCAAGCTAGCTAAGTCAATTAGCATTTTTGTTATCTTGTTCCTCGACCTTTTTTTGTTTGTTTGTTTTTAGCGTACCCAACAGTATCTTTCCCAAAATTTTCAAAAATGGAACTATAAAATCTTCCCAGTAATTCTAATAAGAGCAAAATATCACTTCCATCTTATATGTCTCCTTAGATTTTATTATCCGTATGATAATCATATGAAGCTTTACATTATGAAACGTTCTTCACTTTTGGCTTTCTGTAACAAATACTCTTCTTAAAACTTGGTGTGTAAAAGTCCTCTGCATTCACTCTCCTTCATGAATTAGAAGCACACTTTCCAAGTGGATGTAGCATATGTTGTTTTGCATTCTGTAGTTGTTTATATTCTTTTTGTGTTTCTTGCATTTTAATGCAATACAAATTTACGTATGTACTCCTTGTCTCATAAAGGTTGGCCGCACTCTTTATTGCTGTTTTGATGCAGAAATTTTTTAAGTCCAACTTCGGGTTTCTTTGAAAAAAAATAAATCAGGTTTGAACCTCCAAACCAACCTTTGCAATCTAGTAAAATTTTGCAGATGTACTTTTCTTCTTTTTAAATATAATAAGACTTTTTACCAAGTGTATAAAAAAAAAGCAACATTGATTGAAATACTTAGTGATACAATATTTTGAAACCTTGTATTAATGTCAGCATATGCTTGTTTGTCATTTAGCTCTCCATATGTAATGCAACATTTAGATACGTAAAGGAATCTTTCCGTATGTAAAAGAATGCTCAAAGTTAAGACAGAACATAATTCTCGCCTGAGTACTAAAATAAAAATCAAAGTATAACAAAAACAGCGGTTGCATTGCATATGAATGTCAGGGTATGAGAGCCCGTTATACATCGCTAGCAGCATGTTACGAAGAGTCTTTGTGTTAGCTCAATGGTAAGCCGTTGGATTTCGAATTGTAAAGTTGAGAGTTCGATTCCCATCTGGATCAATGTTCTTTTTATGACATTCTTTTTCCGCAATGCACCAAAAATTATATAAAATAATAACACTAAAATACATCAGTTGTGTATATATATATATATATATATATATATATATATATATATATATATATATATAACATATAATCATTGCAGAACATAGTAATTACTAGCATCAATTACCCGCTTCACTGGGTTAAATTAAGAAAAAAATAGTAATATCTTCCGTTAGACAGTCACTTCTTACTATTACTAAAGCGCTCTTTGATATCAGTCATTTTCGAAGATTTTTATATATCCCTCTCCCCTCCCCATGTTGCAAGGCACAGCACCGGAAGTGTCATTGTTCATCTCAGCGACCCCGAAAACTATAAATTGGACACTGATATTGGCCATTTCGATCATTTCTGTATATCTACCCTCCCTAAAGCTTTGGTTCTGAATTTGGATTTAAGCAGCATCAGAGGTGTCACTGTTCATCTCAGTGACCCCGAAAAGCATGGATTCGACACTAATATCGGTCATTTTCGATCGTTAAGTTACACCGTCAAAGTGATATTTAAAAAATCTTAGATTTAAACTTTATCTAGGTTGTAAATTTGATCGAGATCGGTCCGGTAGTTCAATAATTAAATTTTATTTATTATTACATATTTCCCCCTCCTATCCCCCTCCCCTAAGTTCTACAATCAAAGTGAAATGATAAAAAAACATCTCAGTCCCAAATCTCATCTATGTTAAAAATTTGATCGAGATTGATCATTTGGTTCAAGAGCTATTAAGTTTTATTTATTTTTAACTCTGCTTCCCCCTTCCTTAAGTTCTATCGTCAGTCAGTAGATATATACCATCCCAGGCCCGAATCTCATCTTTCTTGAAAGTTTGATCGAGATCGGTTGCGTGGTTCAAGAGTTGTTTTATTTATATTTATATATAAATCTCCCTCTCCCCTCCCCTAGATTCTACCGTCAAAGTGAAAATATAAAAAAAATCCAGGCCCTAACCTCATCTATGTTGAAAATTTGATCGAGATCGGTCAGGTGGTTCAAGAGTTATTAAGTTTCATTTATTTTTTATAGATGTTTCCCCTCCCCTCCTCTCCCCTTAGATCTACCGTAAAAGTGATATGATGAAAACCCTCCCAGGTCCAAGCCTCACCTATCTTGAAAATTTGGTTAAGATCGGTCGGGTAGTTTAACCTTTAGGACACGAAGTAACTATATTTAGTTACCTAAAAATAAGGCTTAGGATACAAAGTAACTATTTATAGATACCTTGCAGTTTTCCCACTAAACCTAATTGTATTTTAATTTTCTGGGTATCACATATATGCACTTGCATGTGTTTTATTCAGGAGACATACTAGGCAACTGCAGAAATTGGCGCCGTATCCCAGGCTTTATTTTTTAAAAAGGCTCCGTAATTAAAAGGCCGTGATGAAGTCACAAAGACAGTCACTTTTATTTATTTTTTTTACATATATCTCCCCCTTCCCCGTCCCCTACGTTGCACTGTAAAAGTGAAATGATGAAAACATCCCAGATTCGAACCTTATCTATGTTTAAAGTTTCATGGAGATTGATCGGGTCGTTCAAGAGTTATTGTTTTATTTATTTTTATATATTTCTTCCCTCCCATCCCTCTCACCGAAGATCTACCGTTAAAATGAAATGACAAAAAAACTTCCCAGGTTCGAACTTTATCTATGTTGAAAATTTGATTGGGATCGATCGGGTGGTTCAGGAGCTCTTAACTCACAGTCACTTTTATTTTTATATGTATTGATTTTAGTATATCTCGCCCTCCTCCCCCTCCCCTATGTTGCTCCGTCAAAGTGAAATGATAAATAGCAGCCCAGGTATGAACTTCATCTATGTTGAAAATTTGATCGAGATTGATCGTTTCGGTCGAAAGAATTATTAAGTTTTATTTATTTTTTTATAATTCCCCCTCTCCCTCTCTCCTAAACTCTATCGTCAAAGTGAATAGCTAAAAACACTCCCAGGCCATAACAACATCTACGTCTGGAACGCGGTTCAAGAGATTCAGAGTCACAAACATAGTCACTTTCCATTTTACACCAGGTTATCATAAAATAAGTATCGCTGTTCAGAGAACTCTGGAGACGTAACCATTTGACAGAATGCAACCAAACATGGTAGGAGTATATTTAGGAACAGAAGCGATTAGTGTAGAACATAAAATTAGTTCCAATTTTCGCAACCAGAGGTAATTGTGGGGTTGTACAACGTTAAGTATGTGCAGCGTGGAAGGAAAACGACACTAGCGATGCTAAATGATAAGAATGGCTGTAATTACCTCTCCAGGTGCTTACTCACGCCTGCATGTGTTTCAGTGGTACAGGTTTGAGCGCCATTATGTGCCAGAAGTGAATTGATGGTGATCTGGTATTTGCGTCTTATTTCTTCCTACATTCTTTGCCTTGTGATCAAGGGGTCCCGGCTTCGATTTTCGGTGAAGACACACGTGAGTCAAATCCCATGTTAACCTGTAGGTCCCGTCCTTAGAACGTCGTCATCATCTCATACTGTACTAGTCACTATGGATTTTAGTTGCCCAGAGACTTTCACGTTAAAGACCCGCCTTTGGGCAGAACCCTACATCACCATCATCGCCCATAACACATCACTACACAACGAGGTTATTAATAGGAGTACAAATAAATGCCGCGCGTGGAACGGAGGACATAATTACGGCCTTTCTTTAATCGAATATCAATAATATCATTTGTCTTCCATATTTCACTTACCTTAATTAACACTGAACAGAAGCATAATAGCCTCTGGAGGCGAGATTTGACATTAATCTTTTCCTGAAATTTTGGGAGGAGCTTGCAGTTTATGAGCACAGGAAACATTAACACTTAAGTTCGTTTTTGTAAGATATCCAAGAATTTTAAAGAGACGCTTCAGCTCAAAAGCCTCCCTCCCGTCCCAAATTCGCCACCGACCACGGGGTATTAATAGCATTTGAAATCAATACCACGAGACCCACAAGGAAAGGTAATTACAGCCATTCTTATCATTTAGCATCACTAGTGTCGTTCCACGCTGCATTTACTTGGTGTTGTACGGCGCCGTAATTACCTCCGGTGGCGAAAATTGAACTAATTTTATTTTCTAAACCAATCGCTTCCGCATGTTCCTAAATATACTCCTACCAAGTTTGGTTGCATTCTGTCAAGTGGTTATGTCTCCAGAGTTCTCTGATAGAAAATGATCGGTATTAGTGTCAAATCCATAGTTTTTGCGGTCGCTGAGATCAATGGTGAAACTCCGATCGCATTAACTTCCAAATTCACCCCTTCGATTGCGGGCCGGCGATCACCAGGTGTGGAGGGATGGGAGATACCAAAACATCAAAAATAATACAAAATGACCGACATTAGTGTCAAATCCATAGTTTTCGTGGTCGCTGAGATCAATGGTGACAATTCCATTAGCAATGACTTTCAAATTCAGCCACCATTGTATGCGGGCCGGAGCAACTGCGGGAGGGTTACCGAGACATGTAAAATAATTTAAAATGACCGATATTAGTGTCAAATCCATAGTTTTCGCGGTCGCTGAGATCAATGGTGACACTTCCATTAGCGATGACTTACAAACTCAGCCATCATTGCATGAGGACCGGGAGTCAACTGCAGGAGGGTATCGAGACAGGTAAAAATAATCGAAAATGACTGATATTTGTGTAAAATCCATAGTTTTGTCTACATTCATGTTTTTTTCTGTTTAGTAATAGATGGTTGTATTGTGGTTAAAACCAGGTTGGTTAATGGTTGTATTAAGTATAAACCGTGTTTACTATTAAAGTCATCCCAATGTAAACACATCTACGTTGTCGGATATGCATTCACACAAAACAAATCCTTTTGTACAAATGTTTAATTATTCTTTCATTGTTCAGTTTGTTTACATAGATATTTTATCTGACCCGTGCCAAGAATGGGCATAACAGCTAGTATATAATAAAGTGCATGTATATATATGTGTGTGTGTTCCAACATAATTCTGATATGTCTAGAGCAAAATAACCGATATTAGTATCGGATACATAGTTTCGGTGTCGCATAGGTAAATAGTGTCACTTTCAAAACTCCGCTTAAGTCCAATTAAACTCATATTAGCATCCAGGGTGGGTACGTAGGGACGTAAAAACATCGGAATCGAGCGATATTAGTGTCGAATCGTATGTTTTTAGTGTCGCAAAATTAATTGTTGGCAGTTTAATGCCATTAAGACCAAATTTACCCCCAGCGGTGGTAATATCCCCTTAGCCGTTCTAGGGGAAAAAAGAGAGGCTGACATCAAAATGATAAAAGAAGGTCGATATTAGCGTCGAATCCATGATTATGGGGGTCGCTTAGATAAAGAGAGGCAATCCGGATGCCATGTAAGTTAAGCCCCCATTAGCACCCTGAAGGAGTGAGTGAAATTGTAACATATTGTAGAGGTATATTGGTTTTAATATTTTATTTTTGGTGATTGGAATAAAGATTTATTAGAATTAAAGTTTAAAAGATTGAAATATTACGATGATGTCAGATTATGTCATATTGATACGTGCGTTTGTTTGTTGATGTAAGTTATTACAGATGGTTGTGTTTATGTTATGTTATTATTGAAATCCTGGCGAGACGCTAACTCGTCGGATTATGTAAAGATGAAAACCAAGAACAGTAATGTCAGCTTTGTAATGTCATAAATGTGTAATACAATTTGTTGTTAACATTGACACAATTTGGATATGGCATAACAGTCAGATTCGCAGAAATTGACAGTCTGGGAATTCGGTCACGATGTAATACGGTTTGAAACAAATGTTTTACCAATAGCTGAGGTAAACACAATTGAACGACATGACGAATTCCATCGTCTGGAATAAACAACAAAAACCTCGAGTTAGAGAGAATCTGGATCAGATGGAGATCAGAGGTGGACCAGTAGTTGAGCAGTTGATAGTAGCCTAACATCGGCCTGAGATTAGTTGGAGACCGCAAGTAGATCAAGGGTGATCTACACTACATTTGAATTACCACTAGATATCATCGAATAATGGTTGGTCTTTAGTTGGCAATCTGTGGAGACCAAGCGCAGACACCAACCAACCTTGTCCAGAGAGAGATCCAGAGCCAAGCAGTAAGGAGTCATCGTTCCAGACAGTCACCGCATAACCAAGGTATGTGTGCCTCAGCTATGTGTGTTGATCGTGATCTAAGTTCCAGACATTTAACGATCTGTGATCTGAACGATTAGGCCATATTCACTCAGTACACACACACTAACACAATGACATTAAGTAGTCAAAAACATAAGTTAAACGATTTCTAGAGTTTTTATAATTATCCTCTCATTTAAACATTTACCTACTCATTTTGGATAATGAGTAGTAGCAGCTTCGTTACGTCACTACTAGATTATCCCCATGCTTTATAGGCACGACGTAAGGAGGTTGTTAATATGAAAGTAATTTATAATGTCCAATGTTAGTGTCGAATTCATTGCTTTCGGGTTCCCAAGTTCATTGTAAGTAGTTCTGATGACTTTTACGTTTATGTTCAACTTCCAGTACGGGTAAGATCCCCTAGCACATCTACTAAGGAGAGTCGAAGGGAATAACATATACAATGATTCAAAACTACTGATATTAGTGTACAGCCCATAGTGTCGGGGTCACTGAGATACATAGTAATACTTCTTGTGCCATTTAGCCATTTAGCCATGTCACCTTGATTTTGAATTAGCAGAGGCAGCATCGAAGGCGTTGCTCGCATAGCTCTAATATATATATCAGCATAACTCCGAAATATGTGGAGGAACTTTTACCAAACGTTGTAGACATATTACTTTCAAGCTAAGAAAAAAATATTGTGGTAGTAAGATGTCCCAAGGAATGGAAGTTAGGAGGAGTAACATGTAAAAGTAATGTAAAATGAGTTATCGTTGTGTGTTATCCATAGTTTTCTGGGTCCTTGAGATGAATAGTGATGTACCCAATGACATTTACGTCCAAATTCATCTCCATCTTCAGAGGATGAGAAGCTGGGAGATCTGAAAATTAAAATGTCAAATTACTGAAATTATTGTCGAATTTATAGTTTTGTGGTCGGTAAAGCGTTTCTAATAACTTTGGATGGTAGTTTATATCCCCTTCAAGATGGGCTTTTCAATCATATCAATTTCCCACCGTGAAAAGAAATGACTGTCTCAACTAGCATATGTACCAAGCCAACCTTCGCAATCGAGAAAAACTGTGTAGATGTATGTTTCGTCTTTTAAATGAAATAAGACGTTAAAATCAGAGATGGAGTGGGGCGGTGGTTCAAATGGGTCAAGATTTGTGAGTGGCGTCAGTTGATCGTGGATCAACAGGACGTGACCTACTGCGAAACATCACTCACCGGGACTCACACTGACCCACCAACCCATTCTGCTCAGTGCATTGCAGACATCTGAACACCGATGAATTTGTTTACTTTTTACTTTGAAGACCTTTATTTTTCTCTTTTTCATTTGTATCTAATGAAGAAGGAAGTTCAGGCACTTTTGTATTTTGCTATTTGCAATTGTAATAATAGCAATAGGATTTACTACTTTTCTATTGAGATACAGCCTGGTAGTTTTAAGAGGAGCTAACTACTGGAAAAATGTTTTATTACAAGTATAACTTCTTTAGTCAGTGGAGAGGATGATGTGGATCATGGGTCAGAGTTGATGATGGATTTTATTTTAGTGGGTCGGAGTGGGTCTCAATGTTTCAGAGTGGTTCATAGTGGGTCAGTGTGGGCCACGGTAGATCAATGGGTCACATTGCGTGGTGGGTCATCGTGGGTCACAGTCGGCTGTGGGTCAGTGTCGTGGATCACGATGTGTGGTGGGTCGTGTGTTGTGGATCAAGTTTTCATTGATCCACACCATCTCTGGTTAACATTATACTAAAGAGAAGAGGTTCCGAAGGTACGCGACGGAGATTTTGCTCAAATTTTGCACATAGATAGTACTCCACCAGAAAGCATTAAATCTGATATGGTTCACGGTATCACTTCATAGAACTCGAGATAGAGGTATTTGTCTGATTGGTTAAATTAAGACATTAATAGTTTATCCTTCTACAAGGGAAGTTTTCTTCATCGTTTCCGTGGCGAAGTCGGAAGAGTACGCGGCTAGTAAACATAAGGTTGAAGGTTCGCGCCTAGCTGAGAGTATTTGTTGTTTTGGTGTTTTGTAGACTCACCTGAACATAAACAAATCACACATATAGGCAATTTAACATATTTTTGGGGAGTAGTTTTATGGTTCGTTGGCGTTTCGTCGCGTCTCTGCCGCTATGGTAAAATTTTCAAAATCGAACTATGGCCACCGCGAATCGTAGCTGCGCGGACACAAATATTTGGTGAGAGATCGATAGTTGACTATCTGTGGTCCACCGACGCGACGCTTACAGTTTGGCGTAGTGAATGATGTCCTTGCCTTCTAGACGTCTTGACTACCGACGTCGGCAGTATACTAGCTTTTAGTATTCTGATACAAACCGTCTATCGTTCATGTGTATACACAGTGTTATAATAATAATAATAATAATAATAATAATAATAATAATAATAATAATAATAATAATAATAATAATAAGTAGTAGTAGTAGTAATAGTAGTAGTATCATTTCTAATAGAATAATTATATTGTCTACGTATTATCTAGCTAGGACTCCACACAGGATTTGGCTCGTTTTAGTTCGAATCGACCAGAAACTCGACCCTAATCCGAGTCGATTTGGAGGAAATTTTTCGCGCCGACTTGTAGAGTAGACCTCAAAGATGTTTGTTTCGAGTCGAGTCAAATTTCAAAGGAAAGTCGCTCGTGCCCATCCCTACTAATGAGAGCTTAATCGGAGTTAAGCGAAATCGAAAGTCACACTATTTACCTAAGCGACCCCGAAAACTACGAATTCGACACTAATATCGATCATTTTCTAGCAATCTTTCATATATATCTCCCTCCCATTCACCATAGCTAACCCGACAGTACTCTTTTTCAGACTATAAGAAATATAGTTAAAATTACTCTAGGCCAGTGGTTCTCAACCTAATTCCTATCACGATCCCCTTTTATCACATCTCCTCTTGCCAGCGACCCCGTTATAATTTATTTTTTTATAAGCTTCTGTAGGATTATTTAACATGCCTATTTCTGTAATAGTAAAATCCATTTCTTGTTTATAGTGAAAAGTGGCGTGCCATGGAAAATCAGCGACCGGGGCGAAAGTATACGACGATGTCCCCGTACATATGAGTGAGGTCGACAGATTAGCTGCGAAGCGCCACCATGGTTTTCGAAGCGCCAATATAAGTTTCAAAAGTAAACCCTGCTTTTCCTTGATTTTGAGCACTTTTTATTACGTTTTCTTTCTATTTTATACATGTGCACATGCATTTTCCTAACGTGAGTAACACACTTCCTCCGAATTTGTGCCTTCTTTCTTCGGCGCCCGGGACTCCGCCCCGCGCCAAGGCACTGATAGTGGATATAGTAACAGTAATATATTCCCTACGATTAAGGTGCTGGTTCAAAATAGACGTTAAACTCCTTCATTGAAGAGGCCATTAAAGAAGCTGATCTAAGCCCACAACTTCTTAAAAAACTAATAGAATTTGGCAACTGCAGCTAGCAGGCGAGTAGGCATCCCGGTCACTACAGGAAGGCGATGGATTCGGCAATATGGTGCTACAGGTCAGACTAGTAATTTACGATCTCTTAGTCGTCCTCATGTGTCTACCGAGGTAGAAGATGCGAGATTAGTAAACAAAGTCGGTTAGACCCACTAAGGACGTCTAGACAGCTAAGGGAAGGTTCTCACTTTCCTGGTAGTAAGCAGACAGCTCTGTGAAGAATTCGTCATGCTGAGTTACGTGACCGTGTTGCTGCCGTGAAAGAAAAACTCTCAGATGAACACAAAATTTACAGTCTCGCGTTTGCAGATGCGAATGGGGGTCGCAAACTGGGAAAACGTAGTTTTCTCAGATGAATCCATATTACAACATCAACTGATGGACGCCGTTTTGTGTATTGTCCGAGAGGCACCCGATATGATCCTGGATATATGGCTGCTCGCAATCGCAGTGGCCATGTATATATATATTTCATGTTGGGGTTGGATTTCCAGTCGCGGTGCAGGACAGCTTCAAAGAATTGGACATATGGACAGTGCTCAATGAGTAATATCATGGTGTCATTCGTACGATTACTTCAGCTTGATTATGTAATTCAGTTCCACCAAGACCAGTCGCCAGTACATACTTGCCGTGCAGTTCAGGAATGGTTCGCAGGGCAGCCTGAGATTGATTTAATTGACTTGCCGCCTCGTGGAGCAGACCTCAATCCCATGGAAAATATGTGGGCAGAGGTGAAGCGTACTCTAAGGGACAGTTGGCCTGAAGCAGATCCACCAAGAACTCGGGATGACCTGTGGCATCTTGTTTCTGAGACATGGCTGGAGGTAGGAGGAGATAGATTCGTCACCCATTTGATAGATTCCATGCCCAGAAGAATGGAGCGTGTAATAAAAACAGAAGAGTCTTGGATACAATATTAATGTCCTCATCTTAACTCCCGAAAACAGGCCTTTTCAGGGCTACCTAAACGTTTCTGAAAATATTTCTAGGAGTAAACTGATTTTTGTGCAATTCTACTAACAAAAATATACGATGCAGACTTTGAACTCACGACCTCATCATTGGCAAGCCCGTACTTTACCAGTGAGCTAACATGAACACACAAACCCAATGTGAAGAAACATGACTTTGAATTTCCGGTGTTCGATGACAATGATACTCATACAAGTTGCAAATATCGTATTCAATTTTGGATATAACGCTACACACACACACACATGCACAAAGCGAGAGAGAGAGAAAGAGAGATGAATATACAAAAGCATATCAGCGTATTGAAATGAAACTCTATGTAACCGTTCTAAAGACAATTTCTGACTCTTCTCTTGATGTTAAGGGGATCGGGAAAAGTCTGTCTGGAACCACGATCCGACTTTGGATACTCTGTTTATACACTTTCTATATCACTAGGAATATACTGTATTTCTAAAATGTAAATGACATAGCAGCAAATAAATACACTACATAATGTATTTATTGCTATTAGACGATTTTCTTAATTTGTATGTAACATTCTCATATATAATACCGACGCACTGTGAATACGTATCTCAGTTGTTCTATTTTAAACATAACTACTTATGTTCTGCAATCATTATATACATACATACATATATATATATATATATATATATATATATATATATATATATATATATATATATATATCATTCGTAACATGTTTCTAGCGATGTATAACAGGTACTCAAGACAATGACATTAATATGCACTTCAAACGCTGTTTTTTGTTCTACTTTGACTTATATTTTAGTACTCAGGCAAGAATTATGTTCTATGTCTTAACTCTGAGCATTCTTTTACATACGGAAAGATTCCTTTGCGTATCTAAATGTACTTTTACGTATGGAGAGCTAAATGAGAAAAAAGCATGTGCTGACATTAATACAAGGTTTCGAAATATTGTATCATTAAGTATTTCAATCAATGTTTTTTTTCTATACTTAGTAACAAGTCTTATTATATTCAAAAGAAGAAAAACACATCTGCAAAATTTTTCCCGATTTCAAAGATTGGCTTGGAGGTTCGAACCTGTTTTTTTTTCAAAGAAACCCGAAGTTGAACTTAGAAAATTTTTGCCTCAAAATAGCAATAAAGAGAGCAGCCAACCTTTATGAGACAGGGTGTACATATTTAAGTAGGTCACGTAACTGAAGGAGTCTTAGGTTCCGTACGAGAAAGAAATTACGATAAATAAATATATAAATTTACATTGGAATCATTAATAATCAACAATATCAAAATAGCAGAGAGAAAAGAACTAGAAAGCAGTCAGGTATCCTATTCCAGTATTTTCATGGTGGAAATGAAGAAACAGAGAAATTGAATATTAATGCTATAACTCGGCAGTAATATATTAATATCTAAATGTGGTGTAAATTGTGAATATGATTCTAAACACCATCAAATGTGAAACAATTACTCCTTTCATGCAACGTGAATATAGATATTACACCGACAACGTGTTTCTTATCAAGACTGATTCTTTCTCTGACTTAGGAATTATATCTGTACATGACTTCTTCCTCAAGAAATACATCGACCACATTGCTTCTTGTAGTAGCTTCTCACCAAACGACAGTTTGTCATTTGAAAGCTTTAATTTAAAATATAAGCAAAATTATACAGCTAAAGAAAGAATGCAAGGCGAATATGCAAAACGATATTCTCTGTTGTCTGCTATTCTCAATTTTGAATTGTTCACAAGTTTCTTAATGCTTTTAGATAGATAATATTTTCACTCGAAAGATGTAGAAACACTGACTCACAAAAAACACTTGTCGCGTCTCTCTCTCACTTGAGGACCACACACTCACATCATAGAGACGTGCACACACAAAAGCAATTGGTCTAACGGCTCCTTTTTTTAACATACGCTTGTCCGCCCAAAAGAAGGAAATTCTGACGGTTGACAAAAGTGAACCCCGGAGCCCTCTGCAGGAGGCAAAAATACTATTTAAGGATCAGATCTTCAAGGAAGGACGATCGGCCAGAACATAGTCCCCACCTTGAAATGCTCGCATTTCAAGAACATGAATATTATAGTGAGATATGTAATGCAATAAAATGGAAAACAACACCAATATGTATATACAAAATAAACAAGTAAAGGAAATCGAGACACTAAATATGAAAGAAATACTACAAGCACAACATGAAAAAAAAAGAAAAAAGAAAATCAAAACATGAAATATGAATAAGTGTATCATTAACACAATATGAAAAGTTGATATTTGAATGCACGAGTATGTTGTAACGTTCCTATTTAGATAGGAGCTCGTTACTCGGTACGGGCCTCCCACCGGTGAAAACCCGCCACATTTGAGAAACAATACATATATTTTTAAATTAAGAATAGTTCCCAGAAATCCTAAGGACCACCATATGTTCAGCTTAATTATAAATACCATATAACCTTCCTAAAAAATTAGGCCAATCGCAAAACCATAAATAGGTCAAGGATTTTAATTTTAGTTTCGTTAAGTAATAAGTCAATTATTTAGGAATCTCTTCTTTATAACAAAATCAATCGACATTACAAATTTCCTTACATGTCATTAAACTTGCTGCTACTAATTGGACACATTAAATCAAATGCAAGTAAAATTAATATTTGTCCCAATAAATCTCAACTTAATCGTGTACCACGACAACCTAAAATGATTTGGATAATTGTACCGAATGTTCAAACATATATACATATATCGAATATAAGAAGTTATAAGTATGGTTAACACAAAATGTTTATATCCCATTTAATCCAACAGTTAAGTCTCCATTAGAACTATATGAATTCGATTTAAATTTAAGAAGATTATTAAACAACTCACCAGAATATTAAGTAAATAACAGTCTACACTTTAGAATGTCAAATTGAATTCACTTGTAATATACACACAACTCTTTAATAGAATAATTTACAAATTTTCGATAGATAGAGCTTACTATTGCAAGGTTTTACCGAGTACATTTCCAGCACACATCTGATGAGGATAACTCAAGTGCTGGGTGAAGTAACAACAATCACCACTAGAGGTGCTATATTCAAAATTTGACAAACGAAACTAGTTTATCGAAGACTCGAAATAGAATGAATGTATATAATAACTTACAGCCCCTTTTTCTTGGTAACTAGCAGAGTGACATGTTACAATGTCTATCTGTTTGCATCAAACGCTGAACAAGAGAGCTTCACAATGGGGTGCCTTAAATCCCCAGCAGCTGTTTTTACGGTGACAGTTCGCACAAGTCCATCACTACCACTATGGATGCCTTTGACATGATCCAGGCGGGATAAATACTCTTGAGACCAGCACTGAACAAAATGTTGTACCATTTGCTGCACTAATTGCCATCTCTTCAGGTGGAAAATTTTCGACAAGGTAAAATTTTGTATCGGTACAACAAGCATCGGTTCTCCTATAAGGAAATGTGCTGGTGTTAGCGCAGATAGGTCATTAGGTTCTTCAGATAAGGGTATAAGCGGACGTGAATTCAAAATCGTTTCAATCTGGGTCAAGATGGTATTCATCTCCTCATATCTCAGAGTTGCATTACCCACAATTCTTTTAAGATGATGTTTCACACTACATACACCAGCCTCCCACAAACCACCAAAATGGGAGAAAGAGGGGAGATTGAAATGCCATCTTATACCCTTTTCACTCAGGTAGGAAGTCAGTTAGTTTCCTTCGTATGCACACTGTGTTCGATCAGGTCTCTGAATTACTTATTGGCTCCTACGAAATTCTTGGCGCAATCACTATACATATCACTAGGGAGCCCTCTCCGAGATACAAAGCGTTTTAACGCCGCTAAAAATGACGTACCGCTTGTGTCAGACGCTAGCTTGACGTGTATTGCTTTAGTCGCAAAACATACGAAAAGAGCAATGTATGCTTTGTATTCCATTCGGCTTCTCCCATGACTGTTTTTTTAATACCAGAGGTCCCGCATAATCTACACCTGTGTGAGAAAAGCATCTACTTGGGTTTACATGAGCCGGGGGTAACGGTCCCATAATTCGAGTTTCTATTCTGGCCTCGAATCGATGGCACCTTACACATTTTCGAATGATGCTTCTTACTAAATTTCTAGCACCAACAACCCAGAATCTTTGACGAAGAATTGACAAAACTAATTGAGGACCCCCCGTGGAGCGTATTGAGGTGCTCCCTTTGAATTAAAAGCTCTGTAAGCTTGTGTTGTTTTGGCAATAAAACTGGATGCTTTTTGTCTATGGTGATGTTTGCATTTTGCAGTCTTCACAAAACACGCAAAAGCCCATTACTATCAATGAAAGGAGTTAGACACAAAACAGGACTCTTGGGTGGAAGGGGTTGGTCAATTTTCAAACATTGCAGTTCCTCAGGAAATGCTTACTTTTGAACTTGTTTCACTAAACACATTAAAGAACCTTCCAGCTCTTCTGCTGTTAATGCGCCTTGAAGCTTCTGGAAGGAGTTTCTGCAGTTGTAAATAAAGCGACGACACTAGGCTACAACGCGTTTCACTTTGAGCAGAGATGAATAACGGCTAGCGATATCATCCATCGTAACTACACACATAGCACTGACACACTTTTTCCTTTCTTCCATCACCTTGTCAGATATGGGAGGTAGTCCCGCAGCCGTTGGCAATACTGTATCATGCAACCAGTTAAAGACCGTTTCACCGTAATGAATGACACAATAATTCACTAGGGTTCACAACCCTGGAGGCACAATCAGCAGGGTTTAGCAAGCCGTCTACAAAACCCCATTGCGCTGCACGAGCTGTTTGTTGTATTTGCGCGACACGATTCGCCACAAATGTTTTCCATTTGTCAGGGGAAGAAGTAATCCATGCCAACACAATCTGTGAATCGGTAAATGCCTTTACCTCTTGCACCTCAAGCACAAGGGTGTTTGAGATTGCGTTGAGCAACTTCGCCAATAACAATACAGCGCACAACTCCAATCGAGGGAGAGAAACAGTTGGAGCCACTTTTGTTTTTGCAGCAATTAGTTTCACACTGGCTGTTCCGTTTGAGAGCTCGGCCCGCAAATACAGCACTGCAGCATAAGCGCGCTCGCTGGTATCTGAAAACCCAATTATTCGATATTTTTGACTGTTGGGAGGTATGATACACCGCTCAACTTGTGCTTCCTCTAATAGGAACAGCTCTTTGCAATATTCCTTCCACTCCGTGCATATTGAACTAGGGAGGTTTTCATCCCATTCCAAGTTTTCCTTCCACAACGACTGTAGAAGAACCTTCGCCATGATGGTTACCGGTGAAAAGAAACCAGGTGGATCGAAGATTATGGTGATCTCAGATAATATCATGCGCTTGGTCCACACGTCATGTTGCAAGAGGGGAGAAATATTGAATCCAAACTCGTCACTGACTGGTGACCACTGCACTCCGAGGGTATTTTGGTGTCATCGTTGAACTTGAAAGGCACAGACACTTTATGCATATGAGACTGTACGGTTATAAGCACTTCCGGTTCACTGGATGCCGATTTTCGCAACTCGAAGCCTCCTCTTCTCAATAGCTCGATCAGTTGTCGTTGAAGCTCGATGGCTTCTGGCACCGAAGCCGCCCCTGAAAGGAGATTATCCATGAAAAAGTCCCGCTTGACCACTGGAACACCCATGGGAAAGTGCTTACCCTCATCTTCTGCCAGCTATTGAGACACCGTGTCGCCAGGAAAGGTGGACTTGCAGTACCATAGGTTACAGTCCGTAAACGAGTCCTGAATGGGCAAATCAGGCGATTCACACCACATAATTCTCATGTAATCTCTGTCCACATTGTTTCCTAACACAGCACGATACATTTTCGCTATATCAGCACACAGGGGAATCTTGTGGCCTCGAAATCGCACTAATAGTGGGAATATGTCATCATGGAGTTTGGACCTGATCATAAGTTTATCGTTCAATGATACACCAGATGACGTTTTGACAGTGGCGTCAAACACCTCATAATTTTGTCGTTGAACTATTATGCAGTTTCTATCGCTACGGGCGACCCAATGGGTTCCACTCATTTTTCACTACACAATAATAAAGGAAATACGTCTCCACCTAGCAGTATGTTCACAGGGCCCACCACATTGAACGTTGGATCTGCGAGTTTGATATTGCTTAAGTTATTCTACAAGCTTGGGTCAGGGATCGGTGCTTTAAGTAGATTAGATGTAACCTTGGGCACAACCACTGCCCTGATTCTGAAAGTTTCGCTGTCGTCACCTACTGCTTGAAATTCTACATCCGTCACTGCACGAGAGGCACCCACACCTGCACCCGTTATTCCGGAAACCAGTATTTTTGTCTTATGTTTTGTTAGTCCTATCTTCTGTACACAATTTTCCGTGACAAATGACGTCTCGGATGCAGAATCGAGCATTGCATGGAATGGGCGCCAAATATCATTTCTGTTTTTCACCTTTATAATTGCTGTTGATAAAAACACATGCGGAGTGTTTCTCTTGGCTGCAACATGTGAAGAAACAGTTTGTTGTCCATCAGATGAAACCGACGCGCTTTGAGGCTCACTGCGATCATAGTGGAGTAATGTGTGGTGTCGCTTATGGCACACACGACAACTAGATGAGGAACACTGGGCACTTTTGTGGGATCCGCGTAAACAATTAAGGCATAGCTCTTTGTTCTTCACAAACGACACACGATCCGCTACAGAACGTTTTTGAAAATCAGGTCCTTATGAAGAGAGTGTTTAGCATTATATAACTTAAGGGGCTTTGTTTGCTCTGGGTCACTGTATGATGTGTCACTGCTTATTTCTTTTCCCGTTGCTTCATTGTATCACTCAATGATGTAGCCTTTGTTCCGCTGCCACTAGAGACTGCGAGGGCGCGTGCGTGATGATCTATGAAGTCCGTTAAATCTTTAAATGAGACTTGTTCATTTGATTTCTGTGCTAGTTCCCACTGCCGACGCGACTCACTATTGAGTTTTCGGTAGTGTGGTACACTAGAATAGCGTCCCAATGTTCTACGGGTTGTCCCATCACTTTTAACGAACGCGTACACTCGACCGTCGTATCGATTAATTTCAGCAACGCGGTAGCCGATTCTTGGTGAATGACCGGTTGCGTAAATTAACGGTTTTAAAATCGTGTTCACGATGTCGCGCTTGTTTTGATAGCGAGAGTTCAGAATGTTCCACGCTTCCTGATAATTAATATCCGTAATTTGCATAGCCTGGATTAGTTGCGCGGGTTCACCTTTTAAACTTGTTTTCAAGTACTGCAGCTTTTGAGCTCCCGAGAGCTTCTCGTTGTTGTACACCGATGCAGTAAACAAGTCCTTAAATGATAGCCACTCGAATAAGTTCCCGCTAAAAGTTGGCAACTGTAATTTCGGTAATTTCATTTTACTACACACTTGAGCTTCACTGTTGGGAGGGGATTGTGTCGTTGCTTGCAAATCCATTAGGGACACACTTAGGGCTATAAGCCTGCTTTCCATTTCTGCGAGCTCTTCTTCTTCTTCTTTGATAAACTATTCATCATTGGAAACTGCAACTATTTCGTTCAAAAGTTGAGAACACTCTTGTTGGAGCTCGTTGACCTTCCCGCTATGAACCAATTTGGCGTTTGCATTGTTTTGATACAGCAGGCTCACTGCCTTTTCCTGTCGTATAATTTTTGGTTTCAAAGTACGTTTTTTGACAGTTAAGTTCTCCATTGCCTTTGAACGTCACTCACACTAAAGAAAACCAACACTCACAAAAGTTCACCAAAGCTGCACTTTTTGCTTCATTTGGCCCGGAGGACCATGTAGAAGCTTCTCACCAAACGACAGTTTGTCATTTGAAAGCTTTAATTTAAAATAGAAGCTAAAAAAAGAATACCAAGTGAATATGTAAAACGATATGCTCTTTTGTCTGCTATACACAATTTTGAATTGTTCACAAGTTTCTTAATGTTTTTAGATAGATAATTTTTCACTCGAAAGATGTAAAAACACTTGTCGCGTCTCCCTCTCACTTGAGGACCACACGCTCACATCATAGAGACGCACACATACAAAAGCAACTAGTCTAACGGCTCTTTTTAAAAAAAAAAAAAAAAAACATACACTTGTCCACCCAAAAGAAGGAAATTCCTATGGTTGACAAAAGTGAATCCCAGAGCCCTCTGCAGGAGGGAAAAATATTATTTAAGGACGAGATCTTCAAGGAAGGGCGATCGGCCCGAACACTTCTGAAGCATCTAGGTTTTAAATGTCTAAATCATTTCTTTCATTTTCCCCACCATCTTCACTTGTTCGTCTCTGTTACATGTTAGTGAGACTATAGCCCTATTTGCAGTTCTAATCATGCAAGTATTGAAGAAAATTGAAAAGAATAAAAAAATCGCTGATAAACTGCCCTTATGCTCACCACAGTGTTGGATACCACAAACCTGGGTTGCCTCATTTGCCATTGAATTTTGGAGAGCAGAGGACAAATATCTGCGTAAATTAATCACCTCAAACGGTTCTTTATTATTGCACTCAGTTTCACGGTGTATATTATCACGAACTATCAGATGGTGGCAATTCTATTACATGATAGGTGCTATAAGGTGCATCCCAATTACAAAATTAGAAGCTTACCTTGCTCCCGCAATACTCTTCTTTTATTTTATGTTAATGCTTCGAATAACGCTGGGATCATGCTCGCAACCATTTGTTAATATCATCGCTGTCTGCTTATGCAAATCCTATAAAGAAAATGAACTCCGAATTCCCGGACTTCAATAGATTTCTTTAACTATATTCCCTTTAACAATTTGTCTGGAATTATCGTTTGCAATATTACAGTGAATAAGCATATAGAAAACCAGAGCGCTTGGTCGCAATTAAAACTTAACATTAAGAAATAACATTTGACATTAAGAAAAAAACTTCGGTAGAAATAACAGTTATGCATGTGTTGGTGGCCGGTAATAGATGCAAACGAAACGTTAAAAGTGAATAAGGTTAAAGAAATCTAGTGAATTCTAGAAATTAAGGGTTCATTTTCTTTACAGGAGTTAAACAATACAAGATATAGCTGTACATATGTAAATGTTTCGACTTCATTTTAGATAGTTAATTAGTGTGGGAAATACCACACGTGAGGTAATTCGAGAGACAACCGATACAGCATTTTATGATTTTATTTAGTTTTTATGAAATAATGGAAACGTACTTACCCAATATGGAAGGGTCGCTTAAAATTCCCAGATTGTCTACCAGCCAAGTAACAAAAACAATAATAATGCTCACAATAAAATAGCAGAAATAGTCCCATGTAAAGGAAGCCAACCAATACAAGAATTTGTTCGTGCCTGTCATTAGTTGCAATTGTTTAACTTTTGAGACTCGCTCCATTAATGGGAAGATTGCATAATAAGCCATGAATATTAGCATTCCAGTAGGAATCATATACATCCACATCACGCCACGTATCAACGAAATTACATTCCACCAATTATACTGTGCAACCTAGAAATAATCAAAATTATGACTTTTAAGAGAAACTAAGAAGAGTAAAATAAATAAATAAATTCCTATTATGTTATGAATTAGTTTCACAAGGGCCCCTAATTTAATTTCCGGATGTGGCAGCCCACGATATATGGGACAGATTTACTGGGGAATTTTTTTAAAACAACTCTTCGTTGATGTTAACAATATATATATATAATATGCCTCCAAATTTTGCGTATAAGGAAGTCTGAAGCAAGGAATACTAGCCTCTCGCTATTTGGCTTGAAATAATGAAGCTATTACCGGAAAATTTTCAAGCAATGATTTTTTTTTTCAAAGTGAGTTTAACTGAAGCAGAATCGTTAGAACTTTTTGAGGGAGAATCTTCATCTCTCTATCATAAACGCAAATCCATCATTTGTCTGTTTGGGGAATTTTGACGAGGGAGGATGTCTTTGAAATACTAATGGCATATTCGCTTTCAAAAGACCAGGATCAGGGGTTATCAATATTATCCCGGGTCGAAAAGTCAGTCGACAACTTGGACCTTTCCACATGATGAACTTCCTATAAAACTGAAAAGGGCACGAAACATTCACCAGAGAAAGGGAATATTTTTCTAAGGGAAAGGATATGAATATAGCCACCTTTTCCTCTAAAAGATAAAAACGATGGTCAGTTCTAATTGATAATTGATAGTTTACCTGCCAAATACTTAAAAAAAAATCGTGACATGTAATCAAGGATCTCTGTGTTTTTCTTTCGAACCATGACATTGCTTCTTTACACACTGAGATACAGACAATTCAACTATTAGAGGATTCACATGTCCAGTTTGTTATTTATCCTACCTACACTCCAGATCTAATTCCAAGTGACTTCTTTTTATTCCCTGAAGTGAAAGAGAATATTCAGAATTAACGTTTGACAATTGCTGGAGTGTACTGGTAAGCAGTTGTAACCAGTAGCGTATACAAAATATCAGGAGGAAAGTTCTAGCACTGAAGTTCGTATAGTCACAGGAAACGCGTGATTTTATAAACTTAATTTAATATGGTAATGTTTACTATTTTTTAAAAATAATATCGTGTTGGTGGCGGAAGGAGTAAACCCAGCTCTTGGCATCTATTACACACTATCTACGATACGTTGTGAGGCTCCATTTTAATTTTTGAAGCATTTAGTAGTACCATTCCACTGTTGCTGGTCTCATGACAGTGAATATGACAATTTAAAAAATGTAACTCTCCTTGTGTGTGCTACTGGCTGTTACACAAAAAAGATGCACAAAAAAGATTGCAGTGGATGTTTCCAGATATGACTTCAAACGATACCATGCTATATAAACCGTGAAAAGAAGTACTTCGAGAACATATGACAACTATTTGGAATGTCCACTTCTAGTTTTCCAGTATCCAATACTTAAACCAGAGGCGACACCACAGTTGATAAACACAAATATTGTCTATGCAATAATCTTGTATATACTATAAGTTATATACAGTATATATTTATGTCTTTATCTACCTATCCGTATAATTTATAGTATACTTAGTATACATATACTAAGTCGTATATAAAATATATAGAATGGAATAATTATTGATAAACTGTAAAGGCCTAATTCAGAAAAAAATGCTTCGCAGATCTACTTTTGGAAGTGATACTATGGAACCTTGAAACTGGCTAGAATGTCATTTTTATCAAGTGTAAAGTTGGAACTTTTGTGTGAGATTTCTAACCTGCTCTAGCTTGGAATCACAAATTCTACTGTAGTTCTTCATTTCTTTCGTTTCGCCCTACTTACCTCACCTGTTACGATTTGATTGGTAATGTCCAAAAATACACCCAAAATATCACGTAAAGAATGTTGCAAATACAAAATGTCACAATATCAGTATTTCTTTCCTTCCTTTTGTGGAAAATGTGTATTATAGAAATTAAGTTAGTAATTAAAATAAAATGTGCTAAATATATCCATTTCATGATGGAAGCAACAAATGTTCCATTTTCTGCTGACGCGTTCAAATGTTTTCATACAATGTTATCTAACCACTAATCCCGTAAATTTAACCACCGCGATTGATCACTTAAACAGTGACATTGGAAGTATCTGCACATGGGCACGTAACAATGGACTGCAAGTAAACCCAACCAAATCAAAATATATCATGCTTGGTTCTCGTAAACTACTCTCTACAATCAATATTACAAACCTACCGAATGTTCTTGTAAACAACGTAACCATTCCTGTAAGCGATAGCGTCAATAGCCTAGGACTCCAGATTGATAAATTCCTAAATTTGACAGACCATATTAATAGAGTATGCAAGAAAGCTTACGGCTTCCTCCATTCTCTTCAGCGTTTAAAAAACCTTCTTCCGGAATCCATTAAAGCGTCCCTGGTTCAGTCATTGGTAATCTCTCGTTTAGATTATTGTGATGCAGCATATGTTGATTTAACCGAAGATCTGGCAAAACGTTTACAGCGCATTCAGAATGCCTGCGTTCGATTCATATTTAATAAAAAGCGCTTCGACCACATCTCCCATTGTTATCAGCAACTAGGATGGTGCAATCTAAATACCCACCGCCGCATTCATTCTCTAACACTTTTATATAAAATAATTAATTGTAAGAAACCTACTTATCTATCATCTAAATTTAAATTTCTCGGCGATACTCACCCACTAAATACCCGTTCTAAAAGAAATATAACACTCGCCGTTCAAACGCATAAATCTAATTTCTTTTCCAGATCTTTTACATTATTTGCCACCAAAGGTTGGAATGACACCCCTGAAAGCATCAGAAACTCTGGTTCAGTGTTGACTTTTAAACGTCGGCTTAAAGAATATCTATCTAATGAAGGTCTTCAGTAAGTAAACAAAAGAAAAAAAAAGTTGTTACACACGAAACTATTCCTTGCGTTACCATGCAGTCGTTCGTTTTTTTCTCTCTCTCTTTCTATTTCTTCTTATTTTCTTTTCTATTCCCTTCTGATACATGTGTATGAACGTATACATTATACACAATCACTTAAGTATGTGCCTCATTTTATCTATAGATAGTGAATCATAGAAATGTATTTTATGTTATATATAATCAAGATTGATGTCTTTGTTTCTCCTTGTATAGTTTAACATGTCTTTAGCATTTTCTCTTGTTTGTTTTAGTGTTTATTTTATATGTAATAAGTTTCATTTTCATTTTCCATGTTTTATTTTCTGTATTGTTCTGTATGTTGGTAGCTCTTTAACGTGCTTAACTGTATATCATTTTTATTCTCGTCGTAAAAAAAAAGAAAAAGAAAAATATGAGATCCGACTGTAAAAGACAAATGTAAATGGTTGAGTGGAAGAAAAGGTTATGCCTTACCTCCGCCATTTTAAATAAGAAATAAATAAATAAATAAATAAAATACTAACACAACTACACCTCTTTTCAAAAAAAAAGAAGAAGAAAAAGAAAAAAGAAAGTGCGCAGATAGCTTTGTTAACGATGTTTTCGTGGCGCTGGCGCGTGATATTGACAAGTAGTTACAGATGACCCACTATCCTCTGTGGTAAAAGAACCTGGTGAAGGTCCTGGTATTTATTATGTTATACTGAAATGCTAGGAACATCGTAAAAGAAAAGAAAGTATTTTAAATTTGTACTTTGACAGGGCAAAAGTTTTCAGAATAAATTTTGGCTTGATGATTTGTTTATCACCGGTGAACACGGCAAGCTGAGAAATTGCTAATGAATTAAATTATTGATTCTTGTAAATGCAAATACGATATTGTACTACTTGTTAAGAAAAACTAGCAAAAATAAACTATCAATTAAATTAATACTATTAGAGAAGTAGAATAATTTAGATATGGAATCAACAGAATAACGCTCTTCTTCTTTTTCTTCTTGTACTACTACTACTACTACTACTACTAATAATAATAATAATAATAATAGTTTGAATATAACTACAAAATTTAATTTTAGTTTAACGTTTCTTCAGCACAAAGGCTGTACGAGTGAGTTTAGCGGGTGATCGAAACTATCGAAACTAGCGGAGATAAAACTCAAATCATTCGCATGAGAACGTTAATCACTGAAGCTAGCGAATACCTTATTTCTAATTAAAATCACTCAGCACAAAATAAAAATGTCTCGAATGATATTGCAAAACATGGGTTAATAAAAGGGATATAAAATCGGATTTATATGGAAATCAAAACTCCATATTTTGTGTTTCATTTTGATAAAAGATATAATTCAGATACGTGAATTATTGGTATACCAGTTTCTATATACCTTTTCTTTATTCATATTTTAAAATATCGTAATGGATTTCATTGTTCGAGAAATATATTTCCATCAAATACATGAAAGTACGGTAAACGATCCTTTTCACTCCAATATAAGTGTACTACAATATAACGGACGTGGTTCTATTTATAATCATCAACATAATGTCTGCATCTGTAAACCACACCAAGTACGTTTCTACTACAAGTTACTATAAGAAGCTGACGACAGGAACCATAGTCACCACTGGATCATGTAATGGAAGAACACCAACGCCACGCTTTCCAGGAGGAGGTGTAAAATTCCAACCATCACCACAACCGATGTCTGTCTCGGCTGGTCAACAGTCCTCTCTTAGCTTACTCTCTAGCTCTGAGAGATCCTAACTTAACCCAATCCTTCTAGTTACCTGGAGCTCTAAGGCCTCCTGTGCACTTAGCTAGCTGTGAAGCTTTGTTGGGAACTTAAACTCTGTCTTAGCTTGCTCTCTAGCTCTGAGAGATTCTAACCTAACCCAAGTCTTCTAGTTACCTCGACAGGTCCGTAGCTAGGAGGGGGCGAGGTGGGGCTGAGCCCCCCTGTGACTGCTTTCAGTTCCCCCTGAAACTTTCATCAGTGTTTTAAATGCTTCTATATAAAGAAACGAGCAATGCATGGAAATATTGTTTCTCTTTTATCGTATTCCGACTTTGGCCACAGACTAATGTTATGAGAAATACTTTGTCGGAAGCATCAACATTTCATTTATTTTGCCAACTACACTACTTAAGTACTTTTATGAATGAACCAGATTGGTTTGTCTTCTTATTTCTGTTTCAACCCGATTGCAGTTGGTATACAAAGAACACCGCTGTCAGGTCTGGTGGCTTGTTCCATAAATAAGTCATCTTCAAATTCAATAAGGAAGGTTAGGGATGGAGCGTTGCTGTTGTAAAATGAGTTGGGGAAAATAAAAAAAACCGCTGCCAAACGAAAAGGGAATGAGATGAAATGTTTTGTCTTTCTTCCCATCTCGCCAATTTTCATCAACGTACAACAGAGGTTTGAAAATATAGATTTTTCATGGCAGTACAATAAATCTTTTTCTACGATCCATAAGTACTTTCGTATGTAGGGTCAGTAGCCACATTGCCATATTAAATGAATCTTGTAGCTGTCATAAAAAAACCTTCAACTGTGGAAGGCCGAGTGCCCTCACCTTCATCTGCATGTCAAAATGCAGATGAGTGCACATTTCCCTATCAATATGGTAATTGATGATAATTTGTGAATAAATTAATTGCTGATTAATTAGCATTCATTTAGCATATCATGTAACCTTTATGAATATTATTGGGTAAACACCGAGCGTAATACGATATTATTAATATGCTTTTGATATATATATTTGATTCATGTATATACTTTTATTCTGTCATAGTTTATGAATATCATTAAATTTTGCGTGCATCTCATTAATGGGAATTGAATGTATATATTACATGCGTTATTGGATTTACATACCCTGCATACATATTCTGCATATCAAGAATAAAGAAGAAATCATATTATATTTATTTACTTCATGTATAGAAGTTTGAACTTCGTGTTACTGAGAGAGCTTGAACAGAGATTCGTTTTTCTCTTGGCGACCGCATTCTGAGCTGAGAGTTTGTGTGAGGTCTTTGACTACTAGTGGGAGGAGAAAACCCTAGATGAACAAGCAAGACTGAAAGGATTGTTTATAGGAAGTATACTGGTAACTCTCTCTGTATAGAAATGTCTAGGTGGAAACATTGCTTACAGATGCACTCCAGGCTTTGTTGAAAAAGTCATAAAATTTTTAGCGTCACCACGATAGATTTTCAATTTCTATAGGTGTCATTTTTACACATTTGAAAAGAATCTCACACGTCCCAAGCTTCATGCGCCTCTCGAAGCAACGTTCGGTAGCGTCAGCGAACGGAGCTATCTCTCTTTCTCCCATGATGCACTGCGTATTTGAAAACTTGTACTTTATGTTGACTATTTTTATGTGTAAATCATTAATATTACCGTATTACGCTCACAAGTTCTTGGAAAGACCGTTTAAAATTCATGACTTATTTGTCATCGTGTTTCCCAGCGTACAAGACATTTAGATCTTGTGTTATTGTCAAAAATTACTCAAAACAACAGATGTTCCCATCTCTCTCTTTCTTGGCATGATGGCTGCTGGATTTTAGCAGACGTACATAGGGAGGCCAATGGAAAAAAAGACTTCCTACGCATACTATGAGTGATGTCATCTGTAAATATTGATATAATTGCATTTTGTGTATATATTACTACCTTTATGTGTATATAATCATGTGTTAATATTCTTTGTATAAGTACTACAAGTGATATAAGTTGTGTGTATCGTATTCCTGCCATAGACTATTGTTTTGAACAGGAACTTTCAAAACTGCCGCTCGCTACGATGAGGGCAGCACCTATCACGAGTTATTTGCTCGTTGCACGAGCAGGTTGGCGTTTCAAAGTGGTTTGACTGGAGAGACCACACACAGTTTAGCCTCCAGCTATGAAAACTCTTTGTGGCTATTCTGGGAAGAGCAAGTCCCTGAATTTCCTGGAATTCGCGGAGGTTACTAGCTTTTGGTGAACATTGTGTTGTTCAGTTGCTGCTAAAGTTCGAAAGTGTTTGGATGTTAGAACCCAGAGCGGTGAGACGCTCCGGTCCCCAGGAGCTCTGATGTTTTAAATTACATGGTCACCCATGTATCGCGAACTCGGGTGTTATAGTATACTTATTATGTGATAGTGATCCTCACAAGCCAGTGTGTGTGATGTATTGCAGTGGAATAGAAACAGTGAAATTTTACTTCAATTATCAAACACTTCATTATTCCAGAATTTAATTTACCATTTTACTATCAGACACCTGAACTGTGGCTATCTTGGCCATGCCAGTGCAAGCATTTTCAGTTTAACAGTATAGCTGTGAACTTAACTTTCATATAGGGCAGTGGCACTAACGTAGCATTCCTGTCATGGAATACTGTAATCTATATCAACAGATCTCAGCTGAGATCTAGAGGCCTGTCTTAGTAAACGACAAGGCCCCTCCTGAACGTTTAACAAGAATTTCTATGTCAGATGTGATGTATTTTTGACGTCCTCCATTCGATTACTGCGTCACCATCCAGGGACATTCAGATTCCCAGGAAAATGATAACGTCAGAACTAAGTGTATCCTGCGTGTGATTCCCATCACAGAAACTTTCCAGACCCTCCAAGTAAGCAGAGACGAGCAAAGAAATGGACATTAAGTCGACAGATTACCAACATGGAACTGTGTAAAAATTTCTGAATTGAGTTTAAATCTGTATTATTTTATATATAATATTTTTTTCATCCTCTCTACTCCTCCTCTCTGTATAGAGACAGTGAGAGACTATAAACTCATAAACATGAGGAGAGTTTTCTGTATGCCTAACAGCGTACCATTTTAAGAGGTCAGCCAGATCTCCAGTGTGTATATAATAATCTGTATCCAAGTTAATGATATATATATATATATATATATATATATATATATATATATATATCAGTGTGAATGGTGCACCAGTGAAAGTAATTTTCAAGTAAGTAAGTGTTAATGTAAATTGATATCTGTGCGAGTGTACCTCTGCCATCTAGCTATTGAGCTGGATAATAAATATCTATCTTCAACCAGTATCGAGAGGGTGTCTATTTTCCTGATTGGTGAGTATCCTATAGCTAATCCAAATGTTTTATTCTAGGATTGAGAGTTAAGGGAACATTTTCCCCTTTCTCTAGTACTTCTGACCACTTTCCTGAATGGGGCCCAGGAAAGCTTCACGCCCAGTGAACCAAAGAGACACAGCTATGAGTGTAAAGGGTACATAACAGACTGCTACCTGTTGGTTTGAAATTATTCCTTTTATGTTTTTTTAACCTTATTAAATGTTTGAGAACCCTTTACAAGTAGCTGCTGAGACCATAGCTGTCGTCAGAAATCCCTGTGATATAGTTGTATTAAAACCCTGAGATTTTTGTTTTAACTTTACTCATGCTCTAAAATTATCAAGTGTGGCAGTGGCGGCTCCAGAAGGAGATCACTCTTAACACTCCAAGAAGGGATTTACCTACATAAGAGCTTTTCATTAGTATTTTTATTTAATATTTACATAAATTTGAATATCCCTTGTCACTCCACCATCTTTTTATTTTGTTGTTGTGTTGGTGCTTTTGCCTTGTGAGCATAGTTTATATCTATTGCTCCTTGCACCTCACACAACCCGATCTTTCTATTTACTCTTTACATGTTACAACTTCTTATAAGCAAGAAAGGTTTCTCCACATATGCAGCACTGCACTCTAGTGGACAAACAGTGAACCCCCTCATTAAAAACGTATATTTTGGCGCACTTCCCCTCCCTGTCTAAAAGAATCCGTTGTTTCGGAAACTGTTTTTTCTTTTATGTCAGCGGGAGGGCGATAGCAGTAGCAAGCAAGACGTCCCAGAAAGTTGCGCATCGTTCACCTTCTTGCAAGATGGAAAAAAATGTGCTATGACCCTTTCAAGACGATGTGTACACGGTGAAATATGTTAGGGTTTCAAGACTTTTTTAATGACAGTTACAAGTTCTTCTAACGTGACATGGCAGTTTTATTGCCCCTTCTACTGCCTCTCTTGGTGCCAGTATGGTGATTTACGTGGTAGCCATCAGATTTTCTTCGACATCAATATTTGTTCATACGCGTAGTTCGTGTGCCTGCGTGAGAGAAGTCGATGTTTGTGTTTGTGCTTTAGTACCGCTCGGAGGTTTGTTTCTTGGTGGTAGCTGTTTGAGTTTTCAGTGCATTAAGGACTAAAGACTTTTATAGTAATTAAGCGTCTGTTTTAACTGATTGCGCATCGTGATGTGTTTTGCGTTTTCTGTAAGCACAGTGAGTGTTTTTCTTTTTTATTATTTCAGCGTAAAAATGGATAAATTTATAACACGTACGAAAGTCACTAGTGACCCCGTTGTTTCCGTTCCATCATCAGCGAATGACAAAAACAAGAATGTTAGTATGCCACAAGATATTTCAAAACCGAGGGAAAATATTAAACAAATAAAACTGGATTCTTATCCTCGGACTAAAGACGGGCGAGTTTTCAAACGGGATGGTTTCAGAGATTTACGTGGTTGGAATATTCGCAATCCCGGGATGCTGCGTTTTGTTACGCATGCAGACAGTTTCAACCTTATGGATGTAAAGAAGTTGACTTTACATCTAAAGGTTTTAGTAACTGGAAGGACGCTCTTGACAAATCAAAAGCAGGTTTAATAAAACATGCCGCAATAACCACACATATCGTTGCGATGAATATGTGAGCAGAGAAACAAAAGCGCACAGCTGTAGGGAAACCAGTTTCACTTTTAGTAAATCAAAGTGTACTTGAAAAAAAATCAGTATTATGTAAAGAGCATTGCGGAAATTATTCAGTTCCTAGCTGTGAATGAATTACCAATGAGAGAGACTTACAATGTTGAAGAACACGAGGAACATAGCCTCTTCCGAAATATGTTTCAATATACACTAAGAAAGGACGAGAAACTGGCCAATTGTTACAAACAAATTCCTCAAAATGCTTCCTATTTATCTCGGGAAATCCAGACTGATATAATTCAAGTGATGACAGATACTGTTCGAGAAAATATTGTTGATGACATTAACAGTGCAGATCAGCGTTGCCAGACTCACAGCTCGGAATTATTCCAAAACCTGATCGAAATTATGCTAGATTCGGTCAAATTATGCTAGATCCTCATTATTACTAATTCAGGAGTTTTAAAAGAAAAAAAAACGAAGTTGAGATACGATAACGTAACTTAAAATAAGCAGAGCGCAAGAATGCGTGGATAGAACTCAATACTTCACGCACCAAAGCTTTAACTCAACTAAACTAGTGCAATCGTTGCCAGACTCAATGGCGTATATATCGTATAAATAAATCTCGCAGCATAAGCGGGCTTGGGAATTGTCTGCTGGGGGGGGGGGATTTTTGGTCGGTCTCGGACAAGGTGACCAGAATTTTCACTTGCGAAAACGGAACGCATACGAATCGGCTACGGGGGGAGGGGATATCTGACTTCCAGATTGCAGTTTCGGACTCAGCAGTGTTCTCAATTTACAAAATACACAAGTAAGAGTGATAACACACCGTTTCTAACTTTACGTGTACCACACAACAAATAATGGTTCCCGATTGCAAGTTCTACCCACCAATTCTTTTAACTAATTGAACACTCAGAATTCCCACTTGAACCACGAAAACTCAATTCCCATTTAAAAATTCAGAAGCACTAGACACGGCTGAATCTTGGCAACCAGTGTTGGTACGGAAGAGAGTAGAATTTGCATTGAAGATTTATATTTTGAATAATAATTACGGGACACCTAGGTCATTTTTACTTAAAAACGGGACATTTAGGCGTCCCGTTCGAGAATCAGAAAAAAACGGGAAAACGGTTGGAAAAAATTGACTGTCCCGGCTAGAACAGGACGTCTGGTCACCTTGGTCTCGGACCTTTCATTTCAGGAATAAAGATGGCCATGAAGTCAGAAATAAAGATGGTGAAGTTGTCAAAAAGTTGGGGTGAGAATGGCTCCCATAGCTCCGCCCATGCAGTTAAAGGATTAGAAAACCCTGAGTGGAGCCACAAAAAAAGTCTAAAGCCGTTTTTAACTTACTTCAGAAAATAAGACTGCCTGTATGGTGTACCGACTGTATGAATCAATGGAAGAGGATACATTTCTACCGTTCTTTTTCTTCCCACAATCAACTTCTTTCTCATCTCCAGGTTTTATGGCTTTTTGATAAACTTGCTGAAATTATGCTAGATTTGGGCAGGATGCTAAAAGCAAGATGCTAGATGCTAAAGACATGCAAATTATGCTAGTTCTAGCATCATTATGCTAGATCTGGCAACGCTGGTGCAGATGTGCCATGGTTCACCCTATTGGAGAATGGGGCACGTGACAAAAATAATAGAGAAAATGTTGCTATCGGTATTCGATATGTGAAGGGCGGAAAAGTTCGTGAGTCTATTTTAAACATAGAAACTCTGCCATCTCTTAGTGCCGATTCCTTTGCTGATCTCACACTTAATGTTCTTCTGGACTATGGTTTAGATTGCACAAGACTGTTGAGTCAGTGTTACGATGGGTCTCTTTGATGAGCGGGAAGAAGAGTGGAGTGCAAGCAATAATACAGCAACGACTAGGACGTGATATTCCTTACATTCATTGTTTCAATCACAGATTGCATTTAGTAGTAATTAAATATGTGACCGATATTCCTCTTGTCAAACAACATTTTGATCAGTGTGTCATGCTTTATACTTTATTTAAAAGAAGTAAAATTGCCACTTTGAATGAAGGTCGGAATCTTGCTCGTCTTTTAGAGCACCGTTGGTCAGGACATTTACGGGTAATACAAATAATTTGCGACAATTATATGGAAATATTGGAGGTGCTAAAGTTGGTTAAGAATGGGAATTTTAATGGGGATGAATAAGTAGAAAGTACTGGACTTATTCTAACAGTTGGAAATTTGCAGTTCCGATTTTGTTTATTATTGATGAAAAAAATGCTTGAAATTCTTCATCCTGTTGATAAAATTCTCCAGTCACATGAAGCAAGTTTGAATATCGGAAGAATCTGGTTGATGCTGCTGTGGAAACATTGAACAAAATTCGAAATGATGAAACGTTTCTAGATATTGTAGGTGAAGCAAATCGCATGATAGAAGATACCCACATTGAAGAAGCTTGTCAACGCCTTTCAAGAAAAAGAAAAATAAACACGTCACTACTGGATTTTGTTGTAACAGAAACAACTGGTGTAGGGAATACAGAAGTTGAGTGTTTGCGACAGGTGTTCTACTTGTCGATTGATTTAGTTCTTATAGAAATTAACAGACGATTCCACAGTGACAATGCTTTGTTGGACGCAGTTACTTCAGCAGAAAATCTCGAGCTTGCGAAAACAGACTACTTATCTTCATTAGGAATTACCAGTGGCGTATTTACGATTTTGTTTCGGGAGGGGCTTTGCTAACTTTCGGGGGGGCTTTGCCTGGAAATGTGAAAATTCTGCAAGATATTTCATTTACTTTACTATACTAAGTAAGATTTCGGGGGGGGGCTTAAGCCCGGAATCCACCCCCCTAAATATGCCACTGGGAATTACCATACCGTCTAAAGAAGAACTTGCTGTTGCAAAGCCGTATGTTAGTAAATATAATTCTTCTGACATCTTCAGTGAAATCTATAAGGTTAAAATGGCTTATGAAGATACTTATGCTCTACTTGCTTCTATCTGGACATTTGCATGCAGTGCCGCGTTATGTGAATCTTCGTTTTCTGTAATGACCCGCATAAATAGCCCAGAAAGACGTTGGCTAACCTGATCTTTCTTGCATTTGAAAATAAACGAACTGCAAACATAGATATCACGAAAGTTGTGCAGAAGTTCAACGCAATAAAGAATAGGCGATTGCAGCTTTTTAAAGTCAAATAGACGCTTTTTTTAAAAAAAGAATTTTTGAGGTTTACGGGCTACGGTTATGCCGAATAGGCTAAAGGAGACGGTGATGATGAGAATGAATTAATGAAATAGTGGAATGAAGAAAGTGGAAGGAAACGGGAAAACCTGAGAAAACCTCGCACACGGTGTTTGTCCACCACAAACTTTACTTGGCGTGAGCTGGGATTGAACCAGCGTGAACATTCTAGCACTAAGCCACTGTTGTCCCCCACCCTGTTGTTTTGTTTCTGTACACATTATAAGAAAAATAAGTTGATGAATCAACTATACACTCATTATTTGTTATTGGCTTTGATCATTTAACTAACATTTAAAACTTTTACACACACAGTACAGAATTATAGCTGAATACGGATTGTCCAAATTGTAACTATAGTATAGCTTATTCATCTATTATATTTCTGTATTAATTCCTTCATATGAATGCTTTATATCTTACTTCAAATAATTACATATTCATTTCTTATTTAATTTTTAATATAATTCAATTTATATAAACTCTTATAGTTACTGTTTCTTCAAATTTGCCTTAGAAAAAAATGCATTTAATATGTAGTGAAAAGATTCTGAAATACGCAGTGTGCAAATTACCAAGGGGAATGATGGGGAAATTCCTCTCTGTTAAGCTGGATGTCTCATATAAGTTTAGAATTTCACCATGACAATTTTCTCAGATGTTCACTCTATTCCCTCTGTAAAATGTTCTTTAATTCACAAACTGGAAATACAGATCTATAAATGTTGTACAATAGATGGGAGTATGATGGTATATTTAAATAGCAAATTGGTCATCTGATATACACAATGCATTATACAGTATGTGTCACATTACTGAGCTCTATGTGTGTGTGTGTGTGTGTGTGTGTGTGTGTGTGTATGTGTGTATGTGTGTGTGTGTGTGTGTGTGTGTGTAGTTTTCGATTTCTATTCCGAATTCTTGTTTGGGAACACGATGGTCGTAAGTTACCCATTAAACGCCAAAGGACGCATCTGCTGCGTTGGACTTTAAGCCTTAATAACCCAGCCCCTAACTAAGCTAGGGAGATAACTTTGGTATCAAAGTCTTCCTGAAAGATGAAGCTTGTCGCCGTTGTGCATTTTATGCATGTGGGGAGTACCACGGCGGAGAGGAGGAAGGTAAATTTCGTTTCTTTTTTTTTGCATTAGTTTTTTTTTTTGGGGGGGGGGGGCATTCCCTATTGGGGATACAGTCATAAAAATTGCACTCTAATATCTTGCAAAAGTTCTTGTTATTTATATGAGGGGAGTAGGAAAGGGGCAATGTTGGCCATTTTTTTTTTTTTTTAGTAACAGTTTTTAATGTAAATTACATTTATTTTCTGGACAGTTCCATATAAGACAAGATATTTTTTCACTGAATTGGTCTAGAAGCATAATTCTTGTTGCCCCGTTGCAATCTGTGCTCCATAACATATCTAACGATGTTTCAATCATGATTAGGGGGTCAGCAGCGCCGCCAACGCGAAGGTCTGTAACAGCCCTTCGAAAATGATATACAGGACGTTTATATATTTTTTTTTCTGAATTTTTCTCTCTCTTTGTATTGCAGCAATAGCTACCATTTTTTAAAAATACTATTATTGTTACAAGTGTACTGCCTACACATTAGCATCGTTTTGTCAGCATTGGGTGTCTGTATGGATTGCAAGGTCCCCTCCAAGTTCTAATTTTTTCGTATTTTTGAAAAGTTTTATGGTTTTTCTTCTTCTTCTACGATCAGGGTGGGAATTCCACAAGCGATACCTCGTTGGAATCAGTGTTCCGTAAGCTTTCAAACGAGGTATACATAAGGGGGAATTTGTAATTAGGGGGTCCCCCGGATCCCCAGCGTGAGAGTCTACGATTTCGTTCAAATTCCTGCTAAGTGTATAAAGATTAAATAGCAACAATGGATATGAAAACGTGGAGTCAGGTTGGCCCTCCAAAACCATATTGCTCTCGTCTTCTCCCCTGCTTTCGAGTTCTGGCTACGGGCCAGTACCTTGCGCCCTAAGCTTCCTGCCCACTTAGCTAACTGTAGAGCTTTGTCGGGAACTTAAACTCTGTCTTAGCTTGCTGTTCAACCGTGGGAAACTTCTAACAGCATACCATCCAGCTTACTATGGAGTTACTGTTATTCCTTCCGGCGATAGAGCTTTCCTAACTAATCGTTGCCTACTGTGGAGCACTGAGAATCTTAGCCCATTCCACTCAACTTGCCAGAAACTTTGTGAGTATTCTTCCTTTGGCTGCCTGTGCCTTGGGACTCCTACTTACTTATAGAATTTTGTATTTTCGCGTATCTTAGTGAAACTGTATTATATTGTCTTAAAACAGGAAGTTTTTTTAATAAAATTGGTTGTGGAAGAAAATCAATTCCCATATCACTTTGTCTCTGCCAACCTCCTTTTACAGAATTTTGCAGCATTTTCAAATCATGCTATATGACACACTATTTTGTGCTTACAGAAATAAAAACTGAGCCAGATCTCATTCTCAAATGAATACCAAATATTGTCCACAAATACCTCTTTCTTTTTATATACAACTTGAATTCAAACATGAAAAGTAACTAGATATGTTTATTCCTTCGATCAACAAGCATAATAGACATGTCTAGTTACTAGTTGTCGCTATTACTACAATTACTAATTGAACCTTTTGCAAAAGGTTATGAAGAGATAACAGAACTGGTAAGTCAATAATTCTTATCAATAAATATACACTGTTAAATTATGCAGTCTATTTTGTTATGTGACAACAAAGAATAATGAGCGATCTGCAAGGGAACACAAGATTGACATCTATTGAAATTAAAACTCCACACTTCGCGTATCATTTAAATGCAACCACTTTATACATGTCGACTATATAAAGAATTATAAGTATTCTATCCCAAAGAATTATAACTATTTAAAAACTGGGATGTCTCACTGAAACACCCTATATTTAAATTTTATACTATTTACCTTTGTGTCCAAAGGAAGGTCAGTCACTGTAATTGACGTATTTCTACTTCCAGTTGTATACTGAAGCATAGCGTTAGTTAACAAATTCAGAGACAGAGCCGCTGAACTTCGCCATCTACATAATGAAAATAAAGCAATGACATTCTCCGGGTCAGTAAAATCGGCAGCGACAATATGACGACGCCAAAATTCGAATCTATCCATTTCTGCTGCATTGAGAAGATCTTGCGTCACATTCTTTGTTAAGTAAACATTTGCAACTGGCTCAAGTAACTGGCGATAGTATTTTCCTGGACCTTCCTTGCCATCATACTTATCCGCATAAAAAACGTTTGTATGGCCATATTTACTGATTGCTGCCGTCTGAGCACCTACTCTATCATATCTCTCTGGATATTTAGTTGCTATGAAGACCATCACGATTATCCATAAAATAAGTGTTGCAACCTGAATAAACAAGAAGAAATAGAGGTTACTTTATAAAATATGTAGTAAAACTAAAAACAGGTTTTTAATTAATTCACTCAAAATATTAAAACAGATATTATTGTAAAGAAACATCATTTTAAAAAAAATATATATGATAAAATTACATAATTACTACACATATTCGTTCCGATGTATGTTTTTTTTTTTTTTAATATATGTTCCAGGAAATTCCAATAAACACATTGTTCCAAACATAACCAGAACTTTTTTTAAACTCTGATAATAAAAAAAACGAAACATACTCTGGAACTAACATGTGTAGTATTTATGTAATTCACAATATATACTGTGAATTATATTTATCACTCATTAAGGTTCAAACGTTCGGCTCAAGAAAAGATACTTCCGAGAAGCTTTCGATAGTGTTAACAAAATTTAGTTTCCCCTCCCATTTCTTATAGAAAATTACTTAACGAACATCCTTAGTGTTGCAACCTTTCTACGAATTAAGAAGACCACATTCAGATTTTATTTTGCTGCTGTCACCGCCTGACTCAGTCATCAACATTGTAGTAGTATAAATAAAATAAAAAGTTCTGAGATTAGATGACAACATGTACTGCTGTGAATTACAGCAAAACTATACAAAAATTCCTGGCCTGAGTTTCAATAGAACAAGATTCCTCTCGAGTTGTGACTTCATATTTTGCAGCAACAATTTATACGACGAACATCTACTTTCTTATTACGCAGAACGTGATAGGAACAAATTTTCTTTTATATTCATGTAACGCTTTTCTTCCTTGGCACAGTTACCGTAAATATTTCAAAATAATAGAAAAACTGCCTACGTCGTGTTCCAGTGAATAATTATTTTTTTTTTTTTTTTTAATGTTCCCGAGTTCTTTAAATATTAAGATGAAAACTATATTCCTATTTTGATACACCTAATAAGATTACACATTCTTTACATGAATTCAAACCGTATCCAGCAAGTAAAAATGAGATCGAATAGAATAATAAAATATCTAGTATCGCACCTTTTGAAATTAATCTGATGAAGTCTTTGTGAACAGCTGATGGAGGAGTAGGGAAAATACTATTAACTTTTCTATGTTTACACTCAGGCATTAAGCTGTCAACTTGCAGACTTACCCTGATATCTGAATGATTCTCTATTTCTATTAGTTGAGCAAATAGCAAAAAGAGTGGCAAGTAGACAAAGTGATTAGGCATACACTAATGTTCTAACTGTTAACAATACCAGAAAGAAATACGTGCATCCAATCGGAAATGGACAAATATCAACTACTGTTTACAAAATCTGAAACAGGGGTAAAATTCATAATGTTTCAAATAAAGCCGAGATTATTTAAATATGTATATTAGCATCTACATACACAAAAACAATGTGAAAAAGTATTATGTAAATAAGTATACTTTTGTATTAAAAATTAAAAAAAAAATAAACTTTATTCATTTAATTCACCTGCTTCAAATACTTATTTGTATACGAATTCTGACCTTACTCATTACAATTCGAATAAACAGATATTCATAAATATTATTCTACAATATTGTACTTTATATTTATGTATCTGTAAACTGACTATTAAGGAAAGTGTAAAATATCGGTATACCTCACTAACTCTGATTATAACACTTCTTTACAAGTAACACAAAGTAAATATATTAATTCTTCTCTGCCTTGAAATGAAAAAAAAAAAAAAACATATTAATCACAGAAGGTAAATTAACGGTTTGTACAGAGTAGGTGACAACCCTCACAGTGTTGACAGTTATCAGTAAAATGACTCTGCATGTGTGTTAGGAGATATGCAAACAGAAAAAAATATTCTCGAAAGACACTAAAAAGCAAGGCGACTCCACCGTCGCCCGTGACGTGGAACGGTGTGTGTGTGTGATGTGACAGCACGGAGTGCAACTTGCATAACATTACAGTCTTGATTTTAGTGTACCGACACGCAGTACATATCTCTGATAATTTCTGCTCTGCGTGGAGTTGTAAAATAAAGATGTCATGGTGGCCATGATAAAAATGATATATAAAATTTAAAATTGCAAAATCGATATAATGTGACAACATTTTATAGCACTGGTCATAAGAGCAAAAGATAGGATATGAATTTTAAAATACATTCAATAGTAGTAATAAAAATAGTTTTCCTATACAATCTCTTTTACCTACAAAATTAACAAATAAAACGAGAAAGGACTCAGAAATCAACTCAAAGCTTGCAGTATAAAAACCACTTACCAAAGTTCCAAATGTATATTTTCTCATGCGTGTGTATTGTATCTTTTTGCGGACCATGGCTTTAAAACGCTGAATCTGTAATTTTAGTCCTGTAACCTTATTCAAATGTTCAGCTATAAAATAGAAATACATTTTAACAAGAAAAGGAACTTAAAAAATACATTATAATCATTAGAATCATTTTTTTTTGTTTTGTAGGATCAACAAAGTGTATTGGACAGCAGTATAAAATTGTTTCTAAAGAAAGTTTATCATTATGATAAGGCATTGCTATATTTAATAAATTTTATCTGAAATAATTCGTGAAATATAATAAATAAGTTTGAAGGTTTAGAGGTAGAGAAATCCACTAATAGATCTATAAATCTCAAAAAGAAAGAAAAGAAAAAAGAACGTTGATTTCAAATGTACTATACTGTTAATATTTCAAACTAATATAATCATTAATATTTTTTCAGATTATTGCAAATATTTACAATATCACTACATTATCAATATGATTTCTCATCTTTCAAGTAGCGTTAGGATTTATTGCATTCATTTATAATATTTACATGATAGAGGATATATCCAAAACTTACAAAAATTAATGTGAGTTTTAAATAAATGGATGTTTGATGATTTTACATAATTCCTTAAAAATTATTTTTATATGTTACTTTTAAAATTACTACTTGTTTATCAGGTTTTTCTGTATTCAGTAATTTAAAAGCTTTTTTTCTTTCAAATATTTTTTGTTAAGTTGTGCTCTATACAATTTCCAGATTGCCATCTAGTAAATTTATCTGAATGCAATACTATTTCGGTAAGGCGTTTACCTGCCAACTGGGCGTCCCGAATTATTTTTCGTTTATTATGGTTCTAATACAGTTGTGGGCTCCTTTAAAAATACGTACCTAGGACAACCTCGGGAAATAGGAGAACCGAGCAAGGTGCTGTCTACATCACCTCTATGAGCATCGAAGTGAAGAAAGTGTGGAACCTTTGCTTCCGCACATAGTCCTTGGGCCTTCATGAACTTCCGCGGAATAGGGTTAATTTTTACTTTGCTTTTAATTACTCTATTATATGTAGTTGTTTTGTATGCATTTACATAAAAAATGTCATTCATTCTATTATCGTAACTATGAATTCTGCTATTTACTATGTAACTTTTCTTTGGATTTCCCAGATAAAATAAAAATTCAAACAAATATACACGCGGCAAAGAGAAGATTTGTTAGTGAGTATTTTTATAGTCACGCTTTTATATTTTAAATGTGATTGCATTTCTAGAGAAAATATTCTCGAAAGATACTATTCCATGTTATTGAAGCGAGCGTCAGCGAAGCTTCTACTATTCGACTCATTTGTGTGTCTTTCCGTCCGTTTGTTCCACGATAAAATTCGCAAAAGTTATCGATTTAGATTAAACTTGGTATGTGCCTTGTAACAAGTCCGTCACATGAAGTGCCCATGACACCCCTTTGTATTATGGTTTCGTTCAAAGGAAGGCTGGGTTATGTAATAAGTCGTTAAAAATGAGAAGAAATTGTTAAAAAGATAATCAAAAGAGACTTAAATTATAAAAGAAAGAATTTTTATCTTGTTAGGTATAATGTTTAACTCTTAAATGTAATATAAAGATTGTCCTTTAGTAAAATTTTGAATGAAAGTTAAAAAAAAAAAAAAAAAAAAAAGAGTAAGAGAAAGAAATTACAATGAAGAGAGCTGGCAACATTTTTATAGTCTTCGTGGTTAAGTCCGTCGCTTACCACGATGACTTTGTAGTTTACTACGGTGAGGGATGTTTCGAGGAGAATTGGTTTGGAAAGGCATTACTAGTTTCATCCGGTCTCAACTGTGTTTCGTTATGTTTAATGGTGCTAGTTGTTGAATGAGCATTGTGATATGCGAAGGTGAAGTGAGATTCCTTGAATTATCACTTATATTATGGTTTAACCCGTTGCGTACCAGTAATATCCATGTGAATGTCATGAAAATGTATCCCTTATTAATCCTGGAGATGCTGAAATTTGTTAGTAGGATGCAATGCTTAGTTTTTCCCTTTATCCTTAGGTGAAAGCACCTCAGTGACAGAAAACACAAAAAAAAAAAGTGTTGTCAGAGTAGATGGCAGACCTAAGGGAACATTTAATTACAACAATTAGCAACTTCGAGATATATTTCGAGATCGGAAAAGCAAAACCTTTGTCTTTGCTGCCAGAAGTAGCATAAAATCCCTTCAGAACATCGGAATTTCCCTTTTTGAGTTCAAATGTTCCATAATGCAAATAATTGTTTTTTTTTTTTTTTTTAACCAATAATGTGAATGCTCTCCCCACACACGCACAATAACTATGCCCTATGTAAGGGTCTAGACAGTGTTTTAACAGCAAATGAAACTGGCATTACAGCACGCACATAGGAAAATGACATCTGAAACTCAAGGGATTAATAGTGTATTACTGTTGTGCGGATATATTTTTATAACTCAGTGAAATTATTAGAAATTCTTATTGCATTTCGTACCTTTGAAGGTGGGTCAAGTTGGTGGTTCCGGTGGGCAGTTGTGCGAGGTCAAATTAAATGCCTAGGGGCCGCGGTGGCTCAGTGGTAGAGCGTTCACCTCTGGTGCTTGGGGTCCCGGGTTAGATCCCAGCCCCCGCCAAGTGAACTTTGTGGTGGACAAACACCGTGTGCGTGGGTTTTCTCGGGGTTCTCCGTTTCCTCCCATTTTCTTCATTCCACCATTTAATTCATTACTCATCTTCACCGTCTCCTTTAGCCTAACCGGCATAACCGTGGGACGTAAAACTCAAAGATTTCATTTTCATTTTTCAAATTAAATGCCCGCAGAAGCTACTTTAATAAGCTTAATTTTGCGGTGAAATTAAAGTTCGTATAAAGTTTAGTGATTTTAAACTATATTCACTTTATTTCAAAATGACACTCGGTTATTACGGAGAGTCAAAATGGCTCACTTTGTCTCAGCTAATACGTTGCTTGGTTAGTTAATGGTCCGAGTTCAGGGGAAAATGAGGACGAGTAGCCGCAGAAAACCCAAAGACAAAGTAAAGAAAGGAGAAAGATACGAATGTGAAAGAAAATTTGAATAATTTAGGTGAGTTCCAACTAGATTACCAAATGTAGAATATAGTGTGTGCTTTGTCTAATGTTTGATGGTGGACGTGCTGTAGTGATTTTTCGCTCCACGGAACAAGGCCGTTACGTTTAAATCCTTTTTAAATTCTAGCTGAAAATAATTTTGATCCCCCCCCCCATCACAGTATAATTTCTATTGGTTTAATATATTTGAATTATTTGATTTTTTGACGAAAGTTGATGACCCAATGTTCAGTTTTTCTCTCCCAATTATTTTTATTTGCATATTGAGTAATTAAAGAAAGCTTGTTCTCTTGCGTTGAAAAATGTCTCTCTCAGAGAAAAGAGTTTGAATGGTACTAAGAAAAGCTTTTTGAGAATCTTTTACGTATTAAATTAGATTTGAAAGTTGCTACTAAATACTGAAATTGTTCATGAGTTTATTAATGTCTTTTGATAATTTTTCTCGATATTTGAAATTGAATTAGTATTTCAATAAATTCGGATTTTACGTCTGAATTCTCGATTTACATTTAAATATTAATATTACAAAGGTTTTTTTTTTTCGAATGCCTATCGAGTTCGGATATTTTTGGAAAAATCAATACCTTTGTTAAAATCGGAGTCTACTATTCTCTTTATCTTGAGGTTATATAAAATCTGAATTTTGTCATTAATTACCGATTGTAACAAGAATTATTAGATGTTTTGATTACTTTTACGAGAAATCTTAAATTTTTGGTGATTCAGCCTTTTATTAGAGCTAGCATTTTCAGGAAAGAATTATAGATTCTCGAAGGAGAAAATTTGTTATTGCCTTTGATATTTCTTATTGAAATTTGTGAATATACATATTATTGTATTATTACTGTGTATTTCACCTTCCCGAATATTGGATTGTCGACAGTTTTGCTAATTTAGACTAAAAATTCTTCGGAACTACTCTCCGTAGCTCCTTCTGTAGTGAGGATTTTTGGGCAGAAGACGGGATAATCTAACTTACGGTGTATATATATAGTTTGATTGTCTTGTATTCTCTCGGGGTCCTGGTGGAGCGGAAACGTTACAGCCTTCCTTACATTTGTAGAAACAACCCTATTGCTTGGATTTGCAAACCATCAAGTATAAGGGGGTAAAACTCATCCCATGTTACGAGTTTATTCAAAATGATTGTCACATATCTATAACTGTTTTCTTGTAAGAATATAATTTGATAGTGAATTTGCAGGGTACTTTTAATACTAATCGTTGCAGGGACGAATTCGTTATCAAATTATATTCCTAGAACAACATATTTATAGGCATGCGACAATAATTTTGGACATGAGTGTACATACAAGACAATTTTCCAATATAAATCATGTAAAAAAAAAAAAATCCGATTACAACAACACTTTTCTTTGTGTATATTTTCTGTATTCACTGGGAATATCCCCACAGCTTAAGGTTAAAATCTGTCAAGAATAAAAGTGCGAATTCTCCCCCTTGCTCAATTTCAAAATATGTTCTACGATAATTTTAGTTTAAAAATCTGATTTTAACATAATGTATTATACATTTTCATTGGGGCTTCCCAATCATCACCTCCTCACGGACTTAAAATAAGTAAATAATAAATTAATGTATCTACCTTCCTAGCCCCCATCCCGATTTATTTCACAATAAATTTTATAAAATGCATTCAGTTCTGGTACAATGTAATGTACACTTTCTTTGACTCTTTTTCCATAAGTCTTAGTGTTTGGCATCAAAATCAGTCAAGAGTGATCGGTGAATTCAGCTCCCTCATGTAGAATGGATCCTCCTCCAATTTAATATATATATGCTGGGAGAAGAAGGAAAGCCGGTTTCGCTCCGATTGCCGATGTGACTTCCCTCTTATAGAACTATGGAACCATCACTGATTAATACATATTTTGTTTGACTTTACCGTAAATCACTGTGCTTGGCATTAAAATTAGCCAAGAATGATCAGTGAATTTAGCTCCTAATGAGGTCCCCTCCTCCACAGTCCTCAGATTAGATAACATTATCCACGATATCTTTTGTAAAAATAATTGATTGTTACGAAATATGGCTTGTATTTTTAGAGGCTTCACAATAATTTCTATTATTTAGATTTAAAATCAATCGAGAACGGGAGAGTGTACTCCAAGGCGTAAAATAAATGTGTTCTATGATTACTTTCGTAAATATTATTCGATTTTAACAATATGATGTAACTGTTTATTAAGGTTTCCACATAATTCCCACACTCACAGTTGAAGTAAATCAAATATCAGGAGTCATTAAACTCTTTCTTTCGGGAAGATTTAAATAAAAGTTCTGTGAATATTTTCGTAAAATGTATAATATTGCCGAATAACGTCTAATTTTAACAGAGAATCTCCAATAGTTTGAGTTGTTTGCAGTAAAATAAGTAAAATAAGTAAATAGTTAGAAACACGTTCCTCCCAATTTTATATAACATACTTTCCTGTATACTTATTAAACATACTCAAGGTTTTTATAGGACATTGTGTGCGTCTTGTTAGAGTCTTACTCGTATAGTTTCAGGTTTGAAATTGGTGAGAGGAGGGAGTGCTGGTGTTGACATCACATGCATTACTAGTTGCATACCAAACAATAAAATATATTGTACATTGTACTGCTTGTGATATATATATATATATATTTTTTTGGTAACTAGCGAATTTAATCTATTCGACGATTCTTCTATATGCTTTCCTTAATGTAACTTAACATATTTATTTCTGTAAAATTGTTTCTGTGAAATTTGAATTCAGTGGATCCTCTCAGAGAAAAATCCTGATACGTTGTTCGTTGCTAAAGTTAAACACTAAAAGGGACAATTAAAAGCAAGTTAAAACTTGATTATCGTAGTTAATACTGCAATGTATGTATATCAAGAACATTTATTATCAATTTTTCATAACTTTGTAATCAAAACTGTCGGCAGTCATGAAAGAAGCCGTTTGTATCGGAAGAATAGTAAAAGAGTTATTTTTTCACTGTCTGGCAACATAGTCAATGTCAAGGGACTTCGGATTCAGATCTGGTTATGTTAAATTGGAAATGACTGTTATTTGAAATACGATGTATTGCAGTTTCAACGACGTTATATGTTTTCTAGGACGTCGAAAGGGGCTTTGAACATAAAAATCATAGTTCCAAATTGCATGCAATATTACACTACATCTTACCTAATACACTTGTTTTTAGCTTATATCTTCTTATACATGTATTAAGATGTATTTTAGAACATTAGGAATCACCAACATTCAAGTACTCTGATAACATTGACAAGTCTCTTGCCGTAAATTGGAAACTCCTATCCATTTTGTTCTTGGTTAACCTGTTCATCTTCGTGTAACATTTATCCATTTTAACACTTTCTGTGAATTATAGCTTTCTCTCGACTTCCTTTCTTTACTTCAACCATATCTTGTGTCGCGTTCTTAAGGATACACTTCACTCTTAAATAACATCTTGTTAAATGTGTATTTTTCAAATATTCACCAAATAATCTCTTTATCATTTTAAATTATTATTTCGCCAGTTCGTTGCTTGTTTTTTGTTTCGTGATCTTAATTCATGTCTTTACTAATAATACTACTACGTACTAAAAACTAGTTACCTGTCCTACTTTCCACTCTTCTACTATGGAATTTGATCAGATCACTTCTATAAATCACCAATCTTTTGTGAGACAAAAAATATGTAAGTGAAAGATATACTGCTTACTTTAATCACGGAAACTAATTTTTACGTAAAGTTCTACTATATCTCGATATCATTTCTAAGTTGAGTGCGACTAAAAATAAAACCAACTTCACACAGATCAACAAATATTGAAAGAAGAAAAATGTCATGATATACACACACACACATACGCATACACAAAAGAAAGGAATACAAGTCTAGTCAAATTCTGAAAATATGTCACTTCAAACATCATTGCACAACTACTACAATTTCTTGTACTCTAAAATAGTTTAAAGTGATTTCTGAATTTTATTTGTATTTGCCATCAATTTAATCTTTGTAGCTTTCACTAAAGAGAGAAATTTATTCATTAGTACTCGAAAATTATATTGAACAAATATATACAGATTCTTTTTTTTTTAAATCCTTATTTTGGTAAGAAAAGGGGGGATATACAATTATATACGATCTTTGTGCCAAGTTAATGCCTTGATGCACAATGGCTCTATCTGAATTAATACTTAAGTTTTAAGAATGATATTATACGCACTACAATGTTTTGTAATTTTAACAGTTCTGCTGTCTATATTTTGTTAACAATTATAGGTTTATATTTCATTTTCGCAATTGAAAATGTTTCAACGATAAAATAGAAGCTACAACACTTACTATTGTGAGTTTCTCCGTTTTCGCAATATATATCTGGCACTTCTTCAGAGGAAAGTTTTCCAGTGTTTAAATCGTCACTTTTGTTTGTTTCTCCTGCTCTATTAAGAAAAAAAGCTTTTTATTGTTATCACTAATATATTTTTTATTCAATCTATATAATTGCAATATGAGAACACTATTTATGCCTAATTAGTATTTAAAAGTTCTCTCTGTAGTTCAACATCTTTTAATGCTACTTTGTGGCCGAGTTTCGGCCCTGGATATCGGATTCCATTTCAAACAGTAGATTCCATCTCAGTCCTAGTAAAATAAGCCTATCAAACTTTACAAAATTCGTTACACAAAAGCTTCAGGATTTTGAAACGTGAATATTTACACAAAGTGCATATAGTTCTTCAGGAATTTCTTTGTTTAAAATAACAACGACATCTAGCGACACACAAGGAAAAAATCTATCCAATATAATTTTAAAACAAACTCGATTCAAACTTATACTAGATTATAAAAATCCTTGGTGTCTTTACACTTCACTTAGTTATCATTTCACTTAGCACGTCACTTGTGAATAACAGCAAAAATATAATATTGGCAATTTTAAACGAAATAAGAATTCTCATTCAGCTTAATTCTCATTTCATATAACGATCTTATTAAGTGGAAAGATCCACTAAAGAAAATGTGACTGTGTATACAAGCAATTAATTAATTTTAAATTATGCTTTCAACTTAACAACTTATTGAACGTATAGAACACATTTCAAAATTCACACATTATTCACCCTTATGAATTTACTCTTAACTTCTCATCAATATTTCCGGCATACTGTACGTATGCCCTTCATCAGGATGTTTTGTAAGATAAATTGTGAAGATGTTAGTTATTCATCTCACTACAAACAGTTGGAACGTCATTTCATCCAGTGTAAGCCTAAGAATTTTGAGATAACCCCAATATTCCCTCATTCGGATACAGCTTTGACCATATCCGAAGTTAAGTTTCGTCTATGGGCGAAACAAATCGAAAATTGTAAGAGATCAAATATTTATCCCATCCTTTTTGCAATTTGAGATGAAACTTCCTTCTTCTTAAACTCCACCGGGAAGGTAGCAGTGTAACTTAAAAATAATTCTAGGTATATTATATCCGTAAACAAATACTTACCTAAGAAACACTTCTTCCATAGTTGTTATTGAGATCCCGATTCCAGCAATACCAATTCGTTCTTTGTGATCTTCAAGGTATTTAAGTAATTCGGGAAACTTTTTCAATTGCTCGGATGGTAGATGATAGCTCAACGTCGTGTTGCCATCATCAGAAGTTCTTTTGGATTCAGGAATTATTCTTTGAATATTCTCTGTAAGGTTATTTGTATCACAACTAATCTCCTTTCTAATACTTAAGTTATAACCCGTACCTGTAAGAATCATGTTAATATCAGTATCACTGATAACACCAGCTGAACCTTATACTTAATAAAAATATTGTATCAATCCATAAGTTCTACCGGTCTTCTTACAATTCTATTCAATCACTAAGTACGTGGCTAGGGAGCCACTACTTCCACAACACTAATCAAAGTACTGTCTCAATTATTATTCACAGGGTTCCTCATAGTTCAGAGGTTTCCTAGACACTTTTGATTTGGTAAAGTTCAATTTGTCTCTGGACAAAGTGCCGTGTCGTCGGCGCGGAATATGACGCATTGCCATCGACAGTTCAAGAATAGATTATAGTTCGAAGGCACGAGATCTGAGAAGTACGACACATGTGGTAAGACACCCATTCTCAGCTTCTGAAGAACTGGTTTCGTCATAACTGCAGTGTGAGGTCTTGTGTTGTCGAATTACTAAGTGGCATCTTGCTGGTTATTTTCCTGCATTAACCTAAAGATTGCGCAGTTGTTAACAATATAAAGCATTATTAACATGTATTATCACGTTTCTGGGAGCATTAAATTATGCTTTCTTTGCCCTACCAGTTGGACAATGTACTGTGTGAATACAGATCATCTTTTCTAAGTTTTTGCTTTCAGTTTGGACTGAGCCATTATTTCCTGTCTGTAACATTGACGTAAAGGTACCCTTTTTTGCTACCTGTAATAATTATAATTATAATAATAATAATAATAATAATAATAATAATAATAATAATAATAATAATATTGACGAGCAAAGCGATAACGAGGATGGAAGCACAGGTGGCTACGTGTTGATCTTTGTTGTGGCTGCTGAGTATGAGGGGAATTCAATCACCAAGTTTCTTGCTCATGGCGTTCAGGTGTCTGTTGTCTGTTGTATGGTCCCAGTCCATGTGTATGTCCAGTTTCAGTTGAATTGATTTTGAGTTTAACGTCCTGTTCTGCAGCGAAGCTGTTGCTTGATGTGGATCTCCATGAATTAACGCTTTCAGAAGATTCTCATCATAGTTCGATTTCCTCTCAGACCGTGGAGCGTCGTTCATAAGGAAATGTAATTTCCCGAAACAAACATAATATTTTGGTGCAGTCTTCTCATTAATTGCACTGTAGCTTTAGACAAAACAAATGTTTCTGGTGACTTTGGAGGCCGGCATCTTGATTACTCAATGCGTGTAATGTTTTGGAAATATTAGTTGAATTTCCAGCATAACTCTGAGACGACTGGAGCAATTTTAAGCAAATTAGTATACGTATTACTTACAGTCTGGAGAAAAGTACTGTGGAGGTAAGACTCCTTCTATCACACCTAGGGGGGATTTGGGGCGATGACATATAGAAAAGATCGAAAACGATCGGTATTAGCACCAAATCCATGGTTTTCGGGGTCGCTGAGATGAACAGTGGCACTCCGAATTCCGTTTAAGTCCAAGTTCAGCTCTCATTAGAACTAGAAGGAGGGAATTGTGATGTAAACATAACCGAAAACGACCAATATTAATGTCGAATTCGTAGTTTCAGAGGTCCCTAAGTTGATTGGTAACAGTTCCAATCCTTTAAGTACAGTAAGGGTAAGAGAGGGTGACATATAAAAATGATTGAAAACGGTCTATATTAGTGTCAAACTCATGGTTTTTGGAGCCCCTAAGCTGATAGGCGATATTCCGATAGAAATAATAATAACCGTATATATTAGTATCGGATCTATAGTTTACGGAATTCTTAAGATGAATACTGATACTTCTGATGTCGTTTAAGTCCATGTTTAGCCTCTATTATCACACCTAGGCAGTGGAAAAGGGATGATATGTAACAATAATCGAAAACGACCAACATTGGTATCGAATCCATAGTTTTCGGTGTAGCTAAGATGAAAAGTCACACACCCGATAGCGTTAATGTTCAAATTCAGCCCCTACCGGCATGAAGGGTGAGAAAAAATTAAAAATGAGATGTCTCAAATGACCGATATTAGTGTCGAATCCATAGTTTTTGAGATCTCTAAACTGTCAGATAATAGTCCGGACGGCATGTAGACCCAAGTTTAACCAATAATTGGCAGATCAATTGGATTGGGAATTTACAGGGCCAGCGCCGAAGGTGTTGCTCGTGCTCGTACATACTACATACATACAAACACACATTAATAGATTTGGATGTATACTTCAGCGATCTCTGGTACACCTGGAGAAATTTCAACCAAACTTAGTAGACATATGAGTTTCAATCTGGAAAAAATACTGTGGAAGTTAAAAGGGATGACAAACCTAAAACCATCGGGGTTGCTGAAATAAGTAGTGACGTTTCTAGTGCCATTTATGTTCATCCCCATCGGTAGATTGAGGGAAGAGGTGAAAAATAAAATGTCAAAAATGACTGAGATTAGTGCCAAATTCATAGTTTTAGAGCTCGCGAAAACAATTGTCTTGTTTGAAATGACTTTTGAAACATAGTTAATACATACCTCAAGGTATGTTTTTTAATCGTAACAATTTGATTAAAACGTATATTCTATGGGATAGTGTGTTTCAAAATTTATACCAAAAGGAGTATTTTGTGTAGGTTTTATCATTACATTTTCATTGAAATGTGTATCCTAAGAGGAAAGAGAATTCAAATACTTTCCATAAATCTATTCTTCGGTGCAAAGAACGGCCATTTCAGCTAATATTCTATAACAGAGAAAACATGAATTAACATCGGTGGATCCATCTGGCATCGATTAAGAAGGACAACGTGGACACAGAATACGAACTGCAACAACTAGTTCACAAGAGATATTAAACATCACTTCTTGACCGGCCGAACTTACATATCAAACTAATATTTTACGTCTGGTAAATTTTCATATATAATTTCATATAATAAATATGCATTAAAAGGAATATATTTAATGTGGAAAAGAAAACTCACTTTAATCCAGATTTAGCGTCTAAATTACAGGGTTCTGTTTATTTGTATATGTTCCACTTAGTTTATTTTAAAGATTAGAAAAAATAAAAATGGTACATATATATATATCTTAAAATACATACAAGAGTAGATTATTAAAGGACAAACTTAACGGAAAGTAAGTTTTCTTCAAATAAGATATTTCAACTTCCAAACATTGCTAGTTTCTCCCAATTTGTTTAAATGATTCCTTTCTTTAAATATAATTACATTTGTAAAATAAATCCATTCAGTTGGTTTTATTTTATATGTTGTTTTGTGTCAACTTAATTGTTATTAATATTTTGTAACCACTAAATATCATACGTACTTTTAATGTTGATACTGAAAGGAAAGTCTAAATAAGGGAGTATATTAGATCTAAGATCTTGATGTAATAATATTACGTCATATAATATTATTTACTAATGTTACGTACAATATGTGCATTTTTTGGTTATTTAAGCTATTCTGTATTTCTACTATGGATAAATTACATCCAGAAGTTCTATTTTATTTACACTTTAAAGTGGAAACCTATCAACAAAGGAAATATAGTATGACATTGTAGGACCACTAAGTATAAATTTCACTATATAAAATACTTCAAGTGTTCAAATACAAAATATCTCTAATGTGTTAAATGAATTGCATTAATATTTCAAATGATTTGTCATAAAAACAAAATATTCCTTGGGTCGTCCAAGAGGATAGACGTTTGACGTAGAGGTCTGTTCCTTAGGTCAGTAACTAACGCTTGATCTTGAGCTGCAGTTCTTACTTTAGGCCTCTCACTTCTTGGTCGAGAAGTGAACCATTCACCACTTTCTTTATGTCGCTGAATGCATTTCTTGAGGGTTTTTTTATTATTATTTATCGCAGCGCAGATCCCTATCGATCTCGAAGACCGTTTGTCCCATTGTTGCTCGACCTATGATTTCTTCTCGCAGAGCAACAGATAATTCTCCATAACCTTTGGAGCAAGGCATTATTACAGTCTGTTAGAAATCTGCGTTGTGACTCGTATCAGATACGTCCGTAAAGTGGATCTTTCTGTTTCTACTGCTCATGCAACAGTGAATTTCCATAATAAATAATATTGATAATTTATATAATATTAATGAACGAATATGGAATAGGACCTATATCAATAACATACATCATTCATCAAGTAACGAATACCGTAAGCGTGAAACATTTCGATAGACATATTACATCAGGATGAAATAAGCTTAAACTTCAGACATACAAAATACATTACATCCTGTAACGAGATATGCTACTTGAAACACGTTTGGTGCAATTGCAATCTATCTATCTAGCTGAGTGGTCTAACGCATTCGGCTGTAGATTGTAAGGCGCTATTAAAGATTAGTTTGAGTTCCACTAGAGAGATTTGTTTCACCTTGAAGCTTCTCTTTGTGTTCCTGTCAGATGGAATAGAAAAACAAAAAGTTATATATATACGTATATATATATATATATATAGAAAACACAACCAGCATTTTATTTCATTTAACTTAGTTACTGACTACGCCCGATTTTTTGCGACAGTGATATGACTATGATTTTATTATTGTTATTCTTTTTATTTTTTATTCTTTTTCTTATTATTTTTACTATTACTGTTAAAATATGAAATCCAAGACGAACCGATCTAGTATTTACGTAAATAAAATGATAATTTATTTGCGAATATGAGCTCGTTGAATTTAATTTGCGAGATTTTGATTTTGGAAATGAAGTGTATACAACATTGAATAGCAAAAATAATATAATAAAAATATATTAGTAAAATGATTAACTAATTGGAGTTAACATGTTTTCTAGTCAGGTTTATATAGAGAAGACTTACTTTAAAGCGAAATATTCGAGTTTTAATCCGACCAGAAATAAGTAACTTACACGATAATATATACGTAATTCGTATTATAATTCTTTATGTCCGTATTATAATTCGCTTTAAGTTATAATTTTGCCATTTCAAAATGTACAACGAGAAATAAATGTAACATTCTATTTATTAGGAAAATATTTTAAACAGTGATGATTTCAGGGAGTGATCTGGGGGACTTTGAGACTCCTCGAGCTAAGAAATTTCTTCCTTCTGAGCTATATCATCGTTCGTGCTCAATGTGGACTACCAATGTTTTAGTAGTACTCCTTCTATCGCATATTGAAGATTCCCACGGGGATATTGTTTTGAAATTACCACTGCTTATAAATAGTTTTTCGTTACAAATCAGAGGATAATAGTGGAATAGTGAACATACTTAATATTTTGTTTTCAGTTATGGGTTTTAGATTTACAATTCATATAACGTTCCTTTCTAATAGAATGTGAAACAAAGGGAGTTACCGAAGAGTTATTCAAAGAAATGTTCTCAGTCTCTGGACGAAAATAAGAAAACACTTAAAACAAGACTTCGTACACATAAACATCTATTGACCCAAAGAGCTCGACCATTTTGTATGCAATCGCCGATCTTTGTTTGACTTTTGTGCAAGTAGTTTTCTGCTCCATACTCGCTTTTGTTTAGTTCAATATGACTATGAGTTTGCGGTGAATACTTGGAAGTTACATCTCTTCCAATGTATAAAAGTATTTTTCGAATAAATCACATTCGATATTACGTCCTAATAACTTATATAAAACAGGTTGAATCCGTGAAATGATTGGTGTTGGAGGGTAAATGCCTGGATATGCAAACCCGGTTAATGTGGAGATTTACTTTGTTGAAATGTGGTATATACTGAAGATGAACGTTATTTCAAACAACAACGACTAAATTTTAAGAGCTTCTTAATAGACGAGCGGTTTGCCCTATGTGTGCTGTGATTCGAATTCCACGTTGAACTTTATTCTGCATCTTATATGGAATCCTTATTCAAATGAGGCATTCAATTTTAAGATAAACCTAAGATTTTACTTAATAGTATTGTGGATCCTTAACATTAATTGTTTTAGTATTAGACAAAAGAGTTTAAAACAATCTGAAGTATAAAAATAAATAACAAAAAGTAATAATCACACCACTACCTTTCATCAGTATTAGAATTTGAAAAAAAATATTAACTCTTGCTTGCCAACTAACCATAAGCTTTCTTTAGAAACATGGGAGATCCACAACACAACAGTTGTCCGTAAGATATTATAGCAATTTTGTCTCCCAAAGCGTCAGCTTCTTCCATAGAATGAGTTGTTATTATGATGGTTCTGTCTCCTCGCATTCTCTGAAAGAAAGAGAAAAGATTGAATATTTTAAACATTGTGCTAGGAATGAATTTACTTATAACTAGCTATTGAAATACTCAAAGGAGATTCTCTGGTGCAGTTTTCTTTTACTATTAAATGATGTAATAAACACTATTGCTGTAATGTCGTCTGCATACAGGAAGAGCAGTTTTCACAATTTCCAGCGTTAAAGGGACAAAAAGTAAAAAACACAAAGGCTGAACAAGATAAAGTACATAGGATATGGAGCCGTCCACAAAAATAACACAAACACAATTACAAACACTACTAAAAGTCTATCTCCTAATATTCTCTACTAGTAAGTAGGAGGGCACATAGCTCAGTGATAATGCGCTCACTTTTGGTAGTAGAGGTACCTGGTCTGTTCACCAGCCACGAGAGTTTCTGGTAGACAATATTGCGCCTGTGTATTTTCTTCCTACCACATTCTCATTCCACCAATTATTTCATTATCATTCATTTCCATTGGTCATTTAGCTTAAAGTGCGTAATATGGGATGTAAAAGGAGAAATATCATTTCACTCATTTTCATTTCCTACTAGTAGATGTGTGATGACTCGTAATGAATAGACTAAACGTGTGTGCGTTTCTTTATTTTCTTTCGATATGAGAAACAGTTTGGAATTCAGTGGATACGGTGGCTCAGTGGTAGAGCGCTTACCTTTGGTATGTGTAGATTCCCTGGTTAGATCCCCGGGCAAGTAAGATTTTAATGGACTACATCATGTCCATGGGTTTTCTCAGGGTACTTCCTTTATTCCAACTTTCTCATTCCATCAATTCTCCTATCATCATTCACTTATCTTAATCATTGTTTCCCTTAGCCTAAAGGGCATAATTGTGGGAAGTTAACCTGAAATATTTCATTTCAATTAATTTTCTTTAGTTAGTTCTCAAAGGACGGTTAAAGAATTTAAACTTTGTTACAACAACATTTCTAATACTAAATGTCTGTATTTTCATTAATTTCGATAGTGTCTGAAGAAGGATATGCTAGATATCCGAAACAGTTACAAATTATATTTTAATTTAAAATAAAGTGGGTTTTAAGCTTTGGTCAGTGTCTCGTTTGTTAAAACAATCAATCCAAAGCCATGAATAGTCTTAATATTTCTGACAAATTTTATTTTATTTCTTATTCATTTCTTTTCGTTTCTTGTATGCGCAATATATTTACTTAGTTACACACACGCATTTTTGTACTTAATTATATTTCTTTTCCTTTATATTTTATTTATCACCCCCCCCCCATCCCATTAGTTTTATCTTCCTCTACTAAACTTCCCACTTTCGAATTACCCATGCTATGACAAGAATTCACATGTCAATATGATGCTCAATTGGTTGTTTCACAGTTACTTTTCTGCTCTTGCATTTTTATTCTTTTCTTTGTACTTATTGCAGCTTTTATCTGTTGAAGGAGTTAGGGAAAACCTTAATAGTGCACTTTCTTTAAATATCTAATTACGTTATCGCTATATTATTAAGTTTAACATCCCACCTACGGTTATACACTGAGGCTGAAGGTGACAGTAATGATAATAACGAACAATGTGATAGAATGAAGAAAGCGGGAGGAAATGTTAAACCCCAAGAAACCAAAAGCACACGGTGCTTGTCAACCACAAAGCCCACTTGGTATCAGCTGGGATCGAACCAGAGACCCCACACACCATTACTGAGCCACTGCAACTTCCTATATTATGTTAAGGAATAATATAGTGTATTCAATAATTATTCCTTTTACAGGCACTGTTACCAAGAAACCTGTCCAAAATTTTCTCTATATTGAACCTAGCAAAATTGACATGTGACTTGGAATCCAACTCTGATGATGCTCAGTTCTGTTACTTTCTATAATATGTTTTATCTTTGTATTCATCTTCCTGTATTATCTGATAATTTTGAGTACTCTAAACTACCACGTAAAATACCGACAAGACACTAAAAATAAATGCTTAGATTTCAAGCTTCAAACAACTAGTGCATGGAAAATAGAACAGAGAGAAGCAAATGAATACAAAACTAAAAATATAAATACTGTATCGCATTCTAAACACATATAAGTTTAATGCATATGTAGTTAGTTACAACAAATTAATTCCAAAGTGAATACATGAAAGTCAAAATGTTAAAATCGAATCGAGAATTTTATAAGGTGATACATGAATAATTAATATCTAAGTTTTAAATTAAATGGCGAATAAAAATGGTAAATTTATATTAATTGAAATTGCTGAAGTTCACACATTTTCTGTTTTCAGTCTTAATTACTAGTAATATTGCTAGAGAATGACATGTTCGATAAAGTAGGGTCACCAGTTCATCAGCACTTGTTAATATTGTTACTTTCCATGTTCCGACAAAGCATTTCTTAAACTATACACTTATTTCAAAATGAATGGTCAGTTTCGAAGCTCAAGTGTTCACGGTCTACTATTATCCAGTCGTTAGAGAATACCGAATCTGTCCATATAGTCATCAAATGGGTAGATGGATCAATGTATGTGAACGGACTTTTCTAAATTTGACTTTCTCTCATCATAATGACTTTTCTATTTCTACTAACCAGCTGTTTAAGCAGAAAGATCATTATTCTCCATAATACAGCAATTGCCTCTGCAACAAATTGACAGAAGCAATTTGAGTTTAGAATTAGTGTATGCAGAAAGATTGTGGTGTCGCTTATCTCTCACGAGGAAGGTCCATAAACCGTGAGAGTTGAATTTTGATGAAAATTAGTGACAAGATTCAGTTCAAGTTGCTAAGTAACGTAGTAATAGTCACTCGATGCGCAAATGTTTCGTTGAGCTGCTACACCGACGCCATCTTGAAATCCAGTAGGTAATGTCCAAAAATACCCTTTTGCCACAAAAATAAAAAAGCTTTTGATAGATCTGATTTCAGTATTGTAAACCAAGGTAGAACATCTATATGTGGGAGTACTTCCAGTGCGTGATCGCCATTTTGAAAGTCGCCACATTGAATCGCCGTCAAATATGATAAAATGGCAAGGGGGTCATGTGGGGTATCAAATAGCACTGGAAATTTCTCCTAAATCCATCTACGCAACCAAAGTTTACATATCTGTTTTCATTTCAGAGTTAACAACTCTCTTACCCACGGAAACTGTGCGAGTTAGACTTGTGTTATGAAACACGGTCGTGCGAGCACTTGCAGGATTTTAACAAATGCAGTAGTAGTCACTTGATCTACAATAGCCACTATACCAATCAGACATTGAGACTAGTAAGAGAAATTGTTAATTAAATTGAAATGACTGTAGTGAAAAATGGAATAGCAGCATGCTACAAGTTATATCTATTTCAAAGTGCGATGAAATAGACTGCTGGTCGATGAAACACATGCCTAATAGTACTGAAGAGCAGAGAATACCAAAGGGATTGTTCGGATATATATTAGAAAAATGATATAAACTGGTGCATATTAGTTGAACGACCAAAATGGTTCGGATTCCACTATAATCAGTAGGTCCACGTCTCCTTTGGCGTAGCAGGCATAAGGGTGGGACGTTGAACTGTATCACACCAAAAATCTATTGTAGGCAATTTTACGCGGTCCATTATAGTGTTAAATTTTCTACTCCAATCTTGAAACCTTACGCAAAGACCCTGATTGTTGCAGCATTTTGCGTTCTTTTCCAATACTCATACTTCCCAAAATATAATTTAGCGTGTACATTACCAACTTAAAATACTTTAATGTATTTATTGCCAGTTTGTCTAAATACAATCGATTTATTGCTGCCGCATTGAACAATGAAAGGAATTTAAATTATCAGTTCACAGCCAATTCTTAGAAGAAGATACACCTGGAAACTTAGAATTCACTTTTCTTGTGTCTGTTCTGCTATTAGTGATAAGAGAATGCATACACACCTGCTAAGAATAGATGACAATAAACATTATTACATGAGTCAATACCATTGAGATAATATATCTCGATGGTCAATACCAAGTTGCAATCCATTAAACAAGCCTCTTTCTTACTTTTTCCTTCAAAATTAAATAATTAAATATCTGCATCTTTCCACCTTTAACGATAAAACACTTGCTTATAATAAGGGCAAGACTAGTTTTCATATCAAAACTGTGATAAATAACTAATTGCAACAGATGTTCACTTGTTCGGTGTACAAGTTATATGGCAGAATTTTCATAAAGAGAATGCATTCTGTTATGTATCATCAATTTTCTGCGCCAGCCCTAAAGGACATGCTTACATATGCAAGGCAGAAATGTGGGTACGTAACAGGAGCAATAGTTGGTGCATTTACAAATGTTCTGGAGACTAGTAGAAAATAGTGTCTGTGGTCATGAAGATTGTGATGAAAGTGCATTTGTTAAGTGTTTTCACTGCTCCATGATGCTGTGTGCTAATCACTTCGTTTTAGATCTCCATATCACAACTGAAGAGCAAGAGGTTAGTAGATTAATATTTGCTTATGTGCACCAGTTTATATTTTTTTTCTAATATTTTTTCTATTATTTTCTATTAATTTTCTAATACCTTCAAGACATATTCTTGTAAAGTCATATGTGCCGTTGCACCTAACTTATATTACAGCATTTAAATGCTATGCACAATAGCAACACACAAAGATTCATATATATAGCGCATTTTGAAATATTTATAATTCGTTACAGTGCTGCTATTTCATTTTTCACTACAGTCATTTCAATTTAATTAACCATTTCTCTCACTAGTCTCAAGATGTGATTGGTGTAGATCAAGTGACTACTACTGCATTAGTTAAAATCTTGCAAGTGCTCGTACGACCATATTTCATAACACAAATTTTATTGATCAGTTTTTATATGTTCCAGTGAGCGAGAGAGCTCTTAACTTTGAAGTGAAAACAGATATGTAAACTTTGGTTACGGAAATGGATTCAGGAGTAAATTCCAGTGCTATGTGATACCCCACACGACCTCCTTGCCATTTATCATATTTGACGGCGATTCAATATGGCGCCTTTCAAGATGGTGATCATGCACTGTAAGTACACCCACATATAGATGTTCTACCTTGGTTTACAATACTGAAGTCAGATCTATCAAATACTTTTTATTTTTGTGCCAAAAGGGTATTTTTGGACATTTCCTACTGGATTTCAAGATGGCGTCGGTGTAGCAGCTCAACGAAGCATTTGCGCATCGAGTGACAATTACTACGTTACTTAGCAACTTAAACTGAATCTTGTCACTAATTTTCATCAAAATTCAACTATCACGGTTTATGGACCTTCCTCGTCAGTATGTGTGTGTATGACAGTTCTCGGCTAGTTCAGAAGTAAACTCTTAGTGATGATTCTGACTTCTTTACTGTTACATCTGTTATCACATTATTTATTACATAAAACAGAAAGTCCATTTGTGGGATCCACTATCAAGTCAAAACTACTTCGTGGATTGAGAATAGTTTTAATATATTGCTTCATACTCTATATAACTAATATTTAAAAATACGATTTCAAATGAGAGAAGAAGTGGCGATATCATAATTATTCCATTTCTTTTGAATCGCTTGAAGTAAAAATATCAAATTTAGTATATGGAATGGTTTGTGTTCACAGAATACGACTGTTATTCATATGCTCCAATTCAATGTAGCTTTTATCTGATGCTCAGGCTCAAATTTGGCTTTTTATCAATATTTCATTCCCTTACAAGAGTTTTGGAAATTATATACCTAAACTACAGGGAGAATTGGTCAATCTATTTTACTATTATATGTTTTGTTTGAATCGCTGGACAAAATGTCAAGGCATTAAACACAAGAAAGCATTTTGCTCCATGTCATTCACTTGTATAAATTTAAAATAGAGGACGCAGAGGGGTGGGGCGCGAAATGTTGTCTGCGGAGGACTCTTTAGGGTCATTCCATGTCAAGTGGACCAATTTTGAAAAAAGTTCCCACTCCACCATCTCCGATTTGTTTCAAATTTTGCACGAATGCTACATGACACCAACAATTAAGAATGGTCAAATTTGAGTTGAAGATCGGTATTGGTTATGATGGTAGGGCGTTTTCAAATGGTACCTCTCTCAGCAACAACGAGTAGCAAACGTCTTCTCTCAATTTGAAGTGCTTGCCATTGTGAACTGGAAGCTCTGATAACCTTCAAAATTTGTTTCTTCGGAGAACGTTTAGAGTAGATGAGGGTCAGTTTGTCACAAATTTCCTTGGAGGTTCAGAATTTGTACAATAAATTAACAAAATTGACTAAAATGTGTGTACACGTTTCGTACGTGATGTATTTAGACCCCCATAAAGTTACATGAAGTCAAGTCAGTAGATTGATATTTGAAAGAGAGAAACCATAACATACGTATTTAGACTAGATAAAACATTTAGCCTTTAGCGAATATGGTGTAAGGGATATGTGACCTTAGAAATGTAAAAAAATGAAAGTATGCGAAAAATGGACCTTTCTGTTAGTGAAAAATGGCCATGTTGTCAACCTTGCACCAACTTCTAACCATAACCAATGGACAGAGCATGTCTTGATATAATTAGAAATGAATTTGGTGTTGGTGATTTGTTTGGTTTTTGGATGGTTGTAAGTTATATTCTGGATCCAGTGGCGTAACAAGACGGTGGGCATCATGTGGTTCGGATTCCACGTTAATCAGTAGGTCCACGTCTCATATAGCCTCGCTGCTGAACGGGACGCTAAACTAAAATCAACTCAACTCAAGACGGTGGGCAAGGGGGCATTGCTCCCCCAAAGTTCTGATAGAAGTTATTGGGGGCGCCGAAGGCGCCTAATGATTACTTTGCCTTTTTAAAAAGCCGATTGAAGAACGAAAAATTTATGTACAAAAGCAGTATTTTGTATGCACTGCCAAATCTTCGACAAAATATAGAGTGCAGTGCCTTGTATTATTATAACTAATGGACACTTTTTCTGTTCCTTTTGTGTTGATTGTCTAGCGCACCTTTGATACAATAAAATAAAGAAATAAAAATTACCTATATGGCAGCCAAGCAGCGATATAAACATTTTCTTAATCCTTTGTCGCCCCTCATTATGTACGGGGACATAATGCTTCGATAGAATAAAACGTTACAATGATAGAGCATTGTAAATATATTAATTATTCCTTTCGACGACCCTGATTGTATAGGGGCGCCTTCGATGGAACAAAAAATGATATAATATTGAACCAAGGGGCGCTCTAGATATATTAGTTATTCATTTTGTCACCCCTGATTGTATAGGGACGCCTTCGATAGAACAAAAAAGGATATAATATTGCAGCAAGGGCACTGTAGATATATTAGTTATTCATTTTGTCGCCCCTAATTGTATAGGGGCGCCTTTGATAGAACAAACACGGATGTAATATTGCACCAAGGGCGCTGTAGATATATTAGTTATTCATTTTGTCGCCCCTAATTGTATAGGGGCGCCTTTGATAGAACAAACACGGATGTAATATTGCACCAAGGACGCTGTAGATATATTAGTTATTCCTTTTGTCGCCCCTGATTGTATAGGGAGCCTTCGATAGAACAAACAAGGACCTTCTCAGCTACCGCGCAGGAAACAAACCCCGAAAATACTAGAATACTCGTTGACATCCGCGAAAAATTACAAATTCAACACCGCAGAAGAGAAATTACGCGCAACGTATTATGAATGTTTGGACAATATCATTTGCAAAATTGAGTCGATTCCATCAGCCTAAACTGAAGAAGTATCGTGCAAAGAGGATGTAATTCTGGAAGGTAACTTTTCTCAAGACATTAGTGACATTTTAAAAGAATACCATGTCTATCCGGACCGACTACAACTACAGATGCAACCGTTACTCACCACTATTTCTACTTCAAAAAATCTGAGAGACCTGCTTGAGAACTTCAAGAGACTCTGTAAAGAAACAAGAGAGTTATTTCCTGAAGTGTTGAAAGTCCTTTGTCTCCTGCTTGTCATCCCGGCGACATCTGCAACTGCCGAGAGAAGTTTCTCAATGTTGCGGCGTCTCAGAACTTATCTGAGGTCCACAATGACCCAGGCAAGACTGAACCATTTTGCAGTTCTTAATGCATACCCAGACAGGCTTGACTCACTGGACGTGAAGAAGCTGTGTAGAGAATTCACAAATAGTTCCTACTCTTCCTACTGTCTTCGGAAAAGTGTGAATTCTGCTCTTTGAAGTGTGCAGTTTTTGTGTCGAAATGAGCTATAGGATCACAGTGGCTCGTTATTTTTACATTGAACATTTAATCAAATTGAAACTATGTTATTCCGTTCTTGTTAAATATATTAAAAGTTGGATGTTACGTACGCAAGGGCTCAAAAAACTGCTTTTAAAAAAGTTTTTTTCCAGCGCTTTTATGCCTCTCAAATTTTGAACTTTTTTTTTTTTTTTTTTTAATATTTCAACTTTAATGAAGAAAGTACTTTCCACCTTTGTTCCCCATTATAAGAAGAAAAAGAGACTTAATTACTGCATTCTGAAGAAAAATAAATATGAGAAGTTCAACAATCAAGAATAATCGATCACTCATAAGAAAAAGAAGGGCAAATATATTCACGCTTTGGGAACTTTTGGTACAGATCTGAACCATGGAGTCGACCTTCGGAATTTGCTTTCTAAATCTCTAGTGAATCTTTTCACCCGTGTTTTTTTTTTTTTTTTTTTTTTTTGCATTCATTTAAGCGGGGAAGCATCAAAGAATGTGTTTCATGGGCATTTTGCAGTCACGCTTGCGATGCCTGGGGGCAGTGACGTCACAAACATGGACGAAGGAAAAAAGAAAAAGATAAATTTTAGAGCTCTGTTTAAAAAAAACAAAAACTAACACATCGCTATTAATCCTAGGATCATGGTCCATACCTAGTTGCGTTCATAATAAAGAAACGTTTTCAACTATACCATTCAAATTTCCCTATTATGTACCAGAAGCGGGAATATCCCGCCCAACGTGGAAAAAATGAGATATTTTCAGATCTTTTTCTTTTTTCGGGAATTCTTCCGCTCAGGGACGTGTGAGAGATACCGTTTAAAACCTACCACCATTCCAAACAAAACAAGGTACAAATCATGATCGTAGGGTAAATAGTGATTTTTCAAACAAAAAATAAATAAATAAATAAATAAATTTTCTGCCTATTACATATGTTTATTCAATGTGTTTAGTAAAGTAGCTACAGGTCATCCCTATTTGTCGTAGTATCATGGTCTGTACTTCATTTTGTTCGTAATGATGCAACATTTCCAACGGTACTACTACCATTGCGCTGTCATGTACCTGAGGAGATAAATTTTCGAGAAAGTTAATTTTTGAAAATTTGAATTTCCCGCTTTTCTTTATACATTTTGGGCGGGAATTTCTCCCCTCAGGTACATGATAGGAACATGCAAGTGATGCGATTTAAAACACTGGTTCATTAGAAACGAAAAGGTACAAACCATAATCCTAGAATAAATAGTCTTGGTGCTAGAGCTGATTTACTAAATTTCCCTCCTCATTTTTGGGTAATAGTTACTAATGTATTGTTATTCAATAAGCTCTAGCATCAAGAGTGTTCATTGTAGGACCATGGTTCGCACCTCATTTTGTTTGTAATGAAGTAACGTTTCGAACTGTACCACTGCAATGGCGCTAGCATGTATCCTGGGGGAAGAAATTCTCAAAAAGGTTATTTTTCTGACAAAAATATCTCTTTCCCAATTTGAGTGGGATTGTTTCACTTCTGGTACATAATGGGGAAACTTGAATGGTACAGTTGGAAACATTCCTTCATTACAAGTACAAAGAATTACGAACTATGATCCTACGACAAAGAGTCTTGACACTAGAGCTTGTTGAATAACAATAGTAGATATTAGGAAAAAATAGTAAATTAATTTTAGCACCAAGACTATTTACCCCAGTATCATGGTTCATTCGCATGTCCATGTTGTGTACCGGAGGGAAAAAATTCGCAGGAAATGGGGACGTTTTTTAAAAAAAAATCCTTTTTTTTCAATTTGGACGAATTTTATTGCTTTAGGTACATATTAGGAAAATTTACAAATTAGGAAAACACTGTTTCATTCCGAACAAAACGGGGTATGAACCATGATTCTATGATAAATAGTCTCGACGCAATAGCTGCTTGACTGAAAGTCTAAAATTTACCTAAAAAAGTGGAAATCTCAAAAGGGTTAATGTATAGGGTTTTCTAGTACGAACAAATTGTTTGTACAATTCTTAGAATAATGTTTAACGACAAAAAAAGTTTTAGTGAAAAGTTAGTGGTGAGAACAATAACAGTTGTGAATAGTGGTTTAAGGTCACGAAAAAAAAAAACTGCTTTTTTAACAAAGAAACTAATATCTTTTCCGTGCTTTTTTGGCTTGATTTTTTTCTTTTAATATTTCATATTTAGTGAAGAAACAACAGTGTGTTCCAGCTTTCTTTTCCCACCATAACTTTTTTAAAAAAAATACTGTATTCTGAAGAGCCACCGCACTAAGCTTTGTTGCTCCAGTTCCTTAAACTACATCATATTATGCTGCTGCTATTACTGAAACATTTTCTTCTGAAATATGAACAAAATTATGAAGCCTTTCCGGCTCTAATATTAGGTATTGAAGAGTATCTCACGCAATAGTGTTTCTGGAACGGCGGTGATACTTTTTACTTGTCTGCCAGTTTGACTTTAAGCAACTCAAACAACACATTTCAAGATGTATAAATTTCAAGAATTTGATATCATGGTTAGGCAACCAACGTGGGACTTATGAGATGCTAGTTGTATCAAAAGAGCGAAACTTTCCTTTTTTAATGAAAATAAAGCACGTCTCAAAACTCCGGCTATTTTGCATCTCTAGTCCGGTATATCAATACAAAGTGCAGATCAATCTATGTACTGAAACATTTGAAAATTAATATGGTGTGAAAGTAAAATAAGAAAAGTGTACGTGTAGGTGTATTGTGAGAATCTGTTGAGCACTTTAGAAAAAAATTTTTTGGTTGTGATATGTCTTCAACCTATGAGTTCTGGAGAGTGAGAATGTGGCTTTAGTGCCGAACGTATACGGAACAATCATGTCGTACTATTTACTGATTAATTAATAGTAAACTGTACTTCATACATATCCCGACGCAAATCAAATGAGGTCTACTAGTTTTACTAATGTACGACTCTTGTGTTGAATGAATACATTGGGTGGGTGAAAAAACTGTTTTTACTTCAAGTAAGTCTAATATTTTAACTTTTCAAATGTATAGCTGTTTTCGTAAATTACAATTATTTCCCCACACACACGAAAAAAATACATAACACCAATACCTTAAAGATTAGTGGAAATTACGCTCAGTGATGGGGGGGGGGGGGCGCAACAAAAAGACTTACCCCCTCCTATATTTGAAATGTTACGCGCCTGTCTAGATCAGTTCACAAATCACCACAGACTTAATTTCTACATTATATCTATGCAAGTAGTAATTTTATTGAACATTTGCTCTTTGTTATCAAGTTAATTAAGAAATTTTCTCTTGCAGATAATATGGCCACATCAAGCGATATTGGTCTTCCAGATTGTATTATATGCTCTGCATACCACAGCAAAATGTTTTGTAGTAGTTGTAAAATGTGTGCAGACTTTACAAAAGAACAGAGACAATTATTACTTACACGAACAGGATATGAAGTACTACGAGATGATGCATCTATATGTCTTCACCATGAACAACTACTACTGGTTAAATACAAAGAGCTGCAACTCCAGTGTTGCAACCCGTTCGATTACCATAAATCAAGACTGCCCAAAAAAGTCACTACGAGTCATTGATACAAAAATAGCTGTTATGTTAAAAGACAGAAGTGGGAAAGATGTTAAACCAGGACAGAAGCTGTGTACAGGTTGTAGGAAAATGAAACTTTCAATAGAGAAATCAGCTGTAGGGTCAGTCACTGATACAGACACATCTGTATTCAATCCACCCGAATCCCTGAATCCCAACTTGTCTTGTAGGACCTGATATTTCTCCCCTGAAACCTGAAAGAGTAACTAGAAGAGATTTGCACAGATATACCAAGAAAACAAGCGAGGCACAAAAGGCCATTCGTCAAGAAATTGCATTTGTTACTGGCGTTAACATAGGATATGGATTTAGCACAAGTCAATAGAAGTGTATTGATTGTGAAGATTACCGGAAACTGCTTGAAGAGTTGAAAGCCAAGTCAGCAACATCTGACAAACAAAGGAAACTTCAAATTCTAACTTTGGCCCCATGCAGTTTGTCTATAGAAAAAACAGCAAATGACTTTAGAGTTTCTAAACGAATGGTTAAAACAGCTAGAAATTTGTAACTATAGCAAGGTATTCTTGCAATGGCAGCAAAGAAGATAGGAAAACGATTACCTTCTGAAGAACCAACCAGAGTACAGCAATTTTATGAGAAAGATGAATTCAGCAGGATGTCCCCTGGTAATAAAAAAGACTCTGTGCCGGTAAGAATTGAAGGACAAAAGGTCCACAAACAAAAACAGCTGTTGGTGTGCAATTTGAAAGAAATGTACACTGCCTACAAAATGAGATCTGGATCTGACGTAGGTTTTTCAGAGTTCTCTAAACTTCAGGTAAAATGGTGCGTCACAATTGATGTTGCAGGTTTACACAGTGTTTGTGTCTGTACTTATCACCAGAAATATCAGTCCTACGAGACTTGTGTTAAGTTGGATTCAGGGATTCGAGTGGATTGAATACAGATGTGTCTGTATGACTGACCCTACAGCTGATTTATCTATTGAAAGTTTCCTTTTCCTACAACCTGTACACAGTTTCTGTCCTGGTTTAATATCTTTCCCACTTCTTTCTTTTAACATAACAGCTGTTTTTGATGACTCGTAGTGACTTTTTTGGGCAATCTTGATTTATGGTAATCGAACGGGTTGCAACAGTGGAGTTGCAGCTCTTTGTATTTAACCAGTAGTAGTTGTTCATGGTGAAGACATATAGATGCATCATCTCGTAGTACTTCATATCCTGTTCGTGTAAGTAATAAATGTCTATCTTCTTTTGTAAAGTCTGCACACATTTTAAACCCTCAACTTCTACAAAACATTCTGCTGTGGCATGCAGAGCATATAATACAATCTGGAAAACCAATATCGCTTGATGTGGCCATATTATCTGCAAGAGAAAATTTCTTAATATAACTTGATAACAAAGAGCAAATTTCAATAAAATTACTACTTGCATAGATATACTGTAGAAATTAAGTCTGTGGTGATTTGTGAACTGATCTAGAATATAACTTACAACCATCCAGAAACCAAACAAAGAACCAACACCAAAATTAATTCCTAATTATATCAAGACATGATCTTTCCATTGGTTATGGTTAGAAGTTCGTGCAAGGTTAGCAACATGGCCATTTTTGGGTAAAAAAAAGGTCCATTTTTCGCATACTTTCATTTTTCCCATTTCTAAGGCCGCATATCCCTTAAACCATATTCGCTAAAAGCTAAATGTTTTATCTAGTCTAAAGTACGTATATTGTGGTTTCTCTCTTTCAAATATCAATCTACTGACTTGATTTCATGTAAATTTATGGTGGTCTAAATATGGCACACACGAAACGTGCACACACTTTTTATTCAATTTTGTTAATTTATTGTACACATTCTGAACCTCCAAGGAAATTTGTGACAAACTGACCTTCATTTATTCTAAAAGTTCTCATAGGAAACAAATTTTGAAGGTTGTCAGAGCTTCCAGTTCAAAATGTCAAGCACTTCAAAGTGGGAGAAGACGTTTGTTACTCGTTGTTGCTGAGACAGGTACCATTTTGAAAACGCCCTACTACCACAACCAATACAGATATTCAATTCAAATTTGACCATTTTTCGTTGTTAGTGTTAAGTAACATTTGTGCAAAAATTTGAAAAAATTCGGAGGTAATGAAGTGGGGACCATTGGTCCACTTGACATGGAATGACCCTTTAGTATTACATTAATATGCAAATAAATTTACTCAATAACTTACTAGTAGCATATCCCAAACTCTTCGTCTTGCTTCCGGATCAAGTCCTGTCGTTGGTTCATCAAGAATCACAATCTTAAAAAAGAAAAATAGAAAATATAAAACTATTGAAGGTGCCTCACGGGAGTACATATATATATATACACATGAGCTTAATTTGAACTAGGCGTGCAGTCTCAATGCCTTAATTTCATTTTAAATGTTTAAGTAGCAAAAACAAACGATAAAAATGTAAGTTTAATCAAATATGCAACGAATTCATCATCAAAATTGAATATATACGCACATACATACAAAGAATACACTAAAAGAAATATTTCAACGTGAAAGCATACAAATTCATATGATTTAACATTATCAAATGGAATTTACCTTTGATTCTCCAATGAGTGCCAACCCAAGACAGAGCTTTCGCTTCATTCCTCCAGACAACTTAGATGCTATGCAATTCGCTTTCTCTGTAAGATCTAAATCTTCCAAAAGAGTTTTAACTTCACTTCTAGCATCTTTGAAACTTCGACCTTTCAACTGGCAAAAGTAATACATTTGAAGTATTAATGTTATGTATGTTATATACAGTAAATTATTCATTGTAGCTTTGGAAAATTCAAGATTACTAATAAAACTCCAACTGACCAAAGCAGTATATTTATATTTTAAGATTATATATTTGTGTTACATAGCCGAAACTGTAACACAAATATATAATCTTATAATATATATACTGCTTTGGTCAGTTGGAGTTTTATTAGTTATATACAGTATTTCAATTTATAGGATATATATGTATCTATACTAATAGATAACACAAAGGCTAATGGATTTTGAATTATAAAACGTAAGTACGTATAAATAAGAACCTAAAAATAGAAACGTAAGGGAAATAATCATTAAAGTAATAAAGATGATATTAAATAGTTACATCCTTTTCTGTCAGCAATTTCTTAATTTAGACCGAAATTTATATACAAATTCGATGTATTCTCCAAACGTTTCTTATTATGTTTATTTACAATTTTAATATGGTACTTTTTCTATGATAATTCTAGACGAAAAATTATTTCGTTTCGTTTGTCTTTGGTGGAAAAGAAAATCTCCAACAAAAATTAAATAAAAGTTCATTATTATTCAGGAAGCATGGGATTTAAACTCAAAGATTTCATTTCATTTCTTAATTCAAGATCGTAGTTAAAGGAAGCATAACTAGCTTACCCAAATATCTAGTTAAATCATTTATCTACATAAATTTTTCATGTACATATATTCAAAGATATATAGTATTTACGCACTATTTTCTCATAAGTTACATGCGCTTTCTATTAATAAGTTTATTTTTCATAGAATCGGTGTAAAGTCCAGTAACCATATATTCAGGTACGCTTATTAACTTGGTCTGAATATACACTATTACCTAGGGTGCTGAAAATCAACTGGCATTTTTTTTTTTTTAAATGTGTTGCCCGTTTCCAAAACGTCTCTTGTCTATTTTACACACCTTTCGGGAAATCGTTTCTTCTTGGTTATCATCTTAATTAGTACATGTGAGAACGAGTAAAATAAGTTTTGTAAATCTAAAATATATACCTGAACCATTAAATGAAATAAATCAACTGAAATTAAGTATTAACAAAGCAAACAGCACGAAAAATATACATTCCAGAAAAGTGGACGAGAGACATTTTAGAATTGGACTACTCAAATATTATTTTACATATTCAATATTTAATGAAAGAAATATTAATATCTTATCGTTAAAGTTTAGGTTGACATAAACATGAAAATTTTATTTTATAATGGAATACTTCAGATGGTAGACGACTGTCATGAATGACAATTCTGCATGAAACGTAGATTTACATAAGTATAGATCACAATTTATTTAGAACTCGAAAAAGAAAAGAAAAAATGTACACATAACGCTTTTAACATACAAGAGCTATTTTTTCTCAATCTCCGATAAGCCATGCCAGGTGTCGAAACGTGGATAAGACAAAGCTGTTTATTGGACGTCGCCCATCCCTCACACCGGTAAACAGGCTCTACCGTTCAAACTTTGTGAAATAGCGAGCATTAAAACATACCGAGTGCAATCGAAACCCCGCCAGGTATGAATTATGCAATTCGATTTCTCCAGGCGGCTACAGAATTCTCTGAAATTTCAAAATTAGACAGTTCACGAACCACAAGATTCACACGTTCATCAAGATTTATCTGTTACCATAGGTTTCGATTCTTGGCTACTCTCTTGTGTGCGTTGGTAAGTCCTTCTTTAACTCTCCGCAGCACTCGTGCATACAACCATTACTTATAAAATTTCCATCGCAACTTTTATTCACGTGACGATGAACTGCAGCTGTATAATGCCATTCTACCTGAAGAAATCAAATAATATTACATGTAAAATATTCGGCGGCTACTTTGACTGCGATCTACACTTTTTCACGCTCGCTATACCACAATGATTGAGAGGCAAAGACTGTCCATCACTGTTGGAGATGAAAAGCATTTAATAATCAACTTTGTCTTATCCCCGTTTCATCATATCACGTGGTTCTTCTTTGGTAAATTAATGGAAGTTGAAAAGAAAATAGCCTTCGTATTTCCAAACTCCTTGCCTACTAATGTTAATCGAACATTTCTTTTTCTTCCAATATTTCGAATGTTATACTCGGGCATTCATTCTCACAATGGCTTAAATCCTTTTTTACAATAAATAATAATAATAATAATAATAATAATAATAATAATAATAATAATAATATTATTATTATTATTATTATTATTATTATTATTATTATTATTATTATTATTATTATTATTATTATTATTATTATTATTGTATTAACAGGCGCTGCGGTGGTTCAGTGGTAGGACGCTCACTTCTGGTGCGTGGAATCTCTGGTTCAATCCCATCTCACGCCAAATGGGTCTTGTGGTGAACAAACACTGTCTGTGTGTTTTCTCGGTGTTTTTTCCACTTCTTCCCACTCTCTACATCCCACTTTCATTCTTACTCATTATCACTGACTCCCTTAGACTCGGGGCATAATCTTCGGACGTCGAACTACAAATTTCATCTCATTTTATTTTTGTATCAACAAAGTAATTTAACAATATCAGGAAATTTTATCGGTACGTGTGGTTAGTTGCCGTTCCAAATACATTGTAAGTTACTTTTGTTATTATATACAACAACACTATATATACATATATGTCCTGAGATTAGTGCACCAATCTAACTACTAATACCCTTATATCTATCTATCTATATCTATATATATATATATATATATATATATATATATATATATATATATATATATATATATATATATATATATATATATATATATATAATAGTTTTATTCAGGAAGTGGATTGTTTTCTTATTATTCAAAACGTTATCCTTAATCAGTTCTAATCACTCACCAGACATCTTATTTAAATAGACGAATGCACAATGCAACTAGATTACACTATTATCTATCTTTTGTAACGAAACCTCAAAATTTTAATTCGTGTATTCAGAACATGTTATGTATATCTAAAACTATAAGTGAATAATAAAGTATTTGAGCTATTTTTTTTAATTTTTGTTGATACAATTAGTAATGATACCGTTTCAATCTCTATCAGAAATTTCCTTTATTGGTGTTCACTTTTGGACTTTTGGTTCTAATTAATACGCTTCAAATTAGAGGGTTAAAATTACTCGAACAGTTACTACAATATTCATTATTCAAATAATTTCTCTGTTGATATTCGAAAATCCGAGTGTTAGTTTTCAACATGAAAGCAATTATTTGAATAATTGTTTGGATAATTATTCATTATTTGAATAATTGTTGGGATAATTATCCATTATTCGAATAATTGTTTGGATAATTATTAATTATTCGAATAAATGTTTGGATAATTATTCATTATTCGAATAATTGCTTTGTATAATTATTCATTATTAGAATAATTGTTTGGATAAATATTCATTATTCGAATAATTGTTTGGATAATTATCCATTATTCAAATAATTGTTCGAACAATTATTTATTCTTCAAATAATTATTCGAATAATGAATAGCTTGCATGTTCGAATAACGTATATTTAAAGAATTCATTATTTGAATTTTCGTAGACTGAATCATTCGAATTTTAACACCACTAATCCAAATACATTTATTTCGATATTTGAGGTAGCACGAGGAAAATAGTTTTCAAATCTAGCATCGAATATTTGGTCACAATGACTTTTTTGTTCTTTCGGAGCTCCCTTATATGTTCTTCTAGCCCAGTGCTAATAGTTATTTTAGTTATTTCTATGTACGTAGCATCGCATGTACAAGAAATCTAGTAAATGCCGCTTAAAATATATTTCTGCACAAAATATCTCTTTTTTTTATCGGTTTGACTTTTCCATATTGCTAAGGAATTTTAAGTTAACTTTTGTGTTATCTTTTTGGCTAGATTTTGGAGTCTGAATGATAAATTTGGAAAAAGCAGGAAGGAAACTTTATCTAGTTGGTTTTGAACTTTTTTGTATCCCCATTTTTCAAGCTTCTAAAAGATTAAGAGCATTTTATTTCCATATTTCCAGAATCATTAGATTATAACCGTTGGCGAGATTTAAGTTAGTAATGCACTTATATTCCTCTGTGCAATCTTCATGGTGTGTCACTAACCTATACGCTCTAATGCACATGTTTATCCATGCTAGCTCTGATCTAGTATAGATGACTTGATATTTTGTGAACGAAGAAATCACTGGCTGATGATTTTCTAAAGACCTTTGATTGCAACTTGTTAAAACTTCTGCAATAAATAAAATAAAGAAATACTTTTATTTTTCAATTCGTACAGAAATTTTAGTTTTGAATTTATATATTCTAATTGTTCCAAAGAAAGTGGAATTTGTTATCATCCATGTACACTATGAGTGAATCATCCGCATAGAGAAAATATCTAATATATTTTAATCCTGAATTATCTAGAATACTCATTTCGTAATGATTAATCACTATGATAGACAATGAAGGACATTCCTTTGGCAATAACAACTACCTTCAAATTTAAAGTAACGGTTTTGGAAATGAACCTCTAAAGTTTTTGACAACTCGTAAATTTGCATATCATTAAATTCGTTGTGTCTAAGCCAATTTTGTAAGCAAGTAATGGCTAAATTTACACATATGGAGGTAACAGTGTTTACTGTGTTAATCGAAGCTAATTTCAATTTATCTTTATTGATCAACAAACACAACGCTTGTTTTCACCTCAAGACTATTATTCACGTCGTATTTGAACTTAGTGATGCTGTCCGAAATATATTAACATATACACTTGGATAATTTGTACGCTGGATGATACCAACCAGCAATAAAGTGTCCCATCCAGCGTACTCTCCATCTTTGAAAAGTTTTTGGCATCTCATAGATGACGGGTAAGATCAGAGTGTCCATTTTAAGGTTTTTTTTACTTTTTTATTTATTTATTCCTTTGTTTTATTTATTTATTTATTTATTTATTTTGCCAAAACGTCATCAATAAGCAAAGAGTTGACAATAATAATATTAAACTTTTTAATAGTAGCAGGCGATGGATCAATATTCGCCTCCAAATAATCTTGATCGTTTACTTTATCCAAAATTTTCTTTCTATAGTCATCCCTATCAATTAACGTGAATTTGTTTCCCTAATCAGCTTTGATACACCAACGATTGTTTCCCTGAAAAGATACTTTAAATTCCTTTATAATTCGTTCAAATTTTGAAACGCTCTGTTTTCGTTAGTTACAAATAATTACAATACAATAAATTCGAAATTTACATTCCATTTTGAAATTTTGTTGTTGTATGGAAAATTTTATTCCTAATGAAGGATAAGAAAATGGTATAAGAGTTGACTTGGCTGCATTGTGCACACTGCGATTTAAATAAATTTTGTGGAGAGTAATTAGAACTACGTCCTGAATAAAGAAGAATCCATTTGCTGAAAAAGTAGGTATTAGCAGTTAAGTTAATGAACTAACCTTAGGACATATACGTATATATTGTTGCATAATTATAGTATAATAACAAGAGTAACTTACAATATATTGAGACTGTAAGTGACCATAAGTACTGACAACATTTTCGTATTATTATTAAATTACCACTGTTGATACAAAACGACAATATGAAGATCTTATTCTGGAAAAGAACTTAAGCCGTCGGTGCCGTGAGCATGAGTGTCCGAGTGTAACATTCGAAATATTGGAAGAAAAATTATTCGAAAAACATTAGTAGTTTAGTGGTTTCCATTCTAAATATTATATTATGTTCCACACACTCGATAAGTAATTGCTCTTAACATCGTCAGGCTTATTATGTACTGCACTAAAATGAAATCACGTTCGAGAATAGATTACTTGTGTGCATCTACTGTACTCTTAGTGAAAGTAGCTTCGAATAACGCTCGATCCATCTCTCTCAGTGTTACTCATCTGATTCTGTTCTCCCTCTGACTTCTGCACTTCCAAGTGGATCATAATAGCTATCAAGAACTTTGTGATATTCCTAACAAAAACACGAAATTGCTAATAAAATATGATATTTTAAGGCATTACAGGTGGATTATAAAAAGAAGAAAGAAAAAAAACTACATTTACAGTGGTTGTTCTTATGCCAAGTTAATAAATATGAATTAAACCTTCAATAAAATGTAAGTTCTGAAGGCATTAGAACATTCTTTCTGAAAGAAATAGGATATTTAAAATTTTCTTGATATCAACCTAAACTCAGTGATTGAGTTAAACTATCAACGAAACAAGCTATGGTTAAAAGGAACACTTTAAACAGTTCTATTGCAGTTTGTTTTGTGAAAGTAAGGAAACATTCGGTAAAGCTCAGTTCAATAATCGATTTGACTGAAACTTGAATAGAATTCGGGTCGCAATGTAGAACTTCAAAGTAAAGGATGCCTTAGGAAGACTAACAAGTAAAGGGTCCAAATGGATGAATCGAGTTGCGGGATAAGACATAGTGCGCTTGATAAAGGATGTGGAAATATATGTATGTGCAAAGTTATAGCGGCTGAGCGCCATAAGAAACGGAGGGGGAGGAGGTCAAAGCTGGTGTGGAAGACCTATGCATTGTTATTGAAATAAATCAAATAAACTGTTGAATCGTGAAAATAGTGAAAGATAGTCAACGCAAACAGATAGTTTCACATATTGGCAAAAGAAAAATGGTCACAATAGATCAGGAACCTCCGCCACCATCTTGAAATCCGCCATTTTGAAATTTGTGATATTTTTTGAAATGGATACCTAATACTAGGGTAGTTTTGAAATAACTAATACTAGGGTAATTATTTGATGTATCAATTAGGGCTGCCATGTTCTCAAAAAGTCAATTATGAACTTTAGTGATCGTTATCTGCACTTATTTGGAAGATTTGGGTCATTTTTATAGTTATTTACGAAAATCTAGTAGACTGATACTCGTATGTTGAAAGTCTGGATTATCACGAAAACATGTAAGTTAAACATATCTACAAGCCAAGAAAACTAACAATGAAATTTGATATCTAACAGTGAAATTTTATAATAATTATGTAATAATATACAACTTGGATATCAAGTTGGATATCAACGGAGATTCCTAATCCATTCTGCTTATTCTTCTTTTGCCAATATGTGAAACTATCACCATTGGCGTTGTCTATCTTTCACTATTTTCGGATTCAACAGTTTATTTGATGTATTTCAATAACACAGCATAACCCTTCTCCCACCAACTTTGACCCCCTTCCATTCCGTTTCGTATGGTGCTGAGTCGCTATAACTTTGCACATACACATATTTTCACATCCTCCATCAAGCGCACTATGTCTCATCCCGCAACTCGATTCATCCATTTGGACCCTTTACTTGTAAGATTCTGGTTCAAAATTGCAAATATCAACGGAGTTCCAAAATTAAAAATGAAACGATCATTGGTTGTACTATCATTCTTCTGTGGCTTTGTCAACTGTAAACTTACCAATGCAAATATCATGAGATGCTCTTCCACTGTGATTTCGTCAAATAACATATTGTGTTGAGGACAATATCCAATACTTTCCCGTATGCTATCAATGTTTCCTTCAATATTATGTCCATTAATAGTTACAGTTCCACTTGTTGGAGAAAGCGACCCTAAAATGGATAGAAGTCCACATAAACACTTAGGTTTAGTTTAGAGTAAATTAAAATAATTTGGTTCATCACTTTAGCACCCTCTGAAATAAATTGGCATCACGAAGCGAGGTTAGAACAACTGATAAGAAAGAGCTTAATTGTGGAGTGTAAATTTATAAGTTTGATTCCAAATTGTACTATATGCGTGTGAAGATGGTGAAACGTTTAACTAAATTAGTTTTTAAAGGTATACAGATTGATATCAACAAAGGAAGATATAAATATAAACTAGATGTTAATTGCAAAGTTGAAAAACCTAACAAAACACACACACACGGAAAGAGAGAATGGATACTCTAGGGACACTCTAGATAAATTTAGTAAAAGAACATTCGACATAAGTCATTAATAACCGATAAGTTCTCACTCAACTCCACAAACAATTGAATATATTTTTTCCATTTTTCCCTAATCATAAAGTTTGAACAAAGTTGTGAATGGATTTCAGGTTGGCTGCAAATCACCTACAAATATTTGAAAAGCATTTCATGGAGACAAATATTATTTTCTTAAGAATTTTCTACATGCTGGGGTCTATCAAGCATTTTGTCAATGCGTATAATTATACTAAGACTATACGACTAAGTGGAACGTAGCTACAAATTAAAAATATTATATTAGAGATATAAAGGACCAAGATTTTGTGATTACTGAAGTATCAAAACACTAGGTGGATCGAAACATAACTTGAAGGAAGTCAAAATTATTCAGAATACATATTCACATACCAAAAGAAATGTTTTTGAATTTTATCATATAAGGACTAAACATATAATGTTAAATCTGGATGAGGATATCTTGATAAGGACTGCGATTGATATTATAACAATCTCAACTTTTAACTCAATTTTCTGGTCTGGTTTAGAGGCTGCATAAAGAAGTATTCTGTTTCTCTGGAATTTGGGAAATTTGGAGACTTGACAATGACTTACTCTTACATAATCCAAGATCAGCGGCTTATGTGAAGATTTTGTTTCAATTTTACAAAAAATTCAAATATATTTAAAGTATTATAAATTTATATTTTATTGTATAATAATTATTTTTAGTATTTTACCAAGATATAAATAAGAATCATAAAGAAGTTAGCGTAGTGGTTTATGTTTTGTGAGGAGTGGAGTAAATTGAACGTTATACGAGATCTAGTAGTAGAGCTGGAGTTTCTCGTTTATTCAGACCGATGAAAGTAGCTGGTAGGCTGCTGAAATTATTTTCAACATCTTACTCCATAAAGGTCTTGATGGATGCATGATAGATGTAGTGAATATTCTATATCATCACCGTCATCATCGGTATTCGTCATGATTGGCAGGTCACTTGCAGCAACTTAGTAGCTTCCATGCTCTATGGTCTTCCGCTAACTCTTCGTCTTCACGTACGATTTTTCTGCTTTGACTTCGTTCATTAATTGTAGTCTCCTTTGCCCCTCCCTCTTTTTTCTGCCCCCATCCCCTCTAGCGCGTTCTTCATGGTAGAGTTCTTTCACAGCCAATGTCCCAATCAGGTTTTCTTCTTCTTTACAATAGTATCTCAATTTGTTCTTTCCTTATCCACCATTTCTAACATCCTCTCATTCTTTTTCCGATCTATCCAATTAATTCTCTCCATTCTTCTCCACACCCAAATTTCAAAAGCTTATATTCACATTTCATCATTTTTGCGTAATGTCCATGTTTCTGCCCCATATAGTGCAATACTCTACACAAAGTATTTTATGAATCTTTTTCTCAACTCTTCATTCAATATCCCACGAAATAGACTTTTCTTCCTCCTAAAAGCTTCTTTCAACATTCCTATCCTTACTTTTATTTCAAATTCACACTTCATATCATAACTAATAATACTACCCAGGTATCGAAAACTAGGCACCTGTTCTATTTTCTCCCCTCCTTCTTCTATATTTGACACCAGCTACTTCGATCCAATCGCCATGGCTTTTGTTTTTTTCTAAAATTCATTATCATCCCATATTCTTCACAGCCCTTCCTTAATTTTTCTAACATCGCATTGATTTTCATTTCAGATTCCGCAATAAGTGCCATGTCATCTGCAAGCCGTATACACCTAATCATTCTACCTCCTACCTCCATCCATGCCGTCTTGATTATATAGGCAATTTTTCATTATCTCTTCTAGACATACAGTATATAAAATAATATAGGTGAGAGACAGAGTCCCTGTCGAACTTCCCTTCCAATTACACTCTCCAGTGTCATTCCCTCCCTTATTCTAACACTTATTCGTTGATTCATATGTAAGTTTCTCATGAGTCTTCGATCTTTCCACTCCAATCCAACCTTTATATATATATCTATATCTATCTATCTATCTATCTATCTATCTATCTATCTATCTATATATATATATATATATATATATATATATATATATATATATATATATATAATTTTCAACAATTCTTAATTCACCCGCTCGAAAGCGTTTTCCAGACCAATAAATCCTTAATAATCCAATTCTATCTCTTGTGCCCTTACCTCTCCTGATCCTCCTCAACTTTTTGATTGGTTCTTTCACACAATTTTCTGTTCAGAACTTGAAGAAAAGTTTTGCTGCATGAGATATGAGACTAATAGTTCTATATTCCTCACATCTCTCTGGGATCGTTTTCTTAGCTATCGGTATGATGATCGTCTTCAGAAAGTGTTTAGGCCACTTTCCTGTTTCATATATTGCGCTGTAGAGTCGGAAAAATTCTTTCTTGCTCTTGTATACTATATTCTTAAAGAATTCGATTGGTATATTGTGTATCCCGATTGCTTTCCCATTCCTAATCTCGAATATGGCTTTTTCAAACTCATCTCGAAGCATACTAAACCCTTCATCATCCTCGCGTACTTCATTTTCTACTTCAACATCTTGACCACATGGTCTATCCCTACTTTCATATAAGTCCTCAACATATTCTTTCCATCTTTCTAACACTTCACTTCTCTTGCTGACTATCTTCCTTTCATTCTTATTTTCTATTACAATCGTAATACCCCCCCTTGTTTTCACCGAAGTTTCATAGATTTCACCTCCTTGTACATTTCCTTGTATTTCCTCACTCTAGCCCTTCTATGTCCTCGCATTTTATTCTGTAAAACTCTTTCCTTTCTCTGTCCGTTTCCCTTTGTAACTCGTTTAACTTCCTGTATATCTTTCTGCCCTCTTCTGTGTCAACCTATTCCCTCTCTCCTCTCATTTCTTTAGCCTAAACTATATTTGTCTACGACATTATCTTTCTGTTTTTCTCCTACAACTGCATTGAAATTTTCCAGTACAATTACGCATGCACCTCTCTTCTCCCTGTCTATAATTTCTTCTATTTTCTCATAATTTTCCTCTCCTTCTTCAATTGTATGTGAAGTCGTCGGTGTGTATATTTGTATCATTACTAGATCCTTCCTTTTTCTTTTAAGTCTTAACACCATAACTGTATCATGAACATATTCTACTTTACTATCGATACCTTTTCTTTTAGACCTTTATTAAGATTATTCCTACAATATTATGAACACCCTTTTCATTACCTGAGTAAAACATTCTATATCCTTCGCTGTTCAATACATATTACCTTCCCATTGAACTTCACAAACTCTTACCAAATCTATATTATTTTGTTTCATTTCCTCATTAAAATTTTTAAATTTAACATCCTGCAATATGGTATGCATATTCCATATCCGTATTATAAACCTTTTTGTCTTGCATGTCTTTCTTTTCCTATCTATGTTCTCTACATTGTAATTTTTCGTCTAATAGTCCTTCCCAAGCCATCGACCTCCTGGAGATCCGAATGGAGGATATTTTACCTCCGTTGCTATATTTTGACCTGCGAAAGACCATTGTATATATGTTCTCTTTCTGCTGTCAGCAAACTAGGGAAAGATGGAGTGATGGTTTCCCGTTGCCTTCTACCCTGCAGTATCCCAGCAATTAAATTAACTCTGACCACACGTGGGACTAATGCCCAAGTTAACCTACTAATCACTATCATTTTCGCCAACTTGGTTACTAGAGAACTGCTGCCTTCTCCCAGAACACTCTTCGTCTGGCTTCTCCATTTAGACAATTCGGTAGGCGTGGCTCTTGTGGTGATGCACTACCGCGCTTCTAAATTTCATTGTAGCACGCTACCCTCCCCTCCCGACACATAAGTGTGTTCTTAAAGGTAGAGTTTATATTCTATGTAAAGTCGTTAAAACAAAGTTCCAGTTAAAGTTAAAGTCGTTAAAACAAATCTCTTATGTGCCCTTTTAATCTATAATTATATGCTTGCTGTTTATTATAACTGAAAATAGGTAATGCGTCAAAATAATAAATCAATAAACATTAATATCAAGGAATACAGTTCTCTTTTGCCAAATTTATTGAATACTTACGTTCTTGCTTCCTGATAATAAGAATAATAGAATGAAAATTAAGAACTAACTTTACTAAAAGTAATTCAAAAATACTGTAAACATTATTTCTAACATTGGACGAAATACGTAATGAAGATGTTAAATTATTAGTTTAATTATTGATTCTAATGATCCCCAAAAGAAAAGAGGAGGCGGTTTCTGGATAAATGAAGAAATCTTTCAGTTTACGTTCCACGATTATGTCCTTTAGGCTAAGGGAGCAGTGGCGGCTAATGTTAGTGTTGCAGCGTTGCGCAACGACCAAAGTATTTCAAGAAAAAAATATTATTAGCAATAGTAGTAAAGAACAGAAAAAATACTTTCTAATACTCCCACATATACTTTAAATAACATTTTTTTTTACTTCTGTAACTGTCCATTTTGTTAATCCGTTTTAAAAAGTGAAAAATAATCCGTCACAGAGTCTCTAATTTGTATTGTGTTGCAGCGAGCATACAACGACCAGATTCCTTCTGGGCGGGAATTGGAGCGAATGTTAAGTCTCCTTTCCCCTATCTCAGAAGTTAAAGGGACTGGTCGTTGCAGTGCTTCTGCAATACAGCACGGTTTTCATTGAATGAGAAAGTTTTTCGCACTAACTAAGGTTCTGAATTTTATTTCACTACCAATTAACAAGTGGAATTTGTTTTTATGCATTCATATTTTTAAATTACGGTACTTATACTGAAGAAAACCAATATAATGACAATTAAAAAAGGATAGCAGAATTACAAAATAAGAAAGAAAATATGTAGTAGAGCAGAAATCAAATGAAAGTAGATCCGTATTTACAGGTTAATTCTTAGCTTATATAGATAATGAAGGTTTCTTCTACAGTAATTTATGAACCAAATATTAATAAGTCAATATGCAGAATCCCACCCCCTCCTCTGTGGATAGTATTTTAGTATAAACATATTTCTTTTATAAAATAAGTATATTTTATACTCTTAATAAAACTGTATGGTGGGGAACGCCACATTGAATTTGGGACTAGTTAGCAATGCTCACTCAGAGGCGTAGTCACGAGGGGTTCCACAGGGTCCGGACCTCCCAAAATTTCGAAACTTGACTAACATTTGTAGACTTTCCTAACGAACTATACTTGTTTAATAGAGAAATGATTGATGTACGCTAAATATTTTATTTTACGCCTCATCATGTACTCTTTCTTTCTTATAGAAATAATCGTTCTATCATTTTTTCTAAAAATATAGGTGACAGTAATTAAGGATTACTTATCTTTTCGGGTACAGTATAAGACAGGTTCGTTATTACGTAGACTTATTGGACCTTCCTCAAATACTTTGGACCCCTCCCAGCTAACATATTCCTATATCTGGCGGGTTTCAAGATTGCTTTCCAGAACGTATGACATTTATAAACATTGTTTCGCCTCATGTGGAAGTATATTGTGTTCATCGAGCATTGCGTAACAACCAAGACGGATGATTTGGAATGTTGTTTTTTTTTTCTTTTACGCACATGTGTGTGTGTGTGTATGTGTTGATATATGAATAGAGTTACCAACTCTGTAAAATAAAAAAACCGACACTTCCTCAAAATTCTCTATGATATAGGTCTCAGCGTGAAGTATCTCTGTTCGGACCTATCCATGGAAAGGAAATGTACTATCGTGAACAAAAGTGCATTAACACATATATTCTGTATGTCCTTAGAACATTCACTAATAAGCTTAATAGATACATTGTGCTATAAACGAGAAACTAAAATTGATCAATCGGCATTGATCAATTTATTGTAGTTACCAGTAACTACCATTTCTTTAAAATTATCGAAACAGATGAACAAAAGTTTAATAATTTTTACGTGACAATTTTGGATTTGGAAAATGAAATTCACTCTTTAAACATATAGTCTCTACTTCAACTATAGGAAATTGCTTTAAAAAGTCCTTTTCCACTCTTAATAAATGTATAAAATTCCTTGAAAGAAATTTACATTTCCACAATTTATTTTAAATTTTCCTAGATAAATTGTGAATAAAGCGTGTTCAATGTACATTTTTTTATAACATTAATATCTGCTACGATCTCTCTTCAGTCTACACTGAAGAGGAATTCAGATCACTGTCAGGGACTGAGTTTGCTAGAATGAATTGTTCACTATAATCTAGAAAAAATATTTAGTGAATCTATAAAGCTTCTGAAATTAATATTAACTGTACCTATGGCGTCAGCAAAAAAGAATTTTTTTTTTCACATCAAAAAGAATTGACACTTTCAAGAAATTGAATGTCCCAAGAAAGGTTATCACCATTGTTTATGCTTTGCATCGAAAAAGTCCTGACAGTAAGAATACAAGAGTTCAACCAGCATGTATTAGACAGATTTGTTCCAATCTAAGAGGGAAGAATGAACTTACTAATTAAATAAGGTGATTAATCAGATTAAATGTTTTGCATTTTTTATTTTTTTTTTTTAAAAAAAGAGAATTTTATTTAATTTAACATGTCACATAGCATTTGCATCTAAAGTTATGCTGATTAGTCAATGAGTCCACTTTATATCTTCTGCTTCGGATCGTTCGTACTGCAACACCCGAAACCACAATCCACCGGCCGCCACTGTAAGGGAGACGATAATTAAGGCAAGTGAATGACTATGGAAGAATTGGTTGATTGATAATGTAGGAGAAAACGGGAGTACCCCGAGAAAACCCACGGGCACGATGTTGTCCACCACAAACTTACTTGACCGGGGATCGAACCAGTGACTTCACACATCAAGAGGTAAGAACTCTACCACTGAGCCACTGTGTTTTCAGAGGGCTATCCACTATCACAAAAAAATATTTTTCGAATGAAATTGTTACTAATTTCTTTAATATTTCTACAGCATATTACAGAAATTGCCATAAAAGAAAACACAGAACTAGTTAGTTAATAATATCTGAACTCAATTTGACAACAAAAGTTAACAATATGTAATAAACGGGAGATCGTTCTTGATATTCCTAAAGTTATAGTTAAGATAAATTTTATACAGTATAAAACAATTGATAATTTGCAAATTATGTTTAGTTTAATCTACTCAAATGACGAACAGAAATCATTTTCTTGAAGAACTTACCAGTCAAAATGGATAGAGTAGTGCTTTTCCCAGCCCCATTGTGGCCAAGCAACACTGTTATTTCTCCTTCGTAGATATTTAATGAAATTCCATCAACAGCAACAACATCTCCTCCACGAGATGTAAATCTCTTTCTTAAATCTTTTATTTTAATTCCTACCTTACGATTGTTGTCCTCTTGTTCGAAATATTTGGAATTTTCGATTACATTACGTAAGTCATGATAATCCGTTTGAGACTGCTCTCCTAAACGCGGGAAACACTGTGACAAAATATGAAAACAGCATTAGTCAATATAAGATATACATCAATTGGAAGAAGTATAGACCTTCAATACTTAATTACTATATTTAATTTCCATGTTTTAAATTCTCACTTAAGGTGATGTGGAGCAATGGGCTACAAGGACACTTTTTGAATAATATTATTATTTAATTTCAGTAACTATATGTTCAGTGGCGGCGGTTGGACGTTAAAAGTGAGGGGGCAAGACATGATCTGAATATTTGTATATAAATGTTAGTTTTCCTGGTTGTTTCTAACATTTTGTTTGACGAAAGGTTGTATAACTAATAGGATACTATATTTTCAGTTAAAATACCGTATATCGTATATAATAGTTTATTAAGTAAATTGAGAAGAACAACGCAAGTAGATACTAGAGCTTTGTACTCTTAAACAACGAAAGTGTAAGAAGAGATTTGATTCCTTGCTCATGAACATCTTAAAATTCTGTCTGGAAAATTGTGTGATCAGATTATTTAATAAATTTGCAAAACAAATAAATAGAAAGGATAATATTAATCATAGTAATGAATAATGATGCTTGTTTTGCAAAAGTTATATTGAAACTGAGGATTATTGAAAAACTTAATATTTAATTCCACACATGCTATTAAATGTATGTTATTACTCTTAGAAAATGAAAGGCTGTAAATACTACAAGCATATGCTACGACATTTAAAGAAATATTTGCTTTTGCAACTTCTTGAAATATGTTCGTTGCCATTAGGTGCAGTTTTCACTTTCTTGGAACACATCAAAACACAACAATACTTAGAATCAATCCACACTTCAGTTATACAAAATAAACTTAAAACCTAGAATTATGTTCAATTTACTAAATTTTATTGTATATACACTCGTACATCCTTAAACACAACACTTCACTCGTATATTACACTACAAAACAATGGAAAAGGTAGAAGTTGTTTCTTATCACGCTCTTTTTAATCGATATTCCTTACTTTAGAAAGAAGAAAAGACATTTTAGGAACTGTCAATTTTTGTGCAATTAAAGAATAACTTGTGAAATAGACCCTACTTTTTTGCATAATTTCTTTCGATTAGCTTCAAAGCGGCTCACTAACATATCGAGCCCTTGTAAGAAGAAATGAAAGTATGCTGAAATTGTGCTCCAATAGGTTATTTATTGGGGTTATTTTCTGTGACGATTAAAACGCAATTACTGTAGCTTTCTTTACTCCACGGGAAGACAACCAATACGTATTCACGCAACAGCAAATATTATATGGCAGCATTTTTTTCCTATTAATCAGTAACACATACAAAATCGTTACATTTCCAAATGAAACTATATACATTAATTGGCTACTTCAAAAAAGTGCGGGGGCAACTGCCCCCCTTTGTCCCCCCTAATCGCCGCCCATATATATGTTCATACTATTTTGTTTATTACAAACTAAATAAAACTATTATTTAAAAAGTAGTTCATAGGATTTCAAGACAACATGATTCTTAATCAAGTACAGTTGAATTCGTTCCTCTAGTCGCTGCCTTAACTTAGATTTTGAGGAAAATGTTATCCTGGCAACACTGTAATTTCTGTTGATAGCAACACTGAAAATTCTTCAGGTTCATATTTTTGTTGTAGAATAACATTATTTATGAGTGTGGCAAGTTGCATTTCATTATCTCCTTTCACTTATGAAAAACAATGAAAAGAAAAATGGTAATTTTGTGATACTTTTGGTATGTCAGGCTCTTAACACTAGTATGATCTCATTCTTCCAACACATTCTTAAGGAAAGTTATGTCTTCCTTTAACAACGTTTAAACATCACCGAGAGATTGATCTATTTAAATCCGTATCATGACATTTATCGGTTGTTTCAGTTGGATCTTTACCTAATCGGCAAACGATTGCAGCAAACTATGCAGCTGTCTATTGTTATACTATCTCTTTTGCAGGGATAAGTTCAGATACATTATCTGTTCTCTTCATGTCTAACATGTCTTTTGCCCGATTTCTCACGGTATTGACTGTTGCGTGATAATGTACACTCTATCCATGTTGTTGCGTAGTTTTAATATTGTATTTTCAGAATTATGTCTTAAGTGATTAATTATTATTCAATTTGGAGACTAATTGAATATTTTTGTGTGGAAAAACACTAAATATTCAACGATAAATCCTTAAAACGCCTTCGAACTACTTGAAGTAGATTTCAACTTTATAGTATTAGTTCTTCTAACCTAATAGTTTCAAAATAACCTTGGATATTTTAGTGTAAAATTAGACTTTATAAATAAATTTGAATAAATAAATGATTCCAATATGCCCTTAGTTCTTTGTTTATAAAACTCTGATACTTAAATAATCTGATGGGATTAACTTGTGACTTATTACGACACATTCTTTCAGCTAAATTTCCTTTTCTTTTTAAACAAAAAAGAAAAAAAGCAGTTACAATACGGTGCTTTTCATCCCGTTTTATTCATGTGTGCATTAACGTAGACATCACTCTTACCTTGACAAAAAAGTTCCATGGCTTTGCTACGCCATATTTTCCTGGCTTCATAGAATCAACATACCATGTCACAAAACCATATAATATTATGTCTATGATGAATAAGAGAAAGACATGTGCCAAAGATAAGTAATTGCTGTCTTCGTACGTTGCTGCAATAAGGGATGCTTGCATCCCACCTGCAAATACAGTACATTTAAACATTTCTGCAATTAACAAGGGACATATTTATGATAACCAATAAACCGCAAGGACAAATTTGCTTTATTGCTAATTCGAGAGTCCTGGATGTACTCTGACATTCCTTTCCGGTAAAAGTTCGCTTTTATTCATTATAATTGACTAAAATTTTCCACAGAAGTATTTCTAAAGTGTGGAACTACTCGTACAACATCGACAAATTCGACAAGACATGAATGAGGCTATATGGCTTTTATATATTACTAAATACTGTTTAACTGGGGCATATCACTGAACCTGTTAGTAATATTTAATCATCATCATCATCATAGGTATTCTGCCTTTATTGGCAGGTCACTTGCTGCAGCTGAGAAGCTTCCATGCTCCACGGTCCTCCGCTAACCTTTTCGTCTTCGCGTATGATCTTTCTGTTTTAATATCATCCATTAATTATAGTCTCTTTCGCCCCCTCCCTCTCTTTCCCGCCACCATACCCTCTAGGACGTCCCTCATGATACAATCTCTTCTTAGGCAATGTCCCAACCAGTTTCTCTTCCTCTTCCTAATAATATCTAAAAGTGTTCTTTTCTCACCCACCATTTCTAACACTCTCTCATTCGTTTTCCGCTCGACCCAACTAATTCTTTCCATTCTTCTCCACACCCACATTTCTAAGGCTTCCAGTCGATTTTCGTCACCTTTACGTAATGTCCACGTTTCCGCCCCATACAATACAACACTCCACACGAAGCATTTTATGAGTCTTTTTCTCAACTCTTTGTTCAAGGTCCCACAAAACAGACTTTTCTTTCTTTTAAAACCTTCTTTCGCCATTCCTATCCTTGCTTTTATTTCACGTTCGCATTTCATGTCATTACTAAGAACACTACCCAGGTATCGAAAACTATTCACTTGTTCTATTTTCTCCCCCCCCCTACTTTCATATTTGACACAGACCCCTTCGTTCCAATCACCATGGCTTTTGTCTTTCTAACATTTATCTTCATCCCATATTCCTCAAAGCCCTTTCTCATTTTTTCTAACATTTTATTGATTTTCTTTTCAGATTCCGCAACAAGCACCATATCGTCTGCAAATCTTATACATCTAATCATTCTACCTCCTACCGAAATGCCATCATCATCATGTAGGCTCTTTTTCACTATTTCTTCTAGATAGACATTAAATAGTGTTGGCGAGAGGCAGCATCCTTGTCGAACTCCCCTTCCAATTGCACTCTCTTCCGTCAGTTCTTCCCCTATCCTAACACTTACTTGTTGGTTCATGTATAAATTTCTTATGAGTCTTCTTATATAAATTCATTAAACAGGAATAGGCTCCTAAGATGTATCAAACTAGGAAAAGTTTCTCACAAATACGCTAATGTGGCAATATTTGTCATTTACAACGAAAAAAAATTAAAACTAAATTGCTGAAGCAACAGTCTCCTTAGGGGCCAAGCCTATAAGCTGGCTTGACATTCATGACTTTAGGGTGATGTGTGGTCAAAATATCGGCTCCCATCGCCGTTAGTGTCTTTCTAGACCAGAGTTCACTACTTCTGTCTTTCAAGTAGCTCCCCAATTGTTCTCACGATGATGGATGGACAACACAATGCCAAAACATTTTGGTGAGCACGAACGGTCACACATCTCTCCTCGGAGCAAACAAGGCAATACCTGAGTTCGTTAATCTCACAGGAAGAGGTATTACAATGCGACTAGGGTGTTGGCAAATATATTATCTATAAATGTCACACCTTTAATTATTTTAAAGTTTTTGCATGTTGTCTGTATGAAATGCCTTTATATGTTGTAAGAGGAATCTCAAATTTTCTTTTTTGGTGCTTGAAATCACTGGAGTAAATATAGTGGTGACTATTTTCTGTAACGCTATTAATCTACTGTAGCAAATTTCAGTGGAAATATGGAAAACCACATCTACAATCTTTTTCCAAAAACATTCTTGGTGATATTTTGAATAGCAACTCTCTTCTACTTCTAAATTTGTGATGTGCAGATTTAGAACATCAATCCGTAAAGGCACGAATATTTAGTCTCGCTTCACCTCCAGGTTGACATGTTTACTGCAGGATGCACCAAATTGACTTGACAAGATCACAGAAATATATTTTTATTTCCCAGGATGAGGATGACATGCCTCCAGATCCGTGGTTGTAATCAATTCAAACCTAAAGTGTTCAAGAAAACCTTAGTATCTAAGAGTAGAAAATATACATCAAACGTTATTAATAGAGTGGACTCTTTTCTTTTTCTACCATAAATTGTGATGGAACACGTCTGGTAAGGGGTAAATCGGTTAACGGAAGAAAATAACTAGATCACTATTTATTAGCGAGACATCAATATACCTTTCCTATAGGAAACTAGACTAGATACATACAAACAGGATGATGTGATTCTCAAGCAACGAGCACGAATTGGAGACCAACATATTCGATAATATTGTCTATACAAATAAACATTTGCTCATTTCTATCTTTATGTTATTTCTTCACAGAATTTCTTTATGCATTAATTGAGGAGTTTGATGCAATAAGAGCGTAAGTCTGAAACATGGAGTTGAAAAAAACGATGTTGAAAATTTAAGTAATGCTCTTGTCTTACATATAACAATGTAATATGCATCATTTTATTCCGATATTGAATTGAAATGTTACCAGGAGGCTAAACAAGCATGGCAAAAGCCACAAATACATTTGATGCAAAAAGGGCATAAACTCGCTTATGCCCTTATTACATCAAACTCCTCAATTACTAAATTATTTAAGAGAACTAAGTTTGCTTATTCTATTAATTCCGTAGTTTCAAATTCTTGAGCATAAGGTTACATTAACACTGAACAATTTGTTTATAAGCTGAAGAAATCGAAATATGAAATAAGGCATAATAATAATAATAATAATAATAATAATAATAATAATAATAATAATAATAATAATAATAATAATAAGAAGAAGAAGAAGAAGAAGAAGAAGAAGAAGAATTGAAAATTCTCATATAAATAGCTGCGTAAGAGCATGCAAATATAAGCAAATACTAGCATGTGGAACAACCAGACATAACGTTAGACAGTTCGGACAACACAGGGAATTTTTCTATTTAATACTGCATTTTTATATTTACCTTACCTCTGGAACCAATTTCAGTAATTATAGGTTAGATTAGATTAGATTAGACTTATTAATCATTCTATGGACCAGATTACCTGTACGTTTGTACAAAATAGTATAGAACTCGTCAGTATACAAAATAGATGCAATACTTAGAACAAATACAATGCTCTTCTTTAACAACTTGTGAAAGTATATATAAGCTAAAAAAATCTACAATATATATATATATATATATATATATATATATATATATATATATATATATATATATATAACAACAATATATATATGGGTGTTTCAAAAAGACACGCCAAAAATTCAGGGGCAGATTCCTTACGGGTAGACAAGTAAAAACGTTCATATTAACATATCTACGGAAATGCATCGTTACAGAGCTATAGCCACCGACACCACCTGACGGTGTGAAATAGTTACCTTCTGTCCGGAACTGTTTCCCGACGTATTACCAGAGTGTCCTGTGTGAAAGAATATGCAACAAGGGTTCGAACGAAATTAATTAAGCCGATTGCAAGTTGAGTGGTACAAGAATCAGAAAATACACTCGCAAATAATGCATAATAATTGGTATTTTTAATGTCCGTATTGGAAAGTGCAACACTAATACAAATGACAGTGAGAAAAGCAAAACGACACAGGTATAGTCAGAAAGTCCAAAGAACCATCATCAAACAAGAGTTACAACCACAAACAGTAAATTGTGTGCATCACCAGTGCTACAAAATCGATACTGTAGTACCTTACAGTAAGTGCTGAAAATATCCTCCTTCTGCCCGAATGCAAGCTGCAGCCCGTTGCCGAATGGATGAACGAACGCGTGCCCAAGTACCAGGGGTGTTCCGTAGTCGCTGGCAAGCTGCTTCGATACGAATACGAAGCGTCTCCTCAGTATCCACAGCAGATGTGTAGACCAACGACTTTAAATGTCCCCACAGGTAATAGTCCAATGGATTTAGATCCGGTGAGCGTGGAGGCCAAGCAACTGGTCCTCCACGTCCTATCCATCTGCCAGGGAATACGGCATTTAGATACTGCCGGGCTGTAACACTGAAATGCGCGGGCGCACCGTCATGCATAAAATGTAACATTGGACGCAGAGCCAGGGGTACAGTATCTGGAATGTGGGTTTCCAAAAAGTCTCGATAGTTGTTTCCGGTCAGTCTCGGTGGGAGTATGTATGGACCTAGGAAAGTGTCGCCGACAATACCACACCACACATTTAGAGCAAACTGTTGTTGATGTCTTCTTTGACTGATCGCATGAGGATTATCTGGCGACCAGACATGTGCATGATGAAAATCGAAGATGCCGTCACGTGTGAACTGCGCCTCATCTGTAAACACTATTGCAGATGCGATGTTTGGATTGACGGCACACTGCTCGCGGTACAATTGGCAAAAGCACAATCTCGGCTGATGATCGGCTGGCGACAAAGCCTGCACTCGCTGAAGGTGATACGGATACAGGTTTGCTCGCCGACAAACACGCCATATCTTTGCGTGAGGTACATGCAGTCTCATACCTACTCCTCGTGTGCTGTCCTCCGGATTGTGTCGAAAAGCATCCACTATCTGCTCTTCTACCTCGGGGGTCATAGCTCTTGGTTTGCCACTGTTTCCAGCAGCATGGGGCGCAAAACTTCCATACTCACGCAGGCGGCGATGGAGGGATTCAAATGTTTTTCTGTCTGGAATGTGACGTCCGGGGTATCTCTCCTGGTACAAACGCCGTGCTTCTAGTGCATTTCCATCCGCCAATCCATATGTGAAATGCATATCTGCTAATTCTGCATTCGTGTACATGTTTCACTTCTGTCCTAAACACCACTGTCTATTGATACGTACATACACTTGCTCCACAAACACGTATTCCCGTCTTCCAAAGCACAAGTTGTAGTCACTTTTTCTGTTTCTGTTCCACACCACTAAGTGCAGTCAATTCTCACCACATCGTCTGTTCCACAGCAGAATTTGCTTACTTTGAATGTACACTTGTTTCACAGCACTACTGTCACTTCAGCTCACATTTTTTTTAGGGGTACGGGAATAGGGTAACATATATACATCTTTATTCATCAATTTTAGTTTTATAAAATAACTTCCTACTCCCAGCCATTAGAGGGTTACGCCCTCTCTTTGGCATGGAGTTCAAAGTATCACTATTCATTTCAAGGTAATGATATATGGGCAAAGTGCAGTAATCGTGAACACATAGATTAGTAAATGCAAAATAAATTCATAGATTATTTCTGAAAAGAAAAAAAAGAAAATATATATATATAATAGAAAAGTGCAGATATATGTTTGAGGTGCTACGATACTAATAGGAATTACAGTACATAAGAAATAGAATAATGAATAATGATTATGAAAATGAGGTGAAGTGCTTACACGTCACAAACAGAGTTTGATTAGTGAGACAGATGCAGGGTTAAATCTTCTGTCCCGGGGCGGCTCAGGACTAATGAACACATTGGGAAGCCCTTGTTAGTGATGAGGATATATGTGCTAAGATGGAAAGAAATGAGGAAGATGATGATTAATGACATATAATGCATATATTTCCCTTTCAGCCGCAGGAAGATGTTCGTGTTTCACATACATAGATACGAAGATATTTAATGGGGAGTGCTTGTATCGGTATGCTGCGTCGGTAAGTGCGTCAGTGTGAAGTATATCCAAGAAAAGCGGATGGCCTGTTTGGATGCGAGAGGTTATGTATCGATGGCGAAGTTGTGCGAGATGTTCGGTGATCTTTGGAAAGTCTATGTATTCATACGTGAGCCACGTCGGATATGGAAGTTTAATTCGATGCGCCAGTCGAATGGCATGTCGTTCCAGGATGCTAAGCTTTTCATAGAAAGAAACGGAAGCATTGCACCAAGCGGTATGCCCAAAGGTAAGGATCGGACGAAGGAATGCTTTGTAAGTATGAAGCAAAATATCGGCTTTTAGTCCCCAAGTTGTTCCGGTGAGGCGTCCCAAAAGATTTAATCTAAGATTAGCTTTGTCCGTTAGTTTTTTCAAGTGAGCATTCCAGCTGAGCTTTGAATCGAAAACCACGCCTAGATAGGTAACAGTGGTGGAAGGGCGTACAGGGTACCCATCAACACTTAGGCGCAAGAGAGTTGGGTTTCTATGGACTTTGGAACGACATTTAGGCGGTAGAAATACTAGAGCTTGCGTTTTCTCGGAGTTGATCATTAAGTGCCATTTCTTACATCACTTGACGAAATTATCGAGTGTTGCTTGTAAAGCAATGTTAAGCTGGTGCACAGTTTTGCCGAGTGCAAGAAAAGCTGTATCGTCAGCATATTGAAAAATAAAGACGTTGCGTGGTACAGAAGGGATATCGGACGCATAGAGGATATATAATAAAGGGCTGAGAGCTGATCCTTGTGGTACACCAGTTAGAGGAAAAATCGGCCAAGAGAGGGCTGTACCAACTGTAACATATGGAATGCGATTTGAAATGAAAGAGTATATTAACCTAAGATAGCACACGGGAAGTTTGAACGACTGCAATTTTTTAATGAGGCCATAATGCTAAACTTTATCGAACGCCTTCTCTAAATCCATGAGAATAAGACATGATGGTAAAGCTTTGTTATATTGGTTAGTAATTATTGTACTGAGACGAAGTAGCTGGTCATTTAAAGAAAATCCAGGGCGAAAGCCCGCCTGATGGATAGGTAACAGAGAAGTTGTGTCAAGATACTTATGGAGTCGACAAACGATAATTTTTTCCAGTAGCTTACTGAAGACTGAGGTGAGCTGGATGGGTCTGTAAGAGGGTACTGAATGTACAGGTTTATGAGGTTTGTGAAACATGCAAATTTTGGAGACTTTCCAATCTGAAGGGTAGAAACCAGTTTTAAGAATGAAATTGTATATTGTTACTAGGAGTAGCAGGAGTGATGGCGGGGCTTCTTTGATATGTCGGTAAGAGATCGAATCGATCCCAGGTGCAGTATTTCTTTTTCGTGCTAGTGCCGTACGGAATTCATCGACTATGATGGGTGAAGTAAGAGGATGGTCTGGGTCAATGACGTGCTCCGTGGAAGGATGTAAGGCAGTAAGACATGATATGTCTGTCCGTTCACAACGCTTGGAAGCGGCTGATGGTGTAAAAACGGCCTGTAACTGGGTAGCAAAAGCATTTGCTTTTTCTGCGTCAGAATAGAGAGGTGTACCGTCAGCTATGAGAGGGTAGGTTATTGTAGTGCTTTTACCAACAAGCTGATGAAATCGCTTCCAATAGCGAGAAGGATGAGCTTCTTCGGATAAGGTGTTACAAGTTTTTATCCAGTTTCTACGTTTATACGCAACAAGATAGTTACGTACCGTTCTTTGCCATTGATGATGAAGGCGTAAATATGAATCATTCCCAGTCCTATAATATTCTCGAAGATGTTTTCGAGCTTGCTGTATAAGTGGAATGTAGGTTGGCGGTAATTTCGGTCTGTGTGCGTGCACTTGCTCTGTTGGAATATGGTTCTGAGCACTTATTTGGATGGCTTTAGTGACAGTTGTAACACAGGAAACTAACTCAGTTTCATTAGTTGGAGGCTTTTCACAATGAAGAATGCGTTCAAGATCCTGCCGGAAAAGAGGCCAGTTAGCCTTATCATATCTCGGAACATGACGAGGGGCGATTTCTTGGCGTGGTCGTTGCCCTCGAGTTAGTGTGAGTTTTACTGGATGGTGATCGCTCCCAATCGAGTCCAAAACTTCTAGCTGACAGTCTGAAAGAAGATTTAGAGAAGTAATGACAACGTCAGGCGTGGTCTGACTGACAGATCTAGTGTGCGATGGAAGGACATGTAGATGAAGATGGAGATAGTTAATTAAATACTGTTGAAAATCTGCTTTCTCACGATCACTTCTACTATGGAGATTAATGTCCGCCATGATAATAATATTTCGATAATTATTGGCAATGTATCGGAAATACTCTAGCGGGATAGGTTGACGTGGACGAATATAAATCGTACTAAAATTGATGATTATAGACGGAAAGTATATGGAGTAAAGAAGATATTCCGGGAAAGTACTGAAAGCTGGCGGATTGTACGCTCTAGTTGGATATTTTGGAGAAAAGCCTATTGCAACTCCACCTTGTGCACGAGCTAAGTGATTATGATAGTCTTGGCGTTGTAGTTGATAGCCCGGAATGCGAGCTGGCATGTTTGGTTTTAAAGCGGTTTCATTCAGTGCAAAAACATTAATATGTTCCTCCAACAACAGCGCCTCTAATAATAGTTTATGTTGCGAAAATGATCGAATGTTAACAAATAAGAAAGTAATACCCATAATGAAGAATACTATGCGGATTGTATTAAACAGTAGTTTTCAGTGATCCAATATGAAAATGAACATAATTGTTTGAATAAGTGGCATGGAGATTGATGTGAAAGATGGATTTTGCGGCTGTGATAATGTGGTGAAGGATATTGGTTCGCTGAAAGGGAAATATATTTTGAAGCACCAAACTGATGTAGCGAAGAAGATCTTCGACTGTTAGCGGTGGTAAGATTGATTGGTTAGGTTGAGTTGTTGTATCGGTCGTTTTCAGTGGTACTGTTAGCTCCGGGTGCTCTGGTTTCGGTACTGGTTTCGCTTTGCAACGATAGCTATATGTAGGGTGATCCACACTGCCACAGGTGTTACATTTAGGTGGTCCTCGTAAGTTGGGACATGCTTTGGTTTCATGTTGACCCGAGCAATAACCGCACTTAGATGGGTTGGAACAAGCTGCTGTGGTATGGTCATTGTACGTCTGACATTTTTCGCAGCGAATAGGTAATGTTCCTTGTGTTTTGGATGGTTCAACGCGATGTATTTTCTTGTAAATGGGTGCACCAAAACGTAACAGGTAATCAATAGTGTCCTGTTGCTTAGGAAGGACACGAACCATGTACGTCGGACCATTATTATTCCTAATACGAATGCACTTTTCTACTGAGATTCCTTCTTGCTTTAATTCCTCTTGAATTTCTGCATCGGTAAGCTCTGGAGAGACACCTCTAATAACGACTGATAGAAATGGTGGTTTCCGAGATGGTGGAGGTTGTTTCTGCCTCTTATCCGTCAATTTTGTTAGTTTTGCGTTTTACCGAAGATTTCGTAGGAGGCTTTGTTGCGAATAGTAATTCCGAAATTCGGATCTTTAGATTTAAGAATGTAGCCGTTTTTAGTGGGAACAATTTGGACCAGAGTATCCCGTACCCGTGGAACATATTTCATGATTTGCAGGAAAATTAGTTTGGGATTAGTGTACTTTGTGTCGTAGTCTGTGAGTATGAAATGATAGACAGGATCGACATTCGATTGTACTGAGGATGTACCTTGAACCCCAGTAGCAATATTGGTATTCTGTGGAATGAGTTCTACATCCATTGTGACCGTTGGGGACCGTGACCGTATGCGTTTTGCTGACTGTGTTGAGTCATTAGATGGATGTCTTTCTCTAGATGTAGACGGTAATGGTTGACTTCCCCAGGAGAAGTGACGAGTGCGGTTAGAAGGTGCAATGGGTGCCGTCTATGCAGATTGAGCGCCTAGATTTGAAGGAACGGTAGCAGGTAATCCGAAATGCTTCCCAAGATTCGATTGCCGGTTAGTGTTGCTAGAGTCCGCCATCTTAATGAAGCTGCCCGGGGCCGAAGCCCAAACGAGGATGAAAAGGATGAAGAAGATGATGAGATGAAGTTCAAAAAAACAAGTTTGCCCTTCGAAAGTGAAAACTTCCGTCAACCCTCTAAGTGTTGTATGTGTGCTTTGCTCCCAAATGCGTATTGCAACACTTGTTCCTCGCTGGCACACTAACTAGCACAAGAGAGGTTAGGCTCCTTGATTCAGTACGCAGCTCACATTGTACCCAGCTCCAATTACAGTAAATTTTCTGTCTTAAATACCTTCGAGATGTTAATGTTGCAATGGCCTCCTAGACCTGAGAGTGCGTCCAAAGCTTCATGCACCTTTCGGCAAATGCTATGTTTTAACTTGTAACTAATCTAATTAGAAATGCTGTCCATCAGTAATGATTCTTGTTGTCAGCCATGGTACTCCTCCACACCTACTCGCGAGACATCTTGCGTTCAACATTTCCCTCCTTCATTCCTTGGGTTGTAGTTCCTGCACGATGCTTTCTTTATGGTATTTTCTTATGCCTGATGAGCATTGCATTTTTGGGTGCGTTTTTCTCACTGCCATTTGTATTAGTATTGCACTTTCCAATACGGACATTAAAAGTACCAATTATTATGCATTATTTGCGAGTGTTTTTTTCTGATTCTTGTACCATTCAACTTGCAATCGGCATGATTAATTTCGTTCGAACCCGTGTTGCATATTCTTTCACACATGACACTCTGGTAATACGTCGGGAAACAGTTCCGGACAGAAGGTGACTATTTCACACCGTCAGGTGGTGTCGGTGGCTATAGCTCTGTAAAGATGCATTTCCGGAGATATGTTAATATGAACGTTTTTACTTGTCTACCCGTAAGGAATCTGCCCCTGAATTTTTGGCGTGTCTTTTTGAAACACCCTTTCATCTAAACTATTAGCTAGTTAAAATCGTTGTATGTAAGAATATACAAAATACTAATGCTCGTATAAGCAGATATTTCTTATGAGCGTCATAATGACTTACTCGAGACTTCCTTCTTTAACTCAAAAAGAAGTTAATAGGCCTTTGTTAAGGAGGAAAATATCACGAAACGTTCTTCAAATTGAGGCTACCTCATCGTTTTTAACTGGTTCGATTTATATTACTACTATTCTTCCTCACCGTAACTCCTAATTTTCAAAGAAGAAAAGCTGGCAGACATTATTTTCGCATTCTTTGAATTGCATCAACACGTGTATTAAAAGAAAGTTCTATTTTTATCTTCCGTAACTACTAGTTTATTTTCTTATCTTTGTATGAGGAATTTGTGGTAGATTGGCAAATTATGAAACTCGTATGGCGGAGACACGTGTTCGAATCCCGTCTTGGCAATTATTTTTCTTAATTGGAAGGTATTGTTTACGTAATTGCTATTCTAATTCTTATTCTATTATTATTATTATTATTATTATTATTATTATTACTATTGGAAAGTTGAGACTTGGCTACATATTTTATATTGTATGAAGTTTTTGATTATTCAATTTGAAGTATTTTTGTTGATATGGAACGTATCTGAAATGGTGATTGCTTAAAACAGTAAATTTATACCAGTAGTGGTAAAAGAAGGAAAAGAGGTAGCAGAAACATAAGTAATTTCTGTGAAATAATAACCTTTGTTTGTGATCAGTCGTATTTTTGACCTATACTGACGATATGCCTTGCGTATTCATGAATTGTTCGCTAAACACGTTACATTCCCAGACAGTACGAATCAAGGTTAATACGGCTGACGTCATCTTGCAAGCCACTGTTCTATTGCGAGTGCACTGAAAAAGTGGTATCAACACTAATACCGAGGGAAATTGAATATTTTCTATGTTATTTTACATTGGAAGTATCAACATTAAAAATTATAAATATTCCCTTTAATTATCCAAAGGGAATCGAACCGAGGACCACTGGGATATGAAACTAACGCTTATCCCACTACTCTAAGACATGGCTGTCAATTAAGAAATTGAAACCTTGGTGTGAAGTGTGTTCAGCAAATTGCACATTTTTACCATTTCAATATTGTAAAACTCTTGTTTCGGTCATAATAAAATTGAGTGTCGTGGGCCCTGCAAATAGGTCTGCTCCTTTGTTCTTTAATTTGCTTCCCTTTCTATTCTCGTTGGTCCAGGGTATTTCACGCTCCAGATTATTTCATTCCATCTTGTCCTCCACTGACGTAACAACGTTGTATTTTTCTTTATTATTGGGTGCTATACGAGTGTCGAGCTTAAACGATTGGTCTGATTACAAAAATTCCACCATTTTAAATTGACAACCCACACTTGGCAATGAAAATGCTCTCTTATCATTTTTTTCATATCTTCAATAGTTACCGAGTTGGTCTATAGTAAGGGACTTTGTATATAGTTATAGTTATAGAATAAGTATTTCTGAAAACTCATTAATCAAGTTTACCAGTGGCAAAATTGAATTCTTTACACGCAATATCGTTTCTTTCCTCTCCCAAACTCCTAATTAAGCCTTCGCTTCAATATTATAGCATTAATATGAAATGATATCAATTATTTATTAATTATTTTTTTATTATTTATCGAACAACTTCGGCTGAAATGAAAGGAGAAAAGACGAAGAAGTAAATGAACTATCAAAATGCAGAAGAATTTGCTCAAAGACAACTTCAAATACATGTTATTACTTACTTCGATGTTATTTATTTCGAATCCCTGTGGAAAGAATAATTGTTTGATTCGTAGATTAGGTTGATTTCAAACTTGAAAAGGTGCGTGGTATGAAAGTGAATTAGTGTACCTGTCCTGTACATTTTATACATAATAAGAGACAGTAATGCTAACTGTGGTATTTATTATTTAAATTACATTTCATGAAGTAAAAACTTAAAGTGGTGGCAAATATAAATTAGCTGTGGTAGTGAAAGGCTAATTTATTAACAAATCGTACATAATGAATTTGATTTGGTACCTTTACAATTTGTCTGTAATAATTAAATATTGCACACAGTAAGGAGTTCAATAACTAGTACAGTAACAAGGCTGTCTTTGTAACCGTGAAATTAGGAGACTATTGCATATATTATCTAACTCGCCCAGTTCACTCACGGATACTATAATTAAAATTTCTAATTTTCTGTGGCGCCATTTGCATCATTTCAAAGAAACATGGCGTGGGGTCATTTTCAGTTATGGTCGTAGGTTGAAGGACTTTTCAAAAGACATTTACTTAATTAATATTGTATATATTAAAGAAAAATATTTATTTATTACATACGATCTTCTCTTAAATTTAAATAAATAAAAAATGGTGGAACTCCTTGTAAATATAATTAAATTTTACTTTCTCTCTCTTCGAGATACATTTTCTAGAAAATATATGTGATGAAACCATTTTCTAATTGGTGACTTGGTACAATACCAAAAAACAAATGGTTTGTAAACTTATACAGTGACTCAGAAAAGTATTTATACACACAAAAATTTAGTCGTAGGTGAGTTATATGTGAAAGCAAACAAAAGTTATATTTAAACAAAGAGACGGAACAGCAATAACAGTTGCATGAGTTCAAAATCCGCGAAGACTGTAAGGAGAAGAACACAATGTGAATCACGTAATTATGATACTCAAAAAAGTATTCATACAGCGGGACTGTTATCCTGTGTTGTGCCTTGAACACTTGTACTGTTCAACTCGAGCAATCGTACTGTACCTGCAGCAAGGGTTCATTGCAGGCCTGTTAGTCTGCTCTTGTTGTGTGCTAGTAGTCAACGTGGGACGTAAGAAAAGTGAACTTTTCTTGACGCAACGTGATGGGGTTGTTTCTCTTTATAAAGAAGGTAGGAGTCACCGTGAAATTGCAAAAATCCTCTCAATTAGTTTTGATACTGTTAGTTTCGTCAAAAAGAAGTATAAAGAAACTGGAACAAAAGAAAATAGACGAAGATCAGGACGCCCAACAGTGCTTATGCGCCGCGACCAACGGAAAATAGTCAATTTAGCACGTAAAGCATCCTTTAGAAGTTATGTGTGTTTGGCAGAAGAAATCGCGTCAAAATCTACTTGCTCTGTGAATCCTTAAACTATACGAAATGTGCTACATAGTGCCAATTTTCATATTAGGACAACCAGAAAAAAACATACATCTGAGAAGTAAACCGACAAAAGCGCCTAAAATTTGCCAACGAATACCATACTAAACCTAAGGAATTTTGGGATACTGTTGTATTTTCCAACGAATCGAAGTTTAATATATTCGGATCAGATAGCAAAAGGGTGAGTATGGAGAAAGCCAAACTGTGAATTGCAATCGCAACATATTATCCCTACAGTAAAACACGGAGGAGGAAGTATGAAGGTTTGGAGATGCATGACGTCTTCTGGAGTGGGAAACTTAGTTTTTATTGAAGGAGCCATGGATGCTTATAAGTATATTAGTGTGTTGCGCCATAACTTATCAAACAGTGTGCAGAAGTTGGGTCTTGACAGTCTTTGTTTTCCAACAGGACAATGACCTTAAGCACACCGCTTTGAAAACTAGGGAATGGTTACTATATAACGCTCCACGACGGTTTCTGACTCCCCCACAAAGCCCAGATGACAATCCTATCGAACACTTGTGGGATTATCTGAAAAAAGAAAGTACAGAAACGCCGTTCTTCGAGCAAGGAAGCACTACAAAATATACTTTTGGACGAGTGGCCTAAGATTTCCCCAGAAATGACCAAAACGCTCGTTCGGTCCATGCCATGGCGTCTCAAGGCAATAATTTGTGTTAAAGGCAAGATTTGTAGTTCGTGTTGCTGTAGGAATACTTTTTTGAGTTGAGAAAGAACATTTATTTACTTTTGACATCTAAATATTTCTTCTTTTGATATTTTTTGTAGAAACGAACAGTAAATTATGTACATTTTCAGATGATTGTAATATTATTGTTATTTAACCTTTATCCTACGTCAAAAACTTTGTGTGTATTAGTACTTTTTTGAGTCACTGTAACTCACTACCTCATTTGTATTAGATTCGGGAAAACGAATGTCGTACTTGCATTCTATGAAATTCCTCGTGCTTCACGTATAAACTTCTTTTTCTAGGTCTATCAGTTCAATAAAAACAAGGGATAATATTGAAATTTGTGCGTGTCACTGTTTCCGTCTGTAGTTGAATTTTCAAATATTGGTTATACATGTAGCTTGCCATAAGCGACATCCAATTATTAAATACCGAAAGTAACCTAATGTACAGAGTAAGTTTTGCTGATAATACATCTAGCTAATGGTCTGCTCTTAATGCATGTATTCACTCTAATGTATAGATTATATCGCAACTGTACAATAGTTAGATTATATCACAACTAATCATCTTACCTCACTAGTCCCAGGACCTTAAAAAAGGCAGAGTACTTAATAATAATAATAATAATAATAATAATAATAATAATAATAATAATAATAATAATAATAATAATAATAATAATAATAATAATAATAATAATAATAATAATAATCACAACTAGACAATTGAAAGTGCTAATATTAATGTACTACTATTTTGTATTCAAATTCAAACCTGTTGACTAACTGCAGTAGAAAAATCAATAATACTTACCAATTATTTCTCGCACGCCAAGAGCTTCCATCCCCAACGTAACTGCTATATTGGGAAATATTCCCAAAAACATCTTCTCTGTAAATGTAATTTTGTAGTTCACACAGAAAACAGGAAGAACATATGTTAGAATCCAGAGAGTAATTCCAGTTACCGCTCCAAATGTTCCTAAAATTTATTGATAATTAACATTTAATTAACTCAATATTCAATATTCGATATAAATATAGGACACTGTAGACCAGGCATAACATTATTATTATTAATTAATTAATATCTATGATTGTTTTTAGATATCTTGTAGTACGTAACATTTAATCTTTTCAGACCCAATGTTCATTCCAATGGACATGTATTTTATTCCATTGTTTTTCACGCTTACAATATGTTTTGATTGATAACATCTGGTATTTTAGATAGACACCAGATAAGAGTCTTGAAAAGAAGCATAATAGCCACCATGAAGACATGTGGGAAAGCTGAGTTGAAGTTTTCTTTATTTCATTGTTAAATAATGAAACATGAACATGGTGTAAAAGTTTGCTTCAAATAGTGTTCTAGAATGCCATACTTATCTGTTGAAAAACTTTGTCCGTTGTAATGGACAAATAATCTCAACAGTAATATTTTCTCAGTAGCTAAAGCCTGGTCTTCTGTTCAGGATGTGTTTACTAAAAGTTTCTTTAACAAAAGATAAAATTAATATTTCTTTATCTGTTTTTCTCGTTCTTTTACAGAAACTTTGGAACCTGAAAAAGATGCAGATACCATTCTAGATCTATTGATGATACGAAATAATTCTGATTTGTATTGAGAGCATGTATTAACTTTACGCTAGATTTCACAACATATTCGGGTAAGTAGGTTGAAAAAATATTCTATTCACTATTTTATTAGAGAGTATATTCGAATGCAAGAGATGTAAAATCATGTTTGCTTGCAACTAATTACATTATACCTTAGTGTTCTATTATATGTCTAAGTCATTTCTATAATTCAAATAGAAGTATTTTTTTAAAAATGTCTTTAATTACACTGGTATACAAAATTTTGCTTATTATTATTTCTTGATGAATTTTTAAGTATTTTGACCCCCTGAACACGAATCTGGCACTTATTTTTATGTAGTGTCAATATTTTCAGTGATACAAGCATGTTTTATTTTTCTCCTATACTGATTTATGCATAGCAATTTGCGTGCTTTTATTTCGATACTCGCTAGTGGTATCGCATTTGTTATTGAAGATAATTGTTCGGAGTAGGAAACAGAGAATATAGATTTTAAGATACATAGCAGAATTGTAAATTGATTAAATAGAGTTATTCAAGTGTGAAGCTGGTGTTGGAGAAAACTAAATATGAGGAACATCAAAGGGATGTGTGTGGGGATTTCAAAATTATTGGTTTGCTTCTTGGGTTGCAAAGTGGTTATATGAAATATTCCTGCTTTCTATGTCTGTGTGACAGTCGGACAACTAACCAGCATTATGATCAAACCGTGTGGCCTGAAAGAACAGAGCTTATTCCAGGAACACATAATGTGATAAATGAAGCATTACTAACCAGGGAGAAGATTCTCATGCGAACATTACATATTAAGTTGGGATTGGCAAAACAATTTGTGAAAGATATGGGCCTGCCCTACAATGAATCAAAGAAATGTTTCCAGCTTTAGCAGAGGCAAAAGTTCTGGCTGGCATTTTCACAGGGCCTCAGATTCATGTAATGCTTAATAGTCCTACACTTAAACAAAAAATGACGGAGTTGGAAAGAAACGCATGGGAGGCCTTTCATAAATTGGTGACGGGATTTCTGGTGCATAACCGAAGTGAAGCGTTTGATCACCAAGTTACGACACTCATTGATCAATATCGAGCAATGGAATGTAGAATGTCTTTAAAATTACATAGGGTATATGCTTCACTCACACTTGGATTTCTTTAGGGAGAATTAAGATGTTAGCGAAGAGCAGGGGAACGTTTCCATAAGGACATTCAAGTAATGGAAAGCAGATACCAAGGAAGGTGGGACTGTGCAATGATGGATGATTATATTTAGAGGTTAATCCGTGACGAAGTGAACGTTTCCCACAAAAGAAAGAGAACCACTAACCTTCACTTTTGATTACGGAATTCCAGTACTTGATGAACACTTTCCTCCAATCTCAAGTACTTTTGTATATTTTTTTATAAATGTAATATTCATATATTTTGGTATTTAGGTATTATGCAGATTTTTGTTACCCAAAAAGTTGATGTCCAAAATGTGTGTGTTATGTTTGTAGTTCAATGTTCCTCTAAGACACAATTGTATAATATATTACTGTTTGAGTAAAATCTAATATGCTTATATCATTACAAATTTTGACATTACGTTAAAATAACTGCCATACTCGTGTTCAGCGGGTGCAAATCATTAAGAAAACAATGAAAAATCAACAGAAGCACGACTACAATGTTTGTGTTATGCTTGTAGTTCAGTGTTCTCATAAGATACAATTGTATAATATGTTACTGTTTTAATAAAATCTGATATGCTTATATCATCACAAATTTTGACATTACGGGAAAATAACTGCCATATCCGTGTTCAGCGGGTGCAAATCATTAAGAAACCGACGGAAAACCAACATAAGCACGAACTTGATCAAAATTTGTATACCAGTGTTATCTTTATTTATCTTGTGATTATATGATTATATCAGCAACTTTATCAATATCCTCCATTATATTTTAAGTACATGTATAGTCACAAGTGACCAGGATACGATGTACTTAAGATGTTAGTAGTGACGAAGAAGCAACAGGAGTAGCTGGTACAACAAAATGACAAATAAAAATCTACATTAGTGGCTTACGCAGAATATTTTTCTTTCCAGGCACAAAATTTATCCAGTCTCGCCAAACTCTCACAGTCCAATGTCTTACCTTCTGGAATCAGCATCAAAACTTGAGTTAATATCATGTATTAGATTTCAATCATCTGATATAGAGACTGATGAGATATTTATCGAACTTATTATTTTCTACAATGTAGGATTCTTGTGTGAATAATATGGTTGAAGTTACTATCTACGTGCCCTACAGTTAGGTAAATCATTCATATTTAGAAATAAAGCGGAAATTAGTTCTTTCATAAGGCTACATTTGATCAGAAGTTGTCTGAAATATCAAAATTTCTCGCAATCGAACTAATCATTTTTCAGAATTTGATGGAAACAAAGAGGCCTCTAGTTGAAAAATTGTAGAATGCAGTCACATTCTCATTGCCCAAAATGCTTTGTACATCGGTGTTTTTTCAAGAACAATATTGTTTCAAGGACACTCATATGAGAATTCATACTTCTTTGGAATGAACATACATTGGAATGAAAATGCTCTAAAATGTAAATAAAGGAATCTTTTTTTTTTTTTTTTTTTTTTTTGCTCTTTTGAGTGGTTTGCATCGCTTTTAAATCCGTCAAGTGCAGAAATATTCTTTTTCTAATAATAAAAAATCATAAGAGTACGTAGGAGTTAAATAATTTCTCTATTTGTTTAACTTTCATAACGGAGCTTTACAATTCATTTTACTCAAATTCCACTTTATTGTAATTACTGTATATGTTATAATATGATACACTTCCTACGATCGTTTCACTAATTAGTTTCCATCATACTTAATGACATTTAAAGTAATTCAGTTTTGTTGAATAAAGGTTCTCAACCAAACTACATTTCATGTTGATCATTCTATACAAGATTATTACTTCTTGCCAGTTAATTCTCGAATATCTTAAGCACTTTAGTACATAATTGAAAAAGTATGGAAAATTATAGGAAAGTTAGCCACTGTATAAAATATACCATAGGTACGAGTATATAGGCAAGGTGACCAGACGTCCCGTTTTAGCCGGGACAGTCCCTTTTTTCCAACCGTTGTCCCGTCTTTTTTTTATTCTCGAACGGGACGCCTAAATGTTCCGTTTTTAAGTAAAAATGACCTAGGTGTCCCGTAATTATTCAAAATATAAATCGTCAATGCAAATTATACTCTCTTCCGTACCAACACACGTTGCCAAGGTTCAGGCGTGTCTAGAACTTCTGAATTTTCAAATGGGAATTGAGTGTTCGTGGTTCAAGTGGAAATTGAGTGGGAATTCTGAGTGTTCAACTAGTTAAAAGAATTGTTGGGTAGAACTTGCAATCGGGAACCATTATTTGTTGTGTGGTACACGTGAAGTTAGAAACGGTGTGTTATCCCTCTTACTTGTGTATTTTGTAAATTGAGAACACTGCTGAGTCCCAAAATGCAATCTGGAAGTCAGATATCCGCCCCTCCTCCCCCATAGCCGATTCGTTTGCGTCCCGTTTTCGCAAGTGAAAATTCTGGTCACCTTGTATATAGGCCTAGCATGTATACATATATTTTAAAAGTAAATTAATGTACTTAAATTCGTCTACAACTTACATAAATAAATTTTAAAAAGATATGTCAATGTGATATGAAATAAAGAAATGACTATATTTCTAAACTCAATCTTTTGTATTGTGGTGTTTAGCTCACAATGATATCAGTACATAACTAGAGTATCAATTAAGTTTTATGATGGAAACACATGAAACTGAAGAGTTATTGAAGCATTGCTTTCATTGAATTTTACGGTTAAGGTTCAAATTCGCTTGCTCTGTAGGGTAAAAAAAAATATGACAGCTTTAGTGAATTCTCTAGGTGGTTTTCGATGTAAGATCATCTAGGGGAAATATATTATGAAAATCTTGTTCCATAGCGATCACAACAATAAAAAAAAAATAAAGTTCAGACAGGTTACTCATACCGCTTCCTTGCTCCAGGCTTTCTTTTCTTTATGAGGCTATGTAGTGAAATTCGAAAATAAAAAGCATTCAATACAACTTTATGAGAATGTTTTGTAGACATTAAAGGTTAACTTTCCACTTATTTACTTTGATTAATTTTCCACATACTTTGTGAAATTAACTTTTCTATCCGCCAGGTTTAAAATCATATATCTGAAATTAATATTCAATGGAAAATTATACCTTATGCTTTCTCTTTAGTTATTATATATTTTCTTAAACGCTGATACGTATACAGAAGATGACATCAATATAGTTGTATTCTCTACAAAGCAAATTCTGCAGGTACCCATTACTACTTAACTATCGGCAATACAATTATAATATTATACCTGTTTGATGTTGGCATCATGGAAAATATACTAAAATATTTTCTAGCTTTAAGAGTTTATACCTATGTCGTATCTACATGGAATGGTCTTTGTAGGACCTTAAGATGATCTGCTGAAACGATCATAGACGCGAGTAATAACGTCTTACATTAATCGACTATATTGAACTTAGAACGAAAGTTATGCCCTTGTTTGATGATGAATTTTATTTACGACAAATAGTTCATGTATTCGAAATTTTAACTAAAGGACAATTTCTATTGTTTAACTAATCTATAATTTATCTCTTCAAATCTGTAATACTTTACTTCGATGATACATACATTCTTTGTCCTTTTTTAAAATTTAATAAATATACATTCAAATAAGTTTAATTATTTCGAAAAGTCTTCTGAAATATCAGTGAAATTTATATTATAACTTTTTTAAAAATTTAATAAAGTTATAATATAAATTTCATTGATATTTCAGATGACTTTTCGAAATAATTAAACTAATTTGAATGTATATTTATCACCGATGCCATTTGATGGTTAATAAATACCCTCTCCCAATTCCCTTACACAGATAGTGCTAGCTGCATTGCTGATCTATACTGTTCGTGTAAAGCGTCTAGTTCGATCTATCTTGCATTTAGTCTTTTTTCTTTTAACTTCTGGGAATCTAACGTTTGTTTTATATCAAAGCTTAACATCCTTCCATCACATCCTTCCTTCAAAAAGGGAAGACTAACTCTTGTTGCTGTATGCTACTTTGTCCTCAACCCCATTAGGTAAAGGGCTGCGGTGGCTCAATGGCAGAGCGTTCACCTCTGGTGCTTGGGGTCCCGGGTTCGATCCCAGCCCCCGCCAAGTGAACTTGGTGGTAGACAAACACAGTGTGCGTGGGTTTCCTCGGGGTTCACCCGTTTCCTCCCACTTTCTTAATTCCACCATTTCATTCATTACTCATCATCACCGTCTCCTTTAGCCTAACCGGCATAACAGTGAGAAGTAAAACTCAAAGGTTTCATTTCATTTTTTCCCATTAGGTAGAGATGGAGAAAATAAGTAAGAAATAAATAGCTTTTGAAGAGAAGTGAGCATTTTGCATTCCTTTTTTCTCTTGTGAATTAAAGGGATTTTAAAAATTGGACAAATTAAAATATTTATTTAACTGATATAGATGCATAGTTCTTAGAATCCTCATGTTTCATATTTTAGTTACAGAGTACACTGTTGTTTCTTTTACTTTATATATATTCTTTTGCTTTGGCATCTTCTAAAGTATAATATATATATATATATATATATATATATATATATATATATATATATATATATATATATATATCTGAAATTAGACCTTAGAAGATGCCAAAGCAAAAGAATATCGCAAAATATTCAGAACATATCAGTTTTAACAGAAAATTCTTCTTTTTCTACTTTTAAAGCAAAAATATATAGATTAAAGTATTAAATTTATATGGCAGCTTTAATCCTAATAAAGAAGCCACATTGCATTACAACAGGAAGCTATGAATTAATTATTATCCACTTACTGTTAGTGAAAAAGGAGCTGATTGCAAAACAAAACGCTGTTCCTGCTGCTGCATAAAATAGAAGAAACAGCCAGAGAATAAATCCATTTGTGAAAGAATATATAGCTCCGTACTCGATTCCTCGTAAATTTACTGTCAATAAAATGACAATTACGGAAATAACAATTAGAGGTATTGATAGGGCATTAAATAGCCATCCTAACCACAGCTGCCACGATTTAAGACCCATCATTTTCATTAATTCCTGCAAATAAGGAAAATTTAAATTGTTAATATCTTAATTTGTTACTGAAAAAATGAAGAAGTGAAGTTCAGATTTACACTCCTAAATAATAACAATCATAACAACAATAATCATATTTAATGTGGAGTAAAATTTGCACTGGTATCTTTTCTGTTACCATAATCTGAAATTCCTTTATGAAATCAACAATGTCGTAAACAATATCGGTAATCTTTTTTGTACTACGCACAAACAACTCGCTGTCTGCTCTGAAAACCTACACATCACTAGACTGAAGATCAATCTTTTCCTTCGTTCTGCAGATGACCTTTTCAGCTTTGGACCTCCAACATCATCAGACGATTAAAGAAAATTTATTCCTTACTGAATGCAACTCATGATAACTGATATTAGCATTCAAGAATATGCCCATGCCCATACTGGACACTCTATCTTCCAAGCAGAGATCACATAAACCAGTAAAACTGCCATGATTTTGCAATAGCTTGAAGAGGCGTGTTTCTTGGTTCGCACACTGCTGGAATGTATGTTATTGATCAACTGTTCCGTCATTAGAACTGCAATGATAGATAGATGTATTTACGCTTGTCATACGCTTTTATGTGTTAAACAAATATTTGCTAACTCATCAAGCTATTATAACACTACAATACACTGGTTGACTGGTTACAGTGGTCGGTGGGCATAACCGTCTCACAGTCAGGATAAGTGAAAAATACGGCCATATCATTTCAGACTATTTTATCATCACGAATGAAAGGGTATTTTAACTCAGAAGTAGGTATTTTAGCACTTTACCTCAAAACCAATGTTATTTACCTAGTATGTTATACCAATTTCGGAGTGCTTTCTTGTGGTTAGCGTAAAGTCGTTTTAAAGATCAAAGACTTCGTCACCAAAACGTTCAGAAACTTAATTTTTTTAAGCAAACACATTAGATTTCAACTTCCCAACGCTATTTTCCCATACAGTTTAGGAATTCTCTTGGGAAAGACATATTTCAAATATTACTTTTGTGTTACGCATTTGTTCGTGTAAATAGTACGAGTAATACTCAGCAACGTTCTTCCGAAACCAGAGTAAAACGTTAAGATTGGATAAGAGTAGCAGCACGAATTTCTGAATAAGACAGGGCAAGATCATTCAACAAAGAAATGCGCCAGATTAAACCAAATAATTGGTTAGAGGTATAAAATGTAAAGCAATGTAAATTGGTTGGTTAGTTGGATTCGAATTTAGTACCCTTTTCTGCACGTATAAGGAGCTATCCGAACAACCGTAATGCGTTCAAATTTTCAAATACTCTCTCAGAGAGAATCTAGTCCGGAACCCCGTGCACTAAATTCTCATTAACCAACCAGTAGACCATAAAGTAATGTAAAGTAAAGGAGTTGATGGATTAGGGTTCCAATGCCGAGAATAAATTATACAAAATCTATTGCTTAAAGTGAGATCTGAATCAGTATTCAGAATTCGGATTTCATCCAAGGCTTGATATGCCCAATGGGGATTTAATCAGAGAGCAAATTACACAGAAAGTATGTCTGTTAGTAACTTAAGGTACGAAGGAGTATTCGACTTACACTACTTGTATAATCAAGAATGAACTAATAAAAAGTAGAGAAAATGTCATTATAATACAATATTACTTATACATTTTTAATTTCTCACAATTTATTTCGAGACCTGGTAATTGATACCAAGTATATGATGATAGAGACGAAACCGAGACCGGCACAAGGAATTTTCATTCGAGACGAGACTGAGACAGACGATTATTTGTTAACTGAGACGAGACTGAGACAGACCATTATTTGTTAACTGAGACGAGACTGAGACAGACCATTATTTGTTAACTGAGACGAGACTGAGACTGTATTAAGTATCATCTCACTTTGTCTGGATACCATCTCTAGTTCACATGTAAGTTTCTTCCAAGTGTGATATTTCATTTCATACCAAGTATCTTTCATTGGTATTGAAGCACTTTAGATCTGACAGTATACAGTACATGGGCCGATTTGAACGAAATTCGCATCGCAAAATGTGTGTCTGTAAAGTGTATCCTGATCTTAGGTTGAAGGTTCCTGCGCATTAGTCACGGATAAAAGCATACTGCTACTAGTATGAACGCTATCGGACAACAAGCCGAACGTAGTTAGGTATAGATCATTCCTAGGATAATGTAAGCGAACGCCTATTGTATTCGACTATAGCCACATACTGAGACAGTGAGAGGTCGGATGTAGTTCTCTCAAACTGGTCGGGTCAACTCGGGTCAGATCGGGCCGGGTCAGTCGGGTCGGGTTATCGGGTAGGGTCACTCGGGTCAGGTTATCGGGTCGGGTCAGTCGGGTCACTCGAGTCGGGTTGTCGGGTCAGTTCAATTTGGTCAACTGAGTTTAGGTTGAACTTAAACTCGGCTGGAGTCGAAAGCTGCTGTTTTTCACTAGCTGCCTAATTAAAAATAGCAATTTTCAATTGATTTTATAGAAACCATAAATTTATTTTGAACAGTTGCAGCTAGTGTTTTATGGTAAACGCTTATTTTTGTACTTGTATGTACTTTAATTTTTAAATGTGGAAGATTGATTTTACCAATCGACTGTAATATTAATATCTACGCCAATATGGAGTCTGGATTTAGAACAAAACTAGAAGTTGTTTAAGCAAGACCAAAAGGAAGATTGGCCCAAGCAGGACGACCAAGCCCAAGCAGGGCCGCGGTGGCTCAGTGGTAGAGAATTCATCTCTGGTGCATGGTGTCCATGGTTCGATACCAGCTTGTGCTAAGTGGGCTTTGTGGGGGAGAAACGCCGTGTAGTGGGTTTTCTCGTCGTTCTCCTGTTTCCTCCCACTTTCTTCATTCCACCATTTCATTCATTTCTCATTGTCACCATATCCCTTAGCCTCGGTACAGAATCGAGGGACCTTAAATTGAATATTTCATTTTATTTCACCAAGCCCAAGAACATCGATACAAGAACAAGATAAAGATTGGATATGCAAGACGAAGTGCACACTAATCTTGCTCTTGGCTTTTTTTGGTGATCAGCAAGTAGCGATGAGCATATTTTCTTGCTTTCCGTATAGTATGAAAGACCATAATCAAAATCACACTTATAGAATGCTGTATCGATGAGGCGAGCATTCTTGGCTCTTGTATAGCATGAAAGACCACCAAAACTACGAAATGCAGGACCAAGATTTGACTGTGCAAGACAAAGAATAAGACACAGGATTGATGACCAAGACTCAGGGTGTGGATTGTTTGAATTTCAATTGTTGGGCTGAAAGTGATGAAATAAAATTAGTACTTTATAATTAATTATCATATTGTATTTTTAAATTTTAAATTACAAAATTCATATTATGTATCTTCTTACTTGCAACTATATATACTGTAAAATACGTTTCAATTACCGAGAAAGAAAAATCAAAGTGGTGCAGGTCCCGGAATCATAAGAACCTATTTTGGAATGAAAGTTGAAGGGTTGGAAAAAATCACAGGTGTTGTCCCGTTTCCTCAACTCTTTATCATTGTAGTTAAACGATTTCCTTTTGTCTCAGCCAAGAGACTCTTGCTACTGCCTTCCGAAAAGACTCCCTGCCGTCCGAGCAGGTGAGAACACTGACCTTGAAGAAAAACCTCAAAAGTGCCAAATATTCATTAAGATGCATATACAAATCCCCCGCTTGATCTAGCTAGTGGTTAACGTGTAAGACTTCGGTATACGTGGTCCGGGTTTAATTCCCAATGGGAGTGCTGGCGTTCATCCAGTGTCGTGACCATAGTGCTCTCAAACGGGTCGGGTCGGGTCAGCCCGGGTCAGGCTACTCGGGTCGGGTTGTCGGGTGGGTCAATCGGGTCAGCTCGGGTAGGGTTGTCGGGTCGGCTCAATCGGGTCAGCTCGGGTCAGGTTGTCGGGTCAGGTTAATCTGGTCGGATCACGAGTCGGGTCGGGTCAGTCAATTCTGGTCACGGATCTGGTCGGGTCGGTCTTCAACCCGACCCGACCCGACCCGTTGAGAGCACTAGTCGGATGGTCGTTCCGTTATATTGCCGCTCGTGTATTATGTCGTGTCGTCCCATTTGTTTATGCTGTACACTATAGGAAGCATCGGCATATACACGATACAAAGCAGAGTGTTTTCATAGCCAATTTGGCCTTTCTAATACATCGGATTGTGCCGAAATATTCTGGGAAAAAAGAAGAATCATTTAAGCAGTCCTAACTGACAGGATGGCAACTGCCAGAACAATCATAACGAACAGGAAATACAAATACAGTGAGAGAACGAATACTTAACAATTGATTGTTATATTGTTGGACTACTTTCGTGCAATTAGTCCTGATACCTGATCATCGCCAAGAAGCTTTCCGTGGTATCAGAATCTCAAACGATTCATCTAAGTGAATAGAGTATAGTAATATTAAGTGATGAGAATACTTTCTGCCTTAGATAATGGTTCCACACGCGTATGTAGATTTAGAGGTGAGAGAAAATATTCAGCGTGTTCTTATTCGTTATCTAGGAGCCACACTCTACTTTCTGGTATTTGATAAAAGAGGAGAGAATTACCCGCTTGTCTCTGGTGTCATGCATTTGTGATCTTGTCAATCCTGACTTCCGACCTTTCTGGATACTTTCTCGGACCCCTCTTTCAACGGCATATTGCGTGTCTCCATTTCGCTAGGTGAGTCAGTATGCTCTACCCGTTATACGCCTTCTTCTGTAGCTTGCTAAGTCTCCTAACTGAAGCCTTATGCAGTACATGTGGAATATGATGGAACGGTGGCTGACCACCAGGCTGCTTTGGAAACTACGATCTCAAAATCATGGAAGGTCACGAACTGGGTCCGCTGAGATCCAAACGAGACAATTGTGTATGTATTTGATATGTTATCACTGGACGAATTCCAAAGTTATACGTGCCACCGGACAGGATATTGTGAGTTAGAACATATTTCATAACGTAAAAGCTACTAGCTGACAGAATAGTTCGAACCCGTTCATTTGTTTGGTTGGGTAGATTGAAAACTCGACGAACACGTATCCCAACATTTTCACGGGCATACTTTTTGGGTTAAAAAAGTTTGCCCCAGGAACCTCCCCCCCCCCCCGCAGAGCCCCAGACGGGGTCCAACTCAAAAGTTTCAAATGGTAATGGGAGTTAAGTAACACATCATTTGAAAGCTGTTGTGAAATGAAAGAAGATGGAACAAGTCTCAACTCTCTACGATAACCCTGTGCAAAATGGCAAAGGATGAAAATGTAAACAGAACTGAAAAGTCTATGGCCACCTTGAATTCAAGATGGCTGCTTAAAACCTATGTGGAAAGTATAGGCACTCCAAACTGATGTAGGAAGGAAAACAAAATTTGGGATGAATGTTGATCAGTAAGGATTGGTGACGAAAAGATACGAAATGCTCAAAAACGCGACATTTTGAATTCAAAATGTCACACTATGTATCTAATGCATGTCCAGCTCAAACGACTGGAGCTGGAGAAGTGAATGTGGTATTTACGTGTATTGTCATTAGTACATGTCCCCAAAAACTCAAAGACGTAGCATCTGTACTCCAATATGGCTACCACCGTGAAAAACGAGTTTGTACATAAATACTGACAATTATGTTGCATCTGACAATCACAACTGACAATTATGTTTCATTTTCATTCATTCGACCCATTGAAATAAAGAGACCTACAAGTGACCCGACCGAAGTACAGAAGTTATTACCACCAGGCGGCAGTTTTAACCGCCACAGCACACGATTGGAAGCATCATAGAACGGAGACTACTATTGTTTATTTATTTGCCATTTCGACTATTTCTTATTATTCTCACTTTCATTTTCTCTCCTGTTTGTATCATAAATAAATTAGACCGTCATTGTGCACTCATCTTTCATTTCACAACAGCTTGCAAACGATGCGCTACTTAATCTCCCTTGCCTTCGAAACTTTTGAGTTGGTTCCCACCTGTGACTCTGCAGGGGCCCTGGGACAAGACGTTTTTACTTTAAATCGTTCTACTTGAAAAATCGCTGCACGTGCTTTCCTGTTTTCACATTTGTCTCACTATTTCAGAATTATAGGGATGGTCATGAACTTTTCAATTAAATTTTTGTTTACATTTTGACCCGCCGCCATTTTACATAGGGTTGTTGTAGAGAGTCGAGACTTGCTTCATCTTGTTTCATTTCACAACGGCTTTCAAATGATGTGCTACTTAACCCCCATTGCCATTTGAAACTTCTGAGTTGGACCCAGTTGGGGACCCTAGGGTAAACTTTTAACCCCAAAAAGTGTACCCTTAAAATGTTTGGATACGTGTTCGTCGAGTTTTCCATCTACCCAACCGTTTCCGAATAAATGAGCCGGTTCAAACTGTTCTGTCAACTAATAGCTTTTACATTACACAATGTGCTCTAACTCACGATATTCCGCCCGGTGGTACGTATAACTTTGGATTTCGTCTAGTTATAACGTATCAGATGCAAACACAATGGTCTCCTTCGGATGTCAGCGGAGCCACTGCGTGACCTTCCCTTGCAAGTAGCCCACAGCACCTGATCGGCTATACGTCCAAACAGTTGTGTGGTCGTTTGTGCCGGTTACATGTTCTATTAAGACGAGTACTGTAACTTATTTTGTAACATGTTCAGAATGTGCCTTGTTGTGTACAGTAATCTACCATTGCGTTTTTTGTTGTATACCAACTTTGGGTCAGATCCGTGAATATCTATTCTGTGTTCTTAAATGCGGTTACGCCAGTGTGGTTCTATAGTCATCATACATTTTATTTGATTTTTTAGGCAATGAAGTCTAAATTCTGTAAGAAGTCACTTGACGACTTATTCATCATTGGATAACAAATTCTAAATATTTTTTCTTTTATATTTTTAGAAAAACATAATTAGTATATTATCAATTTTTCATTCTTCGTTTTGCTATATATTCTTGAATTTGTCCATTAGTATTGCTATTTCTTTACGATTCTCGTTTACTTCGTTTTCTTTTTTACCAAGGATCTTATAAAATAGAGGATCTGCCCTTACAACAAAATCTTGAAGCCATACGTCACAGTTTCGCCTCCCCTACTCTGCCCACTTCGCCCAATAGGATCGCAATGTTTTGAGCCAACAATCATGGTGGAAACGAAAGTAGCCAATCAGACGATGGTGGAAGCGAGAGTAGCCAATCAGACGTGCCGATGCTCGGTTGTTTTTTGGCTTCATCGATTTAATAGGATGACGATTGCCAAAATACACAGTTCTTCTTCTTTTGTCAAACAACTGAATGTGTTTACTTCATAATCTCAAACTGCATTTCGCTTATTGAACATTCATTTCCATCTTTAGTTTATATACTGTCGCAGTAGTTTCTCCTTGCTAGCTTTCTATTTCCATTCAATTTATCTCCATATACAATATTCAAATTTCTCCTTCTTTTCCCTTATCCCCTTTACGTCTATTATGTATTCCCTGTCTTCATTGCTTTCCCTTCTTCATCCGCAGTTCAACTTTCTAAATCCTACATTATTTTACATTCTTCAGTTCAACTTTGTTTCCATTTTCTTTCCCTGGTTTTCCAAAGTCTTTGTCTATAATTCATTCTTAACCATATGTTGAACTACGTCCACCACATGTGGAAGTAGGAAGTGTTCAATTGATATTCTGAGATGATAAACAACAAATTTTATGATGACCTTGAAATTCCGTAATTAATTCAACATTCCCATTCTTATTGCGTTTACGATAGTGAAATTTACAATAATTTACTTTGTCTCAACTTATATACGGTACTTCTTCGAAATTTCAACAAATTTTCTTTTACTACCCATTCTTAAACTTTTCAGTATTTAACTTATTTTCTATTTTACTTTCTAGATATATTTCTCAACGTTATTTCACCTCAGTCAGCTCAAGATTGTGACCTAACAATTTTTGCGTCTTTTGTGACCATTAGCATTCAGCATCTTTGTCTTGGCATGCTTTAGTCTATCCATTAATTGTAGCCTCTCTTGTCTCACTTCCACCATCTTACGGTTCTCAGTAGACAATTCCTCCTCAGAAAACAAGTTTCATATAATCACATACACAACGTAATACTACCACTTAACAGCAAATATAACATTCATATATTCCTTCCATTTCTTTACTTCTTCCATATATCTACTTTTAGCCTTCATCCTCTTCCTCTTCTAGCCATTTTTTGGGGGAGAGGAATGTGTTCGCTCTGTTCCTCGTTTAAGACGCCTGTGCCCGACATAATTATATAAATACCTTAGAAAACAGCAAAAATACTTTTTGTCTAATGTGTATATTAAACTGAAAATGAAATTACCTTGACGCCTGTTTCCTTTTCCACTATAATTCTTCTAATCACTGGTACTAGCAGCAAAAGCATTATGAATACGATCGAAGAACTAAAAAAAAGTTCGCCTTTTCGTGCAAACTGATTATACACGTAAGGAGGCTGTGGAAATTCCTGGATGAGCAGCTGAAACAAAATAAAATAAATAGAATGTAAAACATAAAAACGTTTGAAGAACTTACTGAGAGAGTGCTGTGTCTCGCGAACTCATCAAAATCGAGATTTTTAAGATTTGGATACGCTTGATACCTATTTGTCTACAGAAGAATTTCAGGATCAAAGTGCAGTCTCCATTGAAATGTATCCGCTAAGAAAAATGTTTCACAAAACTTCAATGGAAAAATGGCTTATTGTCTATATACGTAGTCCAGGGAGATATAAACTTATTTTATTTACCTTTTGTTGTTTTTAACAAGTAATTTCAAGGATTGGTCACCAGCTAATCACCCAATCGTGGTTTTTCCTCCATCTTATTAATTATACAGCAAAAAGCATTCATGTCTGTGGACACTTTTAAATTTATTTTTATTCATATTTACTTAGTACTAGCTATAGTGAACGAGGGGACCCCTCCCAAAAAACGAACTTTTGTTCTAAAAAGTTAACCAAGTTTTTTTCTTACAATATTACTTTAAGTCTCCTGCAAAGTAATCCCTATTAGATGCGATGCAATTCTCCAGTCTTTTTTTCTCACTGTTTGAGGCATCTCTAGAACTCTTCAACTTTGATATAGTCCAGTGCCCTCTGCTAAAGTACCCTCCACATCATCAAAACAGCTCCCTTTTAGATTTCTTCATTCTCGAAAATAGGCAGGAACCTCACGGGGCTAGGCTCGGTAAATATGGAAGGTAGGGAACGATAGCCTACTCGTGAGAGCCCAAATATCCAGATGCTGTATGAGCAGGCGAGGAACAAACTTAGCGGCAAAGTGTTCCTTTTGCAAATCCTCATTGAATATCCGCTGGCATGAACTCCAACTCACTCCTGTTTATTCTGGAATTTCGTCAATCGTAAAACAACGATTCTTGTTTATTTTCGGCGGCTTTTTCAATGCTTTCGTCGTTTTGAGATGATGAAGAGCGCCTAGAACGAGCATGATCTTCAACATTGATCTTATCATGTTTAAACCGCTCAAACAACTCGAAAACTTGTGTGCGCTCATAGGACTCTTCTTGAAAGCTTGTTAAAGCATTTGGTAAGCTTCCGTTGCAAATAAGAAGCAAATTTCCTAGCATAGCTTTTGTTGCTTTAGATCTCTCACAACGATTTCGCAGATGGCAAATGAGAACAGTTGAGAAAACAAACTACAATCAAACATCAACCTCCTACGTAGAGGCCGCTTGGGCAACTGATTTGAGGTCTCTACTAGACATACCTAGCGGAAGAACTCTCTACTACGCCTAGGAACGGGCGCGTGCTTTCAATCCGTTTTTTAAGGGGGGTCACCCTCGTATGGACTAGTTTTTACATGTACTAAGATTCCGTTTATTCGTACTCGATAGGACTAAAATCAGCCCGGAGCAAACGAAGTCCGGATTAACCAGAAACAGTACGGAAACCTAATATCAGGTACTCATTAAAATAGATGAGTTAAAATATCAAAGAAACTGAAAATTAGACTATTAAATGGTAATTTGGTATTAATAGATTTTAAAGAGTATATTAAACTAAGAGGAGCTGATGAATAATTTAGAGGTCTGTTATACTTGTGTACATAAATACATAACAGTTAATAGCTGGCGTGTATTAACATGTAATTACAGTTTAATAGTTTATATGTATAATATATGTAGCATTCACATACTTTACACGTAGTAATCCCAGTGAGAAATGCAAACAGTATAAACATAAAACTAAAACAAGTGAGTTTCGTTTCACAGTGTAAAACTACGCTAGACTCCCAAACAATACGACTTCAATACTCAAACTTGAAACACTATAGGCCTTATGCAGAGACGTTCCGACGCGTGATTAGTGCCATATTAAAGAGTTCGACTACCATATATTTCCTGTAGTAGTCAGACCTTTAGTATGACGCTAATCATACGTAATATTTTCTTTAACAAGTGCGTTTAAAATGGAGCTGGCCAGTTGTTTGTTGATTGGGAGTTTTACAAACTACCCAGCTTAACATTTTCTGGGCCACTACGAGGGTTGCGCGGTGTGGGGATTATCAATGCCTGATAAGGATCCATATGTTTGCAGATCTTTTGCAAGCAAGTCTACCTAACAAAAGCAACTTTCCCAAAACAAAACGCTTTGGAACTGGAAATTTCCCACCGTCTCTCCCCCCTTGCAGTATTGGTTCACACGGTTTTCTGTCTAAAGGTCTTTGAAGAGGAGTATTTCAATGGTTTCTTTTGGCGTAAAATAAATCACGCCGGAAAAAATCATGTATTTGGAGTCGTACCGGAGTATGTTCACGAAACTGTTAGTGGCATATCGAATTGTCGAATCTGTTGGTCCTTTGTAGTTGTGTGTGTGTGTGTGTGCGTGTACCGGTCTTTGTTGTTCATTGGAACATGGTTGCTGTAATTGCATAAATATGTGTCTGTCCCTAATATACGTGAAATGCAAAATAAATTTTGTAAACATCTCTGTTGAATGAGCCGTTTTCGAAAAGAAGTTTAGAAGCAAAGCTACTCGTGAAAACCATCGGAAAGCCGATTCCGTCTCTCAATATAACGCAATAATTAGAAGTCAGAAACGAACATTTATAAGGAAAATTAATCCCAACTTGTGTGAACAGCATAAGTGGTTATGTGGATATTAAAAATGCTTTATTGTTCGGGGCGGGGGAACAAGCATGGAGTAAAACAGATGTGGATATCCAGCATCTGCACGAAAAAAAGAACATGAAAATTCGTCAACTCATATAAAACACGCCCCTAATCTCATTGTGTTGGGAAATGTGAAAATTGCTGCTCAGCTAGATGCTGGTTATAGGCGCTCCATTGAGAATCACAGTCAAAAAGTGACAGGCACGTGCTATATATAATCATCAATTGCATTCGGTTTTATGGCGCCTTCGAACTGGCTTATTCAGAGGACATGATGAAACAGACTCTTTTTCAAATCCAGGCGTATTTCATGGATTAATTATTTTCAGTGCTGATCTTGACAGCGCTCTCAAGAGTCGTTTAGAAAACGCAATAATTTTTAAGGGTATGTCAAAAATAATAGAAAATGAGCTTCTCGATTGCATGCTTGAAGTATGCATGAAGAAATCGCTATTATTATTTACACTATTATTATTATTTATATTAATAATAATAATAATAATATTAATAATAATAATAATAATAAATAAACTATTATATTAATAATAATAATGAAAAAGGCGAGGTCATATATTTGCACCACGTAAAATTCAAAGCATGAACCGTCCCTTTGTTTGGTCATTAATACTATATTTTTTGGTCAAAACATTTGGTTAATTAATTTTGTTATGCTAACCAAATCTTAACTTGTTTTGTTTTCTCTTACCAAAATATTTAGTTGCAAGGTCACGTGTATGTACTTGACGTTTGGGTAAAGATGGAAAGCAAATGGCTGCTTAAGTAGTGGAACGGTTAGTGCGTAAAGGAACAAAAACCCGTATGATATAAGAAAAGCGGGTATTTGTTTGGCTGCAGATAACCGATCTGTTACTGCAGCTAATCGACCTGTTTAATCAAGGTAAGCTCACTTTTTCGTATTTTACACTAAAATACAAATTGCTGAGCAAAGCAACTTTTACTATAAACTTACTGCGGTTTCATGACGCCGCAACGTTTATTTTTCGTATATTTTACTTTACTCTTAGGCATGAGCGCCCGTGCGCCCGAGCTCCCTGTGGCTCATGAAAATGTATATGTAATATGGCAAACAACGTATCTTCGGGTTCACAGTTTACAGATGCAAAAATAATATGTGAGTCAAGCTGGCCGGCACAAATTGCAAATTCGAATGAAAACGATATAAAAAATTTGTACCCAATATGTACCAATTTGTACCACCAAAATTAGAATTTGTACCCCTACGAATTTTGACAAATTTCAATTTTTGATGGCGGGCCCGCCAAACTTATTTTTCTTTCCAATTCGAATCAAAATGGTACCAAAAATTTGTACCCAATATGTACCAATTTGTACTACCAAAATTAGAATTTGTACCCCTACCAATTTTGACAAATTTTAATATTTGATGGCGTTAAGCTGGCCCACCCAACTTATTTTTCTTTCCAATTCGAATCAAAAGGGTACCAAATATTTGTACCCAATATGTACCAATTTGTACCACCAAAATTAGAATTTGTACCCCTACCAATTTTTTAAAAAATTGAACTTTTGATGGCGGGCCTGCATGACGTCAAGCTGGCCCGCCCAACTTCTTTTTCTTTCCAAGTCGAACAAAATCATTACCAAAAATTTATACCTAATTTGTACCACCAAAATTATAATTTGTACCCTTACCAATTTCGAAAAAAATGAATTTTTGATGACGTCAAGCTGGCCCGCACAATTTATTTTTCATTCCAATTTGAATCAAAACAGTACCAAAAATTTGTACCCGATATGTACCAATGTGTATTACCAAAATTAAAATGTGTATCCCCACTAATTTAAGAAAATCAGAATTTTCGATGGCGGGCCAGCTTGACGTTAAGTTGGCCCACACAATTTATTTTTCTTTCCAATTCGAACCAAGACGGTACTAAAAATTTTACCGAATGTGTACGAATTTGTACCACCAAAATTAGAATTTGTACACCTACCAATTTCAGAAAATTAGTGACCCCGCGTAGCGTGGTCGCTAACGCTCTCTCCTTTTGTGCGAGCGGTCCCAGGTTCGATTCCCGGTGGGGGCACTCGGTCAAAAAATGTTAAATGCTAGGCCAGGCTACCCTGAATGAAGTTTTCCTGGGTTTTCCTGATTCACACCAGGCAAATGCCGTGATGTTACCTAACTTGTAGGTCCCAGGCCACTTAATTACCTTTTCCCGGATAGTGTGCTCGGCTAGGGACGTCATCCCTCAAAACGAGATGGGCTAAATGGCCATAGATGAAGAAAGCCTAGAAATCTAAATCCCTTCAGAAATTAGAATTTTTGATTGCGGGCAGATTGACGTCAAGCTGGCCCACACAATTTATTTTTCTTTTTACTTCGAACAAAAACGGTACCAAAAATTTGTACCTAATATGTACCAATTTGTACCATCAAAATTAGAATTTTTACCCCCTACCAATTTCCAGGAATTTTAATTTTTTATGTTAGCCCAAATTGATGTTAAGGTGGTCCCTGCAACTTATTCTTCTTTCCATTACGAATCAAAGGTACCAAAAATTTGCACCCAGTATGTACCAATTTTTACCACAAGATTAGAATTTCTACCCCACCCATTTCGAGAAATTTGAATTTTTGAAGGCGGACCAAGCTGACCTGCACAACATATTATTCTTTCCAATTCGGATCAAAATGGTATCAACAATTTGTACCGAATATATACCAATTTGTACTATCAAAATTAGAATTTGGAGCCACACCAATTTCGAGAAATTTGAATTTTTGAAGGCGGCCAGATTGGCGTTAAGCTGCCCCCCACAACTTATTATTCTTTCCAATTCGAAGCAAAGCACTACCAATAATTTGTACCCATTATATACCAATTTATACCACGAAATTTGAATTTGTGCCCCCACCAATTTCGAGAAATCTGAAGTTTTAATGGCGGGCTAGCTTGTCGTCAATTGGCTAGCACACGTTATTTTTCTTTTCAATTCGAATCAAAAAGGTACCAAAATTTGTACCCAATATGTAGCAATTTGTAGCACCAAAATGAAATTTATACCCCGCAACAATTTAGCAAAATTTGAGTTTTTATTGCCCGGGCCAACTTGATGTCAAAATTTGGCTTTCGCGACACATTTCTTTTACAAATTGGAATTTAAATGTTACCAAGAATTTGTACCAAATATGTACCAATTTCTACCATCAAAATTAGAATTTGTATCCACACCAGTTTCTGAAAATTAAATTTTCATTGCGATCTGGGCAGGCAGACGAAACCTTTTTTTTTTTCGCATTCGAATCGAACAAGTATGTATAACCAGATTTCCCTTGAATTCGTAAAAATGGCACGAAAAATTTGCATATAACTTTGCTTCAACAAAATCATGTACGAGTGAAGATTAGAGATTGTTATTCAACTAGCAGGAAACTTGTCACCAAGTAAAATTTTCCAGCGCAAGGTCATGTTTAGAATTTTAGACAATTTGTAACAAGAACCGGGAAATTGTACCTGCACCGATACAATAAATTTGACTTGTTTACTTAAATATCTGAATCTAGTTGATGTCAAGATAGTCAGTACAATCATATGTTTTAAGTTCGACGTCAGCACTATGCAAACGAATGTTTAACTGGTTCCATTCAACATTTTTACTCTGGTGCTTATTATTGATGATGACTGAACTTTTACCAATTTCTATCAGCAAAATTAGAATTTAGACTGTTATCGAAACGGAGATATGAGTGGATGGTGACGAGTTCACAGCAAACTGATCCTCTGAACGAGTTATATAATAAAAATTAGTATTCTCCATGATCACAGACGGTTTGAGAAACGAATCACCCATCCATAAAAATTTTGGGGTCCTGAATATGTGTAGATATTTGACCCCCTCTCCCCCAACCAAGTTGTACAAAACCCAATGCTATCTATCTACCGTCTCCCCAACGAATTGTTTTGTGATAATGGTTTCCTTTATTCTTTCTAGCACTCTCGAAAGAATCCCATCGTCAGCCAGCTTGATCCATCATAAAATATTCAAATTTCTAGAAATTGGTGATTTTACAAATTCTAATTTTGGTGGTACAAATTGGCACATATTGGTTACAAATTTTGGTACCGTTTTGATTCGAATTGGAAAGAATACGGTGGACAGGGAAGCTTGACCCGCCATCAAAAATTCAAATTTCTCGAAATTAGTAGAGGTACAAATTTTAATTTTGACTTTAAAAATTGGTGCATATTGGGTATAAATTTTAGTAATGTCTTGATTCTAATTGGAATGAAAAATAAGTTGTGCGGAATATCTTGACCCGCCACGAGAAATTCAAATTTCTCGAAATTAGTGGGGGTACTAATTCTAATTCTGGTTGTTCATATTAGTACATATTGAGAAAAAAATTTAGAAACCGTTTTGATTCGAATTTGAAAAAATAAGTTGGACGCGCAAGTTTGACCCGCCAACAAAAATTCAAATTGGTGGAGATTGGTGGATTTCTGGAAATTGGTGGAGGTACAAATTCTAATTTTCGTTGTACAAATTGGTACATATTGGGTAAAAAGTTTGGTAATATTTTGATTAGAATTGGAATGAAAAATAAGTTGTGCGGGCCAGCTTTACCCGCCAATTAACATTCAAATTTCTAGAAATTAGTATTAGTATACATTTTAATTTTGGTGGTAAGAATTGGTACATACGGTATTGAGTACAAATTGTTGGTACGGATTTTATTAGAATGGAAACAAAAAAATAAGTTGTGAAGGTCAACCAGGCCCACCATCAAAACTATTAATTTTCTGAAAGTGGTAGGGGTACAAATTCTAATTTTGGTTCGAACTAGAAAGAAAAATAGTCAAGTCGGCTAGCCAACAAAACGTCAAGTTGGTCCGCCATCAAAAATTGAAATTTGTCAAATTTCGTAGGGGTACAAATTCTAATTTTGGTGGTACAAATTGGTACATATTGGCTACAAATTTTTTATACCGTTTCCATTCGAATTTGCAATTTGTGCGGGCCAGCTTGACTCTCATAAAATAATTGGTGGCATACGCGCCGACTACGTGGGTGCTCCGGGGCTCCGGTACCCACACAAATAATCTTGTGGACGCGACGCACCCACAAGATTTTAGTTGGGACTGGATTTGAGCCAGTTTCTCTTGCGTTTAAGACAGCCGTGTTACCGACTGAGATAGGGCAGCCCCAACATATCCTTATAGTACCGGTAAAGTATATTTTATTTTATCACAACACAGTCCTTTATGACAGTGTTCATAAAAGATTTTAACTAAAAATAAATCAATTAAATATCGAGAATTCCCTGAAAATATATAGGCTAACATGTCCCGCCATTGATATGCACCCACATAAATTTTGGAAAGTCAGCGCCGTTGATTGGTGGATTCACAGTTTACAGATACACACAATTTAAAATTTACGAAGAAATACGAAATATAATTTTCAAAAGAGATTTCATAAGGAATTCAAATATGTGGACCTTACCTGTGAGATCGAAATTTCTTTTTGACAAATACGTTAGTAGAAGTTGCATTATTTAAGCACGTAAAGTGTATAAGAAAAAATTGTACTTAATCCGGAATTGGTCGTCCGCTTGGTTTTCCACCAAAAGTGTAATAAAGGCTACGAAAATTTTAAAAAATCACAATTTTAAGTTCAGTTTCGGGGTCACCATCTGCGACATTTAAGCTGGGCTGAGTGTAATACGGTGTGGACATATGGCATAAAAACTACAGTGCATAAAACACGAAGCAACTTGTGCTAGGTTGTCACCAAAAGGCACGAATGCTATATAACCAAGTCAGGGCAGGAATCCAGCAGGGGGGCAGCGAGGGGGTGCGGTGTAGGGAGAAGGCGCGTCAGTGACGGTGGGTATACAATAAGTGAGGATAATAGCGAAACACTTTATATGGCGTAAAATTCATGCATTGTGAGTTGTACAACTTTACGATACTTGTATGATCATTTTGTACACTGCTTTGTCATAGCACTTCATCGTGTGTTTCTTATGGAGTACTATGTGTATTATTTTCAATTTAGTACCTGTAGCCAAAGTATTTGGTAACTGTCACCTAATGTTTTGGTAAATGAAGTTTGGTTGAATTCACTAAATGCAGGTTTAGTATCTTCAACAAAATTATTTAGTAACAAGAAATGAAATAAAATTAAATCTTTGAGTTTTACGTCCGATGGTTATGTCCGCTAGGCTAAAGGAGACGGTGATATTGAGAAATGAACGAAATGGTGGAATGAAAAAAGTGGGAGGAAACGGGAGAACCCAGAAGAAACCCACGCACATGGTGTTTGTCCGCCACAAAGCACTTGGCGGGAGCTGGGATTGAACCCGGGACCCCATGCACAAAAGGTGAACGCTCTACCACTGAGCCACCGCTGCCCTTTAGTTCCAAGAACCAAACCTGGGTCATTTTAACCAAATATTTTGGTATTGTCAACCAAATCCTACATATGTGGGTCATATTTGAAACGGATAATCAAATACTAGGTTGTTACAACCAAACAAATCGTAACCAAATGATTTCATGCTGGTGATCCAACGTTTGCTTCGCGCTATATTGACCAAATAAATTGGCCACCAGCAAAATTTCTTTATTCCATCTGAACAAACAATTTTTACAGTGTATTCTTGGTATTTAATGTATAGCAAAAAAAACTGCTTGTCGATAACTATTTCCATTTTATCCATTATGCGATTTTCAACATTTCCGGTTTCAAAAATAGATAAAAGTAGAGACAAACTTCATTCATCGGAAGCTGAATCTACGCCAATGCCGAAAGACCATCTCATGTACAAAATGAAGATTATCAGGCAGCAATAGAAGCGAAGAGTGGCCAGACATAAGAGGAACTGGGACTGCAATTCATTGTGAATGAAGAAACGTTCGGTAGCACCTCTATCAACTTGGGAAGCCCTACAAGTTGGGTCGATGGGTCCCACATGATTGACAGCGGGCCAGAAGGCAGCGCAAGCAGACACCTGTGTTTCTATGTTGTCTCATCTGAGTAAGGAGCTATTTCCGAACAGGGCGTTGACATATTGTGCAGTCGCCCCTTGTCGGTCTGAGAGCTCAGATAATGTACTTATAAATGACGTAATTGGGGATGACAGAACCGACAAGTTGCGCCCAGGATTTCGCATACGTTGAATTTAACAAAACATGAGGTACAAAAGAAAAAGACTGTGATGTAAAAGGGGATGAAAAGGGGTAAGAAGGGAGTTACTTTCGGGATAGGTTAATCTACTTGCACTTACTTGCGGGTTTGATGGTTGTCTTCTCGACGACTCCTCCAGTGGGCTGATGTCCATCCATCTCTCTGCTTGGCTGGCCGTTCATCCAAGTAACCAAGGTTAAGCGTCGGCGAAACCGGGACTGAGAAACCAACTTTACGAAGACCGCGATTTTAGTTAAATTTAAAACTTCTTTTCATAAAGCTATACATTGTCGTAGACGGCTATCTGGCATTAGCCGAAACAAAGGTGCTCTGTAAGACAGAGCAAGGCTATCAATCGTAAATTTCAAAATGAAGTTCGCGGTCTACATTCTAACTCGTCTCTCGCTCCGTGTCGACCGTCCCTTCCAAAAGTCTTTCAATCGATTTTGTACGGCGTTACAAACGTAAGAAGTAAATGACAGACAGCAAAGGCAAACGAACTTAGAAAAAAAGTCGAAAGGTGATTTGACTTAAAACGAATGGTAATTCTTTTCACTGTAATGTTCTTTTAAAACAAAATGTCCCATTGTTCAAAATAATATACTTTGCCATGTGCCCAAATACACATATCTTCACAATATGATGAGAAGTGGGTCCTGTACGAAACTCCACGGCACCATCATCATTGGTTAGCATCCCATGAACCGGTTCCAAAACAGCCGAAACTAGCACTGCAGCAAAAGTTCCTCCTGTGTTTTTGGTTGACTGCTCGCGGCTTCGTGCATTGGGAACTGCTAGCAGCTGGTCAGAGCATCAATGTAACTGTATACTGTCAACAATTGTACCGTGTTCAAGAAAAGCTCAAAACTCTGGAGCCAACACGTCTGAATCGCAAAGGATAACGCTAAGCCCCACGTGGCTAGGATGACCCGGGACACCATTCTACCCTTGAATGGGAAACACTATTGCATCCGCCATACTGCACGGACATTGCACCGTCCGATTATCATCTGTTCTATTCCTTAGACAATCACCTTATAGGACGCAAGTTCAAATCCCTAGTAGAGGTGAAAAATACACTTGATACGTTCTTCGCCTCACGGCCCACGAAATTCTACCACGATTGAATCGATGGCCTTCCAGAACGTTGGCAGGAGGTCTTTGATGCTAATGAGGACTATTTTTGTTCTTCTAGGTACGTCTTAGGTGACATATCGATGTTCGAAGGTGGTGGGTGAAAAAGCGACAGAACTTTTTTAGTTACCTTTATAGTGAGTTTCAACCACATATGGTTTTGGTAAGTTTTGATATATTCTCTTAAGACGCTGAAACGACTGCAAAGATATCGCTTTTCGCTGTCTGTTACCGTTTTCGTTCTATGGCAATAAACTTTGAAACCAGAAATGATTGATTTCTACCACTTCCGGTTTGAATAGAGGGTTATGGTAGGAGAATAATCATATTCTTGGTACGCTGAATAGATTGCAAAAAGAAAAAAAAATGTTTCTCGATATCTCTTACCGTTTTTGCTCTATGGAAATCAGTATGAAACCGGAAACACTTATAAGTTTTAAGCACTTCCGATTCTGGTAGAGTGTTGCGGATGGCGATAGTATGTTTCCTTAAGACGCTGAATAGACTGCGGAAAGCTAATTAACGCATTGAGTTTTGTATTGGGATACCACAGATAGTCCGGAAAGGCAAGTATACGGCGGTCATAATAGTTAGCTGGTTTACGACAGATCACTGCAAGTAATCCACATAAAGAGGTCCAGATGCGAGTTGTATCAGTACACTCAGACACACGATGCAAAAGAGCATCCAGTCGACCGCAGTGCACACAATTAGGAGATTCAGAACGTTGAATAGTATGAAGTCGTTCATTGGTAGTGTGTAAGTCATGAATAAAGTACAACCAAACACTACGAATGTCCGAAGATAAAATTTTGTTGTGCACATTTCGCCAGATCACATGCCAGTCATAGGTGGGAAATTTATGACAAATTCGGGGTACAGAATGACACATAACACTGTTGATTAAAGCACCATACAACATTTTAGTGGACATGGTGCAAGCCTCGGGTAACGGTGGGGCATATGCCCATGCGGAAATGAGTTCCCGCACATATGCAGCGCAATGAGGAAAAAAGCGAATGTATGGCGGATTATTTACAGTTAATGAAACAGTCCAGCACGATATCCATTGCGATGTGTGTGAATCAGAATCAAGAAATAACTTCAATCCATTACGCATATAAAGAGCTTTGCATTTTTGTCTCACATTAGTAACTTGCAATCCGCCTGTAAAATATAAGCAATAGGTAACATTTCGTGGGAGTTGAAAATTAAATCCACTCCACAGAAACCATCCTATGAGAGAGTCAATCTTCCTTGCGTAACACTCAGGCAGAGGAAAGATATGAGCTGCATACCACCTTTAGAAAGAATGTATTAACAAACCAGGTGCGTTGGATCAAATTCAAGCTCCGACCTTTATTGTCTGCACTAAGTAGGCGTAAGTTCTGAAGAATAGGGCCCCAAATTATGTCTGTCATTACGTCAGTTCGAACTGTAAAGGTAATACCAAGTATTTTGACGTGGTCATTTATCAGATGCTGGTGATAACAGAAAAGGGTGACGTGACCATGGAAGCATTATATAACAATAACGTCGATTTATTCACATTGATTTTTTCACCACTCACCTGCACGAAAGTCTGTAGACACTGTTCAATATGCGCAAACTGTTCATTCGTAGTGAAAAGGAGTGTCACATCATCAGCGAAAGCTTGAACATTAATATTTTGAAAATCATGATTCACTGATGAGGGGAGCGACATTAGATGTTAGAACAGAGGTTCAAGCGCCAAACTAAATAAATATACAGATAAAGCACATCATTGTCTTACTCCACGACTTATGGAAAAGGGAGCTGTAAGGTGGCCATTTATTTGCACACGGGAAGTGGCACGAATCAAGAGTGGAAGAGTACAGTGCACGAATCAAGTTAATAAATGAACCAGGAAACTTGTAGGCTCGTAGAACAGTGTAGAGATAGTCGTGGGATAAAAAGTCAAAAGCATTTTGGAAATCCACTGATAATAAACATGCAGGTATGCGCTTAAATTTAAAATATTCAGAGATGTCACCTATCTTGCTAAGAGCAGAAAACACATTCTTGGTGGGATGAATTGCTGCCTGGAAATCACTAATAATCCCGTGACAAACAAGTTTCAAGCGTCGTGCTAAAACTTTAGAGAATAATAATAATAATAATAATAATAATAATAATAATAATAATAATAATAATAATAATAATAATAATAATAATAATAATAATAATAATAATAATAAATCATAGCCATGTCTTTATCAGAATTTCAGGCTTAGTCAATAAATGAATTCAACGTGGTCTCTATTCGAAGCTCTATTTAATCGAATCCGATAGAAACACAAAGAGAAACTTCGAGAACAGGTAAAAGAAAAATGTTAATTTGGTGGAACTGGAACTTACTTTTAAGAGTTCTTTACAATTTACATACAAATGCCTTAGACACTTTTTTCTTTTATTTAAGTTAACCGATTCACCGAACGTATGTGACATATGAGTTACTTGTCTCTCGGTTATACATGTTTTACAATCTTTTCCATTAGCTTTGAAGAACAAGAACAAGAACACAAAAACATACACCTAGGTATGACAGTTAAAAATCCTAACTTCGCCCACGGGGAATCGAACCCGGGACCCCATATACCTGAGGCACACCTGCTAGCCACTAGACCAGCGGGGAGAGCGAATAAAATGTTTTTTTGTAGTGTTTGAAGTTTATACCAATTTCACCCTGTTGTAATATGTCTATTGATTTTTTAATGTTTACCGTAGTCGTTACTTTGAGGAATGATATATATTATTGATACAGGTTCTATTACATATTCGTCCATAAATATTATATAAATTATCAGAATTATTCATGATCTTCCATGGAAATTCACTGGTGCATCCGCAGTAGAAACAGAAGAACGCAGTTTACTGATGTTGGTCAGAATGCAAATGTCTAACAGGCTGTTAGAATTCTTTAGTGGAAAGCAGTAGTTCCCAACCCGGAGACGCGCAGCTTCCGCCTGAGTAAGCATGAAGAGGGAGTAAAGTGGCGAAAGCTACTGGCAGAAATGAATTGTGCAATAAATAAATAAAGCACCACTTATAATGACTTTCAAATTTAGCTTGACAATTTTATAATAACCGTTTTATAAAAACATAATATTGCACTAGCAGGATATGCAAAAGGTTAGGTTAGGAATAAATATAAATTTCTGATATTATTATTATTATTATTATTATTATTATTATTATTATTATTATTATTATTATTATTATTATTATTATTATTATTGGTCTCCTACTTCTTGTCCAAGATGTGAAATATTCACTACCTTCTTCATATCGCTAAATCAATTTATTCAGTTTTCTCGCCACAGCTCATACCCCTAGCTATCTGAGTGGCAGTTTGTCTCATTGTTGCTCGACCTATGATTTTCCCTCGCATAGTAACAGATAGTTTTCTACAGCTTTTAGAGCGAGGTATTTTGACAGCCTGTAGAAATTTCCATTGTGATTCGTATTAGCAATAATAGTAAAGTGGATCTTTCTGTTTCTACTGTGCATCATCAGCATCATTATAACAGAAGTATTCCGCCATTACCAGCGGGCCACTTACCGCAGCTGAGAAGCTGCCATGCTCCACGATCTTCTGTTAACATCTCCATCTTCACATACGATTTTTCTGCTTTGATATCGCCAATAGCCTAATTCTGTTTCTATATAGTCTAATTCGTCCCCTCCCTCTCTTTCCTGCCACCATACCATCTAGCACATCCCTCATGATACAGTTCCTTCTTAACAAATATCCCAACCAGTCTCTTCCTCTTCTTAATAATATTTTTCTCCTTCCATTTCTAACACCCTCTCATTCGTTTTCCTCTCGACCCAGCTATTTCTCTCCATTCTTCTCCACGCACATATTTCGAAAGCCTTCAAGTGTTACTCATCATTTTTGCGTAATGTCCATGTTTATATCCTATAAATACAGTAAAATACAGTACACAAAGCATTTTATGAGTCTTTTTCTTTTCAACTCTATTCGTGGTCCCAAAAAATACTACTTCCTCCATCCTAAAGGCTTTTTTCGCCATTTCTATCCTTGCTTTTATTTCACGTTCGCATGTCATATCATCACTAATAATAGTACTCAAATATCGAAAACTAGTCACTTGTTTTTTCCCGTTCCTACTTCTATATTTGACACCGATCGCTTCGTTTCAATCACCATGGATTTTGTCTTCCTAACATTTATTTTCATCCCATATTCTTCACAAACCTTCCTCAAGTTTTCTACATCTTATTAATTTTCTTTTTAGATTCTGCAACAACAGCCATATCAACCCCAAACCGTATACACCTCAGCATTCTATCTTCTACCGAAATTCCATCTTCATTATGTAGACTCGTTTTCGCTATCTCTTCTAAATAGCTATTAAATAAAATATAATTGGCGGAATATATAATCTCTGTTGAACTCACCTTCCAATTACACTGTCTGTCTACTGTGCATGCACCAGTGAAATTCCATGGAAGATCATGAATAATTCTGATAATTTATATAATATTTATGGACGAATACATAATAGAACCTATATGAATAACATATATCACTCCTCAAAGTAACGAACACGGTAAACATAAAAACATCAATAGACATATTATATCAGGGTGAAATAGGCATAAACTTCAGACACTACAAAATACCTTTCACTCGCTCTCCCCGCTGGTCTAGTGGCTAGCACGTGTGCCTCACCTGTATGGGGTTCCGTGTTCGATTCCCGGTTTGGTGGAACTTTAATTGTTCTAGACATTTTTTATTCGTGTTCCTGTCGTTCAAGATTAATGGAAATCATTGTAAAACGTGTATAACCGGGTAGAAAATAGAGACAAGTTACTCAGATACGTTCAGTGAATCAGTTAACTTAAATAAAACAAAGAAGTGTCTAAGGCATTTGTTTGTAAATTGCAAAGAACTCTTAAAAGTTAATTCCAGTTCCACCAAATTAACATTTTTCTTTTACCTGTTCTCGAAGTTCCTCTTCGTATTTCTATCGGATTCGATAAAATAGAGCTTCGAATAGAGACCACGTTGAATTCATTTATTGACTAAGCCTGAAATTCTGATAAAGATTGTAATGTAACATTACAATTTAATGTAATGATATTTTTGATGGGAGGGTCTCAGAAATTTTTACACCGATTGTACTTTCTATTTAGCAAAAATTCCTTTCGGTCCATATAAGTTATTTAATTGTTCGTTATTTTATTCCAAATTAACATGGAAGACGGTTAAAATTCATTACGAATCATATTTTTTGGGGATTCATATCTTTATTTATATATTAACTAATTATAAATCTCATATATGCATATTTTAAATGGACGATTACAAATCTCACGGTGTCAGTGCTATTCGGAAATATAGGCCCACCATTGGTTGGAAGTTTTAGAATAATTAACCAATCTAAATTTTGGCACAATATTTCGGACTTTCTTTACCCCTCTTTTGGTACCAATGTTCCTCTAAAGATCCGGTTCAATCCAGATTTTACCATTTTTTATTCGTTTTAAATACTCCACCGCCAAAAAAAGCTTTACTTTGAGTGGTGCAGTTACCCACGCTACATCTTAAGGCGCGATCATCTTCATTCTACCTCAAGCACAGGAAAAGTAGAGATGCGTATTTAATCAGCTAGCAGATTGGGAGGATTTTTTAGCAGAAAAGCCGAGTAAACCAGGTAATTTATATTTTAAAGTCGAAAATACACTAACCCGGAAGTACAGGAGCTAAAATTACTAAATTTAGTAGTGAAAACAGACTAAAATTCGGTGAGATGTAGCTGTCAACACAGGATGCCATGATGGCTGTAAACAATTAGTATGGACAGGTTCGGCATTTAAGTGCATTTAATTTGGTGTGATAACCTCTTCAGTTGTTTTGACTCAGTAACCTCAATACAGTGATTATCCTTTTCACCCCTCCCAATATCATATAAAGTCAAGACCTTTCCGTGTAGTAACTTGTTGATGTAGATAGCAAGTGATTTTTTTTACTAACCCACATGGCGGTATTTTAAGTTTAGCATAGTCTCTGTAACATTTAGAATGATCGCTTAAGTCAACTTTAAGGGCTCCTGTTTTAATCCCGAATTGGGATAGCTTCATGTAGGGATTGGCTAAATATTTAATTCTCTAGGTTTCCTTTCCCTTTTAGGGAGGGGAACCTCTAAATAAATAGCTTTGGTATGTCCCCTTGGGACACGTTTTGACCATTAGCTTACAGAACATCATGAGTTAATCAGGACCAATTGGTTCAGTTTTCACTGTCCATTTCCTTCCTCTAAATTAACTAGAGCCGATTTAAACAAAAATGGTAAACTCTGATGAATTTTATTCGTGTTATATAGATAACAAAATTAATGGTAATGATGATTAGTATGTATTAGCATAATATGTCTTGTAGTTTAAGTAGTATGTGTGTATTCGTAATGTAGTAAATATTTTCTTGTAGTAGTAATTGTAGTAGTGAGTGATTGGGAGCGTGAGATAATTAAATATGGACAGTGTGGTATTTACTATTCGATTGTCGTATTCCGTCATTAAATGAACTCATTACAATCCATATCTGAAAGTGAGAATAATATAGTACAATAATTCAGTGTACAAGGTCACATTTCATGGTTTACAGTTCGATCAAATAGTTACTAGCGCCCTTGTGTCGGAATTCAGTACTATCATTCGTGCATATTTTACCATTGAACCCAGTTAGAGATTTAGGTTCTACAAAATTGACCTTTATTTTCGAATTAAAACCGAGTAAACATAATTTCCGGCCCATCTGAACAGATAGTTAGATAATGTGATTTGACACCCTAATATTCTGAAAACTGCGACATTCTGCGTAGTCCAGTAATGAAAATATTTAGGTAAATAAACTATGCATAGATTCTTAACAGAAGTCAGCCAATGTGATGCTATTTCCGTTCTGAAATTACGATATTGAATTCTAAATTTTTTTGTGGTTGCGGAAAATTTTTCATTGTTGCTGTCAGAATTTCATCACATTCAGCAATATTATCGCGGATATTTTATTTTTTGTGAATATATCTATATTGAGATTTGTTTTAAAACAGCTGCGAAGTAAGATATAGGATGGTTTGTGGCAAAGAAGTCTTGGGTTCGAGTAATGTTTCTTGCGTGTTGGTCGGGACGCGATTTATAGATTTTCAAAGTATATGATGAAATGAATGTATAGTCAGGGCATAGATAGAAGAAACAGGGTGTCTAAAAAGAATACTCCGTTGTCAAAAATTAATAAATATATGAATAAAATGATAATATAAGTGAAATATAAATGTAGTGTAGTAAAAGAGAATAGATGATAGGACACCCGTATAGTGTATACATGGGCCCAGTGTATTTTAGCCATATGTTGATATATAGATGAAACGTAAATGCCTGGTGAGAATCGTTTCGAGTTCTGACCTCCACGCCGAGACATCACTCGACAAGGTAGGCGAGTGATATGTCAGAATATATTATTACTTCGTAGTTGAGTATGCTATAACAGTAGTATTTATTTATAACAATCTCGTCTGACAGCAGGGTAGGGATAGCATCATATAATGGCTAACTAACTGTAATTGCTAATCGATCATGATACCAAATAGTTGGTGTTTTGGGCTGTTGTGAATTATGTTTTCAGTCCGTTATGAAAGAGAAGATCCTATGACAGATTTTTTCCCTCATATTACGCTACCATACTGTGTTTGTAGAGTGAATAGGACAGACGAGGCAAATCAAATTAAATTAACCGATACTAAAATTTTAGGTTCATTTGCGTACCCGAACGTCGACCCCTGACTAGTGATGGGTAAATTCCCGGGAAGATATTTTTCGGGAATATTCCCTGGGAACATTCCCGGGAAGATTCCCAAAATGGGAATTTATCCGGGAATTTATGTACAATCAGAAAGAAAATTGCATTCTATTACTATATTATGATTTCAAAGTTGAATTAATTTTTATATCACAGCATATTATTACTGTTTCCACAGAGAATTCTTTAAAATTTATATATTCTGAACGGTACTATGTTACTTTATTAACACTTTATTATATTTAGAGAGTACGCATAAATGTATATTTATTTACAATATGTTCTATCAATTAAATATGGGTGAAAAAATTATATAGTAAATTATATAGTAACAGTTTAAATTTATATGTAAGTGGATTTGCTCAGCTTGACTCTATTACTGATATTATAAACACATTAAATTTATAAATGTTACAAACCAATTAGATTGGGTAAATGCTAGAAGATACATGTCTCACCAATTTATCAACATTTGCGCATACATATTTATGTTCACAAAATTTGCAAGATACTTACTTATCTTTATATTTTAGCACGTAACATTCCCATACACGACCTTTCACTCTACCTATTTCTCAAAATTCCATACGTTAATTCACATGTAAAAGAAGTCCAAGTACTTCTTCAGAAATTCGAGTCAGATGGAGGAGACAGACCAACGTCTATTACTAACGGTGGTTCAGGGTTTATTAATAGTACTTCATCTCTATTTCTACATAATTCTAAATTACTTTACAAAATGGTTCCTTTTTATCATTTGTAAATTAGTACTTGGCTAATTTTGGCTGCTCTTTGGGGGCCTCTTTTGCACGTACTTTTTTGCGATATTCTATTCCGATGCGATTGTTTTATGGTTTCATACGTTAAATTACGTTACCAACATTAAATTCAGAAAACATTGCAGAGCGATCGTTAGCGAATAAAGGTAGGTTAGAGCCCCGCATTGCACGTCGTTTTCTATTTTCGTTACCAATAATTCACTTTCTTTTCTCACATAAATCACTTGCACTTATCTTTCCGTTTTGCATAAATCCCCTACTGCCTTAAAAATATATGTTCGATACTTTCTTGAGTACTTGAACATCACTATAAACTCATTTCTTCCGTAAATCATCCTATTTTTTGCTAGTTTTGGCCTCCAATACTAAACAATTACCCTACTTTTTAGTGCAAATGGAAATGGAACTTAAAAAATCATATTACTAGTTATATAAAATACCGTCAAATAATTTTAAATTTTTTAACTTCCAAATTCTTTAAAACCTAGAAGTAAATCATAATATATTAAAATAAAGTAATTAGTCATATGGTTCTTATATTTTGGAAGATAAAGCAGAGAAATGGAAATAAATTCCTTCCCGGGAATTTATAGGCCAGGGAAAAAACCCGGGAATATTCCCATTTTTAAATTCCTTCCCACCGGGAATATTCCCACTGCCCATCACTACCCCTGACCCTCTTAAGTATTTTCGTTTCTTTTCTCAGTTTAATTAGTTGATGGAAATTAACGACGTCCCAGACTTTGGCATGTCTACGCAGGGTAGCCATCGGTGATGTTTGGTCACTGAAATCACCGATCCAAAATTCAGTTTATTTACTTTTTTTTATTATTTTGGCAAATTACTCGTTAGGGATATCTTTGCTATTACTCTAGTTTCATTACTATTCTGGACTTTCTTAGTTTCTGAGAGGTCGAATGATTTCTTTTGAAATTCCCAAAATTAAGAATCTACACTACCTTCCGGTGGATTCCGGGGTCTTCAATGGCGTTGACCGGATACGGTGAGTGGTGGGATTTCCCTAAAACCTTTGTCTTTCCGAAAATCCCTTCGAGGGCACAGACTCGTCTCGTCGTTGCAGACATTTGTTTTTCGGCTATTTATTTTGTGAGCCGAACCCCTTTTGGTATAAAAGAGAATATTTGGTTATAGTATGTTGTATACATAAATTCGACCACTTATCTTTCGTAGTTGTAGTGTTCTGTCTCCTCTCTTTTTACCTATTCTTTCTTCTACTCTCTAAAGTTTTTTTTAAATTTTCCAACCCCCCTTCCGATTTTGAAAGTATTAGATATCAATGAATTAATGTATAAATTTTTTTAACCGAAATGACCAGCTGAGACGTCTCGGAACACGATTCGTTTGATGAAATCTGTAGGGACTGGGTTTACATTATATTTGACCCATTGCCGAAGTGAGTAACGATTCGGTATACCGTAATATCCACTTCCATTCCTTCACCATTGTCCGTCTGGGATTCTCTTTCTGATCCAGTGGTCACTTTCCATTTATTTGATTTCCGTGAATATTGTTGTAATCCTGGGCCCAAAGTTAAGATAAAAAATTGTTTGGAGCTCCTCCGTGGCTAAGCGGTTAGCGTACGCGCCTTTGGCGTGGGAGACCCGGGTTCGATTCCCGGTGGGAGCTCATGTGGTTCGGATTCCACGTTAATCAGTAGGTCCACGTCTCATATAGCCTCGCTGCTGAAAGGGACGCTAAACTAAAATCAACTCAACTCAAAAAATTGTTTGGTTTATATATTCATGTATTTATGAATATTCTGTGTTACGTGCGTGTAAGGGCCGCGGTGGCTCAGTGGTAGAGCGTTCACCTCTGGTGCCTGGGGTCCCGGGTTCGATCCCAGGCCCTGCCAAGTGAACTTTGTGGTGGACAAACACCGTGTGCGGGGTTTTCTCGGGGTTCTCCCGTTTCCTCCCACTTTCTTCATTCCACCATTTCATTCGTTACTCATCATCACCGTCTCCTTTAGCCTAACCGGCATAATCGTGGGACGTAAAACTCAAAGATTTCAAAGATTTCATTTCTGTGTTACGTGCCTGCCACAATATCTCTTTTTTTTTTTTGTTTATTTTATGACCTACTCTTAAAATACATGTGTAAAATCTAAAGTTTATAATCACGCGGTATATATATATATATAAAGGGAATTTTGTTTCTCTGTACAATCTTGCAACCCTGAATATGTTGTTGGGGCTATTGAGTTATATGTGCGCGCGTTTATTGAATATATATATATATATATATATATATATATGTGTGTGTGTGTGTCGAGATGTAAATATATATTAAATATGAATAGAATATTAAACTGAAATACCAAAACTGAAAATGTTAAACTGAAAATGTTAAATTGATTGAAAGGATATATGTAAGGGCGCCGCATTTACCCCGAACGCTAATTGGTTGCCGTGGTTTTTCTTTTTTTTAAAGTAATTCCTCTGTGAATGTAGAGAGGTAGAGGTTAAGAATACCGCCGCGTAATAAATATGTTTTTCCAATGAATGTAACTAGTAATTCTAAATGTAATATTCTTACTAACATGTATTGCGGAATAACGGCAGGTCTTAAACGTAACCTAAACTCATCAACCGGTTTAATATTTGTTCGACGATGACAGGTTACTTGGAAAGTGTACCCTTATATCCCCCCACTTCACCTATCTATCCTGAATCCTAATTAGTGGTGTTTTCCTGGATCCCAGCCATCTTCATCCTAATACTTGTGAAAATGTCGCTCCGAACTGGAATACTCTATATCGACTTTTTTTTTTACATAATCAATTAAATAAAATGAAAGGATGTGTCCCGACAAAGAACAGGTGACTTAGATATGGTAAACTGACCGATTAGTAATCGGACCGACCCGAACGAAAATATACTAAGTGTGATATAAACAAAATTTCGTCTTTTAGAATCCCAAGGTGGGAAAACTATTGAAAATGTGAATGTGCGTATAAAGTTTTGTAGCATCTGCTCGATGAGCTATGCTTATGACTATATATATATACATATATATATATATATATATATATATATATATATATATATATATATATATATATATATATATATATATATATATATATATATATATATATATATATATAATGAAACAAAGAGCGAAATAGTTGGACACTATGAATAGTGCCTAATAGTTGTGATTTTAACGCTTCGTTTGATATATGCATCAGGACGTATAAATATTATTAAAGATCTAACTTATGAGGTAAAGACTCATCTTTTAGTTACACACAAAAGTTTTTTTTTTCCTTCTCCTTCGTTCATCGCTGTTAAATAAATAATGTAAGGAAAATATTTTAGTGATTCATATTGTGAATTACAAATTTGTTTTACGATATCTAAAACGTCATATATGTGATCATATTATTTTTTTCTTTGGTCTATGTAAACAAAATATATATATATTCATCTGCATCTAAAACGATGCCATTGTATAATCCAAACAACGAATATATATATGTATTTTCGTACGATGTATGTATTTTAATGTATATGCTACTGACATATAACAACAATTTGTGCTTTGAATTTCTTTTCTTTCTTTTAAATTAATGTAATAAATGTTTGTGAAAATTGTAGTTAGATGGTTTACTTTGACTATAAACCTCAGTACCTATACACTGTCCTGTGTGAATGAGTGTGTGATTGGGTGATAAGTCTAGCTTTGAGTTGTAGTATTGATACGAATTTTTTTTACTGTACTAATATTGGTAATGTACGCTTAATAGATTAAGATATGTGGTAGTTCACGACCAAGGTCATGAAGGACCAATACCGACTGGTTTAAATCTGCTCTGGGAGAGAAGCTAACATAGCAGGATGAGCATGAATACGACGTTTTCTTTCAGATATATCGAAATTTATATCGACGCATAAAATATGAATATTATGTTGATAACTTTGATTTTTTTTTTGGCTAATTTATATGTGTGGTCGATTTCAAAGTCTGAACTTCCAAGAATGGACACTAGTTGAGTACTTCGGAAACAGTGGATGAATTATTAAATTAAACTTTTTCACCGATCGGGGCTAGATTGGGATAACCCAGTAGTCGTGGTTATCTGGGTCTAGGTCTGAGCTGTGTGTATGAACACGTGTCTATATCTGATTACCTTAGTACTAAATCACCCAATAGCACTTGAAGACAAACTCAGTTCAATAATCATCCACTTCCCTTTATTACATTTTGCAATGGCATCCAGTAATAGTTGTTTTCCTTTCCTTCTCTTACTTTGTTACCTCTTTCCCTTATTCCTTTCCTCTTCTTTCCTACCTCTTTCTCCTACTCTCATTACATACTTTTTTCTTTCTTTTTCCTTTCATTCTCATATTTCTAACAAAACTGAAAACGAGGCCGTGGCTGGGAGTGGTCGGTATTAACACGGTCAGTAAATTGTTTGGATAGTTTTTTTCTTCGGAAGTCCGATATAAAATTTAACCAGAAAATGAGCAATATACGGAAAGAATAGTAATAATGCGATTTAGTCATGGTTTAACCTAGTCATGAACCTTTTATGATTATTTTTTTTCTTCTTCCGCTAGGGACACCACCTCCCATCCACACGAAGTTATTTTATTGCATATTTTTTCGTTCTCAAGGTATGACTATGATTTTATTATTATTATTATTATTATTATTATTATTATTATTATTATTATTATTATTATTATTATTTAAAGTACGAAGTTTCAAATCGGGCGATGCTGTATTGACGTAAACTAAATGATAATTTATTTGATAATATTTACTAGTCAATTATACATTTGCGAAGTATTGCTTTGGGAAATGAAGTGCATACGCCATTGAATAGTAAGAGTATTACAATAAAAATATATTATTAAAAATATTGATTAAGTAATTCGAGTTACACATGCTTTCCAGTAAGAACTATATATACAGAGGGTTTACTTTAAAGTGTGACATAAACGAATATTCGAGTTTTAATCCGATTAGAAATCGATAACTTACACAAGAATATTTACTTCATTAGTTGTATAAATCTTTATGTTTATTATATTATAATTCTTTTTAAAATTATGATTTTTCCATTTCAAAACGTAGAACGAGAAATAAATATAATATTCTATTTGTTAAGGATACCTTTCAAACAATGATGATTTCAGGGCATGACCTGTGGGAGAATTTGAGACCCTGTCGACATAAATTTCCCTTCGTGGCCATAAGTTATTTTCGATCATGCTCAAAGTGGACTAATAATGTTTTATCAGTTTTCTGTCATTCATATATTGACCATTAACCGGGGAGAATCTTCTGAAATCATCAATGCTTATAATTAGTTTTTCATTACAAATCAAAGGATAATAATGAAATATTGAACATACTTAATATTTTGTTTTCAGCTGTGGATTTGCAATTCATATAATGTTCGCTTCTAATCGAATTTGAGAGAAAAGTAGTTTCCAAAGATTTATTCAAAGAAATGTTCTCAGTCCTCTGATGAAAATAGGAACACACTTTTAAGAAAAAACAAAATGAAAATTTTCTACAGGGTTTGAACACATAAACTTCTGATTGATAGACTAGTGTCCCAAACCGCTCGGCCAGTTCGTATGTCTTCAATGGTCCTCTTTTGACTTTTGTGTAAAGTGGTTTCCTGCTCCACATGTTTTCTTTGTTTATGTCGATACGACTATAAGTTTGTGGTGAATATTTGGACGTTACAGGTTTTGCAATGCATAAAAGGGTTTTTCGTATAAATTACATTAAATTTTTGTCCTAATAACTTATATACAACAGGTAGAATTTGTGAAATTATTGGGATTGGAGTGATCGTAAATATTTTTATAGTTAGGAGCCTGGATATGCAAACCCGCTTAGCGTGGGGATTTACTTCTGTGAAATTTGGTACGACAGATAGTCCAGTAAAATGTCTTCTTATTTTCTTCGACGCACTGGATGGGGATTTATTTTGTTAATTTATCAAATTGCACATAATAGGTCCAGTACATCTTTCCAGCAACCAAAGTATATATACATAGGGTGTTAATGAACTATACCGACAAACTGTAAGAGGTGATTCCTTACATCAAAATAAGAGAAAAAGTTCATATGGATCTATGACGAAAAATGCATAGTTTCAGATCTAGAGTTCTTCAAAATCGAGAAAAAGCTAAATTTCAACAGGCCTTATTTCGAATTCCAGAAACTGTGGGTGGTGGTCCTCATTAGCGTAAAAGGAAGTCACGCATACGCAATCCAAAATGCATATTTCATTACTTTTCAGTGGGAGTACAGTGTATTCCATACAGGGTGAAATTACCAGATATGCAATCAACCGAATTTTGAGATATGCTCTTACTTTATGATTGGTTCAAAGTAGACAAACGATAAGCCTTGATACCAGTGAACACAGAATCCTTTGGCGCGATGTCAGAAGTATTAAGGATCGTTAGTAGCACGATTTTTCGTACTCGGGAAAACGCTTGTTGCAACGCTTTTTTTTTCACGCTTATAAGTGAAGGAAACGTGAAATATACCGTGAAAAAACACAACGCATTACACATTATTCCGAACACACACACACACACACACACACAAAACATGGAGATGCCGATTCCTGACACTTCCGACTTCCCTCCGAAGCATTGGATGCCCATTGTTGTCGAGTCTTACCTTCTACCTACTTTGAACCCTCCTTGAAATCAGGCTATATCTGAAAACTCTATTGAGAGCATACCTGAGAATTACCCCATGTAGGGAATATCTTTATACCTATTGAAAATTAACGATATATGCACTTTTGGATTGTGTATGAGAGGCTTCCTTTACGCTGACAAGGACCACCATCCACAGTTTCTGGAATTCGAAATAGGGCCTGTTGAAATTTGCTTTTTCGCGATTTTGGACAGCCCCAGCTCTGAAACTATGCACTTTTTGCCATAGTTCCATATGAACTTTTCTCTTATTTTGATGTGAGGAATCAGATCTTACAGTTTGTCGGTATAGTTCAGTAACATCCTGTATATATATCAATCAATCTATCTATCTATCTATCTATATATATATATATATATATATATATATATATATAGATAGATAGATAGATAGATAGATAGATAGATAGATATAGATACATACATACATACATATAGATATAGATATATATTACAGGGTGGTAGTGGAAGTGCCTTGTAGTTTAAGGAATCAATACCTTCAGGAAGAAACACGCCCGACCATCATGACAGAATGAAATCAATACCTACAGGGAAAAAAAAACACCCGACCATGATGACAGAATCCTGGAATTTTTTATTTGTTCGTTGTTGAAGTTTAGCCTTTCTTTTGAGCACGAAGGTTATATACGATTTAGGTCTACAGGTTAAGGTAAAATTGAAACAGCCACGCTGCTGTAGTGAAAATAAGTAGGTCACTACTATTCTGTAAACGCGTTCGTTTTTAAGTTACGATCGTGCATCGTGTTCCATTTGACATCGATTCGCATCAATGATGCACTAGAGATCCCAATCACCACCGACTGTTATCATCTTGAGTTTATAATATTTGCCTTCGTGAGAAAACAGGTTCCAGTGAATCACATTTTGGCGTGTATGACCAGAGTACAAAACTTTCAGTGGCTATGGGAGAACGATCATAGTACTTCCGGTTCGACGACGTTGCGAATCGTAAGAGTAAGCATATTTCTATTCAAAGCGATGCTCGTCGAGGAGTTGGATAGCTTTCTTCGTGAGAGATCTCAACGATGCATATATATATATATATATATATATATATATATATATATATATATATATATATATATATATATATATATATATAAATTAGTCAATACTGCCTTTATCTATATTCAGATTATTCTTCTAATCTTATAACTTTAAAATAAAGCTGTTATTACATATTCTTCGTTCTCTAATAATTTTAATAAAAAGAGAATTAACTAATTCTGAAGTAATATAAAATGTAAATGATAACAATAAAACTAAAATAAAAAAATAAATGTGAGGTGAAACGTAAGATGTGCCGAATTCCTATCACTAATTATTCACCACTTATAGATATCACTCATCACTGCAGATAAAGGGACTAACACCTTTATAATTTGTACAGTTCTCATGAAACTACTATTTGCAGTTACAACATTCAATCCAATCAGTGGATGGCAGATCGACATATTTTTCTGAACATATTGGGTAGTTATTCACGTTTGGGGGCTGATGACTTGTTGATACTTTTCCCCAGAATGCGTTTCCTCTTCTTATTCTTTGACCCAAGTTCCTTCTCCATCATTTTTATTAGCCATTAAATGAATTGCGTACAGTGTGGCATGCCTTTGAAGAAAAGCGTAGGTTTTCTAAATTTAGATATGGTCTCCTGAATAATTTACAAAGTGTGACTTAACTTATTTCTTCCCTGTGCCTTCATATAAATAATAATGGGGCAAGATGATACATGTACCATTTTACCCCACGTCTTTCTGTATCAACTTGCCACGAAATACACTTGCAAATATTTTTTTGTTATTTTCCAGCACTGCTTGCAGCTATGGCGCCATGAGACCTATATGTCTTTGTTCACAACACTCACCGGTTTTCGTCCGAATGCTTAGAATTGTTGCATACACACACTACATTTATGAAATAATTTGGTACACATCAACTGGAATTTACCGTCACACTACTATTTTTATTTTACATTAGTTAAACATACCTGTTTTAAAACAAATTCGCCGGCATTCGTGCATACCTCCGCCTTGATATCTTCTTCCTCAACTTCTAGGATTGCTTACTGCTTATAAACATAGCCACTAGTGGAAAAATACCATCTTCCCCCTCGTACCATCTTGCCCTTTTTCCTTTATATACATTAGTTTCGATAAATTTGCAAATGTCTACTCTACCTTTTAGTGGGTTTTCTAGTGGTATCCCGTGTGTAATTTAATGGTAGATTATTGTGGATGGTATCATTTTGTTCCGTATAAGGTAAGGAATGAGAAAAGCGATGGTTTACATGTCAGACCCGCGATTGGGAGGGGGTGGGGCGAAATGATGAGTCATAGCGCGCTTAATCCCTTATAATTTCGCTCCTAATCATTCGATTTTAATTTTCTTTCTTTTAAAATAAAGACTTAAGTACGTTCTACATATTATGTTATTAGCACTTTTTACGTAAACGTAGCCCTTTGGCTTAAAATTTCAAAAAAAGGATTTCTCCTAAGAAAAGATATTTCATTTGACAAAATAATCATGTTTGTATTATTTATTTACGCCAAATAGCTAAATGTATAAAAGAAGCATAAAACACGAATAAATTTTTATTTTCAAAATTGTTGTTATATAAAATATAAGGAAAAGAACAATATACAAAATCTAATATTTCACTCAAGAGAAGCAGTTAATGTTTTGTCATTATACCTATTTCTAGAATGTATTGTGTGATCCATATTAATATTAATTCTGTAGATGTTCATAAGTATTTTAGAAATATGTTTTAATTACCATGGAATAAGTACTGCGGTTGTGTTTTCTTATTATATTCTTTTACTGAAAAATAAAGGATACTCTTCTTCTGGTATGAATCCACATGTTAGTTATAGGGACACTTCCAGAAGTTGTCATTCTTACTTCAATCTTCATAATATTAATTCTTCTTAATATTTTAATATACAGTATACTACACTATGACACCATATTCAGAACGCACTAAGATAAAAAAGGAATAGTTAAAAGAGGGACAAAGGTAAAACAATACACTTCCTGATTTCCGTTCCTTCACGTCACAGAGATATTACGCTATTCAATCGATCGGCAGCAGGTCGAAAGACGGACGGACTGGTTCACAAAAAAATAGAATAAGAAGTCACATAACAAAGGCTTTTCCTTAATCGAGTTATGACAATCCTCAGTTCCTTCTTGTTTCACAATATTTTATTTCTTTCGTATTATCCTAGTCACCTATTCCCTATCTGCGTAGTCCGCTGCGAGGAACCCAATTCATAATCATGATTTAAGTTCATCGCTGAGAGAAGCTCCTTAGGTCCACAAGGAATATCACACATTATTGGCTCGTATTGCCCTTTCTCATTAACAGTTCAATCCCAGTCAATCATTGTAGGTAGTTCAGAATTCGCAATATGTGCTTTACGCCATATAAATTCTTTAAAATGTGCTCTTTACAATGAGCGGACGCAGAGTACCTTGTGTTGGAGGCATGCAGTGGCGTAGGGAATGGGGGCCCAGAGAGGCCGGGTCCCCAAAAGAGGTCCGACAATGTATTTTGGTAATTTGATGTTTGTAATTTTTTATATATTTTTATATTTTTATATTTTTTGTTTGTAATTTTTCTATATGTACTTATAACAGCACTTTTCCCCCAAACGCACATCCTGGCTACGCTACTGGAGGCTTTCATGTTCGATTGACTTGGTTTCTAGTGAAAAACCACCACCGCAGTTGTTTCTCTTCGGAATTCTTAAGTGCACAGAACGCATAAATGTTTCCAGAACTCGAAACGTTTGTTTATTAAAAGTATCTTTTCCCAGTGATGACAAAGCGCCAAGAGCTGTCCCATAAGCGTCCATAAATGTATCAAAGAAAGTTGTTTTCGTTTTACCATAAAATGATCCGGTGGTGATAGTTCCTGAGAGAGAATGGCATCAGCTCGTTTGCGACCTAACGCTTGATATACCATGCGAACAGAAATATCACGTGTTTTAGCTCCTGAGACAACAACCAGGTATCCTGTGGAAGTTGAGGGTAAAAATGCGTCGCTAGCACTAGGACATCAGTATCAGGAAAAAATATCTTTAAAGTTCTACTCCATTAGGCTTGCGAAGTGTGCATGTAATATGATTTCTGTATCATCCTCTTCTTGTGTTGTTACTAGAGATTCAACACATCTTTTAGTAGCGGAAGCCTGATTCTGATAGGATACTACAATATTTTTTCCATTATCTAAGCTGGTTTTCACTAGACGAGTACTGAAAACCTGTTAGTCTGTCCTTATTTTTATCACGAGAAACAAGTTTTCTCAATGGAATATTTTTCATGTTTATGTTGAATTCTATCTTGTACATGACAGGAACACTACCTTGTTGTCTGCAATCTCTTATTGAATATTTACAAGAATTATCTAAGTATGTGTCAAAGAACCATATTAAAAATATTTATGCAGAACTGATTTGTCAAATCAGAAATTGATCTGATTTCATTTCCTGCTTTCAGTTTGTGAACCACTGCCATTCCATCAATAACTGCGACCGAATATCTTTCTTTTTTCCTTCATCTTGAGTTGAACCAGCCAAATTTATGTTGAATCTCTACTAACAACAAAAGAAAAGGATGATACAAAAATCATATTACATACACTCTTCGCAAGTTTAAATGGAGAAGAACTTTAAAGATATTTTCTCCTGATACTGATATAATAGTGGTAGCGACGAATTTCTACCCTCAACTCCCAGAGAATACCTGGTTTATTGTCTCAGGAGCTAAGGCACGTGAGATTTCTGTTCGTATGGTACATGAAGCGTTAGGTCACAAACGAGCTAATACTTTGATTGGATTGCATTCTCTCTCAGGGACTGATGCCATCAGATCATTTTATGGTGAATCGAAAACAACTTTCTTTAATTCATTTATGAACGCTAATAAGACAGTTCTTGACGCTTTGTAATCGCTGGGGAAGATACTTTTAATGAAGTAATGTTCCGAGTTCTGGAAACATTTATGCGCTCTGTGAACTTAAGAATTCCGAAGAGAACATCCCTGAAACAACTACGGTGGTGGTTCTTCACTGAAAACCAAGTCGATCGAACATGGATGCCACCAACACAAGGTACTCTGCGTCCGCTCATAGAAAGAGCACATTTTAAAGAATTAATATGGCGTAAAGCACATATTGCAAATTCTGAACTACCTACAGAGATTGTCTGGGGTTGGACTGTTAATGCGAAAGGGTAATACGAGCCAATAATGTGTGATTTTCCTTGTGGACCTAAGGAGCCTCTCTCAGCGATGAATTTGAATCATGATTATGAGATGGGTCCCTCGCAGCGGACTACGCAGATAGGGAATATGTGACTAGGAAAATGCGAAAAAATAAAATTCGTGAAACGAGAAGGAACTGAGCACTGTCATAACTCGATTAAGGGAAATCCTTTGTTATGTGACTTCTTATTCTATTCTTTCGTGAACCAGTCCGTCCGTCTTTCGACCTGCTGCCGATCGATTGAATAGCGTAATATCTCTGTGACGTGAAGGAATGAAAATCAGGAAGTGTTTGTGCGTTTTCTTTGTCCCCCTTTTAACCATGGTGTTATAGTGTAGTGTAATGTATATTAAAACATTAAGAAGAATTAATGTTATGGAAATTGAAGTAAGAAAGACAACTTCGGATTCTGGAAGTGTTCTGATGACTAACGTGTGGATTCACACCAGAAGAAGAGTATCCTTTACTCTTCAGTAAATGAATATAATAAGGAAACACAACTGCAATACTTATTCCATGGTAATTAAAACATATTTCTAAAATACTTATGAACATCTACAGAATTAATATTAATATGGATCACACAATACATTCTAGAAATAGGTATAATGACAAAACATTAACTACTTCTCTTGAGTGAAATATTAGATTTTGTATATTGTTCTTTTCCTTATATTTTATATAACAACAATTTTGAAAATAAAAATTTATTCGTGTTTTATGCTTCTTTTATACATTTAGCTATTTGGCATAAATAAATAATACAAACATGATTATTTTGTCCAATGAAATATCTTTTCTTAGGAGAAATCCTTTTTTTGAAATTTTTAGCCAAAGGGCTGCGTTTACGTAAAAAGTGCTAATAACATAATATGTAGAACGTACTTAAATATTTCTTTTAAAAGAAAGAAAATTAAAATTGAATGATTAGGAGCGAAGTTGTAAAGGGTTAAGCGCGCGATGACTCATCATTTTCCCTCTCCCAGTCGCGAGTCTGACATGTCCACCATCGGTTTTCTCATTCCCTACCTTATAATGAATATATTATACCATCCACAATACTCTACCATTAAATTCTACACGGGATGAAAAAAGGGACTAGTAGAAAACTGACTATTACTTCACACTCCATCACTTTAACTTTCTGGAATATTATCTAACATGTAATTAACTTTTCTCTGAAAATTCAGAATCATACACATTCACAGATGGGCCAGGTTTGTGGACAAGATTGCACTTTGAGCAGAACAAGTGATCTTTTGGTTTCTTCCCCAATCTTGCAAATATAAGATCTCCAGTGTTAATTAGTTCAGAAAAAAGCTGAGCGAGCGACACTGCGCGTACGGTATTAGAATCCCTGCAGGGCTAGTTCTAGTATTTGTTCCTATGAATGTTCTACTCAAAGTACACTTTTGCCGGTTTTGTCAAATATATTGTACGAGAAAGAAGTGCATAAAAAGTTTCCAAAATGTATAAAATATGTACACTGCCCTCGAACAAAATAATAACACAAATAGTGATGTGTTGTCTCTCAGACTCCACTAACTGCGTGGAAACGTAACAGTGACTCTTAGACATCCGAACTCTATAGCTACTTGTAGCCAACTGCGAGCGAGAAAGGTACTAGGAGTGGCACGTATTCAAGATCAATCATCTGCTAGAGGGAGAAGAAAAAAGGTGTTCGGTGTTCCTGGGACCTCACGTCACTAATTAAAGGTTAGTCCATACTTGTATCATTCTGTTTTGTTCGTTCCGTTATTTTAGGAATTCTAAAACTATCGACAAGTAAGTTCGGTACCCTATTGGCATAAAATATCGCCCGAAATATGTTGCTAATGAATTTGTTTAATGTTCGATGGTATGCTTACTTTAATTATTGACATCTTTAATAAGACATTTAAAAAAGTCTGTATATTTTCGGTGCATTTTTCAAAGTTTATCTACTACTAGTAGTGTAGCCAGAAATGTTTAGCTCCTGAAAAATTCCCTTTCATCATTTTTTATTACCTCATCTAGTTTCTATAACTTTAAAGCCGTGAATACTAAAAGTACGTACGGGAGAAATATGGCGTGATGTACCACTGTTATTATGCTAATATAAAATAATTGTACGTGTTTATTGATACTTACTTGAAAATTCGGATTCCCTGCTCTCATGCTGATATACGTCTTATCTATTAATGCTTGCATTCCAGGAAAGCAATATTCCTGAAAAGATGCTAGAAATGAAAGAAAAATAACCATCAGGGTAATTCCATAATATAATCACGAAGTCACGTGCCTTCCCAAATAACACGAAGAAATATAATTAAGAAAAAAACAGACATTTATTCCTGTATACCAATGAGGAATGACAAAATAAAAATATTTATTATAGATAGCAAACTTAATTGATACCAACCAGAGATGATTTGCAACATAGTGTAAGTCACAAATTTGATGTTACTCTCTGTTCACATGTTCTGGCTTGGCTCTTTCTAACGATCGCCTACTTCGCAGAGCAGCCCTTTAAATGCTACCCTTATATACAATCTAATCATACATATTTTGTGACTGAAAGAAGCCCATTCCGTCGGCAGACAGGACTGCAGTTGAAGAACAAATAGAGCGGCGCGTAAACTGTGTGACTGTGCTGACGCACTTAATCTGACTTACTCAATGATGTACATCTCCGTATTAAACTAATACCAGCTAACCTGCATTTTGTCTAGTGGATGAAGCGGATGCCGAGGAAAAAGTTGAAATAACACATGCAACACTGCTTGTGAAAAATGTTAATGTAATCACCCATGGTTAAAATAGCACAAAATAAAGCATTACAAAATCCAAAATTTAGAATAAAATATCATATAATAAAAGTGGAGGGGAAGACAGAGATTTTATCACAAGGAATTATGGATAGTATACTTCCAGATCTGTTTTCCGTATAGTGCGTAAACGTATTATCATTGGATTTCTTACTAATACAGGTTTTAGTGGTATTTATCAAACAAATTCTTTTAATTTTAAGCATTTCAATATGTCATTCTTTACATTGTATGTTGATGAAACTCCAGTCCCATCTAAACCTTACAATCAAATTTCGATAAGTAGTGCTGTCGAAATCGGTTTTTGTAAAAACCGAAAACCGGTTTTTTAAAACAGTGAAATTTCATAAAACCGAGATGTCGGTTTCAAAAACCGCTTTTGCGGTTTCGGTTTTCAAAAACCGCTTTTGCGATTTTGGTTTTCAAAAACCACAAAACCGCTTTCGCGGTTTCGTTTTCAACTTCTGCGACGTCGTTTCCAAAATCCGCAAGATTGTTTTTGCGGTTTAGTCAGAAACAGCTTTCGCGTCCTTTTAAAAAACAGCTATTGGGTTTTCGTACTTCAAAACCGCATTATGATTTTCGAACGTGCTTTGTCGCGTTCGGTTTTCAGAGTGTGTTTGCCGTTCAGCTATTAAGAGGGTGTTTTTGGATTTCAAAGTTGCATTTTAGCCTTCATTTAATATCGATTTTTAAAAAATGTTTTGTTCGTTTAATTTTTCAAGAACATCATAAAAATTGTATTTACAAGACTTAAACTGCAAACAAATAGTCACTTCCACAATTATTATCAATAGTCAACTGAGCATACAATACCTTACGTAAACGTCTGGTAACGCGATTTATGACATGACTTTTATGTGTTTTAAAACACGAATAATAAAATATATGTAGATTCCTCCGCATGCATTAATGCGTTTTGTTTGAAATGGTAGAGAGAGAGAAAAGACGATTCTGAAGGTTGGTTGTGGTTTAATTACCGTCGCGTATTTATACCGTTAGGTTAACCATGTAGAGGAAAATGAAAGGATAATTCAAGAAAAATATGAACTGTACAGCGAAATAGAAGAAAGCGCCCGTTGCCTTCATTCAAGATGCAATTCCAGGATTCATCTAAAATGACAGGAAAACAAACAAAACTCTCAGTCAAGATACTCAGTCCCGGGATTTGAACCCATCACCCTTCTTAGCCTCGCATTCTTGCGAAATTAGAGGACAGATGACAGCGCCTCATCCTAAGAAATGAAAGTAGGGGCCTATTTGGTCTCTTCAACAGCAAATTGTGAGTTGCGGATTGACGGGTGTCATTAGGAACTTCAGTTTATTGAATGATTGTTGTGTCTTTATACAGAGTAATCTCGTAAGAAAGAAAGCTTAAACAAATGAAATATTTAGTTTAACGCCCCACGTTTATGCACTAAGGCTAAGATAGACGCTGATTATGAGAAATGAATGAAACGGTGGAATGAAGGAAGTGGGAGGAAACGGGAGAATCCCGAGAAAAAACCCGCACAAATGGTGTTTATCCACCACAGAGCCCACATGGCGCGAGCTGGGATCGAACCAGGGACCCCACGCACCAGAGACGAACACTCCACCACTGAGCCACCGTGGCAAAGCGTAAGGAAAGATTTGGCTTAATTCACCTTGGCAGCAATATCCCCCACTGTTACTCGCTGGTTCTCAAGAATCATTTGCTCAACATACTATGCGATATTCACTGGTGTGACTGCAGTCGGGCGAATGTTTCCATGCGTTTCATTTGTCACCAGCTCCCGTCCTTCGCAAAACTGTTCACACCATTCGCAGAAGGAAAAAACGGTATTTTTTTTTTCTTAAAATGTCTTAAAGTGTAGGGAAATTCTAGTTGAGTATACTTTTACAATTGGCAGAATAAAAAAAATAAGTTGCAATTTCTCACAAAGAGGCATGTCTATCGTTATTGTGTAGTAAAAAAAATACAGAATAAAACATGATCGGTGTCTCTTTTACGTATAACCTATTGCAGGTGTCTGGGACTTGCGATAAGAAACAGTCAACACATGCAAAACCACAACATTCACATTTATCTGAATGGCAACAAATCAACAATAAAATTGTGTATCGTAATCTGGATTTTCTTTCTTTCTTTCTTTCTTTCTTTTTTAAAGAAAGGGAAGTGGTGCTTTTTGGTTAACAAAAGAAAGAGTAGCAGTGCTATTTTTTAAAAAAAAACAAGGGGAAAGAATATTATTATTATTATTATTATTATTATTATTATTATTATTATTATTATTATTATTATTATTATTATTATTATTATTATTATTATTATTATAAAAAGGAATCTATTGATTACAAACTTCAAAGACTCGACTGCGTCAGTGTTAAGACCAGGCCCGTAGCCAGCCCGAAATTTTAGGGGGGGGGCCGGTAGAAGTTTGGGGGTGCCGACCCAATCATTTCATCACCATATTATAGTTCATTTGCAAGCCTACCATGAAATTTTATGGGGGCCAGCCAAAATTTAGGGGGGCCCGGCCCCTCCTGCCCCCCCGTGGATACAGGCCTGGTTAATACTACTTAATGCCTGTTGATTCTACTGTAGAAGTGTAGTGCTGTGTGTGTGTGTGTGTGTGGGAGGCGGTTAGAGAGAGAGAAAGAGAGAATTATATTTTTAAGAACAACGTTATTTGAAACTTTACTTACAATTGTAGAAGTAGTTATTGAAATAATAATAATAATAATAATAATAGATTTAGGCGTAGGGAAATCTTCTGTAAAAAAGGTAATTTCTGATCCTTGAATAGGAAAATTTAATGCAGATCATCTTGCAACACTGCTGCGGCTTTCTTTGTTAGTTCAAAACGTAACACTCAACCATTAACACAGTCTTACCCTCACACTCCAGTAACAGGATATTGTTCTTTGTGAATGAAAAACTTGTATCAGATTTTATCAGCACAAAGCTTGGAAGTGCAATAGACAGTCTGCTGTTTCTGTACGTAATCTCATATATAAGGCATGCCCAACTGAAAGTGGGACTGAGGTTGGAGCGCCGTTATTCCCAGTGGTAGAACTTAGCGATTTCCCTGGTAGATGGCCGTGTACGTCAGGAGAAATTTGACATACAGTCAGGGTTGCCAACCATACGATAATTTATCGTGATATACGATAATTTAAGCCTTAATACGATATACGATAATGCCCTTGCGATAATAGGTGAATATACGATAATTTTAGAAAGTACACTTTTTTGCAGTTTTTGAATGTGCAAATAAACTGTAGCCGAACATTATATTTCTATTAATACGTCAGATCACGCAATAGATGTAATTAAAAATGCGTTCTCTGATTCCAAAATTGCTAACAAGATTCAATTATGTAGAACTAAGAGAACGGGTGTGACAAAAATGTCATTTGAAGGAATTGAATGATACGTTACAGAAACAAAAATTCAGCTTAATGGTCGATGAGTCCTACAGATATTTCGACTACAAAAAATATGCGTGTGTGTGCGAGATATTTCAATGAAAATAGTATGAAAATACAAACAAAATATTTTGCAGTGTTACAAATTTATTGTGTTAAAATATGGAAGCTGCACATGAAGGTGCGACTGCTCTATGAGGTCCTATATAATACTTTAACAAATAGTACCGGTAATATTCCACTTGGAAAAGTATTAGGCTTCGCATCCGATGGGTGCAACACAATGATGGGAAAATATAATTCTGTTGCAAGTAGACTACAGATTTCCTGGCATTTTGTAAAAAAAAAAAGTAAATGTTATTTATTTATCTGTGTGCATCCAAGGCTAGAAAAAACCGATTTGGAGTTCGAAACTGAAGGGTACTACGTAAGCTTATTATATTTTAGTGCTATTATTAGTAGTATTATACTTGTTTCTAAAATTATCACGTTCGTAACGAATATACGATAATTTTTCGCAGTATACGATAATTTTAAAGACGAAAATCGATAATTTTGTTTTTCGAGGTTGGCAACAGTGCATACAGTGGATAAGGTCTGTGTGTTGCTGACTGCAACAAAAGCGAGATAACGGGTAACAGCGTGCCATGGATTCCTCCAAACAGGCTTAGCGCGCAGTAATCCAATTGTTGTCGACAGAAGGTATTAGTGGAACTGACATTAAAAATCGCAGACGTGGCATGTTGTCAAAAGGGGTTATTCTGTTGCAAGATAATGCCCGCATTCATGTGGCACAAGTGTGCAAAGATCTTCTGTACCACTTCGGGTGGGAAGTTCTACAGCACCTCCCTTACAGAACTGACCTGTCGCCTACGACTTTAATGTGCTCAGGCCACTAAAAAATGCACTGAAATAACGCCGGTTCAGTGACAACGATGAGGTCCTAGAAACAGTTGAACAATGGTTCCGCACGCAACCAACGTCTTTCTTCATTGACGGTATCCATCGTCTCGTGGACCAATGGGACAGCTGTCTCAACCACCTAGGTAATTGTGTATAGACAGTATTGTTATACAGATCGTGTCCCCTATGTAGCACTTTTCAATTTATGATATACATTAAAACTAAACAAACCTTTGCTTAAATGCATCAGTCCCACTTCCATTTGGACATGCCTTATATATTTTATTTCTGATGAGCAAATGTAGGGTTAACTTTAAATTCAGAAAAAAGTAGAACAGAGAACAAGGACGAAGTCTACGATGTATTTTCTTGACTTAAACGTTAAGTTTCATTTTAACACAAATGTTTTACAAAGGCTAATGAACCAAACTATAAATTAGCGATGGAACGTGTATTGTATATTAACAGATTTGTTGAATTTGCAGACTCCAGTCCAGTGGCACTGCTACCGTCGTAAACTAGACGCGTTAGTCTTTGAGCTGTTCGGACGTGTTTTCGCGTCGCTCCGGAGTGCATTCAAGTGTAACATTGTAACTTGGAGAGGCCGCATAGGACCTTTTGTGGCCAAAGTGAAAATCAAGTATAGCAAACTGTACGGGAATTCTGATTTCAGTGTCTCGGTCCTGAGAATGTTTTCTCTAGGGCTAATTATTGGAATGCTGTTAGTTATAGGTGGGATTGAGATGAATCCTGGACCCAAATCAATAGATGATCTGTACAAAAAACTTGAGGAAATGGATAAAAAAAATCGTTGGTATTTTCAAAACGACTAGTGACCTAAGTTCGCAACTTGAAGTGGTAATGACAGAATTAAGTGCAGTGAAAAAGGAAAACGAGAAACTGAAATCACAATTGGCTTTTAATTGTGAACTTTTGGACAAACTTGAGAACCAATCGCGTCGAAATAATCTTATATTTCGGAATATTGGTACATGTAATCGAACTGAGTCATGGGAAGAATCAGAAGAACGTGTAAAGGAATTTGTGACCAAACAATTAAAAGTTGATTTGGATACCTTGGCAGTGGAAAGGGCTCATCGTCTTGGACGTGGACCCAACAGTCCTATCATTGTGAAATTCTCGTCGTACAAGAAAAAAAGTGAGGTGCTTAAAAATGCCTATCGAGCAAAAGGAACTCCTGTAATTATTACAGAAGATTTCTCAGCATCGGTCAGGCAAACGAGAAGACATCTCCTACGTTATTTGAAGGATGCTCGCTCACAAGGTGACCGTGCAAGACTTCAGTACAATAAACTGTGTATAAATGGGAAGTCATACACACTAGAAGAGCTTCAAACACGCAATGAAGAAATAACAGAACATGAGTTAAACCAAAATATGACAACAGAGGTTACAACATTGAGTGTGGACAATCAAAGTGCTTCCCCCAAAGGCTTGTCTATGTGGAAGGAACCGCCACCCGCTGAGAAGAGACAACAGAAGAAACCAACCCGCGCGACCTTGAGCCAACCAGCCAGATATAGGGATTGACAGAGGAAGGAAAGTGAAGAAAATGAATTGGTTGTCGGTAAGTCTTGTTTCTCTCAAAACAGTGAAGTGGACAATCAAGTGGTATGTGAAATCAGTGGTGACACTCAGGGAGTAATCTACACCCCCCCAACACCCCCCTAACACCCCTCCAAATTTTTTTACACACACCCCTGGATGGAAAAGGAATACTCCGCCAAATCCAATTGTATCAATCAGTATCATATAGGTTATTTATTACATCAAGTTAAAAAAGGTGTAGCGTTTAGGAAGGAAGGCTATATTCTTATTTATTTATTTCACTTCAAAATACGAAGCGACCTCGTTCTCATGTACGGCTTCGAGAACCACATGACCTCATTGTTTCGGGCGGTTTCGATCGAAACAATTGACAAAACAGACCGCTGATACCTACCCTCCTGGGTTCCGCGGTCGTTTCCGAGAAAAGAGATTGATGAACAGATGCAGATGACTGAAATTGGCAACGTCTTGAGTGGCCATTCACCTACCTCCTCCTCAATAAGGAAAAATGTGACAATATAGTAAGAAACCTATACCAGAATTAGTTGGTCAAGTGCTACTCTGCAACAGGCTCGCAACCAGAGGAGGGCTAGCGAGGGCCTGGCCTTCCCTAAATTTTTCATGTCCCCTCCAGACCTCAATACAAAATGCACAATTTAGATATTTGTAAGAGAATTTTTAATGATTTGGCCCCTCCTAATATATTCATGGGCCCCCAAAGCTCTGTGGAGGGTTTCGAGCCTACTCTGCAAGTGGTGTACCAACGGTCGGACGTTAGAAAGATGTAGTCAAAACGTTTTTAGAAATGAAGAGATCGATCGAAGTAAAATTATATATATATATATTTTAGACTGAGTCTAGTTATACAGGAACGCATTTGGCGCTAGCTTAATTTTTTGTAAAGTATATTTTTATTCACGTAAATTCATTGAGCGGAACAGGGCTCATAGCGAGTCACTTTTTTAACTAAAATTTACTTTTCTTCAAGTTGGTCACTAAAAGTTACTTTTTTTTTTTAAATTTGGCACTAAAAGTTACTTTTTTGAGAGGTAAAGTGACTTTTTCGTGTGATTTATGTTTTGCATTGGCAATTTTCTAAGAAAAATATAAATGGAAAAAGGCAGAAACTTGTTACTCATTACTCTTCTGAAAGCTTCAATACTTGCTGCCACATGTGAAACAGTCAGCTTTATTCTCACTTCAGCTTTTATTCTTTCTAAAGCAGAAGGACGGTTGGTGGATGCTTAAGCTCTCAAGGTGGGATTGAGAACCCTTCTGTGTCTATTCTTTCTTCTATCATAATAATCCTTTAGTTTTCTCTCGTAATAGTCAACGCTCCATTCAACGTTGTGCGTATGTGTTTGGTGGTTCATCATGTTCATCTTGTGTTATGCTTCTTGTATGTTCTTCTTAAGAGTAGGTGATGAATTTGAATATTTCACTTTTTGAGAACTCTTAATGCGAAGTTAAATGTAATGTCTGGGATGAAGAAATTCGGAAATAGGCCAGAACTGGTTCCACTTACTCAGAAGCTTTTTACATCTGCTAAGTCTGCTTATCGTAACTACCAAGCTTACTCTGAAAACCTAAGAAAGGAGGAAGCTCAAAAAGAAGAAGTAAAGAAGAAGCAAAACAACAAACAAACAGAGAGGTGATGGAGAAATTGACAAAGGGAAAAAGGGGTATGATGAGATTTTGTCTCTTTTTCGTATGCTTTTGGCCATTTTTGGTCACTTTTCAACTATTTATTAGAGACCAGACCACTATGAGCCGTGGGATTATTAAAATTAGGATATATTAAAGAAGACAAAACAGAAAGGTACAAAATATTTGTAAATTGAAAAACTGGATTTCTGGAAAACAACTAAATCAATGAATAATTTTCTAATGAAAGATATTCAGAGACAATAACGTAGCCAGGAAGGGACAGGAACGGATATTAAGAGATCAAATAATATTACAACAATTAACGTTAACAACAGAGTTAGAATATTAAAATAATGAAATTGGAACTATGTACAGTATTAATTACTAAACGAATGTGATTTCAACATGGGACTAGGGAATTTTTTCCCAATTAATATTTAAAAAAAAATCACCCACTAAAACTTGCTGGGGGTGAATAAATTGAAATAATAGCAGAACTTTGCAAAATAATTACAATAATTCGTATGTAATCAATTCACATGTAATTACTGGGTAAAATAATTGTTGTTAATTCCTAATACAGTGAAACCTCTCTTAACGGGCATCTCTCAATAGTGGACATCTTCATACGAGGACAAACTTTTTATTCTTCCATTCCATAAATATATGTGGTGTGGTGTTATGAGAGAGAACCCTTCCTTTTAGGGACAACTCTCATTTACGGACAAATAATCGGTTCCACCGATGTCCGTTTTGAGAGGTTTCACTGTATTACTTAGTTTAATAATAATAATAAATGTTCAAATGTGTGAACTTACTTTATTGAACCTACCACTGCAAAGATCTGATATTATTATTATTATTATTAATAATAATAATAATAATAATAATAATAATAATAATAATAATAATAATAATAATAATAATAATAATAATAGAATTGCAATAGTTGCGTAACAAAATATACTGATTTCTTGTTTGAGTTTGTTTAAAAAATATATCACTATTCTGAGAGCACACCCCTCCTTTTATGTTGAACACCCCGCAAGTAAAAAATTCTGGCGTACTTACTGGTGACACTAGAACAAGGACTGCTTTACGAGTCTATTATCAAAATGCAAATAGTTTGCGTGGTAAAGCCAACATTTTTTCTGCAATGTTCTGTCGCATGATTATGACATTATTACAATAACAGAGACATGGATAAATGAAAAGCATTATGATGCGGAACTATTTGATAATAGATATACTGTGGCGCGTCAGGATCGCAATGTTGATAAACTAGGCAAATCTAGGGGGGGTGGAGTTCTTGTGGCAGCTTTGCAGAAATACAATCTCAGTATAATAGACAGCTATGATGATGAATTTGATTGTGTTATTGTCAAAATCACGACTGGGGGTAAAACAATTTTTATATGTGTAGTTTATTTCCAACCAAATTCAAGTATAGATGTGTATTTTTTTTTTTTTTTTTTTTTTGAACGTATTGAAAGTAAGTGTCCCCAAGGCTGTTCTGTTCTCCTGGTTGGTGATTTTAACATTAGAGAAATAGAAAACAATGAATTTAATCTGGAAAATAGTACCGTAAAATGTCAAAATTTACATAATTTCATTGTTTTTTATGATATGAAATCTTTTAATCACATACAAAACAATAATAATCGTACTCTAGATCTAGTTTTATCTACACTAGAATCTGTTGAAATTATCAGGGAATTAGTACCATTAGTGCCAGAAGATCAAAATCATCCCACTATAGTAATAAATGTGCATCACGAATGTTGTTCAAAAGTAGGTCATAATTCTAACATTTTTGGCTACAATTTTAGAAAGGCGAATTTTATGTCACTAGTTTAATGGGTGTCGATTGGGAATGCCTAAGGGAATACAATAATTTTAATGACCTAGTGAGTAGGCTATATGATATTATCTATGAAATATTCGATACTTGCGCCCCTCGCAGGAAAAACTCTGCCTCGAAATTTCCGTGCTGGTTCACTAAAGACATAATTAATAAGTTGAAGGCTAAGGCAAGTTATCGTAGAAAATTTCAACTAAAAACTAGCAATAGTACCTCATATTACATGGAATTTGCTCGTTTGAGAAAAGAAGTTAAAATGACATCAAATTAGCCTATGAAACATTCTTAAATAATACTGAAAATATTATTACTAAGAATTCAAGTGAATTGTGGAATTTTATTAAAAATAGGAAAAGACATCTACCGTCCAAATCATTAAAGTTTCAGGGTCATAATCTGTGTAGTAACGAGAAAATAGCCAATACTTTTGCGAAGTATTTTAGATCAGTGTATGTTTCCTCTTCAGAAACGATAATTGATCCCAAAATCCATCTGGGAGATAACATATATGGTAGCATAGAAGCACTAAATATTTGCCAGATAGATTTGAATGAAATAGAAATGGCTATTAAGAACCTTATGTCCAAAATGGCAGTTGGTTCTGACGGACTTCCCTCCTACATTGTGAAGGGTTGCGCTGATATATTTAAATATCCCCTATTAATTGCATTCAATTTATCACTAAGAACAAGCACTTTTCCAGACAAATGGAAAACAGCTTTAACTTGTCCAATTCCGAAGTCCAACAATAGTCAAGACATTACCAACTTTCGACCCATAGCAATATTACCTGCTTTTGCCAAAGTATTTGAGCATATCTTGTATCGACGAATCCTTAATCACGTCAAACCGGTTATCTCAATTAAACAACATGGCTTTATTTCACAAAGATCCACAATAACAAATCTTGTAATTATTACAGATTTTATAGCGAATTCATTAGATGTAGGCAGCCAAGTAGATGTGATTTATATTGACTTTGAAAAAGCTTTTGATAAAGTTAATCATAACATATTACTAGAAAAATTAAAGCTTTTTCACTTTTCTCCGTCCCTGATTAAATTCTTCTCATCATACCTATCTAATCATAAACAATCCGTTCTTTTTAATGCATACAAATCTAAAGAATATATTGCATCTTCAGGAGTCCCTCAGGGTTCAAATTTAGGACCATTATTATTTCTCTTGTTTATTAATGATTTACCTGACTGTATTCCTGACCATGAAAAATTACTATATGCCGATGATCTAAAAATATATCAATTCTGTCAATTCTGTGGACGACAACATAAAGCTGCAGCAAGGTCTAGATCACATTGGTAACTGGTGCTCCTCGAATCAACTTGGGGTCAATGAAAGCAAGTGCAAAGTATTATCATTCACTAGGAGCAAATCACCTCGTCACTTTAATTATGAAATTAATAAATATATAATAAATAGGTATGACTCAGTTAAAGATCTTGGTGTTACGTTTGATTCTAAGTTAACCTTTGACAATCATATTGTAAATATAACAAGCGAAGCCTTCAAGCTATTAGGATTCATAATTAGAACGGGAAAAGAATTTAAGAACTGTTCAACATTACAGAAGTTGTACAATGCATATGTTCGCTCAAAGTTAGAGTATGCCTCTACTATTTGGAATCCGACTCACATAAAACATCGCAAGCAATTAGAAAGAATACAAACAAAATTTTTTAAATTTCTAACATATAAAGAAACTCACATTTATCCTACATTTGACAGCTGTAAAACCATACTTGCTAACTTTAATCTTCCTACACTAGAACAAAGGCGACATATGATGGATTTATTATTCATTCAAAAAGTAACGCAAAATATTTTGGATTGTCCTGATTTAGTTTCTTTATTGAATTTTCATGTCCCCACGTTAAAAGTACGTAGAAACACTGGTCTTTATTACTGCAGAAAATCAAGAACTAATATAATGATGAAATCACCAATCTGGAGGACAACAGCTTTCTATAATAGAATGTGTACAAATAACAATGAATTTGATATATGTGATATGTCGCCTAAGAAATTTCGGAATGCCATTATCATGAGTTATCAAGAGTTGAGAACTCAAGTTATGTTATCAAGAGTTACGAACATGTAATTGCGTATTTTACAACACTGTAATTGGGCTATAGCCTGTTGTGTTGATAATAAATAAATAAATAAATAAATAAATAGATTTATCACGGGAGCCTCATTCTGTTCAGTGCCTCACATGGACATCTGGTACTGGTATTACCGTCAATTTAGGCATTTGGTATAATTTCTTCGTTGAAATGCCAACAACAAGTTTATAAGACACTGATACATACAGGTAGTGATACAAATATAAAAGATCTCAGTCTAAGTGGGTAAGGTTACAAACTGAATTTCATGAGTTGCATGTGTAGTGATCTTAAATAGGGATATACCTTATTTTCTATTTATCTTGACTTGTACAACCAATCAACTATCCCTTTCGCACAGTGTTGCACATATTACCATAATAGTCTTGGAGCAAATAAAAAAAAGTTATAACATAAAAATCAATACAATTGTCTCGATCGATAGATGCTTTCACAATATTGTTAAAAGGTGTAATTAAAAACAGCAAACATTGTTTCTGCTTTCAAAAGGACAAACATGGTTTCGCTTATGAAACCGCAAACACTGTTTCGGGCGGCTTTCGCTGTCGAAAAGAGCTTTTGTGGTTTCCGTTTGGAAATTCGCTTTTGCGGTTTCGGTTTTGAGAACCGCTTTTTCGGTTTCAGTTTCAAATACCTCATTTGCGGTTTTTGGTTTTCAGAAAACTGCTTTTCTCCAAAACCGAAAACAGCAAATGTCACAAAAATTCGACAGCACTAATAAAAAGCTTTATATTCTTATTCCATATAGCTTACAAGCATATCCTACGTTATTTACAGTTTCTGATATTTATTATCCTAATCAAGGTAATAATATTTCACTTTCCGAATATCCTAATAGTTATACTCTACTAGTGTTTGATTTAATTCGCAATTCTAGTGCTAGTGCTGCATTTCATACTAGTCCTCAACGCCAAAGAAGTGTAAAATTAGAGGTTTATTTTAAGTAAGCATTGACATCTCCTGTAACAGCATTTTTTTTACGGTGAATTCTCCTCAGAACTAGAAATTGATTTCCAGAGAAAAATATATATTAATTAATTAAAATGTTAAATAAACTTTATGACCCATTACAACAAAATTTGCCTAAAAATCATTTTATAGGTGTATATGCTGCAGATCAACTAATTCGGTTTATTCATACATTTCCTGCAGCCATAATTATAAATACTCATTCTAGTAATAAGCCTGGTGAACATTGTGCTGCTGTTTATATATCTAATACGCGTATGGGAGAGTTTCTTGATAGTTACGGGCTACCACCCTATACACAATGTCATATAGGGTCTAAGTATTTTTTAAAACGAAACTGTTTATTTTATACATGGTATAATAAACATATTCAGGGTGACTTATCTCAATATTGTGGATATTATTGTTTTTTATATTTAGTCTTTAGGGCTTCATTACCTATTATTCATTACCTATGTTTCTACCAATGTTTTTCAATATTAATAATAATAATAATGATGTTATAATGTATTCACTAATGAGAAGTTCAGTATAATAATAAAGCAATATTGAATTTTTAATTATATTTGAACTTCACCTCCATGTGTGTGTGTGTGTGTGTGTGTGTGTGTAGGTGTATGTGTGTGCGTGAAGGTAATTATAATCTCTGTTATGTTAAAGAAGGGTTGAAAACAATGCTTCCGTAATCTCGCTATATTTAATAAGGATCGTGAAAGAGAACGAGTACACCCCATACTATTTTAGCAGCATAGAAAAAGGGGTCATAAAAGAGAACAAAATGTTACTAAATCTGGTTATAAAAATCACTACATTTGGTTCCAAATTGAGACAAGGTGACCTTACTCTACTGACATTTGACATTGTCTTCCAAATAATCAGAAATTGAGAGAATAATTTCCTGGGAAAAATATATTTTTCCCAAGCAAATATTCGCACATAAGCCATCTTGTCCAAAATGACTGCGTAATCAAATAGATAACATATAATGATATCACTTTGCAGTTAAATATCTGACCGCATCTTTCAACTAACTAGTTGCCGAAACAGCGTCACTCTTTTAGATAGAACTATGAATGGAATGAAATAGGCCTAATCGTAATTTCTAACAAAGAACATACAATTATATATATTAATATAGAAACGTCTGATTTTTGCCTTTGAAATAACGACTAACCGACAAGGTGAGTAATGACTTACTACGAAAATTTTATCTGCCTACAAACTTGGCCAAAGTGAATGTGTTTGTTAGGATAACACACGGAATGATGTCAATTTATAATCCACCATTCTGTTTTCTCTTTGAAGTAACCAGAAACCAACGGAGGGATTAATTTCCTAATAAAATATTACCTCATGTCAAATTTTCGAATATAAAGCCATCTTGCTCAGAGCGAGTGCCTTTGTTAAGAGATAACACGAAATGGTATCAATTTATAATAAGATTTGATTATGTCTTTGACGTAACCAGGAACTGACAGGCAGATATTAATTACCTAGGAAAATATTATCTCCAATAAATTTTCGGATATAAAGCCATCTTTCTCGAAGTGAGTGCATACCCTGAGAGATCATATTCAATAATATCAATTTTAAATGTGACTTTTGATTTTTCTCTTTAAAATAATCAGAAACCGACAAACAGGTAAATATTTCCAGGGTTAAAAGTTTTCAAGGGTAAAAGGACTGGCGTATGGATCCTCATAGGAAAGTATTGCTCCCACCAAAGTCGATCCCAGAGGGAAGATCAGCATTGTCGGAGCCTTCTCCGACAAAATTGCCGTCGCCAGCATTTCACCCGGTAATGTCTGTACGTGTGGAATCTAGGATCTGATTGTATTGAAACCAAGGCCATCTCCGGTATTATTATATCATGTGCAAATGTACACTGTACTTACTGTACAAGCATAGTGTACATCAATGAAACATATATGAGCAAAGGGTGACATATCTCAAACTGCTCTCAGGATTGATGTCAGTTGGTTGTCAAGTAGATGTACATTATGTGTAGGTAACAATAATTGGATTGGACTGCCGTTTTTCGTCCTTTTTAGCACCAAAGCTAAGAAACTGAGCCACCGTAATGCTCAAACTTCAAAATTCTCCTACTGGAATCAAGCTAGGACTAGCTACCAGTCTAGCGGAGGAACTAGGATACAATTGTAATGTTTTATACGGACCTTTCTGTAAAGTTATAGTAAAATAGAATTTAAAATTTGTGCAAATTCCCAATAAATAAATGATACGAAGTTCTTGCTCGTTCGTGGTATCCTGTAAGTCGGAGAACCTTCTTTCTTAAATGTAATTGTCGCCATTTATAATTGAGCGGCTCGGGGAAACAAAATGCTATGTCACATTTTGTAACTTTCGAGCAATCTGGAAAAAAAGTTGAACGTTCCTATGCAATTTAATGCAATGACGCATGACAAACAAGCTTTCCCTACCATCTGCACGTACATTTCCAAAATTAAACTACCTACATACTATTTTGTGGTTCGATCGCAACCTATTCCACCTAATACCTCAATTTTACCGCAAGTGGTGTTTACCATTATGTTTTCCTAAGTCGCTCAATTGTTAGCTCATACCTTGACACTAATAAAGTTAATATATTAATTTACTTACTGCACTTCCCTGATCCACCAACGCTATTCTCACACGGATATTCGATTGCACAATAAAAATCGCTAAAGTCATGGCGAATCGTATATGATAAGTGCTCAGGTATATGGTCATCTGTGAAATTCCCCTCAAATATTATACCAACTAACTTTCCTCGTGGTACTACAGGTTTCAACATATCAATGTTGTGTTCTAATTCATCTTGATCCTCGCAAGGAATCACGTCTGTAATAAGAAGTTGAAAATACATGAGAATAGAACAATTAGATATTTTTAAAAAAAACTGACCACAATTTGAATCTAACTAGTTCTGTTGTGTTCATATCTAAACACATAAAATAATACAATTGTGCGCACAGTCGCAATTGAGGGGTTGAGCGAAACAGTGGTCTAACCCACATTTTTTAAAATGGAGAAAAATCAAGTTAAACTTAAACATATGTGTTTTTTGTACAATATATGTATATACACTGTATGACACATTCAACCACTTATACTTCCTTTTGGTATATTGTACAAACCACATGTATTTAACTTTAACTTGATTTTTCTCAATTTTTAAAAATGTGGGTTAGACCACTGTTTCGCTCACCCACTCAATTAATATTTCAGAATTACAGATGTAATTTACCATCAAGAACGCCATACTGTAACATCATAACAAGCAAGAGCATTATTCTGCATCGTAGTATGGTACAGCCACCACCATAAGTATCTCCCCCCTCCCTGAGTGCCCTAATTCCACTACTTGGAATTCAGATCATTTGCAGTTTGTAAAACGCCATAACAAACGCAACTCAACACACGCAACTAATTTTTCTCGGCACTGATAGCACTGAATCAGCTGGTAGTACTGACTCAATTAATCTCAGCTCTTTATCAAGTAAAATTGTGAGTAGATGACGCACGAAACAGTTCTCAATTCTGAGATTAATCTCTATGTTTCGGAGCGTGTTGTAAAATGAACACCATATATTAATTTCAATATTGCTGTGTATGTAATGTATTAATTTATTATATACCGTATGTTCAAAGAAATAAAAATAATGACCACGCATGAATCAGAGAATGCTTGAAAGTAGACAAAAATATCAAACCTAGAAGAAGTGCAGGAAATAAGTTTGTAAATCATTGTCTCTATTGAGAGAACTTCTCCAATTCTCCTCACTCCAACATGTTTTTCTTTCTGAAGAGGAGAATATCTTGCTTGCCACACTGAGTATGCATTGAAATTGAAATTGAAACATTTGAAAAAGTTTGAACCTGATGGGGATTGGTACGTGGGTCTCCCGAATAGAAGTTCAATGCTCTAAACACTTACCTACCGCGTTACTTTCATCTTCCACCCAAACTATTAGCTACTTAAAATCGTTTCATGGAATACTACATACAAGATACTAATGATCCTATAAGGAGAAGTTCCTTATGTGAGTGTCACAATGACTTACTCGAAATTTCCTTCTTTAACACAAAAACAAGTTATATAGACCTTCAACAATGAGGAAAATATCACGAAACGTTCTTCAAGTTGAGGTTACGTCATCGTTTTCAACGGTAGTCCCGATTTACATTACAATTCTTCCTCACCTTAACTTCCAATTTCCAAAGAAGAAAAGACGGCAGAAATTATGTTCACATTCTTTGAATTGTGTCAACACGTGTAGAAATAGAAAGTTATATGTTTATCTTCGTAACTACTAGTTTATTTTCTTATCTACGCTTGAGGAATTTGAGGCGAAGTGTGAAAGCAGGAGACTCCTATGACAACGACCCGGTTACGAATCCCGTTATGGGAGCTATTTTTCTTTATTGAAAGGTATTTTTTACATAATTTATACTGTAATTCTGTTATTCTGTTATTATTATTATTATTATTATTATTATTATTATTATTATTATTATTATTATTATTATTATTATTATTATTATTATTATTATTATTATTATTAACGATAATTTACATTGTGTTTTATTAAAAATAAACCATCTCATCAAAAATATTTCATGTAATCAAATTGCTCAGCCTGACTTTAAATGTTACTTCATGTAGAACCAAGTTTGTTCCCCCTATACGAACTCTAATACTTTGATTCTAAGAACAGTACGAATCTCTACATCTTGGTGTAAGAAAATTTCATGACTTGGCTGTTACGGAACACTGAAGTTGTTAAATCTTACGATTTATTTTAATTTATGCCTATGGTATCAGTTGACAAAGCCTGCATTCATTCCTTTTATACCTGCATTCATTTTCACTTCTTTTTATACATAGATAATAGTTAATTAATAAATGGGAATTTTCCATATACATTGCAATATATTGCACTGGCTCAACTAAATACATTACAATATCTGGTGTCGCAGCATTGTTCCCCTCCAAGTTGAACTCGAAAAACGTTACCATTTATATTTTGTCTCGCAATGATTCGACATATTGTTGAGTGTTTTGTTCTGGATACTATTTCCGTTTTCTGGATAAGATAGTCACCGTGCTTAGAAAAAGTACTAAATCATATTCTGAAAGCTCTGTTATCACGTTGTTGAAAAAGTCATGACGAATTTGGTCTGTTTTAGGATCTGTATTTCATAACACTAAAATACTGAAACACTGATTTCAGTCATGATAAAATTGTAAAGTGTTATGTAGAGAGAATAGTAGTCTAGAGAATTCAACTCTAAATTGAAAAAAAAAAAACATACAAACATTCAAGGACGTGAAGGAAAAACTGGCCTTTAGAGGGCTTCGAACCCTTAACAGACACTTCTCTTGACTGGAATCTGGTGTTTCCTTCATTATTATTTTTCAACTTAACTAATTTAACGAACCTTCCTCAGCACCTTATGTTTCAAATTTTTACTCGTTTTACTTAATTTTACTCGTTTCACCCAGTTACTTTTTAAGAACAGGGACAAGAACACAGAAACAGTGAGGACAGTTAAAATCACAAAGACTATTCGCGCGTTCTTCCCTTTCCTGAAGTAAAACAATAAAATATAGTGAAAATGTAATATTTGGTCTTCCATCTTCTATGTGTCGTCAAATCTGTAAAAACAACACCTAACAAAAAGCTATATTAATACACAAGACGCTCATTCTCTTAGCTACATATGACATAATTGCATAGATCTGAATAACTCTAGTATACCTATTCATCATGTCATCTTTTAGCATAATACATCATGACTTTTCCGACAACCTGATACTTTAGATGTTGTTAATACGCGTAGTTCATTGATCTCTTAGTTATTCTCCCACTCTCTTATGGTCATTAAAACCTTTAGAAATAAAAAGGTGAAATGTAGTATGCAGGCTTGGTTCAGCGTGGAAGTAACAAAGAAAAAAACATGATGATATTTCCCTCCCCTAACCCCTTACAGTAGAGTGTATTGATTCTTCAACAAAAAGACTTGATATCCAATCAGAGACTTCAAAAAATACAAAGCATGTAGCCAAGTGTCGACTTTGAAATTGAAATAATAATAATAATAATAATAATAATAATAATAATAATAATAATAAAGAAATAACATAATTACAATACCAATCACGAAAATAATACCTTCCAATAAAAAAATAGTTGCCATGATGGGATTCGAACCCGCTTGCTGCGATAGGAGTTTCCTGCTTTACCCCTCTGATACAAATTCCTCATGCAAAGATGAAATAAAATAGTAGATACGGAAGATAAAGTAAAACTTTCTATTTGTACACGCATTGATGGAGATCAAAGAATGTGAAAATAATGTCTGCCGTCTTTTCTTCTTTGGAAAGTAGAAGTTAAGGCGAAGAAGAATTGTAATGTAAATCGGGACCATCGTCAAAAACGATTACGTAACCTCAACTTGAAGAAAGTTTTGTGATATTTTCCTTATTAAGGAAGGTCTATATAACTTGTTTTTGAGTTAAAGAAGGAAATCTCGACACTAACATAAGGAACATCTCTTTATACAAGCATTAGTATCTTGTGTATAGTCTTAAATGAAACGATTTTAACTAGGTAATAGTTTGGATGGAAGAAGTGACGCGGTAAGTAAGTGTTTAGAGCATTGAACTTCTATTCGGGAGACCTGCGTACCAATCCCCACCAGATTCAAACATTTTCAAATGTTTCAATTTCAATTTCAATGCATACTCAGTGTGACAAGCAAGATGTTCTTCTCTCCAGAAAGAAAAACATGTCGAAGTGAGGAGAATTGGAGAAGGTCTGTCAATGGAGGCAATCATTTACAAAGTTATTTCCTGCACTTGTTCTAGATTTGATATTTTCATCTACTTTCACTCATTTTCTGATTCAGTGTTTTTATTTCTTTGTATATAGTTTATAATGAAATAATACATTACGTACACATCAATATTGAGATTAGTATATGGTGTTCATTGGGCAACACACTCTGAATCATAGATATTCATCTTAGAATGAAAAACTCTTTTGCAAGTTACTACTCTTCAATTTTACTTGCATAAACACCTGGAGTAGTGCTACCAATTGCTATCAGTACCAAGAAAACTTTCGTGTAAGTTGGGTTGCATCTGCCAGGGTGTCTTCACAACTGCAAAAGGTCTGGACTAGAAGTAATGGAATTAGGGCAGTCAGGGGGGGGAGATAAGTATGCTGGTGGCTGTACATCCCATAGATGGCAAATAGGGAAGAACGCTTGGTCCAAATATCAGTCTTCTCGCATAGGATGAGAAGGCTTCGTTGCCCAACTCGATTGCGTTCTCAATTTATATTGCGTTCTCTCAGGTTGACAACTCTACCTCACAAAGGAAGATAACTACCAACAGCAAATACTTGTATGAATCCTTCTATGGTAAAATATTCCGGAAATAAAATATAACTTCAAATTAAATGTTAACAAGGCAATACGTATGTATATACATCTAAATTAGACCAGATCAAGTTAGAAACCTCACAAAGTAACATCTTATATTGATAGTAGCATTGCCCAATCAAACAATGCGCAGTCAATAGAGGGGTGAAGAAAAGTGAGAAATCCGAAGTTTTACGGACCGACATCCAGAAATACAGGAGATACAGAGGAAAGAAGGATCGAGAATCATGTGAAGATAGCAATGCAAAAGATACACTGACACAGAAAGAACTTCAAAATGATTAAAGTAATCAAAATGACATGTACACAACAGTATAGCAAGCAAACATTGTACCCACAGACAAGCTCAAGAACATCATATGTAATGCAGTGTTGCCAACGGAGAACAAAATGAAGTTTTGTTAAATGTTACGGAACACAAATTATAACATCTAGAAAATCTAATCATGAGTGATATCTTGATATACAGTGTTGACAGCGTTTGAAGATAGGTCTATTAGAATTCCTATATGTTCCCATTAGACATCGTGAGAAAGCAGAATGGGGTGCTCCGAGGAACTCACGAACTTCGAACGTGGTCAGGTGATTGGGTGTCACTTGTGTCAGAAGTCTGCACACCAGATTTCCAAACTCCTAAACACCCCTAGGTCCACTGTATCTGATGTAATAGTGAAGTGGAAACGTGAAGGGACACGTACAGCACAAAGGCGTACAGGCCGACCTCGTCTGTTGACTGACAGAGACCGCCGACAGTTGAAGAGGTTCGTAAAGTGTAATAGGCAGACATCTATCCAGACCATCACACAGGCATTCCAAACTGCATCAGGATCCACTCCTTTAGTAAGGGACATTAAAATACCGAAAAAATGTACTTTTACTGATGCTCTCAACAAGAGATTTCCTGGTTTTAAACGAGGAAAAAAATATTGGGAGGCAGAGGCAGAATATTTTATTTGTATGGCGGGTCAATTTGTATTCATAGGTAATAAAGGTAAGTAAAAGGTAATACTTGTAATAGAAATGATGCGTTTAATATTAAAACTAGGTCAGTTCATTTTCTAAGCTAAACTTTTTGAATTTTTCCCATGTTCTTGGTGTACTTTGTTATCTAATATAGAGGTTTTGATCAATACCGCTTCGTTCTATCTAAAACTAACTTCTCAAGTTTCCTAACTTCTCCGCCAGTAAAGTTTTGAATTACAGTGCTCAAGGAAGCCCTACATTGAACTCCTGCTTAGTCAAGTAGTTAACGCTCTGACTTTCTGTGCTTGCGGTTTCGAGTCCGATACCGGTGGGAGGTAACATGTTTTGGTGTTGATCTAGCATCGTGACGATACATATCAAACAAATGAAACTCAAGGGTAGAGAAATCAGCCAAGAGAGTCAGATAAAACAGCGATGGGAGTCGTTGCGGTGACCACAGGACATCCTACTTGAACGAGAAGCACCTGACAGACCAATGACTTTAGAGTAAACGAGCTATTTATTCAAGGTATTATTCTGTCATTTGCATCGTGGGACTGAAGGAAAGTGCAAACTATTGAGCAGAATGATCATGAGTAGGGCTGGAACATTATGGAATGAGAATGGTAGGTGCTGATAGAGGAAAATTTTTACAAGAGCGTGATAGGCAGGAATACTGGAGATTATGAGGAAAATCAAGAATGCGAGATTGTGCTTGTATATTAGTATGATGTTTAGTGGAGGTGTTTCTCTAAATTGACACCTTTTTTCTGTGTGTCCAAAATATTATTTTCAGAGCAACGGGCAGAGGGTGAGAGGTAAATTCCTCTCTCATCAAAATTTATCCCTGGGTTCTATGTTGATTGTGAGAGAAATTACGTTCCCGTTTTGTTCAGGGTATTTTTAAGCTATTGAATTTTGCGAATTTCGAAACTGTATTTCTTGGCAAAGAATCATCATTTACTTTTCGATTTTCACATTGCTTAATCTAAATATATCCTAAAAATCTTTAGAGATTGTACCTTTTACAATATCAAATAGTTTTATCGTGGTCTGAAGATAAACTACTTCGTAGAACTTGGTAAACCGTATTTTCTCCTTGAAGTAACAAACGTATAGCAACTGATAGTTTATTGCCTCCTCCTGTGGAACATTAATTTGACCACCAGTTGAAATGGTGCATAGTAATTGTATCAGACGGTTCTGTCATATATAGATATAGATCTCAGTAGAGATCTCGTATAGATGTTGTAAAATCATATAAGGTACCGGTATTACACTAGAAATTGCAATTTTTTAGATACTCTTCTGGTTATTCTAACGACGAAATGTCTAAGATTTGACTTTACTTTGCATTAGCTCTCAAATATTGTTTCGATTATATCATTGATTCTTAGATCGAAATTACAGTCCCGCATAGCAACTAACATATATATAAGTTTGTTTAGATGTGTACAATTTTACTCCCACCCATGTCATGAGAAGAGCATCATCCTACACTAACTTTCTTTGGATGACCTATTTAAGTGTCGGACACTAGACTGATATTGTTGATCTGCTGAAATTTAGTTAAATGTTCAAATACAGTAAAATCTGTCAATTTGGCCACCTGCTCACCTTGACCTGGTTTGTATTGTAACTGAATTTCCCCATAAGACATTAGCTACTTATTACATCGTAAGTTGGCCATATGTCTATCTTGGAAGTTGGCCGCATTGAAGTAATGTTTACCCTCTGAGGATAATGATAAATTTACCTACATATCTTGGCCACGCAAAATGCCGTTTTATTATTTTCCTTAATTATTTCGTATTCTCATATGAGATGCAGATGTTCTGTATTTATAACTAGATACAAAGAAGCATGGATTTCCACGATTTGTTCTTGGAGATCAATGGCCAGAACTCTACCTTAATAAAGAGGTGATGAAGGAAGATGTGAATAAGAAAAAGCACATACAGGAATTCAGGAAATGGTTGTACCAAATTCCACAGAAGTAAACCCCCAAGTTAAGCGGGTTTGCATATCCAGGCTCCTAACTATGAAAACATTTACGATCACTCCAATCCCAATCATTTTACAGATTCAACCTGTTGTATATAAGTTATTACGACGTAAAATTGAATGTAGTTTATACGAAAAAGACTTATGCATTGCAAGACCTGAACGCCAAAATGTTTACCACAAAATTATAGTCGTATCGACATAAAAGTGTAAAGCAGGACACCACTTTACACAAAGTCTAAAGAAGCTCAGTGAAGACGTACGAACTGGTCGAGCGGTTTGAGTCAATAGTCTATCAATCATAAGTTTGTGTGTTCAAACCCTGTAGGAAGTATTCATTTTTTTAAAGTTCAGAGGACTGAGAATATTTCTTTGAATAAATCTTTGGCAACTACTTTTCTCTCAAATTCGATTAGAAGGGAACATTATATGAATTGCAAATCTAAAATCCACAGCTAAAAACAAAATATTAAGTATGTTCAATATTTCATTATTATCCTTTGATTTGTAATGAAAAACTAATTATAGCATTGATGATTTCAGAAGATTCTCCCCGGTTAATGGTCAATATATGAATGAGAGAAAACTGATAAAATATTATTAGTCCACTTTGAGCATGATCGAAATTATGGCCACAAAGGAAGTAATTCGTGTCGACAGGGTCTCAAATTCTCCCGCAGGTCATGCCCTGAAATCATCACTTTTTCAAAGGTTTCCTTTAAAAATACCTAGGTAGAATGTTACATTTATTTCTCGTTCTATGTTTTGAAATGGCAAAATCATAATTTTAAAGAGAATTATAATATGAGAAACATAAAGATTTATAGAAGTAATGAAGTAAATATTATTATGTAAGTTATCGATTTCTAATCGGATTAAAACTAGAATATTTTTTGCATCGCACTTTAAAGTAAATCTTCTCTATATATAATTCTTACTGGAAAGCATGTTTTTGTATTCGTGTTCTTATCGTTCAAGCTTAAAGGAAATAATTGTAAAATGTGTATAACCGAGTAGAAAATAGAGACAAGTTACTCAGATACGTTCGGTGAATCAGTTAACTTAAAGAAAAGAAATAAAGTGTCAAAAGCATTTCTCTGTAAATTGTAAGGAACTCTTAAAGGTTAGTTCCAATCCCACCAAAGTAAGATTTTTCTTTTACCTGTTCTCGAAGTTTCTCTTTGTATTTCTATCGGATTCGAATAAATAGAACTTCGAATAGAGAGCACGTTGAATTCATTTATTGAGTAAGCCGGAAATTCTTATAAGATATGGTTATGATTGTATTATTATTATTATTATTATTATTATTATTATTATTATTATTATTATTATTATTATTATTATTATTATTATTATTATTATTAGTTAAAGTATGAAGTTTCAAATCAGACGATGCAGTATTTACGTAAACAAAATGATAATTTATTTGATAATATTCAGTATCCCATTATACATTTGCGTGGTTTTCCTTTTGGAAATGAAGTGTATACGACATTGAATAGTAAAAATATTACAATAAAAATATATTATTAAAAATATTGATTAAAAGATTGGAGTTAAACATGCTTTCCAGTAAGAATTATATAGAGGGAGGATTTACTTTAAAGTGCGGTGCAAACGTATATTCTAGTTTTAATCCGATTAGAAATCGATAACTTACATAATAATATATATGTCATTACTTCTATAAATCAATATGCTTATCGTATTATAATTATCTTTAAAATTATGATTTTGCCATTTCAAAACGTAGAACGAGAAATAAATGTAATATTCTACCTAGGTATTTGTTAAGGAAACCTTTGAAACAGTGATGATTTCAGGGCATGACCTGCGGGAGAATTTGAGATCCTGTCGACATAAATTTCCCCCTTTGTGGCCATAATTTCGATCATGCTCAAAGTGGACCAATAATGTTTTATCAGTTTTCTCTCATTCATATATTGACCATTAACCGGGGAGATTCTTCTGAAATCATCAATGCTTATAATTAGTTTTGATTACAAATCAAAGGATAATAATGAAATATTGAACATACTTAATATTTTGTTTTCAGCTGTGGATTTTAGATTTGCAATTCATATAATGTTCCCTTCTAATCGAATTTGAGAGAAAAGTAGTTGCCAAAGATTTATTCAAAGAAATATTCTCAGTCCTCTGAAAATAGGAACACACTTTAAAACAATGAATACTTCCTACAGGGTTTAAACACACAAACTTATGATTGATAGACTATTGACCCAAACCGCTTTTTTTCTTTTTTTTATTTCACATGAATGTTAATAGTATGTTGTATAACACAAAAAATCAGAAGTAAATCACTACAGAGAGAAATATAAAAAGACTACATTATTGTTGGACAAGCAAGATGCGTAAGAAATTTGCAAACTTTTTTGTCTCTATTTGAGGAGTTGCGTTAAACAAATGCAATCTCCGAGTTTGCAAGTACCAAATAAAATCCAAATATGACAACTTAGGAGGATATTGTAACATATAGTATATATAATGTCCACTCAACCAATTAATCGCATTTAGTTTGGTCTGCGCGTACCAGTGATAGTCTGGAATCGTAAGACGGAGGGAGAGGATGTAGATGGTGGCTGTCGACAAAGAGTCCCAGCATCCGACACAAGGCATCCCAAAGTTGTCGTGTGGAAATACAGGACGTGATGCGATGTAGTAAAATATCAAGCTGACTACATAAAGAACACTCCTCTTTAACTACACGATGGATAGCAAATAATTTCTCATTTGTAGGCAATAAGTCATAAATAAGGCAGTACCATGCACTTCTAACATCTTCTGTGAGTAACTCTGAATTAAAGTTTTTCCATATACGTGGCCAATTATACTGCGGAAATTTTTTACACACTATTGGACTAGTACTCGCATAATCTGGTTTTATTAACAGCGAATATAGTTGTTTGGAAGACAAATCACTGGGATTATCTTGAATACCACTGTAAGCCCAGTATTGAATCAGAGTACGTGTCTAATCTGGGATCAATTTATAAAAACAAATTAAAGGCGGATTATTCGGAAATATATTTTCTGCCCAAAAGTGGAACCACAGATACGTATGAGTCGTTTGGTCCATGTAATAGCAGTAGGTTGTTCGCATATACAGTGTCTGGCATTTTTTTTCTAATATTCACTAAATTGAATCCACCCGCAGAACATGGAAGATATAGAGTATTTCTATGAATTCGAAAGAACATGTTTGACCATATTAAAAAACCACATAAAGAATCAAGTTTTTTGCATACAATTCTGGTAACGGGTATATATGTGCGACATACCAAAGTTTGGAGTAAATATACGTATTCAGAAACCAAGTTTTCTGCAGTAAGTTCAGTCGACGATACTTATGTTCTTTAGTTAATAAGCGAATATATTGTACGATTGGATTCCATATTAATTTATAAGAGCACCATAAATCACAAGAGAAACGTATTTCCAATATTTTAACACTATCAGCTATAGTATACGTATCCATTAAAGGAAAATAGCCCAGGTGGGCATCCACATAATAAAACATAACCGTTGATTTCATATAATTAATCTCAGTTCCACTCACATTTTGGTAGTCGCGTAATACAACGACTCACCAAAGGTAGTCATCAACCTGGTTCGGCTAATAATATAAGTAGATTTCGAGTGGTAGTAATTGTTTACACATTAAAATATCTTCTGTGATTACATTTACTAGTATTCTTACCTTTTATATTGAAATCACAAAACGATGATACGTATTAAACAATTTTATTCGTTGATTTTCTTTGAACGAATATGCACATAGACTGTATTGCAATCGTACATGTTTGTTAGGTTTTTATCAACAACTACATAGCAACTAATTATACAATAATGTATATATCTTATATATTTTGAAAACATTCTTCTTTTGTTATTTTTAAATTAACATTATATTTGGTATAGTGCTTATGTAGAAGCACTTTCTGCCCAAAAATACAAGTAATTATCAATTTATACAAAGTATCTCGTTGTATAAAAATGTCGCCCGACGATGGGACTGAATATAAAAGTTACAAGGGAGCTTGCTTTTTATATTTAAGAACCACTGGTCCGTTTATAAGAACAATATTCCATAATTACGTCCTTTACATTTTGATCGACCCTCGCATATATATAACATTATTTATTTTCATTCATATAAATATATTTATAATAAATCTCATTTCATTATCATTTATCTTTTATTACATTAATATATATTTTTTTATTATTAAAACGTCGTCGGTTATTTATATAATTAATGAAGGATACGAATTCAAAATAGCAAGAAGCAATTACATTTTAAAATATGAGTCACCATGATCAAGGGCGCATTATATAGTAGTTACTTTAGATGATATTCTACAGTATGCATTGTATCAATTAGGCGTCAGAATATAGAAGAATCTTATTCAAATAACATATAAGATTGTGCATGAAGACAGTCGTTGAATAATTAGCTTAATAGAATGAATCATATACTTAACATAATCTTTTTGACAATTAAGTTTCAACATAAATCAAATATACTATAAATAACCTTTGCTTTTAATGAATCGAACTATAATTCTTCATATTAACAAGAAAGAATTAAAATCATTTGAAAATTGTCATTTGTTGGAACAAATGTGAAAAAAATATTTATGAGTTCATTAACTAATCCTATCAAGTATAATGCTTGTATATCGAAGTCATAAGAATTGTTTTCATTATTGATATTAACACATAGACTTAAAAATAAATATTCACAAGAATCTATAGCTGGTATGGGTTTAACCCTTACTTCATTAACTAGAGTCAGTTTAAATTTGTATTAGCATATGATTCTAATAAAGTACATTGTACTGCACTATCATGATTAGGTTCCGCAATATTTTGTACATGTATGGCGTCGTGATTCTGATTTTGATACGAAGTGCCATCTCTTGAACAACGATTATGTCTATACATAGAATTTGTAGCATTTCTAGAATTTCGCCATGTATTTCGATTGTTTTTATGTCTACTTCGGTTGAGTGATCTGACATAATTATTGTCACGATTGGTTAGGTTAGGTTGATTCCCAACATAGCTTTGCCTATTTTGCTCGTTCTGATTGCTTGAATTTACTCGGTTTAGGTTATGTTCCGTATCGTTCATACTACGGATATTTAGATTCCGAACAGGTACAAAATGATCTGAATTATTTTTACTTTTACCTATTCCTGCTTGTTGATTCAAAGCATGGTATTGAGTTTCATAACATTGAACAAGCATTAATAAATGGTTAAAACTCATACACTGGGTAGAAAACAAGATCTGTTGTAGTTTAAATGGTAGCAAATTTCGAATTGAGGCTATGATTCTAGATTCCGATTGCAATGGATTTACAACTTTTAATTCGTTGTATGTATTTACAACAAACTCGACAACAGATTTGTGCAAACGAGGATTGAAATGTTGGTTTCTAATCGTGGCATCTCTATTTGCAAGCAAAAAGTCATTTTCGTAATTTGCGATTAGCGCTGCTTTGAATTCCTCATACGTACTAACGTGATCTCGTACTGCTTTAAACCATAAAGAACATGGTGGGAGTAATAAATGAGGGATTAGTTTCATATATTGTGATCTATCTATACACATTATATTGCACTCGTCCTGAAATTTTTCTAGGAAAGAAGTAGCACTCTCATTACATTTACCACTGAACTTACTCATAGCACGTATTTCACTCATCTTTAGGCTTAACTTTACCTTCCTTTTATCATTCCGTGTTCTTGTTGTGTGACAATTCCTACCTATGGCGTGATGTGTAGTTGCACCATTTCTTTTCCGCCCATCTGTACTCCTCGGATGAATTTCTTCCAAAATAATGTCCTCATCAGATACGGGTGAAGGCGAAGTCATCTCTTGTGAACAAGGGAATTCTACACGATCATTATCCATGTTGTTGTGGTATGTGTTGTCCTTGATCTGTATTGTCCTGATTTTCTCTTGTAAGGTAGCTATCAACTGTGTATTCACACGTATCTGGTTGGAGTTATCCGTGACCTGAATCTTTTGTTGCTGTACAGAAGATTCTATTACTTCCAAATCCCTTTTTACACCACTGACTTCTTGGATTAGATGGTTTTGATTATCCTGGCAATCCTAAGATATTCTTTTTAATTTTTCATCAAACTGCGAAGTGATGTCATTCATTGCCTGGATAATAAATTGTTTCGTCTCATCTGACTTCTGCTCCAATCGTCTGTTGGATTCCTCGGACTTCTGCTCCATCGTCTGCTTTAATTCTTCATATTGTCTGTTGGATTCCTCGGACTTCTGCTCTATCATCCGCTTTAATTCTTCATATTGTCTGTTGGATTCCTGCTTCATGGCTTCCATATCGTCTTTTCGGCTTTGTTCTTGCCGCTGTAAGACTAGTAAAATTCGGTCTTCTAATGTCATTCCTGGTGCTGCACTTTGTTCACCGTTATTACTATCACTGGTTCCTTTCTCCATTGCCTCACCGTTCATTTCTCTTGTGATTATTCTACCACTTCTAAGTCTTGTCAAGTTCGTAGTCATTAACCTTATTACAGAAGTAAATTCACCCTTACTTTACTTCGGGATATGAATTTACAAGAATCCCGGGTTTCGGCACCAAAATTTTTACAACGACTCACCAAAGGTAGTCATCAACCTGGTTCGGCTAATAATATAAGTAGATTTCGAGTGGTAGTAATTGTTTACACATTAAAATATCTTCTGTGATTACATTTACTAGTATTCTCACCTTTTATATTGAAATCACAAAACGATGATACGTATTAAACAATTTTATTCGTTGATTTTCTTTGAACGAATATGCACATAGACTGTATTGCAATCGTACAAGTTTGTTAGGTTTTTACCAACAACTACATAGCAACTAATTATACAATAATGTATATATCTTATATATTTTGAAAACATTCTTCTTTTGTTATTTTTAAATTAACATTATATTTGGTATAGTGCTTATGTAGAAGCACTTTCTGCCCAAAAATACAAGTAATTATCAATTTATACAAAGTATCTCGTTGTAGTAAACAGTCTTGAAGATAACAAAATTGCATCGGTGGCGCGCCCATTAAACTCACATCATCGGCAAAAGCTTGCATATTGAGTACTTGAAAATCATGGAACTGAGGTTCATGGAGTTGCATCAGTTTTCGTAGTAAAACGTCTATAGCAAGACAATACAATCCCATAGATAACGGAGATCCTTGTTGGATGCCACAATTAATATTGAGCGGGGAGGTGAGATGCCCATTTATTTGAACTTTTGCTGTAGCATGTGTATACATTGACTGTACAACCTGGACAAATGAATCAGGAAAGCCATATGCACGAAGGACCGCAAATAAGTAGTCATGATATAGACAATCAAAAGCCTGTTTAAAATCAACGGATAAGATAAAAGCAGGATTCTGTTTAAACGTATAGTATGCTGAGATATCACGAATTTTACTAAGCGCTGCAAAACATTATACTTCGGATTTAGTGCGGCTTGGTAGTCACTAATAAGCAAAGGGTAGATCGCTTTAAGGTGATTATCAAGAACTTTTTGGAATATTTTGATATATGTGTTAAGTAGCGTGATAGGACGATAATCATAAACAGTAACTGCTTTCCCTTTCTTTGGAATTAGTATTATTATTCCTGGATTATCGTGGATGTTACGTTGACGGAGTATTTCATTATATAATTCGCATAAATATCCTGTAAAATCCCCCAATATTGCTTGTAAAGTTCATAAGGGATGCCATCAGACCCTGCGCATTTTCGATCTTTGCAAGTTTAAAGCACACAATAAATCTCTTCTTCCTGTATAGGTGCCATAAGGGTAGTAATAAATGTGCAGGTACTTGAGGGAGTGACACTTGTAAATATTCACTAATAGTGCGCTGATCCTTGGTAATTGTTCCATACATGTCACTAAAATGATTAAAAATAGTCTGATGAATACGATGAGTGTCTGTGAATAGCCTACCATTTTCTGTCTGAAGAGAGTTCACATATTGAAAAAATCGCTGTTTTAGGTGACGCACATAATGGTAAAAAGACGGTTGATCATTGGGAATTACATCACTCGTGTCCAGTGTGACATTATTTCTGAAGTAATTGTGATTGTACACTGAGAATGCGTGCTTTAATATGATTGATCTGTTGACGATTGGTAGAGCTACTAGGATGATTCCAGAAGTCATTTAAAACACGATAATAATATTCCAGTGTATTGTGTATATCCTGCTTTCGTTCGCGATCTTTAGACCTGAAAAAACACCTATTTTCGGTTTAACATAACAATTCAACCATTGAATGATATTTGAAAAATATTTTCTTCGATTATGCCAATTAGTGCGTGGAGTTAGCGTAAAAATATTTCACTTCCGGCTACCAGTCTGCAATTTTACACAGTTCTTATATGTATACCAAAGGACAAGAATCAGCCGGGAGACACTTGATCTGACGTCCGAAACTCATGCGATGACGTCATCAAAATGGCGGACAGCTCGATTCAAAAAATAAGCCGTATCTTTGTTATTTATGGACCGATTTTCTTCAAACTTGGCTCATTTTAAAGGAAATTAAATTTGCAATAAAACATGTCACCAAAATATTTCCTCTAAAATTAACCGTTTCGGAGTTATTTAAGAATTTGATAAACTAATGAGTATTTATTGAAGAAAAATACAAAATAACTCCGAAACCCTTAGTTTTAGACCAAGCACTTAGGTAACGTGTTATATTGTTAATTTCATTACCTTTAAAATGAGCTATTAACGAAGAAAATCGGTCCATAAATAACTGAGATATCACATATAAACGTATTAATTACATTATTAAAATGGCGGTCACGACTTCTAACAGATAGCGACAAATTCAGCCAAAATACTTCACTTCCATATACCAGTCCCAAATTTTACACAGTATTTATATACATAATAAATAATTTTAAAATACCTGGGAGACACTTGATTTAACACGCTGAACTCCTATGTTGACGTCATCAAAATGGCCTCTGGTTTAAAAACATAGGTTTGCTCAAATACACTTCGTTACCAATCATTTGATTGAGTCTTCCAATTTTTCCATTTGAAAGAGCGTGAAATGAGCTACAAAAATTTTATTCGATTTTAAATGGTTTATGGCGATGACAACGTGGAAGTGGATGAAAAGGGAAAAAAATAAATGAAATCTTTAGTTTTACGTCCCATGATTATGCCGGTTAGGCTAAAGGAGACGGTGATGATGAGAAATGAATGAAATGGTGGAATGAAGACAGTGGGAGGAAACAGGAGAACCCCGAGAAAACCCACGAGCACGGTGTTTGTCCACCACAAAGTCCACACGGCGCGAGCTGGGATCGAACCAGGGACTCCAAGCACCGGAGGTGAACGCTCTACCACTGAGTTTTCATAAGAAATTGGAGAATCATGTTTCTGCCCTTGTTGAAGTGTTTGAATCACACGGCAACCCATTCAAAGATGATGAGTTAACTACAGTCAACAGCAGTAGAATCATTCTCTCAGAACAAAATGCGATGAGCGTCATGTCGGCAAATGCTACAGGGGAAAACCAAATTGATACGTTTGTCGAAGATCGGTTGTGCCTTAGAAAAGTTTCCATCCATGAAGTCATCAAAAGAAACAACCTTCCCTTGATGAGTGCTAAGAAAGTTACAGTTAAGTTTGAAGACAAGCAGAAAATAGTAGACCTGAGAAAAGACAGTATTCTTTTTGCCAAGTTGTACGTTGCTAGTCAATCAAGGGGAATTGACGTCAAAAAGTTCTTTACCCATGAAAATAACTCATGTCCACCTTCCATATCCGTCCGCGGTAAGCTCAGAAAACCAATAAAAAATCCGACGTGGTGTCCTGTATCGTCGAGTCAAGTGGAGTTCGGGTGACCACTGTTCATGAGCCCGAAGTTTTTTTGCTCATAATCGATGCAGCAGCCTTGATCCATATGCTTGTCTCTAAATCCAGCCGGACATTTCAAGAGTACTGCAACCAGATTTTTAAACCATACATTCTAATGAGATTAAGATCTGTGGAAAGAGTTGACCTAGTTTTTGACCGCTACCTAGAAGGAAGCCTAAAAACTGACGTAAGACAGTCGAAAGGGCTGGCCTCAGAATAAATGTAAAATCTAATGTTGTCATCCCCAAATCTTTCAGTAAGTTCCTTGCTCACAGTAAAAACAAAGAAGAACTCTGAATTTTTAGCTGAAAACCTGGTCAAAATGGATCTCCCCGCCGGGAAAAAAGTCATTTGCACCTACAGAGACACGGTAATTGGATTGCAAATGGAGGCGACATTTGAAGATATATCTTCCGAATTCCATGAAGAAGCCGATGGCCTTCTACTTCATGTATGGCATGCCATGATATACTCGGGTTGTTCTAAGGTCATGGTGAAAAATGTTGATAGTGACGTGGTAGTAATTGCTATATATGCCTTTTCTAGACTCAATATACTGAAAGAATTTTGGATGGAATACGGCAGTGGAAAGCACCTCCAATATTTTCCGATTCACAAGTTCCACGAGGAGTTCCAGATCTCGTCTTTCTTCCATGCATTTACGGGGGCTGACACTGTGTCAAGTTTTGGAAGTATTAGTAAAACCACTGCGTGGATAACTTTCCGAGACGTAGACAAAGCTTTTTCGGCATATTCTCAAGTTCTGGACAACATCTCTGAAGATGACGACACGTTTTTACTCATTCAACGCTTTGTAGTTCTTATGTGCCATTCACCAAGTTCTGCTGAGACCGTCAATGAGGCCAGGCGGATTCTCTTTACCCAGCAAAACAGACCCATTGAAAATATTCCACCAACCAGCAACGCTCTGTTGCAACACGTGAAGAGGGCCATCCTACAATGTTCTTTGTGGACAAACTGTCTTCAACGGAACAGTCAACGCTTGGATCCTTGTGAGTGGGGATGGAAGAAGACCACAGATGACTACGAGCCCCTCTGGTCGACAAGCCCAAACTTCACCATGTAAAAGCTAAAATAGTTAATAGCATGCAAGTGCAAACAGATTTGCACGCGCTGTCCATGTGTAAAAATGCACGAACTTTGCACTTTAGTTTGTAGTTGTGAGGGTCAATGCAGAAATTAAGTTTAATCTTACAAACTTGTCACTTTGTTTACAGTTTATTTTGTTTTCAATAGTTGTGCCTTCCGCGTTAATAGTCCATAGGGACTGTATATGTTTTCATTGTGAGAAACTGTTGAAAATATCTGTTACCCTTCCTAAAAAAGAAATGTTTTTCTTTTTTTCATTTTCGCCAATCAGTAGAAAGAGGGTATTGAATCCACTAAAAGATGTAAATAACTATTTTTATTTTCATGTTCACTCTTTTGTGGTATAATTTATAATTAAAGATGAATCACTCATAAAAAAATATACAGGCATGCAAGATTGCAATTGATGTAATGTATATTTACTTGAGTTAACGCCTCTTGTAATAAGAGAAACGTTTTAGCAAACCTGTGTTTTTAATCCCGGCGACCATTTTGATGACGTCAACATAGGAGTTCAGCGTGTTAAATCAAGTGTCTCCCAGGTATTTTAAAATTATTTATTATGTATAAATACTGTGTAAAATTTGGGACTGGTATATGGAAGTGAAGTATTTTGGCTGAATTTATCGCTATCTATTAGAAGTTGTGACCGCAATTTTAATAATGTAATTAACACGTTTATATGTGATATCTCAGTTATTTATGGACCGATTTTCTTCGTTAATAGCTCATTTTAAAGGTAATACAATTAGCAATATAACACGTTACCTAAGTGTTTCGTCTAAAACTAAGGGTTTCGGAGTTATTTTGTATTTTTCTTCAATAAATACTCATTAGTTTATTAAATTCTTAAACAACTCCGAAACGGTTAATTTTAGAGGAAATATTTTGGTGACATGTTTTATTGCAAATTTAATTTCCTTTAAAATGAGCCAAGTTTGAAGAAAATCGGTCCATAAATAACGAATATACGGCTTATTTTTTGAATCGAGCTGTCCGCCATTTTGATGACGTCATCACATGAGTTCCGGACGTCAGATCAAGTGTCTCCCGGCGGATTCTTGTCCTTTGGTATACATATAAGAACTGTGTAAAATTGCAGACTGGTAGCCGGAAGTGAAATATTTTGGTAGTTTCTGACACTAACTCCATGAACAACAACGCATATGAAAATCTGTACGCACATCACTATGTTGTAAAAGGGTAGTGTTTAATTTCCAATAGCTTGATCCGTATGTTGGTCTAATATACTTCTGAAATTTTATAGTACAATAAAGGGCAGCATGATCACTGAACGGTGGAACAAGAATATCAATTTCGATGACCTTATATATGTGTGTATCCGTGGTATAGAACCTATCGAGTCTGGACATCATTCCCTAATTTTTGTACCTGAAATTAGGGAACTGCCAATGGAACCACCATACATCTTGAAGCGATAAAGATTTCACAAAATTCTGAAATGCCATGCTAGGACAGAAGTGAGAAGTCGTGCCCCGTTGTTGTTCCAACGTGTTTAGGTCACCACCCACAAGAACGGAACTAGAATCTGCCGGTAATAGGGACAATATATCTTCATTATAAAAACGTTCACGTTCAGCACGTTTGTTATTGCCTGATGGACCATACAGATTTAACACATAGATGCCATCAGTGTAAACACTGATACCACGTCCCGATGGAATTCGTTTCACTTGAGAGTAGGCAATACCGTCTTTCACTAGGATCTCAGTTCCACGGGCATTGGTGCCTACATTTACAATCGCACTGTATGTGGGAAGAAAACTGAAGTCAGAAAAACTGACTTCTTGCAGTAAAACGTATTCAAAATTATGTTGTTGAATAAATAGTTTAAGGTTCTGCTTATAACGGTCAGACTTTATACCATTTATATTTAAAGAACAACATTTTCTTGCATTGTTTGAAGGAAAGGGGGAGGGTCTGATATCACAGCAGGATTGAACTGCGGAACCTCACATCGGATGTAAACTTCGGTAGAACATATCATAATTGACCTTATCGGAACGTAATTCCCTCCGAATCGACATAACAGAAAAAAACAATAATAGTAAATACAAGATAGAAAGAAAACACTGCTTCACAGAAATGCATTCCATGGTTGTAAAGAAAAAGATGGTCGCAAAACACCTCTAACAGACACGCACAAAAGGGGAGGGAAACACTCCAAAGCTGGTTACGTAACAGACTGCTTCGTTGCTTGGACTTGTTGTTTATCACCTGATGAAATCTCCTGGTTTTCCAAGCTTGGTTCAACGTCGTATTCTGAGTCAATGACTCGATTTCACTTCCACTGTCTGTAACTGTACGGCTGTCCTTGGACAACACTTTCCTCTTCTTCCTTAAAGAACGTCTAGGTCGTTGAACTCAGCTTCGATTGTTTTTCGGAACGAGGGGAGGTATCATTAATATCAAGGGAAGCCGAAGTAGATTTTTGATTCTTCGTATTTTGGAGTGACATGGCATATGTATTTTCAGTAAGTGATAAGGCATCCTTCGGTTCAATATCTGATGTATGCACTAAAGGGTCTGGGTTCGAAGCTAACAACAAAGGTTCTGGGGAAGTTTCTTCACATGATGGCGGTTTGAAAACAGGAAAGGCATTAAGATCGGCAATTGCAGCCAGGATACTATGAGAGTCATGATTGGTAGATGTAGAAGGAGGAAAATGGTTAGAAGACTGTCCTAAAGCGTGCATGCGTTCCTATTTTTCGTTGTGTCGGTAATCCGTCAGTGGATAAATCAGTCATTTGTAAAGCACTCGGTCGAGAATCTCGTCGAGGTGAAGCACGGGATGGTACTTTACACTGAGAGAGTACATGATCAGTCCCCAGACATCGAAAACACGTTTTAGGTTTATTAGAGTAAGCAACGTATGCAGAGTATGACATCACTTTAAGTTTTGAAGGAATTGTTTTTTCTAGAATCATATATACAGAGCGGATCCCATTCAAAATGGCATATTCATAAGTAGCACTGCACTTTTCGTTAATAATTTGCTTGATTTCACCATATTCACTCAACACATCATGAAGAAAACTATTGTCTACTTCAAGAGGCAAATCAAATACCCGAACTTTGATGTAATTGAGTTCAGCATTCGAAATACGAACAGTGCTGCGTACTCCATTTGAATGAAAATAGGGAACAGTTTCAGGTAACTGAGTCAACACTTCATTAAATACAATGTCATTTTCAAATTTCACATACAAAGCAAAGTCCTCATTGTACAGCTGTAAAGCGACTGCTTGGTTCATAACATCACTGCAGTTTTCAGATAATCAATTATGTATGTCACTCGGACTAGGTTTTATATATCGCATAGAGCGGTCGAATTCAAACTTCACAGTGTTTTTACGAATTGAAAGCATGTCTTTTTCCAATAATCACAATCCACAAAAAAAAAAAAATGCTTGTAAAGTACACAAGCGTTAGTCCCTTATCGTAATAGCACAGGAGCAGGTCGAAAGCACTTCCACACCTTTCGACGTCCACCGGTGAACTCCACTGGACCAGTTCGTACCAGGGGCGTCATTTCAGACTTCACTTGAGGGGGGCAAGAGCACCATCGACATTAGATTTTCACGTTTTGTACTAGTAGACATCGATTAAAGTATATCATGTATTCTTCAAACCCTTGGGGGGGCAATTGCCCCCTCCTGCCCTCCCTAAATGACGCCCCTGGTTCGTACGTCTTCACTGAGCTTGTTTAGACTTTGTGTAAAGTGGTTTTCTGCTCCACACTTTTTTTTTATGTCGATACGACTATAAGTTTGTGGTAAATATTTGGGTGTTACAGGTCTTGCAATGCATAAAAGTCTTTTTCGTATAAACTACATTCAATTTTACGTCGTAATAACTTATATACAACAGGCTGAATCTGTGAAATGATTGGGGTTGGATTAATCGTAATTGTTTTCATAGTTAGGAACCTGGATATGTAAACCCGCTTAACGTGGGGATTTACTTCTATGAAATTTGGTACGTATTTGTTAACCTTGTTTGTTTTGCTAAAACCATTAACTATATCGGCTTCTTTCGTCAGTGGGGAGCTTTAGTAATGCCTGAAAATCTCAAGGTTAAAGATAACCATCTCAATTGTCAACTATTGGCACCTGACGGCTTGTCGAAAAGTAGATAGGCTTTTGAGATATGATTTCCTCAAGATTTTCTCTAAACATCTTTTGCTCCGAGGAAAACACTTGTAGCTCAGTAACAAGAGGTAGTTAACTACAAAATTAAAATCTACATATGTGTCAAAAAGAATTTAAAAAATACTTCTAGAATTACCCATCGTGAATAACTTTGTTATTAATAACTGATTCGCTATTTTTCAAAAGGTATCTACAGAAAATATTTGTCACTATTTAATTGGTTCAGATGAAAATTTCTTACTTTACAGACAGCAAAAGACCGTTTTCCGATTTCGGTATGTGTATGTGTTCAGTGATCTCTACATTCAGTGAAAGGGGGCGTGTTGAGTTAATGAATTCATAAGGATTCAAACATGGAAAGTTGAATGAATTTTGCATAAAGAAGAAAAAGGAAGTGTTAGATTTGATATATAAAGGTTTGAGTCAACGCTCAATATCTGTAGAATTTGGGGTATCAAAATTACGGCAGGGAACATTGGTAAACACAAGGACTGAATTATTAAGCCCTACGAGGAAAACTATTCTAAAAACACATCAATCACACTTCCTTTCTGTAAGTTAGCCATCTGTCTAAGTTGGTCACTTTCCAATAGAACCGATGGTGTTCAAAATAGATAGATTTCACTGTATAGCCATTCTGTTTAAAGTAATCCGTCTTCTACAGAGTCAAAATTATTGAGAATGGATATACTAAACTTGTAATATAATTTCAACATGCTAATATTTAAATTTTGATTTTAGAAGCAACATTGTGCTTTCGTGTTATTATAAAATCTAAGTCGAAATGAATAACAGACAATTAATCCTCTAGAAAAAATGAAAAGGAACATCTTGAATTGCGGTATGTACTTTATTGAGAAATCAGTAATTGAAGCCTGGATTACTTTAGATAAGCCGAGTTTTAACGAAACGTTCTCCAAATTCATACTCCACGTTAGATTTCTGCTAGGTGCTGATACAGTAATTGTGAAGAATTGTCCACACCTCTCGCTTACATATTGATCACTTTCAAGCTGTTTCGACGTTGATGCCAGTTGCTGAGAGGAGAATTGTCGTCACCATAATTTTATTAACGTCAGCAGTTTGTTTCTTTTTGACTAAAGCTATTTCGCAAAAGGTTGTACATTTTGATGGATTTCAAAATTATAAGGAGATCCGAAGATGTTAGCTATATTGTATAGCATATTAATTGGAGACTTGTATTAATGTTGAGGCCATAAATTCCGTATTGGGTTGCTGAGGACTTGTCTGGAGAAGAAATTCACTTTGGTACATGTAAAGCTTCTGAGATTGCCAAAAAAGGACATATGCATAGTATGAGCTATTGTAACAGTTTCTTCTGACATTAAGGTAAAACCTTTTGTATTTTACTAAATGATTTTAGGATTTGGAGAAATGTCGCATTCTTGTCAACATAAAATTGTTTACTTTGTGTGACGTAACATTGAGTAACATGGAGTCGTAAATTTTAGCGTAGACCAATCCCTACAGGGACACTCCACGATATGATATAATCGGTATATGGTCACTATATTTTCGTTCTCGTTACGTCCATGATTAATCTCATATACGCAATGACATCTTGAAATTTTAAAATATGCACCACTAAATTATTTGCCTTTATTTGCATTGACTTTAATAGCTGTTAACTTACCATTCATTATTCATTTTCTACATCCCTTAATTTTAACGTCAGAAAGATCAGATATCTTTACTATATAAGGTGAATGGCAAGTCCTTTGATTACTTTAGATTTTATCCTCTCTAACAGTTTTCTAAAGAAAGTGTGATATGTTAAAGCCACGCTTTTTCTGTACAAAATATACACAGTGTATGCTCACTTGTAACAATATGTAGTGTACAGCCAGGCTAAAATACATTCCAGTAAAATGGGTAAGACTAATATGACAGTAAGTGCTTTTTAAGTGTAGTACAGGGTGTAAATTAAGCAATCGTACGGAAGAAACACTTCTTACTAGTACTTACTGTCATTATTATTCCGTACAGAGGTTAAGTCTGTTCAAAGAATGTTATGAACACGCAGCTAGTAATATGGTGCACCAAACGCTAATTTTCTGTGAGTGCTAGAGATGCAAAAAAGCCGGCTTTTTTGAATCGATGGTTTTTTTCACATAAAAAGCCGGCTTTTTTGGGGAAAAAACGAGAATTTTGGAAATTTTGGCTTTTTTCAACTTCATGATTTTTCTATCTAAATAGCTTTCTTATAGTATATTCTATAGTTAGATAAGAATTCCATGACCTGAATGTGATATTTCGCTCTGAAATTCACCATCAAGATGGATGGAGCACATGTTTTACGAATTAAAGCTAACATGAAGAATGTAGTATTTGAGGGTAATTTTAGAGACTATTTAACTTTATTTTAACTTTTGAGTTATCGACATCTTTTTTCTTCTCTAGTTTGTCATCCGTGTTTCATTTCTAAGAGCTTTTAGTACTCTAGCTTCTAGCGCAAAAGTTAAACTTGCCCGTAGTAGGAATATTGGATTTTGTGCTCAAAAGTAGGAGAGGTATTAGAACAATGGATTGCCGACAAACACCATTGTAATCGTAGCAGATGCTTCTTTTGGAGCTGTCACGTATTTTCATCATTGTGTCAATTAAAAAAAGAACAAGCTGTCAATTTAATGTGAGATATGGATGTTGCACAATACTTTAACCATGGGAGGTGAGAAAGACATGTCAAATAAGTTAGTTTCATGTATTTAGAAACATGGGAAACTCTGGATAAACAACAAATGTTAAAAGATATTGACTGTCTAAGATGTAAGGCGTAGGAGGGAGGGAGCCCTTTGATGGGTGAAGAGAAACGAACGTAACATAGACACCTGCTTGTATGTGTGTGTTCCAGAATGCTGGAGTTGGGGGGAGCGAACTGTGCTCTGGACATTGCTTAATTGGGGGGACTGTGATTTTTACTGCATGGAAACTGAAAAATATGTGAAAAAGAAAGAAATAGGAATCATTATTCTAACGACAGAGAATGTAAGAATGAGATAGGTACGTGTCACTTTTTAAAAGTTAATGTATTGCCCCATATTGAGGGAACCGCACATAAGATGGAGGGGTGAAGTGTGTTTTTTGTTTTGTGAGCAAAGGACCACTTTAAACCGGCGTGCGACTTGTTACGCATTTTGTTAAGACCTTGCCATATACGTAGAGGGGAGAGAAAGGGTGGCCCTTCCTACCTGACTTGCAAAGAGGAAAAAAAAAAACTGAATGAATTGTGTACGCAAGACAACTTTCACTATTGTGCTTTTTGGAAGAAGTCTTCAAACAAGATTTCTTTAGGTATTTTCACATAAATGATTTTATCCTTTTAAAAACTAGAGTAATGAATTAATTATTTATGAATATTAATGAAATGATAATGAATATTAATGAGATGGTAATGAATATTAATGAGGGGGTATTTTATGTACTGATATTGTATTTTCAGTAGCTGATATGTGATTTTAGCATAGAATATCATGTTTTGGATATTGTATGGGTCTAATGGTGTACGAAGCTTAGACGAATGACAAATTGCATGTATATATGATTACTTTGTAAGTGGGGTACATGTATGTGTAGCTGATATGTGATTTTAATATAGAATATCATTTTTTGGATATTGTATGGGTCTAAGGGTGTACGAAGCTTAGACGAATGACAAATTGCATGTATATATGATTACTTTGTAAGTGGGGTACATGTATGTGTAGCTGATATGTGATTTTAATATAGAATATCATTTTTTGCATATAGTATGGGTCTAATGGTGTACGAAGCTTAGAGGAATGACAAATTGCATGTATATATGATTAGTTTGTAAGTGGGGTACATGTATGTGTAGCTGATATGTGATTTTAGCATAGAATATTGTCTTTTGGATATTGTATGGGTCTAATGGTGTACGAAGCTTAGACGAATGACAAATTGCATGTATATGTGATTAGTTTGTAAGTGGGTACATGTATGTGTAGGTGATATGGGATTTTAGCATAGAATATCATGTTTTGGATACTGTATGGGTCTAATGGTGTACGAAGCTTAGACGAATGACAAATTGCATGTATATATGATTAGTTTGTAAGTAGGTAGATGTATGTATGTAAGTATATTGGTTTTTGATATCGGGACAGGAATATATGTATCATATTGTAGACATATTATCTTTCGTTTGCATGTAAGTGTTTTAAGCATGTGTTGTTGGTTGCGTAGCTTTAGGGGCTATACTAGGCTGGATGCAAACACCTGAAGTGTTTCTATTGTAGGGTTATATATATTGTAGAGTTGTATATGTTGTTGTGATGATATGTTATGTGAATGCAAACACATGAACTGATTATATTGTAGCCTTATAATTTGATTGCTTATGTATATAGATTACCTTGAATACCATGTTAGAATGTATATATTGTGGTTTTTTTTACGTACGCAGATACTTGTTAGACATGTTGTAGTGGTATTTGAAGCACAAAGGATATCACTATGTTATAACCCATTTACATATAGATATCTTTTCACTACAGTATTCTAATGTCTTATATTGATACCTTTACTTACTTCTAAGATGCTTGTTTACCTTATAGAAGACATTATGACATCAACATGGTTTCCAACTTGGAATCATTTATTGTATGAACATAAAATACGTATAAATAACCTTATATGAAGCATAGGTATTCTTTCTTTATCTTATATAGAATGCAGATACTTCGTATTATATGAATATTTGTTTGGAGAAATAAAACATATTATTATAAATTGTAACGCTTTATTGTATTTATATACTCTACAATATTGTATTTTGCAATATTGGCATATTGATATACATATATAGATATATTTAAATAAGATATTTACTATACTTAGAATATTCTTAATAACTTATTGACATATTTACATTATATATACGTACAAGTACCAACAGATAGGAAAAACTTATGGACATATTTGATGATATTATGACCATGTTATGACATTATAGTACCTTTAGACAGTTTACTATTTACATATATACAGAATACCATTCATTTCACGCACTTAATACTTTGATAACCATATGGCAATGTTCTATAGTCAGTAATACTGTTATGATTTAATCGTCGTCTTTTATTTTGAACTTTTTGATGTGTTTTAGTTTCAGACTTGGATACGATGACAAACCCAGGCTTACGAACAATTCTTCCTGGATTGTGTAACTGTTTTTTCTCAGCTTTATCCCGAACTAGTTGATAAAAATGATCAAAGTTAATTTCTTGTCGTGTACGATGATTTAAAGTTATTCCTCTAATTTTAAATACATAATCTACTTTACCTGTTTGAACTTCTTTCATTCTATAGGCATAATTTTTTGGCCCTAAGCCTATAAATGCATCAATTTCCCACCCATCAGGAACTTCATTAGTTAACTGACCTAAATAGGAACCCAAAGAAAGTGGAGGCTTTTCATTACGTTGCTGCACAAACATAATACTATCAGTGTCGCAGTACAATACACGCTCAGGATGTATAGCTGTTAGTAACTCGTAAAGTTTTAGACGCGCCCACGATGTGATGAAGGCTGCAAGGACAACATTGGAAAATTTCCATGGCTTGTTTTTGTTTTCAATGTTCTTATATGATACAATGAGATGGCGCTCTCCAATAGGCAATACAGTTTGTACCTCATATTGTGGTGCCCATAGATAACTTAAAAATTTTTCTGGTGTATATACAATTACAGATTGAGATAAATCTGTTCTTTGTCCCCATTTTCCATACAAGGAATTGAGAAATATTTTGGAAATATATCTTAGACCAGGATTTGATTCAATGTTATTTTCCGTTAACTGAATGCATTCATGTTCATAATAGTCTGTAATATATTTTTCTTGATCTTGTTTAGTTTTGCACCAGCTAGGAAATCCTGAAGACTCCTGCTTCATTTTTAAGAAGGAATTGACATAATCTTTAAACAGATTATTTTGTGAATCGGATAATTTGAATTCCCAAATCTCGATAATTTGTAGAATTTTGTATCCGAGATTTAAAGCCATATGAAGTTCAGGAGTACAGTATGTACCAGTAAGGACACGCTCGGCATCATTATGGATGCAATTGTTCTCACTTTGTTCCATACACGTACGACATAACCCAAACAAAAGGCGATCATTACATGTATATGGTAAAATTGGAAAATATAAGTCTTTGGGAGGTAAGATACTACATTTCACTAATCCATGAATACTTTGCACTTGTGGAAAGTCAGGCCCCTTGTATATTATAGGTTTACCTATAGGCAATGGCTTACGTGCCATTACCCACGGATAAAGACTGGTAATATCATAATATGCCACAAACTCTTCGCTGGTACATTCGTACAAGGCATTAAAACATTCTGTACGTCCCCCATGAAAACTATCTTTAGGTACCAGATGGTTGACAAGATCATGACACTGTGTTTGAATAAACTGTTGTAATTTTTTTATCATTTTTTACCATGAGGTCCCATTCACATTCCCACATTTCAATGACATTAAGATTTAATTTTTTAAGAAATGCTATTTTTGTGGTGGTGTTTTCATACCGATCTTGTACTGATGTACCTTGCTTAGAGGATGAATCTAGGGACACGTGTCGTAGTGTAGGATAACAGTTTAAACACCCGTGATAGTAACATCCATGAAATTCGTAAACTGTATTTGTTTCAGTTTCAAATCCATCAACCTTATACCTCCCAAATCGTTTTTCCAAACCATTTCCAGAATGAAGAATTTTATTACCAGTAGTACGTTCTAAGTATCGCAGCCAGTACATTGCCTTCAGACTTTGACGATCACGATGGTCAAACCCATAAGGTGGAATAATTGGAATAATTTCTTTGGGTAAATATAAGGTACGATATGTTAGTATTGCCAAACTAGCAATAGTTGGTGCAGCGATAAAACATTGGATACCATTTGTTTTGTCTTCAATTAAGTTTGAAAATTTAATGACAGCCTCTGCTAAAATTTTAACATCATTCCGACAATATTCAATCATTTCCTTTTGGAGATTATACTCCTCATTACTTGCAACACGTTCTTTGTGCCATATGATAAGTTGCTCTCGATCTTCAGTGCTCCTTGAATCAGCATCAAAATATTTTAGATCAGGAATTTTGCCTATATAATTTTGGTTTTCTAATGTATTAAACAAGTACGGAAAATCTCCTTTTCGTAAATTTGCAGAAAGACCTAACGTCTTAGGTAATTTAGATAATTTAACTCCCATATACAAATATGTGTCACGAAAGTAAATCTTTTGTCCTAAACGCATTTCAATAATTTTTTGCCCTGACATTATTACTTCAGGTGTAAAATGATGGTTTATGATCAAAGTTTTAGCACAGAATTGCATATCATAATTACTGCCATTATGGGAAAGCACAGTGATTTTTTTAAACATTGGTCGAGTTATTAATACATGATTAACAAATTCTTCAATGTTGTGAAAATCAAACGAACGGAATCCATTTTTATCGCCGCATACAAAGCATGTATCATCAAGCTTCATGTCCTTACACTTGTAACAAGCATGAATACAATTTACGAAATTTACGCGATGTTCTTGTTCTCCTTGTTCATTTTTAGGAAGCAACATTGTTTCTACATCAAAGATAATGTACAAAAAGGTATCTACATGTTGCATCATAGCCGTTTGAACAAAACAAATATGGTCATCTATTACATATGAGTAACATGTTTTACAATAACGTTCACCACATTCATGTTGAGACCTGCGTGAACGCATGTCAATCATATCACCACATTGGACACAAATTTTCTTTGTTTCGCATAAACTTTTTCCGGAAACATTTATTGTTTTATGATTAGCAAAACATTCTTCTGAAGAAAACAGTCTATGACAATTAATGCATTCACGTTTAATAGTATTATCATTATTACAAACATTGTGATACTTTTCACACATTGGGCATTTGAAGTTACACTTATGATTTTCTGTACGATGATAACCTTCCAAACAATACTGACAATAATTTTTCTTGTTTAATAGTGTTGTAATACTAGTAATTAATTCATAGTGTCCCTCAGTATACAAAATTAAAATTTTCTTTGATGCATATATTCCAGGATAAATTACATTGTAGTTTCGAGTTAAACGATTTTTTTCGTAAACAACAATTTGATAATGAGGTGCTAGCTTATTTTGAAACTTTTTTACATCATCAATAGTACATCCATCATGGATTTCAATGTCAACTTTAGCACTAACACACAAATCCTTTGCTTGTTTCATCAATTGTTCAGAATGATTTTTCAATTCATATACGTAATTATAACGATGATCAGCTCTACCCATTCCAAGAATAATACTCTTGGGAAGACAATACACATCCTTTTGTACAGGAATAGTACATTGATGCATGTGTGTTACAAGATCAACATATTTTGATGAACCCATAGTTCGTCCCCTACCTTTACGTAAATCAACAATATGAATTTTGAAATTTACTTTATCACCTAATAAATAATTTTCATTACTATTTAAAACATTTTCAATTTTACGAAATAAAATGTCGGAGCTTAAATTTGACTTTTGACGCCACGAAATGTATATTGGTTTATTAATTGTGGAAGCAGAACTTTCTATTGTTATACCAACATACATATCATCATCGGCATCATTTAAAACATGATCCTTTACAAATTCAAATAACAACTGAATATATTTTTCAGGATCATCTATTCCGCTAGTGTGCATACGTTCAATTGTAACTTCCTTTCCCGTAAGTCCAAAATAAGTATAATGTTTGGTTCTATTATTAACAATACGAAAATATTCATTTGTTTTACCACTCCCATACATGGTAGGTTGTGATAGATTATTAGTATTAGGACTTGGAAAGTTTATAAAATTTTCCATGAAAACGCTAAAATCATTTGTAGTTAAACTATTAGCTTTTCCTTCAGACACAAGTTCCATAAACTTCTCACGAGCTAAATTCTTTATATTATCTTGACGAAAGAAGCCTACATGATATAAATCAATAATATCTTTTGCAGACTTACATTTTTTCAAAACAACATGAGGATCACAACCAAAATGCATAAACAACGCCTGCAATAACTTGGAATAAGCTTCATTGCTTACCCTTGCACCCGTAGCATGACATTGTGTTATCACTTCCCATGTAAATAAAACTTCGTTTGGATTTTCATATCCACGTGCTTCTTGTGCCGCCAACATGGTACAGATGACAGACTGTTCTTCCATTGTGTGATTGACACACTAAATATGTAATTGCAATTTGAATTTTTGTCTTATACAATAAATATTTTACACAATGATGTACACAGAACTTTGATATTTCTTTCACAGTTTTTAAATGATAAGGTTTCGTAAGTAGACTTTTATGATATAATTCACAATGTGTTGACCAAAGATACACTTTTTAAGAATTTTTTTTACACTTACCAGTAAGTATAATAATAAAACTTTCCCGAACTTGTTTCAGTTCACAACAGATTTAGTTGTAAGTTTACCGACACTACACTTAAAAGGTTGTCGGCAATTGCACTAACACTTGCCGTTAACCACAATGATAAAACTTCCCGTAACTTTTTTCAGTTTAGTATCGATGCACTACCACTTGTCACTCAATAAATATATTTTAGTTTACCGAAGATATACTTTTAAGTTTATCGGTTAATCCTTTAGCACTTTCCGATAATTGTAATTTACAAACTGCCGTAATAAAATTGATTTAGACTAATTACAGCACGCAAAGTACAAACAGGAAGTGTGTTTACTTTTTATTGATTGTTTATTATCAACACTAATAAATGGAAATTCCAAGAACTCCACACGAAGATTCCCGAAGATTGCCGAAGGTTCCCGAAGTTTCCCGAACATGGCCGAACCTAATCGAAGATGAACATGAGAGTTTATCCACAATTCCTGTACATGTTGGTTAATGTATCACACGAATGGTTCCGAAAATTACCGAACTTAACCGAAGATGGACATAAGAATGTATGAACAATTCCTGTACACGTTTAGTAAATGTAACTTCCAAAAGACTTGTAACTTTAAGATATATTTCAAAGTTTATTATTATTAGATGTAACTTTGTAACAAAATCGGTATTTTAAAATAAATGATTTAACAACAGAGAGTATACCAATAATTGGCTTTACTTTAACACTAGTAATTCTATAGTGCGCGGCGCGGCTTGCTGCGCGGGATTTATAGTTTAAAATTTAATCTCGTACCCAAACACACTTAGTTTTTGTAATCTCGTACCCAAACGCAGTTAGCTTTGTAATCTCGTACACAGGTGCTTTAACATATTTTAAATTAGTAACAGTAATATTACATAATGTGATATAATTTGTAAATGCACTATTAAAGTTTGCAACACTTCAAATAATTATAGCTACTTGTTTTGTATGCTTTTCCACTGTGTTATTGGCCTTTAAAAAAATCCTTTGTTAGTAGTGCTAAAAATTTGTTTGTCTACATTGCTACAGGTGTTTAAATTGGTTTAAACCGGTTTAAACTAGTTTATTGTTTTTTCTTAACAGAACACTCATAGAGTGTGATCGTATTTAAATTGCTGTGCAAGCTCATTATTTATTTAACCTTTCGTAATATTCATTGGATCGTTTGTTACTCAAACTCTTTATTTATTTAACCTCTCGTAATAAATTACTCGAACACTTCGTGTGAGCATACAAAATATGTTCCGAAAAATACTAAAATGTGTCAGCATACGGAAGATACTTTGAAAATAATTAAAAATGAAGTAAACTTAGAATTAATTCCGATAGAAACACAAAGTAACATAGTTACAAATATTTTATTCGTTCGCTTGATTAGCAGCTCAGAGGAATTACATTCCGAAAATATTAAAATTAACAAAACATAAATATAAAAAAAATATTTTAGCATGACACAAGATGATTAAACTTAAAATTTATTACATGAAGCTCTTTGATTGTTAAATGGAGAAGTAAACTTTAAGTCAGTGTTGCAATTGAATACAGAAACTATCAGTAAAAGTACAAGTTCCCAAAAGTAAAATGTAGAAACAAAACTTAAAACACAATGTTGCAATCTAAATTGGAAAGAAAATTAAAAATACAACTTACAAACAAAATGTAGAAACCGAAAATAAAATTGCAGAAGCAAAATTAATACTACAAGTTTTAAAAAAAATTGAAACTGACATGAAAATACATAAACAAAATTAAAACAACGCTACAATTTAAATTTAAAGTACAAGTTCCCAAAAGTAAAGTGCAGAAACAAAACTTAAAACACAATGTTGCAATCTAAATTGGAAAGAAAATTAAAAATACAACTTACAAACAAAATGTAGAAACCGAAAATAAAATTGCAGAAGCAAAATTAATACTACAAGTTTAAAAAAAATTGAAACTGACATGAAAATACATAAACAAAATTAAAACAACGCTACAATTTAAATTTAAAGTACAAGTTCCCAAAAGTAAAGTGCAGAAACAAAACTTAAAACACAATGTTGCAATCTAAATTGGAAAGAAAATTAAAAATACAACTTACAAACAAAATGTAGAAACCGAAAATAAAATTGCAGAAGCAAAATTAATACTACAAGTTTAAAAAAAATTGAAACTGACATGAAAATACATAAACAAAATTAAAACAACGCTACAATTTAAATTTAAAGTACAAGTTCCCAAAAGTAAAGTGCAGAAACAAAACTTAAAACACAATGTTGCAATCCAAAATGTAAAAGAAAAAATTAAAAGTATAACTTTAAAACACAATGTTACATTACAAATTCCGAAACAAAATAAAAATTACAACTAAAGAAATCAAAAATGTAAACTGAAAAACTAAAAATGCAGGAATAAAAAATTTTAAAGTACACAATGTTGCAATCTAAATTGCAAAATGAAAATAACAAGGAGGAAACAAATTTTAAAAAATGCAAAACTGAAAACAAAAAATACAAAATAAGATTAAAACAATGTTGCAATCGAAAATACAGAAAGAAAATAAAAATACAAACATAAAACATATACGAAACATTATGTAGTAGTATAGCACGTAGATCTCACCAACTTTGTCCGCAAATCTCACCAAAGCTGGTGCAAACTCATGTTATTAAAATAATGACGTGCTATACTACTACATAATGTTTCGTATATGTTTTATGTTTGTATTTTTATTTTCTTTCTGTATTTTCGATTGCAACATTGTTTTAATCTTATTTTGTATTTTTTGTTTTCAGTTTTGCATTTTTTAAAATTTGTTTCCTCCTTGTTATTTTCATTTTGCGATTTAGATTGCAACATTGTGTACTTTAAAATTTTTTATTCCTGCATTTTTAGTTTTTCAGTTTACATTTTTGATTTCTTTAGTTGTAATTTTTATTTTGTTTCGGAATTTGTAATGTAACATTGTGTTTTAAAGTTATACTTTTAATTTTTTCTTTTACATTTTGGATTGCAACATTGTGTTTTAAGTTTTGTTTCTGCACTTTACTTTTGGGAACTTGTACTTTAAATTTAAATTGTAGCGTTGTTTTAATTTTGTTTATGTATTTTCATGTCAGTTTCAATTTTTTTTAAACTTGTAGTATTAATTTTGCTTCTGCAATTTTATTTTCGGTTTCTACATTTTGTTTGTAAGTTGTATTTTTAATTTTCTTTCCAATTTAGATTGCAACATTGTGTTTTAAGTTTTGTTTCTGCACTTTACTTTTGGGAACTTGTACTTTAAATTTAAATTGTAGCGTTGTTTTAATTTTGTTTATGTATTTTCATGTCAGTTTCAATTTTTTTAAACTTGTAGTATTAATTTTGCTTCTGCAATTTTATTTTCGGTTTCTACATTTTGTTTGTAAGTTGTATTTTTAATTTTCTTTCCAATTTAGATTGCAACATTGTGTTTTAAGTTTTGTTTCTGCACTTTACTTTTGGGAACTTGTACTTTAAATTTAAATTGTAGCGTTGTTTTAATTTTGTTTATGTATTTTCATGTCAGTTTCAATTTTTTTTTTTAAACTTGTAGTATTAATTTTGCTTCTGCAATTTTATTTTCGGTTTCTACATTTTGTTTGTAAGTTGTATTTTTAATTTTCTTTCCAATTTAGATTGCAACATTGTGTTTTAAGTTTTGTTTCTACATTTTACTTTTGGGAACTTGTACTTTTACTGATAGTTTCTGTATTCAATTGCAACACTGACTTAAAGTTTACTTCTCCATTTAACAATCAAAGAGCTTCATGTAATAAATTTTAAGTTTAATCATCTTGTGTCATGCTAAAATAATTTTTTTATATTTATGTTTTGTTAATTTTAATATTTTCGGAATGTAATTCCTCTGAGCTGCTAATCAAGCGAACGAATAAAATATTTGTAACTATGTTACTTTGTGTTTCTATCGGAATTAATTCTAAGTTTACTTCATTTTTAATTATTTTCAAATTATCTTCCGTATGCTGACACATTTTAGTATTTTTCGGAACATATTTTGTATGCTCACACGAAGTGTTCGAGTAATTTATTACGAGAGGTTAAATAAATAAAGAGTTTGAGTAACAAACGATCCAATGAATATTACGAAAGGTTAAATAAATAATGAGCTTGCACAGCAATTTAAATACGATCACACTCTATGAGTGTTCTGTTAAGAAAAAACAATAAACTAGTTTAAACCGGTTTAAACCAATTTAAACACCTGTAGCAATGTAGACAAACAAATTTTTAGCACTACTAACAAAGGAATTTTTTAAAGGCCAATAACACAGTGGAAAAGCATACAAAACAAGTAGCTATAATTATTTGAAGTGTTGCAAACTTTAATAGTGCATTTACAAATTATATCACATTATGTAATATTACTGTTACTAATTTAAAATATGTTAAAGCACCTGTGTACGAGATTACAAAGCTAACTGCGTTTGGGTACGAGATTACAAAAACTAAGTGTGTTTGGGTACGAGATTAAATTTTAAACTATAAATCCCGCGCAGCAAGCCGCGCCGCGCACTATAGAATTACTAGTGTTAAAGTAAAGCCAATTATTGGTATACTCTCTGTTGTTAAATCATTTATTTTAAAATACCGATTTTGTTACAAAGTTACATCTAATAATAATAAACTTTGAAATATATCTTAAAGTTACAAGTCTTTTGGAAGTTACATTTACTAAACGTGTACAGGAATTGTTCATACATTCTTATGTCCATCTTCGGTTAAGTTCGGTAATTTTCGGAACCATTCGTGTGATACATTAACCAACATGTACAGGAATTGTGGATAAACTCTCATGTTCATCTTCGATTAGGTTCGGCCATGTTCGGGAAACTTCGGGAACCTTCGGCAATCTTCGGGAATCTTCGTGTGGAGTTCTTGGAATTTCCATTTATTAGTGTTGATAATAAACAATCAATAAAAAGTAAACACACTTCCTGTTTGTACTTTGCGTGCTGTAATTAGTCTAAATCAATTTTATTACGGCAGTTTGTAAATTACAATTATCGGAAAGTGCTAAAGGATTAACCGATAAACTTAAAAGTATATCTTCGGTAAACTAAAATATATTTATTGAGTGACAAGTGGTAGTGCATCGATACTAAACTGAAAAAAGTTACGGGAAGTTTTATCATTGTGGTTAACGGCAAGTGTTAGTGCAATTGCCGACAACCTTTTAAGTGTAGTGTCGGTAAACTTACAACTAAATCTGTTGTGAACTGAAACAAGTTCGGGAAAGTTTTATTATTATACTTACTGGTAAGTGTAAAAAAAAATCTTAAAAAGTGTATCTTTGGTCAACACATTGTGAATTATATCATAAAAGTCTACTTACGAAACCTTATCATTTAAAAACTGTGAAAGAAATATCAGTTCTGTGTACATCATTGTGTAAAATATTTATTGTATAAGACAAAAATTCAAATTGCAATTACATATTTAGTGTGTCAATCACACAATGGAAGAACAGTCTGTCATCTGTACCATGTTGGCGGCACAAGAAGCACGTGGATATGAAAATCCAAACGAAGTTTTATTTACATGGGAAGTGATAACACAATGTCATGCTACGGGTGCAAGGGTAAGCAATGAAGCTTATTCCAAGTTATTGCAGGCGTTGTTTATGCATTTTGGTTGTGATCCTCATGTTGTTTTGAAAAAATGTAAGTCTGCAAAAGATATTATTGATTTATATCATGTAGACTTCTTTCGTCAAGATAATATAAAGAATTTAGCTCGTGAGAAGTTTATGGAACTTGTGTCTGAAGGAAAAGCTAATAGTTTAACTACAAATGATTTTAGCGTTTTCATGGAAAATTTTATAAACTTTCCAAGTCCTAATACTAATAATCTATCACAACCTACCATGTATGGGAGTGGTAAAACAAATGAATATTTTCGTATTGTTAATAATAGAACCAAACATTATACTTATTTTGGACTTACGGGAAAGGAAGTTACAATTGAACGTATGCACACTAGCGGAATAGATGATCCTGAAAAATATATTCAGTTGTTATTTGAATTTGTAAAGGATCATGTTTTAAATGATGCCGATGATGATATGTATGTTGGTATAACAATAGAAAGTTCTGCTTCCACAATTAATAAACCAATATACATTTCGTGGCGTCAAAAGTCAAATTTAAGCTCCGACATTTTATTTCGTAAAAATGAAAATGTTTTAAATAGTAATGAAAATTATTTATTAGGTGATAAAGTAAATTTCAAAATTCATATTGTTGATTTACGTAAAGGTAGGGGACGAACTATGGGTTCATCAAAATATGTTGATCTTGTAACACACATGCATCAATGTACTATTCCTGTACAAAAGGATGTGTATTGTCTTCCCAAGAGTATTATTCTTGGAATGGGTAGAGCTGATCATCGTTATAATTACGTATATGAATTGAAAAATCATTCTGAACAATTGATGAAACAAGCAAAGGATTTGTGTGTTAGTGCTAAAGTTGACATTGAAATCCATGATGGATGTACTATTGATGATGTAAAAAAGTTTCAAAATAAGCTAGCACCTCATTATCAAATTGTTGTTTACGAAAAAAATCGTTTAACTCGAAACTACAATGTAATTTATCCTGGAATATATGCATCAAAGAAAATTTTAATTTTGTATACTGAGGGACACTATGAATTAATTGCTAGTATTACAACACTATTAAACAAGAAAAATTATTGTCAGTATTGTTTGGAAGGTTATCATCGTACAGAAAATCATAAGTGTAACTTCAAATGCCCAATGTGTGAAAAGTATCACAATGTTTGTAATAATGATAATAATATTAAACGTGAATGCATTAATTGTCATAGACTGTTTTCTTCAGAAGAATGTTTTGCTAATCATAAAACAATAAATGTTTCCGGAAAAAGTTTATGCGAAACAAAGAAAATTTGTGTCCAATGTGGTGATATGATTGACATGCGTTCACGCAGGTCTCAACATGAATGTGGTGAACGTTATTGTAAAACATGTTACTCATATGTAATAGATGACCATATTTGTTTTGTTCAAACGGCTATGATGCAACATGTAGATACCTTTTTTTACATTATCTTTGATGTAGAAACAATGTTGCTTCCTAAAAATGAACAAGGAGAACAAGAACATCGCGTAAATTTCGTAAATTGTATTCATGCTTGTTACAAGTGTAAGGACATGAAGCTTGATGATACATGCTTTGTATGCGGCGATAAAAATGGATTCCGTTCGTTTGATTTTCACAACATTGAAGAATTTGTTAATCATGTATTAATAACTCGACCAATGTTTAAAAAAATCACTGTGCTTTCCCATAATGGCAGTAATTATGATATGCAATTCTGTGCTAAAACTTTGATCATAAACCATCATTTTACACCTGAAGTAATAATGTCAGGGCAAAAAATTATTGAAATGCGTTTAGGACAAAAGATTTACTTTCGTGACACATATTTGTATATGGGAGTTAAATTATCTAAATTACCTAAGACGTTAGGTCTTTCTGCAAATTTACGAAAAGGAGATTTTCCGTACTTGTTTAATACATTAGAAAACCAAAATTATATAGGCAAAATTCCTGATCTAAAATATTTTGATGCTGATTCAAGGAGCACTGAAGATCGAGAGCAACTTATCATATGGCACAAAGAACGTGTTGCAAGTAATGAGGAGTATAATCTCCAAAAGGAATGATTGAATATTGTCGGAATGATGTTAAAATTTTAGCAGAGGCTGTCATTAAATTTTCAAACTTAATTGAAGACAAAACAAATGGTATCCAATGTTTTATCGCTGCACCAACTATTGCTAGTTTGGCAATACTAACATATCGTACCTTATATTTACCCAAAGAAATTATTCCAATTATTCCACCTTATGGGTTTGACCATCGTGATCGTCAAAGTCTGAAGACAATGTACTGGCTGCGATACTTAGAACGTACTACTGGTAATAAAATTCTTCATTCTGGAAATGGTTTGGAAAAACGATTTGGGAGGTATAAGGTTGATGGATTTGAAACTGAAACAAATACAGTTTACGAATTTCATGGATGTTACTATCACGGGTGTTTAAACTGTTATCCTACACTACGACACGTGTCCCTAGATTCATCCTCTAAGCAAGGTACATCAGTACAAGATCGGTATGAAAACACCACCACAAAAATAGCATTTCTTAAAAAATTAAATCTTAATGTCATTGAAATGTGGGAATGTGAATGGGACCTCATGGTAAAAAATGATAAAAAAATTACAACAGTTTATTCAAACACAGTGTCATGATCTTGTCAACCATCTGGTACCTAAAGATAGTTTTCATGGGGGACGTACAGAATGTTTTAATGCCTTGTACGAATGTACCAGCGAAGAGTTTGTGGCATATTATGATATTACCAGTCTTTATCCGTGGGTAATGGCACGTAAGCCATTGCCTATAGGTAAACCTATAATATACAAGGGGCCTGACTTTCCACAAGTGCAAAGTATTCATGGATTAGTGAAATGTAGTATCTTACCTCCCAAAGACTTATATTTTCCAATTTTACCATATACATGTAATGATCGCCTTTTGTTTGGGTTATGTCGTACGTGTATGGAACAAAGTGAGAACAATTGCATCCATAATGATGCCGAGCGTGTCCTTACTGGTACATACTGTACTCCTGAACTTCATATGGCTTTAAATCTCGGATACAAAATTCTACAAATTATCGAGATTTGGGAATTCAAATTATCCGATTCACAAAATAATCTGTTTAAAGATTATGTCAATTCCTTCTTAAAAATGAAGCAGGAGTCTTCAGGATTTCCTAGCTGGTGCAAAACTAAACAAGATCAAGAAAAATATATTACAGACTATTATGAACATGAATGCATTCAGTTAACGGAAAATAACATTGAATCAAATCCTGGTCTAAGATATATTTCCAAAATATTTCTCAATTCCTTGTATGGAAAATGGGGACAAAGAACAGATTTATCTCAATCTGTAATTGTATATACACCAGAAAAATTTTTAAGTTATCTATGGGCACCACAATATGAGGTACAAACTGTATTGCCTATTGGAGAGCGCCATCTCATTGTATCATATAAGAACATTGAAAACAAAAACAAGCCATGGAAATTTTCCAATGTTGTCCTTGCAGCCTTCATCACATCGTGGGCGCGTCTAAAACTTTACGAGTTACTAACAGCTATACATCCTGAGCGTGTATTGTACTGCGACACTGATAGTATTATGTTTGTGCAGCAACGTAATGAAAAGCCTCCACTTTCTTTGGGTTCCTATTTAGGTCAGTTAACTAATGAAGTTCCTGATGGGTGGGAAATTGATGCATTTATAGGCTTAGGGCCAAAAAATTATGCCTATAGAATGAAAGAAGTTCAAACAGGTAAAGTAGATTATGTATTTAAAATTAGAGGAATAACTTTAAATCATCGTACACGACAAGAAATTAACTTTGATCATTTTTATCAACTAGTTCGGGATAAAGCTGAGAAAAAACAGTTACACAATCCAGGAAGAATTGTTCGTAAGCCTGGGTTTGTCATCGTATCCAAGTCTGAAACTAAAACACATCAAAAAGTTCAAAATAAAAGACGACGATTAAATCATAACAGTATTACTGACTATAGAACATTGCCATATGGTTATCAAAGTATTAAGTGCGTGAAATGAATGGTATTCTGTATATATGTAAATAGTAAACTGTCTAAAGGTACTATAATGTCATAACATGGTCATAATATCATCAAATATGTCCATAAGTTTTTCCTATCTGTTGGTACTTGTACGTATATATAATGTAAATATGTCAATAAGTTATTAAGAATATTCTAAGTATAGTAAATATCTTATTTAAATATATCTATATATGTATATCAATATGCCAATATTGCAAAATACAATATTGTAGAGTATATAAATACAATAAAGCGTTACAATTTATAATAATATGTTTTATTTCTCCAAACAAATATTCATATAATACGAAGTATCTGCATTCTATATAAGATAAAGAAAGAATACCTATGCTTCATATAAGGTTATTTATACGTATTTTATGTTCATACAATAAATGATTCCAAGTTGGAAACCATGTTGATGTCATAATGTCTTCTATAAGGTAAACAAGCATCTTAGAAGTAAGTAAAGGTATCAATATAAGACATTAGAATACTGTAGTGAAAAGATATCTATATGTAAATGGGTTATAACATAGTGATATCCTTTGTGCTTCAAATACCACTACAACATGTCTAACAAGTATCTGCGTACGTAAAAAAAACCACAATATATACATTCTAACATGGTATTCAAGGTAATCTATATACATAAGCAATCAAATTATAAGGCTACAATATAATCAGTTCATGTGTTTGCATTCACATAACATATCATCACAACAACATATACAACTCTACAATATATATAACCCTACAATAGAAACACTTCAGGTGTTTGCATCCAGCCTAGTATAGCCCCTAAAGCTACGCAACCAACAACACATGCTTAAAACACTTACATGCAAACGAAAGATAATATGTCTACAATATGATACATATATTCCTGTCCCGATATCAAAAACCAATATACTTACATACATACATCTACCTACTTACAAACTAATCATATATACATGCAATTTGTCATTCGTCTAAGCTTCGTACACCATTAGACCCATACAGTATCCAAAACATGATATTCTATGCTAAAATCCCATATCACCTACACATACATGTACCCACTTACAAACTAATCACATATACATGCAATTTGTCATTCGTCTAAGCTTCGTACACCATTAGACCCATACAATATCCAAAAGACAATATTCTATGCTAAAATCACATATCAGCTACACATACATGTACCCCACTTACAAACTAATCATATATACATGCAATTTGTCATTCCTCTAAGCTTCGTACACCATTAGACCCATACTATATGCAAAAAATGATATTCTATATTAAAATCACATATCAGCTACACATACATGTACCCCACTTACAAAGTAATCATATATACATGCAATTTGTCATTCGTCTAAGCTTCGTACACCCTTAGACCCATACAATATCCAAAAAATGATATTCTATATTAAAATCACATATCAGCTACACATACATGTACCCCACTTACAAAGTAATCATATATACATGCAATTTGTCATTCGTCTAAGCTTCGTACACCATTAGACCCATACAATATCCAAAACATGATATTCTATGCTAAAATCACATATCAGCTACTGAAAATACAATATCAGTACATAAAATACCCCCTCATTAATATTCATTACCATCTCATTAATATTCATTATCATTTCATTAATATTCATAAATAATTAATTCATTACTCTAGTTTTTAAAAGGATAAAATCATTTATGTGAAAATACCTAAAGAAATCTTGTTTGAAGACTTCTTCCAAAAAGCACAATAGTGAAAGTTGTCTTGCGTACACAATTCATTCAGTTTTTTTTTTTTTTTCCTCTTTGCAAGTCAGGTAGGAAGGGCCACCCTTTCTCTCCCCTCTACGTATATGGCAAGGTCTTAACAAAATGCGTAACAAGTCGCACGCCGGTTTAAAGTGGTCCTTTGCTCACAAAACAAAAAACACACTTCACCCCTCCATCTTATGTGCGGTTCCCTCAATATGGGGCAATACATTAACTTTTAAAAAGTGACACGTACCTATCTCATTCTTACATTCTCTGTCGTTAGAATAATGATTCCTATTTCTTTCTTTTTCACATATTTTTCAGTTTCCATGCAGTAAAAATCACAGTCCCCCCAATTAAGCAATGTCCAGAGCACAGTTCGCTCCCCCCAACTCCAGCATTCTGGAACACACACATACAAGCAGGTGTCTATGTTACGTTCGTTTCTCTTCACCCATCAAAGGGCTCCCTCCCTCCTACGCCTTACATCTTAGACAGTCAATATCTTTTAACATTTGTTGTTTATCCAGAGTTTCCCATGTTTCTAAATACATGAAACTAACTTATTTGACATGTCTTTCTCACCTCCCATGGTTAAAGTATTGTGCAACATCCATATCTCACATTAAATTGACAGCTTGTTCTTTTTTTAATTGACACAATGATGAAAATAGGTGACAGCTCCAAAAGAAGCATCTGCTACGATTACAATGGTGTTTGTCGGCAATCCATTGTTCTAATACCTCTCCTACTTTTGAGCACAAAATCCAATATTCCTACTGCCCGTTTTTCTATTTATCCGTCAAAGCGTACGTTTTTCAATATATCCGTCAAACCGTACTTCCACATTTCTGTTATACTGTAGCTGTGAAGTGATTTAGCAATAATTTTCCGGACACAACCTTGAATACCAATTTATACAAATAATCAGTAGCGGATTTAGAAAAGTACTTTAGGAGGGTTTTTTCTGATTGTTTCGTTTCCTAAAAAGTCCTAATTTTATTTGGGAAGTGCTTGAAGTTTATGAGTACAGGCATAACTAATATTTCGTTTCGTTTATATGTTTAGCAATAATCTTCCGAACACAACTTTAAAAATCATTTTATACTGAGAATCAGTGGCGGATTTAGAAAAGTATTTTGGGAAGGGTTTCTTACTAATGTTTAGTTTTTTTAAACATTCGTAATTTTTATTTGACGGGAGCTTAAAGTTTATGAGTAAAGGCATAAATAATAGATATTTCGTTTGTTGCAGACATTCCGTAACTTTGGGGAACGGGCTTCAGTCCGAAAGACCGCCCCCCTAACCTTCGCAAAACCGTCACTGCTGGTAATTAGTAATAATAACGATTTAAAAACAATAAAAAAGGAAGTCGCCCAACTCACAGTACACGCACTATTTCTACATTCACAGATGGAATGAAGAAAAGCTTTGACAGAATGGTCGAATGCTGGTTGAATCCCGGACTTCCCGATAGAAGCGCAAAAATTAATCACTCAGTCATGTTCGTTGTGCAGTTGTATTTAGCTTAACTTAAATATATTCCGTAGTCTTTTTTTTTTGGGGGGGGGGGGAGTTCCGTAATGATATGTTGAATCCCTCTTGTTAAAAATTCAGAAAACTTGAGGATTGGGTAAACTGTCATGGTGGTTCTATAAAACTTAACTGTAGAATTTCAAGAATATACAGAACCAAAAGTTCTAGATGTGCAGTCTTTAAGTGTATCATATAAATCTAAGTATTTCTCTTATGTTTTATTTTAATTTTATTTTGTTTCAAAAAGAGGGTATGGAATATTTTGAAGTAAAAATACTACATACTATTTTGCTAGTTATTTGTGTATTCTTTAAAAAGAAGTGTTTACTTTTAGGGTTGGCTGATTTACACCAACTTTTTTTTTAATAACTGGTTTAAACCACAAAAATAAAAAGAATGAAAAATGCGAATCGTGTGAACTTCATGGTAACGTTTCCAGATATCAAACCACCTGCAATAGTTTTATTTCCCTTTCACCTTTTAATCAAGGTGTCCCATGTTCATCTCGGTCGAACCACAATCCTTCTTTCATGTGTAACCCAAGTAGCGGTTCGGATGTCAGTTTAAGCGAAAGTCTTCTCCTTGATAACCTCGGTATTTCGTAAGGATGTTAAGCCTAAATATACGAAACAAACCAAATTGTATATTTCTACATGCCTAAATGCGTGTTGTTTTATAAAGAAGCCAATATTGCTTAAATATATTGATAGAAATTGGCAAAATTTATCGATTGCCTACGTAGCTTCCAACATTAGCTTGGATTGGACTTTCAATGATATCTACGTACCGGTACTAAATTTGTAATTTAATACCTCAGTTTTAGCGTACTGATTATGGTACGTTGACCTTTAAATTTTACATGCAAAGCAATAACAGGATTTTCCCGTTATTGTCTTACATTTCAAGTAATGACGGGATTTTCCCAATGGCTAGGGCGGGAGATTCTCAACTTAAGAAATTTACTGACCGCACTTCTTTAAGCTTATGGGAGTTCTTCCGGCATAACCCCGCTGTTGCATAATAACATCAAGGCGAAACAAACTTAGGCTATTTCTGTGAATATGTAATATAAATACATAAAGCAAAAAATCTAAGTCAAAAAAGCCTGGTTTAAACCAAAAAAGCCTGGTTTAAATATCCCCCCAAAAACGGGTTTTTGGCATTTTCAAAAACAACCACGGTTCTTGCCAATTCTGCTTGCTTTTGTATATAGGAGGTTAAAAAATTCTTATTATATACATTGGTTAATCCTGTGGAATTCATAATGTAAATATGTTGAAGAAAAATTGTTTGAAATATTTTTTCGAAATTCATAGTTTATTTTCGATGTTTTATATTATTATCAGCATCAACCACTAATTAAATGATTTTTTGTGTTATAGAGAAGCGATACAAAGTCTGTTTTATCAATTTAAAGCAGTATTTTGAAAAAAGCCCAAAATTTCCGAAGCAAAAAAGCAAAGCAGAAAAAACCGAGTTTTTTTCCAAAAAAAAGCCGGTTTTTTTCCGAGCCCTTGCATCTCTAGTGAGTGCAGAGGTAACTCCTTCAGCACATGTGGGTGTCACTGACCCGGTGTCACAGATTCCACGAGCCAACGACTATTTCATAAATAGTCTTTCTGGGCATCCATGTCTTCAGGTGGCAGTTACTGTACCGCTCTAACTTTATAGGGCTAAGCTACAATTTTAAACATTTCCGTAATGTTGTGTGTACACTGCCAATGGAGAGCTCGGACCGACGTCACGCTGATTATTTTTCGTAGTCACATCATATGCAGCTTGCACATCAATCGACATTTTTTCTGTTAACAACCTTGATCCATTGCTTCTCGATGTGTTCACTATAATACCTGTTTTGTGGAGTTTCTCGTACAGTCGCTTGATGAAGGATTTGTTTGGAGCATCTGTTCCGCATTTCTCTGTGTAGGCCCTCTGGGTCAAAGCATAAATGCTGGTGCGGATGTATATACTAATTTCTGCTTTGTGCTGGTGCGGATGTGTGCTAATCAGGCCCGTGCTAGCCCACCGGGACATGTCCCGGTGCGCCCTCCGAAACATCACATTATATATATATATATATATATATATATATATATATATATATATATATATATATATATATATATATAAAGGTCCATTTTCTAATAATAAATTCTTGCAGTTATTATTGGTAAAGAACCCATGATAATTACAGTGCGATCTTTACATAAGACGCCCTTACGAAACCACATCAAAGATAAACGGTTTCATTTATTCTTCTGTATGGCACAGTTCTGTACAATGAATACATACTGTTTCTTTTGGTAAAAAAAACTCATGAAGGGTACAGTGCGCCCTTTGCAAAGGCGCCCTTGCGAAAGCACATCAAAGATAAACGGTTTCATTTATCCTTCTGTGTGGCACAGTCTGTACAATGAATGTATACTGTTATTTTTGGTTTTATAAAAGATCATGAAGGGCACAGTGCGCCCTTTGCAAAGGCACCCTTGCGAAACCATATCAAAGATAAACGGTTTCATTTATCCTTCTGTATGGCACAGTTCTGTACAATGAATACATACTGTTACTTTTGGTTGAAAAAAATCATGAAGGGTACAGTGCGCCCTTTGCAAAGGCGCCCTTGCGAAACCACATCAAAGATAAACGGTTTCATTTATTCTTCTGTATGGCACAGTTCTGTATAATGAATATACACCTGAGCCCTTTGCGTAAAGTGCCCTTGTTATGTGATTATTCCTGTGTGTTTTAGAGCAGTATTGAAATAATCAGTGCCTATTGTATTTCTAAACTATAGCTATATTGATTTATTAGTATATATTTAGCTTCATTTTGTTTGAAGAAAAATCTTACAAGAACTAAAAAACGCCTCTCTAGTAAAGAAGTTTTCTCAGTTTAGCTATTTACGTTATTAAATAAACTTTTGGTTTTAATACTTAAAATGGCGCCCTATGTATACATACATACATACATACACACACACACACACACACACATATATATATATATATATATATATATATATATATATATATATATATATATATATATATATATATATAGGGTGTAACTTAATTAACATAAACTTCAGGAGGTGACTCCTGTCACGGATATAAAACGAAAAGTATACACCAATCTGGGTGTAAAAATGCCTCCTGTTGGCGCCTTGATCACACGAAAATTTGTCGGCAAAATGTAAGAACAGCCATAAATCAAGAATAAAACATTGGATCGAAGTCGGGTAAAAGAGAATGTCCATTATTTACAGTTATACATCCCATTAGTGTAGATTCGGCTATAGTGCAGTTGCGACGCAAGAGTGCCTCCCAAAGAGACTGGAGTATTCCTTCGACTATTTTATCAAACGTCGAATGAGGGCAATGAACAACAATTAGGGATGCGCACAAGACAAGATTTGTGGTTGACTCGTCTCGAAAATGTGCTGTAAAAGTGATGTCTCGACTCGAAAAATGTATATTTTTCTATTGGAAGAGCTGTGTCTCGACTCGAATTTTGTCAGGAAAATCCTGTCTCGACTCGTCTCGTGCGCATCCCTAACAACAATCAAGTACCAGATTTCAGCAATCAAAAGTAATAGTACATCGTTCAAATGAGAACACTTGGAATTCCAAAGAAAGAGAGATACGCATGTGTGATTGATCTATTTCATCTAAGCACAGAATATACTCTCGGGAGAATAATATAACCGAAAAGAAGTCTTTAACGTATCACGGTTATATCTTCTAGGCTATTGATAACTTATGATAAATGAACAACTTTCTGACCAAGTTACGAGTGTGTGAAAATGGAAAAAATAACTTCGACCTAGATTAGGTTTAAAATGACTGTACATAGGACAGTCAGACGGCATATAAAGAAACATAACATGCAAAGATCATATATGATATATGAGTCTACAAGGAATTCTCCAGATCATATGGGGTGAAGGTAAGCAGCATTAAAGGATTGCATCCTCGTAATATATAATTCCGTGGAATATGATACTTCTGTGCACAGAAGCAACAAAAATGGTAGAAACATCAGATGTTGTAAACGTTGCATAATGATACAAAGAAATGCTACAGTATACTTAACAGCAGTATACTTAATTTATCCGTTAGGTAAATCTTCCAGGGATACTTTCGAGGGGCTTTACCCCTCTCTTGAAGTTGGGAAAACGCCCCTTAATCCTGTGCTACGAAAAACTACATTCCTATTGTGAGTTTACCAAAATAGTGTCGTAGTGTAGCCCACTTACATTTTGATTGTGTCACTGGTGGAACAATCTTTTAGAAGAAAATTGTTTCTAAACACATACAACAAATGGTGGAAAATATTTTTTCGACGTAATCTATGTACTTTGGAGGTGGATGAAATACCTACACGAAGGAAAGAGAATGTGGCACCTTTGCATAGACGTAGCAGCACTTACGGATTTATCGTCCCTGCTGTGCCACTTAAGAGTGTTTCGCGGAAGGCTGTATTGCAGTTTTGATGTGAAATGGCATAAATTAGCGTGGCTGTGTTATAGTAGGCATCTGACACACCTTGTGAGTGATATACAGAGTCCGATGCTCTGATGTTACGTGTGTATTTGCTGTATAACAGGATAGGAAGTGTTGCGTACAACGGTAGAGTATTGTGTCCAGGTATTCACGGTCGTGTAAAAGTGTAGACATTGGTGTTTAAGTAAAATTAATTAATTTTGTTAATCTGTATTTGTTTGCGCAATGGCAAATTACCCTGTCCACGAGCTGGCAGATATGCAACTCATTTATGGAAAGGCAAGGGGAAATATTCCAGAGGCAAGGCGTTTATATCATAACCGTCATTCTCATATGAGAGTAACTTTCCCTGTATTTTTTCCATCCCTCCATATTCGCATTCGGGAAATAGGGTCTCTTCAATTTCCCATACGTGAAGTCGGAGAAAATCGCACCATGTGGACAGTTGAATTTGAAGACTGCGTACTGGGAATGATCAGAGACCGTTCTGAAACTAGCAATAGCCATGTGTAGGGCGTAAAAATCCACATGCAACTGTAATGAAGTGTGAGCGCGGGGTGCAGTATGGTGGATAATTTTGTGGTAGGATAGGACCTTATTTATTGCTGGCCTGCCTGTGTGGGAGTACGTATCACTTATTTTTGCGTATTGTTCTCCCAAAATTGTTAGAACATGTGCCCTTGAAAATAAGACAGCAGATGTGATTCCAGCATGACAGTGCACCTGCATATTTTGACAGATATATGCAGACCTACTTAAATGAAACATTCCCAGACAGTTGGATTTGGAGAGATTGACCTGTGTTATGACCACCTCACACCCCTTGATTTCTTATTTGGGGCTAATGACACGCCTTTTGTATGCAACACTAGCCATGACAGCCGAAGAATTTGTTGGTCGAGTTAACATAGCTGCGGCAATCACCTTCGAAATTTCACGTGTGTTTGACCGCACGCAGTAAAATTTGCTTCGCCAATGTCATCTTTGCAATACGATGAAAGGTTGAGAATATCAGACTGTGAACTGTTATTCTTCACAGCTATTTCGTGCACACGTAGTACATTGCACAAATACCGTACAAGGTACTTCTGAGTGTTTCACTTTATCCTCCTTTGTACGAAACAGAATCAATCGGTAGTTCTGTATTTCTTCGTATAATTCTGTAACACGTGCAACAGCTTGTGTTTCGTCGAGTTTCATTGCTTCTGTGCTCGGAATTATAATCTTCCAAGGAATTACGTATTACGAGAGGAAACCTTTTAATACAGCATACTTTTGCCCAAACTGTATTCACATCATTTGTGAAAATCACTGTTATCATGTCAAGAATCGCTTGTACTCTCGTTCATCATACATGATCTTTGCATCCTGACTGTCGTTATAAACCTAATCTGATTCAAAGTTATTTTTTCCATTTTCGCACACTCGTAACTTGGACAGAAAGCCGTTCATTTATCATCCGTTACCGCTAGTCCATATTATATAATTGTGATACGTTAAAGGCTTATTTTCATTTAAATTCTTTTTCCGAGAGTTTATTCTGTGCTGAGACAAAACAGATCAATCACACATGTGTATATCTCTTTCTTTCGAACTTTGTGTTCTAATTTGAACGATGTACTATTATTTTTGATTGTTGAAATCTTGTAGGTATACTTGATTGTTGTTCATTTTCCTCATTCAACGTTTGATCAAATGGTCGGAGGAATTCTCCAGTTTCTTTGGGAGTCACCCTTCCACCGCCACTAAACTACATCTGATTGTACACTAATAGAATCTACGACTAAAAATAATGGGCATTCCGTTTTGCACAATTTCGATCCGACATTTTGCTCTCGAGTATGGCTGCTGTTCAGGCCCGTGCTGGCCCACCGGGACACCGGGACATGTCCCGGTGCGCCCTCCGAGACATCACATTATATATAAAGGTAAAATTTTTAATAATAAATTCTTACAGTTATTATTGGTAAAGAACTCATGATAAGTACAGTGCGATCTTTACATAAGACGCCCTGCGAAAACACATCAAAGATAAACGGTTTCATTTATTCTTCTGTATGACACAGTTCTGTACAATGAATGCATACTCTTGGTAAAGAACCGGTGAAGAATACAGTGCGCCCTTTACGTAAGACGCTTTTCTCATGTGATTATTCCTGTGTGTTTAAAAGCAGTATTGAAATGACCAATGCCTATTGTATTTCTAAAATATAGCTATATTAATTTATTAGTATATATTTAGCTTCATTTTGTTTGACAAAAAATTCTTACAAGAACTAAAAAAGTGTTTCTCTAGTAAAGAAGTTTTCACAGTTTAGCTATTTACGTTATTAAACTAACTTTAGGTTTTAATACATAAAATGGCGCCAGTATGTATACAGGGTGTAACTTAACATAAACTTCAGGAGGTGACTGCTGACACGGATATAAAACGAAAAGTATACACCAACCTGGGTGTAAAAATGCCTTCTTTTGGCGCCTTGATCACACGAAAATTTGTCGGAAAAGTGTAAGAACAGCCATAAGTCAAGAATAAAACATCGGATCGAAGTCGGGTAAAAGAAAATGTCCATTATTTTTAGTCGTAGATCTTATTAGTGTACAATTGGATATAGTGCAGTGGCGACGCAAGAGTGCCTCCCAAAGAAATTGGAGTATTCCTTCGACTATTTTACGAAACGTTGAATGAGGGCAATGAACAACAATCAAGTAAAAATTTCAACAATCAAAACTAATAGTACATTGTTCAAATTAGAACACTTAGAATTCGAAAGAAAGAGAGATAAACATGTATGATTGATCTTTTTCGTCTCAGCACAGAATAAACTCTCGGGAGAATAATATAAACGAAAAGAAGTCTTTAACGTATCACAGTTATATCTTCTAGGCTATTGATAACGGATGATAAATGAACGGCTTTCTGTTCAAGTTACGAGTGTGTGAAAATGGAAAAAATACCTTTGACCTAGATTAGGTTTAAAATGACTGTGCATAGGACAGTCAGGTGGCATGTATAGAAACATAACATGTAGTATTCAAAAATGCAAAGATCATATGTGATCAACGAGTGTACAAGGGACTCTCCAGATACCTCGTAATATGTAATTCCGTGGAATATGATACTTATGTGCACAGAAGCAACAAAAATGGATGAGACACGAGATGTTGTACACGTTGCATAACGATACAAAGAAATGCGCTGGGACAGTATACTTAATTTATCCGTTAGGTAAATCTTCTTCCACGGATACTTTTGAGGGTCTTTTTCCTTCTCTTGGAGTTGGGAAAACGCCCCTTAATGATGAGCTACGAAAAACTACATTCCTTTTGTGAATATACCAAAATAGTGTCGTAGTGTAGCCCACTTATATTTTGCTTTGTCACTGGTGGAACAATTTTTTAGAAGAAAACACATGCAACAAATGGTGGAAAATATTTTTTCGATGTTCTCTATGCACTTTGGAGCTGGATGAAATACCTACACGGAGGAAAGAGAATGTGGCACTTTTGCTTAGACGTAGCAGCACTTACGGAATTATCGTCCCTTGCAAGTGGCTCGCGGAAGGCTGTATTGCAGTTTTGACGTGGAATGGCATAAATTAGCATGGCCGTGTTATAGTAGGCTTGTGAGTGATATACAGAGTCTGACGTAACTTGTGAGTGATATACAGAGTCCGATGCTCTGATGTTACGTGTGGAATTGCTGTATAACAGGATAGAAAGTGTTGCGTACAACGGTAACGTGTTGTGTCCAGGCAGGGCTGTAGTCGAGGGTACACGGCGGTACAAGCGGGGCACACTCTACTTAATCTTAATCATTAGAGTGTACTTTCTGCTTTAAAGCGCAATGTACTTTCTACTTTTGTTTCGTTTATATTTATTTAATTGGGTCATGATTCCAATTATAACCTGGCTTTGGGATGTGGCGCCCCCATTGCCCAGGTTCTTCGGAACTCAAGCAGCCACCAAGGGCGCCGATTTCTCTGTAAATCTGGGGGGGGGCATTCAGATGCAGAAAGCATATATGAGGATTTTAAGACAAATTGTATTGAAATTATGCTAAATATGGTATGTTCATAGATATAATGCGGGGGTCCCACATGAGCTTTGGGGGAAGCAGGATCGGCGCCCTTGGCAGCCACTGGTCTTCCAGGTTCGGGGCTGTGCCGTTCCGATCACCCGACATTTTAAACTTACCATCGAGCACAATGGACTGATTTTTTTTACGCCAACTTTGCTATGGTCTGTTTATGATGAATTAATTTGTTAACGTATGTGTTTGGTAAGAGAGAGGTTAGTAGATAGCCTACAAGGACTGTAATTATAGTGGTTTTAGGACGCCCGGACCCGGAGTCATGGGACGGAGGAGTGAAGTGCACTTGTACTCAGCAGGAATGGATGGAATGATGCCGTGAATGGTTGATGGAAGTCTTGAGAATTGGTGTTTTAAGTAGGAAGTGTCATCAAGAAAATAGCATAAAATGCTTTAAGACAATAAAACAGTAATGTATCCTTTATATTTTAATTGAAATAATATGTGCGTTTTACATCGTTCATTAAAAATTTATTCTATGTCTTTCATGACAATCATACATGATCTCAAAACAGCGTATACCCTCTGAAAATTTTAAGACTACAGCACTGTGTCCAGGTATTCCGGTTGTATAAAACTGTAGACATTGGTATTTAAGTAAAATTAATTTTGTTAATTTGTATGTGCCTGCGCAATGGCAGATTATCCTGTCTACGAGCTAGCAGATATGCACCTCATTTATGGAGAGGTAAGGGGAAACATCCCAGAGGCAAGGCATTTATATAGTAACCGTCGCCCTCACAGGAGAGTAATTGTCCCTCCATTTTTTCCGCGCTTCCATATTCGGCTTCGGGAGATAGGGTCTCTTTAACTTCTAATATGTGAAATCGGAGGAAATTGCAGCATGTGGACAGTTGAATTTGAAGACGACGTACTGAGAATGATCAAATACCGTCCTGAAACCAGCAGTAGCCATGTGTAGGGCGTAAAAATCCACATGCAACTCTAGCGAACGATCACCAGAGAGATTTAGTGTGAGCGCGTGGTGCAGTATGGTGGATAATTTTGTGGTAGAACGTTATTTATTACCGGCCTGGCTGTGTGGGAGTATGTATAATTTATTTTTACTTAATGTTCTCTCCCAAAATTGTTAGAACATGTGCCCTTGAACATGAGACAGCAGATGTGATTCCAGTATGACAGTGCACCTGCACATTTTGACAGGAATATGCAGACCTACTTAAATAAAACATTCCCAGATAGTTGGATTGGGAGAGATTGACCTGAGTTGTGACCACCTCTTTCAACCTACCCCACGCCCCTTGATTTTTTATTTGGGGGTTATGAAACGCCTTTTGTATGCAACACTAGCCACGACAGCCGAAGACCTTGTTGCTCGAGTTAACATAGCTGCGGCAATCACCTCCAAAATTTCAGGTGTGTTTGACCGCACGCGGAAAAATTTGTTTCCTCAATGTCATCTTTGCAATGCGGTCAACGGTTGACAATATCAGACTGTGAACTGTTATTCTTCACAGCTGTTTCGTATATACGTACTGCATTGCACAAATACTGTATAAGGTACTTCCGAGTGTTTCAGAGTTGTCCTCCTTTGTACGAAACAGAATAAATCGGTAGTTCTGCATTTCTTTGTATCATTGTGCAACACGCGCAACAGCTTGTGTTTCGTCGAGTTTCATTCCTTCTGTACTCGGAATTATCTTCCACGAGATTACGTATTACGGGGAGGAAACCTTTTGCTGCAGCTTACTTTTGTCCAAATTGTATTCACATAATTTTGTAAAAATCACTGTTATCATGTCAAGAATCACTTGTACTCTCGTTCATCATACATGATCTTTGCTGCCTGACCGTTGTTATAAACCTAATTTGGTTCAAAGTTTTTTTTTTTTTTTCATTTTCACACACTCGTAACTTGGACAGAAAGCCGTTTATTTATCATCCGTTACCATTAGTCTATAAGATATAACTGTGATACATTAAAGGCTTCTTTGCGTTTAAATTCTTCCAAGAGTTTATTCTGTGCTGAGACAAAACAGATCAATCACACATGTGTATCTCTTTTTCTTTCGAATTCTAAGTGTCCTAATTTGAACGATGTACTATTACCTTTGATTGTTGAAATCTTGTAGGTATACTTGATTTTTGTTGTTCGTTTTCCTCATTCAACATTTGATAAAATACTCCAAGGAATACTCCAGTTTCTTTGCGAGTCACCCTTAAGTCGCCAACGCACTACATCCGATTGTACACTAATGGAATCTACGACTAAAAATAATGGATATTCCCTTTTGCACGATTTACATCCGACATTTTGTTCTCGAGTATGGCTGCTGTTACATTTTCTCGAAAATGTTCGGATGGTCATAGCTCAGAGGCATTTCTACACCCAGGTTGGTCTATACTTTAGTTTTATCTCCAGTGTCAGGAATCTCCTCCCGACGTTTAGTATAGATCTATTAATTAAGTTACACACACACACACACACACACACATATATATATATATATATATACAGTGAAACTTGCTTAAACCGGAACTTGAATAAGACGGAAATCTGTCCATAGCGGACATTTTTCAAAGTCCCGGCAGCTCTTATGGGAATTCCTTTACAAATACTGTAGTTTCTGTCCAAAACGGAAACAAAATTTGGACCCGTCACTTTCCGCTTTATACAAGTTTCACTGTATATATATATATATATATATATATATATATATATATATATATATATATATATATATATATATATATATATATATATATATATTCACGCACGTTTGTATGGGCGCCCTTTTGGTAGACTTGTCCACCGCCCTCGTTAGTGACCCAGCACGGGCCTGCTGCTGTTGCATTTTCTCGACAATTTTCAGGTGGTCATAGCTCAGAGGCATTTCTACACCCAGCTTGGTCTATACTTTCTATACTTTTCATTTTATCTCCGGTGTCAGGAATCACCTCCCGACGTTTAGTATATTAATTAAGTTACTCTCTCTCTCTCTCTCTCTCTCTCTATATATATATATATATATATATATATATATATATATATATATATATATATATATATATATATATATTCACGCACGTTTGTATGGGCGCCCTTTTGGTAGGCTTGTCCACCGCCCTCGTTAGTGACTCAGCACGGGCCTGGTGTTGATGGTGACTACACTTTTATTTTTCACTTCTCATTAAACTTTATTTTTCTTGTCATTGTTATTCTTATAAAAATAGTACAACACCAAAATGAAACTTGCATTGATTATGACACAGTATAATTTATTATAGATACTGTAGATTGTTAGAGAATACGGATGAACTTTACAATTCCTTCTCCTGTTGGCATCCTCACTCATACACAAGAAATTTCACTCACTTAATTTTAAGAAAATGGGTCTAAATGTCCCTGATCCTAAGCCTACCCTACTGTACCCTTTCTACCATACTTTACAATACCTTACCTGTTCTGCTATAATCTTTTAAAGCAGTCTTAGTTATTAATGCACAGCTGGAGAGTGTATTGTGAAGTTTACCCGAGAATACTATTGTACTGTGTTGGGAATTTTTGAAATAATAATATTTAGTATATTTCAGTGATTTTAAAGGGGGAAATTCAATTCATATTTGTTGTTCTATCTACGAGATTAAATAACGGTTTTATGGACCTCACCAGGCGAGGTCCCAAAGTAATTTTACTACACACTACCGCACTAAAATAAAAAAAAAAAAAAACATTATATCTCAGAAAAGAAAGAAAAGAAAACTAACGGTGCCATTAATGTTGTATTCAATTTCCAAAGATTCTTATGAATATATTTCAAGGTTAATACCGTATCTACTCGCGTAATTTTCGCACTTTTTTAAACGAAAAAAGTTGTTTTGAAACAAGGGTGCGTAAATTATGCGGGGGAAAAAATTAGCCACATCAGTGAACATCATTTAAGTTTTTCCCCCAGTCAAAATAACACTAAAATACCGGTATACATTTTCTTTGTAGCAAGAATTGACAACAAACAACTAATTCTAAATGTGTAGAAAAATAACATTAAAAAATTGATTAAGATGTCGTGTGGTTTCTTACCTTACAACAATGGCTTTGCTGCGTTGCCAATTGTTCATTAGCTACCGTAATTGATTCCTGGAAAAATGTTTCACAAAAAGTTTCCGCGTGCGCAAATTACGCGAGGAAAATAAAATATACAGAAAATGCCCTTCAAAATTGGGATGTGAAAATTATGCGAGGGCGAAAATTACACGCGTATTTACGGTATTTATTTATTTATTTACTGAAAAATCTACTTACCTCTATATATGGAGGTATATTGTTTACCATTCATCAGTCTTAATTGGATACGATTCATCAGTTCCTCAGTGAAGCTGTTGTATGGAGTATAAAGGAATTGCATCGGGCTATATCTGCTCAAACTTGCTATTATGTCAATTTCTGTAGCAGGAGGTTTAGCTGTTGCTTCTTTGTAGTAAACAATGTCATTTTCTTTTGGAAAAGCCAGGAGGAGAAATAGTCCAATTCCAATTAGAATTTCAACCAGGTTAAAAAACCAATATCTTCGTCGGATTAATAAGTCTTTCCAGAAAAGAACAAAAATTGTTCTCATACTTCCAGCCATTTCTAGTTAAAATTATTTATTTTAAAATATTTTATAGAACAATCTTTTTCTCTGGAACATCTCTGGATAGATTACGGCTTTGTTTAGCTGGAAATATAAAAATATTTTATTCATAATTTTTAATATGTTTCAAAATTATTAGATAATTTTGTAATTTATGACACTTAAATTAACCATGCATCAAATCGTCATAGTCTTCGAAGAATAAACATTACAGTAGACCCATAAGTCACGAATTTAATCCATTCTGTAACTCTGTTCGCGTCAAAACCAGAGAAACATGATACTGCTTTTATTTTGTATATTTTAAGTAGTTTTTTGTGATGAAGAATATAAGATAAAATTAAAATTATTCCTAATTAAAGACAAATATACACCACTAAATTAAATTATATGAGGGCTAAAATATAACAAGATAGTGTGGTAAAAAAAACAAAAAAATGAGATTCTGAACACATCACTCTCACAAATAATGATACTTGTACTTATGAAGAAATGTATTTCCATAGAGAACACATTTCGCAATTAGTACAATTGTTTTCTACATAAGAATAAAAATATTTTGTATACAGTTAACTCCTTGTGTTAATATTTGTGCATGACATCGCCAGTGACCTAAACATCTATCATCAGTGTTAAATTATTCGGAGAAAGCTAACTGAAAAGTGACCGTACCCCTTGTTTATACCAACACGCCGTGCTTTGTTGAATTTCCGGCTACATCATATTTTAGAATAGATTTTTCTCGGGCGTTTCAGGTATTATTTAATTTGTTTCAAAATACCGTGTTTACTCGCGTAATAGCCACCCTCGGATAATAGTCGCATAAGTTTGAAGTAAAAACATCCACCAACAAAATTTCCCCGCATAATAGTCGCAGTCTACATGTTTTTTGCATTGGTGAACGAAGCTTTCTTCGAAATTGCTAATCTTGTGCGAGTACCTGAGTGTGTATTTCTTCTTTGTGGTGTTATGCAGTTGTTATTCATATGTTTCCCGATTATGTAAATGTATCGTTTTTTGTACCAATGCCAAGAACAATTATTTTGGCTCCCACGAATCAGTGAGTTATGAGTTTAATTTTTACAAGTTTTATATTTTAACGTATGTAGGCTATATTTTATTTGTTATGTTGACACAATTCTGTATGTATCAAAATTCCAAATTGTTTTGATCGTAGCGATAACGAAAATGAAATGAAATCTTTGAGTTTTACGTCCCACGTTTATGCTTGTTAGGCTAAAGGAGATTGTGATGATGAGAGATGAGCGAAATAGTGGAATGAAGAAAGTGAGAGGAAACGGGAGAACCCCGAGAAAACCCACAAGCACGATGTTTGTCCACCACAAAGTCCACACGGCGCGAGCTGGGATCGACCCAGGGACCCAAACACCGTAGGTGAACGCTCTACCACTAATCCACCACACACCCCGTAGCGATAACAAAAGGCAGTTTTCGTAGCATAATAGTCGCAGTTGGATTTTCGCATTAAAAAACTGGTACAAAAAGTGCGACTATTACGCGAGTAAACACAGTAATTATTTAACTATTATTTTATCAATTTTTATATGTATTAGCTAATAGGATTAGCGAATATAACCAACAGTTCTTGAGATAAACACTACAGCCATACATAAATACAAACATACACATATACAGGTCAACTGAGAACCTACCTCTTTTTTTCCTTTAAGTCGACAACATGTCTACATGAAAGTCACGAATGGAATATACTACATAAAAGCAGACAGTATCACTCTACTAAAAGGGGAAAGGTTGGATCGAATCAGTGCCTACCTCCGCTATTAATATTGATTAATCATCTTGTTACCCTGTTGCTCTTATTTACCTAACTGGATACGCACAGTTGCTATTTTATTAGACTACTACACTATGGTATTATATAATGTCTAAGAATGATCTTATTTTTTTCTTTAATTTTTCTCTATTTTTACCATTTTTTGTACTTCCGAGTGACGGCAGGAGAGAAAAAAGTAAGGTAATTGTGAAATAGAATCAAATTCGAGATTTCAGCGAATTTACACATTTCATGGCCTCTAAATGCCGAAATATGGACTTTTGGATGTCTGTTCGTTCGTTCTGATGTAAAGATGTTCACTGGCCCAGAGCCCATACCGTTCAATGTGTCAAAACCAAATTTAAAACTTAAAATCTTTATAAGATTCCCTAGAGATAAATTTTTGAATTTTCTTCCTATCCCTAAAAATAAAGGTAGTTCACTGATGTGTGAAAATTAAAATTTGCAATTTCCTTAAAAACAGCTCTAATGTTTTCGTCCATATTTCAAGAACTAATGTTCCATTAATAACTATAATATGGAATAAGTCGTTATTTGTAGGAGGAATCCAGAACTGATAGTTTATCCTTGGAAAAGGAGTTTTTCGGACTATTTTCACATAAACAACAAAGACAATTTTGTTCAGATTCCGTACATAAATATTTAATTAACCTGACACTATAGCATAATTCATTTCTCTCGAAAAAAATAGAAGGGATACTTATCCTTGGATGTGCTTTTTCCCGGACGATTTTCAAAAACGACTATGGTGATTTTGCTCATATTTCATCATTAGATGTTTCATTAAAAATCTAACATTATGGCGTAATTCATTTGCCTTGAAGAACTTCACAGAGGGTAAGTTGTTCTTGGAGGTGAGTTTCTCTTTAAAAAATGAATTTTGTTCCTACCCTTAAACATAAGAGTGGAGTGAATATTTAAATATGCTATTTTCTCAAAAACAGCTCTAAGGATTTCATTCATATTTCATAAATAAATGTTCCACTAATAACCCTATAATATGGCATATGTTGTTTTTCAAGGAAATATCCAGAATGGGTATTGTAAGTTTTCCGGATTTTTTTCTTCTCAAAAACAAAATGAGCGAATTTGTTCACATTTCGTAAATAAGTAATTCATTAATAACCTAATAATATACCATAACCCATTGCCCTAAAAAAAATTACAGTAACTAGTGTTTATTTTTGGAGGTGAGTTAAAAAAAACACTCAGACAATTCTGTTCACATATAATGAATAACTTTATAATGATGCGTAAATCATTTATCAAGAAAACATTTATAAGAGTAGTTTGCTTTATTATTATTGGTATTATTATTATTATTATTATTATTATTATTATTATTATTATTATTATTATTATTATTATTATTATTATTATTATTATTATTTACTACAACTCATGCAATTTTGTTGATATGTTATAAATAAATCTTTCATAAATAACCCTAATATTTACTTTTAGGTGGAGTTTTCTTCGAACGACGAATAAATTTGTTCGTATTTCATAAATAAATGTTTCAGTTATAATTGCAGTATAGCTGATTTACTTTAAGAAATTAGAGCGGTAGTCCGATTTTTTTTTTTTTTTTTTTTTTTACATACTGATAGATAAAGGCGAAGTCAAATAAATAGACTTTTTTTTTTGCTATGGGTAGTTTATGGGCACATTTTCTACAAACCTCTGATTCTAATGTTATACAATGTGAAAGCGCATGTTTCAACTGCAAGTAATAATAATAATAATAATAATAATAATAATAATAATAATAATAATAATAATAATAATAATAATAATATGTGTACATATATACGTATATGTAGTCTATGCACAGTACATTATTAATGCTTTCATATTCTGAAACAGGATTTTCAGTTCACTTTTAGTATGTAATAGTCCGCCTCCCCCCCCCCCTGAAAAAATCTTGGCTCCTCAAAGAAAAACTTACTGGGTACACTCCTAGACCTCTGAACTATTACTGTGAAAGCATGCATGCGAAGCCACAGACAAATATATAATTGTTACACTCCCAACTCAAATAAATAGCTATCGAATACAAATATGTAGAGAATAACAAAGCGTCGAGAAATAACATTTCTACCTTTACACAGAAATGAGATGTATAAACGTTACTTTTATGAACGGAAATGTCAGCGTTATCGTGATCTTTTGTCAATCATGAACTGATATAGGGTAAGTTTAAGGCGGGAAACACTCACAGAGATTCAGTAAATTTGTTCCCTTCTGGACTTACGGAACTTAAAACATATTTTGGAGGTTCCTCGTGTATATATGATTAGTAGACTCCCAGAATTTTTAGGCATATTTTAAATATTTTTTGACACGAAAGTCATGACTGCAGTTTAAAACATTTGTTATATTCTGAAAGATTTTTCAAGAATATTTTGATAAATAAGAAATAAATCGGAATTCAATATTTTCAATTATGCGCCTCCGCCCGAGTCAAGATGGGACTTCGAACGAATGGTCGAATAAGTTATTATTCATTTGCTTTCAAAACGATCGAAGGGAAATGCACACTTAATTTTCATTGGCTTATGAAAGTATAATCATGTCCCTATTTTACAAGTTACTAAATATTATAAGTAAGAGAAACGAAGCTAGTTAACTTTTCATTAATAGGCCTACTTAGTTTTTTTTTTTTTTCAAATTAACTGTAAATAAGGATGTATGTTAGTAGGTGTGCAACCAAATTATTTTGACAGAATAGGTTAAAAATTTCAAAGTCAAAAAAATAGGTGAAGCAGTGTTGGCAACAATTATTTCTCACTTCATAAATGGCTTGAATTGTTTGTACTAAGCAAATATTTAATATTAAGTTCAATGATTCCATATGTACGACAAATACTCGATACATGATTATGCAATAAAAAAATTCGTTTAATTTTTTCCTGTGAAGTTGACTTTGGGTAGACAAACACTGTGTACGTGGACATTATCAGAGTTCTCTCGTTTCCTTTTACTTACATCATTACATCATTTTATTCATTCTCATCATCACCGTTTCCTTTATGCTGATACAGCATAACCATGGGACGTAAAACTGAAAGATTTATTTTTTTCTGTAGTATTTGTAACTCACATCAGATTATAAAGAATGGCTTGAAAGTAAAAAATCACTGCAGGCCCCACAGCCGAGTTTTGCGGAAGGAAGACGAAAATCCGACTTCACTGTCAAACCCGATGTGATTTCCCTCTTATAGAACTCTGTAGCCGCCACTGGGTCTAACGTTGTTGAGAGTAAGCGTATACGAAAGCTCGGCAACTCCCTTGCAAATGGAGTATAATAGCTTTCGACATAAAATTAAGGGCTCACCTTGACACAACGAACAACTGCTGCAAAAGATTAGTTGAAAATCACCTTTTCAGCCACCAATGGAACACCACACACTAAGACTCACGTAACTAGAAAGTCTTGTAATGTGTTTCTGACAGCCCAGTTTCAGCTATCGCATGTTGAGACAGCTCTGGAATGTCTGAAGATGAATTAATTGCCTTTTGAGTGTAGGCAAAAAGTAGTTAATTGCTGTGTAACCATTCGGCAATTGGCGCTAGTAGCAGTGTTACCATCTCGAAATTACTGTTTCAATTTTCCGGTGCTCTCAAACGTTACAATTGCATTCAAACATCTGTGTAAATATGTTTGTGGAATGGTCTTTTTAATTTGACACCCACCCGCCGACCCACACACGCACACACACAAGGAAAATCGCTGTATGAGTATCAGGCAGTTTTACATAAAATGTGGGTCACGTAAAAATGCACTGTATGTCAATAATCATAGGATTATATAAATAAACAGTTTCTTTTGCATATTTCTAACAGCCAAGTGATCCCAGATTTAATACTCACAAGTAAACCTTACGTTTGGGTGAATCGAGTTGCTGACTGAGACACATATGAGAAAGTAGTACTAAATGTGGTCTGTATTTCAGTGAAGTTGTAGGTGCGAAGCTCCAGGGGTTTAGGAGATACAGCTACCAGAACATCACATGGAAGTACAGAATAGTGTTCATATAGTTGGAGGTAAAAGCTCTGTAAGACCTCTTGTAACGACAAAGGGTGAATAACAAATATATGGCTATATATTAGGACTAGGGGGAAGTCATATAGTAAGGGTATACCTGACGGCGGCCATCTTGAAATCCGCCATTTTGAATTAAGGTTAAGTTTTTAAAATAGGGTCATGTGATACATGATTTAAGGCTCAAATTTAATGAGAAGAACAATGGTGACGTTAATTCTGATTTACGCGCAATTGGTAAAAAGTTACAGGGAAATTATATATAGTTGCAGTATACGCTAGTCCTTTACCCCACCTTGTAAATTGTGTGTTAATGATAATAAATGAAAAGCAGGTGGATAAATATTAGGTCTATGGTAAGAGTTGCCTTGATGGCGGCCATGTTCAAATCCGCCATTTTGAATCAGACAAAAGTTTTAAACAAAACGCATAACATTGACACCTTATTAATAGCAAATTTTACCATAAAACCAATGGTATAACCATATTTGCTTTATCATTAACCAGCATTTGTTATCGCATAAACAAGTTGCTAATTTAAGGAAAAATGACCAAAGTGGAATTGAGTCATAATTGAACTTGGGTCTTTCTTCCAGAAAAGTCCTCAATTAGTACAATCAATATGTAGTTCAGAAAAAAATGCATGACTTGCACAAATGCTCTGCTTACAGTGAGTACACCTGACAAAGGCAATCGCGTTACACTTGACATATTTGTCGTTAACAATTCCGTCAAAGCAGTAGTCGTAAGGAGCGATCCAACGTCCAGGTTCTTCATTCAAATATCCAGCCTGATTGAAAGCGAATCGAATCATATTGCGAAAACGAGGAGCTCTGAACTGGTAAATTGTAAACGACTGAAGTTGTATGAACCTATCACGATGCCATATGTTCACGTCACTTTCTGTTAATGCTGTATCAGCAATGAAGCGAACAAATGCTTTGTACGGGCGAAAGAAGTGAACATTTAGAGGCTGAATCATGCCAGTACAACCACTAGGTATCAGTCGCTGCAACAATATTTAATTTCCCTGTAACTTTTTACCAATTGCACGTAAATCAAAATTAACGCCACCATTGTTCTTCTGATTAAATTTGAGCCTTAAATCATGTATCAGATGACCCTATTCCTATTTTAAAAACTTAACCTTAATTCAAAATGGCGGATTTCAAGATGGCCGCCGTAAGGTATACCCTTAATATATGACTTCTCCCTAGTCCTAATATGTATCCATATATTTATTATTCACCCTTTGTCGTTACAAGAGGTCTTACAGACCTTTTACCTCCAACTATATGAACACTATTCTGTACTTCCATGTGATGTTCTGGTAGCTGTATCTCCTAAACCCCTGGAGCTTCGCACCTACAACTTCACTGAAATACAGACCACATTTAGTACTACTTTCTCATATGTGTCTCAGTCAGCAACTCGATTCACCCAAACGTAAGGTTTACTTGTCAGTAGAGCATTGTAGAAAATCCGTTGGCCTTGACCACTTTTCTTGTGTGCTAATTTTTGGCCAAAAGAAGGGCCACAGTCTTTGAACATACGAAATATTCATCTCATTTGAGCACAGTAGACTTCATGCTCTCCCTAAGCTTAAATCCATCCTCAAGGGGCAGGGTTTTTAAGATGTTGAACCGATTAAAGCGAACGCGACGTCAATGCTGGATAGCATTCCAGTGAACGACTCTCCTAAGGCGTTCCAGAGTCTCTACGACCAGTCCTATGAATATGCGGTCAGGAAAGGGATGTATGTAAAATAATAATAATAATAATAATAATAATAATAACGCGGTAGTAACTTCTTCTGGTATCGTTAAGTGTATTCGACGTAGTCCCGAAACGTATTGAGGGGACTGCATAGGATACGAAATGACATTATAGCAGAAGTCAGGATACGAAATATAATGATTAGCAATCAAAATTTGTTGGAGGACAAGTTGTAACTAAATCAGAAAATCTGATTTTAGTTCCGAAAATATATGATTGACAGAGCTATATGAATGCTAATTCCGAAGGAGGAAGTAGATAAAGAGCAGTTAGGGTCGCCTATGAGTTAAGAGCTGAGACTGTTCGAAAAGATGTCGTGAAAGTGCTGTCTCGTCTCGAAAAGTGTATTTGTCTCTATTTGAAGAGTTATGTCTTGTCACGAAAATTCTGTTTCGTCTCATCTCGCGAATAACCTTATCATTCTTTGGAATAAAAGCGTATTTTATATTTGTAAAAGCTTTTATTCTTACACAATATTACAATAGAATGTTCTTTTAAATTTAAGTTAGTGATATTATGCAAGAAAGAGGTTATAAAGGACATAATCTACTCTTAAAGTGGACTCCAAACACTGACGTCGTTAGCTTTTTAAATTTGGGGGGAGGTTGGATGAATCAAAATCCTGTTTCCGAGAAATGTTATATATATACACAATGTAGTATAGTTTCTTTAAAAATATTTGACGAAACTCTCCCCGACTCCCGCTAACGACGTCCGTGCTCCAAACCTCAACTAGGGCTTGAATCTGGTGCAGTTGGTAAGTTTAGAGACCATCACGGAAGTTAAGCCAACCCTCACCACACTACCTCACTCGTTTAGCAATATTAACCTAGCTAATAACTAGCAATATTAACCTGTAACGCAAGGTTGTAATCACCTTCTCTCGTTAACCTTTTTGGCTCGGTTGCTAGAACACACGACTTTGTTGTCCCTATATTGAAAAACTAACTTGGGTACTGGCCATCTTTTTCTTGTTTACTAGTAACCTTTCTTTTTTGCGTGCTAACATACAATACGTGATCAATTTATCGACCCCTCATCATTATTTTACGTTTATCAGACCGTAGTCTGCTGTTAAAATATTGAAGAGCGTTATAAATACTGTAGTTAAAAAAATAAATATTTTCCTAAAATTTACAAGTTCACTTCTACTATTACAATACTATAACAAATAAATTGCGTACAATTAAGTCACCATATTTGCTTAATAACTGATATAAAAAGATGTTTTAAATAGTGTACACTAAGAAAAAAATTGTATGTAGCGTACGTAAAATCGTATGTTACATTTGTAAATCCTGTAGTTTTTGGACTTAACTACAACATACCAGTGCATTTTTTTTAATGAGTCGCTACTGGGTATTCACAAAAGGGCCCTTGACTCACATAGCAAAATTCAAACGCACAGAGATTTTTCAAAGTGCATTTTTGTATAATGTACATTTTTGAAGTAATGGCATACAACATGACGTATTTGTCATACTTCTGCTAACCGTTTCATTTCCTATTCAACATGTCGCCATCAATACAGGAGAGGATATTTTCTTTTTTACATTTTGGTTTAGATCCGCCTTCAGGCAAGTACTTGAAGATAAAACCGTACCGTGCTACCAAAATTGAATATTTTCCTTAATTTATTTACTTATTTATTTTTATATCCATAGTTTAAAGTTGGACATAGACAGGACAAGGACAAAGAAACGCGACTGGTACAGACGGAGAGGATAAAAACACTCAATACAAGACGCAATACAATTCAGAAGACACAATACAATTCTAATATCTGAGTACAAAGGAAAATAAGGTTGGGTACAAAGGTAACCAGCGACAGATTCAGGAAAACATTTTGGCAGGGGCTTCTCTTAGGAATATTTCGTGTTTAGAAATCCCAGAAGTTTAGGAGAGGGGCTTGAAGGTTATGAGTAACATTTGATTCTGCGAAAATCCTATAATTTTGGATGAGCTCAGCTCCTTCCCCGCCGGCATAAATCCGCAACTGAAGATAACTGTGTAATAAAGAGGGTAAAAAATTGTTAAAAGTAGTGCTTTGTACTTAATGGACAATAACTTACATTCTTGCAAGTTTGTGGCATCTATTAATTATGTCAGAAAATTTGCCTGAACAAATCTCAATTACCGATATTACCCATAACAAACACGAAATGTTTGGTTTGCATTAAATGTTAGGCCAGGATAAAAAAGGTTAGGTTAAAGAGAACAATCTTTGGGAAGAAGACTAAAATTGGGCGATAATGAGAATTGAGAATCCCTGGGAAACGAACCAAATTACGAATGCACGAGCGTAGCTCAAGAATAGCTGAAAGCTAGTCTCAACAGGCCTATAAAATAACAGTTTCAATATTATGTATGTATAAACAATAGTGATGAGCAAATGCAAGACCAAGACCAAGACCGGGGTGGTCTTGGTCTTGGTCTTGGTCTTGCACATCCAGTCTTGGTCTTGCACATCCAGTCTTGGTCTTGGTCTTGCACTGGAACCCTTGATCTTGGTCTTGGTCTTGCACACCCAGTCTTGGTCTTGGTCTTGCATTTAATAAATCTCAAGCTTTTCATACGTAAATTTTACTATGCATATAAGGGATAATAAAGTCTACACTGTGCCAATAGGAACGGAAATATAATGCATGTTTCTAAATGTAATATAGTTTAACTTTGTGTAAACATCATGATAGTGTACAAGATAGGTGATGACCTTTACTTTTATAATGGGTGCCCACGTTTCACTACTTGCAAGATATGCCTAAATCACGTTTCGTAATCTGTTTATATTTTTAACAGATCCAACAATCCACTGCTTCCCAAACTGGTGAGGATACCACTGAGACGCATGAAAGAAAATCAAGACGACACAGATTATTAATATACCATGAATTGCAAAATTATTTTAAACTCTAAAGGCGTCAGATTTTTCTTTTCAACGATTAGCTAATCCTTGTATTAATCAAACTTCCAATTAAATATTGAGATTTTGTTTTACAGATTCCAACATGTACTCTATGGGGCAGAACCATTGACATTATGCAAAAGTGATGAAAAAATTGCAGGCTTTCGATACATGGGCATGGAGGAAAAAAAGCAGAGAATTAGCTGTGTTGAACGGACAACAAATGAGGTGTTAAAAAAATAGCAGTAGGGAAAAAAAGAAGAATTTTAGATATTGTTAAGAGGAGAAAAAGGAACTGGTTAGGATATTGGCTGAGGAGGAACTGTATTATGAGGGACGTGCTGGAGGGTATTGTGGAAGGAAAGAGAGGGAGAGAGCGAAGGAGACTAGTTGAAGGAAAGTATTAAAACAAATAATTCCTACATCGAGACGAATAGACTAGCTGAGGACCACCGAACGTCGAAGCTTCTCAATCGCAGCAAGTAACCTGCCAATAATGGCAGAATAGCTATTATGAAGATGATGATATATTTAGCAATATTGAATAAAAAGAGAGAGAGAAAATTAAAATAATTATTATTATAATTAACCTCTTAATATTTTAGAAAAATTTGAGTGGGAACTGAAAACGATTCAACTGTCTATGCCTTTTGTGTAAATTCAATCTATATAAATACTTTTGACCTGTATTGGAAATACAAAATAACGGCATCAAACTCCAAGTTATTTGAAGTTTCACTTGTGAATATGGATTACTAGCATCAATTACCCACTTCGTTGGGTTAAACTTAAATAATAATAATATATTTCGTTGGTCAGTCACTTTTTCACTATTAGTAAAGTGCTCTCTGATATCGGTCATTTTCGATTATTTTTATATTTCTCTCCCCTCCTCCTCCCCATCTTGCGGGGCTGAATTCGAATTTAAACAGCATCAGAAGTGTCACTGTTCGTCTCAGAGACCCCCAAAACTAAAGATTCGGCATTAATATCGGTCATTCTCAATAAACTTATATATCTCCTTCACCCCCATGTTGCGAGGCACGGCATCGGAAGTATCATTGTTCATCTCAATGAACTCGAAAACCATGAGTTCGACATTTATAATGGTAATTTTTGAGAATTTTATATATCTTGTTCCTCCCCCAAGTTCCGGTGCTGAATTAGAATTTAAACGGGATCGGAAGTATCACTATTCACCTTGCGACGGCGAAAACTATGGATTCGACATTAATATTTGGTCATTTTTGATCAATATTATGTATCTCCGTCTCCCCAAGTTACGAGGCTGAATTTGGTCGTAAACGGTATCGGAAGTGTCAGTATTCAACTCAGCAAACTGGAAAACTATAGATTCGACAATAATATTTGTCATTTTCGATCGTTTTTATATATCTTCTCTTCCCTTCGCCAAGCTACGGGGCTGAACTTGGATTTAAATAGCATCGGAAGTGTCACTGTTTATCTCAGCGATCCCTAAAACTATAGACTCCATTTTAATATCGGTCATTTCCGATCATTTTTAAATATCTTTCATTCCCCCTCCCCTAAACTGCACCGTCAAAGTGATATGACCGAAATCACCACAGGTCCGATCCTCATTTATGTTGAAAATGAGATCGAGTTCGGTCGGATGGTTCAAGAGTGATGAAGTCTCAAAGACAGCACTTATATTTTGAATTTTTTACACACACACACACACACACACACACACACATATATATATATATATATATATATATATATATATATATATATATATATATATATATATATATATATATATCCTTTCCTTCCCCTACGGTGCACCGTCAAACTAAACTGATAAAAATCGCTCCAGGCCTGAACTTCATCTATGTTGAAAACTTGATCAAGATCGGTCGGGTGTTTCAAAAGTTATTAAGTTTTATTATATAACCCCCCCCCTTCCTCCTCCTCTAGGTTCTACCATCAAAGTGAAACAAACTCTAAAAAACTTTCCAGGACCGAACCTCATACATGTTAAAAATTTGATTGAGAACGATTCAAGGGGTATAAAGTGAAAAACTTAGTCATTTTTATTTTTATTTATATTGATTTTTGTACATCTCCCCCTCCTGCTCCTCCCCTACATTGCTCCGTCGAAGTAAACTGACATAACATTCCAGGCTTGAACCTCATCTATGTTGAAAATTTGATCGAGGCGGTCGGCTGGTTCACGAAATTAGTAGTCACAAAAATAGTCACTTTCATTTTTATAATATGAATTTATTGTTGTAGTATAATGTTATATCGTTCAATACTCGATGTGCCGTATGGGGGGCCGCGGTGGCTCAGTGGTAGAGCGTTCACCTCTGGTGCTTGGGGTCCCGGGTTCGATCCCTGCGCCCGCAAGTGAATTTTGTGGTGGACAAACACCGTGTGCGTGGGTTTTCTCGGGGTTCTCCCGTTTCCTCCCACTTTCTTCATTCCACCATTTCATTCATTATTCATCATCACCGTCTCCTTTAGCCTAACCGGCATAACCGTGGGACGTAAAACTCAAAGATTTCATTTCGATGTGCCGTATGCCTAAGGAGGCTAAAAGTTATATCAATAAACAAGTTATATCCGCTCATGAAATCAAACTTGTGGTCACATGCACTATGTTTTTGTCAATGTCATAAAAATGTTATTTCGATATTAGTTTTAAGAATACAGATTGAAAACTTCCAACGGATGCTTGTCTCGGAGCCAAGGCCATACCCATGTAGTTAGACACCTATGGTGGACGACGGTATTACCGATGTTCAATAGGGCGTACTACATTTATCTTTAGTTTTGGAAGAACATCACTAATATGCTTTGAAATTAAATGAAATATCTAGTTTAACGTCCCGCGATTATGCACCAAGGCTAAGGGAGATGGTGATAATGAGAAATGACTGAAATGGTGGAAAAAAGAAACTAGGAGGAAACGAAAAAATACCGAGAAAACCCACGCACACGGTGTTTGTCCACCAAAAAGCTCACATGGTGCTAGATGACAACTGTGTGGCTTGAAAACGAGTAATATCTACAGAAAACGCGAACAATCAATTCAGAAAACGGCATACTGTTGCTGTAAGGTACAGGGGCAGATCAACTCACACAGATTTCATAAACTACTGGGAACACATTCACTCCAGCAGCATTTTTACTGAAGCCAAAAAATCCATCTCCTTCTTTTTTTACATTATATAAAAAAAATTCAAGTTGTGCCGGTATTGTGCAAGACTCTTGCGCAAGAGTCTTGGTCTTGGTCTTGCAGGTATGGTCTTGGTCTTGGTCTTGCACCTCTTGGTCTTGGTCTTGGTCTTGCATCGGGATTCCTGGTCTTGGTCTTGGTCTTGCATGCAAGACTCTTGCAAAAACTGCAAGACCAAGACTCTTGCGCTCATCACTAATAAACAATGCACTCAATATAACCCAACCTAAGCAAAAAATCAAGTTTTTTTTTTTTAATCAAAGGTTATAACTTAATATGCATCGCATCAAATGAATATCAACAATATAGTGCATAGCAGAACGATGTGATGCTAGAATGTGTGAAACAATCACGTGGTGGTAAAGAATAAAAGGCAATCTGACTTTAAAGGAAAAATCGTCTGTGATCACTTCTTCTGAATAAAATGAAAATGGATTCTAGGAAACTTGATATTCAATTGTCTCCAGAAAACATACAAGCAACAAAATAAAACAAACATGGCAATTCTAACTAATTCTATCGCTCTAGTTCCTTCCTATTTACCATAACCTCCTCTTCAATAGACAGGTTAGCTTAGACTCAAATATGTTCCAACACGTGGGCCTAACTTGTAGATGACAGACGACAATCCTGCTCTATATCTCGCCGTTTTTGATCTGAGGTTCCCAGGTCAGAAACACAACTGCCTATGGTCACAACGCAGTGTTCCCCAAAAGTGTAAAAGATCTATGCACAATATTTTATCAGAAATAATGAGACTTGTTGTAGCGAACCAAAACAGTGTTGTGACCTAAATATAGGTAAAAATTTCATTTCATAAAAATTAAATATCCAAATAGCAAGTTGTTTTCTTCTGTTATTTTCTCTCAGAGACTATTCAAAAGCTATATAAGCCAAACGTTATTTGGACCGTTACATTTTAGAATTCGGTTTCAACCTTTCTGCCTCTTTAGTCGGTCTATTAACTTTCTCTGTATTAGAGTAGAATAAAAGTACTAGCATCTCGAGGTAGACAAATGAGTACGCGAAACGTAGGAAAGAGGAATATCTGAAATTTCAAAAATGAAGCTCTCCAATTTTATACCTATCCACAGAATACAAGCTAATACGTATAGTCATAAAACCAAAGTATATTCAAGTAATGTTAAATTTACAGTAATTCAAGTACTCTTAAAGTAATTTAAAGCTTTATCAAGTTTACTGGGTATCCAAGTGTTGGGCCTGGGTATCCATTTGGATACAAACAGGTATGTTAAAAATGCCCTGCAGCATCCGTATAACTGAAAACGCATGTTTTATAATACTTTCTGTATAAGTGTTCCATCTATACGTACAGTACTTTCCATATGAAACAATGTAGGCGGTCAGAATCTCACACACAAATGGACGTATATAACATATAGCTGAGGAAGGTAATATACATATATGTATGTAATATAAGGAAGACTGTTAGATATCAGACATCCTGTAACGACGTGATGTAACATCTAATGGCAGTACCTATGTAGCATACGGATAACGTATGCTCCATACTGATTTCTATAGTATGCAAGAGGGTCCGGAATATTTGTATATACAATATACTGCTGTCCGGAAAACGGATTTTTCTCAGTGTACTTACTGTGTCGTTAGCGAAGACACACGCTTCCATATGGGTGGATTTGGAATTCCCTGTCTCGTGACGTGACATAGAAACAACCCATATCTGACATGATATTTCTTTCACGTAATTGATCGTGGAAAAGAACCACGCCCAAGGGAGACTCTCTTCCTTCTGATAAGGTCATCGAATAACCGACTCTTTCAGAATCGCAATAAGTTCAAAAGAGAACACATAAAGGTTCAAATATTATTTTTTTATTACCACAGCCTGATCAAAATTCATTATATTCTTCCTGGTTTTCCTCTTTAAAGTAGAAGACGCGAGTCATTCTTTCAAATCCTTAATGTAATTTATACTGGGAATTGAGAACCAGTATTTTAAATGTAAAATAGTTTGTGATGCCAACTCTGAGCTCTCTTATCACAAAAGAGTTTAAAAACTTATTTCAATACAAGAAATCTTTTATAACACATGTTACGTTTATCTTTAAGAAAATTAATATTTGCGGTGCAATAAATAACTATATTACAAATAGAACTAGAAGTACGAATTTAGCTTAAAACTTATTCTTATTGGAGTTTAAAGATCCATAATTATGCACAGAACCAATGGGAGACATTGAAGATGAATATGGTGGAATAACGAAAGTGGAAAGAACTGGGATATCCCCGAAAAAAAAGAACACACACACAGCATTTGATCTCCACAAAACTATTTCGCGGCAACGGGAGACCAAAACAGGTAGGGCTACCCTACGCGCCAAATGTGGACGCTCTGCCGTTGAGCCACTGTATTTCCCTTAAGGCCTTTTTACACATGATAATATATCATCAGGGGTGGAGATTCTTTAGGCCTATTATATGCAAGAGAGAGATTTTCTATTTACACTTGATGATACAAAGCAGAGTATGCGAACTATTTCAGAAAATTAGCTTTTCTCCTCAATGAACAAAAGAGGGCCATGATGTTTGCATGTGTGTATGGGTGGGTGTGGGGTATACAGTATGTGTGGGAAGTACTGAGTCACTCGTAAAAGGACAATTCCTGTTTCTCGCAAAGAGTCTTTCCTTACAAGATAGTGAAATCGGCCCTTGATCCAAATTGGGTTACTATTGATCCTAAAGGTTACTCCTGGTCTAAAACTACCTCAAAAGCTTTTTGACCCCATACCCCCTCCCCTTACCGAATGACCGTATCATACATGCTCAAAATTGAATATTTTTTTTTTTTTTAAATTTTGATGGGGATAGCCCAAAAATTAGGAAAGTTTCACAGATTGTAGATACTATCTAGATGTAAATGTGCATTTTTTTCAAAACCATCGATGCGCATTTCCTTTATTTTTTGCGTTGAAAATTTCAAACAAAAAAAAATATAGAAAAAATTTTGGTGAGGACACGTTCCTGATCTTTTGGTTAAAAAATTTGTTATACCCTTAGGTGCAACATATATTTCTTTCGGGGCCTGAAAGTGAAGGCAACATTGTCAAAAAGAAATAAAACTGAAAACAAGCGTGTTTTTCGCACAGTTTTTCCACCATTTTAGGGCCCTCAAGGTGAGGGTCCCTTTCAAACAATCCTTTGCCAAAGTTCAAAATTTTCCTTTGTCTTGCGTCCCTTCCGCTTCTGTCGTTTTTCGACTGTTTCGATTGTGTCCATTTCGGAACAGAAACACCAAATATATCTCCGCAACAGTGTTCCACTTCAACAGGAACAGGTAGTCCATCTCCGTGAGGCACTGGTCGCATGGCCGACAGTATTTTAGGATATATCAACGAAGACTTTCTTCTTGGAAATACCATGTGTTAGCGGAGTTGTCATACAAAAGTAAAAATCATCCACATGGTTTGACGGTTCTCGCCAGATCATGTGAATAGAAAAGCCCATGGAAGATATTTTACGATTTAACCACGAATGAAGACTCGAGACACAAGATATGCAACATACATGAGGAGCCCAGGCCTTGTCCTGATCCCTGATTTCACATCCAAAGTACAGTTTGTACACCTTCCTAATATATGGTGTTTTTGGCCTCCTTTGCGATTTCAATGTAGCTTGTCCGCAAATGTAACAAAAATAGTCAGCACTGTTTACGCATTTGCGAGGCATATTGAATCACAGGAATTACAATAACCATACGCACTAACTACACTTCAATAACACGTTCTTCCAGCACAAGAACACAACACAGCTTGTAACAGACAGAAACTACGCTTAATGAAATATGCTCCACTCCTCCCTTCCCTTCTCCTTTCCCTCCCCGTTGTTGCTACGAGCCCAGGCTATGAATAGCGACAAAATACACACAGCTATTGTTGTCTGCAGGAAACTTAATCACTTTGTCTACAATCAGCGGGATTTGAAGCCTATACGGAAGGGATTGACAATGAATGCTAATAAAATATAATAAATATAATTAAATGCACCCCTTCCCCTTTAACTTGGAAACGAAAGCTAATTCTGGTTTGTCATTGTCGTTTTCGTTATCAGCGTGGTCGATATAGTTAACACATATCTCTTTCATTCCAGTTACATTTTTGCTGTTGGGTAGTGTAATTATTCTAATCAGTTTTGTCGCCTTTATGAATTGGAACAATGATTGATTCTTTCCATTCTTGTGGCAATTCCTCCTTGTTCCAGATAAGGAGAATCAGTTTTTATGTCTTGTTTCAACTTCCCCCCTCCAGCTAAAATTAGCTCAGCTGGAATTTCGTGTACACCTGGAGATTTGTGTTTCTTTAACTTCTTTATAGCGATTTCTATTTCTGTTCGGTTAGGCTCTGAAACATATGGTTCTCCTCTGTGTCTCTCTTTCTCTACAAACATGAGTCTTTGGCTGCTTGTTAAGCAAATCGTGAAAAAAGTATTTTCATCTATTTAAGATGCTATCTGTATTAGCAAGAATTGTTCCATCATCGTCTTTAATATATAAGCGCGTAGTTGATATCCTTTCTTAAATTCATTGATGCTCTCTACATGTCCCGAATGTTTTTGTTTTTCATTTCATTTATTTTACTTTTCAAAAAATGACGTTTCTTTTTTCTAAACATTTTATGTTTCACGTCAGATGTCAAGGAAATCGGAAACTCCAACAATGAAGGCCGTACAAATATGCTCCGCTCTGTCGGTCGACGTAGAACTGATCGTGGGGATATTGGGCCCCGTGCACAGCTTCCAGTGCTGACGTCAGTGTGCGGGATGCGAGGCTGGCGGGATGTGGCTAACCCAGGGGGTGCTCTTAACCTATGTCCCGAACCTCTACTTTCACGCTCTCTTCACAGTGACGTCACCAGCGAGGAACTTAGAGCTTGTGGTCTGCTTGGCGCACGAAGATTTGCTAGTAAAACCACAAACAATTCTTTATTTATTTTGGGTTTTTGCTATGTTGAATTGTATTGCTTTCTTTTCTAGTGGTGTACGTTGATGAATATTATTTAACAGAGAAAAGGTCTATATCTCGGAAGATTTCTTTACGTGGACTTGGCTATACAGGCATGCAATATTGCAAGATAGTGTGAACTTGAGTACGTGTGTACATATGTATTTTTACGTGTATTTGTCTTTAATCTCCAAGTGTTGCACATTATAGAATTAGGGATGTACCGATATATCGGTATCGGTAATATCAGCCACTTTTGGGAGTATCGGTATCAGCATTGGCAAATAAACACCAATATTTACCGATACATTTTTCAAACCATTTTCAGTTTGTTTAATGGGCCATTCTCAGCGTTACGCACGGGATATTTGTACACAAAAACTGCTTTTTTAAAACAAAAATGTATTTTCAAATAAAATAAAATGTATGTCAAAATTAGGGAGGAAATTATTAGTGCATAGTTAAATAAAATGAAACACTCAAAACAATTGCAAATTTGAGTTATAAGCCAAAATTAAGCGTTACGCACGGGACTCAGACAAAAAGCTCTTTTGACAATCTCAATTTCATTGAATATTCTCTGCGATTTATGGCAGCATTTTCATTTTATATGCCATGACTCGTGTTCTACATTCATTCTCCTTACTGTCCATTATATTTTTAAATTGGAAAATAGAATTTAATTAGCTTCACATTATGTTTTCTTTTTCGACTCACCGTTACGCACGGGACGTTACACACGGAACAGAAAAGTAACTATGCATTTGTTTGGTTGTTCTAAGACTGTTATTATGCAATATCCTTACTAAAGAGATTGATATTTTAAGATTAATATTTGGACATTAACAGGCATTAAAAATTTGCATCCATAATTTAATTTAAATGAATTAAATTACATTCCAAAGTATTAAAGTCGAACTTTGCTAGGCAACTCGCTTAATGTTATTACCATGTCTTTGGGGTATTTGTCTGAGTGCTGATTGATGGCGTTCAAACCACATAATGTTGTTCAACTGTTATGCTGCTCGATCCTCTGTGGAACCTACCAGAAGTTGAACCATTTGAACGCTGCCATTGTCAGATGAAATGCACGAAAGTGAATTGAACGGAGACAGTTGGTTTTTGGTTATTTGGTATTATTGATTTTTACTTCACATTGAAGATTTGCTTTAGTGTGAGTTTTTTAAGTAAGTAATATGGATTCACAGCCAAGTAACTGTTCCAAGTAATATTGTCAGAAATGAACTGAATCGATGAACAAAAGCAATGAGTGACGCTTAGGAAAATATAGACTTAAACATAGGAACAAAGTGAGACTGACAAATAAAGTGAGGATGCAGCGTTATAGGCAAGTTAAAGGATTAACTCGTTTCCTCTCACGTTCTTTTTGCGAAACTCATTCCGCATTGTTTCGTTGTTTACCATTCAGAAGAGGAAAACACACTAAAATGTGAATAACAAGGTTATTCACGTTAGATTGGTTCAAGAAAAACGAAAAGAGTGCAGTGTACAGAATGATATATTCATCAAGTGATGAGAGCGACATTAATTCAGAATACAACTTTGAAGACGATGTTCATAATGATATTCGAACCCTCCAACTGTCGAGCTCAGAATGGGCAATATTAGAGCAGGTGTATTTCTCCTAGTGAAATTTGATTGGGGTTCTTCCAAAAATAGGATTAAACATCGGTATGTATGTGTATCTGAAAGTGATGTAGAAGAAAATGCGGACATATAGAGTAACAAATCTGAAATGCATAGACAACAGTTATACAAGGTTTTGTTTTGATGAAAAGAACAGATCTTATGTCTCATTCGATCAAGTTTTAAATATACTTCAAGCACCTAATTTGCTGATAAAGGATGAAAGAATATACTATAAAGTTTCAGAACCAATAGCCGTTTTTGTAAAGAACTAAAGAGTTTTGAATCGAATCCATTTGCCCCCTACAAGACTGTCAAACCAACTTAGATACCTACCTTTCTAATGAAAAGAAAAAATGTGATTTATCATGATAATTTGTTTTTAAGCCTCGTGGTAAATGTTTCTATGTAACTTAACGTAGACGTTTTTGTTAGTTATGTTTGGTTTAGTTTCTTTCAGCAAATTCATGTTTCTTTGAGTTAATATAAGAGTTTATTGTTCATTGTTTAACCTCAATAACAATAAACAGGTATTGAAATCTTAATAACTTAATTTTATTCACTTCCTTGCATAAATCTGTAAATGTCCCGTGCGTAACGTTACGCACGGGACAACATTTCTATACCTCTTGAAATAAATAAGGAGGATAATAAACAAATTTAATAAGTACCACTAACAAGCTAATAATAATTCTACTTTGGAGCAAAAGTTTCAATACTTTATCTTCTATAATTACAAAGGAAACACGAAAAATACAAGTTTTCCGTTACGCACGGGACAGCAAAACATGACATGAGAAAACTACGATTTTTGCCTACCAGAATCAAACATTAATTAAAACAAAATTATCAGATTTTTGCCAAAGGTCCACTTCATATTTTTTGTTATTGTTCATATAATTACAGATTTAGAATTTAGTTTGAAAATTATTTGAAAATTGGGATATGTGAACAGCATTGAGCATGGTGTAAAACAGATCAAGTTTATATGGCCAAAACCTAGTAAATATATTTTACAAAAAGATTTTAAATATCTCAGTGTATAGTTACACTCTTTCTTAATAGAAAAACATAAACAGCATAGTTTCAAATTAATTTTGAAAATTTACTGACAATGGACCACTTGCCAGAGAATCGCCCTAATATTAACAGTGACACTTATATTTCATCGGTTTCTTGTCGAGTTAAAAGTTGTTCTAAATTATTATTAATTGTACAATCAATCAATTTCTTTATGCATGTATACGCCTTTGATTTGCACTATTCATACTTAACTGATAGTTTTAGTCCCTCCATGCTAAAATAGTGAAGAAAAGACAAAGGTCCTCAGTCAGGATCATAGGCACCCGAAGAAAATTTTCTAGGATGAGCCGATTTCCCGATTTCAAAGTAAAATAAAGTAAGTTTATTTTCCTTATTCATTTTCATAAATTTCTATGTATGCATGAAGTTCATAATTTAAAATTATTTTTCGATATTTTTCTGCTTATTGGTCCTCTAGATGTTTATTTGAGTTAGAAATCAGAATAAAACTCCGGGACGTGTGTGGGTAGAACAGGTGGGACTGTTGCTCCACGCCTTGCACCACAGAATGGAAGAGTTTGACCGTTGAGGAAAACTAACAGGTTAACTATTTCTAATTCATTGTTGAGATTAGTGTTGTCCACGAAACGAGACCGAGGCAAGAAATGTCTCGTCTCGTCTGCAATTCGAGACGAGACGAATCTTTTAAATTCGTTTAAATTTAAAAATAATGGAGTTCTCGTCTCGTTTTCGAGGCAAGATGAGAAACTTCATGAGCCTCATTAGCAACACGAGTTCACCCAAGTACTGTATTAGACTTAAACACTGATTTAGTGTTGCATGGTTCATCGTTTAAAAAAAATATAAATTGATAAAGTGATTGTAAGAACACAATGAAGAGCATTCAAAGGTACACAAGTCATTACACAATATACTCCAATAATAAGTATGGTTTAAATGTTGTTATATCTCATCCTTCGTGGATCTCTCGTGACTTTAGGAAGTCAGGACAAATTTTGTAGACAAATTTATACAAGAGGCTAGAGAAACTGCGAGGCGAGAAGAAAAGAGCTTTTTTTCGAAAATCGTTTCTACAAGACGAGAAAACCTAATTTCTCGTCTCGTCTCGATTCGTAACACTAGTTAGCATACAAAGTATTTAGATATAAGCCAAATACAGTTTTCCGGACTGTGTACTATTAATGTCACGAAGTGCAATCATAGCGTCAACAATGGTTACATTAAATATAATCTGTGATGGATAGTCGACATGATGTTTAACATGGATGGGAGGGGGCGCGGTGGCTCAGTGGTAGAGCGTTCACCTCCGGTGCTTGGGGTCCCTGGTTCGATCCCAGCCCGTGCCGTGTGGACCTTGTGGTGGACAAACACCGTGATCGTGGGTTTTCTCGGGGTTCCCCCGTTTCCTCCCGCTTTCTTCATTCCACCATTTCATTCATCTCTCATCATCACCGTCTCCTTTAGCCTAACCGGCATAACCGTGGGACGTAAAACTAAAGATTTCATTTTTTTCAACATGGATGGGTTCCGTTTTAGTAATCATGTGGAGAAGATATGAATTGGCAATTTTAAACTTTAAGCCTGGGTACCGTATATTGAACAAAATAAATTGCTAGGCATCAAAGGGCTTCCGCAACTGAATGCATTAACGATCTATCATTAATAATTTTCTTATTATTATTATTATTATTATTATTATTATTATTATTATTATTATTATTATTATTATTATTATTATTATTATTATTACCAATGGTTTTAAGTATTTACTGAGATATTCCTATCAGTAACCACAAAGTAATCTATTTATGCCGGGTGTGGAACTCACCTTATCATTGGTTCCGCAATTACTTTAATTTAACTCCAGGCAACTCCAGGAGATTGCCTTCGTAAAACATATTTATCTGCAACTTTGCTTAAAAACATTCACAGTAATATTTCAGATATAAATACATTTAAAATGTAATTATAATTCAACAATTATCTATCTCATCAAAAAATAAATGAATGATCATGCAACACAGGTACTGTACATCGTTAATTTCCCATAATATAAATTGCGTTAAGAAGATATTCTATTTATTGCTGGCTTATTTATTATTTATTTATTTCTAGTTTGTGTGTTGGAGAATGTGACAGCAAAAATGTTATGTATAAAGAAAGAAAAAAAAACATTCTGGCTGCTTCGTACACCTCTATACCTACTTGCTGCTCCTCGCTGGTGACGTCACGCAAAACGAGGAGCGAAGCGTCTGTGCGTATAGCTCAACCTTTCCTTCTAGTAACCTTGGGCTAACCTTACTTACTAGTCTAGTGACTTGGATGCACGTCTTTGGTTCACGGGTTTCCGGACTCAATTCCCGATTGGACAGTTTTGAGATTTTAACGCATTGCAGGTTCACATTCCACAAGCTGTAGATTTACATATGTAATCTTGGAGCTGAAAAGGTACGCTGAACTCGAACCAATCAACGAAAATAAGCGAATTAAAGTAAGATACATTGGATCACAACAGTAGACAGGTCATTATTTTAAACTACACTTTGGAAAAAAAAATATTTAAGGAAACAGTTGAACCTCGCCTCATTAACGAAATATATTTTGCTTAAATCCCGTGGCTTGTTATTCTGATTATATTCTGATTACTATTTTTCCACCTTCTGCCTCAGTTTCATAAGTAATGTGATGAGGTGATACCTATACTATCTAGACCTTGACTCGACTTCTCATCAAAATATGCATTTCAAGTGTTTATACTTTTAAAAAAATCATCACGGAAACTGCATCAAACATGAACGTATTGATTGCCGGGTTAGCAACTTCCTCTTTCAGCACGCGGTTGTATGAAACGGAAAAAGGGATCTACCTAGCAAATAGCAATCAGTAATTGTAATCAAACGTGAACCTACACTCACAGAAAGTTCAGGCGGGTGACGTTCATGTGACATGGGTGACATTCAGGTATGTGACATGAAAGAGAACTCATGGTAGTTTCCTATTGCCTTCCATGGGATGATGATGACGTACTAAGGGCGGGATCTATAGCTTAACTTGGGATCCGAACCACTTGTGTTCCTACCATTAATCGAACCCGGGACCCCTTGGTTACAAAGCAACGAGCTTAACCACCCATCCATTGGGGACACATTCAAAGATACTGACCCACAGAAAGTGGAAGGGGAGCGACACCCGAGTCCACAGAGTGAGAGAGCCTACTAGATATCTAATGGGATTTGTTGACATTTTTGGTGGACGAGGGGTGCGGTGGCTCAGTGGTAGAGCGTTCACCTCCAGTGCTTGGGGTCCCTGGTTCGATCTCAGCTCGCACCGTGTGGACCTTGTGGTGGACAAACACCGTGCTCGTGGGTTTACTGGGGGTTCTTTCGTTTCCTTCCACTTTCTTCATTCCACCATTTCATTAACTTCTCATAATCACCGTCTCATTTAGCCTAACTCCAATAACAGTGGGGCGTAAAACTTAAAGATTTCATTGCATTAACATTGGTGGACGTCACTGTGAGATATCAATAATTATTAGTGATAACTGATAAGAAAAATAATGGTTTGCATTATTCACCGTTAGTAATGGTTTAATAGCAACTATATTAAAAATACAATAAGCTGTCTGTCTGTAGTGCTTCTCAACTCGAGAACATGAAATTTTAATATGTTTTAAAGCTCTCAGGGAAATGATCCAAATGACTTGTTCAAGGTTCCTAGGTGATAGCTGTGCTGAGATATGGGGGTGCAAAATCCCCATTAGAATAACATGGGGACATTTTAAAAATAATTGAAAGCGACCAATATTAGAGTTGAATTCATGGTTTTTGGGGTCGCTAAGATAAGTAGTGGCAGTTTTAATCCAATTCAACTTCAAGGTCATACTCCATTTCCCGGAGAGGGAGTGAGATTTTAAAAGTAATCGAAAACGACAGATATTAGTGTTGAATTCATAGTTATCGAGGTCACTGAGTTTAATGATATCAGTTTTCATGATGTTCAAGTTCATCCTCACTCCTTGGGGTGTGGTGGGAGAAGATAACTTTTTAAAAATAATCAGATAAGCTAGCTAATTAGGAATTATTGTAATTAGAGCGAATTAAACACATTAACGTATTTTCTTGCGATTGCGCAGGGCTCTGCGGGTTGCTAGTTTTAAATGTCACTTAATTGTGAATCTTTTAAAACATCCAGCAACACTGAAAAATTGACTACCAATAGTGTGTGAGGTGATACAATATTACGTGCACCAGAAACGAGAGACTGCTATTCATTTCTCAATCCAAGAGCATGCATCATTTCAGTTTTGTGTGTTGTGTTTGATACTATTCTGATTTTCCACTTTGGGCAAACCTGCTTTAACACTGTGCTTCATCCCTTATTTTCGTACTTCAGTGATTTTACTCTTTGTGGTCTCATATTATGGTTTTAAATAGTTTGAATTGTGTACTATATGTTCTCTTCTACATCCGATATTCATATAGGCCTATCTTCAAACGTTGGCAACACGGTACATCATGACTTCACAGGTATGGTTCTACTCATAATTAGATTTTCTAGATGTTATAATTTGTGTTCCGTGCCATTTAACAAAACTTCATTTTGTACTCAGTTGGCAACACTGCATTACATTTTATGTTATTGAGCATGTCTATGGGTACAATGTTTGTTTACTATACTGCTGTGTAAATATCATTTTGATTACTTTAATCATTTTGAAGTTATTTCTGTGTCAGTGTATCTTTCGCGTTGCTATTCTCACATGATTCTAGATCCTTCTTTCCTCTGTATCTCCTGTGTTTCTGCGTGTCGCCCTTAAAACTTTGGATTCCTTACTTTTCTTCGCTCCTCTATCGATTGCACATTGTTTGATTGGGCAACGCTACTATCAATATAAGATGTTCCGTTGTCAGTCAATATTTATTTGAAGCTATTTTGAATTTTTTCATCATAACATTTTCTGTAATAAATATTCATATTTAAAACACAAATTCATTTTCCAGTTTGGCACCCTGTTTACCCGGCACCTCCTGCGAACGCGTAGTTTGCAAGATTCAAGATCCGGCCCTGTTACAGATATAGTAATATAACAACCATACAAATTTTCAAGTATAATAAACGTAAATAGTAAATTTAGTGTATGTTTCTATTTAGAACCCCCGTGTTAAAAGGGAAAAAAATCCCCGAAATTTAGAATTTCCTTATTTAAATAAGATTTAAAGAAAAAATAATTTTCTTTACAACTTTCACCAAAATAGTTTGATTTTGTTTATGGTGTATATTTTCCTTCAGGTTTCCTATCAAGCTTCGGCAAATTATATATATATATATATATATATACATATATATATATATATATATATATATATATATATTATTTCTCGCAGTTTACTTTTAAAAACCTAATGATAATTTCCTTATTCTTTTACTTTATTTTGAGGACAGCAGTTACATGATTATGTCAGCTGGTCTCTGCTCACATGATGCTGCTCAACACGAAAGAAACGTCTGCATTTAAAGTTGAAAGCTGTAATGCTCCTTCGGTTTCCCGTGGAAGAACATAGGTTAGGATTTAACTTCGAAACTCCAAAATTTAAACAAGCAAATTAAATAAATAAGTATCTATTTTTCTAAATTGTAATTGCAAAATTATATGGTTAAGACATAACTTAGATTTTTAAGTGCAGTAAATTCTATGAAATTAGACGAGTTTATTAAACCGCAATCAATAAATTGTTTTAACAACTGTCATAAATTCCTGATTTTATTTTACTTTTTTCAAGTAAGAGATTATGTAATGGAAGACATATGATGCCCGCATGATGTTCTTTCTTAATATTATCTTTCTCTCTGTATCTATGTCTCTCTCTTCCAGTATTTGTGCATGTTTTGGAGAATGCAACTTTATATTAGTTGCGTGGTGGTTGAGTACGGCATCTTTCTTTCCTGTATTTGAAAGAAAAATGAGTTAACAAGCAACTGGCAAAAAGCCAAAGGCGTTTTCAAATTTCATGGGAGGATGTCAGCCTCCTGTGTGGGTATTTAGGACACATATCATATGGTTAGGACCAGTCTGATCGGTAATAATACATCTTCAAAGAACACATATGAGCTTTCAACTAAATATCAACAATCAAATTATATTACTACTAATAGAAATCTAACGGCTCAGAGTCGGCTTGTAAGAGAAGTCATATTGGTAAAAAATTTAAGTTTTGTTACTTGAAACTAAATAAACAACAGTTATCTAATGTTTTAATCGTTGTATACAACAATTACGACATTAAAAAGGTCTTCCTTCTTTTAGTTTCAAGCGAAAAAAGAACTAAGCACGCTACAGTATCACAATTGTCTGTAAACATCCGAATTTTGGAGGTCACCATAACAGTGATAATGAAAGTGAGAAGGACGTGTCAATGTACAGTACATCGGAAATATCTTCTGTCGAATACTATGAGTGTGAAATGACATATTTCTAAGAAATAGTATCAAAGTTACAAGGGACTGAAAATGTTGCTTTCTTCAAAAGGTTTTATTTCGAAAACGTACATAGATAAGTATCATATTGAACCACATATATGGTTTACAATAAACGTACACGTATATTACAATGCCGTTTACAGCAATTTGATTAACTGATTCATACTAGCTTTGCTATCTATATTAAAAAATTGAAAGTGAGTATGTTTGTGACTCTTAATCTCTTCAACCGTCAGACCGATCTCCATCAAATTTCCAACATAGAGAAAGTTCGGAAGCGGGATATTTTCTTCATTTTACTTTTACAGTGCAACGAAGGAGAGGGGGAAGATATATGTAAAAAAAAAAAAAAAGTAAAAAGTGACTGTATTTGTGACTTCATCACGCTTAAACCACCCGACCGATCTTTAAAAAAATCAACATAGATGAGGTTCAGACATGAGGTGGTTTTTATCATATCACTTTAACGGTAGAACTTATGGGAGGGGGAAGAGAGGGGAGAAATCTATAAAAATAAATTAAACTTAATAACTCTTGAACTACCAGACCGATCTTGATCAAACTTTCAACATAGATAGGGTTCGGGCCTGGGATGTTTTCGTCATTTCACTTTTACGGTGCAACCTAGGGGAGGGGGAGGAAGGTAATATATAAAAATTTATATAAGACTGAAAGTGACTATTTTTGTAACTTAATAACTCTTGAACTATGCGACCGATCTCAATCAAATTTTCAAGATACTTGAGGTTCGGATCTGAAAACATATTTGCAATTTCACTTTAACGGTAGATCCTAGGGGATGGGAGGGGAGGGTGACGTATAAATAAAAGCTAATAAAACCTAATAACTTTTGAACCACCCAATCAATCTCGATCAAATTTTCAACATATATAAGGGTCGGGCCTTGGGAGCTTTTTATCGTTTCACTTTGGCAAGCCAACGTAGCGGAAGGGGAGGGGGATATATATGTAAAATAATAAAATAAAAATGACTGCCTTTGTGACTTCATCACTCTTGAATCACCCGACCGATCTCAATCAAATTTTTAACATACATGAGTTTAGGGGCAGGGATTACTTTAGGCTATTCAGTTTGACGATGCAACGTAGGGTAGGGGGAGGAGGAGAGAAACTTCAAAATGATCAAAAATGACCGATATTAGTGTTGAATCCATAGTTTTCGGGGTCGGTGAGAGAAACAGTGACAGTTCTGATGCTGTTTTGAATTCAGGTTCAGCCCTGATAGTTGGGGGAGGGGGAGGGTAGAACGTAGGGGAGGGGGATAAACATTTAAAAATGTTCGAAAATTATTAATATTAGTGTCGAAACCATAGTTTTAGGAGTAGCTGAGATTAACAGTGACAATTCTGATGCCGTGTGTCGCAGGAAGAAGGAGGGGGAGGGGAACTATATATAATAATGATCGAAAATAACCAATATTATTGTCTAATCCATAGTTTTCGGGATCATTCAGATGAACAGTGACATTTCCGATTCGGTTTAAATCTAAAATCAGTCCCGCCACTTGAGAGAGGGGGAAAAAGATATATATATCCAAATTCAAACCTACAAGTTGGGGGAGGGGGAGGAAGAGATATTTAAAATTGATCAAAAATGACCAATGTTAGTGCTGAATCCACATTTTTTTGAGTTCGCTGAGATGAACGGTGACACTTCCGATGCATGGCCCGCAACATAGGGTGGGGGAAATATATATATGGTCAAAAATGACAAATACTACAGTTGATAGTGCTCTCAAACGGGTCGGGTCAGGTCAACTCGGATCGGGTTGTCGGGTCAGGTCAGTCGGGTCAGTTCACGCCAATATGGAGTCTGGATTTAGAACAGCGTTTCCCAACTGGTGTGCCGCGAGGAAATGAAAACAAAATTCTTAATTATATAGCAACCAAATTGCAAGACAGGAAATATGTGTATTTGAATTTCACATTATTATGAACCTCTGCAATGGAAAAAATACAGTAATTGTAATATATTATTGTACATACATTACTACCACATAGATTGTAATTCGAAAACAGAATTTTATTAATGTTGAAAAATGTATTTATTATCCTTGTTATGACCATTGTTGCTTCTTTATTGTTACAGGTTATTTCCTAACTTGAAATTTTAAAATCTTATTCTATCCTTTCGACAAAGAAACACTCATACAAATTACCGCCATCTGTTTTAAAAGTACAAGAGATTTGTTTGTCGTTCGTTATTTAGTGATCATCCTTAGTGAAATGTTGGATAGTCTTCGCAAAAAAAAGTGTATTTTTAAAAGACTGAGTCCTATATTTCATTGGAATTGTTATCTATTTTTGAATTTGAATGGAAAATAAGCATAATGCTTTACGATGGAGGAAAATCAGTGATCGAGCTTTATTCTCTGTGACTGTGTTGCCACAGTCCTAGCTCTGGAGCGGGCTGAAAAATAGTACCAAATTGGAACAAAAAGGGCTGAATTCATTATTTTATATCAGTGTAATACATGGCTCTATAACACGAAACTAAAAGAGGTACAGTTCTAGAACACTCCCCCTTCTCTTCGAAGAGTACAAATCAAGAAACTACTCTTTTTAAAAATTACTTTTCAAAGACATCCAAAAAGTAGGGCCCCGAAAAACCGTGGAAATAAATGAAACTTTTCTCACATGCAGGAAATAAAACAGAGGCCGCAAATTAAAAGGGAAAACGCAGTGGCGGATCTACCTAGGTAGAAGGTAAAAACGGGGGCCGGGCAGAACCCAGGCTATGATAAGTAGTTATATCATGAGTTTACTATAAACTTTCAAAAATATATATGTAATAGCTTAAATTATTTTTGTCACCTAAAAAAGTGGGGGGTCTAGGCCCCCGGCACCAGGCTAGATCCGCCACTGGGAAAACGGTTATCATCTTCGGTATGTATTGTCAGAAAATCACACGCGCCTTTATTTCAAAGTGAAATAAACCAAAACGGCATTCTGGCCATATATGAAAAAATATATATAAAACGAGGAACAAATCAATCATCTCCGAGTTCGTGTGTAAACAGTACGTTAATAAAAAATAACAAAGTATAATTATCCACCTTATTCTCGCTCATTTCAAGACCGAATGAGGATAATAGACTGTAAGGAGAATATAAGGTAAGTAAACTGACATTTGTAGAAAATGTAAAACCGACCCAGAGTCCTGGAACCTTCCCTAAAAGACATCACAATACATTATTAATAATTTTAAGTCACAATGGTATGAGTAACGTGAGAGTAGGAAAAGTCTTACTGACACTTTTGAAAATGTGATAAGTATATGTTAAATGGTGCTGAATTGAGTAGAATTGTACCAATTTTTTCACAAAAAGGGCTGAAAATGCCAGCATGGTACCAACGGGCCGATGAATGACAAAAAGGGCTGAATTTGGTACAATTGTACCAAGTGTGGCAACACTACTGTGACAAGGTCAGTAATCACAGAAAAAAAGGTCAGTAATCACCAAGTAGCGATGAGCGTATTTTCTTGCTTTCTGTATAGTATGAAAGACCATAATCAAAATCACACTTGGTCTTCATTTGTACCGATGAGGCGAGCATTCTTGGCTCTTGTATAGCATGAAAGACCACCAAGACTACGAAATGCAGGACCAAGACTTGACTGCAAGACAAAGAATAAGACGCAGTATTGATGACCAAGACCCAGGGTGCGAATTGTTTGAATTTTATTTGTTGGGCTGAAAGTGATGAAATAAAATTAGTACTTTATAATTAATTATCATACTGTATTTTTACATTTTAAATTACAAAATTCATATGTATCTTCTTACGTACAACTTTATATACTGTAAAATACGTTTTAATTACCGAGAAAGAGAAATCAAAGTGGCACGGGTCCCGGAATCATAAGAACCTATTTTGGAATGAAAGTTGAAGGGTTGGAAAAAATCACAGGTGTTCTCCTGTTTCCTCAACCCTTATCATTGTAGTTAAACGATTTTCCTTTTGTCTCCGCCAAGAGACTCTTGCCACTGCCTTCCGAGAAGACTCCCTGCCGTCCGAGCAGGTGAGAACACTGACCTTCAAGAAATATTTCGTCACATAGGACTAAAGCAAGAAAAAATAAATAAATTTCTCCCACGCCGGACATTGGTATCAGTTATAAAAAGAAATAACAAAACCTCAAAAGTGCCAAATGTTCATTAAGATGCATATACAAATCCTCCGCTTGATGGTTAACGTGTATCGTAAGAGAGACTTCGGTACACGTGGTCCGGGTTTAATTCCCAATGGGAGTGCATTTTGGCGTTCACCCAGTGTCGTGGCCATAGTGCTCTCAAACGGGTCGGGTTAACTCGGGTCGGGTTGTCGGGTCGGGTCATTAGGGTCAGCTCGGGTCGGGTTGTCGGGTTGGGTCAATCGGGTCAGCTCGGGTTGGGTTGTCGGGTCAGGTCAATCAGGTAGGATCACGGTTCGTGTCAGTCGGTTCGGGTCGGGTCAGTCAATTTGGGTCACGGGTCTGGTCGGGTCGGTCTTCAACCCGACCCGTTGAGAGCACTAACTGTTGAATCTATAGTTCTTGCGGTCGCCGAAGTGAACAGTGACCCTTCTGATGCTGTTCAAGTCCATTTTCAGCTCTGACACTTAGGGAATGAGGAGGGATGACATAACATTAAAATGATTCAAAATGAGCAATATCAGTGTCCATTTAAATTATTTATTTCAACCCAGCCAAGCGGATAATATATGCTAGTATTCAATAACTTACACTAAAATACAAATTCTGAGCAAAGCAACGTTTATTATAAAATAATAAAATAATAAATGTGACAGTTTCGGGTATCTAACATAACAGAAGAAGGATATGTTAGATATCCGAAACTGTCACATTTATTATTTTATTATTTTGTAATAAACGTTGCTTTGCTCAGAATTTGTATTTTAGTGTAAGCAATTTGATATCTCAAACCGTTCCGGAGATGTGAAAAACCATGGGTAGAAGTGGATATGCTGCTTAAAATGATATAATTGAGGGAAATTGATTTAAAAAGTTGTTGTATTCGTCTGCTTATATAACATTATAGCGATAGCTTCTGGTAGTTGTACTTACAAGAAATTATCGCAATTCCATAATTTTAAGCAATATTGCAAACTTTAGCAATGTTCATCAATACAAGTTTTTTTGACAACAAAAGTTTGAAATAGAATGAAATTAAGAAAATGTTGAAGAATTAAATTGCTCTGCCTGAAATCTAACTCAACGCTGTAGTAAAGTAGATTGAATGGAATATCGCACTTATCTGAGTACCACTATTGACCAACCGGATTTCTCAGAAACGGAGCAAGACGTATATACTCCTGTGGATACTATAACTTCGGTACTTCATGAAGGCTTTTCATATCGACCATTAAGTCTAATAGTTTTCACCGAAGTTTACCACCTCAATATTTACTTTCGATAGGTGCTAACGAGAGTCTACAAAGATTAAAACATATTGAAAATCCAGAGTGCTTACGCTTATAGCGTCACTTTCAGCGTACAGTGCAAAAATATATTAAGGTCTATAAGCTTCGTCAATGTACTATAGCTTGTAATAATTAGCTGACACTTTACACACATCCCGACATTGGAATCGTTTCCATATGCTTGTGGTTGCAAAAGTCACACCTCTTATCCTCCTACCGACCATCACACAGATAAAGAAAAGATAGATGCTTTCGAAACTTATCTGCAGACTATCTTCAACACTATGAGAAGCTGACATTCCTCGGAGGTATCTTAATAATATCAATTCACCAGAACTTCAACTGGACAAGTGTCATATTCTGCCCAATCATCATCTTACTATCCCTATCATCATAATGGATATCTCATCGTCACAGCTTCTAAAGGTAACACCGCTCCTGGTTTAGACTCAATTACCTACGGCCACGTTAAAGAGATATCTTTCATCTTAATTAACATGCTCGCAGTTATCTTCACATTTATTCTTCGCATACGTTACCTTCTTATTCACTGGAAAACTTTCAAACTCTTGTTTGCCAAACCTGACAAACCTCTAAATACAGTATCATCATACCGTCCTATACAATTAGCGCCCACTTTTAGCAAAATACTGGAACATATACTTGTCAACAGACTTCACACTCAACTGACGGTCTACTTCATCTGTCAACAGACTTCACATTCATCTTCTTCTTCCTTAACACCAAGCTGATCTCCGATCAGACTTTAGTATTAATGATCAGTTACTTCAACTAACCTACATGATCATCATTCATTATAACTTTCCAAAGCCTTCTTGTTTAGTTTTATTTGATTTCGAAGTCATTTGATAAAGTCAGGCACCTAGCACCTCTTCACAAATTCCTGTCTTCTCGTCTTCCTCTCATGTACATCCGCTTTATCTTCAACTTTCTTACGAACCGTCTAGCATATATCTACACAAATTTCAGTATATCTTACCCTGTATTTCTTCATAGTGGCATACCTCAAGGCACTGCATTGTCTCCACTTTTATATTTGCTATATGTTACTGACATGCCGTCCCTGACTCACAAAGTCCATATTTTCCAGTTCACTGACGACACAGCCTTCCTAGCTTTGGCTAAGACTCTTTCCCAGATAAATCCCACGAACGAAGCCATCATCAGGCTTAGCAACTGGTCGAACATGACGCTTAAGGATTAACGCCTCAAAAGTCCAAGCCATAGTTTTTATTCCACCGAAACGGAGATTGAAACTTTATTGAATTCCAATCGTCTTTTCTTCACTGTTAATGTTGTTGCTGTAACACCAATCCAAAATGGCAACATACTTGAGTATCATCTTTCATGGCACACACGCCTTGCTACCGGCGTCGTCAGCAAAACAAAAACAGACTGAATCGAATTAAAAGTCCCATAGGAACGACTTGAGTTCTCCACGCCTCTACAGTGCTTAACATGTATAAGGTCTTCCTCCGACCCGTTTCCACATATGGGTTCACAGCATGGATATCGGCAATCGCACAATATTACCAAAAGCTGCTTATTATAGAACAACTGATCTTCGCTTATTCTTTCGCATTAAGTTACCGAGTATCACCTTCCCCTATCTTCTGTACCATTGGAAGCTCTTCGCCTTAAACACATTGAACACGCTTCCACCTCATCAATGTACTTCTACATCACTATCCTCGCTTTTTACTCTTTATAAGTACATACTTCCTCCCGACCATCCAGACTATGATATCATTCAGACCTTAACACATTGCATATCCCGGCTCATAGGCCTATCTCGCCTTCATATCCTATACAGTAAATCCATTTGTTAGTAACAGGGCCTCCTTATATGTTCCATCACGTCTAGAGTCCTCCCTGCGCAGAAGATTGTAACTCACAATTCGTCTTAATAACCGCTTCCTTTGTATTCTGTCGTTTCTGCAGAACTTCATTTTCATTTTCACTCATCCTCATCTCATGAGTTGCAAATACAACTATGCATCCGAACAGCTGTCTATTCTATCTATCCGAAAAGCTTTTTCCCTAATAAAAGATGTAGCCTTTGTTGTGGATGCTTGCTACGAACTAGTGAAAACCCACAGTTGCGGAACTATGATAGTCTTACAAAGTTTGCTATTTTAATATTGAAACAGATCTATAACTTCCTGTTGCAGTAGATGTATAATGGGAGATGAAGTCTGTTCAGTATAAATTTCAACTACTTTTGGTCTTAACAGAAAGATAGAGACGTGAGAATCTATTCTTATGTTAACTCAATTTTTTAAAAAAAAGCGTTTGTCACTATCTACTGCCATTTTTATTTTATGGCGATAAAGGATGAAACAGGAAGTGGTTGATTTCTACAATTTCCGGTTTGAATAAAAGGCTAACCGAGGTAATGGGACGTATTCTTTGGACGCTCAATCTATTCTGAAAAACCACTTTTCGATATCTGTTACCGTTTTTCTTTCGGAAAATCAATATTGACACCGGAAGTACAACTAAATTTTTGCTACTTCAGATTTTAGTAGAGCAATAGAGGTAGAGGTGGTCATTGAGAAGTCGAATCGTTTTCAAAGTAGCCCTTGATGCCATCTATTACCGTTTTGTTTTATGGTTATTAACGTTGAAACTGAAAACACTTAATTTCTAACATTTTCGGTTTCAATAGCAGATTAACCGAGGAGATGGGAACCTATTCTTAAGACTGATTCTATTGTAAAAATCCGGTTCTCGATATCTCTTATCATTTCTGCTCAGGTACTTGTCAACGAACGGATAGACGGATGAACATAGTCAATTCTCTAAGACCTCCGAGTGCGATACTTAAACATAGCGTAGTTTGGAAGTCTGAAACTGAATCCCAGTAAGAAAGTATTTAACATCGTATAATAGCTATAATCTGTATGCGTAAGAATTTCAGATTAGTTACAAATTCCCAATATGCTCTCATTCAGGTTCTTCTAATTATATAGTTCGTTTGTAAGTTACGTTTTCATTACCCCAGTATAGAAATTGAAAATGTTATTTCTTAAACAGACAAATAAGAAATGGCATGTACAGTGAATGATTTTCTGCTATTAGTTTTTTATCTGAATTATGTGTTTGACATGTAATAATATTAATAATACACTGCTCACTCTTTAAAATACATCGAAAAAGAGATTGTAGGAAGTCAATATTTGCAGTAGACCAGGTAAAGGATAATCAATTGATTAGTATTACAGCACCGTGAAACAGCAGAGGCGACGGGTGTGTCATGTACCTAGGTAGTGTCAGAAAACAGATGCCGACCAGAGAGCCACAGTTCAATCACACGAAGTTTGATGTGAATTGAGTGTGTTCATAGGTAAAAAAAAAAAAAAAAAAAAGCATCTTGTCGAATACGGCTATCCTTCCATCAGGTTACGCCTTTGATTGCAGACAAATAGTAACCTATCGCGAGTGTGGATTATGCTTCCGCGACATTGGTACCTGTATTGGACAGAATGTAGCTACAACGCAACTCATAGGGACACACAGTCATTCAAATGACCGCACTATACCACGAGCCGCGAGGACAGGCGGCTTGCATGCTGAATCGGACAGCATAATGTCGCACACTGCCGCAAACGCTGGAAGCTGTTGCACAGGGCCCAGTATTCCCACAAACAGTTCTAAATCGTCAGGCAGAGCGGCCTCCATTGTTGGGCTTGGTCTGACTGTACAGCATGGGAATGTAAAACTACAATGATGTCGCTCACGGAGAGGCGAATGCTACAACATTCTCTTTTCCAGACAAATTCTACTTTTGTCAGCAGTATCATGATGGCCGCATCTGCATCTGGCGCTACTGTAGCATTAGGCTAGGCGATACCCGTATTTTTACATCGCCACATTGATTGGCACCGGGTGTTATGATGTGTGATGCCATTGAATTCCGTATTCGTTTGTATCTCCTATGCATTGGCCGGTATTTGACCAGCAAACGATACACTGACAAGATGTTGGACCCGATTGTGTTTCCTTCAGTGTAATTCCTGCCGGAGACTACATTCCAGCAGGATAACGCGTCAACAAACGGTAAGCTTACTGTCATACACTTCCTAGCTGTACACAAATTTCCTCTGCTTCTTTAGCTGGCGTGTTCCGCAGATATCTTGTCTATTTAACACGTCTGGTCGATAGTTCCATAACGCTTTTCACACCTGCGAACTCCACCAGCTACACTTGATAAGCTGTGGCATTATAAAAAAGACGAATGACTTGTCGTGCCTCAGGAGAACATCCAAGGGCTCATTTTCTCGATGTTGCAGCAGTTCCGTAGTAGCTACTATCTGCCGTCAGTTCTGCTTAGCTGTCGCTACATTGTTGCGTATCTCACATAGCGGCAAGTTTAATCATTGGCCACTTCTATCATCAAGTCTCTGAATATCAATTTTGGCGCTGCTATTTTGTCTGCTTCTTGACGCTGCATTTTTAATAGCGAGCAATGTACTTGAAGTACGATTATTATACAAGATAATGGCATTAAATACGAGGTCGTACCAAAATTATGTGTCGTTTTGCTCCATTCAAGTAAGTAAATATGGCGTAAGTGTATAATCATGTACGAATTCCTATATTTACGTATAAATGAACTTCAAATTTTAAAGTAAAAATGTGGAAAGAAGGTGGGTAAAGGTCAGACTTTTTCAGCTTATGATAGTCACAAAAAGTAAGAGTTCATAAAAGTCAGCATGTCGTACGAATATAAAGTTCAAACGTTGAACGGTACAACTCTGTAAGATACTTATTTTACAACTCTGTAAAATATTCTAAGAAGGCGCATAAAGAACCCCGTAACCAAATTATGGTTGGTTGAACGGCTCGGGGAAAGACAATGGTAAGTCATTTCTTTAGCTTTCGAGTAAACTGGTGAAGAAAGATCAATGTCCCCATGCAATGAGACATACCAAACAAGCTTCCTCCTGTTATCTGCAGATAGATTTCCGAAATTAAACTGCCTACATACTATACTTGAAGCGTATCATGTTAAAATTATTGTTGCAAGTTCGAATAAACGACTAAATTAGCAGAATATTCAGTGACTTGTGTAGAGACAAGGTAAGTTCACTTCTGTGAAATTGAGTTATTAAGTGGAATGGGTCGGGATGGGGCTACAGAACAATATGTTGATAGTTTAGTTTCGGAGATGTACTTGTAGGTAGTAGGGGAAGCTTGTTTGGTATGTGTCATTGCATGGAGAAGTTGAATTTACCTTTCCAGTTTACTCAAAATTTAGAAAATATGACCCACCAGTGTCTTTCCCCAAACCGGTCAAATAATAATGCTTTATTTGCGGAGCCATTTATGTAATTTAGAGGACGGCCTGCCTAGAGAAAGGGCGTGGTTCAAATATACGGATCAAATAATACAAGTTACAGATATGGAAGAAAAAGTACAAAGAAATAAAAAGTCTGTTCCGGAATAGCGTAGGATGGAAAGCTGTGTCAAATCAATCGAGAGATTGCTGACCTGAGATGATGATTATGATGATGATGGGGCATCTTATAGAGATGTATTGCTTAATGCTTGAACATCATATTCAAATGATATACAGTCATTTACGAACACTTTTACTTGCTATGACTATCAAATGTGAAAAATGTTTATCCACCTCCTTTTATTTTAGAGCCGCGAAGGGTCAGCGGTAAATACCTCATCTCCGATACGTAGGGGTTATTGGTATGATCCCTTTCTCAATATCTCCACCTTGCCACGGTGCGGAGGCTTGCGTACTCTAATGATCCCAAGAGCTATGCCGGAGTTAGCTTCGCTATTAGAGGGCTTCCCATGCCGGGCAGGTCTTTAGGAGTAGGAGTCAGACCTGCAGCACCTCTACCATTACCACACTGAGGCTGAAGATGATTGAGATCGGCAAGGCTAGGATGTGGACAGAAGCAGGCAGGGGCAGGATGCCCTCTATGGCTGTTTTACTGCGAGATGGAAGGACCTGGGACACCACCACTTTACTCAGTTCCTAGAAAACAACATTAAAAGAGAAATAAGAGAAAGTAATATTAGGGAATACGACACTACTGTTTCACAGAGGGTCGTCCCCAGCAGTGGAGGAAAACACAGCAGGGCCTCCTCGGTCGTCATGAAAAGAAACCCCTGCAGGATAGGAACCTGGAATGTGCAATCGCTGTTACAGTGTGGAAAACTGAAAAACCATGAACAAAGAAATGGAACGCATGAAGATAGATATCTTGGGAATCAGCGAAGTTAGATGGCCTGATGGAGGAGACATGTGAAGCGGAGACTTCAGAATGATTTACTCAGGAGCTGCAAACGGTACAGCAGGAGTCTGTTTTGTCTTTAATAAGAAAATAGGACAGAAAGTTATAGGCAGTTGGAAATACAATGAAAGGATAATAATGTTGAAGATAGCAACCGAACCGAGGAATATGGCGATAATCCAAGTATATATGCCTACATCAAGCTACACAGATGAGGAAGTAGAAGAAACCTATGAGCAAATAGAAGAAGTATTGATGAAAGTTGAAGACCAGGACAATTTAATCATCATGGGTGACTGGAACGCAGTAGTCGGCGAAGGCAAAGAAGAAAATGTAGCTGGGAATTTCGACCTAGGAGAAACGAATGCGAGAGGTACATGATTAATTGAGTTCTGCAAAAGCCATAATCTGACTGTAACGAACAACCACTAAGAAGAAGATAAACATAGTCAAGACCAGTAGACAAAGAAAGATATCAAATAGACTATATACTGATCCGACAAGCATTTTGAAATCAAGTGAAGAACAGTAAGAGTTACCCAGGAGCAGACGTCGACTCAGACCATAATTTAGTTTTGATGAAGAGCAAACTCCGATTAAAGAGGAAACGAGTGGTAGCACCAAACAAAAGATGGAACACAATCAAGCTAAGAAGAGATGAAAACATGAAAAGGGAATTTGCAAATGCGACGGTAGCTTTAGCAGGTCATGGCATCGACTCGAAATGGGAAGCCATGAATGCAGGGATTACAAAAGCTTCCGACGAGCACATAGGAAGAGAAACGAGAACCCAATATAAACCCTGGATAACAGCAGAAATATTGGAAATGATGGCGCAAAGAAGACAGTTCAAGATAACAAACCAAGAAGAGGAATACAAAAGGGGCAGAAATCACATCAACAGAGAAGTAAAGAAGGCCAGAGAAAAGTGGATAAACAACTTGTGCAAAGAAATTGAGGAAAATGTAGTCAAAGGCAATACAGAAACGGCATATAGAAAGGTTAGAAAACAGTTCGGTGAGAAAAAGAAACGCACAGACATTATCATAGACAGGCACGGAACAACGCTAATAGAAGCGAAGCAGTTAACAAGAAGATGGAAGGAATACATTGAAGAACTCTACAAAAATGACAGAGTGAACGAAGAAGAAATAGAAAGACGTTGATGAAAATGAATTAGAATCGCCAATTTTACAGTGCAAATTTGACAATGCTTTGGAGAAAATGCAACATGGTAAAGCCCCAGGAATAGGTCAAATACCAACGGAAGTGATTAAGAATCTCGGAATAGCAACAAAGAAGAAACTATTTAATATTATTAAAGAAAAGTACATCTTGGGGAAAATACCAAAAGACTTCGAGAAAAGCATATTGGTACCTATCCCGAAAAGGAAGGGCGCACAGAAATGCGAAGAACACAGAACTCTAAGTTTGCTTTCCCATGCATCAGAAATACGTAAATTTAATAGGAGATGACAAGAGAACAATAGAAAGAAATGCAGAGATCTTATTAAACGCTTGTAAGGACATTGGTTTAGAAGTAAATGCTGAGAAAACTAAATACATGGAAGTTCGTCGCGATTGTAATACGGCAAATTATGGATGCATTAATATCGAATAATATTATTGATAAAATGGATACTTTCAAATATTTAGGATCTAACAGAATATTAACAGAATAAAACAATATTCATGAAGAAATTAAATGTCGACTAAAAACAGGGAATTCGTATTAGTATTCAGTTCAAAATGTCTTGTCGTCGCGAATTCTGTCGAGGAATTTGAAGCTTATAATATATAAAACAATCATGCCTGTTGTTCTGTATGGTTGCGAAACATGATCGCTTACTCGGAAGGAAGAACATACATTGAAAGTATTTGAGAACAAGATCCTGAGACGAATATTCCAAACCAAGAGGAACGGAAATAGGGAATGGTGGAAACATCATAACGAGGAACTAGGGCTGTTCCGATAATCGAGTAATCGATAACAATTCGATAAAATTTCAAAACCGTTTCATCGATAAAGAATTTTAATTTTATCGAATTATCGAACTTTCGAGACTCCCGAAATGTTTGAGACTCTTGAAATGATCGAGACTCCCGAAATGTTCGAGACTCTCGAATTGATCGAGACTCCCGAAATGTTCGAGACTCCCGAAACGTTCGGGACTCTCGAAGTGTTTGAGGCACTCGAAATGTAAGAAACATTAGACAACTTCGAGACACTCGAACTGTTCGAGAGTCTCGAATTGTTTGAAAGCAGCAAATTCAGAAATATATCAATATGATCGCATTTGTCGAGTCTCTTGAATCTATATATATAAAAGAGAACGTACAAATCCTTTGTTAGCTCATCACGCTAATACGGCTGAACCAATTTCTTTCATTTTTGGGGGGTTATTAAGATTTGGACCCTAGATGGTTTTTATCATATCACTTTAATTTTCAATTACCAGTGTCTTGAGATAATTGACCATTCAAGTGTCCATAACGTAGAAATCCTTTGTTAGCTCATCATAGGTAAATCTAACCGTATTTATATGCAACCCACATGACCGTGTCACTCGGCGGGTTAACATAAATGACAGGCGATATAATGTTAACATTTACTGCAATCTTCTATGGTTTTTATCATATCACTTGAAAGCGAAAAAGTAAAAATTATCTAAGTAACAAAGTTTATTGCGTTCCGGGGTGACCCCAGCGAAGCGGGGTGAACGCTGCTAGTATTCGGAAAAGTTCGTGGTTATCGGAGTGTTCGGAAGAAACAATGCATTCGAGGTTATCATAGTTGTATATAATATGTATTACATATATGTAGGGTGCTCATATTACAACTTCTCCCTTTAGCAATGTAGTGAAGGAAAAGTTTTTTTCCCCACAGATCTGTGCAAGGTTTAAGCAGTCTGTCAGAAGAGAGAAAGAGGAAGAGAAAACATGCATCACCAGAATAGAATTGGAACCCAAGACACCATTAGTCTACTAATAGTCACTTTGCCGATTGCGCCTATAACGGGGCAGGCAGGAAAATAATTTTACATATGATTTCGACAAATACAACTTTGCATTAACTTGTCAGGTGAAAAAAGTTGTTTGATTAGTTTGGCTGCAAGAAGAAATCATTGGAGAGGTGAAGGAACCGAACTGTCCATCACTACTTTTGATAATACCCGAAACTTCGATAATACTCGAAATGTCGATAATACCCGAAACTTCTATAACACTCGAAATGTCGATAATATCTGAAACTTCGATAATACTCGAAATGTCGATAATACCCGAAACTTCGATAATACTCGAACTTTCGATAATACCCGAAACTTCGATAATGCTCAAAATTTCGATAATACCCGAAACTTCGATAATACTCGAAATGTCGATAATACTCGAAATTTCGATAATTTCAAATACTCGAACGGTTTCGAGTAACCGATGACAATTCGATAAATTTTCACTTCCGAAGTTCGATAGGTCCTCAGCCTTATCGAACACCTCTACGAGGAACTACATAATTTATACGGTTTACCAAACATTGTTAGGGTCATCAAGTCTAGGAGGCTCAGGAAGGCAGGTCATGTAGCCAGAATGGAAGAAAGTAGAAACGCTTTCAAAGTCTTGACTGGAAGACCAATCGGAAAACGACCATTAGGAAGATCTAGGAGCAGATAGGAGGACAATATTAAGATGGATCTGGCAGAAATAGGAATACAAAGTAGAAATTGGATCCAATTGGCTAAGGATAGAAGTCAGTAGAGAGCTTTTGTGATCACGCTCCATAGGTCATAGAGTTAGTTAGTTAGTTAACTTTACGTATATGTCATTTTTTACATGTCAGTCTGTGAAAAACTCGATTCTATATTGTTCGTCATAATAAGGCTATCTTCAATTCTATGGGCACTTAAATACAAAAACATATGTTTAAGGGATCCACGTTGGTTCAGTGGTAGAGCGTGAACCTTGGCGCGTGCTTTTTCTCGGTGTTCTTTCGTTTCTTTCCACTTTCGTTTTTCCACAATTAACTTAGCCTCAGTGAAATAATCATAGAGCTTTAGAGCTTTAAACTCAATTAATAATAAATATTTTAAGCTAAATTCGTACTTCTATTCGTACTTCTATTGTTATTTATTACACCGCAAATATTAATTTCAGTAAAGATAAACGTAACATGCATTACAAAAGATTTCTTGTATTGAAGTAATTAACGCTTTGGTGATAAGAGACTTCAGAACTAGCATCAAAAATCATTTTACATTAAATATATTGGTTCTCAATGTACTGTATATATTACGTATACTTTAAAGAAAAACCTACCCTTTTACTACTTGAAAAGATGACTTGCGTCTTCTAATTCAAAGGGGAAAACCAGGAAGAAGATACTGAACTTTGATCATGCTTTGATAATAATAAAAAAAGAATATTTGTATCTTTGTGTGTTCTCTTCTGAACTTATAGCAAATCTGAATTTCCTATGACATCGAATTTGTTATTCGATGGCCTCATCAGACGAAGAGAACCTTATTATTTCACTTGCGCATGGTTCTTTTCCACGATCGATCGAGATCAGTGATACCAGCTTGTGGAGAATATCCCATTTCTAGGGATGTTTTGACATTAATTTCTTGAAAACAGATAAAGGGAATTTTTATCGAAATTAATAACATACTCTTATGTGGGACTTTTCACGTATATCAAATCCACGCCAATAAAATTTTCTACAGGCGAAAAAATAGACATAAAAGGCATTAATACAGTGCCTTGCCACCGGAAGGGGGGGGGCGATCGGGGCGACGGCTTCAGGCGTCGAAGAAAGGGGGAGAAAAATTCGGAAGGAAAAAATAAAAGATATGTAAAATGGAAGAAAAATAATAAAAAGTACGCAAAATCAAGGAATAGCAGGGTTTATTTTTGAATTTTTTCTTACGCTTCGCACCAAAAGTACGGTGGCGCTCACTGTCGACCTCACTCATATGTAAGGGGCGCCGTCGTATACTCTCGCCCCGGGCGTTGATTTCCCAGGGCATGGCACTGCAGTAATAAATGTAAAAATAATGTCAAATTTTAACCAACTTTTCAATTTATTTTTCTTTTTTAATCAGGAAAGTTTATTATACTAAGGAAAGAAGTAGTTTCTGGAGTGTCTGATAGGCCCCTACTCAAAAATCAACCCCACAAAGAACGTAAATTGTACTCTGTTATTTAAAGAAAGAAGATAATGAAATAATGAACGAGTGAATAAAAGATAAAACAAAATATCAGATGATAAACAACCAACTTCCTTATCGCACCAATGTGTGATGAAGACACTTCATTTCTCAAAAATTAAAAAAAAATATATAAAAAAAACTGTTTTCTATTAAGGAGATACTTATTTACGAACTATCTTGTATACATAGAAGACCGAACAGTTTTATGTTCAAATTTTACAACTGTGTTATTATTATTATTATTATTATTATTATTATTATTATTATTATTATTATTATTATTATTATTATTATTATTATTATTATTATTATTATTATTATTATATGGGATTTTATAAATTTTCAAATTGGCACCACTGCGTCGGATGTTGGTTGTTCCCAACAGCCCAGGAGGCAAGAAATTTCAAATCTACTTAGCTGGTAGCGTGTGTCTGATCTAACGACACGGTACGTACATTATTTAAAACATCTTTCAAAATACTTATTAAGCATACATGGCCACTTTTAGTTATACAGTCCACAGCAAAAAGCCTGCAACATGAGCATGTAATGTTATTATGAAACGACGAAATCTTTTGCTCCAAAATAAATGTGCAGGGGAGGACGCCGAGGTTTCTCCTCGCGTGATTCTTGCCACTTAGACGTTATGTTGACTCCCTGCGCTGTTAGGCGTAGTTTCACAATAAACTTACATACTTATGTTGCAGGTTTTTTTTTCTGCGGACTGTACACAATATATTTGTTGTAGTTTTGTTAAAAGTGAATTTTCAAATTTTAGGAAAATATTATATTATTTAATTAATATATATAACACTCCTAAGAATTTAGCAGCAAATTATGGTCTGATAACGAACATACGTAAAATTGGTGACGGAGTGTCGAGAAATTGACCATGCATTACATACTTGGACGTGTGCCATTTGGGCAGCAATATTCCTTTGGATAGACATCTTTACGGATAGGGAAATCAACGGGTATCCGCACAATATGGCTTTATGCGAATATATATTTATCTTTCTTTGCGGATGGCGCATAAAATTGCGGATTGTCATTAAAATAAATTTTATGATAATTTTTTCGAAATACTTTAATTATTGACTTCTTGTACTGAAAAATGTTCAGTACCTTTTTGGATCAACAAAATTATGTTTTGTTTCATTTTCTCTACGCTTTTATGTGAGTTTTTGTTGAGTTCGCTCATTCTTCTCTCCAAATGGTATTTTATCTTATTTTTATCTTTGTGCACTACGCAAAGGCGATTATGCCTAATAATTAACAACACAAAAATAATACAATTTGGCGTAAAATTATTTGAGACTATTAAAAAATTGTCAATTTTCTTCTTAGAAGTATTGAGAAAAATGAAATGAAATATTTGTTTTACGTCCCACGTTTATGCCGGCTAGGCTAAAGGAGACGGTGATTATGAGAAATGAATGAAATGGTGGAATGAAGAAAGTGGAAGGAAACGGGAGTACCCCGAGGAAACACACACACACGGTGTTTGTCCACCACAAAGTTCACTTGACGGGAGCTGGGATTGAAGCGGGAACCCCATGCACCATAGGTGAATGCTATACCACTGAGCCATCGCGGTCCCTTTAGAAATATTGAGCGAATCTTAAGCAACTGCGTGTTTCATTTCGCGATTTACCGTATGTATGGATTTTGTTGCATTTTAGTAAACGTATTAATTTACAATTCGAAGGGATAAAGTAACTTGAATTGATCGATATCACATTGTAGAATTTACAAAAGTACAAAGTAATACAATTACTATGTGAAATATGATTTTTGAAATCACTATTGTTATAGAGCATAAGTGGATGCGGGTATGAATGCGAATGGAGATGTTGCGAATGTTATACCTTGCATCCCTGTAGACTTCTATCTTTGGGAAAATAACGCCAGGTTAATGATATTAGTTAGTTGACTAAATAGAGTTAACATTCCAGTGAGTAGCAAGGACATATAAAGACGTTGACTTAGAGCTTCACGTGAGATCTGAACCACACAACCTCCCAGCAGGAATCGAACTCGGGTCTCTCGCGCCAAAGACACGTACAGTAACCATTAAGCAACGAGGGAACTCGGGGAGTACTTGATACTTTCATACGAAACAGAAAAATAGTTTGTTCCAAGATAGTAATTGGTAAGTACTGATATATATATATAAATGAAAAAAAAATTCAATCTTAATATAGCGCGCGAGTATCCTAATAATATACGTACTTAAAATACAGCATCCTATAAAAATTTTGTCATACTTTAAAGTGCTATTACGTCGCTTTGGATAATCGTATTTAAATGAAATCGGTCCCATTTGAAAGAAAAATATTTTTGTATATGTCAACAATGGACAACAATGACAATAATGGACGGATCAAACACAGACAAAGTAAATTTGCTCATGTTTACTTTGTGATTAGTCGATATCGGTTCATTGTTGGACAGTGGCGTATTTAGGGAGTGGCTAAAGGGCTCAAGCCCGCTCGAAATAATTTCGTTATTATGTTTTCGCACCATATATACAACACAAATGCTTCTTACTGGTTCTCAAGCCCTCCCCCCTCCCCGAAACAAGATCCTAAATACGCTACTGCTGTTGGATATGTAACAAAGAGTTGTTGTTTCTGCTGGAGGGGTCACTTGGGAAGCTTTTATGTTTCTGTACTGTTATGCCGTAGTGTAGTAATATAAATTTATTTCCTTTCATTCTATTGTGTTATTATTAAAGAATAAGTTTTAAGAGTTATGGTAACCCCACAAGAACGAAGATGGCGTGTTTTGAAATACGCATAGTCAGGTGCAGGTTCAGCGTGCTTTTAGGCGAAGGTTTCAACATCAGGCTCCTACATACACGTCAATTTTGAAGTGGTACCGTGATGTTGTGTTTAGTTGCTGCATATTTCATCAAAGGAAAGGCCATTCAGAGAAAGACCATCTCTCAATGGGTAAATTGTAGATGTGCCGAAAATTATGATAATGTCTTCTACAAGTGGACTCCCATTGCCTTAAAACCTGCAGGAAGTGCATGTTGGAGCGTGTGTAGCGTGAATGGGAATATCGTCTTGATGTGTGCATCACCAGTCGTGAGGCCCACATTCAATGTCTACGAGGTATGGTAAACAATATTTGTGTTTTTCTTTCAAATGTGACCAATTTCATTTAAGTACGATTATCCAAAGCGATACAACACTTTAAAGCATGATAGTATTTTTATGGACACTGTATTTTAATACCAACAATATTAGTTGTGCACTATTATTAGCGTTCAACTATAAAATACCAAGGATAAGACATATTTCATTCGATGGATAGATTCGATTAAGTTGGAGTAAGTAATATAGAGCACCGTAAAGTAATATAGGCAGTCTCATAGAGATATGCATAGTTTCCTCATGCAAAGTTTCTGAGAAAGTCGATTAAAAACTTTTTTTTTTTTTTTTTGTAAACCTAAATATTGTTGATTTACGAAAAAACACCACCTACACTAACAAGATTGAGAGGGAGGTTATTCTTAACGAGATACAGCTAAATTTATGATTGATTAACTTTTTAAAGTTTAATTTTTAACTATAACATTTGATAGTATACGTAATAATATTGGCTGGTTGAAGTGGAGTTTAATGTCATGGGGTCCAGACCCCTCCTGGAAATTATGATGAAACGGAAAAAGATACTACTTATTAAATAGTAAATAGCAATCCTTGCATTAACTTTTAAAGGTTGCAACAATCGAATCCTCTCCGAAATACAGTTTCTGGCTATGAGCCTATGAGCCTATAATTTGAGGTGGAAGTTGTCCAATGATAAGACATACGAGGATTGTCGGAAAAGTATTCGACCTTTGTTTTTGGGAAAATTACATGGCGAAGGTTTGCCACATTTTATATCATGAAAGCTGGACCCATGACATATTTGGTCTACAGGTGGTGTTACTTTCATTTGTATCTGTTGTTGTAGAGGAATAGTTATGTTGGGTACTCTTCTGTAGTCTCGACGCGGTCTTCAATGATGGAGACGTGGATGTACAGATAGGACTCCAAAACAATGAAACCATATCTAGCATCTTGATGCTAGATCTAGCATAATTCACATGCATTTAGCATCTAGCATCTTGACTTTAGCATCTTGGCCGAATCTAGCATAATTTCACTCTTACTTCTGGAAAACAAAAAAAGAGCGAAAATTTAGATGGTTCAAGGACCATCGGGAATTATTCTTTTTAGTTAAAGCGATGGTTGGAGCAATGAAACCAGTTAGTATTTCCGCTGTTGTAATTTATTGTTGAATTCAGAGAAATGTTCAAAAATAACAAAAGGTAACTCTGCGAAACATGTTTACTTACCCATAGTTTTATTACTGTCAACTAAAACCTGAATGTGTGGTTATCTGAGATGTTTCTGTCCCTTTCAATTTACTGCTTGAGAGGGCAGGGATATGAGCGTCAGAGGGCTATGTCGGAAGCGGCATATTTTGTGTAGCCTATATTTCTTAAAATGTTATCCATTCACAAAATATAAATTCGACCTTCCTCTCCGGACGGCATCCCTCAAAACGTGAAAGGCTAAATGGCCTTAGATGCCGAAAGCCCAGAAATCTAAATCCTAGAATGTGCCATTTACCAATTTATTTCATAATTACTCCTGACAACGTCATATTAGCTTTGTATATACATGAATACAGTTAAAACACTTCATTAAAATAATGAAGATAAGCAGAGGTGGGTCTTTAAAATTAGTTGGGAAAAATAGTTTGAAAATCTGGCATAATTTACAAAAATCTAGCATAATTCAGACCCGTGTTTGGCATCGTCGCGAATCTCGAGTGTGACAATCCTGCTCCAAAACTAAGTCACAATCGACTCAGTGGATACATCCGAACTCGCCAAGACCTGATGGGTAACATTCATAACTCCTAAATGGCACAAGACCTAAACGGCATAAGACCTAAAAATATAGGCACTGGACCTAAATTTTAGGTCTTGTGCCGTTTAGGTCTTGTGCCTTTTTCATTCACCTGCTTTAGTTCTGATATTCGCCACCACCACACGAAATTGCGATGATGCAGTAACTAGTTGGCAATAATGTTACGAACGTAGCTAATTCCAATGGTAACAGCTATATTTGTACTACTAAAATTATCATCATTATATGTTTTGCAGTTATACATGAATTACATTCTAGGAACTAATTATATAATTGATTAAGAAATTCGTTTCTTTCAAGGAGCTCCTTCGTGGCTAAGCGGTTTGGCGTGGGAGACCCGGGTTCGATTCGCGGTGGAAGCTCATGTGGTTCGGATTCCACATTAACCAGTAGGTCCACGTCTTATGTAGTCTCGCTGCTTAAACTCAAATTCAACTCAATTCGTTTCTTTCAAATGGAGATACGAGAATCCCATAACAAATTTCTAAAAAAGAATTTAATTAGGGATGCGCACGAGACGAGTCGAGACAGGATTTTCCTGACAAAATTCGAGTCGAGACATCACTTTTACAGCGCATTTTCGAGTCGAGACAGCCACAAATCTTATCTCGTGCGCATCCCTAAATTTAATAAAAATGTTTAAACAGCATATTTTACCAGACTTTTCTGAAACCAAGCAAACATTCAAAATTGCAATATATATATACTCTGCGGAGTGTATTTTATTAAGAGTAGGACATAAGCTCACTCTAACTTTCTAAAGGTAGGACAAAAGCCCACCAAAATTTGCTTAAAAAGAACAAAAGCCCACTAGATATTTCACAAGTGAACACTAAATACCGATTATATATATTAGGAACGCAGATGTTTACTATATTTCACAGTGTGTTTTGATAGAGCTGATATGTATAAGCAAGAAAAATCAACAAGTAACGCTAAATTACTCATGTAATACGCAACACAATACGTTTGAAGAAACCAATACGTAGTATTTAGGGATGTAGAATGAAAACGTTTCAAGAGGAGCAGGCTTTTTTCATATTAAAAGCAAACCAAAGGTATAGTTCCAAATTACGAAAGCTTCAATAAGAGAATAAATATATACATAAATGCATATAATAATAATAATAATAATAATAATAATAATAATAATAATAATAATAATAATAATAATAATAATAATAATAATAATAATAATAATAATAATATATTTTCAGTTTGTTACCTTTTTGAAACCTGTTTCTTGACAGTGCGTGAATTTAAAACTATAGCTTGTGGGAAATGTACGAATAAGTTAAGTCAAAAGAAATCGGAAACTGTTCGTGAAAGTCCATGAGTTTGACTGTTATCTTCTGTACTCTTAGCTAAAAGAATTAAGATAAGTGACTTTTTCGGCATACTACTACAAGTAGAGTCGTTAAATTTAAATTTTAAGAAAGATAATTTTCTTACGAAAGCAGGATATAAAAAAGAATTTTTGGAAATACGTATCGTAAAAAGGGTGGGGTAAGATTTTGTTTTAAAAGAGTTAAGTAGTGTATCTCGTAAATCTCTGTAGCTAGTAAAATGACACTTGGCATATAAACTTTCCATTGTAAAACAAACAAACAAAACTGAAAATTCAACACATAAAAGGGAAAGAACAAAGGGTGAACTTTCTTTAATGTTCGAATTCCCTATTACTTATTCAGAAAATATTTATAGAGTAAAGAAGGATTTGCTTAAGCTGGATGCGTGAACTCGCTATTTCAGCTTTTAAGTAAAAGTAATAAAATATATGTTTCAGCGACTTGAAAATTACATTTCTAAGAGGGAAGAAGGGTCAATTTCTATTATATTAAAATTTCCCACTGTTTATGAGATTTGGACAAAAAATTCTTTTCCTTTAGGTCTTGGTTCGTCCAATTAAACAAATGAGAGTACAAAATGGATGATTAATTAGGTTCTTTTAATTATTTTAACATGTCGACGTAGTTTAATTTTTTTTAAAAAAAAGTGTTTATTTCACATTCTATTATAAACATTATTAATTTGCTGTAATTACTAAACACAGACTTACCCCCACTCGGGGAGTCAAGAGTTTGTTTTGGGTGTTAAACCATCATTTGCCGTCTGTGACATAACCTTTGATTTTAACTTCACGTACAATTAAGACTCAGGTCTAAAAACTGTGGAATATCTTAAATATATTATTATTATTATTATTATTATTATTATTATTATTATTATTATTATTATTATTATTATTATTATTATTAATAATAATAATAATAATAATAATAGTTAATTCCAACGGTAACAGCTATGTTAGTAATACTAATACTATTGTTAGTAATGGTAACGAGTAATGAGTAGCTAATTACGAGTATGACAACTGTTTGCTACGGAAAGAGTTGAATATGATAAATTGTATGTGTAAAAATAATTTACTTCAAATCAGCACAAAGAAAGCAAAATTTATATAACTAAAACACAACATTATGTTACTAATACGAGGTCAATGGTGTGGGAATAGAAAGAAAGCAGACATTATGAAAGATCAGGGAATCACATTTGATAGATAGTTAATATGTTGATACCATACAAATGGTATCATGCAAACAGGAAAAAAGAACTATAGGCTTGTTTTTTTTTTAATTTCAGAACGATAGAGTTGAGTTGATTTTAGTTTAGCGTCCCTTTCAGCAACGAGGCTATATGAGACGTGGACCTACTGATTAATGTGGAATCCGAACCACATGAGCTCCCGCCGGGAATCGAACCCGGGTCTCCCACGCCAAAGGCGCGTACGCTAACCGCTTAGCCACGAGGGAGCTCTTCAGACCGATAGAATATGCATTTATACAAATTACTTGTAAGAACAAAGCTAGAGTCTGGTTCTGTAATATGAAACAGTGTATCTAAAACTTTGACTAACAGATTAACAGCATTCTTGGCACGGACGCGATGGTAGCGCCACAAGGGATTTTTAGGTCCAGTGCTGTTTAGGACTTGTGCCGCGAAATGATTTTTAGGTCTTGTGCCGTTTCGGCCTTATGCCGTTTAGGATTAATGCCGCTTAGGACTTGCGCTGTGAAATAATTTTTAGGTCTTGTGTGTTTATTACTTGTGCCGTTTAGGACTAGTGCCTTGTCCCCGACCTGACAAGGCTCGCGATGTTCCAGATGTTTGCCAGCTGCATAGCAAAGTCAAAACAACGTTGATTGTGTTCTTCGATTGCAGTGGTAGTATGTATCATGAATAAGTACAGGAAGGACGTATAGAAACAAAGCATTTCTCTTTAGGCATTTTACGTTGTCTACGTGATGATCTTTGCACAAACGTGATGAGCACACCTGTGAAACTCAAAGCCTGAAGACTGCGCCAGGATAATAGTTCCATTCATGTGACTCACGTGATTGCCTTTTTTCAGCACGACACAGCATTTCGATGATTCAAGACCCCTATTCTCCGGATAGAGCCTTGTGAGACTTCTGGCTGTTCCGAAGAGTGAAAAGGTATCAAAAAGCAACTCTTTCGCACCCGAAAAGAGATCCAGCACAACGCGACGGCCTCGTAGCACTCCCCGATGACGGTTTCTAGTAGGGATGGGCAAAACCGGTTTTTATAAAAACCGAAAACCGAAAAACCGACATTTCAGTTTTCTCCGAAACCGGTTCGGTTTTTCACCGAAACCGGTTTCGGTTTTCTCCAAAACCGGTTCGGTTTTCACCGAAACTGGTTTTGGTGAAAACTTTTCGAAAACACGTAAAACTATTTCTGTGGAAATGGATTCGGTTTCCGGAGAACAACGATACATCATTCTGGTCAGAAATAGAACAAAATTTTGGAAAAAAACCGGAATCGGTTTTGAAGAAAACCGAAACCGGTTTCGGTGAAAAACCGAAACCGGTTTTTTGAAAATTTTCAAAAACCGGTTTTTGTGCCCACCACTAGTTTCTAGGCCTGTTTACAGCAATGGAAGGACCACTAAACCACTGAAAATTGCAACGTATAGTTTAAATAATGAAGTGGATTGTGAAAATATGAAAGCAGTGTACCCCAAAGGCTGCTTTTATCCACGCGTTGTGGTAGCGGTTGCTCGAATCCGCTAGTAAACTTGTTGCCCATTTATCCACGTGGTTGCTCAATCGCCGTGTTTTTCATACCACATTGAATCAAATGGACCTTCAGGGCAATCCGAACCATTATGGATATAAGGTTCTATATGATAAAAATGTAAATAAAAATAGCCAAACCGCAGCGAATCGTAGCTACCACCGATCTGAATTTCAGACCCCGAGGGTTGGAGATCCGCTCCGCAGTGGCAAAAGGACTCATATCACGCCATGCAAAAGAAAATCCGGCAGTTGAGGAACCACTGCCGCAACTGCATGGATCAAATTTATTTCACTTTATTTCGCGATCTACCAATATTGTCGGAAGAGCTTCCCTGTTGATGTCAGGTTAGTGTACGCGGCTTCAATGGGTGAAACTCGGGTTCGGTTTCCGGCAGAAACTCATGTGGTTTTCGGATCCCACGTTAAGCTGTAGGTCCACCTATCATATAATGTTGGATCATATCAATCCAACCAAACAATATCGTCAGACTGTTAATACTTGGTTGATTTGGAATTTAGTGTTGTTTTCAACACCGAGTCGACGGATCCGAACCACATGAACTCCTACCGGAAATCCAACCAAGGTCTCCCGCATCAAAGTCATATATGCTATCATACATCCACGAGGAACTTCCCTGATCATAGTTTGTTGAAATTTTCTTGCAGATTTTTAGATGTTATTTTGTTCAGAAGTATACTAGCAAATAAAATCAAAAATATTTGTTTGTCAGTCGTATGAGGCTGTTGAAGCTAAATGATTAGCATTTCCCCTCTTCCCCCGCTCTGGGAAACAAAGTGTCGGTATTTTCCATTGCTCTAGGCCAACTTTTCTACGCGTTCTAACTTCTGGGAAGGCATACATCAAAATCTAAATAAATGGAAGAAAATAGCAACTGCTGAGATCTATTGAACGTTATTACCTTTTAAATGAATAGACTATATTTTCCGTTCCAGTCTTCAAATTGATTCCATTTCACAAATATGAAAAAGAAAAACAGAGAAGAAGAGACAGTAGAGAAACCATATCAGAAAAGCCAGAAAAAGATATCAGTACTGCATACCACTACGTACCGCCAGAAAAAGTCACTGACAATTAATGCTACTATTTACCTAGGTATAACATAATAATACTATTATAACAAGAACTATTTCCTTAGCTATCATCACGACAAGTATTGTGAACTTTACAGTTTTCTGGACGCATTGTGGCTCAGTGGTAGAGCGCTTACCTTTGGTGCGTGGGGTCCGTGGTTCGATTCTTGGCCAAGGTGGACAGCGTCGTGTTCGCGGGTTTTCTCGGGATACTTCCAATTTCTCATTCTTTCAATTCTTCCATAATCATTCACTTGTTTTAAATATTCGTCTCTCCTCTTTAGCCTCTAGCGGAGAAACGGGAGAACTGCTAGGCTATAATATCTTAATTTCCAATTTTGTATTCATAAACTATCCAAAGAGAGGAAATGTATCCTGTATATAGCTAACCGTTAGATTCACTTGAATCTTTATCATTTTACGTTGATTGAAGTGCTGTCCTATTGGGGGAACGGGTTTAAATATTTCACACACACACACAAAAAAAAGTTTCCATTTTATTCTTCTCGTTCGAAGAACGGAAATTTAAACTAGCTTATGTCTACCTTTTAAAGATTTCCCCTAGTCAATATTTCTTTAAAGGAATGGTGTATTTTATTTTACGATTGGGGCCACAGTGGATCAGTTGTAGAGCGTTTACCTCTGGTGCGTGAAGTTTCTGGTACGATCGAACACCAAGTAAGTTTGTGGTGGACAACATTATGTCCTGGACTTCCTCGGTGTACTCCCGTTTTCTCTTACATTACCATTCCACCAATTATTCCATCAACATTCACTTGCCTTCATCATCCGTCTCTTTTAGCCTAAAGCAGGGATGCAAATAACCGCTCGCCCACAGCGAGTAGTTCATCGATGCGGGTGAGTATTTAATATTATACCGAAGGTAAGTAAGTAAATTATTTCTATTGTGAGATGTAAGCTATTAGCTTTTTTTCTTGGGCTAGTAAAATTTTGTTGTTTATTTGCATCCCTGGCCTAAAGGATATAACGTGGGATGTTAAACTGAAAAGATTTTCAATTTTATGATTTTTAGTATATATTTAACGGTGTTTTGAGCCCATAGGACGAACTTAGAAGAACAATTTTTGACAGCTTAAAATCCAAAGTTTATTTATGAGACAATGGAGATCAACTTTTATACCCAGATTTGCGACTTTGACCATTTCTTGATTTGCATGGAAATTTCCCTATTCATGTTTCTTTTCTTTATCAACTACGGTCCGGACTATAAACCAATCATATTCCCTGAAACTTATGAGCTGTAAAACCGGTGGAATAGTTATTGGGAGTTTGACATGTATTTCAGCACCGAGGCTATATGAGACATAAACCTACATTTAACTTGGGATTTCGAACCAAATAAGCTCCCACTAGGAGTCAAATCTAGGTCTTCCGCTCCGAGCTCCAAGATTGAGAGAGTACATTTTGATTTTCCCCACTTAATCATTGTAATAGTTATTCCTAATTTCACTATCAATTTGTTGCTGTTTTCTATAGCCTAAATGTCATAACCATAAAATTTTACATTTCTTTTTTAATCTGACATGAGTGTTCCCAAATAAATATAAAGTTTAATTTCATTTCATTTTAGATCATGACTGGAACTTTTAAATGCTCTTGAGTGCTTGAAAATTTTTTAATGCTTAATTGTGTATTTTGTAACTTGAAAGTACTGCTGGCGCCCAATACTATCTGGGAAACTTCCCCTTCCCCCCCTCCCGATTCATATACTGTATGTCTCATTTTTGCAAGGTAAAATTCTGGTCACTTTAAAAGAGCTTCTAGTTTTAGGCATCTTTGGTAACATCGATTACACCACAGACGAAAGTAAATGATGGTAAAATGAACTTTTTGTGTTATACCGCGGGAAACAAACCTGGGACCACATGCAATAAACATAATGTCCCGTAAGTGCTATTTAAAATGTAAGTGATGCGAGCCATTCTACGCTCTTTCGTTAAAATGACTGTGTATACAACTATTTCACATAATAATATTTATTGGGAATGTTTAGGCCATGCAACCCTAATATCTGAGTTTAGGGCTGCATGGCCTAAACATTTCCAATAAATATTATTATGTAAAATAGTTGTATACACAGTCATTTTAACGAAAGAGTGTAGAATTGCTCTCATCACTTACATTTTAAATAGCACGTATTGAACACTATGTTCATTTTTGCTTAAAACGGGACATTTAGGCGTCCCATTTGGGAATAGCTTAAACGAGACGTCTGGTCACTTTCAGCTCTTTAGGTTTGACTGTAGCTCACGAAGGTCTTATTATTGATCGTGCTGCTAATGTTGAGAAGTTGTTTCACAGTGTTACGCATTCTAGTTGTGATCCTAGAACTGTGAGAAAGAGGCTGAATGTCACGTCGAGGAGAGAGAGGCAGCATGGACTAGAAAATTAAAGGAAACACCGGAGGCCGAAATGAAGTTCTGGTTCAAGAAGTACAGAATCATTCTTTGCGTCATCGCTCTGGCTTTAAAGACAAAGCCATGAGACGTCCACGTCCAGTTCAGATATTCTATAAAAATCTAATTATTTTTACGAAAGCTATCGTAAGACACATTTTCTAAGCTGCAGGGAGAGAGTTATTCATTCCTTCATTCTCGACTGCTCCTATATCTAAGGGTTGAAGGATGAAAAACTTGGAAAGCTTCAGATACAAGTATCTACTATTCCACAAAAGAATATTTGTTTACGAGTGTCATCATGGAACCTCTTTTTATTAGTAAAGTAAATCCTTTCCTTATTTCTTGCTGACTTTTACTGTATCCAGAGTGAATCATTCAAAACCACAAAGGAAATATTGTCGCATGAGAACCAGAGGAATGTAACTCCAAAAATGCGGTTTTCGTTTTCTTCAGGTTTGGACACAATTTTGAAAGTCCCATTTGGTGTAAATGGAACGTAACGCCATCTGTTGTCCTTGTCGATCATCTGTTGTAATGTAGCTCAATTACCATCTTATTAAAAATACATCTTTCTAAGAAAATAATATTTTTCCCCTCTCTCCTGTAAACCTACTAAAATGGAGTTACGTTCTTCTGGTTCTCATGCGACAATATGTGCTACATCATTAAAAAGTTATATATATATATATATATATATATATATATATATATATATATATATATATATATATATATATATATATATATATATATATATATATATTATTTATTTATTTATTTATTTCACGCTTAAATTCTTGACAGACTTTAACCCCATGTAATGGGACACTTGGAAAGCCTAAAGGAAAGTATACGCCATATTGTATCAAAATCGCATCATTATTATCAAAGAAAATTACTTTCTTATTCAAAATTTTGGGAACAGTTTTTACCAACTTCCCCTTGATGTGTTTCAACCGCAACCATTAGGGATGATTGGGAGCTCCTAAAGAAAGTATGCATTACGTTTTGACGAATTCAAAACATGTTTATGTACCTCTTACCGGAAAGTTATTTTCTATATGTGAGAAGTTGCAGTATGAGGATGATTTTATTCCCTTTTATTTATTTATTTATTTATTTGCATACATAGATACACAAGCAATATGATGGTAATAACCAGCGTCCTAAATGAGCTAGCTCAATAGAGTGCGCTCGTTTTTCGTCAGTTTTTATCATGAGCTAACTCATTTCGCAAAATGTGAGCATGAGTTAACTCGAAATATAAATGAGTTTGAGCGTAAAATACGCTCAAAACTAGATATTGTTATTTTTACAAAATAATGCAAGCGTCTATTTGTACTTTGCTGTTTAACGAACTCTGAGAAGAGGCTTTAAATACCCGTACTAATTTTTCATGAAACAAACGATACCAATTACGGAGGTTAGCGCTAGATGTAGCTCGAGGTGACTAGAAATACATCGATTTCAAGTGATATTTGTTTAGTTAGCGGAATTTATATTTTTTAAATGTATGATCCAATTTTTAACCCGACAGCTATGTACGAACCAAAGACAGAAAAATATATTACTTTGCGTATAATTGGTAGGTTATTTTACTTTTAAACAAATCAACAGATGTAGAGATGGTTATAACTTGTAAGTTTTGTAGAAAAAATCGCCTCGTTATCAGGACATTAATCTCGGTATTATAAAATACCAATTCTAGACTGCGCGGGAGAAACACTGTGTCAAAAAAACAGATTTTCAGGAGATGATTTTTTATTTTACCAAGCATAAGTATGAATAACTTATGCTAACAGTACAAAGACGCGATTATTCAACTCACGTTTAGAATTGACTTATACCAAGTTAACCGAAGGTGGAGCATGATACAAAGATCTCCAATTTTGACTTATCTCATTTTGGACAATTTCTGATTTATAATGTTTCCCCCGCGCAGTCTAGAATTATTTTTTGAATTTTTCTATGTAATAGTACAATGTAAGTAGTAGAACAAGATGTTTGACATTTCTTCTTTTCTTTTGTTTCCATTGTAAGATTGAAGCTTTTAGTGTCTTCGGGATTACATTAGTTTTTTTTTTTTTTTTTTTTTTTTTTTTTGCAAAAAATAAATTATGCATTGGTTAGGTTTTTGTATTTTACTTTCTAGAGACGATTGGAAAGAAACATGTATGACGATCGAGATTGTAACCGGTTTACACGTTTCATCACCCCTACTTACCGAAAAATTGCTTTTAGAATGTCTGTTTGTCCATTCGTTCATCTCGATGTATGCATATAGTAGACCATGAATGTTTAAGTGTTATTTTAAGTAGGAATACAGCTTTAATTATACGTACAAAATTTAGTAAAATCCAATTTTGCTGAATAAAACCCAATTTTGTTCAATAAAATCCAATTTTAGCAAATAAAACCAACTGGGTTGGGCTTTCTTTTTTTTAAAAAAATACAGAATTTTTCACAACCCTGATTTTAGTAGACACTTGTGCAGATTTTCTTCATCATCACGGAAAACTTACGCATCAAAAGAATTGGTGAATCTATGTTATGGTGTTTAAATAATTCTTTCATACAACTCTCACTAATCTTAAACTTAATACGTACAAATACAGTTCACAGCATTCAATTCATGTATTCCAACTTCAAGATCATTACATAAGTTTTAATTCAATTTCATCTGGATTTCTATAACTCCTAAACTTTCTGGTTGTAATATAAGATAAATAAATTCAATATTACAATATTCACCATTGCTATTATCACTACCAAATGGAATTTGCAAGAACTTTACAATGACTTTTTTTTCGGCTTTGAAGTTTATTTTTTATTGGTAAAATGTACTCGAAAGTATGTATCTGATTACTAGCTATTTTAATGTATAACACATTATTTTAGAAGTACTACTAGATATCATAATTGTAGAAGTGTATAAATATAATTACGCGAGACTGTTAAAAATGTACATATTCGAGCTTAAATAGAAAAATATTAACTCTAAATTATTAAAAATTTACATTACTGTACCGCACGCACGAATATTAACATTAATTGACTGTGTACAAAATATTTTATCCTTATGTAAAGATGAATTCCACTCATTTTGAAATGTGTTTTTACGGAAATAAATTTCTTCATAAGTACAAGTAACATTATTTGTGAGAGTGATGTGTTCAGAAACTTGTATTTTTTACACTAAAATATAAATGCTGAGCAAAGCAACGTTTATTATAAAATAATAAAATAATAAACATGTTTCCGTATATATGTCTATTAAAAGAATTTTAAAATTTTTCTTAACAATGACTATATATATATATATATATATATATATATATATATATATATATATATATATATATATATATATATATATATATATATATATATATAGCGGTAAATTTAAATTTTCTATTTTGGACAATTTACATTCTGACCTGACTTTTTATACTGTGTGCATCATCTGGAATATATCCGGCCCAAAACTATTATTTAGTTAAAATATAACTTGTGACTAATCTTTACAATTCCCTTCTAACAAATAAACACTGTGGCCATACTATTTTATGTGATTTTCTCACTTTGATGCTGCATCTTGATATCCTAAACAACAATCGAAATACTGTAATTCCATTTTCGATGAGTTCAGCATCACAATAAATGCTGCCGGAAACATCCGTAGGTTTCTCAATTAACACATTTCCTTGTTAAAATATAATGTTCACAAAACAATCCCAAATGTTTTATTCCATTGATTTTGACAGAAGCTGCTTCGTTGGCATATTTTATCAAAAGCATGAATCCCTAGCTGTATTTTCCTTTTAAATAGGGAAGATCTCTATGGCTTTTGAATTCACCTCTCACCATTACTATCACCTCTCACCAACTTGTGACACCTTACTCTCCTTTCTAGTGAACATCATTTGGATTTAAAAGAATTTATGTTCTTGGTACTTAGGCCGATCTTCATCCTTAATGTCCCCTACAACTATTTAAGTTAAAAAAAACTTCTTCCATAATAGGATCAGAGGGGAATGATTTAAAAATACAAGTTGCGTTTCCCCGCTGAATTGCTAAACTAAGCCTCTGTATAAAAAATTGTTTGCTCCGCGGATCTCCTGTTTTCGCAACCAGCTGTGAACCAATTTGTTTCACTAGACTCTTTGCCTCTTTGCTGAAAACACTCTTAGTAGGGGATAAATGTATGTTCTAGCGCACTTTCACCCCAACCCCTCAATAACATAGCACACCCCTGCTTCCAAATATCTTCTAATCTACCCCCTAATATTTTTTAACACTTTTTATCCCCCAAATAACTTCTATCACATCTCAAATAACTTCTATCTTACTCATAATAACCTCTAATGCATTCAATTACTAAATCTAGTTACAAAAAAGTCACTAAATCTAGTTACAAAAACCAAAAAAATCATTAAATCTAGTTACAAAAACAAAAAATCACTAAATCTAGTTATAAAAATCACTAAATTTAGTAAAATAAAATTACAAAACACTTTTATGATTTTACCATAAAAGTTAACTAAATTCTACATAATTACATAATACTTACAAATTAGTATATTGATTGTTACAAGTTCGGATATTGATAATGGAATCTTCTGCTAACCTCGTTCTCTATAGAAAACAATGACTTCTTAAACTCTGTCCACTGATCATAATTCAAACTGAATAGACAGCCGTTAATATCAAAAACAACTTGAACTTCGGTTTGCACATTTTTCACAATTACATTAAAGTTATTAGTAAGTATATATTTCTTTTGAGGATCCATTCTATTCACTCCATTTTTTACTTCTGACAACATATTTTTGATCATTTTTTGGATTCACAAAACCGATCATCATTTGAAATTTACATACAGAACTCAACAGTTGGATAATTATCTTTTAAACCAGTGTATTTGATTTTTATTCCATCTTTAACGATCTCATCAATCATTTTATCTGTTAAGTGTTTTGTAAATCTAGGTGGAAGAAATACCTTAAACTCCTCACATTCAACTAAAATGCTCTTTCCAAACTTAGTTTTAATCTTTTCCATTTTCACAATCTTATATTCTGTATTTAATTCTAATTCTCTTAATCCAATAACCTGTTTTTGTTCAAGACTTCCAAGTTTATTTAAAAGTTCAATATGACTCGCCATCGTATTTATTATATAGAATTTTTTTCTAATAATCTCGAATTTCGTTAAGTATGTCATTGATTCTGTTAACAATATCTCTTACATTTTCATCTCTTAATTCACCATTCATGAGCTTAATTACATTAAGCTCATCTTTAAACAGCCGAATTCGATTCACCATATTTTTATAATATTCTTTCTTTGAAGCTATATTAAACCGTGTTGATAGACCAGTGATAACAGCAGAAGCCGAAGCAAATGCAGTTGTAATAATTGAATACACTGTAACAGGAATAAATACATTGATGAACCCTGTAGAAGCTGATAATAGAATTGATAACGTAATAAGAGTAGTATAAACACATTTTATTCTCTTAAACTTCCTTTTGTTTTTCATTAATAACTTCTCAAGATTTAATATAGTATCTTCAATTAACGCAATTAAATTCTCACGTGGAATGTTATCTGGAATAGTCATTTTATTAAATAAGTTTTTATGATATTATCATAAAAACACTTACAAACTAAACAAATCTAATAAACATATAATTGATTTATATCTTCTCAATTATTTTTTCTTTCTCAACATCATACTCTAAATTTTTCTTACCAATCATAACAACATAGCAAATTGTTTTATCTGATACATCGCTTTCAAAATTAACAGTCAGTTTCAAATTAGTTCTATCACTTACAGTTACTGATTTATGCTTGCTTGTGTTAATTACGAACATTGGTCTATTTTCTAAAAATTCTTTAGGATAATAAAACATCTCAGTATTTCCAATTGTAGCTCGCTTATATACCGTATACATTTCATAAACTTTCAAATACTTATGTTTTGCAAAATCTAAGTTTAAAGATTCTAATGGGAAAGATTCATTTCTAGAATTACGAAAATGGATATTCTGAACTTTACAATGATCAAAATAGCTTGAATCTCTTTCTTGATTATCATTTCTATCAGTTTGGAAAAAGGCAATCACAAAATTAGGCATATCAAATTCACTTGAGTTAAATTGTGTGGTTAAATCGAATTCTAAATATTTACCACTAACTGATTTCTGCAAACATTGATACGTGTTGAATGAAATAGGAATCTTACCTTCTTTTAACATATTAGATCTTAACAAGGTGGCATAGTTAGGTTCATAATTAACAATAGGCATTCTTAACTCCATATTTGTAATCTTAATTTTACCTGGATGCGGTTGATCATTCTCATATGTTCCATCCTGCTTTTTTGTTTTCCAAATAGCAAATGCATTATCATCAGAACCACTTCTTTTAAATGTATATTTCAATCCTCCCTTCCACATAATATCTTTAAAATCTGAACAAAATCCTGGCAAAAGTCTTAGCAAAAACACTATTACTTCATCTGTTCTTGCCCACGTAATTCCTTCCCATCCACATTCATCATAGTGATTTGCCTCTGGTTTTGAAATCGTACATGTGTTTACAGCTGTTGAAGTTAAACCAGGATAATCTATAATATCTAATATCTGTCCATGCTTACTAACTTGAATTTGAGAAAACAAATGTGGGAAGAAATTATTAATAAGTCTAATATTTTAACCAGTAGTATATTCTCCATCAGCATCTCTACCTCTAATTTCAAAAGTTACATAAATATCAGCATAATAAGGATGTATAAAGCCATCACCCACGTCAATATCAAATTCAATAGACCTGTTTGGCTTATTTAAATTCTCGATTGTTTTTTGATTAGGTTTAAAGGATTGTAATTCATATGATTCTATCTTATCCATATTTATTATAAAAAATATTTGTAATCGTTTTATGAATTAAACCAATAAAAACTTAAATATAACTTCTCCAAATATCCTTATTCCTATTCACTTGACTAATAATTTCTGAAAAACTATACCCATCTGTAAACATTTTTAACACTGTAATGCATAAATGTCCACAAATTATCTCGTTAAAATGTTGTATACGGCTGCTATTGTACTCTATATTATGACCAAGATATTTTACGAGTGTTTTTGGCGGATTACCTCCAAATGAATCAAACATACTTTCTATTTCCTTTTTTCCAATAACAAATCCAATGCGTTCCTATATTTTTAGACGTATCAAAATTAACAATACCACACTCATTCTTCCTTGGTTGTTTAGGCAATTCATCACTCATAAATACACCTCTAAAGTTTCTTATCTTAAGTTTTTTAACAAGTTGTATTAGGTCTAAATTACTTAAAGGTTTAATTTCTTTTTCTTTACTGTTTTGGAGTTTACGTTTTTTGAAAGCTTACCACCTTGTTTTTCTTCCATTGCTAAGTTATGTCGCTTTTGTTCCTCTAATTCCATTTTATTCTTTTTTGCATCATCTACAGTCTTAGCAATAGCAGCCGCACCTCCAGCAACAGAACCTAGAGCACCTATTAAAGCTAAAATCGTTGGAATAGTAAATATAAAACCACCATAATGAACTTTATTATCATTTGCCTTCATTTCTTTGTTTATTTTCTTAAGTTGTGGTATAGAAAGAGATAGAGACATACATTGTCCTTTACTTAGTTTTGCTTCCTTTTGTTTGAGTTGTTTGTTAGTTAAAATGTGATCTATATTTAATTGTTTAAGTTCCTGATTAGGAATCGTAAATGTAAAACCTTTTAACTGCATATTTATTATATAATTAAAAACTTTTTATGAAAAATATCCATAAAAAGTACATATAAACCTAAATCTAAAAAATACTTATAAACCTAAACCAAATCTTACTTTTGTTACTTATAAACCTAAACCAAATCTTACTTTTGTATTCATCACTAAAGTAGTTCCAAGAGCAGGTAGTTTTTCAGTTATTAAATTAGCATCTTTATCAAAAACTCTTTCCCAAGCTTTATTTTCTAATTCCTTATCTGCAATATGTCTTGATTCTGTATCTTTATTATCCCTATAGTATATATCATGTTCTTTACAAGCCTCATCTAATTTGTTAATACCTTCATCACCTCTTTCTAATCTTTCTTGAAGTTTTATACCCGGACCGCAAAATCTAAATCCTGGAATATGCAACTCAAATGGAAGTTTATTAATCAAATCATTTACTAATCCTTTTCCATACTTTTCACTATTCCAAAATTTTGGTGGCAGCGTATTCAATATCTTTATCAAATAACCTATACCTTTTGGATCATTAGGTATAAATTGTGCAAGTTTAGAATTAATCATATCCACTAGGCCTACTTTCTCATTATAAAAGTTATCATTTCCAGATTTTTCTTCCCCATCAATAACAATCAAGCGATCAATCAGTTTTCTCACATCATCCATCCATATGTATTCTTTTGATAATTCGTTATATACCTTTATTCCTTCTCCAGATTTTGGTGTCTTTTTTGAAGGTGTTGCCGGTTTTATATATTCATCCCAAATAGGTTTGATAATTTCTTTATATTTTTTACCTTTACTAGATTTTTGTTTTCTTGTACTTGGATCATTATTATGAAATGCAACGCTAGAATCAATTACTATTTGTTTATATTTTTCTAGATCATCATCATTATAATTTGTTGGATTATGTTTTGTCAATAATTCCCATAAACCTTCTGTTCCTGTATAATGTCGATTATTAATAACTAAATCATCACCATGAATTTTAACTTCCGCATTTCCTATCATATGTATAATTTTCCCATCCTCATCATATGGTTGTATTCCAAAACTTATCATCTCTAGTTGCATAATATCTTGAGGCAATATTACCAAAATGAGTTGTTGCTAAAGATTCTATTCCTTCTACTTTATATTTAATTTGTTTTTCATGTGTTTTATTTCTTCTGTTATAGGCGTATCACTTTCATTTATAGAACTATCATACATAGGTGGTGTTTCTAATAAGCTTGAATCCACTCTAGCACTTTTATACGCAACTGGAACTAACTCTTGAATTAGATTTTTATTTTCTTCTGCTACTTTTGATATATCTTGCCCTAAATCTTTAATTGCATCAATAACAGGCTGATCTTGTTCTTTAAATTTTTCATACTTACTTCGATTACTTTGTTTAATTTCCTTAAATCTTTTAATAAGTTCTTCTTTTAACTTAATATACTTCTTAGCTTTATTAACATCCATTTATTATATAAAGAAAAAATAAAAACATAACATAACATAACATAACATATACGTTCACCTGCACTCATATACGTTTAGTTTACACTTTTAGAAATTCTTTAATTTTATTTCTATATTTACCATTATTCACCTTCCTAGTCATATCTATTGTTAAGAAACCATGTTCTTCACTCCAACACTTGCTACATAATGATTGTAATTTTTCAAACGACATATCAGATGCAACAAATTCATCATATATATGTTTTAAATTTACATTGTCCTGTCTAAATATACAAAGAAAGTTTAAGTTGTCCCTAATTAATTGTTTTGGCACTTTAGAATATGTTTGTCCAAGATAGAAACAGTTCAAACCCTTATGATGCCGTCGAGTAAAATATTCTCTAACGTGATTTTGTTCTTCTAATATGAAATCATCAAATACTACCACAGAATAGTCCTCACATTCATCTAATGGAATAATCTCTTCATTGTTTCCTTTTATTATTGCTATTGTGTCTTTAATATTACGTTCTATATCTCGAAAAAGTTGTATTAAGTGTTGGTATTTAGGTTGATTTAAACATTTAGAATATATATAAACATTTGCATATTTTAACCATTTAGGTGCTAACAAAAAATTATCAATCATTAACGTCGTTTTACCACAACCACTAGGCCCAACTATTAAACATCTTATATCATCAGGTAACAACTCACCATTCCTCTTTCTCTTCGCCGTTTCTTCTGTTAACCTTACTTTAATATCCCAATTATCCATATTAGTTATTTATTATATAATAAATGAAGATATTTAATTTAAATGGTTATTCATCTGTATTAAACATGTCATTGCATTACCCATTTGAAAACGATTTAGAAGTAGCAGTTGCAGGATTTTACACAACATACTTAACACAAAACATTACAGAAAAGAACAACAAATTAACATTTTGCAGTGAAGAACCTGAAGTTACAAGACAAGCCATAGTTCAACCTGGTCAATATAGTTTAAAAGAATTAGAAGAATATATTAAATCAAACCTTCCATTCTACACTGATGAATTCAAAGATACTTTTGAAATTACGGAAGACAGGAAGAGAAATAGAGTTAAAATATTTAGTGAGGTTTGTGATATAACCTTAGATACCATTAATACTGTATTAGGTTTTAGTGAGAAAAAGTTAACTAATAATATAGAACATGTTGGAGATGAGCCACCAAAGTTTCATCCGTTTGATACTATAAATATTCACTGTGATTTAGCAGAAGGTATGATTTTAAAACACAATGACACAACACACAACGAAACAGACTTAATTGCAACATTTAGAACAAATGCAGAGTTTAGAGAACCAATTATATATGAACCTAATGAAAAGATATTTTTCCCAATACATCACAATAAATTTAATAATTTGAAAGTTTCAATTAAAGATGAGAATGGTGATTTGATTGATTTTGGTGGAGCTCGTATAACTGTTTTACTTGCTGTTAAATAATTTGAATTGTTATATAATAAATATGGACATCTTTGGTAATACTAAAAGGAGGACTACAAACCTCAATCATGTAAGTGAAGTTTTTACATCAAATAATATAACATGGGTTGATTTCAAAAACAAAAGACTTGTTAATGTAGGTGATGCAATTGACCAACATGATGTAGTAACTTTACAACAGCTAGATTTAATAAATAGTAATGTTAATAGTCAATTGGAAGGTGATAGAAACAAATTTGAAGATGTATTAAAAACATTACAAGACACATATATAAAGAAAGAAGATTTTCAAAAGGTTAGGATGGATACTACTAAATTGATTATGCAGAAGGAAACTATACTCTTAATATGTCGATTGAGAGCTAAAAATGTTAAGGAACCGATCTTTAGAATATTTAATCTCTCTAATGGTTACAAATTTCTCTATAATGGGAAAATAATGCACATGGAATTAAGTTTGGATAAATACTTTTTAGAGATATATTTAGGTGATACTTTGATTGAAAATTTACCTATAAACATTAAAAAGGGTGATATAATTACATTTCAAGCAAATAAGAATTCAGCTATGGAAGAAGGGCAACCATTGCAAGTTATTATGTATATAGAAAGAGAGCTTAAATGATTTTCTATACAATAAATAGGATGTATTGTGTTAAGTGTAAGAAATCAATGGATACAGAGAAAGATACCATTAGAATAGAACAGACAAAGAATGGAAGATATGTTAAGAAAGGTATATGTGTTGTATGTGATACTAATAAATCCCAATTCATTAAAAAGCTCGATTGACTATATGAGGGTGAAGGTATTAGAGAAGATATTATAGAAGAAATTCATAAACCATCTAGAAAGAATTATCCTAGGTTAAGTGTTATTGTTAAAGGTATAGATGATTTATGGCAAGCAGATCTTGTGGAAATGGATAGTGGTGTGTTAAAAGGTGTTTCAAAATTAAATAAAGGGTATAAGTATTTGCTAACGATTATAGATGTGTTTTCAAAATATGCATTTGCTGTTCCTGTTAAAGATAAGAGTGGTAAGAATGTTACAGAAGCATTTGAATCGGTGTTAAAAGTAAGAAAACCTAATAATTTACAAACAGATCAAGGGAAAGAGTTTTATAATAAAGAATTTGAAGATTTGATGGGAAAAAACAATATCAATCATTACTCAACATATAGTGGTAAAAAGCTTCTGTTGTTGAAAGATTTAACAAAACACTTAAACAAAATATGTGGAAGAAATTCACTGTTCAAGGTAATTATAAGTGGTTAAAAATATTGCAAGGTTTGGTTGATGAATATAATAACAAAGTACATACAACAATTGGCATGAAACCTGTAGAAGTGAATAAGAAAAATGAGCATGTGATATTGAAAAAAGTGTATAAGAAAGAATATAAGTCTGTTAAGTTAAAGTATAAGATTGGTGATTATGTTCGTATAAGTAAAATTAAAGGTTTGTTTGAAAAAGGATATACACCAAATTGGTCAACAGAAGTGTTTGTTATTAATGAGGTTATACCATCTAATCCACCAACATATAAAATTAAAGATTTAAACAATGAAGAAGTTAGGGGAAGATTTTATGAACCAGAATTATTGAAAACTAAATATAAGGATGAGTATTTGGTTGAAAAAATATTGAGAAAGAAAGGTAATAAAATGTTTGTTAAATGGTTAGGGTTTGATAATTCACATAATAGTTGGATAGATAAGAGTAATGTAATATTATAAATGTTATATTTTATGATTATTTCATAAAAGGTATAAATTGTTTATTAAATGCTTAGGGTTTACTAATTTGCATAATAATTAAATAAATAAAAGTAATATAATATTATAAATGTTATCTTTTATGATTATTTCATTAAAGGTATAAATTGTTTATTAAATGGTTAGGGTTTATTAAATGGTTAGGGTTTTAATAATTTGCATAATAATTAAATAAATAAAAGTAATATAATATTATAAATATTATCTTTTATGATTATTTCATTAAAGGTATAAATTGTTTATTAAATGGTTAGTGTTTATTAAATGGTTAGGGTTTAGTAATTTGCATAATAATTAAATAAATAAAAGTAATATAATATTATAAATGTTATCTTTTATGATTATTTCATTGAAGGTATAAATTGTTTATTAAATGGTTAGGGTTTAATAATTTGCATAATAATTAAATAAATAAAAGTAATATTATAAATGTTATCTTTTATGATTATTTCAATAAAGGTATAAATTGTTTATTAAATGGTTTGGGTTTATTAAATGGTTAGGGTTTAAAAATTTGCATAATAATTAAATAAATAAAAGTAATATAATATTATAAATGTTATCTTTTATGATTATTTCATTAAAGGTATAAATTGTTTATTAAATGGTTAGGGTTTAATAATTTGCATAATAATTAAATAAATAAAAGTAATATAATATTATAAATGTTATCTTTTATGATTATTTCATAAAAAGTATAAATTGTTTATTAAATGGTTAGGGTTTAATAATTTGCATAATAATTAAATAAATAAAAGTAAAATAATATTATAAATGTTATCTTTTATGATTATTTCATTAAAGGTATAAATTGTTTATTAAGTGGTTAGGGTTTATTAAATGGTTAGGGATAATAATTTGCATAATAATTAAATAAATAAAAGTAATATAATATTATAAATGTTATCTTTTATGATTATTTCATTAAAGGTATAAATTGTTTATTAAATGGTTAGGGTTTATTAAATGGTTAGGGTTTTAATAATTTGCATAATAATTAAATAAATAAAAGTAATATAATATTATAAATGTTATCTTTTATGATTATTTCATTAAAGGTATAAATTGTTTATTAAATGGTTAGGGTTTTAATAATTTGCATAATAATTAAATAAATAAAAGTAATATAATATTATAAATGTTATCTTTTATGATTATTTCATTAAAGGTATAAATTGTTTATTAAATGGTTAGGGTTTACTAAATGGTTAGGGTTTAATAATTTGCATAATTAAATAAATAAAAGTAATATAATATTATAAATGTTATATTTTATGATTATTTCATAAAAGGTATAAATTGTTTATTAAATGGTTAGGGTTTAATAATTTGCATAATAATTAAATAAATAAAAGTAATATAATATTATAAATGTTATTTCATTAAAGGATAAATTGTTTATTAAATGGTTAGGGTTTTAATAATTTGCATAATAATTAAATAAATAAAAGTAATATAATATTATAAATGTTATCTTTTATAGTTATTTCATTAAAGGTAAAAAGGATAAGAAGGTGAATAATAATTATGATGATGAGTGAGTTTATGAAAATGATTCAGTTTTTATCATATTAATAATGACTTTGATGGGGTGATCCCATAAAAGCCCTATACTAACACAACACACTAATATATGTAGACAATGGCAGGAGTGTACAAGTATTAGCAGTTGTGTTAGGGAAAATAAGTATGCTAATGTTGGTATATATAACATGAGAAAAATATTATGAAAATGAACTAAAAAATTTGGTAAATATATAAATAAACGATACAGTATTTTTTCATATAAGATGAGTATAAATAATGTTAATTTTACTGGTGAGGAGATGAAGGAGATGTCGATTACAAAACTAAAACTAATATGTAAAGTCAAGAAAATCCTTAACTATAGTTCTTTAAATAAGAGTGAATTAATCAAAAAAATCGAACAATATCAAAATGAACCAGATGAATTGAAAGTTATATACACAATGAAAGTTGATGAATTAAAAAACCATTGTAAAAGGAAAGGAATAAAAGGTTATTCTAAATTAAGAAAGGCTGAACTTATTGACCGTATTAAAAAATATGAAGATGAACAAAACAGATCACAAATTAGAAACATATTTCCATTTAAACAAGATGTTTTTGAAGAATCGAAACCACAACGAATACCAATTAAAGTAGAAACAAAGGAAACAGCAATACAGAAACGATTACAAACTATCACAATTGAAAACATAGGAGGATATAAAGATCCGGTGAAGTTTTTAAATATAAGTGGGAAAGTAGTTATTAACAAAATCAAGGAAGAATTAAAGCACCACCCATTAAAAGTCAACCTTGTATTCATTTGTGATTATATTAAAGATAAAGAAGTACAAGAACGCAATTTTAAAACTATGAATGAAAGAATATTACAATCAACTGACTTAGATGAATATATAACCCATGCTAAACAAAAACTATGTAGAGAGATGGAGGAATTTCAAGGTAGGGGATCAGGATGGACATTACATCAAATTAAACATTTAGAAATCAGACTAAATAAATATATACCATTACGAGCTTCTTCCTACATTGACCTTCCTAAACCAATTAAAGACAAGAAAGCAGTAATTAATGTTCAAAATAAAGATAATAAATGTTTCTTATATTCTATTGCAAGTTATTTAAAACCAGCAGAAAAAGATCCTCAACGACCTTCACACTATACAGAAATTGTGGATGAATTACAAAATAAATATTTTAATGGTATTGAATTTCCTGTACAATTAAAAGATGTAGTAAAGTTTGAAAAGGGAAGTAGCATATCCATTAACGTGTATAGTTATGATGATGAATATAATATATACCCACTTCAAATTACAAAAAATAAGCAGGACAAACACGTTAATTTATTATATGTAAAAGATGAAAATAATAGTCATTTTTCTTGGATAAAGGATTTATCGAGATTAATAAGAAGTCAAGTAACAAAACATACTGAAAAATTATACTTCTGTGATAGGTGTTTAACAAGACGTCTTAGAAATGAGATGCAATTACAAGAACATGAGCTATATTGTAAGGAGCATGAATCTGCTGGAATAGAACTTCCAAAACCATATGACAATCAAATACAGTTCCAAAATTATAATAGATCATTTAGAGTACCATTTACGATATATGCCGATTTTGAATGTTTGTTATGTAAAATGGAAGTAGACCATAATTGTTCTAAAACTGTGAAGTATCAAAAGCATTTACCAATGAGTTTCTGTTATTATATTAAATACTCAAATGGTGTGTATAAAAGTCCTGTTAGTTATATTGGTTTAGATGCTGCAAAGGTGTTTGTTGAGAAGTTAAAACAAGAAGCAATAGAAATAAAGAAAATATATAACAAAAAAGTTGAACTGAATAACCTAACTAAAGATGAGAACGAGATATATAATAATTCCAATAGTTGTCATATATGTGAGAGAAACTTGAATGATTTACCACCAGCAATTGAAAAACAAATAAATATGTTAAATAAGAAAATACAATTCGCTAAAGATAATGATAGCATGATTGAAAAGTTAGAAGAATGGAAACATGAATAAGGAAAATGTTTAAAGGATATAAATAAAAATAAAGCAAAAGTAAGAGATCATGATCATTTAACTGGGAAGTTTAGAGGTGCAGCCCACAGTTATTGTAACTTAAGCTATCGAAATCCTAATTTTATTCCAGTATTTATTCACAACTTAAGTGGTTATGATACTCACCTGTTTGTTAAAGAACTTGCTTATGATAAGAATGAAATAAAACTAATTGCAAATAATGAGGAAAAATATATAACATACTCAAAATATGTGAAGGTTGATAAAAAGAATGGAATTAATTTACGATTTCTAGATTCATTTAGGTTTATGTCAAAGAGTTTAGCAGAACTAGCAAATAACCTTACAAAAGAACAATATAGAGAAACGTCAAAGTACTTCCCTAATGATTTGTTAGATTTAGTAATTAAAAAAGGTGTGTACCCATATGATTATATTTACTCAATTGAAAGATTAGAAGAAACAAAACTACCTTCAAAAGTAATGTTCTTTAATAAACTTACTAAAACCCACATCAGTGATGAAGATTATGAGCATGCGAAAAATGTTTGGAAGTTATTCAAAATTAAAAATCTAGGTGAATATACAGAACTTTATAACAAGACAGATGTATTAATATTAGCTGATGTATTTGAAAGTTTTAGAGATGTGTGTTTAAAAGCATATGGTTTAGATCCTGCTTCGTATTTCACTGCTCCTGGTTTATCGTGGGATTCAATGTTAAAGATGACTAAGATCAAACTAGAAATGTTAACTGACTATGACAAAATATTAATGATAGAAAAAGTTATAAGAGGTGGAATTTCACAATGTAGTAAGAGATATGTAAAAGCAAATAATAAGTATATGAAAAATTATAACAAAGACGAACCTTCAAAGTATTTAGCTTATCTAGATGCAAATAATTTATATGGATGGGCTATGAGTCAGTACATGCCTTACAAAGACTTTAAATGGGTTCAACCTTACATAAATATAATGAATATTCCAGATGATTCAGAAACTGGCTACATATTAGTTGATTTAGAATATCCAGAATACTTACATGATAAACATACAGATCTACCATTAGCTCCAGAAAATATGTGTCCACCAGGATCGAAACATTCAAAATTATTAACAACGCTTTACAATAAAGAAAGATATGTTATTCACTACAGAAACTTAAAATTGTATATGTCACTTGGGATGATATTAAAGAAAATTTATAGAGTATTAGAGTTCAAACAATCAAACTGGTTAAAGGAATATATTGATTTAAATACAAATATGAGAACAAAAGCTAAGAATGATTTCGAGAAAGATTTTTACAAATTAATGAACAATAGCGTATTTGGTAAAACAATGGAAAACATTAGAAAGAGGCCATCTATTACCTTAGAATGTGATCCAATGAGGGTGGAAAAGTTAATAGCGAAACCGAACTTCGATTATAGAACAATATTTACTGAAGATGTGTGTGCGATACATATGAGAAAAGAAAAATTGACCTTCAACAAACCTATATATGTTGGTATGAGTGTGCTAGATTTGTCAAAACTATTAATGTATGACTTCCATTACAACATTATGAAACCTAAATATGATATTGATATAGGGTTATGTTATATGGATACTGATAGTTTTATATATGAAATTAATACAGATGACTTCTACAAAGACTTAAAAGAAATGGTTGATTTATTTGATACAAGTGAATATGGAAAGGATAATCAATATGGAATACCATTAGTAAACAAAAAAGTATTAGGAAAGATGAAGGATGAAAACAATGGTAAAATAATGACAGAATTTATTGGGTTAAGATCAAAGATGTATGCATTTAAAGTTGAAAATAAAGAGAAGAAAAAAGCAAAAGGAATAACGAAATGTGTAGTAGCAAAAGAGTTACAATTTGATGATTATAAGCAAGCCCTATTCAATGATGTGAAAACATATAAAAATATAAGTCTAATTCGAAGTTGTAAGCATGATGTATATACTATACCTGTAAATAAGTTAGCATTAGATTCGAATGATGACAAAAGATATATACTAGAGGGCGGTATAAGTACATTAGCTTGGGGGCATTATAAGATATAGTTAAAATGTATTTATGTGTAGTTTAGTTTTAGGTCATATTTAATTAACTTTTATGTATAGTTTAGTTTTAGGTAAAATTTAATTAACTTTTATGTATAGTTTAGTTTTAGGTAAAATTTAATTAACTTTTATGTATAGTTTAGTTTTAGGTAAAATTTAATTAACTTTTATGTATAGTTTAGTTTTAGGTAAAATTTAATTAACTTTTATGTATAGTTTAGTTTTAAATAAAATTTAATAACTTTTATGTGTGATGTAGTTGATAGGTGTTAGTGAGTAATTATGTATAGTTTAGTTTTAAGTAAAATTTATATTTTTAAGTCATAAAAGTTGTTTTTATAATTTTATCCTTAGACATAGGCAACCAGTAACGTGTTAGCAAAAAGTATAAGAAAATGGAAACTATTTACCGTTTGAATTTTGAAAATCGGTTAATATTTGATGAAGTTACAGCAAACTCGAAATTTCGGGAATTTTACGGGTTTATTTTTGAGTTTTCGGGAAAATGTTATTCTTTAAAAAAGTCTTAAAATTTTATTTGACTTATGATAGTATTTTTATTTTTTCGATTTGTTGAAATTTTGTGGAGATATTGAAAAAGGGGAAGTATCCTGTGGGTTACGCAACCATCTATGCATTTTAAAAACTTGGCTATGTTATTAGTATTCATTTGCCGTTTGAATTTTTTAAATCGGTTAATTAGGGGCCGAGGTATTAAATAATAACGTTATTTGGGGGTGGGACTGCAAGTGTTGCCAACTCACTTTTAACAATTATCATATTTATTAGTAATGGGGTGAATTCATCCCGATATGTTTTAAAGCGATATCTTGAAAAATTAAAATCCTGGAACGTTCCGAAAAAATATATTGAGTTGGCAACCCTTATATGACGTAGTCTAACAGCTATTATACAACGTCATCGGTATACAGCTCCATCTCCCGAGTGCTAGCTAAAAAGTTCTGTTGGTGTTAGGATAAGGAAAGAGAATCGGATTAGATGGTCCTGTGCTGGTACTGGAATCGTTTAAAATGAATCAGTGACAGATCACCTGTTCCGAAGTTGTATGTATTCCTTCTCATTGAGTTTTTAAAGCTAATTATGAACGGATTTTCATGATTCAAGTGTCAAATGAAAGCTTATAAACTGGAGATTAAGATGCAATAAATATATTTTGTGTAGGATTCCATTGTAATATTTTAGATATAAGTTTTTATGATTTCTGAAGTCAAAACCGATTATAACCAGATTTTTGTAACCAGATTAAGTGATTTTTTGGTTTTTGTAACTAGATTTAGTGACTTTTTTGTAACTAGATTTAGTAATTGAATGCATTAGAAGTTATTATGAGTAAGATAGAAGTTATTTGAGATGTGATAGAAGTTATTTGGGGGATAAAAAGTGTTAAAAATTATTAGGGGGTAGATTAGAAGATATTTGGAAGCAGGGGTGTGCTATGTTATTGAGGGGTGGGGGTGAAAGTGCGCTAGAACATACATTTATCCCCTACTACTCTTGTTTCAACAGCAAAGGGTATTAAAATATGGTTCTCTTTTAAGCCTGTATATTTTTTTTAATGTTTTCGTCTGCATGCTATCTCTGCCGCACTTCCAGCTTCCTTAGATGTTGATACGATATGAGAAGCTGCAAAAGTGTCAACACAAGTGACATCCCATATTAGACATTGCCCATTTTCCCAGGGGACTAACCATGCCATCTGGTCTTTTCCCATCATCCCTTGATAAATCAGATGGTTCTAAAATTGAGGGCAACTGGTCAAAGCACGCTTTAGAATATCATTTAATTCAGCGTGACGGGACACTCTGCCTGCGCTTTTGGAACAGCTCAATGGATGCAAACACTTTTCATTGACCTGCTCCCGACAAATGCATGTAAATGTTTTACACATGTTCATGCCAAGGCGTAGAGCAATACAAAGACGAAAAGAATTGTTATCCATGAGAGTTCCAATATTCCTCTATAGAATTGATTGTAACCATGCACCAGATTCTTTTTCTTGTAATGCCTTAAAACGAGCTATATCAAATACATTATCCAAGACTAACTCTTGTTCAATAATTGATTTTAAGATTATTTTATCCCAGCTTTTCTGTACTTCCAATGTGGATGGTATGTCATTTCCAAATAAGAACTTCCATACGTCAATTGCCTCTGTCAAGTGATGAATGACCACATGGGAACAGGTCTAAACTTCCACAGCCAAAACCCCCACACTCAAGAAATGTCAAAAAGCCCACACAAACGATCATAATCCCCACACAAATGGACAAATCTCCCAAATACACGAATGGTCATAACCCCCACAGCCAAAACTCCCACACTCAAGAAATGTCAAAACGCCCACACAATCGGTCATAACTCCCACACAAACGGACAAATCTCCCAAATACACGAACGGTCATAACTCCCACAGCCAAAACCCCCACACTGGTAATCGGTCATAAGTCCCACACAAATGGACAAAACTCCCACACATAGCAACGGTCACAATTCCTACATAAATGGACAAAACCCCCACACAAATGGACAAAACTCCCACATGCAGAAATTGTCACAACTGCCACACAAATGGACAAAACCCCCAGACAATCGGACAAATCTCCCACACTCTGAAATGATCCTGGTTGCACGTCTTTCCCTTGTACTTTTTAATAACATTTTTTATTCCACTTAAACTGATGTTGCAACTATTCTTCTTGCACTGTTTTCTAATGACAGAAACACTAAAGTGGACGTCGTAAAGAGCTGCAACAAAGACGTGCAATCACGATCATTTCAGAGTGTGGTGGATTTGTCCGATTGTGTGGGGGTTTTGTCCATTTGTGTGGCAGTTGTGACAATTTCTGCATGTGGGAGTTTTGACCATTTGTGTGGGAGTTTTGTCCATTTATGTGGGGATTATGACCGTTGCTATGTGTGGCTGTTTGGTCCATTTGTGTGGGAGTTATGACCGATTGTGTGGGCGTTTTGACATTTCTTGAGTGTGGGAGTTTTGGCTGTGGGGGTTTCGACCGTTCGTGCATTTGGGGGATTTGTCCATTTGTGTGGGAGTTATGACCGATCGTGTGCGCGTTTTGATATTTTTTGAGTGTGGGAGTTTTAGCTGTGGAGGTTTTGACCGTTTCTTGCATTTGGGAGATTTGTCCATTTGTGTGGGAGTTATGACCGATCATGTGGGCGTTTCGACATTTCTTGAGTGTGGGGGTTTTGGCTGTGGGGGTTTTGACCTACACCCGACCACATTATCAACAGGAATGCTAAGAATGTTGGAGATGAGTGAGTCTCACCCCATAGCAAGAGGAAACAAAAGCTGGAAGACTGAGGTCTGAGACTCTGTGGATGTTCAAACCTCCGACTTGAATTGGAAGACTAGCTTGTGTCCATTGTATTTGATTCATGGATATATTTACAATAGACTCTAATGCTTGTTTCAGGAAGGCATCCATTTGGAGAAGTAAAGATGGCATATACCATGTTGGAGTAGTTCGAAGAAAATATTGTAACTTTGGTATACCCATGCAATTTTTTAGAAGGAAATATGCCAAGTGAGATGGTAAAATTTTTAAACGTTCAATAACATTTTAAAACTGATTTCGGTGCTCATTAAAAGCTATTAATTTCGTATCCTGTTTCATGCAGTGGAGCAACTAGAAGAAATAACTGGTTCGCATTAACTTTTCGAATACCAGGAAGAAGCTGTTGAAATTGTGATACAATAGTGGGATCCACTTGTCCTGATGTGAAAAACAGTTCACATAATAAAATATTCACATCCTGAAAAACGGATTGTAGGGACCCACCCAAAATACCATCATCCAGATAAAATAAGTTTAGTTCAGATGATAATTTGCGAACTATAGGATGGATTGTTAGCTGAAAAGCATTGGGCCAGCGGGACCCCCTTGTTGACACCCGACCTGGGACAGTATTGTTTTTTCTCCAAAAAAACAACATTGATGGACAAGCATAACTTTGCCAGAAAAAGGGATAGCCGGCAGGGATCTGTTGCTTTATTTCACTTAACATGAAATCACATTCCAATGTATTAAAGCCATTTTTATAGTCTATTTTGAGAATGACGTGCTGTGAATTTTCATGGTTATTGATAAAAGTTCGAGTTAAATGGGTAATTGCTTCATCCTCTCTTTTCGTTGCGAACCCTAATTGGTTGGGCTGGAAATAGGAAGAGCATTGCTGATAAACACTGGAGCATACGAGCTTAGAAGCCAATCTTCTTAAGGTGAAACCTATAGCTATTGGAAGAATTCCGCCTTCTTTCTTGCGGAGTGCACAAAGTGTGGCTCCAAAGAAATATTTTCGTATATCTTGAGGCACTCTTCCACACAAAATAAGATTAATTAGCCTCCTTAGATTATCCAGTAATATTTCAGCTGCTTCTCCTGCCGATTTGGATAACAGATCCTTTAGATGTTGTGGAGATAAGCCATCAATGCCTGGAGCTGAACTACTAGGAAAACTGTAGATAACTCTCGAAACCATCTTAGCATCCATCGTTAAAACAGGGTCACTTTCTAAAGGAGGATCTGGAAACGAGAGTTTCCTAGATGGCATGGGATGCTTGTTGGTGAGAAGCTTATAGGTCTCCTCGTTCACTGGGGCCAATGTGTCATCTGAGCTTTGCAATCGAATTGCACCTTTTGTGTCAAAATCCGAAATTTTTGCTGCCACTCTTTTGGAAATCTCTGATTTTTGTTCTTTTTGAAGCGATTTGTTGGCGGAGAAGACAAATTTAGGTTTCCTTGCACGAAGTTTGTAGAGATTTATTCTTTCTCTCAGTTGGTATATGGAGTCCATAATAAAAGAAACTTAATAATTTTTTCCAGGTAGAGGTGTCATTTTGGTTTACACAATCTGCGATGATAGAAGCCAACTTCTTAGCAACAGCATATCGAGCTCCTCGGGGAATTTTTTCAGAATGAAAACATTAGAATTTAACTTTCCCAGTTCTGTCGCAAATTCCTCTGCTTCACATATACTATGAATTTCTAGTTCAGCATGTTTACGAGTGTTGTGAATATTTAGTTCCTTTCTTGTTGGAATCACTCTAACAAGTAGCCTTTTTTATTACAAAAAGAATATATATATATATATATATATATATATATATATATATATATATATATATATATATATATATATATATATATATATATATATATATGTGTGTGTGTGTGTGTGTGTGTGTGTGTTAAAAGAAATTAAATATTTTTTCTTAACACTGAAGAAGGATATTTAAGATATCCGAAACTGTCACATTTATTATTTTATAATAAACGTTGCTTTGCTCAGCATTTGTATTTTAGTGTAAGCTATTGAATATAGCAAAGCTAGTATGAATCAGTTATTGAATTTTTTGTTTTTTTTTTTACCACACTATCTTGTTCTACTTTAGCCCTCATATAATTTAATTTAGTGATGTCTATTTGTCTTTAATTAGAAATAATTTTAATTTTATCTTATATTCTTCATGACAAAAAAAAGCTACTTAAAAATATATAAATACAAAATAAAAGCAGTATCATGTTTCACTGGTTTTGAAACAGGTTAATTATAGATACACATTAATTTTAATTAGAAGAATTATTTCGGTTCGTGAACAGCGTTACAGAACGGATTAAATTCGTGACTTATGGGTCTACTGTAATGTTTATTCTTCGAAGACTATGACGATTTGATGCATGGTTAATTTAAGTGTCATAAATTACAAAATTATCTAATAATTATGAAACATATTAAAAATTGTAAATATAATATTTTTATATTTCCAGTTAAACAAAGCCGTAACCTATCCAGAGATGTTCCAGAGAAAAAGGTAGTTTTAACTAGAAATGGTTGGAACTGTGAGAAAAATTTTTGTTCTTTTCTGGAAAGACTTATTAATTCGACGAAGATATTGGTTTTCTAATCTGATTGAAATTCTAATCGGTATTGGGCTATTTCTCTTCTTGGCTTTTCCAAAAGAAAATGACATTGTTTACTACAAAGATGCAACAGTTAGACCTCCTGCTACAGAAGTTGACATGATAAGAAGTTTCAATGAGTATAGCCCAATGCAATTTCTTTATACTCCAAACAACAGCTTTACTGCTGAACTGGTTAATCGTTTCAAATCAAGACTGATGAATCGTAAACAATATCCCTTTATGTATAGTGCAGGTAAGTAGTTTTTCAATAAATAAGTAAATAAATAATAACCTTGAATTGTATTCATAAGAATCTTTGAAAATTGAATACAACATGACTGGCACCGTTATTTTGCTTTTCGTTCTTTTTTGAGATAGTATGTTTTTATTTTAGTGTGGTAATGTATAGTAAAATACTCTGGGACTTCGTCTGATGAGATCTGTGAAACCGTTGTTTAATCTCCTATGTAGAACAACAAAGATGAATAGAATTTGTCTCTTTGAAATCACCAAAATATACTAAATATACTAAAAGAAATAGAAACTTAATGGAACAAAATAAAGGGAATTATATAGAATTGCTCTCTCAAAAAGATAACGAAGTTCTTATCTAATAAGACATTCAATTTAAAAGGAAAATTTGCAAAAAAAAAATCAGTAACCTTTTTTATTCCAAAAGGAATAATATTCTATAAAATGTACGATTTATATAGAAGACAGTTTTCACACTAAATTATGATGAATTTTGTAGTTTCTAACATTAGTACAAATCACACCGAAATGTAAAAGAATATAAGATAATTTACAATGGTAACCTAATATGCGGTCTTCGCTATGGTATTTACGGATACCACACTAGCGAACCGAAGGCTTCAAGGAACTACTAATAAACCTAGTTCAAATGTAATATTAACTTCTGTACCACAGACCTTTTACAACAGAATAAAATTAGAACCATCTCCATGGATATTTATCGTCTCCGTGGTCATATTTATTACTCCAAGAATTAAGAAAACTATAAATTAATGGATCCCAACCACCAACTTATACTTTGTTATCATTCCTTGAACGTTAAAAAACAATTTTGCTTACAGTTAGAATAAGCCAAGTGGTTCTTTATTAGCCATGAACTGTGTTAAATGAATTGCAGAAATAGTGTAGAAATGATTGCATATTTTCATCCAGCAAAACTCAATGCTTACAAAAGTTTTTACTTTGTCTATCACAAGAGTCAACTGTAGAATTTTATCCTAATTTTGTAAAAGATACACATTTTTTCTCCTCACATTATCCCTTTAATTGACAAGCATTGATAGGATTACCATTAAAATATTTAGTTTCCTTTTATGGTTGAACCATGTCTTCCTGGTCATAATTTCGTAATTTTTAAAGTATTTTTGTACTTTGATTACAAAATACAAGATGTTTATTTCAAAGCAACATTGCCATAAAATAGGTCTTATGTGTAGCTGCTGAGCAGCATTACCCTATTATGGTAAAATATCATAAGAATACTCTCAGTAATTACCAACAGTTTTGTTGAAATATTTTCCACAGAGCAAGAAGCCACAAATAAAGTAACAAAAAGAAAACTTTCGCGGAACGTAGGAGATAATGTTTCTACAATACTAAATTTGACAGTCCCCTGTTGACGAAGATTAGAAATATCTAAACAAGTGACCCACAAATCATGTATATGAATATTGTATGAAAGCAATAATGCCAATTAAATGATCACTATAGTTAAAATTCGTGTGGATAACGCAATAGAATGCGATGTTGCTTGAGATCAACAGTGCCAAATAAAGGGTTAATATACTGTATGGCACTTCTTAAAATTTCATTTTCTATTATTTTTGTTTTACTTTTTCACCAGCACTATGATACCATAATTTATTCAATGTTGTTTACAGATTTGTTTGATTTACTAATAATTTCCCTGTTTCAAGGATGCAATGAGATGAAAGGCAAAATGTACTTACCAAATGTTTACTGTGAAAAGGTTCTTGAGCCTTAATCATCTCAAAGCAAAAAGAGAAATTAATCACTGTTTTTCAAAAAATAACTGGTTTTTTACTCGTCTTTCTTGTAGATATTTTGAAGTTTATCTACGAGGGTCGTTCCGAAAGTAATGCCTCCTATTTTTTTCATGGAAACTAATGGAGATACATAAATAATAACAACACAACTAAACAGAGCAATATTTCACCTACAGACTGTCATTTTTCCACATATTTCCTACCATTCGTTATGCACTTTTGCCAACGATGAACCAGAGCCTGCATGCCGCGCTTGTAAAAATCGGCATTCCATGGACTGTCTTTTGGATTCCGGCTCGTAGTGATGACACCACGTCTCATCTCCAGTGACGATGCTATTCAGAAAGTTGTCACGTCCAGCTTGGTATTGGTCTAGCAGGTCCCGATAAATTTCCATTCGCTGAGTTTTGTAATCTTCTGTAAGCATCCGCGGCACCCATCTCGCACAGACTTTGCGATAACCAAGACGTTTCAGAATTTTTCCAAGGCATTACAGCCGACATTCAGCTTTGTACACAATTCTCTGGTCGTTATTCGGCGATCAGCACGGATGAGTTGATCAAGATGCTCTTCATTGCAAGGAATGACAGCTCTGTAGGGTCGATCGGTCCGTCCCTGGTTATGAACACCCTTTTCACCACTTTGGAAATGCCGTACCCATAGCCTCACATTGTTCATGTCTATTTCATCGTCTCCATAAACCTTTACGAAACGTCGATGGATTTCAATCGGCGCAATTCCTTCAGCAGTGAGGAATTCAATCACACATCGTTGTTTTATACGCACGTCCATATCAGGCTCCATTTTGGAACACTCCTATGTTGGCGTCAACTACCGCAGAACAACGGAACCAGCTGCAAATAAAAGAGGAAGGTTCAAGCATTAGCACTACACCAACGATATCTGGCACGGACATACAAAGTCAATACAAAAAAATAGGAGGCATTAATTTTGGAACGACTCTCGTAAATCCTTTTCCATCTGTTGTGTGAAACACTTGTAAAATCTACTAGGATATTCCTACTTATATCTGACACGTCCATCTAGTCTGAATTGGTTCCTCTTCATGAATCTGTTTACTCCTCTACATTTATCTTATATTTTTATTTTTGATATTATCCTCTATTTTCACAAATCTATTATTCATCTATTTCCTGTTATTCATGCACATTTCCTGTAGCACTATACGGTAAAAGTTTCAAGTTTACAATCTTCGTATGCTGTTACGGTATTTTTTTTTAATGATTCTAAAGCCACTATAATGTAACTCCAATTTCTTTCTTCCTTCACGTCTTTTCATTATCTATTAAACGACAGTTCTATTCTTTTTTTTTCTCACTAACGTATCTTTAGTGACTTTCTTCACAGCGCCCCGAATGCTTTTCTCAGACTCTGTCTCCATCGACGTTTACTTCATCATCAGTTTCATTCTGATCGTAAGCTGTAATTTAGTAAACTTCAATAAATCTTTTACCAACAATAATTTTTCATTGAACATTAAAGATTTTCCCTACTTACAACTTCCGGAGTTACCAAAAATACTTTTTCTTATGTCTTCGCAGTTACGAGATCATATTAGGTTTGTTCGAATGAAATGTCCATTCTAAATGCGTCATTTCCGAAAGGGAAAAAAACTACAATACTTGATTAATCAAAATAGTCGCCGTCTACAACCACATATTTTGTCATTGCTCAGCCATCGATTGTTTTCCGTGGCGTAAAAAGCATGGAGCCTCGATGCCTTCAATCGCACGTTGCACCGGCCGACCATTAGAAAAGTCTCTCCGAAAAAGTATTTGACATGACGGAAGGAATGGTAATTGGTGGAAGGGACGTGAGAAGAATACGATGGATGAGGAAGGATTTCATTCTGCAACTCACAGAGAGTATCAAACGTCCTTTGAGTGACATTTGCGCGTGCGTTGTCATACAACATGACACAATCTCTCTTGACCATTATTGACCATTGCGCGTGCATTTAATTAAGTTCAGCACTAATTGTGAAAGTAATGATGGACTTTGATTGTGAAAGTAATGATGGACCAAATCCAGTACAAATCACCATAGACTTGGCGCATACAACTTTGCGCTAATGTGACGTAATGTTCTTCGTGGTTTGGCTGCCATCTGACCGTGATTAGAGAGGCAGGAAAGTGAAGTTATCCGCGGTTCCAACTTAAATAAATATTTGCCATGAATCTAAAATGTGCCGTATTATTCATAATGCATATGTTGTGCCTTTTCATCTATGTATATCTAGAACGCTATTAATAGATCTTACATTCTACAAATAAAAATGAAATATAAAATATTTTGCACCTATATGTACACCTGCATAATGGAAAACACTCACCTACACTTCTATTCCGGATAAATCACCGTCACCATCAATATCCTCTTCTGAATCGCTTTTGCTCTCACTATCGACACCATCCAGACTCATAACGACCATGTCTGTAATTTCACCCATGATTGTTTCTGCTGTATAACACTGAGTCTCAATTTGCTTCACATAATTACATACTGACATCCATTCGTTCCTCCCGATTTGTTCAAACCTAATTCCACAAAGCTTTTGGACATCATTAATTTTGAAAGTCATGTTCCGTGATGCAACCCATCCTATCACCAAAGACCAAACTTTTACAGTTAGGTTCAGTTCCAGGTGGTAAAGGGTAAATGAATCAGAGAGTGTCCATGACGTTTGAATATTTCGTCAATTACAAACTTTTTAAATTTAAACTTACGGGATTGAATTAAACTATACAGTTCCGGGTTTAGCATATTACAATCAAAAGGAATATTTTCCTGTCAGCCACTGTATTATTTGTTTAATTGAACCAGAGGTAGATACTTTCTCCAAAATAACGTTGTGATAGGATGCATTATCACAAACTACATCAGAATTGTGAGAGAAATTTGATATTTATCTGTGACCAATTTTTCATAATTCTCCTGGTTCATTTGGTTATGGTAACCACCTGTAGTTTGACTTGCTTTCCACATTAATAGTGCATTGGGTACAAACCCATTTTCCCTCCTGCATGAATCATAATTAACCTCTGATCCCGAGAGACTGATGCTAATTAGACTGTGGGAGCTGTCGTCGATCCAACATTTGTTTGCAACGTGAGAGGATAATATGTATGATTCGTCTACATAAACTGTACTTCGTGCTTCGTTTCGGTATTCCTTTATAGTCTCAAGTAGGAAATTCTTTTTCTCGAATTTCTGGACACTCGACGAGTAGTCTTTCTCCACCGAAACCCAAGATATTGTTTTGAATTTTTCTAAGGTTTGTGCACTCACCCTGAAAACCTATCGATTCTGAAAGCTTTTCTCTAAGGGTGGAAACAGTAGAAAGTCTATATTTCGTTTTATAAAAGTCGTAAATTGTTCTTCGAATAACATTACTGTCGAGTTGGCCAATGAAGCCATCTCATCGTATCCTTGAGGACTGATGGTGGAACCCAGCGATTTTCCCTCTCTGCCATCAATGGGATGTGTCATACTGCGATACAGAATAATGTTCTGCGTTGTATGTATGTTCCATTATGACCTCTTTGATGATCTCTATATATCTTTGGTGATATCTATGAGTGATAAATAACAACTGCGACTGTGCACACAATTGTATTAGATGCTTTTTATGTGTTTAGATATGGATCGAACAGAACAAGTTAGATTCGAATTGTGGTCAATTTCTTTAAACATTAACCAAATTGTTCTATTCTCATGTATTTTCAACTTCTTATTCCAGACCTACTTCCTTGCAAGGATCAAGACGAATTGGAACGAAATATTATTAAGTTTAAACATAAAGTAAAAGAAAGGAAGTTAGTTGCTATAATATTTGATGGGAATTTCACAGATGGTCATATACCTGAGCACTTATCATATACCATTCGCCATGACTTTAAGGAATTTTTGCATGACATAAAATATCCATGTGAGAGTAGCGAGGATGGATATGGGGAATGTAGTAAGTAAATTAATATATTAACTTTATTAGTGTCAAGGTATGAGCCAACAATTGAACGACTAGGAAAAACATAATGTTAAACACTACTTGCGGTGAAATAGAGTTTTTAGGTGGAATAGGTTGCGTTCGAACCACAGAATAGTATGTAGGTAGTTTAATTTCGGAAATATACGTGCAGATGATAGAGAAAGTTTGTTTGGTATACGTCATTGCATTGAATTGCATGGGAATGTTGAACTTTATTTTTCAGATTACTCGAAAGTTTTAAAAAAAATGTGACATATGTAGCATTATGTTTCCCCGAGCCTTTCAATTATTTAAATGGCAACAATTACATTTAAGAAAGAAAGAGGTCAGATTTACTGGATCCTACGAAGTGCTCAATGTATCAAGAACTTTGTTTCGTTTATTTATCGGGAATTTGCACAAATTTTAAATTCTATTTCACTATAACTTTACAGAAAGTTCCATATAAAACACTACAATTGTACCATAGTTCTCCCCGCTATGCTAGTGCCTAGCGCTAGCTTGACTCCAGTAGGAGAATCTTGAAGTTTGAGCATTATGATGGTTGTTTCCGTCTCATAGCCTCGGTGCTAAAAGAGATTAAAAACTCCAGTGTAATTCAACCATTGTAAGTTACATATGTACACTGTACGTACACTTACTTGGAGACCAACTGGCATCAATGCTGAGAGCAGTAATTGAAATATGTCATCATTTGCTCATCCATATGTCATTGATGTATATACATTGTACTTATACAGTTAGTGCATTTGTACACAATATCGCCACTGTCGGTGATGGTCTCGCTCACAATAGAATCAAATCCTAGCACGTATACGTACCGGCATTGCTGGCGTCGGCAATGCTCCCGGAGAAAGTCCCCAAAATGCTGGTGTTGCCACAGGCAACGGCTTTGTCGCAGCCAATACACGATTTCTTATGAGCGGATCCTCACGCGGCCGGCAATGCCGATGTCACCGATTTTTTTTTTTTTTTTTTTTTTTTACCCCCTGGAAACATTTAACCCCTGGTCGGTTTCTGATTATTTCAAGATGAAAGGGAGAATTTTAATCGGAATACTAAAGAAACTTGGAATATATAGAAATATTGTTTACGTTTCTAACAATTAACGAATAAAAAAATTAAAAACGAAACAGGGTATATGACAAAAATATTGAAAACTTGACTGTTTTTTTTTTCTTTTAGTGAAGTTCATCCAGTCACACTTAAAATTGATATCACTGAACGTGATCTCTCAGGGTATGCACTCACTTCGGGCAAGATGGCTTTATATGCAAAAATTTGATAGGAGGTAATATTTACCCAGGAAATTAATACCTCCCTGGTTACTAGTTCCTGGTTACTTCAAGACATAATCAAATTTTACATTATAAATTTATACCATTCCGCGTTATCTCTTAACAAACACACTCACTTTGAACAAATGGTTTTATATCCGAAAATTTGATAGGGGATAATATTTCCCAAGAAAATTAACCCTCCCCTCTTTGGTTCCTGGTTACTTCAAAGACAACCTAATGCTACATCATAAATTGATATAATTTGTTGTTATCATCTAACAGACACACTCACTTTGGCCAAGTTGGTAGGGAGATAAAATTTTCATGGTAAGTTATTACTCGCCTTCTCGGTATGTCATTATTTCAAAGATAAAATCACCCACTGGCCAGTGCTATATTAACTTATATAATTTTATATTGTTTGTTAGAAAACACGATTGTTTTGTCCCATCCTATTTCTATTCAAAAGTGCGATGCTGTTTCGGCAACTGGTTACTTGAAAGATACAGTCATATTAAATTACAAAGTGATATCATTATATGTGATCTATTTGGATACGCAGTCATTTTGGACAAAACAGCTTTATGTACGAATATTTGCTTGGGGAAAGTAATTCCTAGGAAATTATTCTTTGTTTCTGGTTGTTCAGAAGACAATGTCAGATGTTACAATACTTATTATGATCATTTTGCTTTATCTCTTAAAAGATATTTATTTTATTTCCTTACATTCTATCTGAAAATATTTTAACATGTCATCATGGTGATATTGTCATCATGATCGCTTGTTGACATATATACTTGTATTACCAGAATATCCTCTAGTTTTGCACTTAGTTTTACAAACATCAAGCGGCCACTTTGGTTACATTTCTTGCTACTTCGTTCTTCATTGCTATCGCGACACCATTCTCGGCCGTAACGCAATCCGAATAGAATATTGTGCAATTTCCCGACACTGTCTTACCTTTTCCTAGCCATCTCATTTCACTTAATACCACTATGTTCACTTTACATTTGTTCATCTCCACTTTTAAATTTTCAAGTTTCCGTGGAGGAATCGCTGCAGACACGAAATAATTACAATATTGTTTTTCACTTAGACAAGGATAAACTCCTGCTCTTCTAGGTGGATTATTGAGGTAGAATGTTAACATTTGAAATTAAGATTTTTAAATAATATAACTTAGTTTGGATATCAATAAACACCTACTATGATGATAGTTGTTGTTAGTGGCGACTCTAGAGTTCTGCAATAGGGAAGTCTTATTGGCAATGGCGGTGAAACTGATATTGCACACCATCCCGTCGCAAAATCATTCCCTGGCTTTAGAGCCTCGAGTGATGTTTTACTTTGGAGATATTCTCCAAATTCTGATATTAAATACAAATATTGCAGGAAAAAATCCCATCATGTAATCATTTATCAAATATATGTGTCTTAAATACAGAATTATTTAACTTTACCTGTTTTATTCAGCCCAAAGAATTCAAGTTATTTAAGAAGGGAAAAACAATTGATGCTACCAACACTATTATACCTATTTCCTTAATTGAATTTTCTCAATCTATTCTATAAATGAAATGAAATTTCTAGTTGTACGTCCCATAGTACTGCTCTTTAGGATAAAAGATATGGATGAATTAGTAAAAATGAATTATGCAATAATTGGTAGAATGTAGAAGAAAACTGAAAAACTAGAGAAAACACATGGACACATGTTGTCCATCATAAATTCGCTTGGGTGGGATCGAAATAGGGATTCTCGCACCAGAAATGACTACTCTATCACTAAGCCAGCGAGGCCAACTTTCAATCGATTCTGTAAAACTCATTCGGTTATTATCATTAATACAGGGTGTTAATGAACTAGACAGACAAACTGAAACAGTTGATTCCTCACATGAAAATAAGGTTAAAAGTTCTTATGGACCCGTCGTTAAAAGTGCATAGTTTCAGAGCTAGAACTGTCCAAATCCATGGGAAACTCAACTTTGGGGGGCGAATATTTTCAAAACTATTAGCTATTGAACTGTGGCGGCATGTTACTGTCTTAGACTTATAATCTGCTCTATCCAAAAATGCATAATTCTGAATCGTTCAGTGGCGGCGCAAGGGAGTTCCTCACAGGAAGTGGGGGTCCTGGACATTCCGTTAGGAGAGATGGGTCTGATTCATGACAGATGGAAAAACGTACCACCAAGTAATAAATGTCCTTGGCAGACCATCAATGTTTTAAACAAAGTCAAAATGGTGAAGGATTTTTGGTGTTCTGTACGTGGTTGCATAAGTAAAGTGGGAACTGAATGTAGTGAATGGAAGGAAATTAAATGAAATTATTACATCTGCAGGTTCATGGCCCAGAATCATGAGCTGTGTGCTAAAAGAGACAGACGTTAATAATGCGTAATGATTTTGGAAGAATTGATCCAATCAGGATTTGCGAGAAAATGGAAGTAATCTTTCTTACATCTGCTCTTTACAATTTCAATGTAAAGTACACTAAGAAAGTGTTCTTATTATTATTTTGTTTCCTTCATAATAATTTAAATGTGTCGCAAACAAACAAGAAAAAATGAAATTACACTGTGAATTATTCTCGTTTTTGATATCATTAGAGCCATTCTTTTATGAGTGTAAAAAGAGCGAAACAAATCCATCCCACTTAGCTCGGGTTGAGTGCGTCAGTACAGACACAGAGCTTAGGCTCCGCCCTATTTCTTCTCCCGCTGTTCTGTCCGGCGACAGAAACGGATTCTTTTTTCAGTCACGTAAAATGTGTGAATCTATTGTACGTAAGGCAGGCGTTTAAAGGGCTGCTTTGTGATGCAGGCGATCGCTAGAAAAAGCCAAGCCAGAACACGTGAAGACAGAGTAACATCAAACATGTGACTTACACTTTGTTGCCAAATCTCTCGTTGACATCAATTAGGGCTGCAAACTACGTAATAAATATTTTTTTCTTCGGTCATTCTTCATTGGTATACAGGAATAAATGTCAATGTCTATGCTTTTTTCTTAATTATTTTTTTCGTATTATTTGGGAAGGCATGTGACTTCGTAATTATATCATGGAGCTGCCCTGATTATTATTTTTCTTTTATTTCTAGCAACATTTGGGGACTACTCTTTTCTTGCAATTCAAGTATTAATAGATAAGACGTATATCAGCATGAGAGCAAAGAACACAGACTTCCAAGTAAGTATATATAAACTCATATAATCATTTTATATTAGCATAATAACAGTAGTTCATCACATTACATTTCTCCCATACATACTTTTAATGTTCAGTCAACTTATGTTTTTGAAGTTATAGAAACTAGTTGAAGTAACAAAAAAAAATGATAAAAGATAACTAGATAAACATTCCTGGCTACACGAGCAGTGGTTGAAAAACTTTAAAAAAATTGCACCGAAAATGACAAGGTATACAGTCTTTCTTTAAATGTCTTATCACAGATGTCAATAATGAAAGTAAGCATACCATTGAACATTAAACAAATTCATTAGCAGCATATTTGTCAGACGATATTTTACGTCAGTAGGGTACCGAACTTACTTGTCGATAATTTTACAAGTTTTAAAATAAATGAACGAATGAAGCACAATGATACAAGAAAGGATTAATAGCACCTTAGAGTCAGTACAGAGTTATGAAGACTAATGATCAAGATTTTGCAGATAATCCTTACCGAAGATATCTCCACTGCAGATATTAATTTGTAACTTAACGTATTTAATTAATATTTTTCTCGAAGTTTGAAATAATATTAACACGGAACACTATACCATCTATTGCTTAGAAAGAGCTAGATTAAGTGATTTCGCTGTATGGGAGGAATTTAATAATATTATAAATTGGCTACCCATATTGGCTAAGAATTACTGTATCTGGAAAATATTTATCATTTGGCTTCATAGTTCTGTACAAACCAAGGATCTTATAAAATAGAGGATCTGCCCTTACAACAAAATCTTGAAGCCATACGTCACAGTTTCGCCACCCTACTCTGCCCACTCCGCCCAATAGGATCGCAATGTTTTGAGCCGACAATCATGGCGGAAACGAAAGTAGCCAATCAGACGATGGCAGAAACGAGAGTAGCCAATCAGACGTGCCGATGCTTAGTTGCTTTTTGGCTTCACCGATTTAATAGGATGAAGATACATATGGGCAGATCCTCTATTTATAACATCCTTGGTACAAACACTAAGTTGTTATTAATCCATATTTGTATCATTGCATTTATTCGTTCTTTTATTTTTAGAATTGTAAAAGATATTTTCAATTAATTTCGGTACCCTATTCCACATAAAACATTACGTGACAATTATATGTTTCTAATGATTTTGTTTAATGTTCGATGGTATGCGTACGTTTATTATTGACATCTTTCATAAGATATCTAAAAATAAATTCTATATATTGTAACTTCCAGTACATCTGCACTATTTTAAAAGTTTCACATGATATGTTTTCAAATATTTGTTCCATTATTGTAGTATCAGTAATACTTCATCTAATATTTAAATTTTAAACTGGAAATAAAATGTCGCTAAAGCAGGCTTTTTCCGACATATAAAATGGAGTTTATTTATAATTATGATATTTCGTCATAGATTATTATTATCCTTTATATTTAATTTAATTAGATCTGAAAATAACGTGAAGGAATACACTTGATAGTAGTAACCTGAAATATTAGATTCCTCTGGAAATTGATGTGGAAATGGAATAGATGACGGGAAATAAAAGTTCAAATTTAAAACAAACAAATCTCAATTATTTTCACTAGAGCAGCATGCCGGTTCAAACTTTACCTTAACCTGTAGGAATGCATTATATATAGCCTCTGTTGCTGAAAAGAGAGGCTAAACTTAAACAACCAACAAACAAATAAACTGTCCAGTATTCTGCCATTATTAGCGGGCATGTTTTTTCCCATAGGTATTGATCCCTCAAACTACTTGGCTACCACCACCTGTAACAAGAAAAATATATATACTTTGGCTACAGGAAAGATGTACAGTATCTGTTAGATGTAATTTGATAAATTAAGGACATTAAATTTTCTTCCAGTGCGTCGCAGAAAACAAGAAGACATTTTTCTGGACTATCTGCCATACCTTTCTCTTACATAAGCTGTGAGTTATGTTTCAGTAATTGTGTTGTATAGTTAATATTGTACATGTAGTTTTCAGTAAATACCCCGCCATATATATATATCAGAGATGCAAATAACCACTATAGATAACCAATAGATATAGATACAGATATAGATATAGATATAGATATAGATATAGATATAGATATAGATATAGATATAGATATAGATATAGATATAGATATGCAATGAAAAGAAAAATACATCCAACTATGCTATTCATAAGTGTCGAAAGACGTATAGAACAGCTATGTCCGTCCTTCCGTTCCTCTGTCTGTCGGTAGGCATCAGAGCAAAATCGATGAGATATGTCAAGAAGTGGTTTTCTGCAATCGATTTAGCGTAGTTCCGTTTCCTCCGTTAACCTCATATTTAAACCAGAAGTGGTTGAAATTAGCCATTTTCGGTTTTAACGTTTTACGCTGTAGAACAAAAATGGAAATAAGTAGCAAAAATTGTATTTTTGTAATCGATTCAGCGTCTTAAAGAAACATAGCGTCACCCATCCGCAACTCTCTACCAGAACCGGAAGTAGTTGAAATGTATTAGTATTTCCGGTTTCTTACTGATTTCCATGGAGCAAAAATGGTAAGAGATTTCAAGAAGCACTTTTTTTTGCGATCGATTCAGCGTCCCAAGAATAGGTTTCATAACCCTCTATTTAAACCAGAAGTGGAAGTCAATCATTTCTGCGCCATAGGTAAGAGGCAGCACAAAGCAATCTCTTTGCAGTCGTTTCAGCGTCTTAAGAGAATTATCATAACCTACAACACTTTACCAAAACCAAAAGTAGTTGGAATTTACTAGTTTTTTTTATTTATTTTTAATACTTATTTCCATGGAACGAAAATGGTAAAGGATATCAAAAGTAGGTTTTTGGCACAGATTCCGCTTCGCAAGAATGAACTTTGTCACTACTTTTATCTATTTTTTGAAACCGGAACTGATGAAAATCGCATAATGGATATTGGGTAGTGATCGCATAATGGATAAAACGGAAATAGTTAGCGACAAGCAGTCTTTTGCTATCGATTAAGTACCAAGAATGTATTTCACCCCCTGATATTTTCTTTTTATTGAAACCGGAAGTAATATACATCAATTACCAATTTCGATTTTAATGTTAATTTCCGCAAAGCAAAAACAGTAAGATATAGCGAGTAATGGCTTTTTGACACGGATTCAGCATCTGAGGAACAGAATTTATATTTGATCTTATTTCTTTATAGTAACCAGTAGTTATAGATGTAGTATTTCAACTTTGAGTATTGAATTCACATTGTTTGGAAGTCTACCGTATTTTCACACTATGGAACGAAACTCAATTGTTTTAGTTTTGTGTTTATACTGTTAGCATTTCTCACTGGGATTACTACGTGTGAACCATGTGAATGTTACATATGTGCGTATATGTAAACTATTAAACTGTAACTACATGTTATGTATTAAACTATACATGCCAGCTATTAACTGTTATGTATTATGTACACATTTATAATACGGCCTTTAAATTATTCATCTATACCAAATAATCATTTCAATAGTCTAATTTTCACTTTCTTTGATATTTTAATTAATCATAATCAATTTTAATGAGTACCTGGAATTAGGTTCTCGTACTGCTTCTAGTTAATCCGAACTTTATTTACTCCGAGATGATTCTAGTCCTATCGAGTACGAAAAAACGGGATCCTAGTGCACATATAAACTACTACATACTCAGTAGATAGTAGTAAGTAAACATGAACAAATAAAAGTGTCCACAGACATGAATGCTTTTAGTTGTATAATAATAAGATGGAAAAGAAACCACGATTGAGTGATTACCTGGTAGCCAATCAACTGATATTACTTGTTAAAACAACAAAAGGTAAATAAGAGAAGCCATTATTCCATTAACTCCCTGAACTCGATCGGGAATAAGGCATTTTTCCATTGAAGTTTTGTAAAACATGTTTCTTGTTTATTAACAATGCAGACACATTTCAACGGGGAATGGAGAATGCACTTTGAACCTGAAATGCTGCTGAAAAATCGGCATCAAGCGTATATAAATCTTAAAATCTCGATTTTCATGGGTTTGAGAGATCAGCAATCTCTCGGTTAGTTCTTCAAACGTTTTTATGTTTTACATTCTATTTATTTTATTTTGTTTCAGCTGCTCATCCAGGAATTTCCACGGCCTCCTTACGTGTATAATCACTTTGCACGAAAAGGCGAACTTTTTTTTAGTTCTTCGATCGTAATCACAATGCTTTTGCTGTTGGCACCAGTGATTAGAAGAATTATAGTGGAAAAGGAAACAGGCGTCAAGGTAATTTCATTTTCAGTTTAATATACACATTAGACAAAAAGTATTTTTGCTGTTTTCTAAGATATTTATATATCGGGCACAGGCGTCTCAAACGAGGAACAGCGGGGACACATTCTCCATTCAAAAATAATAATAATAATAATAATAATAATAATAATAATAATAATTGTGTAGAAGAGGAAGAGGATGAAGGCTAAAAGTAGATATATGGAAGAAGCAAAGAAATGGAACGAACATATGAATGTTATATTTGCTATTAAGTGACAGTGTTACGTTGTGTATGTAATTATATGAAACTTGTTTTCTGAGGAGGAATTGTCTTCTGAGAACCGTAATATGGTGGAAGTGAGACAAGAGAGACTACAATTAATGGACCGATTAAATTATGCCAAGACAGAGATGCTGAATGCCAATGGTCACAAAAGACGCAAAAATTATTAGGTCACAATCTTGAGCTTACTGGGGTAGAATACCGTTGAAAAATATATCTAGGAAGTAAAATAGGAAAAAATTTACATACTGAGGAGGAATTGTCTTCTGAGAACCGTAATATGGTGGAAGTGAGACAAGAGAGACTACAATTAATGGACCGATTAAATTATGCCAAGACAGAGATGCTGAATGCCAATGGTCACAAAAGACGCAAAAATTATTAGGTCACAATCTTGAGCTTACTGGGGTAGAATACCGTTGAAAAATATATCTAGGAAGTAAAATAGGAAAAAATTTACATACTGAAAAGTTTAAGAATTGGTAAGTAAAAGCAGATTTGTTGAATTTCGAAGAAAAGTATATAAGTTGAGAGAAAGTAACTTTTGTAAATTTCACAATGCTAAACACAATAAGAATGAGAATGTTGAGTTAATCACCGAATTTCAAACTTATCATAAAATTGGTTGTTTATCGTATCAGAGTTTCAATTGAACACTTCCAACGAAGGGCGCCCATCAGTGCGACAAGGGGGGCGCTCGCCTCCCCTATAGGAAATTGTACTTGATATCGAAAACCCAATAGAATTTTTACATTAGCTACAGCAAAATTTGAAACTATATTTGAAATATCGCTTATACTTGCCCTCCCCCTTGGAAACCATAACATGGGCGCCTTTGCTTCCAACTTCGTGTGATGGATGTAGTTGAACGCATAAGCTTTGGAAATTAGAAAAAGAAAATGAAAAAAATAAGTTGAAATTAAGAATGTGAAATAATGTATAGAAAGTTGAATTGTGACTTAAGAAGGAAAAGCGACAAATACAATGAATAGTAGACGTAAAGAGGATAAGAGGAAAAATAGGCAATATACATATTGCATATGGAGATAAATTCAATGAAAATAGAAAGCCAGCAAAGAGAAACTACTGCAACAGTATATAAACTAAGAATGGAAATAAGTGTTTAACGAGCGAAATACAGCTTGAGATGATGAAATAAACACATTCAGTTGTATGACCAAAAAAAAATGTGTATTTTGGCAGTAAAGAAGAAAACGAAGTAAATGAGAATCGCAAAGAAATAGCGATACTAATGGACAAATTCAAGAACATATACCAAAACGAAGAATGAAAAATAGATCATACACTTATTGTTTTTCTAAAAATATAAAAGAAAAAATCTTTAGAATTTGTAATCAAATGACGAGAGAGTCGTCATGTGACTTTTCACAGAGAGTTTAGACTTAATTGTCTAAAAAATCAAATAAAATGTACGATGACTATAGAATCATACTGGCGTAACCGCATTTAAGAACAAACAGTAGATATTCACGGATCTGGCCCAAAGTTGGTATACAAAAAGCAGGCGATGGCAGATTACTGTTCCCATAATGGCACATTCTGAATATGTTACAAAATAAGTTACAGTACTCGTCTTCTTAGACTACCACAAATGACCACAGAACTGTTTGGACGTATAGCCGGTCAGGTACTGTGGGCTATTGCAAGGGAAGGTCACGAACTGGCTCCGCTGAGTTTCGAACGAGACCATTGTGTTTGCATTTGATATGTTATAACTAGACGAAACCCAAACTTACACGTTCCACCGGGCGGGATATCGTGAATTAGAGCATATTTTGTAATGTAAAAGCTATTAGCTGACAGAATAGTTTGAACCGGGTCATTTGTTCGGAAACGGTTGGGTAGATGGGAAACTCGACGAACACGTATCCCAACATTTTAAGGGCACACTTCCATGATTGGGAGATCGTAGTTTTCAAAGCAGCCTAATGGTCAGCCACCGTTCCATATCCCACCCGTACTGCATAAGGCTTCAGTTAGGAGTCTTAGCAGGCTAGAGTAGAAGGCATTTAACGGGTAGAGTACACTGACTTACCTAACGAAATAGGAACACGCGATATGCTGCTGGAAGATGAGGTCCCAGAAAATATCCAGATAAGGTCGGAAGTCAGGATTCACAAAACCACGAATACATGACACCAGAGACAAGCGGGATAATGTAAGTTATTTTCTCCTCTTTTATCAAATACCAGAAAGTGGAGTGTGGCTCCTAGATAACGAATAAGAACGCGTGGAATATTGTCTCACACCTGTCTACATACGCGTGCGGAACCATAATCTAAGACAGAAAGTATTCTCATCACTTAAAACCACTATACTCCATTCGCTTAGATGAATCGCTTTGCGTTCCAGTCTCTCCTGATACCACGGAAAACTTCTTGGCGATGATAAGGTATCAGGACTAATTGCACGAAAGTAAGTCAACACTCAACAATATTAACAATCAATCGTTTAGTATTCGTCCTCTCACTGTATTTCGTGTTCGGTTATGATTGTTCTGGCATTCGCCATTCTGTCAGTTAGGGCTGCTCAATTTTTTTAAAAAAGGAAATTTCGACACAACGCGATGCATTGGAAAGGGCACATTAGCTATGGAAACACTCTGCTTCCTATCCTGTACACCACCGATATACCGATGCTTCCTGTAGTGTACACCATAAACTACTGAGACGACACGAGATAATACGCGAGCGGCAATTCAACGGAATGACCATCCGACTTGTCACTGTCTCAGTTTATGGCTACGGTCGAATACAATAGGCATTCGCTTACATTGTCCTAGGAACGATCTATACTTTACTACTTTCGCCCTGTTGTCCGATAGCCTTCATACTACTAGTAGTATGTGGTTAGTGCGTTGGGAGCTTCAACCTAAGATCATACGCTTTACAGACACACATTTTGTGGTGCAAATTTCGTTTAAATATGCCTATGTACTGTAAACTGTCAGATCTAAAGTGCTTCAACACCAATATCTTAGTTTCACATTGCACAAAGCAAAAATTCAGCTTCGAATACAAAAGATTATGTGGAAGAAGAAGTAAGAAGGTAGAAGAGTTATGGTTTGGAAGAATCTATTATTATGAAAGATGCTTGGGACGAAATGAAACGTCAGACTTGGAAGGAACTTACATGTAAACTAGAGATAACATCCAGAAGAGACGAGATGAGACTTAATACAGTCTCAGTCTCGCCTCAGTTAACAAATAGTGGTCTCAGTATCCGTCTCGTCTCGAATGAAAATTTCTTGTACCAGTCTCGATCTCGTCTCAATCAACATATACTTACGTTGATCCCGATCTTAATTACCAGGTCTCGAAATAAATTGAGAGAGATTCAAAATATATAAGTAATATCGTATTACAACATAACATTTATTTTATTATTTTTACTTCATTCTTCACTATATAACTAGTGTAGGCAGGTGGCCCGCGTAGCGTAGTCCCTAATACTCTCGCCTTCGGTGCGAGCGGTCCCGGATTCGATCCCCGGTGGGGGTAACTCGATCGAAAAAGTGTAAAAAGCTTTTTCAGGCCAGCCATCCTGAATGAACATTTCCTGGATTTTCCTTATTCACACCAGACAAATGCCGGGATGATACCTAACTTATAGGTCCCAGCAATGCCGGACTGGCCACGTTGGCTACTTAGCAATTGCCAAGGGACCCGTAGGGATCACGAGGCCCTAGATCTGTAGGCCTTGGTCGAATTTTCGCGATCTCAAATTTGTTCTTACTCTCCCATGTACTCAAGTCACATGTAAGAGGACATTTTCTAAATTGAAAGTTGTTAAAACTAGACTAAGATCTACGGTAAGTCAAAACCATTTGTTTCCTTTACTTTTTATGTTTACAGAAAAATATTTATTCCAGAATGTAGACAAAGGAAAAGTAATTGATTTGATTGCCTCATCAAGTGAAGAACTGCGTAAAAAACTGTCAAAGTAACTAAAGTAACTTCACGATTACGTTTCATTGTCTCAATATTATTATTACTTTTTGCGATCTGTTTTGTGCTACATATTTATTCGATACAGAAAATATGATTTTGTCACTTATCATGTTTTGGAACTGACCTGTTAAGTTTATATATATGGGGGCGCAATATACAGGGTGCAAATTACCGGGGAGATGGGGGGATTTTCTCCGTCAACCACATTATGTTCCCTGCAAAGAAATAAACTGAAGTATCCTCAACGGGAATGTTTGCTTCCCCCCCCCCCAAAAAAAAACATGCTTACTATAACGTCAAATTTCACTGACTTTTGTCATTTCTTGGTAGTTTAATCTGCTAGCCGTATTTCAAAATGAGCGATGTAAACTATTCAGTTTTCGTCATTTTCTAATTTCCCCACTATTTTCACAGTTGCTTGGTTGAACTATACCGAACCAAAAAACTCCAGCTGCTTGAAGGATCTAGTGTTTGGTGTATACAACACGGTTAACTTCTTCAATGCTAATATCAGTAATCATGAATTGCATTCAGTAAGATATAAATTTTCCTTAATCGTCTGATGATGATGGAGGTGCAAGGCTTAAGGTCATGTGTAGAACGAGAATAAAAAGACTGATCTTCGGTCTAGTGATGAGTAAGTTTTCAGAGCATGAGCACGTTGTTTCTGTGTGGCACAAAAAATTGTCAATATTGTTTACGACATTATAGATTTCATGAAGGAGTGTGGAAGAAATTACACATTAAAGTAACATAAAAGATACCAGCGCAAATTTTACTTCACATTAAATATGATTATTGTTGTTAAAATTGTTATTATTTAGGGGTGTAAATCTGAACTTCTTCACTTCTTCGTTGTTTCTGTAACAAATTAACATATTAACTATTTAAATTTTCCTTATTTGCAGGAATTAATGAAAATGATGGGTCTTAAATCGTGGCAGCTGTGGTTAGGATGGCTATTTAATGCCCTATCAATATCTTTAATTGTTATTTCCGTAATTGTCATTTTATTGACAGTAAATTTACGAGGAATAGAATACGGAGCTATATATTCCTTCACAAATGGATTTGTACTTTGGCTGTTTTTTCTATTTTATGCAGTAGCAGGAATAGCGTTTTGTTTTGCAATCAGCTGTTTTTTCACTAACAGTAAGTGGATAATAATTAATTCATAGCTTTCGTGTTGTAATGCAATGTGGCTTCTTTTTTAAGTTTAAAGCTGCCATATAAATTTATTTTTTTTATCTATTTATTCTTGCTTTAAAAGTAGGAAAACAGAAGAATTTTCTGTTAAAACTAATATTTTCTACTTATTTTGCAATATTCTTTTGCTTTGGAATTTTCTAAAGTCAAATTTGAGATATAGAGAAACATACTTTTAAATATGAAACAAGAGGCTTCTAAGAATCATGCATTCTGTATCTGTTAAATAAATATTTTGTTTTGTATAATTTTCGAAATCTCCTCAGTCCTCAGTTCACAAGAGCAAAGAAGAATGCAAAATGTCCTTTTCTGTACAAAAATGATTTATGTGTTTATTTCTTACTTATTTCCTTCATCTCCACCTAATGTGTTGAAGATAGGGGAATATCCAGCAGCAAGAGTTGGTCTTCCCTTTTCGGAAGTGGAGTGATGAAAGGATTTTAAGCTTTCAAATAAAGTATACATTAGATTCCCAGAGGCAAAAAGTTACTTAGAAGACGACTAAATGCAACTTAGATTAAACTAGACGTTTTACAGGAACAACATAGTTGGGAAATGCGGCTTGCAGAAATATCTGAAAGGAAATTGGAGGCAGGATATTTATTAACCAGTCGACTGACTTCGATTAACCCTTTTAGGATTTCCAGTTTTTGAGGTAAATTTTAGACTTTCACTCAAACAGCTACTGCTTCCTTACTATTTATCATAGCATAATCGTTCATACCTCGATTTTTTTCAGGATAGAGTATGCTTTTTAACGGTATCATGCGCTTGTCAATATGATACACCAGAAACGGGACAAGCGGGAAAAACCGGGAGATTTTTCGAAAAAGCTTGTTTCGAACACTTTGTGCCCCTCTGAGCCGGGCCTGGGTACACGTAGGGATCTAATTTTTAAAAAACAATATGTTGTTATGTACCTAATACGTGTACAAAATTTCAATCTTGTATATTCAAAACTAAGGTCGGGAGAAGTTTTTGAAAAATGGTTCAAACGCCATTTTCTTCAGCATAAAGAGTCCTTTCGAACGGTATCACTTAAATGTCCGTATCATACCACTGAACCGGAAATTTTGGGGAAAGCTCGGAATGTTTTTTTTAAACCCCAAGGGACACTTTGCCCCTCTGGCCCGGGCCTGGGTTGATGTAGGGATCTTAATTTTGTTTAAAAAATATGTTATGTACGTAATACGTGTGCAAAATTTCAATCTTTTATCTTGAAAACAAAGGGCGGAAAAAATTGTTGTAAGTCTGAATTTAGGCCCTTACACATAAATATACATATTATAAAAAAATACTGGTCATTACTATTTCGGCTAGAGTCATGATTCAAACGTCGTTCTCTTTAGTAAAACAAGTCCTTTCCAATGGTACTACTCTCATGTCCGTATCTCACACCTGAATCGGAAAGATTGGAAAAATCCGGAAATCACCCCCTCAGAACACGTGTGCCTCTCGGGCCAGGCTCCAGCTTCATGTAGAGATCTCAAAAAGATTTGAGAAATTTCCAAAAACACGCACAATCCGTATGCAAAGTTTCAATCTGATATCTTGAAAACTAAAGGTGTGATTTTTTTTTTTTAATTTGCCTTAAGAAAAAAGTCATGTCCCTCCGCCCCAACTTGGCACCACCAAATTGACCATCCTTTTCCAAAACGCATCTGGGGTGTTCCTTGATCCATCCTTGACTTGACCAATAAAAAAACGGCTTAAATACCTGATATAGAACCTAAATAAGTGGTCAAAGACGATACTACGTCATAGTAAAAAGAAAAGGTACCAAAAATCCTAAAAGGGTTAAATATGATTATAATAGTGTTGATATACATATCTCAAATTAGTTTAATTATTTTGAAAAATCTCCTCGAATATCAGTGAAATTTATATAATAACATTTTTAAATAAAAATGAAGTACAAAGAATGTATGCATAATCGAATTAGTAAAATATTATAGGTTTGAAAAAATAAATGACAAATTAGTTAAACAGTAGAAACTGTCGTTTAGTTTAAAGTTTAGAATACATGAACTCTGTCGTAAACAGGATTCATCTAACAAAGATGTAAGTTTCATTCTAAGTTGAATATATATATATATATATATATATATATATATATATATATATATATATATATATATATATATATATATATATATATATATATATATATATATATATATATATATATATATACGAGGGTTGGGGCAAAAGTCATGGCAACTATTTTTTTTCTTGCAGATATGTGAGCGGATCACAAACTTCTGTGTGTTGTGTGGAAGTTCTGCAGGCATAGTGTGTATGCAGAACAACAGATGGCTCTGTGATAGCTGGTAGTAGCACAGCAAGGGCTGTGAAATCAGTCAGTTGGCGGGTGTCGTGCGAGATGGATGTAACCCGTGTTGAGCAGCGCGCTTACATCAAAATAGCCGTTCTCCGAGGGAGAAATGCGATGGAATGTCACAGTGAATTAGTGGAAGCCCTTGGGAATAATGCTCTACTATAACGGACAGTAGCACGGTGGGTAGGAAAGTTTCAGCAAAGACGTGTGTCAACCAGTGATGAGCAACGTTCGGGACGACCTGTCAGTGTGCGGACCGACGTGGCACATGCCGTTATCGAGCAGCTCCTGGATGAAGACGATGGACGCTACTGGAGTTGGCGGAGGCAAGTGGCATCGAGAAACGCACCGTCCACAGGATATTGCGTAATGAGCTGCAACTACGCAAAATCGCATCCAATGGTACCGCATGCAATAACGGAAGTTCAAAGGTGGATGCGCTATGCAATATGCTCCGACCACATTGCACGCTGGCAATAGGACGACGATCAATTCTTGTCACGAATTATCGCCATCGATGAATTTTGGGCCAGGACATACGAACCAGAACTGAAACGTCAGTCCGCGGTTTGGCGACATGCTGGATCACCGAGGAGGCAGAAATTCCGTCAGAATCCGTCCCCAGCAAAATTGGTGGTGATCGTTGCGTATGACATCAGGGGTGTCATTGTTTGCCACTTTATTCCACATGGCATAAAAGTGACCGCACAGTACTACAGGGACTTCCTGGTGCGACAGGTACGACGTGGCGTTCGGGAAAAACGTCCGGATCTTGTGGACAGTGCAATAATCCTGCACGACAATGCAAAGCCACATAAAGCAGAGCGTGTAGGGCAGCTACTGCGACGTTGGGGATGGGAAGAATTGGAGCACCCACCGTACTCTCCTGACATTTCGCCCTGTGACTTTGATCTCATTCGAAAGATTAAGGAACCACTACGTGGTAGGCGGTTTGCAACACGCGAGGACATTGCTAATGCTGTGCGCGAATAGGTGACCGATTCACACATGGTGCGGCAAATGCTGAGGCGGATGGTATTCAGCGCATCCCACATCGTTAGCAGCGAGTGGTGCAAGTAGCAAGAACTACTTTGAGGGTTTTTAGGACCACGTTTGTCATGTCAACTGTATGCGTAATGTATTGTCATTCTTTTGCACCGTGAAGGTCATATTGCCCTGTATACTACCGTAATAAAGTAGTGAATTACGATATTTCAGTGCTATTCATTATTCACAAATGTAGTTAACACCTTGTCCTTTCGTCTGTGTATGTCACATTTTCCAACCGGACTGGTATCTTCAAGAAAAAAATAGTTGCCATGACTTTTGCCCCAACCCTCGTATATATATATATAATTGTAAGCCGTTATTACCCACAACATAATCGTTTCAGCAGATCATCTTAAGATCCTACAAGGATCATGACATACAGATACGAGGTAGGTACACTCATGTCCAAAATGATTGTTGCATATCTATAACTGTCTTCTTGTAAGAATATAATTTGATAATGATTTTGCAGGATACTTTGAATACTGATACTATGTGTATAATTGGGAAATGTATATTTGTAGTAAATTTCATAAGAAAAGAATTATAAATACGAAAATTAGAATGAGTAAAACAAAATGTTGCTAAATGTACAAGAAAGTTTTATTTTCGTTTTATTGTTCTTATTTACTGCTCTTTTGACATGAAATTTGAAACATACATGTCTTTGCCGATTATATACATAATAACATTATAAGAAATACCAGGGAAATCATTGTCAAATTATATTCCTACAACAACATATTTATAGACAGCGACAATAATTTTGGACATGAGTGTACATACGTGTGGAAACCACGAGCTCTTAAAGCTCATGATGCAACACCAAGCAGGCATAACATTAAAATTAAAATTGTACTGCCGATAGTTATGTAATAAAAGGCACCTGCAGAATTTATCTTTAGAGAATACATCTATATTCATGACTACTTCTGTATATGTATAAACGTTTAAAAAACAGAATAACTAAAGAGAATGTATAAGGTGTAATTTTCCATTGCATATTAATGCTCGTATTTATCATTTTGAACCTGACGGGCAGTAAAGATTATTTTGCAAAGTGTGATAAGTGGAAAATTAATCTTTGATATGATAAAATAAGAATCTTGCAGAAAAATATTGTTTTTAATCCAACTTAAACTAATGATGCACGTTGCAATTTCTGACAGTACCAAGTGTAATACGGTGTCCATTATTTTTTTGAAACATATAAATCATAGTTTTATTATATACCTAGCCAAACAAGGAACTGTTTTATATTCAGCATTCTATTGTTCAACAAACTAAATGTTAATGAAAATAATGATCAAAGCATGAAGTAACTTCAAGTCAGAGCATGTCATAGGTTATTAAGAATAGAAAAGTGGAATTCCTAACATTCTAACATTCCACCTTTAAAATTCACACGTACTGCAAATGAGCATTTGAATCATGCAAGAAATAATGACATCTTTTTCTCAAAATGAACTTTGGTTATGAAATACCGTTATTAGTCTTAGCGCCTCACTTAATTCTTGGACTTGAGCAAAACATTGCAAAGCATAACTGAAGAAAGGTCACAAGCAAATTCTCTTATCTCTTTAATAATAGTAATGTGTTGGGTTCGACTTTCTTTTCTTTTTCTTTCTTTTCTTTCTAGAAAAAAGTTATGCCAGTTTACTCATTCACAAATAGAAATCACAAAGGAAATAACCAATGGGCGAATAGCTATATGTTGGTTACGCCTTTTTGCAGATGTTTTAGTGCTTAATTTCAAGATACACCATTTACAGACAGCCCATATCTCCATTCATATAATGAAAGTTTTATGGTTGATAGAGCACGTTAAATGAGCATGATTTGGTGCTCATAACTCAAATTCACAATTTTGCGACTCACGCCCCTACGTGCATTTAGCGACGATATATGATATACAATGGCCAACTTTCCTATAACTTTCCATTTTTTTTTCAATCATGTACTAAAATGCTTAAGATATTAGAGATTTAACTGGCAACAACTAGTAATCTTGTATAGAATGATCAGCATGTAATGTTGTTTCGCTGAGAACCATTATTCAACAAAACTGAATTACTTTAAATATCACTAAGGATGATGGAAATTAACTAGTGAAACGATCGTAGGGAGTGTATCATATTATAAAATATACTCTAATCACAATAAAATGGAATTTGTGCAAAATGAGTAGTGAAACTCCGTTATGAAAGTTAAACAAATAGAAAAATTACTTAACTCTTACGGACCTGTTTTTTTCTTCTTCTTCTTTAATTGTTAGAAAAAAATATTTCTTCATTTGCCAGAGTTAAAGGGATCCAAATAAGAAAAAGGAGCAAAAAATATTGAAGATTCCTTTATTTACATTTTGAAGCATGTCCATTCCAATGGACAAACTGACACAAGGAGTATGAATTCTTATATGGGTGTTCTTGAAGCAATATTCTTCTTCAGCAAAACAGATGTACAAAGCATTTTTGGCAGTAAATGAGGATCTTCTCACTGCATTCTATCATTTTTCAACTGTAGGCATCTTTCTTTTCATCAAATTCTGAAACATGATTAGTTCGATTGCGAGAAATTTGGATATTTCAGACAATGCAGCCTTATGAAAGAACTAATTTCTGCTTTATTTGAAATACAGTTAGGTAATATGAATGACTTACCTAACTGTAGGGCATTCAGATAGTAATTTTAACCATATTAGCCACACAAGAATTGCACATGTATTGTAGGAAATAATAAGTTGGATAAATATCTAATCAGTCTTCATGATATCTGATGACTGAAATCTAATAAGTAATATTAACTCAAGTTTTGATGCTGATTCCAGAAGGAAAGACATTGGAATGTGAGAGTTTGGCCAGACTGGAGAAATTTTGTCCCTGGAAAGAAAAATATTCTGCGTAAGCCACTTTTTGACCCCCAAAGCGTTCTGTATCCATCCACTGCACATCAAATTGGACTTGATGAAGCAGTTCGCAGATGGGTTGTACTACAGAATTGGGAATGTAAAAAGTGAAGTTTTACACTAATGTTGCAGCCCAACTTCTGGAAACTTTCCAACATTGTCTCAACAATGGAAGTCTCTCATCCCTTCACCAAAGAAGACAAATTAAAAGCTGAAATTTTTGTTGGTCCTCATTTCCGGAAATGAATACAGGATAAAGATTTCAAAGAAACAATAGAGATAGAGAAAGATGCATGGACCGACTTCCGATCTGTTAGTAAACACTTTATGGGGAATAAGAAAACTCCAAACTACAGGGACTTGTTGAAACAATGTTGGAAAATTTCAAGAGGTTGTGCTGCATAACGAATGTAAAACTTCACTTTCTACATTCCCAGGTCAACTCTTTCTGGATAATCTAAGACACTACATTGAAGAGCAATGTGAACGTTTTCCCCAGGATATTATGAACACGGAAGAGAGCTACCATGATAAATGAAATAAAAGCATGATTGCGGACTGTTGTTGGTTTTTAAAGAGGATAAGTTAACATCTTCACGAATCTGTAAAAAGTCAAGTAAAAGAAAGTTTTAAAAATTAATTGAGCACTGTCTGCTTTTTGGTTTGTCAAAGACCAGTCACGAAATGCATTACAGCATTTTCTTGTACTGTTTTATAAAAACTGACCTCATGTACTTAAATAGTTAAAATTGTGGAAAGTGTGAAAAAAGGTTAAATATTAATGAAGCAGTGTCTGTTTCTGGTTTGGTTCAAAGGTAGCTACGACATATCTTAGAGCATTTCTTTCACTATTTCGTCATGTATTTGTAATAAAAATTGACCTCGTGGGAAATAGTGTTCGAATATATCTGTTGTTTTGTAGTTAAAATAGTGGTAACATAATTCTCCATTTTGTGAAAAAAAAACTGACGCGATAGGCAAAAATGGAAGTCGCTTTTAGAATCAGCAAAAAAAAAATTTATTCAAAGACACATACTTTCAAGTATTTATCTGACAAAAAAAGTTTTAAAATACAACCAGTGAATTGAACTGAATCCAAGTCATCTGATGGAATATTTCAATCTAGAGGAACGAATGACTTCTTCCTCAATCAGATATCCATTTTATCAACCAAAAAAAAAAAAAGTTCACGTAGGTTGTTACTTGTTTTGTTGTACCAGCTACTGCTGTTGCTTCTTCGTCACTACTAACATCTTCTTAACTACGTCATATCCTGATCACTTACCACTATACATGTACCTAAAATATCATGGGTAATATTGATAAAGTTGCTGATATAATTATATAATCACAAGATAAAGAAATTAAAAATACTTCTATTTGAATTGTAGAAATGTCTTACACATACAATGGAACAGAAGACCAGGAAGACAATGGAATGTAACTAGTTGCGAGGAAACATGACATTTTTTCTAATCATTATATTTGAAACTTTATAACGATGTCATCAGTGCTTTAGTTTGGGGAAATGGGGGTCTAAGATGGTTGCTGTTCTTTGGAATATTTTTTTATTTTGTCGTATTTCAAAAACAATTAGATAAATTGATATATCTATACTACAATAATGATGTGTTCTCCATATTTAGCATCCCTTGCATTCGAATATATTCTCAAATAAAATAATGAAGAAAATATTTTTTTGAACGTACTTACCCAAATATGTTATGAAATCTAGCTTAAAGCTAAATATACGCTCTCAATATAAGTCAGAAATATTTCGTATCATCAATAGATCTACAATGGCATCTGCATCCTTTTCAGGTTCCAAGCTGCCTACAAAAGAACGAGAAAATGAACCGAATTACATAAACCAATTCACATGTAGGGTAATTAGTTGTTATAAATAATGTTTATCCGATAAAGAAATATTAATTTTGGCTGCTGTTTATGAAGCTTTTAGTAAAAACAGCTAACAAATATAAACACTATGAACAAAAGACCAGGTTTTAGCTACTGAGAAAATATTACCCTTGAGTTTATTTGTCCATTACACTGGTAAAGTTTTTCAACAGATAAGTATGGCATCCTAGAACACTACTTGAAGCAAATTTTACAGAGTGTTAATGTTTGATTATTTGAAAATGTAAACCAATCAAAATGATTTCACAACTTGTATAAATAGCACGATAACTAAGAAAAAAACCTTCAACTCATCTTTCCCAGGTTCCTTCATGGTACCCATTCTGCTTCTTTTCAAGTCTCTTATAGTTCAATATAGTCTGACCACATTAAAAGTTATCCTATTAACATTAGCATCTGATGTCTATCTAAAATACCAGGTGTTCTCAACCAAAACATTTCATTGTAAGCATGAAAAATAATGGAATGAAATTCATGTCCAATGAAATGAACATTGGGTCTGAAACGATTAAATGTTATTTACTACAAGATATCTAGGAACAATCTTACTGTTAGATATTAATTATTTAATTAATAACAATAATATTATGTCTGGTCTACAGATTGTTAGTTATATTAACCATTGTGTTAATTATATGTTAATTATCAATAAATTTTAGGAACATTTGGAGCGGTAACTGGAATTACTCTCTGGATTCTAACATTTGTTCTTCCTCTTTTCTGTGTGAACTTCTTTGCAAAAATTACATTTTCGGAGAAGATGTTTTTGGGATTATTACCCAACATGGCAGTAGTTTGGGGGTTCGAAGCTCTTGGCCTGCGAGAAACAATTGGTAAGTGATATTGATTTTTCTACTGCGTTAGTCAACGGGTTTGTACTTGAATACAAAATCTAGTAAATTAAAAGTAGCACTTTCAGTTGTTCAGTTGTGATATAATCTAACTATTGTAAAGTTGCGATTTGTAAACTACACATTAGAGTGAATACATGCATTAAGAGGAGACCATCAGTTAGATGTTTCATCAGCAAAAATTACTCTCTAGATCATTATTACTTTCGGTATTTAATGATTGAATATCGCCTATGACAAGCTACATGCATAATCAATTTTTCAAATTCAATTACAGACGGAAACAGGGGGATGCACAAAATTTAAATATTACCCATGTTTCTATTGAACTGATAGACCTAAAGTAAGAAAGTTTATACACGAAACGGCAGGGATTTCACAGAATGAAAGTACGACATTCGTCTTCGCGAATCTAATACAAATGACAAAGTGAATTATAAGTTTTCGAATCATTTGTTTTTTGGTATTTTACATTCCGCATCAAAAAAATTGAGACAATTAACGCTTTACAGCTATGGCACCCAATATACACTTTCTTATTCAATAATCGTGTTTGGTAAAGATACTTTCTTTCTCTCTCCTCCTTTCCTCTCTTCCATACTAAAACCAGCAAACAACATGAGCATAAGTCTAATTTCAAAATATACATGTATTAGTATCGATAAAATGAAACTATAAAACTGATACGAAACAAGATTCATAAAAGGATATAGGAAGAAACTTAAACACACACATAATGAAAAATTAAAACCGATGGATGTCTGTTACACAGAGATGAAGAAGTGAGACAGAGAGAGTAAAGGGGAGAGAAGAAGAAAAGGAAAAGTGAGAACAGATAAAAAATATATTATTTAAACGTAGGTAGAAAAGAACCTAACATTATAAAGTTACGTTTCCATAAATCCAACAGTAATATAGAAGTAACTTTTTTTTTTTTTTTTTTTTTTTACATTTTCAGGGCTATTCGAATATATAGAGAATGCTTGAGAAATTTATTAAGTCACTTTCAAAATTAATTGTAAACTTGGTGGTCAAATTAAATACTCAATTTCCAGTGGAACTGTAGTTCCAGACACATCTAGGATAATGTCAAAAGTTTAACATACATGCTTTCTTTCTTCGTGGTTCGATTGCAAATTTGGCACTGTTCATTGGACGTACTGATCCAAACCCAGTAGGTACCGTAGGTCATTCCTTCTATTCCAGTCTACCAATGCAAATTAAAAAAGAACGAAAGAAAAGAAAGAAAAACGAATGAGTGCTATTTTACTGCTAAATTTCTATCAGAAGCAGTCTATATTAAAGGTCTAAACTGCATCATAATGAAAAGTTACAAGTGTTCAAAAGAAAATTGTATGTTCCTTATAGATGTAGGAGATCTTGCATGTTTCGCATTTCAAACGTGAATAAAATAGATTGAATTATAGAATGGAAAACGAATTTTGTGACAAACTAATATAAATAAAATCTTGTTTTGAAATAACCAGAAAGGAAGCCATTTTTAAACATCTCTGAAGAGTTAGCTGTTCCGAACAACTAGTCTCTCGATTTCATCTATTGCGAATATAACTTGTAATTCGCACAGATAGAATGAACACGCTAGAACTGAAATGGATCATCGCGTCAGTCGGGTGAAGTGGCCTAGCTTATGGACCATCACCCGATCGAGGATTCGAAAGCACAGTGACAGGGTGATTCAAATGTAACTTGGTAACCCGGAGGATAAAACAGATATTTTACTTATTTCGTTGCGTTTAAACAGCATTTCTTTCAGAGGTGACCAGGACTAGAGATGTTATCCTCAGAGTACGAAAACACCAGCGGCGTAGCATAAGGGAACGCCGATATGCCCGGCATCCCCTGTTAATAAGAAAAACTACGTATTTCATTATATATAAATTGTTTGCCTGTAATTATCACAAATATTTCCACTGCAATCTTCTGAATGCGCTCTCTCGTCTTACTTTGACAAGCAGAATCTACGCATGCGCGTCACTCAGATTCACATTTTCTGTCTTTTCTCCTGTCGTATGCTATGTTCCTTGGGCTTCCAGGCCTATTGCAAGCATCGGAGTTTTCGTCTGCTTTATGTTGAATGCGCATGCGCAACTACTTGCTTGCTCACTCCTCATCCCTTGCAACTCTATATTTTGCTTTAGATATACGCTGGCATATTTTCAAGTATTTCCAACTCTATCTATTTTGAACTAAGCTATAGTTTCTGTACAGAACGTACGTGCGCTAACGTCAAAACAGAAATGGCTAGTTCAATGCCTTTTTGAAACATGTCAGTTATTTAAATAGTAATATAAAAATAGTTATGCTTTAATTGTAATTAAATGCATCGTAATTGTAATCGTAATTAACGGCAAACTATTAATTTTCATCATAAATACATAGTATGCCCAGTGGTGTAGCCAGAAACTCTTTCAGGGAGCTTACACATACAAGCATAAATATAAAGCATTCTGTAGAATCACGGTCACCGATCTGATAGACGAAGAGAGCCAGCACTCCTTGCTCGTCGCAAAGATTTCTTGAGCCCTTCAGGCTCTGGATATCTGACAACGAAATAGACACACAGAAACTGGTCCTCTGAGTTGTTTTAAGTGCTTTCTATTTTAGTCTGGCAGCCAGTCCATAAGATTTGCAGAGTACCTTGCATTTTGGGGTGACCAAGGTTTTTTGATGTTTTCTTATAGATTTTGATGTGCTGAATCCAAAACTACCGGGTGCAACGCTGGCACCCTTGAGCATTTCCCACAAAACTCACTAACGATTTCCCCTCCGCCCTTTTTATTAAAAAATCGTTGACTTCGGGAAAATTATCAGTAACTTCTACAGTAGTTAACGTAGAATAAAAATTCAAACCTTGTTCTGCTTCTAATTAAACTGTCTTTCCAACTATGTTAATCACTCGGGGCCGCGACGAACAGGAAAGGGAAATAAAATGGGAAATTCTGGAAAATTCTCTCCGAAAGCATCTTTCAGCTCTTAATATTCACGAGCCGTACCTCGAATCTCCATCCGGAAAGAAAATATTTTTATATTTTCATGAACTTTCGACACCAGCAAACAATATTAGGACGGGTGCCGCCCTGGCACCCTTGAACATTTCCCACAAAACTCACAATTTCCCATCATTAGTATTTTACCAAAAAATTATTGACTTCTGGGAAATTATCTGTAACTTCTACAGTAATAAACGTAGAATAACGGTTCAAACCTTGTTATGCTTCTATTGCAACAGTCTTTCCAACAATGTTAATTACTTGGAGCTGCAATGAACAGGAAACTAAAATAAAATGGGAAATTTCGGAAAATTCCCTACCAAAGAATCTTTCAGCTCTTAATATCCAAGAACCATACATCGAATCTCCATCCGGAAAGAAAATATTTTTATTTTTTCATGAACTTTCGACACCAGCAAACAATATTAGGAAGGGTACCGCCCTGGCACCCTTGAATATTTCCCACAAAACTCACAATTTTCCATCATTAGTATTTTACCAAAAATTATTGACTTCTGGGAAATTATCTGTAACTTCTACAGTAATAAACGTAGAATAACGGTTCAAACCTTGTTATGCTTCTATTGGAACAGTCTTTCCAACAATGTTAATTACTTGGAGCTGCAATGAACAGGAAACTAAAATAAAATGGGAAATTTCGGAAAATTCCCTTCCAAAGCATGTTTCAGTTCTTAAAGTACAAAAGGGATGAGGTGTATCTCCTTCCGAAAGAAATATTTTCATATTTTCATGAACTTTCTACATTTGAAAATAACCGTATACACGTGAACTGTAACCGTGCGATACACACTTCAATAATTAAAATTTAAAAGGAATTTACATTTGTAGAATTGATAAGTAGCACAATAAATGGTACAATTATCTTCCTCATATAATTTGGGCAGTAGGATATATTTAGTACTTGTATTCGCTTTTGTTTTTAACAATTTAAGTTTAGTTTACGATTCCTGGTTAAAAGTTCATGAATCTTAATGTTTAAATTTCCTTTTATTTTTCATCGTTATTAATTCTAACGTTCCTCCGTGTATTAATTCAACCTTTTTATATATCTACAGGTAGCAGCCATCACATAGACATAACAGTTTTTAGTGATCATGTGGATGAGTTTACAGCTGAGTATGCCAAGTGAATGAGCTGTTAGTGTTTTATGTGTGTTAACACGTTTCAAAGTAGTGTTTCATAGTGCTCTTTTTAAAATCACGGCGGATGAAAAGAAGTGCATTTTCACATGTCAGAAAACACAGGAGCGGCTTATAACTGGAGGACCAGCTCGAGTTCGATCAATTATGTTGGCAAGTAGTCTTAGACGTGACGGATGGTTTATTTCTCTTGAGGAAAATGTGCCAGTATACTTTCATAAGTACTGCGTATCAACATATACTTCGCAGTGGCATATCAAGAGAGCCAAAGACAGTCAACTTCAACCTCCTCTGAACCACAGGTGAAACGGATTAGAAGATCAGACGCAAAACCTTTCAATTTTCGTACTGACTGTCTATTCTGTGGAGAGATCTGTTCCGATTCTGATCCAAAAAATCCAGGTCGATGGCGCAGATATCACCTTCTTAGAACGGTCGATTGTCCAGGGCAACCTCAAGAAGCTATCCTCAAAATATGTGATGTTAGAAATGACGAATTATCCGAAGCTGTTCGAGTGCTTGTAAATGGAGCTGTTGGAGATCTACATGCGGCAGACGCTCGTTACCACAAAGACTGTTACTATCAATTTTTGCACAGTAAGTCAGCTAAAATTTGTTCACTGAAACGCAGCATAAATAAAGGAAGTGACGGAGATGGAATCAACGCAGTCACGACACCTTTAAAAGAGGACGCCTCTCGTCTTTGGAACTCCATCGAAGTTTACCATCTTTATCAACAGAACGGTGGATCTAGAACTGATCGTCTTGCAATTATAAGAGATGTTCAGGAGGTAAAGACCTTCTAGTATTGTCCTCTCCTGGTGTATCCAGCATCTTGCCTTTAAAAATCAAGCTGCTCTTGCCATGAATATTACCGAAGATGACGACGATGATGGAGAAACAATAAAAGAACTAAGTACAGAGATAATGAATGAAGTGAAGAAGCCTGATGATAGATTGAAAAGTTACGAAACTACCCTCTCTGAAGACAATATTAAAAATAATGTTAGTGAAACTTTACTTTCCCTAATAGAGATGTTTGGAATTACTGAGCTATCTGCAATACTCATTCGAAACTACCTGCAATATCGTAACTGCAGCATTGACAAAGCAGCCAACTATTCTCCAGATTGCTCTTGCTATGCTTCTGAACAGCAAACGTCTCACTGACGAATTCTATAAGTTTGAAATCACTTGTAGTTACAGTGAGACCCTAAGATTTAAAGCGTCAGCTGCAGCAGAAGCCAGCAAAGCACCAACTTTGCAAGGACTTAATCCCTCAACAGACGGATTTGTGCAAGCTGTTGGTGACAACTTCGACACGTCTATTTCATCTCAAAAAGGCCTACGTCAAACTCATAGTATGGCTCTGCTGATAACTCATGTGGAGAAGTCATGGAGTTGCAACAGTAACAAAATTTGTCGCATTACAAAGGAAGAAATGAAGGAACGTGTGACTAGTGGAGTGCCTGCACACCGGTACACAGGGCCAAAAAAGCCACCAATGCCCCAACATTTCTCAGTAAAAGAAGTGCCAACTCTAGCATTACTTGCATCTCAAGTTTATTCAGTGTACAGAGCACAGAGAATAGATTTCGAGTTTTTAAAGTCGATCATTAGGAATCCTGAAGTCACTCCTGAATATGGTGGCTATAATACAAGAAAATCAACAGCCATTAAACAAGTGTTAAAAGGAGTTAGCTTGAAAAAATTGGGGTCTCAGGAAGATATAACCAGTGATACAGAACAAGAAGCAACTGACTTTGTAGCTGCGTGCTATGGTGTAGCAAGTGTGAAGTCTATGATAGAAGTTCGTATTAACGTTTGGAAGAAAAAAACTGCATCTGCTCACACAAGAGCCCAACTACTTTGCTCTCTTCCACCGACGTCGGAAGCTTTTAAACTAAATGTAAAGCCCGAACATCTACAAATGCTAATTTGACTGAGTGCAGACAGGGCAGACCCACCAAATGTTGATTCAACTTGTTATGGATGAACACGTGATGAAACAAACAAATCGTTAAGGCCAGTTATGCTTCCTCCAAATGTTGAGCCAGATCATGTCGATGTACTTCACCTCATCAAATGTTCCTGTTCGTCAGAAAAACCTTGTTCAACAAGAAGATGTAGTTGTGTAGGTAAACTACCTTGTACAATGTTTTGTAAATGCTTTTATGGTAGATGCTACAACAAACTAAACACGTACTCACATAACGACGCTGACGAGAGTGAAGAAAGTGGTGAGGAATAATATTACAAATAAACATGACATACTTAAGTCATTATGTAAGTTTATCTTGAATAACCATTTTTTTACAGATAAGTGTGGCTTTTAGAATACCACTAGAAGATTCATTTTCTAAGTGTGCGAAACCTCTCGAATTACAGGTGCTACATTTTAATCAAAATCATAAAAATCGAAGAAAGTTATAAAAATATTTTTTTAAACGTACGATTTATTAATACACTTTACTGATAATAGAAAATTTTGGAACAGTCTAAATACATTACATTCGCACTTAATAAAAATGTCTCGAAATTGCAAATGTTGCCCTAAGGGCTGATATCGTTGGAAAGATTATTCGAACAGAAACAGAAAAGAATGAAACATTACTCTTTGTTAATTTGTATAGAAGTTCAAGGTACATTTCCCGCAATGAACCATTTTTAATATAGATGATGGGAAATCATGAGTTTAATGGGAAGTGGTGAAGGTAGAAAGTTCATGAAAATTGAAAATATTTCTTTCGGAAGGAGATACACCTCATCCCTTTTGTACTTTAAGAGCTGAAACATGCTTTGGAAGGGAATTTTCCGAAATTTCCCATTTTATTTTAGTTTCCTGTTCATTGCAGCTCCAAGTAATTAACATTGTTGGAAAGACTGTTCCAATAGAAGCATAACAAGGTCTGAACCGTTATTCTACGTTTATTACTGTAGAAGTTACAGATAATTTCCCAGAAGTCAATAATTTTTGGTAAAATACTAATGATGGGAAATTGTGAGTTTTGTGGGAAATGTTCAAGGGTGCCAGGGCGGTACCTTTCCTAATATTGTTTGCTAGTGTCGAAAGTTCATGAAAAAATAAAAATATTTTCTTTCCGGATGGAGATTCGATGTACGGTTCTTGGATATTAAGAGCTGAAACATGCTTTGGGAGGGAATTTTCCGAAATTTCCCATTTTATTTTCCTTTCCTGATCGTCGCAGCCCAAATGATTAACATTATTGGAAAGACTGTTGCAATAAAAGCATAACAAGGTTTGAACCGTTATTCTACGTTTATTACTGTAGAAGTTACAGATAATTTCCCAGAAGTCAATAATTTTTTGGTAAAATACCAATGATGGGAAATTGTGACTTTTGTGGGAAATGTTCAAGGGTGCCAGGGCGGCACCCGTCCTAATAGTGTTTGCTGGTGTCGAAAGTTCATGAAAATATAAAAATATTTTCTTTCTGGATGGAGATTCGATGTACGGCTCTTGAATATTAAGAGCTGAAAGATTCTTTGGGAGGGAATTTTCCAGAATTTCCCATTTTATTTCCCTTTCCTGATCGTTGCAGTCCAAGTGATTAACATAGTTGGAAAGACTGTTCCGATAGAAGCATAACAAGGTCTGAACCGTTATTCTACGTTAAATACTGTAGAAGTTAGAGATAATTTCCCCGAAGTCAACGATTTTTTAATAAAAAGGACGGAGGGGAAATCGTTAGTGAGTTTTGTGGGAAATGCTCAAGGGTGCCAGAGTTGCACCCGGCAGTTTTGGATTCAGCACATCAAAATCTATAAGAAAACATCAAAAAACCTTGGTCACCCCAAAATGCAAGGTTCTCTTGCTCTGCCACCAGACTATTTGCATCTTCAAATGATATACGTATACTTTTAGGCCATATTCACGAACGGGCGTCGGAGTTCCGGACCCAAGATGACAAATTTCTAGGGGCGACGTATTTTTTTTTTTTTTTTTTTTTTTAAAGAAAAAGATTGAAGTATGGTATGCGGAGAAAGAAGCTGCCCACGAGAAATAAACAAAGGGAACTATACTGAAAACAGTGTTCATACAACACTGGGGCCGAATTTTCTCGTCAAATCGGTAGCGGCAAGAAGGAGCTGAGACAATTGCTTATTGGCTTCTAACGTAATCCACGCATTAGGCCACCAATTAGAGGGGCCTGCCCCCCTAAATTTTTTATAACCCTACATTTTCCCTCGTAATAGCTATGTATTGCTGATTGGAACAGTATTGTATCGCACAAGTGACTAACTTTGGCATCCCCATTTCGGAATACTACGCTACGCTACTGGAAAACACGACACCGAAATTCACAGTTAACTAGATTTTCCATACCGGGTCGATCGAGATAGTCACCAGGTCATCAAAACTGACTCGGTTTTAAATTTGGAACACACACACGCATATAAAGTGTGTATGAGAGAGAGAGAGAGAGAGAGAGGGAGAGAAGAAAAAGAAGAAAGACATGGTAGAGAAACGTCAAGGGAGACAGACAGAGACAGAGAGATAGAGAAAGAAAGAGGAACCTATAAAACCTACTTATCATTACAGTGTATGATGAAGAACGCACACAGTGTTTACTTGGATTCTCACCTTGTAAGTTCTACAGCCGCAGATAAATCTTTGTTCGCAGCCATTATTTTATGCAAAAAAAATGATAATATCTGATGGGAAATCGAACCAAAATTTTTCCATAGGAAAGTCTAGCACGATACCAATACTCCATCGGTTGCTCTACCCATTTTTTTTCACAAATGGTGTAGTATTTCTTTCTGAGAACAATAACCCGAAAAGTGAATACTGTAGATTAATGAAATGTTTTGAATTGTTCTTGTAATTCCTATTGCTATTATTTGCCCTTTCCCAACTAACATTCGTAAAACGTCTCTATCATAATAGAGATGTTTGCTTTCACATTCATAAGGATTACTCATTTAGTATGAGAATCGATTCTTCACGATCAGTTTGTAAGAAAACAACTTTGGCTTGAACAGGGTTTGAACTTATGTTGGATAGCTGTACTACTCGTAAGTCCAATATGTTATCCTTACATTTTAATGCCACCTTAAAACTATAAGGCAAACCAACTAAGTTCAGTCCTGATCTTGGAAAAAAAAAAGGCTTCTTCCTGTAAAGTTATTTACACCAAAGTGCACGCCGAAATGCATTATTCCACAAATTCGAGTCCACTAATAAACTAAAAAACATAGAACCCAGGAAAAATTACAGAAATAATAACATATTATGCAGTAATTTTGACGTGCAAGTTTAAAAGCATGCTTATGTTCACCTTCACTGTAGTTGTCATTCAACCAATAATATCAATATGCTCCTTGCTTGAGACGTGGCGCACACGGCATCAATCTCGCGAATGATTCTTTGAAGATTCGGCTCTTGTTTCATTTTATGTTCCGTTTTCAAAAAAGCCACGTAAATTGTGTTTATCCACCGCAAAATCCATATGGCGTGAGGAGCTATCGATCTTAGACATACACAAAAGTCAGTAGTAGTACTACACATTTGTAACTTTTCATTATGATGCAGTTTAGACCTTTAATATAGACTGCTTCTGATAGAAATTTAGCAGCACTTATTCGTTTTTCTTTCTTTTCTTTCGTTCTTTTTTAATTTGCATTGGTAGACTGGAATGGAAGGAATGACCTACGGTACCTACTGGGTTTGGATCAGTACGTCCAATGAACACTGCCAAATTTGCAACCGAACCACGAAGAAAGAAAGCATGTATGTTAAACTTTTGACATTATCCTAGATGTGTCTGGAACTACAGTTCCACTGGAAATTGAGTATTTAATTTGACCACCAAGTTTACTATTAATTTTGAAAGTGACTTAATAAATTTCTCAAGCATTCTCTATATATTCCAATAGCCTTAAAAATGTAAAAAAAAAAAAAAAAATGTTACTTCTATATTACTGTTGGATTTATGGAAACGTAACTTTATAATGTTAGGTTCTTTTCTACCTACGTTTAAATAATATATTTTTTTATCTGTTCTCACTTTTCCTTTTCTTCTCTCCCCTTCACTCTCTCTGTCTCACTTCTTAATCTCTGTGTAACAGACATCCATCGGTTTTAATTTTTCATTATGTGTGTGTTTAAGTTTCTTCCTATATCAACTTATGAATCTTGTTTCGTATCAGTTTTATAGTTTCATTTTATCGATACTAATACATGTATATTTTGAAATTAGATTTATGCTCATGTTGTTTGCTGGTTTTAGTATGGGAGAGAGGAAAAGAGGAGAAAGACACGATTATTTGATAAGAAGGTGTATATTGGGTGGCATAGCTGCACGGCGATAGCTTTTTTTTGTTTTGTTTTGTTTTGTTTTGTTTTGTTTTGTTTTGTTTTGTTTACGCGGAATACCAAGTCACCAATAGAAGATTATTTTATCACACCTACATTCTGGAAAATGTACTTCGAGGAGAGAGAAAGGTAAAATTTACTATTACTAATAAGAAGTTTCACTATCTTTTATTTGTTTAAATGTAATTGAAGATCGTATGCAATAAATAAGTATTTTTCTTTTATACATACAATATTACTTAAATAAATGTTTTTTGAAAAATCTTTCAAGCTACGACCACCACTGAAAACTACCCCGCGCCGTGTTTCTGTGGAAATAATGCAAATGGCGCCCTATAGTCTATCGGAAGGCTAAGAGCTTATATGCATATAGAGCAGATAGAGGGAATTTGAAAGATTTAAAAAAAAAGATTTGACTACGTTGTAAAACTGCACTATAAGAGTTTGCGTTCTACCACATACGTTAAAGCGAAATCATTCCTCTTATGATTTTAATTATAATACTTGTGAATGAATTCGACGAGTTAGATAGTATACACAACGGTCTTCTAGTTTCATGGTTATAGAGACAGCCTTAAGTTTTGTTATTGTACTAGTTATTGAACCTCTTTACTGTATGCAATATTTAATTATTACGGACACAAACTGTAAAGGTACCAAATCAAATTTATTACGTATGATTTTTATTAATAAATTAGCCTTCCACAGCTAATTTATATTTGCTATCATTTTAAGCTTTTATTTCATGAAATGTAATTTAAATAAAAAATATCACAGTTAACATTACTATATATCAGTTTATATTACGTATAAAATACATAGGACAGGTACGCTATTTCACTTTCACACCACACACATCTCTAAGTTTGAAACCACCAAAGCCACGAATCAAACAAAAACATTTGTTTTTTCCACAGAGATTCGAAATAAATAAAATTGAAATAGTAAGTGATAACATGTATTTGAAGTTGTCTTTGAACAAATTCTTCTACATTTAGATAATTCATTTCCTTCTTCATCTTTTCTAATTTTATTTCAGCTAAAGTTGTTCCTGAAATAACAAATATACCATTTGATGTTAATGTTATAATAGTGAAGCGAAAGCTTAATTAGAACTTTGGGAGAGAGAAAAAACGATATTGGGTGTAAAGAATTCAAACTTACCACTGGTAAACTTGATCAATCAGTTTTCAGAAATATTCATTCTCTGCAGTATTGTATAAAACTATAATGATGCATTATTCCACACAATTTATGCTAGTAAAAGCCAAACGTCGGTTTGAGACATACCTATGACGTAGAGCAATAAATTGCGTTTTTTTTTCTGAGAAATTGAGATGATATTTCCCTCTCTGACATCTCTAAATATTGACTAGTATTTGAAGAAATATTTTAACGGGCATTCTATACCAATGTTTTAAATTTGTTTTTGAATTTAATTATTAAATCCATATTTTAGTTAAAATCTCTATTGTCTCCTTTGAATTATTTACGTATGCATAAGATCTAAGAATTTGATGGGTAGCTTTTTGACTTGAGACATACGAATGTTATTCACTCGTAAAAATTCAACATGACTAGCGCAGAGAAACAGAGGAATCTTTGTTTAATACCTCAAACATACTAGTAGGAAATTCGGTACATGAAAACTTGTGATAAAATGCAAAATCTCTTAACTTTATCAATGACGAGGGGAAAGATTGGGAAAGATTTTACTACATTAAGGTTTTGGGAATTTCACTCGGAAGTTGCGAAAAGCGTACAATCCATGATTCTTCAACAAGTGTCAAAGAAAGAAAAAAAAAGAAAAACTAATCACATATACTTTGTGTAAGGTTTATATACAGATAAATCTATTAAAGGACTATTTTAAAATAAGATAAATGTGTTAGTATTTTTGCATGTATATTAAGAAAGTAAAAAGTAACCACTGTGTAACCTATAATTACTGAAATTGGTTCCAGAGGTAAGGTAAATATAAAAATGCAGTACTAAACAAGAAAATTTTCTGTTTTTTCCAAACTGTCCAACGTTATGCCCGATTGCTCTATATACGCTAATTTATGCTTAATTTTATTGCAAGTTGAGGATTTTCTATTATTATTATTATTATTATTATTATTATTATTATTATTATTATTATTATTATTATTATTATTATTATGCCTTATTTCATATTTCGATTTCTTCAGCTTATAAACAAATTGTTCAGTGTTAATGTAACCTTATGCTCAAGAATTTGAAACTACGGAATTAATAGAATAAGCAAACTTAGTTCTCTTAAATAATTGAGTAATTGAGGAGTTTGATGTAATGAGAGCGTAAGCGAGTTTACGCCCTTTCTTTCTTTTTTTTTTTTTTTTTTTTTTTATAAAACGCATTTGTGGCTTTTACCATGCTTGTTTAGCCTCCTGGTAACATTTCAATTCAATATCGGAATAAAATGCTGCATATTACATAAATGCTGCTGCATTGTTATATGTAAGACAAAAACATTACTTAAATTTTCAACATCGTTTTTCTCCAACTCCATGTTTCAGACTTACGCCCTTATTGCATCAAACTCCTCAATTAATGCATAAAGAAATTCTGTGAAGAAATAATATAAAGATAGAAATAAGCAAATGTTTATTTGTATAGACAATATTATCGAATATGTTGGTCTCCAATTCGTGCTCGTTGCTTGAGAATCACACCATCCTGTTTGTATGTATCAAGTCTAGTTTCCTATAGGAAAGATATATTGATATCTCGCTAATAAATAGTGATCTAGTTATTTTCTTCCGTTAACCGAATTACCTCTTACCAGACGTGTCCCATCACAATTTATGGTAGAAAAAAAGAGTCCACTCTATTAATAACGTTTGATGTATATTTTCTCCTCTCAGATACTAAGTTTTTCTTGAACACTTTAGGTTTGAATTGATCACAACTATGGATCTGGAGGCATGTCATCCTCATCTTGAGAAATAAAAATATATTTCTGTGGTCTTGTCAAGTCAATTTGGTGCATCCTGCAGTAAGCATGTCAACCTGGAGGCGAAGCGTGACTAAATATTCGTGCCTTTAAGGATTGATGTTCTCAATCTGAACATCACAAATTCAGAAGTATAAAGGTAACCAAGAACGTTCTGTCGATTTTTCACCCACCACTCTCCAACATCGATATGTCACCTAAGACGTATCTGGAAGATCAAAAATAGTCCCCATCAATATCGACGACCTTCTGCCAACGTTCTGGAAGGCCATGGATTCCATCACGGCAGAACTTGGTGGGCCGTGAAACGAAGAAAGTATCAAGTGCATTTCAAACCTCTACTAGGGATTTGAACTGGCGTCCTCTAAGGTGATAAGCCAAGGATGGAACAGGTATTAATCGGACAGTACAATGTCTCGGGAATATGGCGGATGCAATAGTGTATCCTACCAAAGACGTAGAATGGTATTCCGGTTCATCCTAGTCACGTGGGGCTTAGTGTTGTCCTGCAACAGGAGTACCCCTTTGCGATTCTGAAGTGCTGGCTCCAGAGTTTTTAGTTTTTCTTTAAACGGCTCAACAGCTGACAGTATACAGTTAAATTGATGCTTTGACTAGCTGGTAGCAGTTCCTGATGCACGATGATGCGAGTAGTCTACCAAACACAAAGAAGGGCCTTCTTTTGATGGGGTGCTAGTTTTGGCTGTTTTGGAACCGGTTCGTAGGGTGTTAATCAATGATTAAGGGTTCCATGGAGCTTCGTACAGAACCCACTTCTCATCACACCCTGTCCAGAAATGGCTCCTTCCTCAGACAAGACAGCAAAAATCACAGGTGTCTGCTTGCGTTGCCCTCCGACCCGGAGTCAAATCATGTGGTATTCATCGACCCAGCTTGTAGTGCTTCCCAAGTTGATAGAGGTGCTGTCGAATGGTTTCTCTACTGACAGTGAATTGTAGTTCCAGTTCCTTATATGGCTAGCCACTGTTCACCTCAATTGCCGCCTGAATATATTAATTTTATACATGTGGTATACATATAATTTTGGTCACCACTATATTTACTCTAATGATTTCGAAGCACCAAATAAGTTTGAGATTCTTCTATCAACATATAAAGACACTCCATACAGACAACATGCAAAAACTTTAAAATAATTAAAGGTATGACAATTAAAGATAAGATATTTGCCAACACCTCAGTTGCATTGTAATACCTCTTCCTGTGGGATTAGTGAAATCAGGTAGTGTCGGGTTCCTCCGAGAAGAGACGTTGACCGTTCGTACTCACCAAAAGGTTTTGACATTGTGGTGTCCATCCGTCATCGTGAGAACAATTGGAGAGCTACTTGAAAGCAAGAAGTAGTTAACTCTGGTCTAGAAAGACACTAACGGTGATGGGAGCCGATATGTTGACCCAGTGGCGGCAATTGGACGTTAAAAGTGGGGGGCAAGGCATGATCTGAATATTTGTATATCAATATTAGTTTCCCTGATTGTTTTAATACTTTGTTTGACGAAAGGTTGTATAACTGTTAGGATACTATCTTTTTTTTAGTTAAAATACCATATATCGTATTTCATGTTTTATTAAGTTAATTGACAAGAGCAACGCAAGTAGGTACTCATAAATAATGAAAGAAGAGATTTGATTGCTTGCTCATGAACATCTTACAATTCTGTCTGGAATATTGTGTGATCAAATTATTTAATAACAAATTTGCAAAACAAATAAATACAAGGGATAACATTAATCACACTAATGAATAATGAGGCTTGTTTTGTGGAAGTTATATTGAAACTGGGGATTAATGAACAACTTATATTTTTGATTCCACACATTAAATTACATGCCATTAAATGTATGTTATTACTCTTACGGTTTAGATAATGAAAGACAGTAAATGCTACAGGCATATCCTATGACATTTAAAGAAATACGCAATTGCAATATTAATTGCTTTTAATTCCAATTAAAACGCAATTCCTGTAGTTTTCTTAACTCCACGGGAAGACAAATAACCAATACGTACTCACGCAACGACAAATATTAAATGGCACCATTTTTTCTATGAACCAGTAATACATGCGAAAACTGGGTCACTTCAAAAAAGTGGGGGGGGCAACTGCCCCCTCTTGCCCCCCCCCCCCGAATCGCCGCCCCTGTGTTGACCACACATCTCCCTAAAGTCATGAATTTCAAGCCAGCTTATAGGCTTGGCCCCTAAGGAGACTGTTGCTTCAGCAATTTGTTTTTATTTTTATTTTTATTTTTTATTTTATTTTATTTATTTATTTATTTTTTTGTTGTTGTAAATGACAAATATTGCCACATTAGCGTATCTCTGAGGAATTTTTCTTAGTTTGATACATCGTAGGAATCTATTCGTGTTTAATGAATTTATATTGTATATTGTGGGCAGGGTCTGTGATATGCCCCAGTTGAATAGTATTTAGTAATATATAAGATTCATGTAGTTTCATTCATGTCTTATCGAATTTGTGGATGTTGTAAGAGTGGTTCCACACTTTAGGAACACTTCTGTGGAAACTTTTATTCAATTATAGTGAATAAGAGCAAAATTTTACAGAAAAGGGATTTCACAGTACATTTAGGACCCTCGAATTAGCAATAAAGCAAATTTGCCCTCGCGATTTATTGCTTGTCATAAATATGTTCCTTGTTAATTGCAAAAATGTTTAAATGTACTGTATTTGCAGGTGGGATGCACCCATCCCTTATTACAGCAACGTACGACGACAGAAAATACTTATCTTTGGCACATGTATTTCTCTTATTCATCATAGACATAATATTATATGGTTTTGTGACATGGTATGTTGATTCTATGAAGCCAGGAAAATATGGTGTAGCAAAGCCATGGAACTTTTTTGTCAAGGTAAGAGCGATGCTTATATTAATACATACATATGAATAAAACGGAATGAAAAGCACAGTATCTGTATTTACTGTATCTGTTTTTTCTTCTTTGTTTAAAGAGAAATGAAAATTAGCTGAAAGAATATGTCACTGCAATAAGTCACAGGAAATCAATATAAAAGTGAATCTCGTCAGATTATTTAAACATTACACTTTTATAAACAAAGAACTGATGGCATATTCGAATCATTTATTTATTCAAATTTATTTATAAAATATAATTTTACACTGAAATGTCCAACGTTATTTTGAAACTATTACGTTAGAAAAAAATTAATACTATAAAGTTGAAATCTACTTCAAGTAGTTCTAAGGCGTTTTAAGGATTTATCGTTAAATATTTAGTGTTGTTTTTTTCACACAAGAATATTCAATTAGCCTCGCAATTAAGTAAGGATTAATCATTTACACACAATTTTGAAAAAACAATATTAAAACTGCGCAGCAACATGGATAGAGTATGCACTATCACGTAACAGTCAATACGTGAAAAATCGGGCAGAAGACGTGTTGAAGAGAGCATATAATGTACGAGGGGTGTCCAATAAGTTATCTACCTAGATAGGAAAGGAGGAGCGTAGCATAGTGACGCCTGACAAGAACACCAAGGCCACTGTGGGAAAACCCTCTGCGCAATTTGAGATCAGTTGGAGCAACGTGTTGGCAGTGAGTAGTGTGTGTTACGCCACGTAGCGAATGTTTGTGTGACGCCGCGAGCAATGGATTTGCAGAAGTTGAAGCACCTCTCGGATGCAGCTGTCCCAAGACTTGTTGGTTATCTTTGAGGAGGACCAGGACAAATTCCTGTCTGAACTGGTGACAGCGGACGAACCTGTCTGACAAGAGATCCAACAGCATGTTTCCCAGTGGTTTGCAGGAAATGACAAAGACTATTTTTTCTCTGGGATTTCTTCGCTGCCCAGAAAGTGGCAATAATCCATAGACCTCCATGGAGATTACATCGAGAAACTGTGATGACCAGGTGAGCCTATCTGCATTCCTTCCTGTCTAGGTAGATAGCTTATTGGACACCCCTCGTATCTGAACTTATCTCTGCAAAACAAAATAGTATAGCAATAGACGGCTGCGTAGTTTGCTGCAATCATTTGCCAATTAGGTAAAGACCAAGTTGAAACAAGCGATAAATGTCGTGATACAAATTCAAGTAGATCAATCTCTTCGTGAAGTTTAAACGTTGCTAAAGGAAGACATAACTTTCCCTTCGAATGTGTTAGAATAATTACATCTTACTAGTGTTAATGAAGAGATAACTGTTATTGGGGTTGATTCAAATGTTGAGGGATCTGAAAATATTATGACCATGACGCCACATTCTCTGTTAATAAGTCATTATTTAAATGGAAATGCAGTATTGTGCTTGAAAATTGAGAATACTATTATTGGTAATAGCTATGTTTTAAGGCAGTGCAAAAAACACACCCTGTTCACCGCCAGACAAGTTTGAAGAATTCTTCTATTGGGACGATAGAACATGATATGTTCAGACGGTATGTAAAGATACACAATGGACCAGAAACAAGGTTGAACAAAGGATTAATTTCAGATATTATGATTAGAATCATTGTACTAAATACAAATGTTTTGAAATGGACTCAAAAGGTAATGTCCAAATAATTTGATCATGTAAACTACCAAAGAAGATCCACCAAAACTACCAAATGTTCAATTCAATTGTTAATGTTTAAAACTAATTCAATAGTGCAATGTAATGTATATGAAAAGCCACAGGCTATTTCTATGAGGAACTATCAACAAAGTTTGCAAGACGGAATATTAATGCAATGGAGGGAAATAATACCAAGATAAAAGTTAATTGTAACCGTAATTGTGTTACTATCTGTAATCATAAACTTAGATCCAAAATCAAGGTAGGACTAAATAGGAAGCGTAATAATTATGGCGATCGTGAAAGCAAAGTGTCATATAGATTTGGTAATTCTTACGCGAATCCTAGATTTACATAATGTTTAGGCAGTAGGATAAATATACATGAACGTAAAACGAATAAGAAGATGCCCCAGGATGTAGTGTAATTAGGTTCGGATTTAAGGGGAACCTTAGGGAGAATTCAGTCCCGGCCGTCCACTCCGACAGGGCCTTAACTAAAAATGAAAAATGACTTTGAAAAAATAATTAAGTGACTGATATTTCACTTTAGTTTATTGACGTAATTTGAGAACCCACACAAACATTTTTGGGATAGGTTTATTTTATGTAGCTAATTCTCACTTTCTTTTAATTTATTTGACTTTTTATTGCCCAGTTACATTGAAAAATGTTGAAATTCTGACTTTCTCAGAAGTCGTACCCGAGTCTTTCTAGAATCACACAGTTCAACTATATTTATTTCTTTTCCTGTGTTTTTCTAAAGTCTTTAATATAAACAGTTAAATTACATTATTTTATATACTAGTAGGTGGTCTTTGAATATTGAGGAACTTTAGAACGTGAGTATTCATTCCAAATACAAATATAACTTTGCTAGAAGTGCGCACGAAACGAGACAATTTTCGTGAAGAGATTCGACACCAGACAAAACAACTCTTCGTACAGAATCACTTTCACCACGCATTTTCGAGACGAGACAGCCTCAACTCTTGTGCGTACCCTTAAACATGTCACAACTTGTAAACAGTTATTATTATTATTATTATTATTATTATTATTATTATTATTATTATTATTATTATTATTATTATTATTATTATTATTATAAGAAACTTATCCTTATATATATATATGTATATTATCTCAACCATTATGTGCTTTACTGATATTTTTTCACTAAATTGTATTATCTTTAGTCAATAAGCATCACGTAATCTTGTTAGTGTTGGGCTCTAAATATATAAATCCAGACCTGAGAGTGGTATCCCAAACTGAAACTGAACCTATCTGAATCATTAATTGTACTCATGTTAATGCAGTATAGCATACTTTATTTTACGTTCCCCATAATAATAATAATTTAATCTAGTTATTTCATGTGAAATTTAGTACAGGTATATCACAAGTGTGTAGTAATCATAGTTATAAGAAAATACATAAAATTATGAAAACGTTAACAGAATGATATGTAAAATTAAACTTTAAAACAGAATGATAATTTTAGATTATTTTATCTTATTTTATCTTACTAATCATAGTGTGTGCTGTCCTTTCGTTATAGCTATAATAAATGGTTTAATGTGCTATTTCAGTACAGGGGTGTAGCCACGGGGGGGCCCATCGGGGCCAGGCCCCCCCAAATGACCAGCTTTTAAAACATCATTGTAAGATTACCTCGCTTCAGTCACTTAAAAATAACAACGTTTACATATAATTAATAATTTACGGTAAAATAGTATGGAAAAATACTATTTTACCATACTAATCTAAAAATAGTATGGTATCTGCTCCTTATACCTATCGGAAAACAGTATGGTTTATTTTTTTATTATTATTTTTTTTTTACAGCAGATTACACAATTTATTGCGATTTATATTTGACACTTTGAAGACAAACGTTTCAACAAGGTACTGTAAATACTACCATAAAACAATGGTACTAAACTGATTTGTAAGTAGGCCTGCATCACATTTTTTATATGCTGTAACTAGTATTTTTTTAAAATATTTATATCAGATGAAAAATGTGGTGAAAAACAACGTTTTCAGTATGAATTTCAATTAATCAGTAATTTTCAACTATGTCACCATCCCCCTTAGAAGTACTAATGGGGACCGAATTTGGATTTAAACGGCATCGCAAGTGGCACTGTTCATATCAGCCACTCCGAAAACTATGATTCGACATTAATATTGGTCATTTTCGATCATTTTTGTATATCTTTCTCTTCTCTTCAAAGTGCACCTTCAAAGTGAAGCTACAACTATTCCAGGCCCGAACCTCATCTACGTTGAAAATTTAATGGAAATCAGTCGGGGTGGCTCAAGAGTTGTTACAAATGTAGTCATTTCATTATATATATATATATATATATATATATATATATATATATATATATATATATACAGCGGCGTGCCGTCAAGGGGACTAGGGGACTAGGCTAGTCCCCTGGAATTTTAATTAAAGTATTTTGTGATAAATATATACCAAAGAAAACGAAAACATTGTTAGTATTTCTCTATTTTTGTAAAATAACACTATTTCAATTGTTCTGACACAACTATAGTCAACGCCCGTGTGCTGGGTGCGACAGCGAAGTGGAGATCGGAAACGCTCGGGTTTTAATCGGCTTTTCTCGGGGAAGGGAATAGGGTCCAGTCAGCTAGTCCTCATATTATGTTGTCTAAGCTCTAAGCATGGGCGTTCTGTCGTAAGAGAATTTAATGCTCGTTTGCTTTTTACAGTTAACAGTTTTAACGCTATTAAATTTACAACATTAATCTTGACACTTTGAGAAATCTAATAAAGTGTGAACTTTTTAGATTATCAATATATTTTGCAAATGACTCGAAGAATAAAGTATGGAAGGGGGCTCGTATGAGAAATCGAGTCCCTTGCAGCTAAGCGATGGCGCAAGCAGTGATTTTACTTCAATTGGTATAGGGATCAGTAAGGGCGGGGATCGGCCGTTTCAGTCTTGTATTCTGGACCATTGAATTCCTTAATTTTCAAGAAATGCAACAAATAATAACCAGTAGTAGAACAACTCCAAGCATTTCCATTTAGATAAAAATGAAAGATTATATACATAATATCAAAACGGATTATTTTGCTTCTTCAAAATAGTTAACTGCATGTAAGACAAGAAACAAACTGTATTGCTGGCCTTGTATTCTGTTCCACATAGAAAAGGACGTGTGGAATAATGATGGCTTTTTTGACATGAACAATTTTCACAAACCCAAGTTGCGCCAAGAAAAATGTTATTCACACCTGTCCACAATAACTAAATTGAAAACTTTCGGGAAACCAGAATTGATTTTTAATTGAGCAAGCAATGCAGAAGTTGATTCAAACCGAGAACTAATGAACCGATTGATTTATTCCTCTTGTTTTATGGCTAAACAAGAGCTATCATTTAGAAGTCATGACAAACAGGAAGATTCTGTCAATTAGGGAAATTATATTGAGGTAATTCAGTTACTTTCTAAGTACGACACTAAATGGACTTACAGGGGCGCCTGAAGAAAATTTTCTAGGGAGGGGCCATCTCCATGGTTGCTATGTTGCGTCTGGTATTTCTGGTATTTAATATACGTGGTTTGCTATATTACGTATACATTTTCGTGAGCCAGAGGAAGGTCCGGGCCCCACCCTATCCTCTCGTTCGGGCGCCCATGTTGACTTGTCATCTTCACAGTATGAGAGTGTTTAAAGGAACGTCAAACAGAATTCAGAATTATATTATTAAATGTGTTTGGTGAGTAATTCTGGATAAAATTAAGTCAGAAATAAAGAATACACTTCTTACAGCAATAATGTTGGACAAAACTACGGACATTGCAAAGATCTCTCAACAATCAATCGGTACGTGAAAGACGGCAATTCATGAAAGACTTGTTTTGCAGATGTTACTAGTGCTTGTACTGCGACTGCTCTAAGTGAGCATGCTTTCGAAGTTCTCTCTCACTTTGATTGTAAGCAAAAGCTTGTAGCATTATTCTATGGATAGAGCTGCCATATTTTCTGGACATTTGAACGGTTTACAAGTTTTTGTGAAATGGTGTTTGAGTGCATTCACCATATACTGCCATGCTTACAGACTCAATCTCGTTGTTCCACAGTCTATTAATCACATCAAGGAATGTAAAATATTTTTTAGAATAAGTGTCATTCCAAATTTCTTTTCATATTCATCGAAACGCTGTAACGTGCTTGCTGAATCAGAAGTAACTAAGCGATTTCCAACGGTTGCCACTATAAGATGGAATTACAATTCCAAAATTGTGAATGCAGTAAATGAAAATCAAATAGAACTCTTACGGTGTTCTGAGAACATTGTAGAAGATTCAGATAATTGCGACACCGAAGCTTTCATGACTACAAAAAAGAAAAAAAGAAAAAATGTGTGAGTTATCATTGAAGGATTTCGATTTTGCATTTCTCCGCACGGATATACTATTCAACATTCTTTAAAGTAAAACCTTGGATGTGAAATATTGCATCCAAAAAGTACAATAATGGTATCTCAACTTAGAAATGCAAGAAACGATTTTGAAGACATAGAAAAGTAGAATTGGATGACAACGGGAACCTTATAATAAAAGACGTAAAGTAGATGACTCAACAGATTCAGAAATTAAATATGTGCGTATCTTCAATGACATTATTGATACTGCGATTTTAAGATCCCAGTGAGTTACAATTTCTTGAGCTGTTAGATTTAAAGAATTTTCAGTGCTTGAAATCTCGATTTCCTGATTGCTTGTTTTTGACCCTTAAATCAATTTACGAGAGTTTTCTTTTTAATTTTAACAATTTGCGGAGTGAATTAATATAGGTTTACAGACTCTTAGATTTTTCAAATAAAACTGTGACTGAAATTATCCATTTCTTGAAAGAAAGAGGCTTGGTAGAAGAAGCATTTACAGAAACATATAAATTGTGTTATTTGGTGTCAACAATACTACTCAGGACCTCCACTCTACAGCACACATTCTCTTCGAACCTAGTCCCCTGTGAGAGGTGAACGGTAACTTCGTGGACAAATTTGGGCGGGTGATAGTACATCTAATACCAGCCATACACTGACGTATTTTTCAGCCGTAGCCATAAAATTTCTTGCGCTAGTCTTGTTAGCAGCTGTCAATACGTTAGTGTATGGGACCTGGCGTACGTTTACGTACCGAATTTTCATACGCTGGAAAAGTCTGGGTGCTTTTAACTTCGAGCGTAAATACGGCGCGTAAAAACGGCTCAGATGAAAGGGTTTTCAAGCAGCAGGTGGTCTCTTGCCCTTTCCACGGCCTTCTCCCTCTTCTGGTCGTATTGTTTTCAGAAGAGAAAACCTGTTCTTGTGTTGTCCTCGCGAATCGTTGCTGAGGTTTGCTGGTAGACTCTCCAGAAATAATCATTCCAATCTAGTTTCAGTCTTTCCATACAAGATACGATTTCGGCTGAACTAATATTTCCTATTGCACAAAACGAGACATCATTTCCTATTAAAATTCATAATTAATTTTGAGTGCACAGAGAAAAAGGTATTTAAATCCAATACTTCCTAATCTGAATTCGCAAATTATGAGAGCTCCTCCGTGGCTATATAGTCAGCGTACGCGTCCTCGGTGCGGGGCGCCCTGTTCGATTCTAGGCGGGAGCTCATGCGGTTCGGGTTCTACTTCTCATATAGGCTCGCTAAACTTATCTAACCTGATGCCTTTCGACTAGGAATTTAAGATTTAATTTAATATTTGGACATTAGTTTTTTTTTTCACACAGGTAAAGGCGCATATAAAGATGAAGTCACACCTTCAGAGTTACCCATGTTGTGATACTGAAATGAAATCTTTGAGTTTAACTTCCCACGATTATGCCATTTAGACTAAAGAATACAATAATTAAGGTAAGTGAATGATGATGAGAGAATTGGTGGAATGAAATGTGGGAGGAAACGAGAGTACCCTGAGAAAACCCACGGACATGATGTTGCCCACACAAACTTATTTGGACGGGGATTGAACCAGGGACCCCACGCACCAGAGATAAGTGCTTTAGCACTCAGCCGCTGTGGCCCTCTGTTGTGTGTGTGTGTGTTTTTTTTTTTAAAAAAGTATGACTGTCAATAGCATTTGACCAATTCTTGCCGAATTGAAAATTATCTATAAATCATATGTTGCTCCCACTATTGAGTATTGTTCTCCTATCTGGTCTATGGCCTGCCCTACTCATTTCAAAAATTAAATTCCGTAATTAATTTCTTTTTAGCCATTGTATCCTACCGAGTACCTCACCTCCGAACACTTCCAAAAAATAACGTTTTAAAATCTCTCAATATCAAATCTCCCCTAGTGAGAAACAAAATTTCTGACCTAATATTTTTGCAAAAAAAATTGTAAATGGCCACATATCATATGAACAGTTGTTAAGTCAGATCAATTTTCGCGTACCCGTTAGAAGAACACGGTCCAGTGATCTCTTTTACACTTGAGCTGTGAGAGTTAATATTGTCCAAAGGTCCCTTCTAAACAAAATTAGATCAGTACCTATAATCAGTTACCAGAAACTGTAGACGTTTTTTCAAGTGAGTATACTTTCAGATCATCTATAAATAAGCTATTTTTGTAATGTCGCTGTTGTCTTGTACCATCTTGACCTCAAATTGTAATTAAATTTTTATCAAATTGTTAAAATGTTTCAGAGTAAAATGGCCTAGTGCTGTATCTGTAAGTTTAAATAGTAGTAATCCTGACCTTGAACAAGATACTATCCGATATTTCCCTGATAACACGGAGCAAATAATTGAGTTTGAATATCGAAATTCGATGACGATTTTTGCCATTTTGACAATGTGCTGCTTGTTATTTTAAGTACTTTCTCAACTTTACAAGAATTTATAGCGAAATAGGTTCAGAAAGTAACTATTTTGCACGCGATGTTGACATTACTCGTAAAAAAAGAATTAATAAACCACGAGATATAATGTTTCTTTCTTCGTATATTGTTCCAAACCTCAGTTTGTGCAAATATTTAAATCTAATAATAATCCTATTTCACCATTAATGCTTATATACTAAGTCAAATAGCAAATCGTTGTACAGCTTTTTTTTTTGTGTGTGTGTGTGTGTGTGTGTGTGTGTGTGGTTGATTCCCAGCCGTAAAAGTTCTGGTTCAATTCGAGGTACCGGCCATGTTAAATATTTTTCAACATTGTATTATATCTCATCATGATGGGGATATGTTTACGAACACTTACCTGAAAAGTACAACAGATATAAGCCCAAAAGAGATCATAACTAAGACCAGAATTGAAAATTACACCTATTTACAGGAAATACACTCATAAATTTATATTAACTTATTAAAGCATTTCTCAATCTCAGTATTGTTAGTACTATCAAACCTTCCTAGATAAATGTCAACTTAAGGTATATTGCCATAAAATATTATGTAACACTCAATACTTGTCACTTAAATAATTTATTTCACGAACAACTCAATCGTTTTACTATGTTTGTAAGTAGTGTATGCATCATTATTAGGAGAATTGACATAGTTGACGCAATCTGCTACTTAATAGTGTATATTTTTCATAGAATTACACATTGAACATAGTAGAAACTCATCTTCAAAACTGCTTCGTGTGGATGTTTCCATATTGCAGGCTATTAAACATTTATTTATGAAATATGAACTATCACCTAAGGCGTTTTTCAGAAATTCGAAACAAATTCTCCCTCAAGAGTAAATTACCCGTTGTGGATCTTTTCAGGAAAAAATAGTTATGTCATATTGTCCGGTTATTAATAAACCATTTATTTATCAATTACGAACAAAATTAACTGACTCGTGTTTGAGAAAATATCTCGAAAAAACTCTCAGGCAAGAGTAAACTAACCTTTTTTGTATTTTTACTACAGAAATAACTTATGCCAGATAATAAAAGTGGTCATTTTCGGTAAAATCGCGTTTGTCTTTTTATTTTCATCTATCAGTGAACTTCCTTTATTTTGGGGGATAGGAAGAAAATTCGAAAACCTTCCCTTGGAAATCTGATAAAAGTATTAAGTTTAGAAACTTATCACTCGAATTTAAAGAAAATTATCCGATGTTGAGTTTGCCCTTACTTACTACTCAATTGATTTGTATGTATATGTGGAAACCCTCAAGTTCGGGTGGATTTCACCCTCATATCATATACCCGACAGCAAGAATGAAGAAAAAAGTCATTAAGTTTAAAACATTTTTTTACTACAGTAAATTACTAAAGACTACATTTAAAGAAAACATGAAAATAAACAGTGATAAACTGGCAATAAACGAAAACCAGAGTAGAACTGAATTTAACCTGACCCCGCATGCTAACACCGGGCGACGGTAATTTTGTCACCGGAAAATTTGTCACGGTAATTTCGTCACCGGTAATTTTGTCATCAAAATATTACCATATAGGTAATTTCGTCACCGAAAATAATGTCACGATAATTTCATCACCAGTGTCTTTTAGAACATAATACAAGTACAATGAATGAACTCGAAAAAGTTTTTGGAATTGTTTTCTTTAAACTTAAACTGCCAAAACTATGCAGCATAATAAAAATAGATTATTATTATTAAATAAAGAGTTACATATTTTACATATTGTATTTGAGACAAGAGATAAAAGTTTCCAGTAATTCTATCACAGAAATATTGTCATATAGGAAATTTTGTCACGGTTATTTCTTCACCTTTGTTGAATTAAATAGAGACAAAGCAAACGATCAAACAGCTTACGTTATTTTAATAATACTTAGAAAACAGTTCAGTTGGTGTTGAACTTTGCAAAATTGAAGTTTCTGGTACTCGACGCAAGAACAAGCACCAGTAGAAGAAAATAATGTCTGCTTGAGCAAATGTTAAAAGCACAGGCAACATGGGGAACTAATGGGTTCATTATTCACTATTTACAAATATTAAATTTTGTGAATATCAAAATTTCAGAACAGAAAATAGCAAACAAATATGGGAAGATACGCCAATCTGTTAATTTTCCCGCAGAATAGACGAAAATTTTCATCGTTTTAGTACCGTTCTCTGAACCCAAACTCTTGGACCTTCCAAGTTAACAGAGTCATTTGAAAAGAGTGGCCTTTTTTTAAGAGCTATTAAAAGAATTATATTATATTTCACCTCTGAGTAAACATTGGCAAATTGTTATTGGATATATGTGAAAAGAACAAATTTCTATAAAGGAAGAAAAACGTATAAATATTTCTGGATGTTTCCTTTAAATATAGCCTTATGAAGCTATTAAAAAGTGAAACATGGATGGTGAACGCAACTTTTCAATGGCTTCAAAAAAAAAAAAAGTGTATGTTATTTGAGGTGATACTTCCTTTACTAGGTATACGCCCTAATGTAGACCAAGACACAAAATTCATATGAAGAACTGTTTCGTGCGGTGGTGGATCAGTGCAGTGAATTTAGTGAATATCCGGACCTGTAACTATGGTAATGGGTTTTGATATAGCGTAAATGCAACTTTTGGAGATTCAACTCGTTTATAGCGTTACTTTTTTCACCTGACTCAGTCAACATAGAGGAAGGTCCAAGACCTTGGACTCTTAGAACGGTACAAGAGCAATTAAAATTTTCGTCTATTTTGCGAGAAAATAAACAGATTTGCATTTCTTCTAATAGCAGATGTGCATCGATTAATACAAGTGACTTTGGAGGAAGAGCTGGAACTTCTGGACTGTTTTGATAGCACTTGCGTGTCAAACACGTATCGCCGTGTTAAAGCTCGATCTGGGAATATTTGTTTGCGTAATGTGCCCCGTCTATATCCCCCAGATAGTTGGAATGTTCACCAAGCTACCTTTAACAGCAATTCTAGGATAAATAATATTTGTGAATTGTGGAATCAGAAGTTTCATCATCTAGTAGGAATGTCCCACGCAACTATTTGGAAGCTTATTCATGAAATACAACAAATTGAAGCAACGGTTTCAGCTGTGCTTCATCAAGATGCTGTGGGCAACCACCCAAACAGCAAACTAGAAGAGTGTTTGAGATTTTTCAGAAACGGCTCTAATCTTTGTGCTTAACGTATAACACTGGAACTAAATGTTTGAAAAAAATTTTGCTTGTTCTTTCCTATCATGTTATGAAGAGTAGAAAATGAACATGTAAACCATTTATTGTATTAATACAAGCTATATTTTGTTTGCTAATTTTCTGTTCTGAAATTTTAATATTGCCGAAACTTAATATTTGTAAATAGTGATATATGATATAAATCCATTACTGGCCCATTTTGCCTGTGCTTTTAACATTTGCTGAAACTGACATTATGTTATTTTACTGCTGTTTGTTCTTGCTTCGAGTATCCGAAACTTTGATTTTCCAGAGTCGAACACCAACTGAATTGTTTTCTAACTTTGATTAAGATAAGGTTAGCTGTTCCGGTCGTTTGCTTTGTCTCTACTTAGTTCAACAAAGGTGAAAAAATGACCATGACAAAATTTCCTGCATGCTAATATTTTGGTGACAAAATTACAAGTGACGAAATTACTGTCGAAATTTCCGGTGACGAAATAACCTATATGCTAATATTTTGGTGACAAAATTACCGGTGACGAAAATTCCGGTGATGAAATTACCTAAGTCCGCTAACACCCAACCTTTCAATAAATAAATATTTAAATGATTTTTAACAACTAGATAAAAAAAAAACTAAATGGCAAGATAAACTTTGAAATAAAAAAAAGGTGGGTGGAAGCAGTGGGGAGGATCCCTTCAACTTACAAAAGCCGAGGTAACAAGGATCAAACTATTTCTAAAGAATGGGCTGGAGGTAGTTGTATAAGTCTTATTTTTTCTTTCTGGCCTATTTTTGAGCTGTAGATAAGGTAGTAAAAATTGGTATCCCGTGAGGGGATAAGTTATTCTATTTGTTACTACTTCGTTAATTTTGTAAGAAAGAAAAAAAACGAAAGCTGCAACCATTAATAAATCATATTTTCTTTAAATTGAATTTATCATTCAGTAGCCCACTTTTTAACGACCAAAGTCAGCAGTCTAAAACATTGTATAACAAAATAATCAATCAATTATTCAACTATCGGAACACTCCTTTACTCCCTTATTCTTTGTAAACTGCAGTTCCAAACAATAGGCTTATTTCGGAAGGTAAGAGGAAACCACACATCAAGCTCGTTCAGATTGTATTAAATCATCATTGTGCCTGTTTTGAAATTTAAATGTTTGCAATTTACATCGTAAAAAATTGAATATATCTTTTTCCCTGTCCTGTGTTCTCCTCCTTCGAAGTACGATTTATATAAATATTTAGTGATCTCAGATCACTAAGTACAATGATCTAAGATTGTACCAAAAATAGGCCAATTGGATTGAGCTGCTTGGACGTAATATAGATAAATGTGAATTTTTAATCCTCTTCGGCGTGGATCCCAGTCTGTTTCTTCTATACTTTCTTTTTATTCTTTCTCATGTGGTTCGGATTCCACGTTAATCAGTAGGTCCACGTCTCATATAGCCTCGCTGCTGAAAGGGACGCTAAACTAAAATCAACTCAACTCAACTCTTTTTATTCTTTTACTTAACAACACAATGTTTATAGCACCTGCACTTAAAACCATGGCCTCAGATAGATCCGTCTTGTTCAAGCAAGTTGAGTAAACTGGAAAACGACCATGTGCTCAAACAACAGGCAAGAGGAAGAGCGAAAAATGACCGCTTCTTTTTCTTCTTCTTTTACGCGCCTATTTTTACGCTAGGTGTATGGGCCAACTTACGGACCGAAATTTACGACATCATTTTACGGACCGAAAATGCGCGCTGAAAATACGCTAGTGTATGTTGGCCTTAACAAGAAGAAGAAAAAAAGTCGTAGTGAGCATGGGACAAATTTCGTCCCGTTTACGAGTGAGAGTGTCGAAAACGTGAGAACATGAACTTCAGAGGTCAACAGCTTAAAACCAATACATCATAGAGAGCGCGGTTAAAAACGTCACTTAGAAAGTCATACCTACTCTGTTGAAAAATGCATGTTTGGAAACGCAGCTATGCGTACACACGGGATTCCCCCAAAGGCACGGAGGGATTCCCGGACATGCTGTAAAGGAAAGAAGTGTCACACTTTGTTAATCCCGTGCGCACACGTAGCTGCGTTTTCAAATATGCATTTTTCAATAGAGTAGGTATGACTTTATAAGTGACGTTTTTAACCGCACTCTACACGATGTATTGTTTTAAGCTGTTGGCCTCTGAAGTTCATGTTCCACGCTTTCAACACTCTGTCATTCCTAAACAGGAATTTCCCCCATGTTCACTAGGACCTTTTTGCTTTTTTTTAAGATGTACTATCACCCGTCCAAGTTCGTCCACATAGTTACCGTTCACCCTGTATATATAGATATATAGATAGATAAATAAATAATTGCATTATTTCGGAAAGTTGCGAACTATAGCCTATATAAATTGAATCATACAGAAGTTATTCGAAGACGCACTTGACACCACCATGACTGGTGAAGAATCCTGTGTGTATTACAATGCAATAAAACTCCGTTTTGCGGCTATCTCAGCATTATATTTACGTCACACTATTTTCTGTAGTTAGTTGTTAGTGATCGTAACCACCGTTTTAAAATTCCTTTGCGTTCCCACTTGTATCGCTATTTCTGAGAATGTTTAAAACTACTGATTCGAATCATTACCCACTCTTTTCTTCGAAGAAGTTTCGCATGTGAAACAGAAGAAACTTTTTTTTGTGTGTGAAATATTTTCCGCGACGGAACACGCACAATTTGCAGACCTAAAGATATTAAAAATCTAATTCGTCGGATATTAATGTCGTACTACTTTTTTATTATTATTTTTGGATTTGAATATTTCTGAAGAAATCGAGTTTATTCGCATTCTCGTACTGATTTAGGAAAAAAAGAATTTGTAAAGTGGTAAACTGAAGTCCGAAGTCCAAAGATGCTCGAAAGCTTGTTTACAAACGAGATGTCCCTGTTTCTTCACGTGTGCAGCCACGTCGAATCTGTGGTCGACGAGGAACAGAACTCTGCATCGTTAACACTGCCGAACCTCAAATGCACGAAGCATCCTGGATCTCGGAAGAAGAGGTCGATGTTATTTCTTTAAATCCTGTTTTAACTGCATCTTCCGCAGTACTTTCTCCTTGCCAATCACCAGTGACCTAAAATGATGGATGTGATCTCCTTGGGGGAACAACAGTAGTTTTGAAGAATTAGGAATGGTTAATTAAACAACCTTATGGGGATAAAAGATTATTACGAGTCTACCATTTTCTAATACTTTGATTTGTTGGCGAAAAACGCTACAAATATATTCACAATAATATAAGCATTTTGTAATAAAAAGTTCTACCATTAAAAATAGTTTTTTATTGTAATAACCCCTAAAATAATCAAAATAATGAAAAAACAAAGATCAAAAAGTGTTACGTAACAAAGGGGAGGGGTTCGGCCTTGCGTTACGAAGTGTGACAAGCAGGTGGGACGGGGTAAAACTTGTCAAAAATAGCGTTACGTAATATGTGGACGGCCCCTAGAACAGGAAATGAGACATGGATGTTAATAAAATAATTATTTTTTTTTTTTAGTCACAACTAATAATAAATTAATTTTTGTCAGGAAATCTTAAAGAAAATAAGTGCAATTTCAAAGAAAATCAGCCTTATGTAGATAGGTTCTGTGTGCAAGGGCTTAAACTAAAATAGTTATGCACAAAGGTATAACGTTTGGTCCGGGACAGTAATTATTGGTTAAACATAATAAAAACTACCTGGAATATAATTTATGGACAAAAAGCAAATAATAATAATAATAATAATAATAATAATAATAATAATAATAATAATAATAATAATAATAATAATAATAATAAGCTAGAAACTAGTGTTTTTTAGTTTCCCGGAAGGAAACAAAAATTTGCCGGTTTTTCAAGCCTCAAAAACACTAGCTGCACCATAATTTCTTTTGGCTTTGTAGCTGCCCCCCCTGAAAAACGACGGGCCCCCCTACATAAACCTGCTGGCTACACCCCTGTTTCAGTACCAATTTCACTTCAATAGGAGGCGTATTATTTAGCTGATGTTGTTGACCACAAACGACATATTTTTTTTAGCATAATTTTAGTTGATTATTTCGCAAATTACGCATGAGGATTTACGTCATTTTGTTCAGCTCAGAGAGATCTATCGATTGATGTACATGTCATCTTTGAACTAGTGGTGGGCACAAAAACCGGTTTTTCGGTTTTTAGAAAATCAATGATAGTTTCAGTTAATTTTTGTTCATTTAATTTTAATTTGTTCAAAGTTTGAACATTTTGTTTTTCATTCTTCGTTAATTATATACTAGAATATTTTGTTTATCGTATCAATAAGATTTTATTTGTGTGATGGTTAATAATTAATGTGATAGTTAATAATTACGTCGTTTTGCATCAATAATTTCTAAGTTCAGTCTTCTAGATAGCTTATGCAAACATATAAGTTCAAGAATAAAAATGACACAATACTTCGTGAATACAATATTTACTCAGTGTTTATTTTAAACAATTGAATGTGTTTGGACAGATTTTGATATAATTTCTGTTGCGTTCTGAATTAATTTGTTCCCATTTCTCCTCATTATCTTAATAATGATAATTTAAGTGTTGTGTTATCTTATTCTGCTATCGGCATCCGAAAAATATTTTAACTATTTTTTGAATTGTACCTCTTATTTTAATGGACTGTTTCTATTAATTTGAGTTTCTGTGATCTAAAAGTGATATCTATTGCTTTTTAAACGTTTGATACCATGTAAATGATAGATCTACTTGTTATAAATGACCTTTATATTTAATTCAAAATAAATATACATAACTATAGTTACAACAATAAGGATTTGATTTGACTTGATTTTGAGTTTTGCGTTCCTTTCAGCAGCGAGGTTATATGAGACGTACAATTTAACATGGGATCCGAACTACATGAACTCCTGCCGGTAATCGAATCCGAGTCACCCAGGCCAAAGGCGCGTACACTAACCGCTTAGCCATGAAGGAGTTCTAAAGCAATAAAGAAGAAATGTATATAAAATAATTGTACATTTTAAAGATTAATTTATAAAAGAATTATGTAATTATCATGAAGACAAGGATATTATGTATAAATATTTTCTGCATATTTTTATAATTTAATTTATTTTTGACATATACGACTGTTTGTGAAAATATCACTACATGTAGCGGCCTATACATTTTATGTATTATTAAACTTATATCAATATACGGTTCAGAATTATTTTTATAATTATGTTTGCATTACAATTTAGCTACTTTTACATGCAGGAGCCATAGCCTATACAACGATAATTTACTATACAAAAAAATGACATAATATGACAGACGAAAACTTTTTATTTCGTAGATGAGAAGAAGAGAATAAAGTTTCCGTTTATATGGCAATATATACACTATCACTCAAAAGCTTTTGCACATCCCGGATTTTTGTAAGCATCTACTGTGATCCTATTATTTTGGCACGAGAACTTTACCGCCGTACATCAGATGTACTCCTGCCTAAAGCATAAAATTTGATCACAGTTGAGTCGAGGTCTGAGAGGTACTAGATGATGTGTCGAATTATAATTATTAAAACTGAGATCAAGAAAGGATATTTTATATAGACATTATATAAAATAATCAAAACTGTGCAAGATGAGGCAACAAGTTAGTTTTGTTGAGCGATGTAAATACAGTAAGGGAGTGCAGTGACAGAAATTCCCATATATTATACCTTATAGATATTCTGGCTTTGAAAAAGCTAAAACTTTATTCTTTGAAAAAAATGTTTACGACGGTTAATATACATCTTTCTCTGCTCAATTGCCGCTCAGTGGGAGCGCATATGTAATGGTAGTCGCTACTATTTCAATAAGCAACAATGAAGCATACGAAATTGTCGTGAACACTTTTCAAAGTATGGTATTTTTTATGTTTTAAACATTTACATATCAAGAAGCTATAAAGAACTGCAAAATTTGGAAAACTACTTTCTCTTTGAAATTTTCGTCACTGCATTGACTCAACTATGTCTAAACAAAACTAATATATTGCCTTACCTTCCACGTTTTTGTTTATACTATGCAATATCTAAGTCAAATTGTCTTTCTTGGATTTAATTTTAAGAATTATAATTTGACATGTCATCTACAATACGTTTTACCTCGATTCAACTATCGTCAAATTTGATGCTATAGGAGGAGTATCTCTGATGCAGGCCGGTAAAGTTCTCGTTCCAATATAACAGGATCGCAGTAGATGCTTACGAAAACCTGAGTGTTCGAAAACTTTCGAGTGGTATATATATATATATATATATATATATATATATATATATATATATATATATATATATATATATATATATATATATATATATATATATATATATATATATATATATATATATATAACAAGATGAGTACATTTATACTAGTTAATGAATTCGTATATAAAACGAGCAGTTTTAGTAAATCACAGTAAATGCGTAATTTGCAACATAAAAGGTAATTTTTGTCAGATTATTTACATACTAAATTTTTATAAATGAGGAGTTGAGGTCATTTACAGTGTTGTAAGGACGTGCCGTTTTATGCTTCTGTATTGAGCAGATACCAAGCATATTTCTTCAAGAGAGATAATGTCGATTGTCGTCACCGTTTGAAAAATCAGAAAAAGGAAATAAAATATTAAGTAACTAGCGAAGTAAGTTTTCAATGTTGTCAATTGCAGAAATTAATCATCTGAAGATGGCAGTTTTAATAGAAAATACCTGAAAATGTTAGCAATATTTTATGAATTATATACTTTAGACAAGTACTTTTTTTTAAAAAATATTAAATTAGACTTTTAATAATAATTATCAATTACATACGAAGAACATCCAAAATTACGAACAGTACCCTACAAATGTTTGTTGCAACTTGACCGTCTACAGGGAGGCCACATAAAGGGTCTTCACTATAGCGAAATTAAACTACCGCTAATTTTAGTTTTTCTGTAATATCTTCAAAATAAATAAGAAATATTCGAAAAGCAGAAACGTAGTGAACTAGACAATACGATTTTGCATGTGGTACATTTACCACAATTCACCTATCTGCTTTTGGTATGCCGCTATTTACAGAACCCGCAAAAAAACTGCTAAATCTATCTACAGTTGCAAATCAAAAACAGGTAGATAAGTTGTGATTACGGTTTCATATGAAAAATTGTATTGTCTAGTTCACTACGTTTCTGCTATTTGAGACCCGAGTTCGATTCCCGGCGGGAGCTCATGTGGTTCGGATTCCACGTTAATCAGTAGGTCCACGTCTCATATAGCCTCGCTGCTGAACGGAACGTTAAACTCAAAATCAACTCAACTCGAATATTTTTATTTGTTTTGAAGATATTGCAGAAAAACTTTAAAATTAACGGTAGTTTAATTTCGCTGTAGTGAAAATCCTTAAACGCACTATTTTAGAACAAGTAACTCAATATTGAATTCCTGTGAGTAACCTTATTACACTTCTGTTTAGAAAATATAAAATAATATTTAACAATCACATTTCATGTCTCTCTACTTCTCTCTTCACTGTAATGTAATATTGCGCACGAGAAACAAATAATAAACATCTTGTTTCCTAAGTAAGAATTTAAAATATGGAAATTAAATATAGTAGTTAAGTATTAAAGAATTATATTTCTTCCAATTAATATATAATTTTTTTATCGATTAATGCTGTATTCATATTTCGTCACAGTGTTTCTCGCGTTTAAGAGAGCAACTTCCAACGGATTATCATGACTTACGTAATGTAATCGAAAATTCCAAATATTTCGAACAAGAGGACAACAATCGTAAGGTAGGAATTAAAATAAAAGATTTAAGAAAGAGATTTACATCTCGTGGAGGAGATGTTGTTGCTGTTGATGGAATTTCATTAAATATCTACGAAGGAGAAATAACAGTGTTGCTTGGCCACAATGGGGCTGGGAAAAGTACCACTCTATCCATTTTGACTGGTAAGTTCTTCAAGAAAATGATTTCTGTTCGTCATTTGAGTACATTAAACTAAACATAATTTGCAAATATACATTATTTTATACTGTATAAAACTTCTCTCAACTATAATTTTAGGAATATCAAGAACAATCTCCTGTTTCTTACATATTGTAATTTTTGTTATCAAATTGAGTTCAGATATTGTTAACCAAGTAGCTCTGTGTTTTCTTTTATGGCAATTTCTGTAGTTGCTATAGAAATATTAAAGAAATTAGTAACAATTTCATTCGAAAAATATTTTTGTGATAGTGGATAGCCCTCTGAAAACACAACGGTTCAGTGATAGAGTTCTTACCTCTGGTGTATAGAGTCCTGATTCGATCCCCGGTCAAGTAAGTTTGTGGTGGACAACATCGTGTCCGTGGGTTTTCTCGAGGTACTCCCGTTTTCTCCCACATTATCAATCCATCAATTCTTCCATAGTCATTCACTTGCCTTAATCATCGTCTCCTTTAGCCTAAAGGACATAATTGTGGAACGTTAAACTGAAAGATTTCTTCGTTTTTTTCAGAATCCGACTCCTCTTTTTCTTTTGGGGATCCTTAGGATTAATAATTAAACTAACAATTTAACATCTTCATTACGTATTTCGTTCAACGTTAGAAATAATGTTTACAGTATTTTTTAATTACTTTTAGTGAAGTTAGTTCTTAATTTTGATTCTATTTTTCTTCTTTTTCTTCTTCTTCTTCTTCTTCTTCTTCTTCTTCTTCTTATTATTATTATTATTATTATTATTATTATTATTATTATTATTATTATTATTAGGGAGCAGGATGCAGTGACATAACTAGGGGCAAACGGAACTTGTGCTCCGGGCGCCGGATTGGGAGGGCGCAAAATTGGACAAATATTTTGGGGAGCATTTTGGTTTGTTTGATCAAGGAGGCGCTAAGGTAAGTCCTTGTCCCGGGCGACAACTAGCGTATTTGCATCGCTGGCAGGACGTGGGTACACAATAAATTTGGCAAAAGGAAGCTGCATTCCTTGATATTAATGTTTATTTATTTATTATTTTGATGCATTACCTCTTTTCAGTTATAATGAACAGCAGCCATTTAATTATAGATAAAAAAAAAGACACGTAAGATAGTTTCAAGGTCAATATGACTAATATATTTATAGTTTATAGGACTATTTGTCTAATCAACTGCGCTTTCTATTTTGTTACATAATGGAATTTTGTTTTAACAACTTTATATAGAATATAAACACCACCTTTACCAAGACACTTATATGTCGGGAGGGGAAGATTGCTTACTACAATGAAATTTAGAGCTATATCAGCGGTAGTTCATCACCAGAAGGGTCACTCCTAGCGAATTGGTCTAAATAATGTAGCCAGACGAAGAGTGTTCTGGGAGAAGGCAGTAGTTCTCCAGTCGCCAAGTTGGCGATAATGACAGTGATTAGTAGTGCAACTTGGGCATTATTAATCATTATCATTATTGTCAAAGTGACTTTAAGGGTTTTGATAATGTGGGGTGGAAGGGAACGGAAAACCACCACTCCATCTTTCCCTAGTTTGCTGACAGCAGAAAGAGAACATATATACAATTATCTTTCGCAGGTCAAAATATAGTAACGGAGGTAAAATATCCTCCATTCGGATGTCCAGGAGGTCGATGGCTTGGGAAGGACTCTATTAGACGAGAAAATGACAATGTAGGGAAGATACGTGTAGATAGGGAAAGAAAGACAGGATTGTGGAATATACGTACACTGTTACAGGGAGGTAGATTAGAAAATCTTAAGGAAGAACTGAAACAAATAATCTAGATTTGGTAGAAGTTTGTGGAGTTAGATGGGAAAGCAATAGGGTGTTGAACAGCCTAGGATATAAACGTTTTACTCAGGTAATGAAAAGTGTGGTCTTAATGGTGTATGAATATTTCTTAATAAGCACCTAAAAGAGTTGAGTTGATTTTAGTTTAGCGCCCCGTTCAGCAGCGAGGCTATATGAGACGTGGACCTACTGATTACCGCGGAATCCGAACCACATGAGCTCCCGCCGGGAATCGAACCCGGGTCAAGCACCTAAAAGAAAGGGTACCGGTAGTGAAAGTAGAATTTGTTGATGATAGAGTTATGGAGTTAAGACTTAAAGGAAAAAGAAGGATCTAATAGTGATACAGACATCCACACCGACAACTTCGCGTACAACTGAAGAAGAAGAGAAAAATTATGAGGAAATAGAAGAAATTATAGACAGGTAGAAGAGAGGTGCATGTGTATTGTAATGGGAGATTTCAATGCAGTTGTGGGAGGAAAACAGGAAGTTAGTGTCGTAGGCAAATATGGTTTAAGCTAAAGAAATGAGATGGGAGAGTCAAAAGTGACGAACCAAATTGTTTTAATTTACTCTACCTCAGACTAAACGTTAGTGTAGACATTTATCCATTTTAGGATCTCTTTCTCCAACAAGTGGAACTGTAACTATTAATGGACATAATATTGAAGAAAACATTGATAGCATACGGGAAAACATTGGATATTGCCCTCAACACAATATGTTATTTGACGAAATTACAGTGGAACAGCATCTCATGATATTTGTATTGGTAAGTTTACAGTTGACAAACCCACAAAAGAATAATAGTACAACCAATGATCTTTTCATTTTTAATTTTGCAGACTCCGTTGATATTTGGAATTTTGAACCAGCATCTTAGGGTCTTCTTAGGGCATCCTTAACTTTGAAGTTCTACATTGCGACCCAAATTTGGTTTAAATTTCAGTGAAATCGGTTATTGAAGTGAGTTTTACCGAGTGTTTCTTTACTTTTACAAAACGAACTGCTTTAAAGTATTTCTTTTAACGATAACTTATTTCGTTAATAGTTTAACCCATTAGATGTAAAATTTAACATCACTGAGTCTATGTTTGGTACAAAGATAATTTTAAATATTCTATTTCTTTCAGAAATAATGTATTCTAACGCCTTAAGAATTCACATTTCATTGGAGATTCCATTCAGATTTATTAACTTGACATTAGAATAAGGACTGTAAATGTAGTTTTCTCTCTCTCTCTCTCTCTGTCTCTTTTTTATATATATATATATATATATATATATATATATATATATATATATATATATATATATATAATCCTCTTGTAATGCCTTAAAATCTCATATTTTATTAGCAATTTTACGTTTTTGTTAGGTGTATCGCAAGGTTTTTGATAGCTATTGTGATCCACTGGGAAGTGCAGAAGTCAGAGGGAAAACAGAATCAGATGAGTAATACTGAGATGGATCGAGCGTTATTCGAAGCTGATTTCACTAAGAGTACAGTAGATGCATGCAACTTATCTATCTTCAAACGTGATTTCATTTTGGTGCAGTACATAATAAGCTCGACGATGTTAAGAGCAAGTACTTATCGAACGTATGGAACACATTATAATATTTGGAAATCACTCACCTATTAATGTTCCTCGAACAATATTTCTTCCAATATTTCGAATGTTGCATTCGGACACTCATCCTCAGGGCCACAAATGGCTTAAGGGGGACCAAGTTTTTTTCCACAATAAGATATTTATATTGTTGTTTTCTTTCAATGGTGATAATTTAAGAATAATACGTTCTAATATATTGTAAGTTCACCGTTCCCATATATTGTAAGTTACTCTTGTTATTATACTATATAAAACAATATATACATATATATCTTAAAATTAATGCACTAACTTAACTACTAATGCGTAATTTTTCAGCAAATGGATTCTTCTTTATTCACAACGTAGTTCTAGTCATTCACCAGAAAGCTTATTTAAATCGCAGTTTACACAATGTAGCCAAATTACACTATTATAACATTTTCTTATCCTTCCTTAGGAATAAGAGTTGCCATACAACAACAACATTTCAAAATGGAATGTAAATCTCGAATGTTATTTCGAATGTATTATATTGTAACTACTTGTAACTAACAAAATCAGAGATTTCAAAATTTGAACGAATTTTGAACGAATTTAAAGTATCGTTTCAGGAAAACAATCGTTGGTATATCAAGGCTGATTAGGGAAACAAGTTCATGTTAATTGATAGGGATGACTACAGAAAGAAAATTTTGGATAAAGTATACGATCGGGGTTATTTGAAGGTGAATATTGATCCATTACCTGCTACCTTTAAATTTGAAGGTAGCTGTTATTAACAAAGGGATGTCCTTTATTGTCTATCGTAGTGATTAATAATGACGAAATTAGCATTCTAGGTAATTCAGGGTTGAAATACAGTAAATATTTTCTCTATGCTAATGATTCACTTATAGTGTACATGGATGATGACAAACTCCATTTTCTTTTGAACTAGTTAGAACATATAGATTCAAAAATAAAATTCATGTACAAATTGAAAAAAAAAGTATTTTTTTTATTTTATTTTTTACAGAAATTTTAACAAGTTGCAATCAGAGGTCTTTAGAACACCATTAGCCAGTGATTTCTTCGATTACAAAATATCAGGCCATCTATACGAGATCATAGCTAACATGAATAAACATGTCCATTAGGGTGTATAGATTAGTTACAACCCATGAAGATTGCATAGATAAATTTAAGCACATTACTAACTTAAATCTTGTCAACGGTTATATTCTAATGACTCTAGAACGATGGAAACAAAATGCCCTTAATCTTTTAGAAGCTTGATAAATGGGGATACAAAAGAGTTCGAAACCAAGCAGATAAGGTTTCTTTCCTACTTTTTCCAAATTTATCGTTCAGATTCAAAAATGTACCCAAAAATGTAACACAAAAGTTACGGTAAAACTCCGTAGTAATATGGAAAGGTCATTAAGCCAATAAAAGAGAGATTTTGCGCAGAAAAATATTTTAAGCGGTATTTATTAGATTTCTTTTACATGCGAAGCTATGCACACTCATGTCCAAAATTATTGTCGCATGTTTATAAATATGTTGTTGTAGGAATATAATTTGATAACGAATTCATCCGGTATTTCTTATAGTGTTAGTATGTGTACAATCGGCAAAGACATGTATGTGGCAATTTCATGTCAAAAGAACAGTAAATAAGAACAATAAAAGGAAAATAAAACTTTCTTGTCTAATTAGCAACATTTTGTTTTACTTATTCTAATTTTTGTATTTATAATTCCTTTCCTATGAAATTTACTACAAATATACATTTCCCGATTATACACACAGTATCAGTATTAAAAGTACCCTGCAAAATCATTATCAAATTATATTCTTCCAAGAAGACAGATATAGATATGCGACGATCATTTTGGGCATGAGTGTACATAGAAATGACTAAAACAAGTATTAGCACTAGGCTAAAACAACATATAAGAGAGTTCCAAGAGAACAAAGAAGTTATCTCAGGTTTATCAAAGCACCTTCAAGAAGGAGCATAGTGTGACCAAACGTTCGATGTTAGATTTGAAAATTCTTCGCCGTGCTACTTCAAATATTGAAATAAATGTATTTGGAGTAGTGGTGTTAAAATTCGAATAATTCATTATACGAACATTCAAATAATAAATTCTTCAAATGCTCGTTATTCGAACATTCGAACAATATTCACTATTCGAACAATTGTTCGAATAATAAGTAATTGTTCGAAGAATTATTCCATTGAAGGATAATTATCCAAACAATTATTCGAATAATGGATAATTATCTAAACGATTATTCGAATAATGGATAATTATCTAAACGATTATTCGAATAATGGATAATTACCTAAACGATTATTCGAATAATGGATAATTATTCAATTATTCAAATAATGAATAATTATCCAAACAATTATTCGAATAATGTATAATTATCCAAACAATTATTCGAATAATGGATAATTATCCAAACAATTATTCGAATAATGAATAATTATCCAAACAATTATTCGAATAATGTATAATTATCCAAACAATTATTCGAATAATGGATAATTATCCCAACAATTATTCGAATAATGGATAATTATTCGAATAATTGCTCGAATATGGAAAACTAATACTCTGGTAGTCGAATATCAACAGAGAAATTATTCTAATAATGAATGTTCTAGTAATTATTGAAATAATTTTAACTCCACTAATTTGAAGCATATTACATAGAACCAAAAGTACAAAAATGAACACCGACAAAGGAAATCTCAAATAGAGATTAAAATGGTATCGTTAGTAATTATATCAACAAAAATAAAAAAAATAGCTTAAATACTTTATTAGACAATTATAGTTTTAGATGTACATAACACGTTCTGAATACATGAATTAAAATTTTGAGGTTTCGATGCAAAAAATAGAATAATAGTGTAACATAGCTGCATTGTGCATTCTTCTATTTAAATCAGATGTCTGGTGAATGATTAGAACTGATTAAAGAGGACGTTCTGAATAAGAAAGAATCCACTTACTGTATACAGTGTTGTTGTATACAATATAATGACAAGAGTAAATTACAATGTATTAGGAATGGCAAATGGCCACAAGTACCGATAAAATTCCCTAATATTCTTAAATTACTATTGCTGATGCAAAAAATGAAATGAATTAAAATTTCTAGTTCTACGTCATAAGATTATGCACCGAGTCTAAGGGAGTCACTGATGATGAAAAAGAATGAAAGTGGGAAGAAGTGGGAAAAATGAAGAGGAAATACACACACACACGGTGTTTGTCCACCACAAGGCCCATTTGGCGTGAGCTGGGATCCAGCCAGAGACTCCACGCACAAGAAGTGAGCGCCGTATCACTGAGCCACCGCAGCACCTGTTAATACAAATAATAATAATAATAATAATAATAATAATAATAATAATAATAATAATAATAATAATAATAATAATAATAATAATAATAATAATAATAATATCATCTTATTGAAAAAAAAGGATTTAAGCCATTGTGCGCTTCTGAGAATGAATGCCCGAGTATAACATTCGAAATATTGGAAGAAAAAAATGTTCAAGGAACATTAGTAGGCAAGAAGTTTTGAAATACCAGGACTATTTCTTTTCAACTTCCATTAAGTCACCAAAGGAGAACCACGTGATAAGACAACACGGAGATAAAACAAAGTTGATTATTAAATGCTGCTCATCACCAACATCGATAGACAGTTTCTGCCACTCAATCATTGTGGTGTAGCGAGCGTGAAATCATGAAGATTGTATTCAAAGCCGCCGAATGTTATCCATGTAATATAATTTGCTTTTCTCAGGTAGAATAGCGTTATACAGCTGCAATTCATCATCCTGTGAGTAAAAGTTGCGGTGGGAATTTTATAAGTAATTGTTGTATGTAGGAGTGCTGCACAGAGGTTAAAGAAGGACTTAGTGACGTTCACAATGAAAGTAGCCAAGAACAAAAACCTGTCGTACAGACAACCTGAATAAACGCTTGAATGTTGTGGTTCGTGAAAGGTATATATTATGATTTTTGAAGGTCTAATCTTGGAATTTTAGAGAACTCAGCAGCCGCCTGGAGAAATCGATTACATGTCGTTCACACTTGGCGGGGATTTCGGTTGCTATCGATGTGTTTTCACGTTCGATACTTCCCAATGTTTTCATGTTTATGCCGACCTAAATTTTAACGATACGGAATTAATATTTCTTTTATTAAATACTGAGCAAACAAAATAATATTTTTAAAAAAATGTCAGTTGATTTTTATCACGTCATACTGTGTATTCAGACCAAGTTAATAAGCTTACCTGAATTTATTGTTATTTGATTTTTCACTGGTTCTATTGAAAATAATCTTATTAATAGAAAGTGCGTGTAACTTATGACCCAAGTAGCATTTTGGGTTGGCAAATGGTTGGGCCAACCGACCATAGTTGTTTGGCCAACGGTGATTTTGCCGGTACTGCAAATCGTTATGCCAACAATTATTTGCAACGTTAGGCCAACAGAAGATTGTGTACAGTTGGCCAACCAACCAATGGACGACAGTGTGCCAACCATGGAAGAGTTGGGCCAACGAAATTGCAACAAAATGCCAACGAGAAAATCACAGTTGGTCAACGATCGTTATCCTACAATCTACCAACTATGGTGTGGTTGGGCCAATGGAATGCCAACAAAGCACCAACGTGAAAAAAACAGTTGGCCAACGATCGTTATCCTACGGAACGCCAACATTGTGACAACAAAATAGAACATCGTCTTTTGATGCGTTGCCGAAACAACCATGCACCGACGTTGAACCACTGTTTTGTTTTCGCTTGTTGGAATCGATGGTTGATGGATTGTCGAATTTGCGGTTGGCATTTTGATAGTGGCTTTGCCAACGATGCCTACAAATAGACAACGGTTGGCACACCGTTTGACAACGAAAATGTTACTTGGGGAGAAAATAGTGCGTAAATATTTTATATCTTTGTATATATGTAGATGAACGATGTATGCAGATAAATGATTTAACTAGATATTTGGGTAAGCTAGTTATGCGTCTTTTAAGCTACGATTTTGAATTAAGAAATGAAATGAAATCTTTGAGTTTAAATCCCATGCTTCCTGAATAATAATGAACTTTTATTTAATTTTTGCTGGAGATTTTCTTTTCCACCGAAGACATACGAAACGAAATAATTTTTTATCTAAAATTATCATATTAAAAGTACCATATTAAAATTGTAAATAAACAAAATAAGAAACGTTTAGAGAATACATCGAATTTGTATATAAATTTCGGTCTAAATTAAGAAATTGCTGACAGAAAAGGATGTAACTATTTAATATTATCTTTATTGCTTTCATGATCACTTCCCTTACATTTCTATTTTTAGGTTCTTATTTATATGTATTAACTTTTTATATCTGAAAATCAGATAGCCTATGTGCTATCTATTATTACAGATACATACATGTCCTATCAACTGAAATACTGTATATAACATATATATTATGAATCTTTCAAATGTATTATTTTTGCCAGTTGAAAGGTCGAAGTTTCAAAGATGCTAGAAGTGAAGTTAAAACTCTTTTGGAAGATTTAGATCTTACAGAGAAGGCAAATTGCATAGCATCTAAGTTGTCTGGAGGAATGAAGCGAAAACTGTGTCTTGGGTTGGCACTCATTGGAAAATCAAAGGTAAATTCCATTTGATAATTTTAAATCATGTGAATTTGTATGCTTTCACATTGAAAAATTTCTTTTAGTATATTCTTTGTACGTATGCGCGTATATATTCATTTTTTATGATGAATTCGTTACATATTTGATTTAACTTACATTTTGATCGTTTGTTTTTGACACTTAAACATTTAAAATGAAATTAAAACATTAAGGCTGCACGCCTACTCAAATTAAGTTCTTGTCTCTGCTCAAGTTGAGATTTGTAGAATTGAGTTATTCAATTTTTTTTTTTCTATATACTCCCGTGAGGCACCTTAAATAATTTACATTTTTCTTTTTTAAGATTGTGATTCTTGATGAACCAACGACAGGGCTTGATCCGGAAGCAAGACGAAGAGTTTGGGATATCTTACTAGTAAGTTGTTGAATAAACGTCTTTTTGCATATTAATGTAATACTAAAAAATCCCCCGCAGACAACATTCCTCATCTCACCCCTCTGCATCCTCTGTTTCAAATTTATACAAGTGAATGACATGGAGCAAAATACTTTAGTATATTAAATAGCTTGATGTTTTGTCCAACAGTTCAAACGAAGCATATCATAGTAAAATACATTGACACAATTCTTCCTGTGTTTTTGGAATATAATTTCCAAACCTTGTGTACGTAAATCAGATATTGACATAAAGCCAAATTTGTGCCTGAACATCCATCAGTTAAAATCTATATTGAATTCGAGAAATGAATAACAATCGTATTATGTGAACATAAAGCAGTCTATATACTAAATTAGATATCTTCACTTTCAGCCATTCAAAAGAAGTGTAATAATAATGATACCGCCAATTCCTCTGTCCTTTGAAATCGTATTTTCAAGTATTAGTTATGTATAGTATGTCGAAGACAACGCGAATCAATATATTAAAAATATGCTTTATCCGGGAAGTAATTTCGACTTGTGGATCCTATAATTGGACTTTCTGTTTTAGTTAAAGAAAAAGTTAAAATCTTCACTTAGTTCATTAGAAAAGCTTACTGATGAACTAGCCAAGGACTGTCATAACATACACACTCAGAGATAAGCGACATCACAATATTTCTGCATACATTAATTTTAAACTAAAATACCTTCTGTCAGTTTATCACAGAGCCAATCCTTGTGTTATGCATAATGATTTTTCTATTTAAATGGCTAGTTAGTAGAAGTACAAAAGTCATTAGGATGAAAGAGAGTCAAATTTAGCCAAGTCTGTCCACACACAATGTTCCATTTGTAAATTATTCATTGCAGCTTTGGAAAATTCGAGATTGCTAATAGAACTCCAACTGATAAAAGCAGTATATATATATATTTTAAGATTATATATTTGTGTTACAGTTACATAGCTAAAACTGTAACACAAATATATAATCTTAAAATATATATATACTGCTTTGATCAGTTGGAGTTCTATTAGCAACAATGTTCCATCTATCTATTTGATAGATATATGGACAGCGTCGGTATTCTATGGTGGCTGGATAGTGGTAGACCGTGAACAATTGAGCCCTAAGACTGACCATTCATTTTGAAATTCTTGTTTGTCTAAGAAATACGTTGTTGGAACGTGGAAAGTGACAATATTAGCGAGTGCTGATAAAGAGTTGACCTTGCTTTATCAAACAAGTTTTTTACAATAGTTCTCTAGCAATACTGTTAATAATTATGACAGAAAATAGAAAGTGTCTGAACTTCAGCAAGACAAAAACTAATTTTCATTAATATTAACTTACCCCTTATATTCATCATTTTATTTAAAACTTAAATATTGATTATTCAAGCATCACCTTGTAAGTATCTTCTATATTATCAATATGACTTTCACGTATTCACTTTCGAACTACTTTGATGTAACTAACTGTATATGTATCAAATCTCTCTGTTCTATGTTCCGTGGACTACTTGTTTGAAGCTTGAAATCTAAGTATTTATTTTTAGTATGTTGTTAGTATTTTACATGGTAGTTTAGAGTGTTCAAAATTATCAAGTAACACAAAAAAATGAATACAAAGATAAAACATATTATAGAAAGTAGCAGAACTGAGGATCATCAGATACGCGCCTCATTGGATCTCAGTCACAAGTCAATTTTACTGGTTCAACGTAAGAAAATTTTGAATGGGTTTTTTTGGTAAGAGTACCTGAAGAAAGGAATTATAGGATACATTAAATTACTTAACAATATAGATGAAACCACAGTGACTCAGTAATAGGACGCTGACCTCTGGTGTGCGGAGTCTCTGGTTCGATCCCAACTCATGCCAAGTGGGCTTTGTGGTTCACAAGCATCCTATGCGTGGGTTTTCTCGGGGTTTCCCATTTTCTCCCACTTTCTCCATTCTATCATATCGTTCATTATCATCATTACCAACCCCCTGGCCTCAGCGCATAATGATGGAACTTGGAAAGAATATAGCGATAACATAATCATAGAACTAAAGAAAGTACACTGATAACATAATCATAGAACTAAAGAAAGTACACTGATAACATAATCATAGAACTAAAGAAAGTACACTGATAACATAATCATAGAACTAAAGAAAGTACACTATTAACGATTTCGCTAAGTGCTTCATCAGATAAAGGCTGAAACAAGTACAAAGAGAAGAAAAAATAAAAGAACAGAAAAGTAACTGTGAAACAACCAGTTGAATATCATATTCAAATGTAAATCTTTTGATAACATGGGAAATATGAAAGTGGCTAGTTTAGAAGAAGAAGGCAAAACTAATAGGATGGGTGGGTTGGTAATAAGTAAAATATAAGGGAAAAGAAAAATAATTGAAGACGGAAATATACGTAAATATACTTGCATATAAAAAGAACGAATATCAATGAATAAAAAATAAAGATAAAATTTGCCAGAAATAATAAAAATTGCAATAATTATAAAAATAAGAGACATAAAATAATAAGTCACAGTATAGAAAATTGTGACTTATTTGTTTTAATTTGTCTTCGGACAAGAAACTAACACAAGCAAGACCATCATAATAACTTTTTGTTGATAATTTCATGTGAATTCCAAACTAAAATTTAGAATATCGAAAGGAAAAAAAAAACGCACTCACAGACGTTTAGTTCATTCATCACAAGTAGCCACACATCTAGTAGTACGAAATGAAAGTGAATGAATAGAAATTTCTCCTGTTATGTTCCACGATTATATCCTTTAGGTTAAATGCTCAATGGGAATGAATTATGATGGAATAATTGGTGGAATGAGAATGTGGTTGGAAGAAAACAGTGAGCACCTCGCGCCAGAAGTGAGCGCTTTACTACTAAGCCACCGTGCTCTCCTACCTACTGGTAGAACATGTTGAGAGATGGATTTTAGTGGTGTTTTTCTTCAGAATGAAAATGAAATGAAATCTTTCAGTTTAACGTCCCACTATTATGCCGGTTAGGAGAAGGGAGACGATGACTAAAGACAAATGAATTATGATGGAATAATTGGTGGAATGAAATGTGGGAGGAAACGAGAGTACCCCGAGAAAACCCACGGACACGATGTTGTCTACCACAAATTTACTTGGACGGGGATCGAACCAGGGAACCCACGCACCATAAGTAAGCGCTCTACAGCTGAACCACTGTACCCCTTAGTGGTGTTTTTGTGATTTTGTTATTTTTGTGGACAACCCCATATCCTATGTACTTATCCTATTCAGCCTTTATTTTTAATTAAGGGGGTACGGTGGCTCAGTAGTAGAGCGTTCACTTCCGGTGCTTGGGATCCCTGGTTCGATCCCAGTTCGTGCCGTGTGGACTTTGTGATGGATAAACACCGTGCTCGTGGGTTTTCTCGGAGTTCTCTCGTTTCCTCCCACTTTCTTCATTCCACCACTTCATTCATCTCTCATCATCACCGTCTCCTTTAGCCTAATCGGCATAAACATGGGACGTAAAACTGAAAGACTTCATTTCATTTATTTTTAATTTTTCTTCTCTATCATGCTGGACAGTTTGATGCGAAATCGTGAAAACTGATCTTTCTGCACGTGGACGACATTACAGCAATGACGTTTATTACTTAATTTAACAATAAAACAAAACTCCACCAAAAAATCTCTTGAGTGTTTCAATAAGCATTTATCAGTAAACTCATTCTTAGTTAAATGATTAAAATGTTCAATCTTTTCTTTATTTATTTTTTCTTTGTTTTCTTTCAGAAATTGCGAGGGGACAGAACAATCATAATAACGACGCATTCTATGGAAGAAGCTGATGCTTTGGGAGACAAAATTGCCATTATATCTTACGGACAACTGTTGTGTTACGGATCACCCATGTTTCTGAAGAAAGCTTATGGTTAGTTGACAGGCGAGAGTATTTTTTTTTTTTCTATACGAATTCTAATACTGATGAATGGTGGTGGTGAGATTGCTACTTTTTATTATTTACTTTTACATTTCAGATGGTTTTAAACACTTCTCTCTAATACTGAAAAAAATAATGTTATGGAACTCCTATACTATTAAGTAAAATCTTTTGTTTACCTTAGAATTAAATGCCTCATTTGAATACCAATTCCATATAAGATGCACCTTTACGATTCAACGTAGAAGTCGAATCATAGCAAATACGCGTATACGGGCAAACCGCTCTATTAGGAAGTTCGTAAAATTCAGTCCTTGTTGTGTGAAATAACGTTCCTTTTCAGTATGTACTTTATAAGATGGAGACCTACAGTTTAACGTGGGATCTGTACGATTATATCTCCTTACGAATTGAATCCGAGTCTCTTGCACGAAAGGCGATAATGTCATGAGTGATAAGGAAACTCACTCAAAGATAAATATTTAGGAAATTTCATCATTAAGAACATGAACTTCCATGTGTGCCACTATGGAAACATCAGTTAATAGCTCATATTATGATTACTAAATGTTGAATTAAGGGATGTCATATATGGGGATGAAAACTGATGTCCTACACGGAACTTAACTGTAAAGGGTTATGTTGAATATAAATAAAATTTAAATGTTTCAATCTTATTAAATAAAAATAAAGTGACTAGTTGGAAAGGTGAGGTGAAGAGAGAAAAGTTTAGATTACAAAACAAAGGAAGAGCACTAGCCTGAATGATTCCTGACTGACCGGCGTCGTCCTTGTCATCTGGAATGATGAATGTTTCTTTCCTGCGTCTTCGACTCTCTGGATGATGACTGGAGAAGTTCGAGCTAGCTGACAACTGGAACCTAATCCTCTCAAGCTGCTAAGGGTGTTGAATCAAATCTTCATGCTGTTAGGGCCATGAATGTAGTTCTTCATCTCTGCCAAAATGTTCCTGTGGTGTTGAACCTTCAGAATGGTATTACAAAGATATGGAGCTGGTATACCGATCTCCAATGGTGTGTTGTGCTTCTTTACACGATCCTGCACTTATCAAATCCTCATGATGATATAACATTAAAGGATAACTCATTTATTATTAGTTAAAAAAAAAAAAATAATTTTCTAAGTAAACCTCGTACAAAGGCAGCTCTGAGAAAATTCTCTTCGCAAACATACAAAAGTGTATATGTATGTATGCGTCTTTGCGACGCAGAAACTCCTTTCGCTTCTACAAATATGGTTATAAAATTTACTCCCTCTGCATTCTTAACCACAGTGCTTCATGGTTATTTTTAACGATTATGTTATCCATTGTGTGGTGTTAGTGGTGGGAGCACTTTGGTGAGAAGGCACTGGCAACAGTGCATTCATTGGACAACAGGATGTAGAACGGACAACTTCGGAAATTATTCAGTGCCTTGAATTACGAAATTTATAAGTTTATCACTACTAATAAATTTAAATAAGAAGATTATATTTAAAGTGAAACGTTTTAAAGAAGAGAAAATATTTGGAACGATGCGATCTGGTGAAAAGAAGATGGAACAAATTTTTTCATACAGATAAGTTAAAACTTAAAGGGTTTATCCCTCTAAGAAGATGTTTACGTGAACGTGAATCGCGAATCAAACAGGGCCTTAGATAAAGATAAAATCGTACAATTAGAATACAAATAATTACACAAGTGTTAACAATGTCTAGTTGAATTATATATATAAATTTCTAGATATGCATGATATCTTTGCGTTTTCTTTGATTTCCTGTATGCATGAAAATGAAGCGTTGTAAGTAAACTAGTAACTCCATGTTCCGTTCATAAGTGTAATTAAATACTTAGTGTTAACGTTGTAAATACAGCTTAATATTGTGCCCTTACACTGGGTTACATGAGCACATTCTAGTCTCCGAATTCTGGGTAAGTAGGTTGGAAGTGATGGTTGTGACAGGTTAACTTTGTGGGTGCCACTAGGTGTATCTGTGCGCGGGTCCGATATGCAATAAAGACGGTACTATTGCATGGTGGATCTTTGCGTTTCCTTTGATTTCCTGTATGCATGAAAATGAAGCTTTTTAAGTAAACTAGTAACTCCATGTTCCGTTCATAAGTGTAATTAAATACTTAGTGTTAACGTTGTAAATACAGCTTAATATTGTGCCCTTACACTGGGTTACACGAGCACATTCTAGTCTCCGAATTCTGGGTAAGTAGGTTGGAAGTGATGGTTGTGACAGGTTAACTTTGTGGGTGCCACTAGGTGTATCTGAGCGCGGGTCCGGTATGCAATAAAGACGGTACTATTGCATGGTGGATCCGAGGTGGGGTGTAGCTGGGGGAACCCGCAAAGTAAACAGTAGTGCACGGTTATTATGACGGTAATGTTCCCAATCACTGAAACAAAAGCACTGTATTATCACTCACCCACCCCTCTACATTTTAATAGTAAAGTAGCGCAATGCATCAGTGTGTAATAAACGAAATACCGCCACAATGAATACCCACTGTGTACGTGTTTTCCGTGGTTTTGTTAAACACAAAGCGATGACTCTTGCGATCAGTGAACTAGGAGGCACCCGGCTAGGCGGAAGAGAATGCACGAAAGCAGAAAGGGAAACTAGTCTTGTTTATTAGCATCTTTAGTAATGACAATAAAGAAATACATGTTTATTTAAGCTGTCTGTGAATGTACATCAAGAATAAAAGTTTTGTCTTTATAGAACTGAAAATTCCAATGATTCTATTAAAACTCAGTTGTAGAAAGAAAATAATCTAATTAAATAATGAAGATCAAATTTAACAAATTATGACAAAATATACATAAGTATGGGTTACTTCACACGTAGGGTTACTTCACTTTACTATATAATTTGAAAAAATCATTTGGAATTATGCAGTTCGTTCTCACATACAGTCCACTGAGTTTTTGTGACCATTTTATTGTCTACGTCTATGGAATCATAATTAACTTGCAAGTGTAATTCAATACAATGCATTGATAATGTTATACAATATATCGATAAAAATTTAGCATTTATTTGCTACATAAATTATGTAATACATTATAAGTGCTACAAAATTACATTGTAAAATACTAGTATTGATATAAACTTATCTTTCTTTGTATCATTCAAGTTTTTAATACAAAACACACAACGCTCCCCTTTAAACATTGTTTTTAATCAAGTTTGTGAAAAGATAGAAAAAGGATATAGTAAAACTAAACGGAACACTAACTTTAATCAAGTAGAAAATGTTTAGAACTTTATTCCTACGAAGGCTGTGTCAAAATGAGCTTCTGTGTTTTTGTTCTTTTATATTATATCAGAGCTGTCAGGTTTCTAACTAATAGCAGTGGGGTTCAGTTCTTGTTTCATTTACTTGTTTTGGTTTGTCCAAATTTAATCCCAGATTCTTGATTTTAATAATAATGTTAATAGTGAAATATTCTATAATTAACTTCCTTATATTATTATTTGAAATGGAGAAATCTTTAATTTCCTTAAGTCATGGAAAATATTAAGTTTTAATTACTAAGGAAATCCAGGAAATCGGATGATCACTTTCTTTCAATCCCTTAGGTGCTTAATTTTATTTTATTTTTATTTTTAACTCTAATATTGCTCTTGTTATTTCTAGGTTAGTTTCTTTGCAGAGTGAAGAAAATTGGTACGCCCTATTACGTTCTACATTTTGCATAAAACACGTGTTACAATCGAATTGAAAGATTCAGTTTTAAAATTTATTAAGTATGGTATTATAAGTTAATGAATGATGTTCTTTTGATTTATATAAAAATAATTCCATGTTTTTTGGAATATCTTCTAATAAAACATCTAAAAAATAATCATACGACATCTAGATTTCCTTAGCATTTAAAATATAATAATTCTCATGAATTAATGGAATTAAAAGTTTATTGAATACAAATAATAACAAATAGACAGATTAGTGACGGAGTACTTGCTTATTAAAACTAGGAATCTGGAATTAAATTCGGATAGGTGCCACTTAGACAAGAATTGAATTCCAGTTGTAAGTTCCTTTCTTTCCATTTTTCTTTTCTCTTCTTTTTTTTCTTTCTTTTTCTAAAATGTAAGAAGTCTGGTATTGACTCAAAAGCTTGCAACTGTTATGCAATGTAGCATGATCATACAAAAATAATATAAAGTCACTTTGATGAAGTCTCCGTATCTCAGAATGACGAATTCTAAACACTGCAATTAGTTTTCCGTCTAATTTTCCTATATTCCTTCTTTCTGTTCTTTCACATCTTTAAGAACCTCCGTAGGTGAAACGTAGTGTGGTTATATTGAGGGCTTGATTAGTAAGTACAAAAATATTTTTATGATTGATTTCAAGCTACCACTCTTACGAATTGTACAAAGAAACTAGTATGAATTTCTACGCACTTATTTAGAAACATATTGTTACGGGGTTGTTGCAGAAGACGCTATAAGTCATAAGTCACTAAGATTTAAAACCTATCTGGAAACTGTGTTTATGACAAATGATTTGAAATATTAAAATGTAATTAATTTAAAACAGAAATATTTTGTATTTGAACACTAGAAATATTTTATATAGTAAAGTTTGTACTTAGTGGCACCCTACAGTGCCATTACTATATTTTCTTTGTTGATAGGTCTCCACTTAGAAGCGTAAATAAAATAGAACTTCTATGATGTAACTTATCCATAGTAGAAATACAGAATAACTTAAGTAACCAAGCAATGCAGATATTGTATCTAACATTAGTAAATAATATTATTAAGTAATAGTAAATAATATTATAACATTAACATCTTAGATTTAATATACTTCCTTGTTTAGACCTTCCTTTCAGTATTAGCATTATAACTACGTATGATGTTTAGTGGTTATAAATAATAACAATCAAACTGACACAAAACAACATATTAAATACAAGCAGCTGAATGGATTCATTTTACAAATGCAATTATATTTAAAGAAAGAAATCATTTAAACAAATAGGAAAAAACTAGCAGTGTTTGGAAGGTGAAATATCTTATTTGAAGGCAATACAAAATATTGAAAACCTACTTTACGTTAAGTTTGTCCTTTAATATTCTACTCTTGTATGTATTTTACGATATATACTTTTTTTCTAATTTTTAAAAGCAACTAAGTGAAACATATACAAATAAATAGTACCCTGTAATTTAGATGCTAAACTTGGATTAAAGTAATTTTCCCTTTCTACATGAAATAGATTCCTTTCAATACATGTCTATTATATGAAATTGTATATGAAAATTTACCGGGCGTAAAATATATTACAGTGCCGGATTCAAGTCCCTGTGAGGGAACGACATTCTGTTACGGTATCTAGGTTCGGGTGCTATCAGATTAATGAAAGGTTTGGTCCTATACCCACCGTCGCTGACGAGTCAATCGCACCGCAAAAGTAGGGTTAGAACTTTTCTCGTCAACAGACTCATATAAATTATATTTATGTTTCTGAACGTCTCTTATAACCTCAGGAAGGAAATTCATGAGAAGCATAAGACGTAAAGTTAAGCACCAGATGATTGAACAGAGGAAATAATGTACCCTTGCACTGCGCTACGTTAACTGCATTATCACTATGGCAAGAATAAAATATTAAAACATGCATGCAATATACGACATTACTTATCCTGTTAAAGAAAATATCACTATGATATACGCACAATTATACTATTAGCCTGTTATCACTTGACACAGAGATTAACACTCACGATAAATATTTTTAATGCAGATATTTTAACCTTTAGGAAATCACAAGCACATTCGTTTAACAAACAACAATATATTCTTGTAAAGGAAATATTGGCCCAAGACTACGGTTTGTAGTAGTGATGGGCAAAATGATTCATTTCGGAGAATCGATTCATTTACTCTGATTCACTAAAATGATTCGATCATTTAATTCGTTCATATGAATTGGTTGTCAGCGCATACCCTTCGCGCAAGTGAATTGGTTGGGAATGATTCGCTCATTGAATCAGTTAGGTTTCTGCGCATTCCCTTCGCGCAAGTGAATTGGTTGGGAATGATTCGCTCATTGAATCAGTTAGGTTTCCGCGCATGCATTTTGCGCAGGAGAATTATTCGATCATACGAATCGTTTGTCTGCTGAGACTCAAATGAATTGCTTGTGACGAAATACAATCTCTCTTTCTCTTGTCAACCACCTTTGCCATGTGACACGGGCAGCATTGCATTGGGGCCACAACAGCTCTGAAACGTGTTTCAAGCTTCATTGTCACTACGAAGTTAGCACATGCCCTTCCTCCCTCGCATTCTTAATTGTTTCAGAAACTAGTATTTGCGTCGGAGCGGTCAAAACTTGAAAGTGTTGCAATCTTCATTTTTTATTACCAAGTTCAATTTCCGAGAAAACATGCTTTGTTCAAAGTGATCCATCAGAAGCCAGTATACCGTAAATCATATTTAGCCCTTTAAACCAGAACGTTATACAGAAAAGTTAAATTGATGCAAAAACTAGAATTTTATTAGGTAGCGCATTTTATTCGTTTCTGCGTAAATGATCTGCTTCTTGCTGCAAGCACCAAACATCTCCCATTACCATTTTACTGATCGAAAAATTTCAAACTCAAGTGCCCTAGTATTGCACCATGACAAGCATGAAGTATACGTGGACCAGATATACTTCCATCGAGGTACGCATCGTTAACAGCGAACGTAAAAAAAAAAAAAAAAAAAAAAAAAAAACTGTAGAGTGAGCCAGGCCCGTATTCACGGGGGGCAATGGGCCGCCCCCCTAAATTTTTACTGCTCCCCCCAGGTTTTCACGGTAGGCTTGCAAATGAATTATAGTGATGAACTATCATATGATTTGATCGCCGCCCTAACTTCTACCGGGCCCCCCTAAAATTTTGAGCTGGCTACGAGCGTGGAGCAGGCCCGTAATTAGGGAGGGCCACCAGCCAGGAGTCTTAATATTCCCTGTGGGCAACTGAAGCCCCCGCGATTACCTTGAACTTCACCTGAAACTTTTAGTTGTTTCTTTAGATAAATATGTCTTAAAAATAACCAGTCAAGAATAAAGACGAAAAGGGTCAAGTGAATCGGGCTAGGTACAGGCCTGATTTATGAACTTTCTCCGAGATAATTTTAGAACAACTGTCTTTCTATCTCTATCTTTTTTTATATTGTATTATTATGGATAGAGATATAGAACCCTAAGGTGGATGTGTAACTTTCATGTTTTTACTTGTAAATACTAATAGCACTATACGATAGTGTGCTCATTTCTGGTATGTAGCTTCTCACATTTTCTTATTCCGAGTCTTACGATCTCTGTAAAGGATAAACCGTGTTCATGAACACTAGCGCAAATCCTGGGGGGATGAGGGGGACATGTTCCCTCCAATCTTGGAACTGCAAGAGACTGTCCCCCAATAATCCGATTTGAAATGTAATTTTTAGGGAAATATGTGATGATTTGTGTCCGATTGCCACAAAGGAAAGTGAGATGAAATTGATGTCCCCCCAGAATAAACCTCAAATTTGCACTCCTCCCAATGTTGAAGACAACTCTTCTACCTGATCCTCCGCAGGATTGTTTTTTAACTTCATAAATATTTTGAGCATCGCTTAACAACAACAACAACAAAAATCTTACTTGTCCCCCCAATGTTCAAGACAGATTTGCGCCGCTGTTCATGAATATATATTTTCAGGAGGGATGGAGCCGTAATAATCGGCGATGTAAGTCGGGGATCCTGTCCCCGCTATTTGAAGTTCTTATTATTTATTAGGCCTACTGATTTGTTAAATTACCGTTATTAATTTTTCGCATGTGAGATTTGTACATATAAAATTTCAGATTAGAAGCAAATTTCTTTTCATGTTCTCCCATTTATAAAGTGCAAGTGATTTTCAAGAAGAAAAATTCATTTAATTAAAACGACTAAAATAGTTCGCAGTGTACAATACACAATATCTTGCACATGGTCAGATTAGGCTGGGCGCTTGAATGAAGAATAGCAAATACAACGTAAGCCACTGAAGTGACCACGAAATCGATCAATATATAATTATGAGAATTACTAAAATTTTAGGTCTAATACGTCTTTGTTGAAATCGAAATATCTAGAAGATGGTGTTACTCACGAGACTAGAAAGTTTTCATCTCGTCTCGATTTTTGTCTACAACACGAGAGGAGAAGTATTGTATATTTTCAAATTCAAGACGAGACGAGAAACATGACATCTCGATGAACAAAAACGAGACGAGAGGAGACATTTCTCAAGTATCGTCGACAATACTATTTCACCCAAGTGTAAGACCTCAAACACTGTTTTAATGTTACAGGATTCGTAATATAAAAACTATAAATTGATAAAGTGATTGCACGAATACAATGAAGAGTATTTATCAAAGAGGTAGATTTGGATTTGGAATGTAGATTCAGAAATTGCCTACACTGAAGAGATTTGGAAATGTAGATTCAGAAATTGCCTACACTGAAAGTGCACTTTTGGACCCTCGATTTAAAAAAACAGGCATTTAAATCTAAGCTTACTTTCCAGAGTACGTACAGAAGTGCATCAGAAAGAGCAAGCAAGGTGAAAATTTCGAACCAAGAAGATGAGCCCATTCGGAAAAGACCCGTACCACCTTCATCTTCAATATGTGCGGACTTCGATGAAGAAGTTTGACAGCTTTTGAACTCTGAAAATCCAACTGCAGCTGGAATTATTGAGCTCGACAAGTACCTAGATGAGCCATTAATTATTCGTACAGATGATCCACTTGTGTGGTGGAAGAGAAAACAATTTGCATATCCTCGTCTTTTTCAAGTAATGAAGAGAAGATTAGCTATTCCACCAAGTTCTGTTCCATGTGAACGAGTATTTTCGAAAACTGGACAAATACTTACTGAAAGACGAAATAGGTTGTCTTCTCAGAAAGTATCCATGCTCGTTTCTTCACGTAAATATGTAAAATCTGTGATGTACAGTGTAAATAGTGTTTTGTGTAAATATTTTAGTGCTGCTTAAATATACTGCTTAAATGCTGAATCTGTTTTAAGTTCAGTGTGGTGTTTCCAGTTATCATAGATGTAAATGATAAGACCACTTCGTGTAGCAAGTGCACTTAAAAGTGATGAGAAATAAGCCTATTTTATATAGCGCACATTACCTTAATAATCGCTCAAGAGCATATTAAAACCAACAGTAAAATTACATTACACATGAGCGAGCAACACTGTCACTACTTGCGGATCCTGAGATAGCGAACAGTACAAAGATCGTGGTAAGCAGCAGGTAAGTTTATTTTAAAATTACTTTGTTTCCAGTAACGCGACTTCCATCCTTTCAGTTTCCACGTCGTCTGTTTATGTACACCGCATAGGGGGAGGATGGACGTCTAGCCTGATGCTACCTTGTCCAATGACTATATTTGTTTATTTTGTGTGTGTATATGACTCTTCATTGTATTGTGCGAAGCGGACCCCTGTTAAGATAGTGCGGTAGCACACCCTTCCTTCGTTTCTCTCTCTCTTCTTTCACAACCCTTGTTTTGATGGCATCTGCAAAAGCAACACTACCAATTCGCTCACTGCAATTTGATTCATAATTCTTACATTTCGATCTCAGCGAACAATTCAGTGAAAAGTAGAAATGATTCATTTGAAGAATCGATTCGTTTCTGGAAAGAATCATAATTCATTTGATTCTCAGCATGATTCGTTCATAATGATCGAATCGTTCATGATCGACACAACACTAGTTTGTAGATAAACGAGCACGAAAACGATACCGATTAAAACGCACGAATATCACGATTTTGGTAGTTCATTCATTGAAACACGCAATCATCCTTCGAGGCAAGACACGTATTAGTCTTCTATGACCATTTGAGAAATTAATTCTTTCAGGAGGGTCTTTGGATACTCTTCCATTGTTCCATAGCTTTCGACGTCGCTGAGAGAAAAAGTTTATTCACAATTTTTTTAACTGGCTGATAATTCCGCAATCACATTTTGAGTATACAGTTGTTAAAATATTTGGATTTTTACTTGGAACATATGTATTATTTCTACACTTTACAAGTGTATTTTCAAAATTCTGAAAATCTTACTAATTTATATGTCACGGCATGAAATATCTAAAAATTCAGTAATACAGTCAAGGAATCACATGTTGTATCGTCTCTTTCCAGGATGTCACTCCTCGCGCCTCTTCTACGCGTCACCATTCATTGTCACTCTGAAGGCGTATGAATACACTAGTGGAACAAAAGATAGTTCCCACACAACACTTAGTTTTTAGGTAGTTTCTTCCCTGATAGAGGTTGATTAACTGGTTATTGTCTTATTGGGAACACATTAACTACATTTAAACACATAATGTAAATAATAAATTATTCTTATAAAAAATGCACATTATGATGTATAGTCCAACTCTGCCTTTAGCTTAGGAATTCAGCTTTGGGTAGGAGGGAGAAGAGAGTTAAGCTGAGTTGATTTTTTTTTGTCCGTATTTGGTCGTACGAAGAGAAGAGTATGTGGGCAGACACACACACATAGAAACTTGTGAGGAAAAGAGTTTTCAGCATTTCGAATTCTAAGAATTTTGTCCTGGTGCGTACTAATTCCAAGAAATCCTCTTTCGTATACGAGGGTTGCTTAAAAGATATATAACGATAGCGTTATAAATATTAGGTTGATATATAAGTTCGTCCGGTTTAGAAGTGACGTTTAATATCTCTTGTGAACTAATTTGTTGCAGTTCATATTCTAAGTCCACGTTGTCCTTCTTAATGGATGGCAGATGGATCCACCGATGTTAATTCATGTTTTCTCTGTTATAAAATATTAGTTGACATGAATGTTCTTCGCACGGTGAGAATGGATATATGGAAAATATTTGAATCCCTTTTCCCCTTAGGATACTTATTTCAGTGAAAGTATAATGATAAAAAAATACAGAAGATACCCTACTTTTGGCATAAATTTTGAAACACTCTATCCCCACAGAATACGCCTTTTAATCAAACAGATATGATTAAAATCAGCTTCAGCTAGATAGTAATAATATTCCAAAAGTTATTCCAAACAGAACAGCCGTTTTCTCGACCTCTAAAACTATGAATTCGACACTAATTTAAGTCATTTTTGCCCTTTTATATTTCACCTCTCTCCCCTTCCCCATCTTTCGGTGGGGCTGAACTTGGACTCGGACTTAACATTGGGAGCATCAGTATTCATTTCAGCTACCCCAATCGTATTGGATTATTTTTACATGTCATTCCTTTTACATGTCATATATATATATATCAACGGCTTCGGCGTTACCCCTGTAAGTTACCAATCCAAATGACATGTCCGTTATTGACTAAACTTGGGCCTAAATACAGTCGGGATTATCATCTAACAGCTTAGCGACCACAAAAACCATGGATTCGACCCTAACATCGATCATTTGAGACATCTTATTTTTCACTCCTTCTCATCCTCATACTGGTAGTGTATCGGCTATCGGGAGTGTAAGTATTCATCTCAGTTACATCGAAGACTATGGATTGGATACTAATGTTGGTCATTTTAGATTATTGTTACATGTCACCCACTTTACACTGCCTAGGCGTGAAATGGAGGCTAAACGTGGACTTAAAAGGCATTTGGCGTGTCAATATTCATCTCAAGGATCCTATAAACTATGGATTCGATACTAATATATATCGTTTATTATTATTTCTATCGAAACTATCACCAATCAACTTACAGCCTCGAAAACTGATTCAACACTAATATCGGTCGTTTTCGATCATTTTTATGTTACCCCTCTCTTACCCCTACTGGAGGCTGAAGTTAAACTTAAATAACATTAGAATTGTCACCATCAACTTAAAGAACACTAGAATTGTCACCAATCAACTTAGGGATCCCGAAAACTATGGATTCGAAATTAATGTTGGTCGTTTTCGATTATTTTTACATCACATTTCTCTCCTTCTACGGGTTCTAATGAGGACTGATCTTGGACTTAAACGGAATCGAAAGTGTTGCTATTCATCTCAGAGACCCCGAAAACCGTAGATTTGACACTAATATCGGTCATTTTTTATCACTTTTATATGTCACCGCTCCTACTCCCTGCTAGGTGTACTAGGAGGAGTCAGCCCCACAGTAAGACTGTAAATAGTATGTGTAATGATATTGATCCAGGCGTTTCAGAATTACGCTGAAAATCCAATTAATATTTTTAAAACATTACACGCATTGAGTAATCAAGGTGCTGGTCTCCGAAACCACCAGAAACATTTGTTTAATCTAAAGCTACAATGCAATTAATGAGAAGACTGTATCAAAGTAGTATGTTTGTTTTAGGAAAATACATTTCGTTATGATCCGTTCCGCTCTCTTCACGGTCTGGGGGAAATCGAACAATGGTGAGAATCTTTTTGAACGCGTAATCCATGGAGATCCAAATTAAACACACTGAAAGTGGCCATACACATGAACTGAAACCATATAACAGATGACAGACACCTGAACGCTATGAGCAAGAAAATTGGTGATTTGATTCCCCTTATACTCAGCAACCACAACAAAGATCACCATATAGCCAACTGTGCTTCCACCCTCAGTATCGCTTTGCTCTCTAATATCAATGCTATAATAATAATAATAATAATAATAATAATAATAATAATAATAATAATAATAATAATTATTATTATTATTATTATTATTATTATTATTATTATTATTATTATTATTATTATTAGAATTAGAATTAGAATTAGAATTATTATAAGCGGTAAAAAACGGTACCTCTACGTCGTCGACGTCACACACCGAAATCAACGGCTGGTCCAAACTGAAACGAAAAGCTTAGGAACGATTATCTGTATTCACACAATACATTGTCCAACTAGTAGGGCAAAGAAAGCATCATTTAGTACTCCCCAGAAACGTCATAATACGTGTTAATAATGATTTATATTGTTAACAACTGCGCAGTCTTTAGGTTAATGCAGAAAAATAACCAGCAAGATGCCACTTAGTAATTCGACAACACAACACCTCACACTGCAGCTATGACGAAATCAGTTCTTCAGAAGCTGAGAATAAGTGTCTTACCACATGTGGCGTACTCCTCAGATCTCGCGCCTTCGAACTATAATTTATTCTTGAACTGTCGATGACAATGTGTGATATTCTGCGTCGACGACACGGCACTTTACTTAGAAACCAATTGAACTTTACCAAATCAGAGGAATATAGGAGACCTCTGAGCAATGAGGAACCCTGTGAATAATGAGACAATATTTTGACTAGTATTATCTAGTTAGTGGCTCCGTAGTCTCGTACTTGGTGATTGAATAGAATTGTAAGAAGACAGGTATAATTTATGGATTGATCCAATATTTTCATTAAGCATAAGGTTCAGGTGGTGTTATTAGTGATATTGATATTAACATGTTTTCTTATAGGTACGGGTTATAACTTAAATATTACAAAGGAGATTAGTTGTGACACAAATAACCTTACAGAGAATATTCAAAGAATAATTCCTGAATCCAAAAGAACCTCTGCTGATGGCAGCACGACGTTGACCTATCATCTACCATCGGAGCAATTGAGACAGTTTCCCGAATTACTTAAATACCTTGAAGGTGACAAAGAACGAATAGGAATTATGGGTATCGGGATTTCAGTAACAACTATGGAAGAAGTGTTTCTTAGGTAAGTATTTGTTTGCGGATATAATATATATCCAGGATTATTTTTAAGTTACACTGCTACCTTCCTGGTGGAGTTTAAGAAGAAGGAAGTTTCATTTCAAATTGCAAAAAGGATGGGATAAATATTTGATCTCTTATCATGGACAACTTTTCTACCCATACACAACACCTATCTTCAGATATGGTCAAAACTGTATCCAAGGGAGAGAATATTCTAGTTAACATCTCAAAATTCTTAGGCTTACACTGGATGAAATGGCATTTCAACTTGTTAGCTTTTCTTAGAGGATTCCTGAATCAAAGTTAACCTAGTACTTCTTAACACCAAAAAACTATGTATCACATTTAGCCACTTTATTCCTAATCTGCACTGATACAATTGAATTCACTTCTTTAAGTAGAACATCTGTTTATCATTACTTCTCTTAATCACCATAAATCTCGTTCTCTGCATCTACAAGTTATATCAAAATCTAGGAATACAAACCCAATCTATCTATCAACAACTAATCTTATCTTTCTTGAGGTTTGCACATAATATCACCTACTTTCCTTAGCAACAGCCAGTGTCCATTTAACAAGCACTTTGTGCCCTTTTATATTCCAACACAACTGTTTGTAGTGAGTGTTTCTGTCTATATGTTTAGACATTTTACAATTTGCTTACGATCTCTTTTAATGAATATGTCATTGGAAATTATCAAAAACTCATATTATTATGTCGGAGACAAAAATAATTGTATTTGTCCGATTTATCTTCTTTCTATTAAAGAAAAATCTCAAACTTAGATCTTGACTAACCAATTAGCCTCTCCTCTGTTATAAACAATGCCAAATGAGGGGAAAATTAAGACAGGCTCTTGCTAATTATTTCTTTCTATTTATTTATTTTCTTTTGTTGAAAGGGCATGGGGTAGGTAAAATTTACGTCCGTTATAAACTTTAGTTTTGTTTATCTTCCAAATGGTGAATATTTTATTTTAGTATGATAACCGGGAGCTGTTAAGGATAATTAAAGATAGGTTCGTGCTAGAATTGAAGAGTTAAAAGTGGGTGGCAATCTATTTTTGTAGAAAACTAAACAGTGCCGATTGTGCTCTACCAAGAAGAAAACAGAAAAAAAATTATCTGCTGCTTAACTCACCTAACTTTCATTTTCATACACTCTGACAACATCAAATAATTTTAAAAAAATGTCTGTCATTGTAGACGAAATAAGAAATCCTTTTCGTTTAATTCTTATTCAACTTAACAATCTTATCAAGAAGATGAAACATCTTATTATAGAGAAGATATGTCAGGATTTTCATGCTATGCATAAATTTTAAACCACTCTTTTATTCTCTGTTGTCACTGTAAATATATTAATTGATTATTTGTAATGTTAACATAGTCATTTAAATTATATGTCAAAACCAGTACTTTAATATTAATTCTAACGTACTACAAATCTTGATGCTTAAAGCGACATGTTCAAAATGGTTTCAACAAGTCAAAGTATACTTACACTTTTAGTGAAAAAATAAAGTTCATTTTTAGGTTATATATCTACATATAGTCTATATATAGGAAGTAGATATAAAATACTTTTGTAGAGCGTTTGAGTCATTTAGTGAAATACTGGACTCCACTACCTACAAATTGATTATTACTACTGAAGAACCATATCTTAGAATATGAATTACTAACATCTTCACAATTTACCTTACAAAACATCCTGATGAAGAGCATTTGTATATTATGCCGGAAATATTGATAGGAAATTAACCTTTTTACGAAGTGGAGTGCAAACACATCCCAGTGCTAATTATTTGGGTGTTACTGTTCGAAAAATATTTCTACAAGGATGAGATTCAACTACTTCAATTATTTATTTGCATGAAATATCTTTACGGGGAAGGCAAATGTACTAAATGAATTGTCTTCTAAATATTTACAAATTATTCGAATGGGATGCATGTATACCCCACATGGTAAAGCATGTTACTTTTTAAATATGTATTGTTTTTCTAAACGGTCACTAGGCGGTAGCTCATTTTAGCTTGCTTTTCATAGTTAATTGTTCCTATTGTACACTTATCATCCAGAAATATGGAAGTGTAGTGATAAGTGATGGCATAACGCCTCTACCTTTCTTCTCTATCTTGTTCTCTATTTAGAAGGTAAATGAGTCTTAGATATTACACAAATATTACTTCTCTCGAATGTTAGTGATAATGACTTTCAGTATTTTCGGATGTATTTTTGGAGCAAGAGAGAAGGATGAGAAACAAGAAAGAAACCACGAAATAAATATTCCTATTGAATTGAACGAAGGAAGATGTGTAAAATGTCCTCGCTCCAGGGGCAGAAAGATTCGAACAAAATGTGACGTTTGTGACAGTTTTATTTGCAAAGATCACTTAATGAAGAAGATTGTATGCGAAGACTATTAATGTTTTCAATGATACGAGTATTCTTACGTGTTTCTGTAGTTGAATTTAGAATAAGCAAGTAATTTTATAACAATATTGGAATCTTAGTTGTTTGCAGAGAAATATTAATATGCTGCGTTTTACACAAAATTCAAACTATACTGCTGTATTTGGGAGAAAATATACAAAGATATTACGTTATTTTATATGTCGAAACACTAACTATGGAATATAAGTTCTATTATAACATTTATATATTATGATAATTAAGCATTTTTTAAAATTAAAAACCGATTTATGTGTAGGTTGCATTTGCACCCCACTCGGTAAATAACGTGAAACATTTAAGTTGCTAAGAAAGAAGGTTAAGAGTAAATTGTAGATCACTACAGGAACTCATAAAGATAAATAATACGTAAATTTTGAAATGTGTTCTATACGTTTAATAAGTTGTTAAGATGGAAGTATAGTTTAAAATTAATTACTTGTATACACAGTTAAATTTTCTTTATTAGCGGATCTTTCCACTTAATAAGATCGTTATACGAAATGAGAATTAAGTTGAATGAGAATTCTTATTTCGCTTAAAATGGCCAACATTAATTTATTGACAAGTGACGTGCTAAGTGAAATGATAACTAAATGAAGTGTAAAGACTCCAAGCATTTTTATAATCTGATATAAGTTTGAATCAAGTTTATTTTAAAATTCTATTGGCAAAAGATAAACTTTTCCTTGTATGTCCCTAGATGTTGTTGTTACTTTGAACAAAGAAATTACTGAAGAACTATATGCACTTTGTATAAATATCCATGTTTCAAACTCCTGCAGCATTTGTGTAAAGAATTTTGTGAAGTTTGATTAGGCGGAAAAATAATCACACTGCTGAAGAAGACTGCACTTATTTAATATAAAACCACAATTACACGTGACGTTTCGATCTTCTAGCCAAGATCCTCATCAAACGTACAATAAGTGATACAAAAAACTACTCAAGTATATATACACAATTCATCTCCCTATCTGCTCTCTCATCGGCCCGTTCAAACAGCCAATCAGAAGCGTGGAAATTATCTGAACTGACCAATGGGAAAACATAACACTCTAGTAGAAAGAAACAACAAGGAGCAAGCAACCATTGAATACATTAACTCACATACACTTTTCTGTATTTATCAATAAGCGTCCTTAACCTCACTGACTGTCCTTTTATATTATTCCTCTGGATTCTCAAACTCCTAGGTATTATTTTCTTCTCCATACACTTCTGCAAAAAACCAACTTGTTGCTCCATGTTGATTTCTCCCCTTCTTTTGTTCTTCCACTTCTCAACAGCCTTTGAACGGGCCAATGAGAGAGCAGATAGAGAGATGAATTGTGTATATATACTTCAGTAGTTTTTGTATCACTCAGTGTACGTCTGATGAGAGTCTTGGCTAGAAGATCGAAACGTCACGTGTAAATGTGTTTTTATATTAAATAAGTGAAGTCTTCTTCAGCAGTGTGATTATTTTTCTGATTTTATTTGCAAGACGTATGACTATGATTGTGTGTCAGTTTGATTAGGTTGATTTTTGTTTAATGTCCCTTTGTAGTACTGAGACGGAATCTACTCTTTGAAGTGGAATCCAATATTCAGGACCGAAACTCAGCCCCAAAGTAGCAGTAACAGACGTTGAAGTACGGGGAGACACTTTTAAACACTAATTAGGCATAAATAACAATTTTCTAGTAGATAACATTTGCTTATAATTTCATTTCTCTGTTAGTGGTTGCAAATTAGTGAAATCACTTTGAGCTTAAACCTAACAGCAAAACAAATGTTGTTTTAAGGAGATTTGCAATCAACACGGCAAATTTTCTTATCAAAGAAAAGCTCTTCATAACTGGAAGCAAATTTTCTTCTTAAAGTATAATTCCTGCTTAAAATTAAAAGTTATAGAAATACGTGATAGTTAAGATTCCTACAACCATCTAAGTGTTGAAATATGAACTATTGTAAAGCAATGTTTAATAAGGACAAATGATTGGAATATAAATGATCGTTAAAAAGTATGAACAGAGAGAAAACAAACCTGATTGTTTAACTGACAGCAGATTGAATCCGGATTTCCCAACGGCAGCTAGTTTATCACTGAGTTAGCACAGATAGAAAGGTCTGCAGCAATTCTACAAGTCATTGTGTGGAAACGAAATAATAAAAATTACCTCTATTGCACGTTTTAGAGAGGTCTTATTTAAAATGCTTCGTGACATCTGGGAGGTAATTGTTAGAATTTGCTCGGTAGAGAAAGCTTAATGAATAACAAGCACAGGAAACTAGCCATATCGTAGGTTAGTGATGAGAGCCTCCCCGAAGTTGGAATGTTTCAATTTTCCTTCAATCCAGTGATTATATTTTCTTGCGCTTCCCATCTTTATGCTATACGCATACAAGTCTCTTTTGTTGTCCTACTCAGTCTTCTTTTTCTTATAATAAAAAGATTTTTTTAACCTAATGCATCATGTGGATTCTAAGTTAATGATCTACATGTTTTTAAATTATCTATGACTCGTTACGACACTACAATTAAGAATTCTACAGGATCGCGTGGAAAAGGGGTCAACAAATCTCTAATTTTTTTTAAAGATTGTCAGAAGGATAGTATAATGAATAAACTTAGATGGTCTTTTATTGCAACAAATATTTGATTTGCGATTTGAAGTACTTTGAGAAAATTGTTTTCATATTGGAATTACATAGATGGAAAAAAATATATAACGATAGTAATAAAGAAGCTTTCTTTCTTAATAGAGCAGAAGGAACAAACAAAAGTGACGATTTAAACACTGGAAAACTTTCCTCTGAAGAAGTGCCAGATATACATTGTGAAAATGGAGAAACTCAGCATAGTAAGTATTGTAGTTTCTACTTTATCGTTGAAATATTTTCAATTACGGGAATGTAGTATAAAACTATAGTTACCAATAAAATATAGAGAGCAGAACTGTTGAAATTACGAAATATTGCACTGCATATAATATGATTCTTAGAACTTGAGCATTAATTCAGATGCACTAACTTGGCACAAAGATCATTTATCATTCTACATCCTCCCTTTCGTACCAAAATAAGGATTAAAAGAAAAAAGAATCTGCATTTGTACTCAATACAATTTGTGATTACTAATGAATAAACTTATCTCTTTGGTGAAAGCTGCAAAGATTAAATCAATGGCAAACACAAATGAATCGCTGATTTGAGAAACGTCATAAGTAAATAATGTCAATAATGCCGTAAGTCAATAATTTGCGACGTTTCTCAACTCATGCACACTTGTTGCAGCTCAATATTGAACAAACTATTAGCGTGCCTTCTGAGATATCACAACTCAACAATGTAGCTACCCTTCAAAAATCAAAGCTGCATATAAACTCATTTTCGGCACATGACTGACTTACAACGTTTCTCAAATCAGCAATTTAAATAAAATTAGCAAAACAACTCCCTAGAAGGGAGGTGATTGAGAAGCCCCAAAGAAAAAATATAATATTACACCAAAATTGTACTTTTTAACGAAAATTATCGTAATAATCCGAGTGATATAAAGAAAATATACATTCAGTTTTGTTGTAATCGTATTTTTTTTATTGGTTTATATAGGTAAATTTTCTTGCATACACATAGGTAAGCTTGTAACAAGGGTGTATTTTACTTCTTTATACCTGATGGATTGCGAACTCAAGCCATAGGGCTATTTCTGCAAATGGAAGGAAGGCACATACCAAATTTCATCACAATCTATAATTTTTGCGAAAGTAATGGTGGAACAGATGGGCAGAGAGCACACAAATGCCAATCGAGTCGCTTTGCTAACGCTCGCTTCACTAATATGGAATAATGTTCTTGGAGACTTTTTTTTTTCTTTTCGGAAATGCAATCACACTTAAAACATAAAAGAGTGATTATAAGAATACTCACTAACAAACGTTTTCTTTGGCGCGTGTATATTTGAAGTTTTATTTCATATGGGAAATTCAAAACAAAATTACATAGTAAATAGTAGGATTCATAGTTTCGACAATAAAACGAATGACATTTTCATTTAAATACATACAAAACTACCACTGATAATAGAGTATTTAAATGCAAAGTAAAAATTCCCCCCGTTCACTGAAGTCCATGAAGGCCCAAGGGCTTTGTGTGGAAGTAAAGCTTCCACACTTTCTTCACTTTGGTGCTCGTGGAGGTGATGTAGTCAGCACCAGCTCGGACCTCTTTATTTCCTTATTGTCCAAGGTACCCATTTTTAAAGGGACTCAAAGCTGGATTAGAACGAGGATAAACGAAAGAAAAAATCTCCTCTCCTCCAGGGATAGAATTCAAGACGCCCAGTTGGTAGATATACGCCTTACCGAAATAGTATTGCATTCAGATAAATTTACTAGTTGGCAATCTGGAAATTGTGTAGGGTACAAGTTAACAAAAAATATTTGAAAAAAGAAAGCTTTTAAAATACTGAATACAGAGAAAAACCTGGTAAACAAGTAGTAATTTTAAAAGTAACATATAAAAATAATTCTTAAAGACTTACATAAAGTCATCAAACATCCATTTATCTAAAACTCACATTGATTTTTGTAAGTTTTGGATATGTCCTCTATCACGTAAATAGAAATAAATGCAATAAATACGAACACTACTTAAAAGATGAGGAATCGTATTGATAATGTAGTGATATTATAAATATTCACAATAATCTGTAAAATTATCAATGATTATATTAGTTTGAATTAATAATTATTATTAGCAATATAGTATATTTGAAATCTGAGTTCAGTTTTTTCTTTCTTTTTGAAATTTATTGAGCTTTTTCGTAGACTTCTTAACCTCTAAACCATCTTATTATTTTTCACTAATTATTTCATATATTTTTTAACATACCAATGCATTATCATAATGATAAGCTTTCTTTAGAAACAATTTATACTGTTGTCCAATAAACATATGTAATATGTCGATCCTACAAAAGAAAGAAAGGAATGACTCGAATAAATGTAATGTACTTTTTTAAGTTCCTTTTCTCGTTAAAATGTATTTCTATTTTATAGCTGAAAGTTTGAATAAGGTTACAGGACTAAAATTACAGATTCAGCGCTTCAAAGCTATGGTCCGCAAAAAGATGCAATACACACGCATGAGAAAATATACATTTGGAACTTCGGTAAGTGTTTTTTATACTGCAAGTTTTGAGGTGATTTCTAAGTCCTTTCACGTTTTATTCGTTACTTTTGTAGATAAAGGAGATTGTGTGGGGAAACTATATTGTTATTGCTATTGTACTATTGTTACTATTGTTATTACTATTACAATAGTAATAGTATTGTTATTACTATTTTTGAATTATTTTAAAATGAATATATATTAAAAATATCCAAAAGAAGCTCTCCACTGACTTCTATCCTTAGCTAACTGCATCCAGTTTCTACTTTGTATTCTAATCTCTGCGAGATCCATCTTAATATTGTCCTCCCATCTGCGCCTAGGTCTTCCTAATGGTCGTTTTCCGATTGGTCTTCCATTCAAGACTTTGAAAGCGTTTCTACTTTGTTCCATTCTAGCTACATGACCAACCCACCTAAGCCTCCTAGACTTGACGACCCTAATAATGTTGGGTAAACCATATAACTTATGTAGTTCCTCGTTATGAAGTTTCCGCCATTTCCCATTCCCGTTCCTCTTGGGTCCGAATATTCGTCTCAGGATCTTGTTCTCAAATACTTTCAGTCTATGTTCTTCCCTCAGAGTAAGTGACCATGCTTCGCAATCATACAGAACAACAGGCATAATTATCGTTTTTTATATTTTAAGCTTCAAATTCCTCGAGAGAATTCGCGACGACAAGAGATTTTGAACCGAATAATAACACGAATTCCCTGGTTTTAGTCGACATTTAATTTCTTCGTGAATATGATTTTCGTCTGTTAATATTGATCCTAGATATTTGAAAGTATCCACTTTATCAAAAGTATTATTTAATATTTTAACGCACCTATAATTTGCTCTATTACAGTCCCGACGCACTTCCATGTATTTAGTTTTCTCTGCATTTACTTCTAAACCCATGTCCCTGCAAGCGTTTAATAAGATCTCTGCATTTATCTCTATTGTTCTCCTATCATCTCCTATTAAATTTACATCATCAGCATATGCCATAGCCTGGTGAATACCGTTCAACTCTAGGCCCTGGTTGCAATCTTTGATTTTCCTTATAGCGTATTCCAGAACAAAGTTAAATAATAATGGCGACAACGCATCTCCTTGTTTCAGGCCATTTTCGACGTGAAAGCTCGTGGACAAAAATTTTCCTACCCGGACTTTACTTTGGGATTCATTTAAACATATCTTAATTAATCTAATTAGCTTTCTCGGTATTCCAAGTTCTGTAAGAACGTTGTTCTGGCCACCATATTATTATCATGCCCACCATAACATCTTGATTTTACCATACCACGCAGAACAGGCATTATCAGAGATATGCATCTGCATGTCGGTTCACTATAATCAAGAGACAGTAATATTATGTAAGTTGTACTCCGTGCTATCACATCACACACACTCCGTTCTGCGTCACAAGCGACGGTGGAGACGCCTGGCTTTTTACGATAATACACATACAGAACCATTGGACTCAAAACTGTCAACGCTATGAGGGTTATCACCTATTCTATACAAACCCTTAATGTACCTTCTGTGATGAGTGTTAAGTTTTTATTTATTTATTTATTTATTTATTTATTTATTTCAACCCAGGGATGAGTTAATGTAATTAGTTTGTGTTAATTGTAAAGAAGTGTTATAATTAGTTACTGAGATATACCGTTTTTCTACTCTTTCCTTAATAGGCAGTTTACAGCCACATACTAATTACAACGACTCACCAAAGGTAGCCCTTAACCCTGGTCCAGTTAATATAAGTGTATCTCTAGTGGCAATACTCAATTATACCTTAAAATATCTTCTGATGTTATATTCACTAAGATGATCACCTTTTAACGAAATTACAAGTTCATGATAAATATTAAATAATTTATTTTTTGATTACCTTTTAACGTATATTCACACAAACTGTCTTGCAATCAAACATGTTAAGTAAGTATATATATAAACAACGACATAGCAACCAACAAGACAATAGTATATATTTCTTATATTAAAAACATTCTTCTTCTATTATTTTAATTAACGGTATAGTGCTTGTGTAAAAGCACTTTCTTCCCGAAAGGTAAACAATTATGAATCATACAAATATGAATCGATACAAAGTATCTCGTTATATAAAATGTCGCTCGATAAAGGGACTAAATATAAAAGTTATATGGAAGCTTGACTTTTATATTTAAGAACCACTGGCCCGTTTATAATAATAACATGATAATAGTTGTGTTCTTTACATTTTGATCGCCCTTCATATATATAACTTCGTTCAGTTACCTCATATAAATACATTTATAATAAAACTTTCATTCCACTATTATTTATCTTTTATCATTAAAAGTCGTCGCTTACTAATACAATTAACGAAGGATGCGAAATCAAAAGCATAAGAGATAATTACATCCTAAAACATAAATTACAATGATTTATAGTTTCATGCATTATTAAAAACGGTCATGTTAAAAATGGTTAATCTTTACAGAGCGAATTATATAATAATTACGTTAGATAACATTTTAAAGTATGTATCATATCAATAAGGTGTCAGGATACAAAAGAATCTTATCCGAGTATCATATAAGGTGACGCATGGGTACGGTCGTCGGATAATTAGCTTAATAGAATGAGCCTTATACTGAATATAATCTTTGACAATAAAGTTCCAACACAAATCAATATAATATAAATAATCTTTGTTTTTAAAATCATTTGGAAATTAATATTTGTTAATGAGAATTAAAGAAAATTAAATTAAGTAAAAATCAAAAATAAAATGTAACCTATGCTCGGGCGAGCGAAAAGAAGGAATTAAATTTATTTTCATACAAACAGAAGTCTTAGTTTCCTTCATTCTTATTTATTTGAGCAAGAATGTCAGGTGCAACTAACCTTTTTACCAGCTGCATCCATTTTTCTCTTGTATACTGGGTAGGCCTCCAAACCTTCAACTCATCTATATTACGAAGTCCAATTGACGTACCTGTTTTAGCGTTCAACAATTCAAAAACTTTAGGGTTTATTTCCTTGAAACATAAATAAGGACCTGAGAAAATGTCACAAAATTTATAAATCTTCTTCAATAACGCATTACTTTGTGGGTGTTGTTTAACAAAAACTAAGTCATTGATCTTGATTCGATATTTTCCTTATTGACATTAACACATAAATTTGAAGATAAATATTCATAAGAATCAATAGCTGATATGGGTTTAACCCCTACCACATCAGCTGCAGTCAGTTTAAATTCGTACTCGTGTATGGTTCCAATAAAGTACATTGTATTGCACAATCCTGATTATGTTCCGCATTATTATTTTGTACAGGAATTGCATGATTATTTTGATTATGATACGAAGTGCCATCTCTTAAATTAAAGTTACGTCTATCAATACGGTTTACAGTATTTCCAGAATTACGCCATACATTTCGTCTATTTTGGAACCTACTTCGGTTAAATGGTCTGATATAATTATTATCACAGTTAGGTTAGGTGGATTTACATCATATCTTTGCCTATTCTGATTATTTAAATTTACTCTATTCAGGTTATGTTCCGTATTGTTTACATTACGAATATTTACATTCCGGACAGGTACTGACCTAAGGTTATCTGAATTATTTCTAATTTTACCTACTCCAGTTTGATTATTCTGTGCCTGGTATTGACTTTCGTAATATTGAACAAGCATTAGCAGATGATTGAAACTTATGCACTGTGTAGAAAGTAGAATTTGTTGCAATTTAAAAGGTAGCAGATTTCGGACAGATGCAATCACTCTGGATTCAGATTGTAGTGGATTTACAACTTTTAATTCATTGTAAGTGTTCACAACAAAATCAACAATAGATTTATGTAGGCGAGGATGAAAAGGTTGGTTTCTAATCATAGCGTCTCTGTTAGCAAGTAAAAAGTCGTTCTCATAATTTGCGATCAACGCCGCTTTGAATTCCTCATATGTTTTGACGTGTTCCCGTACTGCCTTAAACCATAAAGAACACGGTGGGAGTAATAAATGAGGGATTAGTTTGATATATTGAGATTTATCTATACACATTATACTGCATTCATCCTGAAATTTTTCCAGGAAAGAAGTAGCATTTTCATTGCAGTTGCTACCACTAAACTTACTCATAGCTCGTATTTCGCTCATTTTTACACTTAACTTTATATTTCTTTCACCATTTCGCGTTAAATGGAAATTTCTACCTACTGTGTTATGCGTGATTCCACCATCTCTTTTCCGCGTGTTATGCGTGGTTCCACCATCTCTTTTCCGCCCATCTATATTCCTTTGTTGAATTCTTTCCAAAATAATATCCTCATCGGATGGGTTACTTGAGGAAGAGGTAACGCAAGATCCATGTCGATCTGCTTCGGGTGGATGCAAGGGCATCTCTTGAGAATGAGGGAACTCCAAACGATCAGTAACAACGTTGTTGTTGTATGTATTGTCTTTAATCTGTAACGCCCTAATTTCCTCCTGTATGGTAGATATCAATTGTGTATTTGCACGTATTTGGTTAGAATTATCTGTCACCTGAATCTTTTGCTGACGAACAGAAGATTCTATTACTTCAAAATCTTTTTTTACAATATTGACTTCTTGAATTACATGATTGTAGTTATCCTTGCAATCTTCAGATAATCTTTTTAACTTCTCATCAAATTGTAGCGTGATGTCTCTCACAGCTTGGGTTACAGATTGATCTATTTGTTCTAATCGTCTACTCAATTCTTCATACTGTCTACTAGATTCTTCAGATTTTTGCTGTACCGTTTGTTTTAATTCTTCAGACATTTGAGCTAAATTTTGTTCCTGTCGCTGTAATGCTATTAGAATTCTGTCCTCTAGTGTCGACATTCCAGGTGTAATGGGAGCTATATTCTGCTCATTGTGAACACCGTCAACAGTTTCACTCTCTACTGTCTCACCAATCATGACTTTTCTTATGATTACTCTGCCACTTCTAAGAATGGTTGAGTTAGTATTCATGAACCTTCTTATTAAGGTAAATTCACCCTTACTTTAAACTTCGGGATATGAATTTACAAGAATCCCGGGTGAGGTAAACCAAAAATTTTACAACGACTCACCAAAGGTAGCCGTTAACCCTGGTCCAGTTAATAAGTGTATCTCTAGTGGCAATACTCAATTATACCTTAAAATATCTTCTGATGTTATATTCACTAAGATGATCACCTTTTAACGAAATTACAAGTTCATGATAAATATTAAATAATTTATTCTTTGATTACCTTTTAACGTATATTCACACAAACTGTCTTGCAATCAAACATGTTAAGTAAGTATATATATAAACAACGACATAGCAACCAACAAGACAATAGTATATATTTCTTATATTAAAAACATTCTTCTTCTATTATTTTAATTAACGGTATAGTGCTTGTGTAAAAACACTTTCTGCCCGAAAGGTAAACAATTATGAATCATACAAATATGAATCGATACAAAGTATCTCGTTATATAATATAGAGTATAACATTGTAGAGTAGTATTTATGTCTGTTTATTCGAATTGTATACTTAGAATACATACTTAAATACATACATAAGTCAGAATTTGTATACAAATACATACTTAGAGCAGGTAAATTAAATGAATAATTTTTTTTAGTACAAAAGTATATTTATTTAAATAATGTTTTTTCTCATTGCTTTTGTGCACGTAAATGCTAATATACATATTTAAATAATCTCGGTTTTATTTTTAAACATTATGAATTTTACCTTTGTTTCAGATGTTTTAAATAGTAGTTGATATTTATCCATTCCAAATTGGATGCATGTATTTCTTTCTGGTATTGTTAACAGTTAGAACATCAGGTGTATGACTAATCACTTTGTCTACTTGCCACTCTTTTTGCTATTTGCTCAACTAATAGAAATAGTGAATCATTCAGGATGTCAGGATAAGTCAGCAAGTTGACAGCTTAATGTCTGAGTGTAAAAATAAAAACTTTAATAGTATTCTTCCCTTCCCCCTCTCCCAGTTGTTTACAAAGACTTCTTCAGATTTGTTAAGCTCCCTCGTGGCTAAGCGGTTAGCGTACGCGCCTTTGACGTGAGAGACCCGGGTTCGATTCCCGGCGGGAGCTCATGTGGTTCGGATTCCACGTTAATCAGTAGGTCCACGTCTCATATAGCCTCGCTGCTGAAAGGGACGCTAAACTAAAATCAACTCAACTCAACTCTTCAGATTTGTTCCAAAAGATGCGATACTTAGATCTCTTACCATTCCATTGGATCTCATTTTAATTTGCTGAATACGAGTTGAATTCATATAAAGAATGGGAATATATTTTTCATCTTAATATTCAAAGAACTCGGGAACATTTAAAAAAATATATATTATTTACTGAAACACGACAACTTTTGTATTATTGTGCAGTATTTACGGTATCTATATAAATGAAGAAGAGCATTACACAAATATAAAACAAAATGTGTATCTAATTTGTTTCTATTACGTTCTGCGTAATAAGAAACTAATTCCCTCATCGTATATATATTAAAATTACATAATTACTGCACACATTCGTTTCGAGGTATGTTTAGCTTTTTTTTACTACAAGTTCCAGGAAATTCCAATAAACACATTGTTCTAAACATAACTAGAACCTAATAAAAAAAACATACTTCGGATTTAATATGTGTAGTATTTATGTAATTCACAATATATACACTGTGAATTATATTGATCACCCATTAAGATTCAAACGTTATGTACAGTCGGATCAAAAAACGTTGAATTTCTTTTATGTGAAAGTACTTCCGAGAAACTCAAGATAATGTTAACAAAATTTAGTTTCCTTCCCATTTCTTTTAGAAAATTACTTAAGGAACGTCCTTAGTGTTGCAGCCTTTCTACAAATTAAGAAGACCGCATTTAGATTTTATTTTGCTGCTGTCACCGCCTGATTCAGTAATCAACATTGTAGTGCTTAACAACGCAAGACCAATTCTATTAATCGGACGAAACTTAATTGATTAGCAAAATATTTTGATGTTTCTTTACAATAATGTCTATTTTAATATTTTGAATTAATTAAAAACCTTTTTCTAGTTTCACTATATATTTTATAGAGTAACCTCTATTTCTTCTTGTTTATTCAGATTGCAACTCTTATTTTGTGGATAATCGTGATGGTTCTTATAGCAACTGAATATCCAGAGAGATATGATAGACCAGGTGCTCAGACAGCAGCAATCATTAAATATGGCTACACAAACGTTTTTTATGCAGACAAGCATGATGGCAAGGAAGGTCCAGCAAGATACTATCGCCAGTTACTTGAGCCAGTTGCAAATGTGTACTTAACAAAGAATGTGACGCAAGATCTTCTCAATGCAGCTAAAATGGATAACTACGAATTTTGGCGTCGTTATATTGTTGCTGCCGATTTTAGTGACCCAGAGAATGTGATTGCTTTGTTTTCATTATATGAATGGCGAAGTTCAGCGGCTCTGTCTCTGAATTTGTTAACTAACGCTATGCTTCAGTATGTAACTGGAAGTAGAAATACGTCAATTACAGTGGCTGACTATCCTTTCGAAAAAAAGGTAAATAGTATAAAATTTAAATACAGGGTGTTTCAGTGAGACATCCCACTTTTTAAAAATAGTTATAATTCCGTGTCCATAGTCGACATGTGAAAAGTGTTTGTATTTAAACGATACACGAAATGTATTTTTATTTCAATAGATATCAATCTTGTGTTCCCTTGCAGACTGATCATTATTCTTTTGTTGTCACATAACAACAAAATAGAGTACATAATTTAACAATGTATATTTATTGATAAGAATTACTGACTTACCAGTTCTGTTAACTCTTCGTAACCTTTTGTAAAATGATTAATTAGTAATTGCAGTAATATCGACAACTAGTAACAAGACATGTAGTTCTTCATTTCTTTCGTTTCGCCCTACCTTACCTCACCTGTTGTGGTTTCGTTGGTAATGCCCAAACATAGACCCAAAATATCAGCTAAAAGAACATATGAAAGTACAAAATAGCACAATATCAGTATTTCATCCCTTACATTTTTGGAAATGTGTATTATATAAATCAAGCTAGTTATTAATATAAAATGTGCTAAATAAATCAATTTCATGATGGAAGCAACAGATGTTGCATTTTCTGCTGACGCGTTCAAATGTTTCCATACAGTTACCACAAAAACCACTCCTCTTTTTTCTGAAAAGGAAATGCGCAGATAGCTTTGTTGTTCTTGCAGATTCTAGTGGTAAAACAACACATGTCAGATGCATAAAGAATCCCTGCTCTTCACTGATTTTTTTCGTGACGCTTGGTGTTGACAGGTAGTTGCAGGTTATCGACTTTCCTTTGTGGTAAACGAAACAGACTAGCATTTTGTATCTATTAGGAGGTCCTAATGTTTACTATGTTGTACTAAAGTGCTAGGGATATCGTAAAAGAAAGAAGAGTATTTTCAATTTGTATTTTGAGAGAGTAAAAGTTTCCAGAATAAATTTTGGTTTGATTATTCGTTTATCACCGGTAAACACGGCAAGCTGAGAAATCGCTACTGAACTAAATTATTGATTCTCGTAAATACAAGTACGAGATTGTACTAGTTGTTAAGAAAACTAGCAAAAATAAACTATCAATATATTAGTAGGCCTATTATTAGAGAAGTAGAATGAGTTAGATATGGAAACAACAGAATAACGCTTCTAGAATAATAGAACTATTCTTCTTATACTACTACTACTACTACTACTACTACTACTACTACTAATAATAATAATAATAATAATAATAATAATAATAATAATAATAATAATAGTAGTAGTAGTAGTAGTAATTTGGATATAACTACACAAAATTTTATTTCAGTTTAACGTTTCTTAATACAAAGGCTATATGAGTCAGTTTAGCGAATGATCCAAACTAACGGAGATGAAACGAAATCATTCGCATGAGAATGTTGCGAATATACAGTTTATTAATGCAAAGCATGTTTTCAATAACCACATTTTCATCAGTTACTGTTGTGATAGACTGGTCAGATCTCGCTTAGTCTTTCTAAAAGATCCTACCTCCCTCGCCAAAATTTCCCAAACAGGTAAAATGATAAAAAGATGAAAATTCTCCCTCCAAAAGCTCTATCGATTCTGCTTCAATTAAATCACTTTGAGAAAAAAAAAAAAACATTGCTTGAAAATTTTGGGGTAATGGCTTCATTATTTCAAGCCAACTGGCGAGAGCTTGGCTCCTCCTTGTTTCAGAACTCCTTATATGCAAATTTAAAGGCAACTCTATATATTTTCTTAATATCAACCAAGAGTTGCTTTGCAAAGTTTTCCCAGTAAATCTGCCCCATATATCGTAAGGTGCCACATGCGGAAATTAAATTAGTGGCCCTTGTGAAACTAATTTATAACATAATATAAAATTTGTGATTTTTTTTAATTCTTCTTCTTAGTTTCTCTTAAAAGTCATAATTTTGATTATTTCTAGCTTGCATCACATGATTGGTGGAATATACTTTCGGTGATACGTACCGCGATGTGGATGGTTATGATTCCTACTGGAATGCTAATATTCATGGCTTATTATACAATCTTCCCATTAATGGAGCGAGTCTCAAAAGTTAAACAATTGCAACTAATGACAGGCACGAACAAATTCTTGTATTGGTTGGCTTCCTTTACATGGGACTATTTCTGCTATTTTATTGTGAGCATCATTATTGTTTTTGTTACTTGGCTGGTTGACAATCTGGGAATTTTTAGTGACCCTTCCATATTGGGTAAGTATGTTTCCATTATTTCATCAAAACCAAATACAATCGTAAAATGTTGTATTGGTTGTTTGAAGATTTACCGTACTTGTGATGTTTCCCACACTCGTTAACTGTATAAAGTGAAGCTAAAACATTTACATATGTACAGCTATATTTTGTATTGTGTAAATCTTGTGAAGAAAATGAATCCCTAATTTCCAAATTTCACTAAATTTCTTTAACCTTTTTCACTTTAACATTTCCTTTGCATTTATTGCCACCAACACGTGAATAAGAACTGCTATTTCTAGTAAAGATTTTGGTATCAAATGTTATTTCCTGATGTTAAGTTTTAATTGCCACCAAAAACTCTGGTTTCCTATATGCTTATTCATTCTAATATGTAAACGATAATTGCAAACAAAGCGTTAAAGCGAATAAGGTTAAAGAAATCTATTGAAGTCCGGGAATTAGAGGTTCATTTTCTTCACAGGACTTACGTAAGCAGACAACTGTGATATGGAAGTTCCGGCCTGTAAAAAGTAATAAATTGTTGTAAGCATGATTCCAGCGCGATTCGAAATATTAACATATATTTAAAATAAAAATATAAAAAGAAGAAGAAGAAGAAGAAAAAGAGTTTCACGGTTGCAAAAGTAAACTTGTAATTTTGTAATTAATTTGCAACCTATAGCACCTATCAGATAATAGAATTGCCACCACCTGACAGTTCCTGATAACACACACAGTGAAACTGGATGCAATAATGAAGAACCGTTTGAGGTGATTAATTTACTCAGATATATGTCGTTAATGATTCCTCTGCATTCCCAAGTTCAGTGATAAATGAGGTAATCCAGCTTTTTGGTATCCAACACTGTGCTGATCACGAAGGCAGTTTATCAGCGATTTTTTATTCTTTTCAGTTTGCTTCAATTACCTGCATGATTAGAACTCCAAATAGGGCTATAATCTCACTATCTTGTAACAGAGAGGAACAAGTAGAGGTGATGGTGAAAATGAAAGAAATGATTTAGCGTTTAAAGCCTATATGGTTAAAGAGTAACATGGTCGATTATTTCTTGAAAAAGTAGTCATGTAAAAATATAATTCCTAAGTCAAAGAAAGAATCAATCTTAATAAGAGACACGCCGTCGATGTAATATCTATATTCACATTGAACGAAAGGAGTAACTGTTTACATTTTTTGGTATTTAGAATCATATTCATAATTTACACCACACTTAAATATTAATATATTGATATCATGTTATGGTATTAATATTAAATTTCGCTGTTTCTTCAATTCCACTATGTAAATACTGAGATATGGTAACCGACTACTTTGTAATTCTTTTCTCTCTGCTGTTTTGGTGCTGTTGATTGTTAATGATTCCAACGTAAATGTATTTATTTCTTTATTTATTGATAACTTCTTCCCCATGGGGAAATTACGACTTCTTCAGGTACGTAACCTATTTAAACATTACATGCGTAAACCTGTATTATATTAAAATACATAGAACACGCAAAGAATATAAACAACTACAGAATAAATAGATATGCTACATCTACTTGGAAAGTTCTCTTCTAACTCATAAAGAAAAATAAATGCAGGGGACGTTTGAAAACAAAGTTTTAAGGAAAGTATTTGTTACAGAAAGGAGATGAGCTTCATAATACGACACTATGATGCTAAATATCATTCGGATAATACAATCTAAGGAGACATCCAAGATGGATTTGAAACTTTATTCTCATTGAAAATACCAAGAATATATTATAGTTCTACTTGTGGAGAATCTGGGAGAGATACTTTTGGGTACGCTAGAAGCAAAAAGAAAGGGTAATATCAAGTGAAGTGTTAAGAAACTAGACAAGAAAAAAAAAGCTAATTTACTTGGCTGGCTCCGTACAGAGATCTAATGGTAAGCCTTTGTTTCGGCATCGATGATCATTAAGTTTTATTAAGCTTCATAATTACTAAACTATACTAATGCTAAAATATTGCAGTTTTCACTTTTTTCATTAAAGAAAAATGACAAAACGAAACATAAGTAAAAGACGGATATTGGATATTAGAAGTAAAACATCTCCATATAAACTGAACTTTATTATACTGTTAAGAACCTTAATCTGAGAAAAGAAGCAACAAGCACAAATGAAGTCTGTAACGTCTTTGCTTCAATTCTTCAAATAAAATTTTAAAGTCATTCGAATATTTGTATTTTAATACTTCAATGTATGCATATTAACGTCCTAATTCACATAAAGAACAAATATTGTTATTTGTGTGGTGCATCAAGAGTTACTATATATTTCGCGAAACTCATGTTTGCTATTCATTACTACTCTGAATGACTTCTTGGATTGATCCCTAATTCATTTTTCCTTCTTCCGCTGACTCCTAATTCATAGAAGAAAATGAATTAGTAAGGACTCAAGAGGAGGACTACATGTATAAACAAACAGCGGGGTTTGCGAAGGATACAGGGTGTTAATGAACTATACTGGCAAACTATAAGAGGTGATTCCTTACATCAAAATAAGAGAAGTTCATATGGACCTATGGCGAAAAGTTTTAGAGCTAGGGCTGTCCAAAATCTTAAAACAGCACAGTTTCAAGAGGTTCTATTTCGAATTCGAGAAACTGTGGATGGTGGTCCTTATCAGCGTAAAGGAAGTCATGCATGCGCATCCTGAAAATGCATATTTTATTAATGTTCAATGAGTGTATAGAGTATTACGTGCAGGGTAAAATTCCCAGACATGCTATCAACCGAATTTTAGGATATGCTCTGACTACGATTGGTCCAAAGTAGGTAAACAGTAAGCCTTGATAGCAGTGAACACAGAATCCTTTAGTGCGATGTCGGAAGTGTTAAGGATCGTCAGCAGTACGGTCTCTCGTACTCGTGAAAACGCATACTGCAATGGTTTCCTTCACGCTTATAAATGAAGATAACGTGAAATATACCGTGACGAAAAACATCGCATCACACGTTATTCCGAACACAAAAAAACATGGAGCTGCCGGTTCCTAACACTTTCGACTTCCCTCCGAAGCATTGGATGTTCATTGTTGTCAAGGCTTACCTCCTGTCACTTTGGACCCTCCTTGAGATCAGGCTATATCTGAAGACCCTATTGAGAACACACCTGAAAATTACACCCTGTAGGGAATTCCCTGTACACTATTGAAAATTGACAAAATATTCACTTTTAGATTGTGTATGAGTGGCTTCCTTTACACTGATAATGACCACCATCCACAGTTTCAGGAATTCAAAATAGGACCTCTCGAAATTTGGCTTTTTCGCGATTTTGAACAGCCTAGCTCTGAAACTATGCACTTTTCGCCATAGGCCCATATGAACTTTTTCTCTTATTTTGATGTGAGGAATCAGATCTTACAGTTTGTCGGTATAGTACATTAACACCCTGTGTATATTTTGCTATATAGTATGAAAATAATAACCGTTAATGAACCACGCAGGCAACAATATTCAGTCTTTTATATGTATATTATAGTTCTTTCTAAATACTAATTTTGAGAGCCTTTTTGTTCATACGATTGGCTAATTGCTTCATCTTGCTTCTGTATTTTGAGTTTTGCTTTTATTCATAAACTGAATTCTTCTGGTAAATAAATTTTCTCTAGAAGGCTATCATTTCTTTCTTACAATAAACTACTAATTTTCAAACTCCATTCAAGAGTTTATTTGTATACTTCTGCTTCTGTAATTCAAAGCGTACACATTTTCTGACTAGGCACCTACGTCCATCAAGAATAGAACAAAGATTAACTTATAAAAGCCATTGCAAGAAATATGTTTTTAATGGACCACACCCTCCTCCATCTGTTAACTTTCTAATGTTTTTAGTTTCATGATTTTAGCTAAATTTTACGTGAAGAAAATTATGTTAAAATCCTAGTGAATTTAATTTTGAAAAGGGAATACATTATTGCATTATTCTTAATGTTATTTTGTATCCTTGAATCAAAAGATACTGTACTTAAAAAGCACTCTTATATTGACTTTTATCTTGTAGGAACTTTACTGCTGATTCTGCTTTTATATGGATTAAGCATGATTCACTTCGTATATGTTTTCAGTTTCTTTGTCAAAACAAAAACAGGAGCATTCGGTACTTTAATCAGTTTGAACTTCACTTTCCGTGAGTATTTCATTTTATTTTTTTAATCACATGAAAAATTTTCACGTAGAAAGTATGAATCTTCTACTACAGTAAGCCACAATATTAACTTGGAAGTATCTCTGTGAGATTAAACTTATCTTCTAAGATTCTATATTAAACTTATCTATATTTTGAATAGTTATTTCGAGTGCTCATCGTCGGGATGGTTCAAAGCTTAATTCAATAATTTTGAATTCATAGCAATTATGAAAATCTACGGATATCAGAGATTACTTTATTACCACTGAAATAACAACAAGAATGTGATTTACAATCAGTGTAATATAGATTAACCTTTGAACAATCCCGACGATCAGCAATCGAGATACGTACCCGAAACACAGATGAACCTTAGAAGACAATTTTAGTCTTAAGAAATACTTCCATGTTCGTATTGCGACATATATTAATGTCCTCCTTAGTATGTTCACTTAACATTTCTATTATAATGTTTATTCAATGAAGTGAGTAACATCTACAATGTATATTGTGAGAAAATTTATCATGGAAAGCAAAAATGTTTACATTTCATTTTCTTTAAAACATTTATTTATGTTTGTGTTTCCAGTTAATTTTGTGTTTACTGAGAAGATAATCAGAATTAAAGTACAAACATAAGCTCAAAAGTCGTTAAGATTAATACATAAATTTTTTTGTAAAATTTTCTTACTGTTGTGTCACTAATAGCAGCTTCAAAGATTTTGTAATATTGATAACTGTTTCAGAAATATCAAATGAGCTGCTACGTATAGTTTTTCCTTTTAACACAAGAAATGTAAAGATGGGCAATAGTGAAATTCTGATTTATTTTCTGTCACTCTCTATTTTCATAGCTGCAACACATACAAGATGGTCTGGAAGTGGGCCTACCCCCTCTTTAGTTTCAACAGTATAGTGTTAGTTATGGTAGAATGTCTGTAAACAGTTACCTTGAAGTCTTAAGAGTCATAGACATCGGTATGATCACCATCCATGTCGTAACACAGCTGAATTCTGCGCCAAGTTCTCGCAGATATTTGGTGAAGTCATAAGGAGTCATAAGGGTGAAGGCGTGTTCCACAGCTGCTCATAATTCCTGCGTTGTGTTAGTTATGTCGAGTGTTTCTTACTTGTTACTTTATGAAACCCCAGACAGCATTGTCTGGTGTCGTCCGATCGGACTTCTTGGAGGCCAGGCAAAGGATGCTGGTGAAGATGCACAATCTCTTCCAATCCAGTGGCCTGGAAGCGTCTGATTCAGGTAATTGCGCACGTGAATCGCGAAGTGCGCTGGTGCTCCATCTTGCTGTGTCACAACAGTGTCGTTAAGACTCTTAAGACTTCAAAATAACTGTGTACAGACATTCTACCACAATTAACACTATACTGTTGAAACTAAAGGGAGGTACGCCCACTTCCGGGCCACCCTGATAATATATTTGTGTAAATATAATGATTTACTCGTTTTCGTAATTTTAAGTTTTCAGACAACTTGAATTAAATGTTATATTTAAAGCTAATTATTTTTTTTCGATTGTGTTATTTGTTATTTATTTATTTACTTTATTTCATTTCAGTATTCATTCTGATAATTCTTCATGAAAATCCATTTGAAAATATATATAATTACATAAGAGCAGATTTGACTTTTGGAATATTACCTCATTGCTCGCTAGCTCTTGGCCTTAAAAACTTTTGGATATTGACCAGAAATAATAAGATATGCCCTATCATTCCTGAAGAGACAATGGATATCATATGTCAGGAGTCGTCATCGGATACATGGCTGTTGGCATGTTGTAGTAAGATTATTTATTTAAAATCCTTAAATTTCTATATTAATGTAAAATTGAGAAATTTACACACTTGAGTATAATATATATAGGGTGAGTGAAAAATAGCTAGGTATTAAAAACTTATCAATTATGAAATATTGATTCTCATTTAATAGAAAAACACATACACATCCCTTGTTAAATAAGAAAGCAAAAGGATATGTTAAATATCAATATAGTCACCTGTGCTGTTAACCAGCTTCCTTAAATGGCCAGAATACGATTACTACTTTTCTGAAAAGTCAATTAGGGTGTAGGCAATAACCTCTTGAATCCGTATCTCCTTTTTATCCACTGTACGTGGTTTCGATTTATACACCTCCTCCTTAATGTAGTCCCACAAGAAAAAACAATAACGACACGGAATGAGACCTGGACTTCTTGCTGATCATTTGTGAATTCCATACCATCCAAGTCAACGTCAGGAAACTTTTGGTCCAACCACTTGCGAGCAATTACTTTGAAAGTAGGATGGTTCACAATCTTGCATGAAAATAAGATCATCAATGTTTTCCCATTCCGATATTGTAGGTCACATGTAATCTTGAAGCATTTGAAGACAGAGGTCGGCATTCATGGTATCACGTAGAAGATATGAGCCAACGAGTCTTTGTCATTCCGCACCACACACTCACTTTGGGACGAGTTTGCATTCTCACAACAGCCATTTGGGAATCATTACAATGTGATGCCCAGTAATGGCAGTTATGGTGATTGACAAAATTCTCAATATGGAATATGGTTCCGTCACTCCACAAGATGTTTTCAAACACTTGTACCCAATCTTCGTGCCAGGCCAGCATTAATTTTCCGAATTCTATCTTTCAATCACGGTCCTCGAATCTCAATTAATGTGCATAATGGGGGGCGGAAATTGAGTTCTTTATGCAAAACCACACGTTTACACAAAGAGTGAAAAATGCATCATTGGACTGGGACTCGAACTCAGGATCTTCGGCATACCATGTCGATACGTTAACCAGTACTCTATCCAGTTCGCTCCCAGAACAGCCATACACACTCTCATTCTTGAAGTGGACGTTCTTTGACTCAGACCACATGGCTTGTACAACAACTATGTGTTCTGCTTAGACAATCCAGTCTCAACATTCAGAACACCTCAGACGGTTGTAATATATTAACGAATGGAGGCAACAACTGTATGGCTGTTCTGAAAGCAGACTGAGTAGACAGGTTATATCGGCACGGTATACCAAAAATCTCTGGTTCGAGTCTCGATCCAGTCTCGAACATGAATTCTTTGTGTAACATTGAATTCGTACCTATAGAGGAGTTGGTGTGCTAAAAATTGATTCTTTTCTCCATTCGCTAATAAAACCACCTAGTATATATTGCATGACTTGATAATTCACTTTCACGAGCTGCTTGGTGTTTTGATTGTTTCGGGCTGTGGGTAAACATTTCTTGAGGTCTTGCTACATTTCCTCAAACCGTAATGCAGATGAGTGGCCACTTTTCCTTATGTCTTTTACAGGGCCTATGGTTATTAACTTTGTATGACAGTTCTTTATTGTCTCTGGATGTATTGTAGCATACACAGCACACCATCACCTCTCCCTAATTGATTTTCACACTTCATAACATGCAGAGATCTTTCATCGCTCATAAACAAATAAGCGGTCTACTGTGTTTGTTTACATTGCGCGTTCTGCTTCCAGCAGTTAGCAATTGATTTAAGTGAAGCAAGAAGTATTAAATCTTTACTAATACTTTATATTATGGCATTGTTTTCAGCATGAACTCGATAATATTATAATAAATACATTTTGATCTATTAGTATTACGCTCTACAAATGTCAAATAGTTGCATCAATTGACACCAGCTGGCATTTAAAGCTTGTAGGCACAAAGTAAATGGAAAACATATGAGTAATGACACAGTAATCTTATTGAGAGTATCTAGAAATTCTTTCGAACACCTTGATAGGGTTATTATCTGTTTTAGCGTTCTTCATTGGCCATTACATTCTCGACTGGAGAATAAATTTGCATTATTCGTACAATTTCCATTTAGTCTAGTAAGCGTTGATACTGACTCCATCTATTAGCATCGGTACAATAATGATTATGTTTGTTACTCATTGAAATGCATATATTTAGGAAAATTCTTCGAAATTCTGTGAATTTATATTATTTCAGTACTGTCGTAATCTAAATATTCGATTTCGTTAATTGAGGTAAATATTTCAAAATTATTCACTCAGAAACTTCGATGATTATTAAAAAGAAGTGGATCAGATTCATAGTCTTGTATATGTTTATATTTCCATACTTTTTAATGTAATGTAGACATGGAAACTGGCGTGTGAATCCGTGATTTGCTGAATGTCTTATGTTAAGACTAAGTACTTCATGGTGTTTTAAAATGGAAGAAAGTCGTGCTTCATAACTATTCCTGAATATATTTAGCAATTTTGCTGTTTTTAGCAGAAGTAAGGTAGATACCTGAAGTTTAATGAACAAAGTCAGAAGAAATTATTGAACTGAAGTTGTGAAAGAAAACCTAGTAAATAAAACAAATTGGGAAGTGAGAAGATATTTTATTTTGTCTGAACAATGGAAACTTAAGGTCTAAAGCCCTACTTTAAGAATTATCCCTTCACATTCCTACCCGTGTAGCGCAAAATACTCACCTCTTCCACCTTTCCCGCCCTAGACTGTCGATTAGTCAAAGGTCATTCTTTCACAGAGACCAAATTTATATAATGAAATAACAACTGATTTGGACATTTTTAAGCTACTCAGCTTTTGACAGAATAATTACACAAATTAATTTCATTCCAAATACCACAGCAATAAAAATGTTTTTTTTTAAATAATTGGCTTATATATATTACTTATTAATACCATAGAAGAGCCATTGGGAGTAAGTTTTATTTTATGTAATGCTTAAACAAATGGTAACAATGTGATCATGTGATGAAAATGCCAGATGTGACAAGGCTTCACTTAGGTTTGGGTTTGAGGGAGAAGATTACGAGGGCGCAGACATGCTTTTCATCTAGAATATAAAATTTCCGAGAGCAGCCCTTGAGGAGATTTCCTTTAGTTTCATCACTAATTAGCATTTTTTTTCAGTTTACAACATTGGATCAAATTACATTTGATTTTTATTAATAGAATTATAGTTTCTTTTCTGTTGTTAAAGGGTAAAAGATTCTTAAAACAAAATAATATAAATAAACATAAAATGTAAAAATCATCCTGACATTAGGAAATATTTATAAACCACACATATACATAGACCTATTCATATACCCAAATCGGTCAGAATAATCATAAAATCGGATGACTATCTCATTACGTTTAATTAATTTTAATTTATTTATTTTTAGAAAATGCATGCAGTGAGAGAGGAATATGTAACAAGGATGCTTCGTACTTTCTTGATGGTCAGTACACTATTAAGAATAATGTAATATTACTTTTCGCTGATAGCGTAGTCTATTTCCTTCTACTGGTTGCAATTGAATGTGAACTTCACTCTAAGCTTCAAACAATGGTGATCAGGTTATTCAAGAAACCAAGTGTAACATCAGATACTTCTGATATAGAAGAAGATGTTCAACAGGAAAGACATAGAGCAGCACAAGAAATTCTGAGTAAGTTAAAATAAGTCTTTTCTTTTACTGTGTAATTTTCCTATATTTACAGATATTGACTAATATACTTACTGTCTGTTTGACCAGTTCACATATCGTTGCAATTAGTTCATATTTTGACTTTCTTATTGTTAAATATCTAGTTTAACGCCTTTTTCTATATCATTCAGTAATAACAGTTCTTAAACATGATAAAATCAAACCGTCTGATATTAAAACTTCTCAACATTACATTATCAATAAGAATTAATAATTGCATACCACCACAATATTAACAATGTCATTTCCATATTAAATATACACATATTTCTTCAGTTTATAGGCATGGTTGCGAGATTATATATATATATCTTGGGTAATCCCTTCTCATAGTAGCGTATACAGCTATTTGATTACGCCACATCATCTTGTCTGAGAAGCTTCTAGAACATTTCTTGTCTTCATATTCTGCGAAGGTTATTTCTGTTCATCGATCATCATTTCTTCTTGCAATATGTTTGGTGTACTGCAATTTCACAGCCTTTATTTTGATGATAGTACTTGTTATTTCTTTCATCTACTTGATCTATGTATTCTCTCCTATCTTTGTAGTGTATGCCGCCTCTCTAAGCTTCACTATAGTTATATTTTGTTAGTGTTCATCTTTTCGATTCATATGAACAAACAGATAGAAGAAATTCATTGAAGAATTTATGCTTTTCAGATTCATAGATACATTGGCATTTTACTTTCTAATACCCAGGCATACCTTCTGAATGTACCTGGCCTACTTTCTTCCGTCATATTGCAATCCAAAAGAATATTTTGCCGCTGATAGACATTAGTATTCACTTTCTTTAATTCCATATTCTTTAATTTTACAAAATATATTCTTAACAAGTTGTTAAACATCACTTTCAACTTTTCCATATTCATTTTACATATACAAGAATTAGTACATTAAGTAAATTTTCTTCCCTTAATTTGAAGCGATAAAATCCTTTTTTTTTTTTTTTTTTTTTACCGATGTGATTCCCTCAAAGGCCGTCACTGAAAATCTCTATACACTGCATCGCTCTTTTTGATGATCCCATTACCTTGAAGGTGACAAGGAAAGAAGTGAACTAAATATGTCTATCTCTGCAGTAGAGACGAAAAAATCAGTAAAAACAAAGTAGACCGTTGTCAATAACAATCGTTCTGGGAAAATGAAAGTTCTTCAAACTTAAGCGTAGTTTTCATGCTAGTTGTTGATTTAACCAAGACAAATCTGTCTATTTCGTATAAACATCCACTTGCAGTAATAGAGTAAAACCAGAAATACAGAAGTGGTTTTAATGGAATGAGAGAATGAAATAAAAGATCTATTCCCTATAGATTGGCGTTTAGGTTAGATAAGCCATTTCGTAAGTAGTAATCTTCTAAATCGTCAAATAGGCCTACCATGTCCATACATACAGTATTAATATGATCGTCTATATCAACACAGATAGATTAAATATGAAAGTTTTACATGTCTAAGTATGTTTCTTAGGCTTAAAACTTTTGTAACAATCCTCGTATTGTAATTCGATGAATAATCAGTGTAATTAATCTGAGGCCATACTCACTTTGTTGCACTGTCTCATGCCTTCTGTTTTATCAAGAAGATATGATAATATCTGCATAAATCTGATTCCACAAAATATATCTACTAGTATATACCTCACTCTTCCAAAAGCGTGCTATGGCAAGAGTTTGCATGAACGGGTTGATATGTTTATATATATTAAATTAATATAGGCCAAAATATGCTTAATGGATATATTTTGCTCTTATTAAGTACAACAATGGCCACAATCGCACGAGCGTCCATCCTACTTGTGGCTATACCTCTCCGACTGCCTGGTTGAATTATTCTCGTAATTTTCAGTCTTGCCAACCGAAACAGAATATCAACAAATCACAGTGACGACTCTATAATGTAGTCACAAAGTTACATGCCTTCCCAATTAATACAAAGAATAGCAATTAATAAACAATAATTACGAATATTTATTCTTTTATAGGAATGAGGAGCGACCGAATTATTTTTGTTTTAGTATAGACTTTGCAATCCTGATTCAAGATTGGTAACATCAGCATCGTGACTTTAGCTTATCTATTTTCCCGTAAGCTTGCCTCAGAGATCTTTAAACGTTTGCCCTCGTTGGAACATCACACAGTGACATAGAGATCTGCAGACTGGCAGCCAAAGTCGGATCTTTTTCTACATTAAAAATAATTCATGTAGAATTACTAAAAATTATCACATTTTGTTATAGTGTAAAAGAAATTTGGTGTAATTATGTACATTTCTTTCTTCAACTAAAATTTCTTACACTCCCTCTAGCAAATGATTAATGCGGTCCAGACAGAGTGATTTACCTCGCATGGTTTGGATTCAATTTTCTATAACAAGGAACATGATCTTAGAGGTCTGATGAGGGAACCTATCCAAGTGCAACTCTGACTTCGAGTCGAGACTATGGCCGTTCGATACCTTGTCCCAAAAGAACATGACACGAAAACGGATACATCCTCGATCGCAACCGTTGCGAAGATATAAGCGTGAAAAGATAGAAATTGAGCTTCAAACTATACATTACAAAGTCGGATCCCGGGTCGGATTTTTCGGAAACGGTCGGGTAAGGAAACTCAGCGAATACATATCAAATTAGTGTGGGGAGCCCAGCACCTTTTGAATGAAAAATTTGTGTCCCCGGGGCACTCGCAGGGTCCCAGGCGGGGTCCAACTCAAAATTTGCAAATGGAACCAGGGGTCAAGTAGCATATTGTGTGAAAGCTATTGTTAAATAAAAGAAGATAGAACAAATCTCAACTCTCTACGACAACCCTGTGCAAACGGGCAACTGGTCAAAATGTCAATACAAGAAATGAAATCTTTGAGTTTTACGTCCCACGGTTATGCCGGTTAGGCTAAAGAAGACGGTGATGATGAGTAATGAATGAAATGATGGAATGAAGAGAGTGGGAGGAAACGGGAGAACACGAGGAAACCCACTCACACGGTGTTTGCCCACCACAAAGCTCACGTGGCGATGACTGGGATCGAACCCTGGACCCCAAGCACCAGAGGTGAACGCTTTACCACTGAGCCACCGCGGCCCCCAAAATGTCATACCTTGTACTTTTAAACGTGTTTTTCTGTTTTTTTATTGTCGCAATTTAACGGATTTAGAAGAGTGGCCATACATTTTCTGATGTAGGTTGTATTGACATTTTGACCAGTTGCTCGTTTGCACAGGGTTATCGTAGAGAGTTGAGATTTGTTATATCTTCTTTTATTTGACAATAGCTTTCATACAGTATGCTACTTGACTCCCGGTTCCATTTGTAAATTTTGAGTTGGACTCCGCCTGGGACCTTGCGAGTGCCCCGGGGACACAAATTTTTCATTCAAAAGGTGCTGGGCTCCCCACACAAATTTGATTTGTATTCGCTGGGTTTCCTTACCCGACCGTTTCCGAAAATTGGCCCGGAATCTGACTTTGTTATGTATAGTATGGAGCTCAATTTCGAACTTTTCACGCTTATACCTTCGCAATGGTTGCGATCGAGGATGTATTCCCTTTCGTGTTATGTTCTTTTGGGACAAAGTATCCAACGGCCATAGTCTCGACTCGAAGTCAGAGTTGCACTTGGATAGGTTCCCTCGTGAGTCCATTTACATCAAATTCGATAGATAGATACTAGATATGAAATAGCGAATAAGTGTTTTATTGTTTTCTGCGGAAAATTGTTCTTGGGCGCTAAAGCCCCCAACAAAAATTTTGAAAGTCGACGCCAAGAGCGCAGAAAGAAATAAACCGAAGCGAATGGAATTACGCACAGATAGACTAGACATAAAACAAAGGAATACATGTTTATATTTTTCTTGACAAAACAGTTATTGGGGGCACGATCCCTAGTCAAAGATTTGTGGCAGTGAGTACCAATAACGAAAGGCAAATGAAATGTTAGAGAGAGATGAGAAGGGAAAAGAAGCAAAGACCTGTTTTGTAGAGCAGCACACTGTATATATATTTCCTGTCTTAAGACACATATATATACAGGAGCGTAGCTAAGCTGCGCCAAGTAGTTCCTCAACAGACCAAAAGAAGAATACATGAATTTTCATCGTAGGCCCTAGGACCGGTGGTGTTGGAGTACGTAGAGGGAGCGGATAATGAGTAATGACAGAAAAAACTCTCAGAGAGTACAATAATTACAATTGTCTGGGTCTAGGTGTTTATGCTACACTGCAAATCACGTCCTTGCTTATTTTCTCTTTCATCTCTCTATAAACATTTCATTCGCTTTTTTCCTCCTCTATGCTTGTGATTGGCGCTTGCTGCCACAATTTTCGTGCACCCGAAAACCGTTTCGTCTAGAAAAATACGAAATACGTAGTCCTTTATTTTACGTCTAGTATATTTGTAATTTCAATCGATTTGGTCTTCTTCCTGGGCTCTTGGTGTTGACTTGCAAGTTTTGAATGCGAGGTTTTGCCCACAAGAGCCGTTTTTTTCGCTGAAAATTAAAAAAAAAATGTATTCGCTCATTTTATTCGTACTGCCTTTGTACGCACTTTTGCTACAATCTTCTATGTACTTTAGATATGTCTGAACTACCTTCATTACCAATTTTCACATTCTGTGATCATAAGTTTGGAGGAGCCTCTGCTTTACTTGTTTTGTCAAGGAAAATATGAAACACATATCCCCTTATTTCACGTTTAGTGTAACTATGCACAATTTCATTCCTTTTGGTCAACCTTTTCCTGTGCTCATGGCGTTGATTTTTAAATTTTTGTGCGGGATCTTTTGCTCTCAAGAACAATTGTCCACAAAAAAATAAGAACATATATTTGCTTATTTAATGTGATTGTCCCTCTATGCAATTTCTTTACAATCCTGCGTATGCTTAATGAATTTCTGGACTACCTTCATTGTCAATTTTGGCATTGCGAGATCATAAGTTTAGAGGGGTCTTTGCCCTGCCCCAACTTCAGTGTCAAGGGAAATATGAATCACGTGTTCTTTTATTTTACATCTACTATAAATGTACACAATTTTATTCGCATCGATGTACTTCTTTCTGTGCTGTAAGCGTCGACTTTCAAACTTTTGGATCGGAGCTTTCTCCTTCCAAGAACCATTTTTCAGCAGATTTTTAAAAACCCATTCGCTTCTTTCATTTGTAGTATCTACCCAACAATTTTGATCGAAAACGTCTTGGATCATTAAGATTATGTATTATGCAAGTATTAAACTTTTCAGAAATTTATAACTGTTTTCTAGTCTCGAGTGAGTAAAAAATAGTCATATATTACAATGCTAAAGTAGAGATACAAAATATATAAAATGGAATATGGATTGTTTTCGATTGAGTTTTACTGTACGCATAAGGTAATTTCTAAGTCCATATTTTTCTTGATACTGAAATGAACTGGTTAACACTTAGTTTTTCACTTGACTTCTACTTTAAAACGTTGCCGTATATAGTAAAGCTATATTAATATTTTTCCTGTTACTAATAGAGGAATAGGTAAAATATTCAATATATTATACGATATATAATAAACTTTTAAGTAATTCAAAAGAGTACTAAATATTTTAATATTGTTAGATAATTTGTCTCATGAAATACTTTGTCATTTTTCTTTGGTTCTTTTATTCCATAGGTCTCCCAGAAAAATTGAGTTCCAATTCTGATGTTTTATTGATTGAAGATTTGAAGAAAAATTTCAAGAAGTTTTCAGCTGTTAGAGGATTACAATATGGAGTTGGTTATGGAGAATGTTTTGGTCTTTTAGGAGTCAATGGCACTGGTAAAACAACAACGTTTCGAATGCTCACAGGAGACTTGGATCCAACTTCAGGAAATGCATATCTTATGCAATGGGATTTAATTAATAACAAACAACAGGTTAGAAGTATATCCAACTCGTGAACACAATATGAGAGTTGCTACCTCTTGAAGGTCATTTGAGGTCTTGTAGGTCTAAAAAGCCAGCGGTAATTACGTTGGAAGTCGATAAGTTGACTACGCATTAATTAATGAAACTAATTCGTGAACTATGGCGCTCCTGAATTTAGTGTTTGTTTTTTCTTCCTTCAGTAAATGCTAGTTGATAGGTATATGAGGTCAGGATTTGATTGTCAATCTCAAGTTGGCACCCCTGTCACTTGTACACGACGGAGAATTCGGCAACGTGTAAGAGGACTTTTTGTCGTCTTTTGATGTTACGAATTACCTCCCGAAGATCGTGCACATTTTTCTGTTCCATCCCTATTGTCAGAATTAGACTGTCAATTCCAAGTTTGCACCCCTGTCACTCGTACACGACGCAGAATTCGATAACATGCAAGAAAACTTTTTGTCTTCTTTTGATGTCACTAATCACCTCTCCGAGTTTGTGCACATCTTTCAGGTTCACCCTATATAGTGTTATTGATTTTTTTAGCAAGAAAAAAACGAACAAATGAAGGACGAAACTAGATTCGATGAATAAGATTTCTCTTCATTTGGCTTTAATTTAGGATTATATATCCATTTATTCTGAACCCGTCATTTTTTAAAGCTTCTACTATCTAAAGTAAGCGTTTCTGGCCCTATATCATTGAGTCATTCTTCTTTTTCTCACTATTTTATTATTATTATTATTATTATTATTATTATTATTATTATTATTATTATTATTATTATTATTATTATTTTAATCTCAGAAATTCATTGAATAAATCGGGAAGATTTTATCCGCGAAATTTAGCCAAGCGAAATTTCGTCCCGTGAAGTTTCGGCCAAGCGAAATTTATTTTGAGCGGCGAGGTTTAGGAGACGCGAGATTCTAACTAATAGGGTGCAGCGTTTTACCACTTTTTTTTCGGAACGAAATGTAATACCTGGCAAAAGTGGCCCACCCACATGGACATTACAGGTATAGATTTTTTTTCAAATCAGATAATATCTTCTGTGAGAACTAATGCCTCAAAGTTTCAAAATTTCGCTGAAAATTACAAAAAATACCAAAATTGTTCATGAATTTTAGTTATGTTAAAATAAACATATTTTTGGATTTATATATGCCAGATGCTATGAAAACTGACATTCAAGTCTCAAAATGCCAGTTATATGCCCCAGAGGTGGGATAGGGGTGCCTCCTCTGGGGCCCGCAAAGGGGGCAAATTCAGTACATTAAAGCGGCTTTTTCAGGTCCTCGCTTACCTGGTCATATAGCCTGTTCAAGCGTCTACCACGTGGATGTGGCTGCACCTAAGGCTCCTCCGCCAGCCCTACCCAACCAACCAACCATATATAGGGATGGATGAACTAACCAATTCGTCACTGTCAGGAACAATTTTCACAAATTGGGACTTTGATTGCAATTTAGACACAGCTTGCCTAGAAAGTAAGGTTGACCTGATCATCCCGTCCCTAGCATCATTGCCACATACTCGGGAGGCTGCTTCAGTGACTAATTTCACTATCCGTTCTACTGCCATCGTGCGGGTGGAGGACTATTCTGGCACAGTGTTGTTAGAAAGTGAAAGTTTGTCCATGGGCTATTTATTTGATACCGTCTTTAGAACTGCTGGTACAGTTATTGAAACATCAGTGCTTTCCCAAAAGATCATTTCAGTGTTATTTTTCGCCTCAAAATTCAGTCTAGGAATGATGTTATATCTAATAGTGTTATGAAGATTCTCTGCTTCGTGTTTTCGAGCACTAAGAATCTTATGTAATACATCTTGTCGGACAGCAAGTAGACCATCAGTTATCATGGCGAAGAGAACATTCTCTGGGAGTGCGAGAAATGCATTCGTCTGAATGGATGAACGGATTACAGCCTGGTATTCATTTGGTAAGTATCTAGACCTGTGAAAGTTCTCAAAGACGTGACAAGGACCATTAGCAATGGGAGACTTGAGATAAGTATCACAGGTCTTTACTGAGTTTTCTGAGCTCTTCTGACTATGATGAGGTAAATCACATTTTATTGGTTTCAATTACACCATTGGAAGCTTTTCACAGTCAGATAGGTTTGAACCTATGGGACCTGTGTAAGAATAGGGGCTTGAATTAGCGCCAATATTCGTGAACAGAGCTCGGAAAAGCAGTTCATTAAAATGCAAGAAACAAATAGCCTGTTAGTTCCTTTAATTTTCGACGAATACCTCCCTTCCAACTAGTGTTAGTGTTTGTTCCATCACATCCAAGAACCTCAACTTCATCAAAGCCACCTTCGATTTGGTTCATGATGTACTCGAAAATAGCCGCGGTCTCGTCATGGCCAAAGCCAGAGGATGGTGTCACGTCACCAACGTATTGAGAGTTAGGTTCAGCCACAAGTGATAAGTGCTCTTCTGTAACGATGCCTGCGTGTGTTTTAGTGTCTTCCCTTTGACCATCAAAGTATAGGCTTTTAATGGGATCAACATTTCTAGAATGTTCTTTTAAATTCCGAGCAACTTTAAGTTTCGCATGCCTTATTTTGCTCCTGTCCACAATAAAAGCAGAGTTATGTTGCTAGATTGTTGAAAAGTTATAATTCCAGTCTTTAAAGCTGACTGAAGCACAGTTGATGTTATATGTGCCGCAGCCCTTTCGTTTACATTGTATCTCTGAGCAATCGTAGCAGTTTCAGTCAAATCTAGCTTCGGTTTAGATGTTCTGTCTCTGGGTTTGGTCTCTTCTTCAGAAGAGCTTTCCTCTGCTTTCTCTTCAAGGTCTGCTTCATTGTCACTGAAGTCATTTTTGTGATATAATAAATAAGATTGACTGTCTTAAAAAAGAAATACAGAATTTTCTGTGAAAATAGTGTTTAGCAAACTATTATCTGTAACGGCCAATTCATATAAACTGAAGGCAACAGTAACCAAATATAGCGCTTGAGAAATGGCGCCCAATCTGAAGCGTATCCGGCTCGTTCCTGATAGTGACGCTGAGTTACGCAGATCGGGACAGAAGGGCGTTGCAGTATTGTGAGGTGGAGGGGTGGGAGTGTCATGGTGAAAAATAACGATGCTCTGCTACCACTATGAACTACCAGTAGAAGGAAAAGGCAAGGACGAAAATAGCTGTAGAAACGCTTGATTGTACTGAATTTGCCCCCTTTTTCGGGCCCCAGAGGAGGCACCCCTATCCCACCTCACGGGCATATAACTGGCATTTTGAGACTTGAATGTCAGTTTTCATAGCATCTGGCAGATATAAATCCAAAAATATGTTTACTTTAACATAACTAAAATTCATGAACAATATTGGTATTTTTTGTAATTTTCAGTGAAATTTTGAAACTTTGAGGCAATAGTTCTCACAGAAGATATTATCTGATTTGAAAAAAAAAATCTATACTTGTAATGTCCATGTGGGTGGGCCACTTTTGCCAGGTATTACATTTCGTTCCGAAAAAAAAAGTGGCAAAACGACCCACCCTATCTAACTAATCGAGATTTTTGCCCTCTATGTTCTAGTTTCGCGAGATTTGAATGGCGAGATTTTGGCCAGGTAAGGTTTTGGACATGCGCGATTTTGGGCAGTGAGATTTAGACCGTATACCATTATATACAGTATATATATATATATATATATATATATATATATATATATATATATATATATATATATATATATATATATAAGGTGTTTCAAAGCAACACCGACAACGTTTGGGAAGTGATTCTTGACACCAAGATAAGACAAAAGTATAGACCAACCTGGCTGCACAAATGACTTTCGGAGTTATAGGCTGCGGAAAACATGAAAATATGAACTTACGCAACAATTTTTATAGAGGGAGTTTGGCTAAGGACATATAATTTGAAGTACTCACCAACTACCTCTATAAAAACTGTTGCAGAAATATCGCAGAATTCTGAAATATGGATATTTATATAGAGCACATACTAGTTCTTAAGTGAAGTCTTGACCCGACTACAGAAGGTCCTATAGTATCGGAGCAATGGACCTTTAAATTTCATTTTTACATGTTTTCGGCAGCCTATAACTCTGAAAGGAAGCATTTGTTCACCCAAATTGGTCTATACATTTTGTCTTATCTTGGTGTCAGGAATCATCTCCCAAACGTTGTCGGTGTTGGCCCTATATGTAGACCCTATTTGTATTTAGGCCCTATTTGTATTTTTCCCATATTCTCAGACAATCTGATAGCTTCTTGAAGTGAGAGAGGAACTAAGACTTACTTACTTACCTTAGTTAAGTATCACCTGGTAGGACACATCCCTTTATTGCCTATAGTGCCATAGAATTATGCTCAAAGTTTAGTTTTAGTAAATTATCGTTAATTTATAAAATTCTTTTGAGTAATTTTAAAACATTAAAAAAATGAAGGGTGATATATTAGAATATCGTCAATAATTAATACCAGTAAACAGCGAATCTTTTACTTATACATTGCAGTTCTTGGAACAAATAGGATACTGCCCTCAAACTGATGCTTTTATAGATGCACTGTCAGGAAGAGAGATGTTAAGATTGTTTGCTTCTCTTAGAGATATCCCAGAAAGAGATGTTGAACAAGAAGTCAACAAATGGATTGATGCAGTAGGTATGAAGATCTTATTTTTGTTTTGCTGTAGTATAAATCGTGGTCCTTGCTTTCGAGTTGTATTATATCCCCAAGAGAATTGAAGTTCTTGATATTACAGAAATTTAGTATTGATCCTGTGTATTAACATATTTTGTAGTACAAAATATGTGATCTTTCCATGTCTGAAAAGTAAGAAGAATCGGAAATTGATTCCATACACATAAGTTTAATACCTTATATTGTAAGTATGTGTTTAACAGTGCTTTAGTTAGGGATTGGATTTTTATTAAAGGTTTAGTCGCCCCTATTGGGACGTAGGTTTCGTGCTTACTGAAAATAGAAGCGACTCCTGTTAAATAGAGAAAAGGGCAGTCATAAACTGTGATATGGAAAAATAAATTAAGGAAATGAGACTAGAACTATTGAAGGAATAAAAAAGCAAGGTTTCTACTGGAGTTCTTTGGCGTATTTCCAGTATTTCCAGTTTCTTGTTAGAAAAATTTCTAGTTTACTACTATAAGCTCAAGAATGAAGTGAGTGCCGCATACAACGATATGCTGCAGTATTTAATAGCCTATAAAATATGTTGAAATGAAATCTTGGAAATTTTACATCCCACGGCTATGTCTGCTAGGCTAAAGGAGACGGTGATGATGAGAAATGAAGTAAATGATGAAATGGAGAAAGTGGGAGGAAACGGGAGAACCCCGGGAAAACCCACGAATACGGTGGTTATCCACCACAAAGTTCACATGGCACAAGCTGGGATCGAACCAAGGACTCCATGTACCAGGTGTGAACGCTCTACTACTGAGCCACCGCGCCCCCAAAATATGTTAGTAGTACTTGCGACACCTGATCGAAGTTTGGAATTTGACCCCGATCTTTGTGACGTCATAGGTCAAAGGTCAATGACCTTGGCCCGGGGTCAATGACCGAGGGGCACTTAGGACCATCCCCTCTAAATTTTGGCAGGGGTTCCTTGGCCCACCCCCTAAATTTTGGCAGGGGTACATAGGACCATCACCCTTAAATTTTGGAAATTGCCAAATCTAAAAATTTGGTATGGTAGCCTAGGACCATAGTATGTACCTCTATTAGTATTGGGGGTCTATGTCGTTCCCTTTCATGGATAAAAAATTGCCAAAAATTCAAATTTCGGAGTTTTTTTAACCTAATTTATCCTCTTTAATGAGGTGTTATTACCTTATATAGTTATATGGGCGTATACAGGGGTCCATTCCCGTTAACGATATATGCATTTTTGGATTGCGTATGCGTGACTTTCTCTACGTTGATAAGGCCCACAATCCACGGTCTCTCGAATTCGAAATATGGCCTCTTGAAATTTGCTTTTTCGAGATTTTGGACAGCCCTAGCTCTGAAACTATGCACTTTTCCCCATAGGTCCATATGAACTTTTCTCTTATTTTGATGTGAGGAATCACCTCTTAAAGTTTGTCGGTATAGTTTATTAACACCATATATATATATATATATATATATATATATGAAGGTAGGTAGGTAGCTCATAACTCCTTAATCCTGAGGCAAACTGGAGATTTGGAATTTTCCTGAATACATGTTACTGAAACGAATTTCACAACGAATAATTGATTTCTCTATATACTATGTTTTCTCTCTTTTCTCAAATAGGTCTGAAAAACTACGCAGACAGGCAATGTGGTACGTATAACCTTGGAAATAGGCGAAAGCTAAGCACCGCCATGGCTTTAATTGGAGATCCACAAATTGTGTTCCTTGATGAACCAACCAGTGGAGTGGATCCTTCTGCTAGAAGACGTTTGTGGAATATTCTGCAGCAGAGACAAAAGGCTGGACAGTCAATTGTTATGAGTTCACACAGGTAACAATTTCTACAAGACCGAATCTTGTTCAGCAAGGCAAAAATGTGCCATGGTAATCACTAAAATGAATTCTCTTAAGTAATTTGCAAAAAATAAAGATCTGTATAACCCCATAAATAAGCTTTCATGTAGTCGAAGCGTACTAAACATTAATTTTGCATTCGAAAATGGAGCTTCCACAAAGCCATTGTCAAAAAAATAAATAAACAAATAAATAAATAAAACTGAAAACAAACTGTTTTTTTTCGCAAAGTTTTTCCACCATATTGGGGCCCTCAAGGTGAGGGCCTCTTCAAAATCCTTTGCCAAAGTTCACAATTTTCCTTCCCCTTCTGTCGTTCTTCGGCTGCTTCGATTGTGTCCATTTCGGAATAAAAACACCAAATATATCTCCGTAGCAGTGTTTTCACTTCAACCGACTCTTGCACAACGAAGTTGCATACACCTCGCGTCGGCTCCTCGTATCTGTCAGTGGTTGTTTCACTGGCCGCAAGAGGTGTTTTTATTCCGAAATGGACACAATCGAAGCAGCCAAAGAATGGCAGAAGCGGAAGGGACGCAAGAGAAAGGAAAATTGTGAACTTTGGCAAAGGATTGTTTGAAGAGGTCCTAACCTTGAGGGCCCTAAAATGGTAGAAAAACTGTGCGAAAAACGCGGTTTGTTTTCAATTTTATTCCTTTTTGACAATGTTGTCATCACTTTCAGGCCCCGAAAGAAATATATGTTGTACCTAAGGGTATAACAATTTTTTTTAGCCAAAAATCAGAAACGTGTTCCCCCCATTTTTTCTACATTTTTTGAAATTTTCAACGCAAAAAAATAAAGAAAATACGCATCGATGTTTTTGAAAAATTGCACATTTACATCTAAATAGTATCTACAATCTGTGAAACTTTCAAACTTTTCGACCACCCCAACCAAAATTTAAAAATATTTCATTTTGAGCATGTATGATACGATAATTCGGTAAGGGGAGAGGGTAGAGGGTCAAAAATTTTTTGAAGTAGTTTTAGGTCAAGGGTAACCTTTTGGGTCAATAGCGACCGATATATTTATATTTTAAAAAATCAAATTTTCATAAAATTGCAAAATTTTAAGGTCCTTGCGGGGAATGATGAAGAAATACAAAAAATATGAAAAAATTCACGAATGTTATTCTAGTCAATACACAACTTTTGACACCTAGTGTTATTTGATTAGACAACTTTTGATTTGTTTTCGATCCACCCTACTAATTAATACCCGTATTTTATGTATGCAAGCTTCTTTTTTAATTTTTGTTGCCATACTCAGAAGTTGAAGAGAATAATTATATACTTAATCCTGTGAAAACAAACGAACTATAATATTCCCTTCTTTTCTTCTTTGCTGAAATTCGGGACATTTAAGTGTCCTGAGAAATACTTTCGAGACTACGGGACGCAGATCTCGATGGTGTGACGGTCCTGCGATGAATAGCAACCCTAACCTGAAGTCAGTTTTCCAATGTTTAAGTAAATCGTTTCCACCTTCTTTAAACTTCGAAATGGAGGAAAAATTTCATAACCATTTTTAGATCAAAATATAAGGTCTCTACAGACATTATTTTAACAGTTGTTCCTAATGAATTTTTCCAAACTAAACACTAAATTTATAAATAATCTTCCTTAAATTTGTTAAAACGTTGAAAGTCATGTTTGAGTTCCCACCCCAAAAGACTCTTCTCAGACACCCCTAATTAGTTCCCCTAAAGCCTAGAGCATAGAGCTAAATTCACTTTTTTATTGCTGACAATTTCAACTCTAAGCAACATGGATGTTTGGTAAACTTCCATAAAGTAATATGCAATGTTGCATCAAAATCAACTTCTAACGAAGGTTACCGGAGACCATATGTTTTAAAACCAAGATGAAACATTCACCCCCTCATTATCAACTGATTTCAATTTCAAATGATCGCAATGATGGGAAACGTCAAAGAAAATACACGCCATATTGCATCAAAGCCAAATCATTTTGGTGAGACTTATTTTATTTTTTAAACAAGGAAACTTCGAAGTTAGGGGTTAACCAACAAGATAGTACTAGCCATGTATATTCATACCATTTGACATACCTACCAATCTCTTTAACCTTTATACTAACATTTCTTTCTTAATCAACTTACAATATAATCTTTTACCTTAGATTTGTGTATGTATAATTCCCCTCAAAGATACTTCTTTACTCTACACAATAACTCTATTTATATAAACAATTTTGCTTCCATCTAGAATGTAATCATTACCATCTACAGACACAAGGTATCCATAACAATTTCCCATTTACATGTGAGTAGTACTCCCCCCGTTATGCGCGAATGACTCATCCTCACTCTCTTTTATGACCGGGGTGAAAGGTCAATGACCTGGCCCGGGGTCAATGACCTAGGGGTACATAGGACCACCCCCTCTAAATTTTGGCAGGGGTGCCTTGGCCCACCCCCTAAATTTTGGCAGGGGTACCTAGGACCACCCCCCTTAAATTTTGGAAATTGCCAAATCTAAAAATTTGGTATGGTACCCTAGGACCACAGTATGTACCTCTATCAGTATTGGGTGTCTATGTCGTTCCCTTTCATGGGAAAAAATTGCCAAAAATTCAAATTTCGGGGGTTTTTGACCTAATTATCCCCTTTGATAAGGTATCATTACCCTATATGGTTATATGGGTGTATACAGGGGTCCATTCCCTTTCATAACATATGTGTATATTAATGCACCCCTTGAAAAATTTGGGAGGGGTACCTTGGCGCACCCCTTAAATTTTGGAAATTGACCAATTTAAACATTGGGTATTATAGTATAGGACCCTAATATGTATTATGATAAATTTGGGTGGTCCACCTCGTTCCCTTCTAGGGGTATCAAATTGCCAAAATATAAACGTAAGCAATACGTAGTACCACGTGTTTGGTTTCGACCTAAGTTATCCCCTTGGATGAGGTCCTATTACCTTATATGGTTATATGGGCGTATACAGGGGTCCATTCCCTTTCATAAGATATGGGTATATTGGTGCACCCCTTTAAAATTTGGGAGGGGTACCTTGGCCCACCACCTAAATTTTGGAAATTGCCCAATTTAAACATTGGGTATTATACTACAGGACCCTAATATGTATCATGATAAATTTGGGTGGTCCACCTCGTTCCCTTTTAGGGGTACAAAATTGCCAAAAATATAAACGTAAGCAATACGTTATACCACGTGTTTGGTTTTCGGCCTAATTTATCTCCTTGGATGAGGTCCTATTACCTTATATAGTTATATGGGCGTATACAGGGGTCCATTCCCTTTCATAAGACATAGGTATATTAATGCACCCCCGGGAGGGGTACCTTGGGCCACCCCCTTAAATTTTGGAAATTGCCAAATTTAAAAATTGGGTGGGGTACCCTAGGACCATAGTATGTACCTCTATCAGTATTGGGGGGTCTATGTCGTTCCCTTTCATGTGTAAAAAATTGCCAAAAATTCAAATTTCGGGGGTTTTTGACCTAATTTATCCCCTTTGATGAGGTGTTATTACCCTATATGGTTATATGGGCGTATACAAGGGTCCATTAGCTTTTATAACATATGGGTATATTAATGCACCCCTTGAAAAATTTGGGAGGGGTACCTTGGCCCACCCCTTAAATTTTGGAAATTGTCCAATTTAAACATTTGGTATTATAGTATAGGACCCTAATATGTATCATGATAAATTTGGATGGTCCACCTCGTTTCCTTTTAGGGGTACAAAATTGCCAAAATATAAACGTAAGCAATACGTTGTACCACGTGTTTGGTTTTAGACCTAATTTATCTCCTTGGATGAGGTGTTATTACCTTATATAGTTATATGGGCGTATACAGGGGCCCAATACCTATCATAAGACATAGGTATATTAATGCACCCCTTGAAATATTTGGGAGGGGTACCTTGGCCCACCACTTAAATTTTGGAAATTGACCAATTTAAACATTGGGTATTATAGTACAGGACCCTAATATGTATCGTGATAAATTTGGGTGGTCCACCTCATTCCCTTCTAGGGGTACAACATTGCCAAAAATTCAAATTTCGGGGGTTTTTGACCTAATTTATCCCCTTGGATGAGGTGTTATTACCCTATATAGTTATATGGGCGTATACAGGGGTCCATTACCTTTTCATAAGACATGGGTATATTAATGCACCCCTTGAAAAATTTGGGAGGGGTACCATGGCCCACCCCTTAAATTTTGGAAATTGACCAATTTAAACATTTGGTATTATAGCACAGGACCCTAATATGTATCGTGATAAATTTGGGCGGTCCACCTCGTTTCCTTCTAGAGGTACACAATTGCCAAAATATAAACGTAAGCAATACGTTGTACCACGTGTTTGGTTTCGACCTAATTTATCCCCTTTTGATGAGGTGTTATTACCCTATATGGTTATATGGGCGTATACAGGGGTCTCAATTGGACAATTTCAGTGGACCCCCATTGCCAAAATTTAAGGAGGGTGCCCTCGAGATGGTACTTCAAGGCGGAAAAAGTAATGCGCCGATATAGTTCTCGTGTGGGGCTTAGTAATTTGATGCGATAAGCAATTCGGAAGGCATGGTGTTCGAGAATAAGAAGTTTGTGGTAGAATTTGTCTGATGCGGTAATCCAAGCTGTGAAACCATATGTGAGAGTAGGGCGGAGATCGAAATTTTTGTTTGAAATTTTTGTTTCAAGGTTTGATTTGACATTTTTAAAAGTTTGTGCACTCATTAGTTAAGAACCGGAACTGTTTAAAACAAAAACCTCTGGCAACATTGTTTATCATGGTGCAATAATACACGTCAGAACAAGATAATGCAACGTCATCAGTTTTGCATCATCGTTCGAGTTAGTATTCATGATAACATCATCATGGCTACTTGTCTGCAGTTTCTAAACACACATGATGTGATGAAATCATTTACCAAGAATACTGGTTTACAACAGAATGTACCTTATAGAATCTTAGCTAGCCAAAAAATCCCTACAAAGTTTGGATTAAGAATCGTAGTGAAGCTTGAAAATGATAAGAATATAATTTTACCATCAAGATATTTTCCCATGGAAGCATCAAAACAAGAAGAACTGCTGCGTTTCTTAAATACTGGATCTGTATCTTTATGTTACAAAGGATTCTTGGGTCGAAGTCATCAATTTGAATTTAGTACACAGCCTGATTCGTCAGCAATTGCGATGAAATCATGAATTCAAACGTCAGCACATTTCTTTCCAATGACGTCAGCCGTAGTTGTATGAATTTGGTTGGTCGGCATGACGTCAGCAACTGTGATGAAATCATGAATTCAAACGTCAGCACATTTCTTTTCAATGACGTCAGCAATAACTATAAACCAGCAAATACAGTGTCATCCCACGAAATCATTTGAGCAAGTGCATTTCAGGAGGAAAGATGTGTATTTCTAACGATAAAGAGTTCATCTTCGCAAGCTATTATCCAATAAATATATTTCAAACAAAACATGTGATGATTGGTATCAGTGCTAGAACATTTGAACCTGTGATTCGATTGGGCAAAGCAGAACAATTTGGTGTACAACTGACCTGTGAAGAATGGCACGAATCGACCAAATGAACGATTATTTTCATGATGAGTTAAATGTGACCATAGTCAAATCATTAGGCTCAAATCATGAAGTGGTGATGCATACAGTCCTCGAAGAAAAGATGGTGCTGTTACGTAAAAAGAGTACATTCCATGTCCCTCGCAACATGGTGTATCTAACGGAAACATAATGGAACAAATTTACCAACGTATTTCAGTGTGTGAAACATGCAGTGGAAGTGTGCAACAAAACAAGTATATTCCTGAAAAAGTACTATTTTGAAAAATGTGTCATGCATATTGTACAACATGTATCTAGATATTGTGATGGTTGTCAACATCGTTCGTGGGTGCATACCTGTATTGATAAACAGTTTATTTGTGATCAAATGGACATTGAGTTTCCACCAATTGATATTTCAATAGACCTTAAAAGACTTGAATTGGAATTAAAATTATATGCTAAAGACAAACTAGTGCACGAAGTTCAAAATACATTGTATCGACAATATCCAGAACCACTATCTGGTATGGATGTATGTGGAGTGTAATAAAATGATCCATTTCAATGAATTGTGTTTTTCCATTTCAAGTACAGCCCCATATTCTGACGTGTACTATTGCACCACAATGTTGTCAAAGGTTTTTGTTCTAAACAGTTCCAGTTCTTTACTAATAAGTGCACAAACTTTTAAAAATGTCAAACCAAAATTTGAAACAAAAATTTCAAACAAAAATTTCGAACAAAAATCTTTGAAACAAAAGTTTGAAAAAAAATTTTTGAAACGACAAAACTTGGAAACGAAAAAAATTCAAACAAAAAAATTTCAAACGAAAAAAATTCAAACAAAATTTTGAAACGAAAAAAATTTCAAACAAAAAATTTCAAACAAAAAATTTGGAAACGAAAAAATTTCAAACAAAAAATTTTAAACAAAATTTTGAAACGAAAATTTTTTTAAAATTTCAAACGAAAAATTTTTAAACAAAAAATTTTGAAACAAAAGTCAGAAAAAATTTCAAATAAAATTCTGAAACAAAAAATTCAAACAAAAATTTGAAAACAAGAATTTTCAAACAAAAAGTTTCAAAAAATTTTACGTTTCACGGTTAACCGTCAAACTTTATCCGTTATTTAACTATTTGATTAACAAATAAACGGTTTTGATCATATTTATCAGTGAGTGCAAAATGTTGAACGAAACCAAGATTTTTAAATGTTAAACAAAACTTAAAACTGAATGCAGCAAAGATTTGAAAATCAGCAACCAATCAGATTGCACGAAAGATAGTGATCAACCAATCAAATTGCATCAACAATAACTTTGCCAGTGATGTAGCATGTATTCCCTTAAGACTATGAGTCATAAGATTCAATAAGGTTAGCTATGTATCCCTGTACACTACCTCATCAAGGTCAATCACGTGGTACATCGTATTGCTTACGTTTATATTTGGTCCATAGGTTGTAATAATCGAAACCAATGACGCAATTTCATTTGACAATTCTCAAATTATCCTACAAAGTTTAAATGTACCACTGTCCTGGACTCCTAATCCCATCATAGGTCAATAACTGATCACGTGATCATACTCATATTTGACAATGATTTATCCAATGAATGAAATACTATCCAATTTTAAGAACAATTACCAATTATTAATATGACAATAAGAAATGTACCTCTCCCAAAATTTAAGATTGGTACTCAAATACACCTTTGTCTTATGAAAAAGTAATAAATCCTGTAGTTATTCAATAATAAAGCCGTATCAAAAGATAGGTCAATAACTTTTAAATTTTGAATATTTGGCCATAAAGGAACACCAATGGGTCCTAGAAAAACGTTTACCGAATTTTGTTATTTGATAATTCCCAAATTTAAAAGGGCACATACACATATAAAGGTAATAAACCATATAACGTGCTAAATACTTATCAAAGGGGTCAATAACCTCCGAAAAATTGATTTTTGGTAGTTCTTTACCCATGAAAGGGAACGATGTGGACCATCCAAATTTATAGTGGTACATATTGAAGACCTGTACGAAGATACCAAATGCTTATATTAAACAATTTCTAAAACTGAGTGAATGAGCCAAGGTACCCCTTCCAAATTTTTAAAGGGGTGCACAAATGTACCTATGTCTTATGATAGGAAATAGACCCCTATACATAACCATATAACTGTATAAGGTAATAGGACCTCATCAAAGGGGATAAAATGGGCCAAAAGAACAAACACGTGGTTGTACTAAAATTTGGCAATTTCGTACCCCTAAAAGGGAACGAGTTGAAACACCCAAATTTATCATAATACATGTTAGGGTCCAGTACTATAATACCAAATATATAAAATGAGCAATTTCTAAAATTTAAGGGGTGGGCCAAGGTACCCCTCACAAATTTTAAAAGGAGTGCACAAATGTACCTATGTCTTATGATAGGGAATAAACCCCTATACATAACCATATAACCATATAAGGTAATAGGACCTCATCAAAGGGGATAAAATCGACCAAAAACCAAACACGTGGTATAACGTATTGCTTACGTTTATATTTTGGCAATTTTGTACCCTAGAAGGAAACGAGGTGGACCGCCCAAATTTATCATGATACATATTAGGGTCCAGTACTATAATACCAAATATATAAAATGAGCAATTTCTAAAATTTAAGGGGTGGGCCAAGGTACCCCTCCCAAATTTTTAAAGGAGTGCATCAATATACCCATGTCTTATGATAGGAAATGAACCTATATACATGACCATATAACCATATACGGTAATAAGATCACATCAAACGGAATAAATTGGGCCAAAAACCAAACACGTGATACAACATATTGATTATGTTTATATTTTGGCAATTTTTTACCCATGAAAGGGAACAAGGTGGACCACCCAAATTTATCATGATACATATTGAGGTCATGTACTATGATAGCGAATGCTTAAATTGGGCAATTTCCAAAATTTAAGGGGTGGGCCAAGGTACCCCTCCCAGAGCGCACAAATGTACCTATGTCTTATGAAAGGAAATAAACCCCTATACATAACCATATAACCATATAAGGTAATAGAACCTCATCCAAGGAGATAAATTAGGTCAAAAACCAAACACGTGGTATAACGTATTGCTTACGTTTATATTTTGGAAATTGTGTACTCCTAAAAGGGAACGAGGTGGACCATCCAAATTTATCATAATACATGTTAGGGTCCAGTACTATAATACCAAATGTTGAAATTGGGCAATTTCCAAAATTTAAGGGGTGGGCCAAGGTACCCCTCCCAAATTTTTCAAGGGGTGCATTAATATACCCATATGTTATAAAAGCTAATGGACCCCTGTATACGCCCATATAACCATATAGGGTAATAACACCTCATCAAAGGGGATAAATTAGGTCAAAAACCCCCGAAATTTGAATTTTTGGCAATTTTTTACACATGAAAGGGAACGACATAGACCCCCCAATACTGATAGAGGTACATACTATGGTCCTAGGGTACCCCACCCAATTTTTAAATTTGGCAATTTCCAAAATTTAAGGGGGTGGCCCAAGGTACCCCTCCCGGGGGTGCATTAATATACCTATGTCTTATGAAAGGGAATGGACCCCTGTATACGCCCATATAACTATATAAGGTAATAGGACCTCATCCAAGGAGATAAATTAGGCCGAAAACCAAACACGTGGTATAACGTATTGCTTACGTTTATATTTTTGGCAATTTTGTACCCCTAAAAGGGAACGAGGTGGACCACCCAAATTTATCATGATACATATTAGGGTCCTGTAGTATAATACCCAATGTTTAAATTGGGCAATTTCCAAAATTTAGGTGGTGGGCCAAGGTACCCCTCCCAAATTTTAAAGGGGTGCACCAATATACCCATATCTTATGAAAGGGAATGGACCCCTGTATACGCCCATATAACCATATAAGGTAATAGGACCTCATCCAAGGGGATAACTTAGGTCGAAACCAAACACGTGGTACTACGTATTGCTTACGTTTATATTTTGGCAATTTGATACCCCTAGAAGGGAACGAGGTGGACCACCCAAATTTATCATAATACATATTAGGGTCCTATACTATAATACCCAATGTTTAAATTGGTCAATTTCCAAAATTTAAGGGGTGCGCCAAGGTACCCCTCCCAAATTTTTCAAGGGGTGCATTAATATACACATATGTTATGAAAGGGAATGGACCCCTGTATACACCCATATAACCATATAGGGTAATGATACCTTATCAAAGGGGATAATTAGGTCAAAAACCCCCGAAATTTGAATTTTTGGCAATTTTTTCCCATGAAAGGGAACGACATAGACACCCAATACTGATAGAGGTACATACTGTGGTCCTAGGGTACCATACCAAATTTTTAGATTTGGCAATTTCCAAAATTTAAGGGGGGTGGTCCTAGGTACCCCTGCCAAAATTTAGGGGGTGGGCCAAGGCACCCCTGCCAAAATTTAGAGGGGGTGGTCCTATGTACCCCTAGGTCATTGACCCCGGGCCAGGTCATTGACCTTTCACCCCGGTCATAAAAGAGAGTGAGGATGAGTCATTCGCGCATAACGGGGGGAGTACTACTATGTGACTGCTCATATACACTTTCTAACATCCAGTTTAATTCCAACAATTCTCCCTTTTTTTATTTGTTCACCAGAAACCCAACTCAGCTACAAGGGCACAACTACTCACAGGTTAGCTACAGACACCAACGTTGTAATCTGCTATCAATAAGTCAAATATCTTTCATGTTTGATTTATTTCATATTCTATGGACACTCATATTTATCAAGCTTTATAACAACTAACTCTTTATTAACTTCAGAATGTCATTCAGCCAATCATTCTATGTTTATCTATAGACAACTGACAATATAAAGTAGTAACCTATATAATATGAGTTTATGTGACGTACTTGCAAACACTTTTTACCGTGAAACATACAACTCATTTACCTTCAAATCCTAGTATGAATTTTCCAATAATATGAAATTTTCAGATCATTTAAAACTATACCAAAAAGTATCCCAATGCGGGATTTTTTCCAATAATAATACTAAGTCAACAGTACGAATTTGTGTGTGTTTGATGTAAAGGTATAGTTTTTACTGCTGCTTCCTATTTAAACAAGATATAAGCCATGTCTATTTGCTATGATACAGAAAATGATTGCAGTTCACAGAACAATCTTTGTGTGAAACGTTGAAAGGCGCTGAAAATATCATCTCTCTCATGGTACAACTATTATATTCAGTTTGTCCAATTGAATGACAGAGTATGTATCAGAAAATTGTTATATACCGAATTTCGTGTCTGCGTCCAGCGATTCGAAAGTCGTAATCCCTAGCAGGTTAAAAGAAGCAACTCTGCTTACCAAACTCCTTTATTTTTAAAAGTCGTTTGTTAGAAAATACTTAAGAGTTAAGAATAATTACCGTATTATATTTCACCTTATAGAGTGAAGATTTTACAGAGATACAGTAAGCAGTCGGTTTGTATATCTCACTGTTTCCCAGTAGAACTAACATTAATAATTCGACTAAAGTCATAATTAAGGTGATACAATTTTTGAATACTTTCTAGAATTACAATCTAACGATATCTATTCTAAACGTTATTGAATAGCTATTGGAAATCAATTGTATAGCCTTGTATGACACTTTAAATGATATTATTAGAGAATATAACTATATAATTCTGTGTCAGTGTTGAATTAATTGTTTAGCCAGTATTATCACCATTTACTTCTGTTTTTGTGGTTTATTTCATCTTTCTATAATACTATTTCGAAAAAATGAATTCAAGATGGGAAAACATATATATTGCATCACACAAAAGGTTTATTTTTATTTAGTTATTAGTTTTATTATTTGTTTAAAACTTAATTAATACTTATTTCTTAGAAGAAATAAGTTTTATTATTTGTTTAAAACTTAATTAAAACTTATTTCTTAGAAGAAATATTAAAATATATTTATGCACGTTTAACATGTAATAATTGATATCAAGTTTATCGATTTATTTTTAAGCATGGAAGAATGTGAAGCATTGTGTAACAAAGTTGGTATTATGGTAAATGGACAGTTTGTATGTTTTGGTAGCATCGAGCATTTGAAGTCAAAATTTTGTCAAGGATTTACTATATTAATAAAGCTAAAACCAGCAGCGCAGGAAGACATTTTGAAAGCCTTAAATCGTACTGTTGAGCAGAATCTTCAACCTTGTATATTGAAAGATGAACGCCAGGTAATTCAACGAATTATTTTTATTTCTGGTTTTATTTACATAATGAACTATACCGACAAACTGTAGGAAGAGATTATTCACATCAAAATAAGACAAAAAAATTCATATGAGTTTGTGGGGAAAAGTGCATAGTTTCAGAGCTAAGCTTTTCCAAAATCGTGGAAAAGGCTCCATTTCAACGCGCGTTATTTCGAATTCGAAAAACCGTGAAGTAGTAGTCCATATGTCCATATCAAAGTAAAGGAAGTCATAGATACGCGAACCAAAAATGTATATTTCATCAACGTGCAAAGACTATCCAAGGTATTCCCTACAGGGTATAATTTCCAGACATGCATTCAACAGAAGTCTCAGGTATAGTCTAATTTTAAGGTAGTTCCAAAGTAGACAAAAGGTAAGTCTTGACAGTAGTGAACACGGAATGCTTCAGCTGAAAGTTAGAAGTGTTCGGGACTGTCAACACCACGGATCCTCGTATTCAGAAAACCGCGTGCTGCAATGTTTTCCTTCAAGCTTATACATGAAAAATGTGATACCGTGGCAAAAATGCATTGCAGCACGCGTTATTCCGTACACGAAAAACCGTGGAGCTGGTAGTCCCTAACACTTCCGCTTTCTGCCGAAGCATTCAGTATTCACTGTTGTCAAGGCTTGCCCCTTACCTACTTTGTACCATCTTGAAATCAGACCATATCTGATAATTCTGTTGAAGGGTGCCTAGGAATTATGTCCTGTAGGGAATACCTTGAACACCAATTGATTATTGATGAAATATGCATTTTTGGATTGTGTATACCTATGTATGACTTCCTTTACGTTGATACCAGCCACTACTCCAGGATTTTCGAATTCGAAACAGTGCGTGTTGAAATTGAGCATTTTTCACGATTTTGGACAGTACTAGCTTTGAAAGTATTTAAGTTTCCCCGTAGATCCATATGAACTGTTTGTCTTATTTTGATGTGAGGCATCACCTCTTACAGTTCGTCGGTATACTTTGTTAACACCCTGTATACCCTATACATTGATATGCCACTGAATTACTCACACATCTAGTGCCGTTCGGTCCCTTTTGTCCTCAAGAACTGCAGCAACAAGCCAGGGTAATGACTCCACCAGCTTCTAGACATCGTCTAAAGATATTGCAAGCCATGCGTCTTCCACAGCGGCCCACAGCTAGCCCATGTTCACTGGTCTTGCCTGTCTGCTCCGTACAGTCCTTTTAACGACATCCCTGAAATGTTCCACTGGACTCAAATCTGGACAGAGGGTGGGGGCCTGTATTAACTGGAGGTCGGTAGAATGTTCCTCGAACCATTCTACTGTGCCTAAACACAATGTGGGATCTGTGGGCTGGACATTGTCTTCCTGGAAAATGCACGTTCCGTTGGCATAACCAACGTCATGAGCAGTTGTACATGATCCCGCAGGATGTCCACATATAGGTTGGCATTCAGGGATCTTCTTATTACGCGAACTAATGATCTCAATGATCCCAACTGAAAACATCCCAGGCCGTAATAGATCCACCATCATTTTGCAATATACCAACTATACCAACCGGGATCCATCGATTCATGCTGTTGTCGCCGATTCGTATTCTCCCATCGGCGTGAATTAACTGGAATCAAGACTTATCGCTCCAGGTTTCGCGTTTGCACTATTCCGTGGTCCAGTACCTGTGCCTACGAGCCCACGTAAGGAGTTCAGTCCGATGGCGGCCTGTGATCAGGGGTACTCGGAGTAGTCTGCGGCTCCTGACCCCAAGACGAAGCAGAAAACGTTGAACTGTCCGTGCACTGACAATTATCATAGAACCTTCATTCAGCTGGGATGTGATTTGCGACAGGCCCCGGATTCCATTGGTTCGTACGATACACCTCAGCCGGCGCAGTCCACTTTCATTGATGGCGCATTGATCTTTGCAATATGACAGATTCTTATTTTCCATCCGTTTGCATAATCCCGACATATCCTTGCAACTGTGATACGAGTGGACTCTAGTTGATTCTTAATATCTGAAATGGAACTTTATTCGTCGAGCACCAACAATTTGACCGCGATTGAACACGTCTAAATCCCGTGCTTTTTCCATTCCGCTACTCAAGACTACTGTGCCTTGCAGTCAGAGATTCTGTCTATTTATACCTTCGATGCAAGTAATTGAGGTGGATGTGGTAATGCGAGAACTTCAGAAAGTTAGATGTGCTAAATTAGGTGGCACGTCAGTATACATGTATGTATAAAACCTCTGCATATAAAATTTTGAATATAGAATTCATGTAATATACATATTTCAAAATAGAGGTGTATTATAGAAAATGTACAATCACTCAAAATGTAAATTACTAATAGTCTTCTAATATACTGAGGGAAGTGCTATTATACTGGAAATATACAGTAGATTATTGGAATTTATAATCCATTAACATGTTTGAAGTTGTGCAATTAATTGTCAAGAAATCGTTAGTGATAGGACACAGAGACTCAAGTGACCGTCCCAGAAGAGCATCCTTGAGAGAGAAAGAAAGAAGCGAAAGAGGATTGGTAATTTCTAGGTTATAAGCTAGGTTTAGGAGAATTTCAAGAACGAATCTGAATTTTCTGTCTCACAGGATATTATTTGTGACGTGAAGATTTTCGAAATTGAATTGGAAATTCTTCTTAATAGGTAGTTGTCTTCATAATATGTCCTCTGTAGTAATCCCTTCAAAATAAAATCTGGATAGTTTAATTTTGCTTTGGAAAGCAGTTAAAGTTAGTCAGTAAGACCGCAAGTTTGCAATATGATATTAAAAGTCTAATAAGCTTGGCTAATTAAAATTATAAATATTCACAGGGTCTATTACATTATCACGTCACAAATCCATATACTTCTTTGGAAAAGTTGTTCTCTGCGATGGAGGAGATAAGAAGGGACTATTCTGTGGTTGAAGACTATTCTGTTTCTGAAACAACTTTGGAACAAGTGTTCCTTTTGTTTGCTCGGAACCAAGAAAAAGAGAAAAAGCCCAAAGGAAATATTCTAACCAGAAGAGCCAAAGCGATTTACAAAAAAGTCAGACGACAACGTGAGGATGAGGCAACGCCAGTTGCAGTGTAATTCAGCACATAGAAACATATAATAGTGTGCATTGAAAACTTACCTTAATCAATAAGAGAAAATGAATGTTGTGATTGCTTTCATTGTGTTCATACGAATTATCTATAATTGGAAAAGTATTGTTGGTTTGAAAGCAGTGGTCACAGCAGGGCGGAATAGGGCAGCAACTGGGGCCTTTCTCCTCGGGACAAGGTTCTGGCTTCCCTTTCCCTCATTCCACGAATTAGGAATGTGCAAATAGCTGGATTCCACATCGAAGAACACGAGGAGTCTTTATTGTCAATCGAATGCCAAACCTCTCTATCGATTTTTGTGATTAAGATGACGAAAAAGTAATAAGTGTGAGTTAAGTCACGGGAATATCATGGGTGAGGGCTGGTTTCATAGTGAAATTTACTGAGCACTATCTTTTCTACGACGTCTTCCAATATCATAAAATCGCATGAGATCTCTCATCTTATTTTTCCTGTCAAACCATGGAATCTTAGTCAATGAAATTATTATTGTTGTTGTATGAACGATATTGGTAATTCTTTGAGTTGTTCTTTTCTTTTTATGCTGATGATCTTAAGATTTTTCGTATAGTTCAAAGTTCTCATGATCATCTATTGTTACAGACAAATATTAACTCAATATATGAATGCTTTAAAAATAATTAATTACCTCTGAACACGAACAGAACCAAAGTATATTATATTCGAAGACAGGGGCGGACTGGCAACCATAGGGCCCACCCTGCTAAACTGAAATGAGGGCCCACTGTACAAAAATGTAAAAAATGTACTTGGCATTCTTCATATGTATTAGATATAAAAGTCCATCTTCGAACCCATAAATAGTATCCCATATATTCATACAAAAGCAAAACATTAACCTTGACCCGAGAAGGATTTAGCCGAAACGGCGCATAAGAAAGTTGACCCGAGCCGACCCGTGGCTAGAGACAGCCCTGATCCTAGCCTAGGTGACCTGACCCGACCCGTGTCTCAAGCAGGCTTGACTCGGCCCCTGACCCATGAAAGCCTGATCTGACCCGTTTGAAAGCACTACGCGGCAGCAAAAAGTTAAGTTAATTTCGTGTTCGCCTGTTCAAGTTGTGTAATTTCAAGTAAAAATAGCCATAAAAGATAAGCTACAATTGACTGAAATCATCCAAAGACGTGGTATATACATTATAATTTATAAACACCTTAGACAGAAAAACAAAACAAAAAAAAAAAAACCTGGCAACTGTCCTGCAGTACTCGAATGAGTCACATCAAGCTCATTTGTTTCTTGGGGCTTCACAAATTCAAATAGCCTACGTTGTTTTGGGTCAGATGCAGCTTTTTGTAAATCACATCTTCGTTTGTGTTCTCGCTTTTTAGCACCACTTTTATATTTCTTCTTTACAGTAATCTTACAATCACTCCTACCATCCATACTGACACAACCACATCTGTCTTCCCCGACAAACGACACGTAACTGGTGTTCCAATAATTGAATTGCTGCTATCGGATTTGCTCTTCGATGTAATATACAAATAAAACACGAGCCGAGGGCAGCAATTTTATAGTAATTGTTTGAGGTTTGTATAAAACAATCGTTGATAGTGGCGACTAATTTCTTTTCGCTTTACCGCCCAAAAAAAAAAAAAAAAAAAAAAAAACGAAGCCTGATCCGATTTCTTTCTTTGAAGCATGGTCTGAGGACAATGCAGTTCAAAAGCGTTCCGGCTCCACCTCCACTTTCCACTATTAGACTGGAATAGTGATGTCGTCATTTCCTTCCGTTACCATGGTGATCGCCATGTTTTTTTCTATACAAACGCATGAAACTAATGGAGCTAAAGAGCTTATTTCTTAAAGCTCTATTCCTAAGTAACAAGGTAGAAATCGAATAGTTAATGTAAGCACAATTATCATGTAATCCACTATAGGAAGCAATTATACGCAATATAAACTCCCTAACGTGTAGATTGACAAACTGTCGGCACAGAGAAAGCTGTAAAAATATATGATTTTTTAAAAAGAAAAAAAAAAGTCTTTTAGAATAATGTTAATTCTATTGGGGCATTTACACCTCTAATGTCTACTGTTTATAATGGGAGTGCACAATATTATTTCTAAGTATACGTTACAAAAGAAAGAAAAGGCTAGCCTTTAGAAATATTCAATCCAGATCATCAGTGGATATAGGTAACATCTTTTCTTATATTCTCTATCAACTTAAAAAAAAAATAGAAAACGTACAATAATTACACATCTAATTATGAATGGTTCAGTATATATTTTAAACATCTGTTAAACAATAATCCTCTTCAAATTTGCAATAGTATATCTATTCATATTACTGAATCAAAAATTTTCCGGAATTATTTAAAGTCAATATCTGATTATGAACAGGGTGAGTATACTTTTAAGGTTTAATTTATCCTGAAAATATAGAAATTCTCAAAATATACATCAGAGGGAAAATTTCACAAGACATGTGAACTAGCTAATTTCAGTCTCAATGCTTGTCATGCACGTAACATTATTTAACATATTTCTTTTCTAATTACTTTTTCTAGCCTTTTTTTTCAGTTTCAATCATTATAAATATTTAAAAAGAAACATAAGTATTTGTTCCACTCTAATGTTTGCAGTTCCGAAATATTTCATCACTGTTTTCGTTTTGCACATAGGTTCTCTAGGTATTTACGCTACTTGTTGTTTAAAAAAATAAAATGGCGATCACCATGGCAACGAGAAGAATGTGACGTCACACTATTTCAGTCTATAACAATATCTACGAAACTATTGTTTCTTTAAAACATCGCCACTCGCCGGCTTGTAAAAGGACCGGAGAAGGCAATGGTATCCAAATCCAATAACAGCCTGAAAACTACTATGTTTCTTATATTTTAAAAAGTAGTAGTTAACGTGCTCGTTTTTAACAGCTGCTGTATGACAAACCATGCAATGTTTCAGGGCCTGATTGTCTCATAGACGGAACCTGTTCAAGTCGATAAACGTGAAGAAGAATAAGGTCTGTTCATGAAAGTTTAACTTTACGTCTTTTTTATGCAAAACACAGGTTTGCGGGAGTTACCCTGCCATATTTTTTTTTATGCTGGTAGGTTTAATTGAGCACATCTTTTTAAAATTGGTGGAGGGGGCCCACCTGTTTGGGGGGCCCACCCTGCTTTTGCAGGGTAGCAGGGTGGGCCAGTCCGCCCCTGTTCGAGGAAAACTAATATATCAATTTATCAAGATTGATTATCATAAAACTGAAATTGTTTCAACTATCAAAGATTTGGGTATTGTAATCGATAATAAATTATTTTTAATGAGCACATTGGTAAAATTTTGTCAAAATCCAGAAAGAACTTGCAAAGTTAGATGTATTAACTCGTGTTGTGCTCATGTTAGATCTTGCTTACAATATGCTGTCTGGTAATGGAACAGGAACGTGATTTCAATTTCTCAATCTATTGAAGCTAATCAAATTTCGTTTGTGTCTCGACTTCCATTTAAATCTAAATTCAATAATTTAACTAATAATTCTATTATTTTGAAACTTAGTTTACTCTCCATTATTCAAGGAAGAAATTTACAAGAGTTTAAATTTGTTCATAATATAATTCATGATAAGATTGACCTGATTGGTTTGTTGTATATCAGAAATCTATTTCATAATCGTAGAAATACCCCAGCGATAAAGATACCCCACTATAAGAGTACTACACTGCCGTGTCGTGACAAAACGCTGTAACTTTGGCGAAGAAGTTTTGCGAAAATGAGCCTTAAAGTTTTCATCCGAAAATGCGATCTATATCGTGTAGAACCAGTGTAACTAGGCAATAATGGTCAACCAATCAATTTTCACCAAATTTAATCACACAACATGCATTTACGTAACATTACATGTAACCACGTGTTTCCAAAGTCAAGATATACTATTTCTACACGATACAGATCACATTTTCGGACGAAAACTTTAAGGCTCATTTTCGCAAAACTTCTTCGCCAAAGTTACAGCGTTTTGTCACGACACGGCAGTACAACTGTTAACCAAAAAAAAAAAAAAACTTTCATTATTTGATATTTAAAAAAAAAAAAAAATTCTGAAATTAAAAATTGATTTGTTAACTGTGTTACTACTGAATAAATCCTTTCCGTTGGGAAATCTTATGTATATATAGAATATTACACCATCAAAATAAATGTCATATCAATTATTATTCTGAGTTATCTCATGTCTTTTGTATGTTGTACAAGTTTTTTGTAATATATTCTTGCATGATTTGTCTATTCATATATATATTTAAAAATGTGAAAAATTACTAGCTCTATGGCTGTATAGTCTCTTATATTAATAAAGATTATAATATTATTATTATTATGTCTCCTAAAATCGCACTTGTTCTTAAAATGGCTATTATATTTGTTATATACAAGGAGTATTCAAAAAGTTCCCGGGATTTCATTGTAACTATTTATTACCACAATATAGGTTCGCATTCACCTAATCGCCTTAAAATAGGCTCCTTGAGACACACACACACACTTGTTCCACCGCTCCTGCCATTGCTGGAAACAATGCAAAAAGTCATGTTTTGGTATGTTTTGAAATTCAACCGTCGCGTTGGTCTAGATGTCTTCTACGGTGGTAAAATGGCTCGCAGAAAATGAACATTCCCCTCCTCTACCAGACTTTCTGGCTCTTCCCCAAGATCATAAAGAGCCTGACAGGTGACCGTTTTGCCACCGTGGAAGACATCCAAACCAACGAGACGGCTGAATGTCGGAACATACCAAAACAGGACTTTGAGCGTTGTTTCTAGCAATGGCAGGCACGGTGGAACAAGTGTGTGTGTGTGTCTCAAAGAGCCTATTTTAAAGGCGATTAACTGAATGTGCGCCTATATTGTGGTAATAAATAATTACAACGAAATTCCGGGAACTTTTTGGCGGTCCCTCGTATTGTGAATAGAATAAGATGTCTGTATTTATTCATTTATTATTCAAAATAAGTCTCGTGCTTCTTTGTATTTCTTTCTCTAACTCGTTTAAACTCCGTATATACAAGACATGTGCGTGTTTGGAAAGTCTTTTTTTCTGGATTTGATTAACCAACTAACCTTGGATACACACATATTTCATGCAAAGTTTATAACACAATAGTAGAAATGTGCAGGAAATCATCATTAGAGCTTTTAACTCTAAATGCAGTCATTTGTTTCGTGTCTAGCATCATGTGGGTAGACAACAGATGACATCACAACAATATGGACACTTAATTGCCTGTACCCTCAAAACCAAGGAAGAGAACCAGGAAGTGCTGACTGAAACAAATTCTCTTTTTCTTTCTTTAAAGGAAAACAAAAGAAATTCTTCAAAATGTTATGAACGTTCAGGGGAAGGAAGGGTTATTAAAAGATGATACATATATCAATCAATACATCTAATTTAATTGAATAAAATTACACGAGTAAGCATAAATCCTCATGAGTAGTTTTCTAGAAAATCGACCAAAAAAATCCTAAAAATGGAAGCTTTGCGATAGCCGCGCCACCTATCAAGATGGAGCTGATATTGAAGTCTACGCTCAGAAAGCTTTTCATTATGACAACAGGAAGACGACTGTACACAGTCTTATAGTTAATGAAATATAGCCAAAAAAATATGATTTAAGTCTTAAATTTTCATTATAGTTTACCTATAATATTGTTCGAAGATAATATATCAAACCACAAATCTCATCCAAGTAAACATATTTTGAAGGGGAATTCTTGTGCATAGTTTTTGACAAAATCTAGGGAAACTAATTTTTGGCGTTAATATATGTATATATATTGTTCGTTGTCAATTGGAAGCAGTTGTTACATTTTATTCTTCTGGAATAGATTATTTACGACGTGTGTTCAAAAAGTAATGAACTTTATATTTTCCCGCGTAAGCCAATGAAGCGCGGAATATTTTCTTCAGTGTAAATGTAGAGGGGACACTCATGCGCAGTCGTGAATTGTTTTCCTATCTGCAGAAAGGGTCAGTCGCTGGCAGTCGACCAACGAGTGAAGACGTGTAGTGAGCGGTCGTCGGAGTTTTTTTTTTTTTTTTTTTGTAAAATGATAGAAAAACTTGAGCAGCGATATTGCATCAAATTTTGCCAAAAGTTCGGCGATACCCAAGCGTAAACCATTCAATCGGAATGGTGCATTCAATTTTAAAGGATAATTTGGGCATGAGGAGAGTGTCCGCGAAAAATTGGACTCAGGCTTTCATTGTCAAACACAACATTCCTATGTGTTGTCAGGCTCCCTACTCACTCGACATGGCTCCGTGTGACTTTCATTTTCCAAGCTGAAAATGCTATTAAATGGCATCCGATCTGAGTCAAGAGAAGACATTATGCTGAATGCTACGATACGGTTGCTCACCATTCCAAAAACTGCGTTCCTGAAGTGTTTAGTGTTTACAACAATGGCGAGAGTACTGGGAGAAGAGTGTGCGTTACTAAGGACACTACTTGAAGGTGATTAGTGTTTCGGATTTCCGAATCAATAAATGTAATTTTGCCAACCAAAGTTTCAATACGTTTTGAACATACCTCGTATTTCTTACTGTATGATATATATGTAATTTTAGGCCTCAGTAGATCTTGTCATTTCGATATGTACGATTGCTTCCAGTTTTTAAGGATATTTTTGACCTGGAGAGATTAACTTCTCTGTAATTTTGAAACTAATGAAACAGATTTTAAAACAGGTCATCGGCCCTCCCTGCTGGTCTAGTGGCTGTGCACGTGCTCACGGGTTCGATTCCCGGTGGGTGAGCACGAAAACTTTTAATTTCACTATTAATCACTTTCATTAATTATTTATCTCCTTTTAACCTGAAGGAATAACCATGGAAAGTTAAACTAAAAAAAGAAATTCTTTTCTTTTAAACAGCACATTGAAGTATGTATATACTGGTAACTAGCAAATCGCTTGGCTCCTAACAGTGACACACAGTGCTAACCATGACACACACATAATTATAACAGCGAGTAATATATTATTTGTAAAGAATATAATTTGTCAAAGCTTAGCGCTTTTGTGTAATTTATAATGCTTATATAGACTTGAACTGCTTCTAGGAGGTACGTAGGTACCATTTAGTAATTGCGGTAGCCCATACACTGTCCAGTGTTTTAGTTATATATTTCTGCCAATTTTAAACTCAATACCCGTCTACTTCTACACACCATTACAATCTTTGCATCTCTCATTAAAAGCGTTTGAGAAGTCTCTTCGTGGGGTATGTTTTACAGACATTGGAAAAGTGTCACACTTCCGAGGGCACTTCTCTATTGAAAATGTCTATCCTACAATGAATTCGTCAATTTTACAAACGGACAGAGGTCATTGAAGGATAGTTCTTGGGAGAAGAATGGACGATGGACCACATCGTTTGTTCTTATTCTGTAAGAAGGCTTTTACTTATTCGGAAGACCATCTTCTCTTCTTACAGCTATCGAAGGACCTACGTAAACTAACCGTGACAACTTTAAGTGGTCTGCCAAAATTCTCTCCACAATCCAATGAGAGAATCTTGTAAGGTTACAGGTATTTCCTTTCTGTTCTCCATGAGCAGAACCTCTATAGTGACAATGTTTTCTTAGATGGCTCTACAAATTGGTCTTCCTATCCTTAACATTCACACACCTACAGTACTTCCAGTGGTGGATCGGGGCGATCCTCCCCCCAGAAGAGGAAACTTTCTTAGTTTTTATATATAAATAAAACCCATCTCAGAGTTTGAAGCTGTTAAAAGTAGCTCTAAGTAACAGTATGACAACCCACCGCCCCCCCCCAGAAGTCGGCCTGGATCCGCCCCTGAGTACTTCCGTACAGTACTGTCAGCAAGGGCAGTGATTTCACAAATATCCTTTAACATCTTCAACTGGTAATGAATATCGATACCTGTTTTACATGTAGACAAAATCTTTATGAAGCACCTCTATGCTGAAATCCGTTATTTCAAACTAGCAGCGTTCACCCCGCTTCGCTGCGGTCACCCCGGAACGCAATAAACTTTGTTACTTAGATAATTTTTACTTTTTCGCTTTCAAGTGATATGATAAAAAACATAGAAGATTGCACTAATGTTAACATTATATCGCCTGTCATTTATGTTAACCCGCCCCGCTTCGCTGCGGTCACCCCAACCCGCCCCGCTTCGCTGCGGTCATCCCGGAACGCAATAAACTTTGTTACTTAGATAATTTTTACTTTTTCCCTTTCAAGTGATTTATAGCGCCTGTCAGTTATGTTAACCCGCCGAGTCACAGGGTCATGCGGGTTGCATATAAATACGTTTATTTTTATACCTATGATGAACTAATAACAAAGGATTTGTACGTATGGACACCTGAATGGTCAATTATCTCAAGACACTGGTAATTGAAAATTAAAGTGATATGATAAAAAACATCTAGGGTCCACATCCTAACAACCCCCCAAAAATGAAAGAAATCGGTTCAGCCGTATTAGCGTGATGAGCGGACAAAGGATTTTTTCTACGTATTGACACCTGATTGGTCAATTATCTCAAGACACTGGTAATTGAAAATTAAAGTGATATGATAAAAACCATCTAGGGTCCAAATCCTAACAACCCCCCAAAAATGAAAGAAATCGGTTCAGCCGTATTAGCGTGATGAGCGGACAAAGGATTTTGTGCGTTCTCTTTTATATATATAGATCAGTTTTGGAAAAAACTTTCTTTCACAGGTGAATGTATTAGGAACGAACTTAGAAGATTGAATTCTGCTCAGCTAAGCCTAAAGTTAATTCAGCTGTAATTATATTAATCTATCCTTAGTTTTTCTTGTACGGCAAAATAGCAATACTTTTTGGTGTATACCTTATTTCCTCAATCTCCCGTATATTGCTAGGCACATGGTATCACTTACAGTACTTTCTCTATGAAAATCTAATATTGAAACCGGAAGTTGTAGCGAGTTTCAACCACTTCCGGTTTTAATATAGTGAAAACGCACAAAAGGAGTCTATTCTTGACGTAAATCCATATTAGAAAATCGTTTCTTGTTATCTTTTGCAGTGTTTATTGCGATTATCATTGCAAACGGAAACGGTAGATTTCTATCAGTTTGAATAAAGGGATAAGAACGAGGATGGAATCTAATTTTAGTGTTGAATCCATACCAGAAAACCGTTCCTCACTATTCCTTATCGTTTCTGCTCTGATACCTGTTGGTGGACGGACAGTTATAGCAGTGGTGCCCCCCCTTATGTCTATGTGCGCACCCCCCCCAATTGTCTATCCGTAGGTGTTCTTCCATGAAAAAATCTTCTTTTCGATTAATGTTACCCCCCCTCATCAAACATATTTATATAGATTTTAACCCCCCCCAAATATTTCAATGACGCAGTTTGCGTCATAGCCCTTCCTTGTGGGCACCCCTGGTTATAGACGTTCTATAACACTTCTACGGATTACTTACGCATAGTAACATAGCTTGCAGTTCTACAGGAAGTTCACCTCAAGCACGAATGCTACTTGAAAATCAAACTGTAAGTCTCAGAAGCCTCAGAAGATCTTGTGATTTCAATATTTACGATTGCTTGCAGAGAGACAAACTTTCCAGTAATTTATAACTAACGGAAGATATTAGATTTCAAACAGTCCGTCGAAGTACAATATGTATTATTACTCTATTACTAAAGTGTTAAATTTTTATGGTCAACTTTCGAAATAGGTTCGAGAAACGAACTGAGGTGTTACTGTTTTCATAAAAGAAGGAAAGGCTTTTAAACTTTCTTTTTAACCATAAAGAGTTATACTTACTTGAACAAATAACCTCTCAACAGTCTGTAGAAGCAAGGGCTTATCAAGTGCAACGGATCAGATGTCTCTTAGTTCCACTGGGCTCTCCTTGCAAAGAGAGGTACCGAATTAGTGAAAGAGCCGAGTTGTTAAGTATGTCTGATATTCAGTTTAACACATACAGTTACTTTATCCAATCTGAAGTTGCATACCGTACATTATCATTGTCACCATACGTCCCGTTTTAACCGAAACAGTCCCTTTTTTCAACCATTTTTTCCCCTGATACTCAAATAAGATGCTTAAATGTCCTATTTTTGAACAAATATCAACAGTGTCCCGTAATTGTTACTCAAAATACGAGTGTAAATGGTCAGAGCAATTTCTACACTTTTTCTATAAAGTGATTAAGTATAGAGTTATTTTTGGTATCAACATTGTTGGGAATTTTAGGTTGTGCTTGGAACTGGCAATTGCTGGGTATTACTTAAGAAACGCTGCGGAGCCACCCTTACTTGTGCATCTTGTAACTTCAGTGCTGGCACTCAAAATGCAATCTGTGAATTTTATACCTCTGACCTCCCGTCTCCCTGCAATTAATATGCATCCCGCTTTTGTAAGTTAAAATTCCGGTCACTAGTTATTATAGAAAAAAATAGAAAACCTTAGTCGTTGAATTCGTACGTAAATATTACTTGCTATGAAATTCGGGATGTTTCATGCTCGACGGCGGCATATTTTATGACGAAACCACTTTGCAAGTATCAATAAACGAAAGCCACAATAGTACTGTACTTTGTAGTATTTTCCCCCGCAAATACTTTCGTTGACAGATTGCCGTAACGTCTTATGACAAAAGTTAGACGTAGAGCGGGATTACTGAGAAGCCGGACTAGCGAGAGTCTTAAGGTAACCAGAACTTTAACGTTCAAAAACGGAACGCATATGAATAGGGACTATCTCTGAATACCAGATTACATTTTAGGCCAGATCAATGTTTTTAAGTTACAAAATACACAAATAAAGATGATAACACATTCAAAAGTTCCACGTATTCAAGACCACTCAAAAGTTCTAGGCACGACCTAAAAATTCCCAGAGAGTGTTAATACCAAAACTAGCTTCATGCATAGTATCTTTTCATGGAAGAGTGTAGAATTTGCTCTGATAATTTACGTTTTGAAAAACAATTATGAGACATTTTGTCCCTATTTGCCCAAAAACGCGACGTTTAGACGTCTCGTTTGAGAATTATAAAAAACGGAATATTCGTAAAAGTTGAAAAACAGGGACTATCCCGGCTAAAACGGAGTAGGGAATTGGATGACAACACTGATTTCCAAATCTCTCTCATGTAACTTACCTACAAAAGACGAAACTGCCACATGTTGCATACTGTTGAAAAGGTCATTCCATCACCTTTCAAATGTACTGTCTGATCTCTGAAGAATAACTACAAGATGAACAATAAGCAACATATTGCAAAAGTGGTTCACAACCTATAGATCTCAAATCGTTGAGAATGGGGCCCATATTCATATGAACTTCTTTGCTTATAGTTACCCATATTACCATTCCTCAAAGTATTGATAGTTACTTCCGGAACACTCTGTATATAAGAAAGAAAGATAAATAAATAACAAGAGTAGGGGGCGCAGTGATAGTGGTAGAGCGTTCACTTCGGTGTTTGGGATCCTTATTTCGATCCCAGTTCGCGTAAAGTGAACTTCGTGGTGGACAAACACCGTATGCGTGATTTTTCGGGGTTCTCCCATTTCCTCTCACTTTCTTCATTCCACTATTTTAATCAATTTCTCATCATCACCGTCTCCTTTAGCTTAGCCGACATAACTGTGTGGGGTAAAACTTAAAGATTTCATTTCAAAAAACAACAATAGCAAAAATAATACAATAGGAAAAGAAATTTAAAAAATGAAAACCTCAGAGCCCCTTGTGATCATTTCCTTGTGCTTGTTTGATTGTTTGGCGTTTCAGGTTAACATCGAAGCAGAATCTACATAAGCATCGGGGATTCGAACACAGTACCACGTGAGTGAAAAAAGCACATGCTAACCAACCGATTTCTCGGAACCTTCATAAATAAATATTCCAATAATGTGCATATTTCACTTGTTACAGCAAGTGATAATGAAAGGAAATACAAATTATACCTACATGATGTCTTCATTTAATACTCTCTCTCACTCACTCTCTTTTTCTCTCTCTGTTGTCTCTCTCTCTCTCTCTCTCTCTCTCTCTGTGTGTGTGTGTGTGTGTGTGTACGAATTTTTATGTATGCGGGCGGGAGGTGGAGTATAGAAGATTCTGCATTTGAAAGAAAGAAAGAGCCGAATTAATGTGTGGCAGGAAGCCAAAGACGTCTTTAAACTTCGTGGGAGGATCCCGACCTTGCGTATGGATATCTGGGACACGTGCTGGATTGCTAGGACCAGTGTTAACAACCCATGAACAATAATGCATCTTCTAATCGGTTCGGAGCTTTTAATTAAATGATTGTCAATCTAATTGTACTACTACACTAGGAAACAACAACAAAACAACAGGGAAAAAAGGCCCTTCACTGGAGAAAGACTCCGACTATTGATTCTCCACTTTCAAAGAGCGGTTTGTAGTTCTCTTCCTTACTACTTATTTGGTATAATATAGAAGTTGCAGTTTTAGGCTCGGTCAATAACGTCAGTGAATTTGTCCAAAGTAGATAATGTGTAAGAAATAGTAAACTAATTAGTTGTTATCTGTAAACTGAGAAAATAGTATATAAGTATTATTGTTAACATTGTTTAAACTGAGATCTGATTAAATGTAACCCAGTTTTCTTAGTTACTAGATATCTTCCTTTCTTTCTTTCAAAATTATTTTCCCTCAGCTGACGACTTTCTTAATGATTTTTTAAAAATCTATGTTTAAGATATCCATCATTTGTAAGACTGTCTTATTTACAATGTTGCCAATTTGTAACAAAAATCGCTAAATCTGGCGGATTCGACCTCCACGATAGCGACCGAAAAAAAAATTCCGATTGGAAACTTTTTAGTGATTTTTAAACTACGATTTTAACTACTTACAAATTTAGCTACTTTTTGCTGCAAACCACCTGTTAATCTGTAGAGAAGCACTATTAGTTCAAAACAATTTTTATGTTCTTTCTTTTTGTTTGTTTTAATCAGCGCAAATGATGAAGAGTTTGGGGATACATACAGCATACCCACTGCCCCACAATCCTGCATTGCTATCTGTTACCCTTGCCCTCTAACGGAGAACAATTACAAACTTGATGTTCTTCAGTTAGCAAATCTTCCGTTCAGAGACACAAGTAATACAACATTTAGTGATGCCAATTTAGCCTATTTTTGGCTAAATCTAGCCTATTTAGAGAGGCATTTAGCCATGCAAATCTACGAAATGCTTATAGCCTTAAATATAGCTAATTTTATGAACATCTTTTGCCATTTTTGTTTTTTTATTAGCCGTTAAATTAATTCTAAAAATGCTTTTTCTTTTAAAATAAGTGTAATTATTAAAAATTAGAATACTTGTAATTATATATTATCATATTAATTGATTTCTCTAGCCAGAGGGTGTTTTATTACGCAAGAAACACTTGTTTTTCATTCTTCTTCTCTCTCCCCACCCGCAGCTTTACAGCCACTTAACAACACTTGTCAACTCAGAAAGAATTTAATATCGCTCCCGTTTGCTACATTTTTAATTACTTTAATTTTCGCATTTTGTTTCAAGAATGAGTTTTTTAATACAAATTTGGTAACTGTTCGGTTCTTCAAGCCACAGAGATTGTTTTTGTCTAGTAAAGGAAACAAATAGGATATTTAATTTAGCTTTGAAAACACTCAATGCAATTATGACGATTCGTGTGGGTGTACGGAGAAATCAGAAGCGTTGTTAAGACTGTGACCTGCCGAAATAAGTAGTAGGCCTATTGAAAATTAGGACAATGGCAATCTACACAACCAATCGACAATACAACGATGGTGCATCCAGTTCCAGCGCCTTAGCTACCTGCGACGTCATCGATGATGACTTATTTCAATGCGACTGATAATTATGACCTTTAACTCTCACAAATCAGATGAGTTGTTGATGGATTTTATTGTAATTCAAAGCCATGTATGTTATTTGTTAGTCTTCAGTGAATAAAATTCAACATTTCAAATTGTACTATAACTCACTTATAATCCTACACAGAGAGAAAGGTGTTTAAAATCTACTATGTGGGTTATAGATTAGCAGTTCAAAATCTAGCCATTTTTTGCGTAAAAAAGCTTATTTCTGAAGGCCATCTAGCTTATTTTCTTCAGTGGTTGTTGACAACACTGACAACATTGCCGATAGCAACGAGATTAGCTATAGATGCGTGTGGGTGTTTGTTATATTTCTCCTTTGGGGTCTTTGAATTATTCTGCACTTTTTCTAAAGAAATGCATAAGTACTGTAGTGTTAATTATTTCGGAACTATTATGACTCCAAAATATAAACAAAGTGCCCGAAATAATGTGTAATGATCCCTGAATTCAAAGATTGGTTGCTCGGTGTTGACAAAGATGTAAGTAGAACATATTATTTATTTTACATCTACAACTTCAAAACGATGCTTAGACAACGGATTTCACGAATCACTTTTTTTTTTTTAGTGACTTTTCACCCATAACTGAAGTCATTTCACCTTTCGTTTAGCGACTTTTTGTGTCAACATTTTGGCAACACTGCTTATTTATCACGCCTTGGGAACCTTCACAATTAAGCTTTAGGTGATTGTTGTCAGATATTCCCTCAGTCTTTGCCATTTTGGAGACCCTTTTGGATGCATATGTGTTGATGGATTGCTTGACGAAACGGTGTTTCAATGTTTTGAAATGTAACTTCGTGCGGTGCTAAGTTTGATTTGGTTTCAGCCGAGTTTGAGGATGAGATTTCTCTGATTATCTGATGATCTATGTAGGGATTGTATCGAGACGAGACCGTATGCAACGTCAATCTTATAACGGTTGACAAAAAGCGATTTTGATCTTGATCTCTTCTCGAATCAAAAATCCTTGTCTCGATCTCGATTTCAATCTCGGGAATCATGTCTCACGATAGCGTCGTAATAAATTGTGTGAAATCGAAAAGGTCGCCAGCTAAATTTAAACCGCGTACGTACCCCTTCAAAGAGACTAACGTTCGTGCTTTTTGTTTGTATGTGTATGTTCGCGGGTTTAATCCTCAGTGGCTGTGTACCAAACATTGGATAAAACCCCAACAATAATCCAAATCCCATTTTAACTGGAAGTTCCTCGAAGATGTCGTATTTTGCTGAGATTAAAAATATTTTAAAAAGGAAATCAGTGCCTGTAGAATAATACAGATGAAAACTTTCCTTAAACTACGAGGAAGAATCAGAAACTAAGTTTATAAAACCGATATTTCTGGAGTTTCGTCTGTTATAGAGAAATTAAGACTGTGCGGTAATTTTAATACATGGAACTGTGCAGTTTCAGCCACCTGCCACTTGTGGCGCTAGTTGTAGGTAATCAATCACAAATGGCGACTCGTTTGGAAAACTCGTCTCGCGAAGAAGTCTGGTCAATTATTCGATTTCTAAGGCAGAATCCTGTAACCGCGGCTGAAATTCAACGGTAGCTGGTAGAGGTTTACGGAGAAACTGCAATGTATCGTCAACATGTAGCAGAAAGTGTCGAAAGCTCGCGGCTGGTAGAGAAAACGTCACCGACGAGGAGCGCATGGCCGACCCTCCTTGCATGCAGCACATCATCAACAGATTTGACATCAATGGCCACCCTCCCTATGCCCAATGAATTTTGTTAGAATACAGACGATTTTGCTGCATGCTAGCGATGAGATCTGGAAAAGTGAAGCATAAATTTGGTGATAGTTGAGTGGGTTGCCAGGAAGAAGACGTTTTGTTGTTTTTGTAGATTCACTTATAACGTTGATTCAACAATTCTGGGCGAGATAAATTGGCTCTTTCTTATCATATCTATATTGTTACAGATAAGGCTATATATATTCCCCTATATTTGAGCATTAGTTCTTTGTAATCTTACTAGCCTGTATGCAGTCAACAATTACGTTCATCTTTAACACTAACATGGTGTATCATGGGGAAATGCCATTACCCTGGAGTGTTCGGGATTGCCCCATGGTATAAAATAAATTATCAGTTGTTTTTTTTTTATTATTATTGAAAAGTAAGTAATAAGTAATTGAAGTTGATTTGCGAAATAGATCATGTCTTGGTGATAAGAGTTATTAGCTTTATTAATTAGAATAGTTTGCTAGAGGCCTTATTTATTATTTTAGTCCATTACTAGCCTTCTACAGTCAGTAACCCTGTTTTAAATATCCGTTCCTTCATCATAGGCTGCAATTATTTTGTATGTGATTCATAGTGTTTTTTTTTTTTCAAATTTATTTATCTCGTTTGGACATAACTCTCAGACAGATATTTAATAGAAGAAATCCTCCCCGCTGGTCTAGTGGCTAGCATGTGCACCTTTCTTGTACAGGATCCTGGGTTCGATTCCCGGTGGAAGAGCCCTTGGGAACTAATGTTGCATGTGACACATCATGACTCCTTTAAAAATGTACAATTCTAAATTTAAATCCAACAATATGACACAATTGAGAATTCCAATATACGATATTGACATGGCGAACTACAAAAAGAAGTGAAATATGAACAAAAACACCAGAGGTGCAAAAAGTGTAGCCAAGCTCCTCAGCCTCAAAAAGTGTTCATATGAGGATGGATGAGCCAAGTTCCTTGACCACTGCATCTGAAATGAACACTGGAACTTGGGGCGAGGTGTCAAGGAAAATTATGTTAAGGAGTCTTAGGAGAATACTGGTGGTGGGCGTAATGGTTTTGGGGCCACCACCAACCTTAGGAATATCAACTTCGCTAAGGCACATATACAGTATACTGTAATAAGATTGGTGGTTCGAAACCCAGACAAGGAAAACTTGTAATCCTCCACGAGGTGTCAAGGAAAATGATGTTAACGAGCCTTAGGGATGGTGCTCGTGAGCGTGGTGGATTTGGAGGCCCCCACCAGCCTTAGGGCTGAAATGTCCCTGCCATGTAAATAAGAACAAATATCTTGGTGTATTCAAATATATTAGACACCTCGCGCCAAGTTCCAGTGTTTGTTTCAGATGCAGTGGTCAAGGAACTTGGCTCATCCATTATTCATCTCAACACTTTTTGAGGCTGACGAACTTGGCTGCACTTCTTGCACCTCTGGTGTTTTTGTTCAGATATAAGAAATTCCTAATTCACAACAACACACTGAGCTATGTGATATAGTATGTAAAAAGCAGTATCACGTAACAGTTTCAACACAATAACTGTGTCTTCATCAGACTTCCACTCCTTCTGGCTGCTTGGGAATTGGTCATCACTTATATAGTCTCCGGAGATCAACTTCTAATTAGGCTCCGCCTCTTCATTAAAAAGTAACACTTGTGTGGCTTTCACTTTCACTTTTTAGTTGCACACGTGTCCAATTGAAAGTTGAACACATAATGAAACATTTTATTTCGAACTTTGAACATTTTATTTTAAAATTCAACACAGTGAAAATCATAATAGTTCATTTAATGTTGAATCACTTCTCGATGTTTTCTTTTTTCTAAGTTCATTTGCTTTTCCTATTAGGAAGCTTTCTAGCTGTCTGTCATTTCTTTCTTATACATGTAATTTCTTAATCAATAAAAACGACAGATTGTTTCCTTGTCAGCATTCCTATCATCTTCCCACCTTTGGTTAATCTGTGAGCACGCACTTTTCATTAAGACTGAAGAAATAGGCAAAGACCCAGGATATTAACCCGGGGGGACATCGAACTAAACCATTGAGACACTTTTGGAAGAGGTAGTCCGGATCGTATGAGAGACGAGTCAACATGTAGGAGCACGAGCCACGATTCCTAATTTACGAGAAGTTTACCTTGCTCTGACTTAGCACTTTGCCTTAGCAAACGTTGTAGTTGTCAGTTGCGATGAATAATCCGTTAAAGAGTAATTTCGACTTTGATTAAATTTACTGTATTCGCAACGTTGGTTTTCCTGTCCGGGTTTCGAAAACCCTTAACTCTCAACCACTTGAACGAGCAGCTGACCAGAGAGAAGGATGGACGGACATCAATCTACTGGGAGAATCATCGAGAAGGAAACACCGAGATTTACAAGTAAGTGCAAGTAGATTAACCAGTCCGAAAAGTTACTCCCTTCTCACCCCTTTCAACCCCTTTGACATAACGATCTGTTTCTTTTGTATATGTTTGATCTTATTTATATGCAACCCAGGTCAGATCCTGTACTTTATGCTCTACCAAATTCAATGTTTACAAAATCCTGGGCGCAGCTTGTCAGTTCTAACATCCCGAATTACACTGTCTATTAGCGCGTTATCTGAGCTTTCAGACTGACAAGGGGCGACTGCACAATATTATAGTTCCTACATTATTTTGCATTTTAATCACTGCTACGAATGAATTCATCTTACCCGGGATGTACTTGAACCTGAACCCACAAAGTGGGTGTGATGTGTATATTTCCTGAAAGCTTGGGTCAAGGTAAGATCAAAACCAGTTACCAAAATTGGGGAGGTCTCTCGCATTCCGCTTGGGGGCAGCATTTTACTCATTTTTATTAAAATCTTTAAGCTTGTTTATAAAGTCCGTTGCAACCCCGAAAAATTTGAAACTGTGAGACAGGTACGAAAACAGAAAAACATGTCTTTCATCATTTCAAAAGTAGAACGTATCAAAGTAAAATAAATTGTCCCAGGGTCACAGACGGGGACCAACTCATACTTTTTAAATAGGAAGGGGGATCAACTTGCATATCGTGTGAAAGTTGGTGTTAATCGAAAAAAAAAGATAAATCAAGTATCGACTCTCTACGATAAACCTGTGCAAAATTGCGGTGGGTCAAAATAACAATCTTCATTACAAAGTCTATGGCCGCTGGTATGAATCTGAAATGATGGGATAGGTGTAAAAGCAAAAACCCGGATATGTCTTTATTTCAAAAGTATAATGATTCAAAGTAAAAAAAAAAAAGAAAGAAAAGAAAAGAAAAAAAGTTCCAGGGTCGCAGAGGGGTCCAACTCAAAATGTTGAAATGGAAAAACTGTTCAAGTTGAGTATCGTATGAAAGCTGATTTAAGTGAAAGAAGATGAAACAAGTCTGTGCAAAATGGCGTTCTGTCAAAATGTTAATACAAGCGTCATTGAAGAATCTATGCTCACTCGCATTAATCTGAAACGGTGAGACAGGTGTAAAACAAAAAGAAAAAAGAAAGAAAGAAAAGAAAGAAAGAAAAAGAAAAAACTAGAGTGTTTCAACAAGCTTGTGTTGACATTTTGACCCACCGCCATTTTGCACAGGCTTATCACCAAGAGTCGAGACTTGTTTCATCTTCTTTCACTTAACATCAGCTTTCATACAATAAGGAACACATGGTTATGCAATGGCACATTGGAATTTAAAGAATGCCTTCAAAGTGGAAAATCACTAGAAACTTCAAAGTCAGTGGGAAGCCAATTTTTCTACGACTGCCGATGTGACTTCACTTTTGTTGAGTTCTGGAACCGCCTACTGACTCTGATTGATCACATTCGGATAATTTTTAGGTGTAGTTTGTACCGGAAAATGATTTTGTGTGTGCAACTTGCAACATGGAATAGATTTAACCCCCTTCTTCTTAACGAGTTCCAAACTCAAAGCAATAAATTTATTCCGAAAGGTTGAAAGAAGGCGTACATCAAGATGCAGTAAGATCGGATACGTTTTAGTAGAGGTATTGCACAACAGACAGACATACAAATGCCAGTTGAGTCAAAAGTCAGAAGGTCGCTACACTCTTTTCAATTAGAGTGTATCATTGTTACATGAATGGTAAAAGCAACAATCAAGTAATTAAAACTATATACATCTGCGAGTCATTCCATCAGGTATTCTGTCAAAGGACCATCAGGTAAATGATCTCTCGCTGGGGTGTTAAAAATTGTGAAAGATCACTATGCTTGGCACCTCAAAGTTGTGGAGAGGTTGGAGAGGGTATTCATAATGTTAATTAGCAGACAAATTTTATTATTTAAAAAATAATTGTAATCCAAAGATGTTAAGGGAGCACAGGAGAGATAGGCAAATTGAAATTTAAAAAAATACAAATGATATCTGCTCCTGAAATATTTTGAGACTGGCAATACTATTTAGAAACATTAAAGCATATTAGTTAATCACCTTCTTTAACTTCTTTCCTGCGTAACATAATTATTTATTACCTTAATTCAAGTATTTCTCATCCCCTTACCCCATAGGAGATGTGTCATATGCTGCCGTACCAAGTATAAAATAGGTGGCTCTACCTGTAATTAGAGGCTCTACCTCACGCAAATTTACCGTGAGCATATCTTGATTGAACAGAGACAGGAGCATTGAATTTCAAAACCATTGAATTTGTTGAAATATTTATTTATTATTCCTCCCAACTTGAGAATTAAAAGAAAAAAATATGAACACATAAAGATCACCACTACTTCTTGTACACCTATTCACACATAAGATTGCATTTGATATTCCATTGAACTCAAACATTTCATTGGAGAAGACTTAAATTTAAATAAATATATATTAATATGATTAAATTCTTCATCATTACGTGTTGAAAATTTAACACTATAGTAGAGATTAGTTTAAACCCACTTCCAGTTTTTGTCCAGTTGGATCCCGGGAAAGTCTGCAACGAAAATTCATAAGAAGATGTGTCAAACAGTGCGGGGAGAAATTTCCTTCATACAGCTGTGTAAAACCCTGTATATCACCTTTTTTAGACTGGCCATTACACGGTGGAAGTTGAGCCCCACGATGACGCCCGTCAAAAGCAACAAACCAGTAAACATACGATGCTGTCCAATCACTGATTCTTGAGGACCGTCGAATATCCACCAAAAAGGTTGTGCTGATACTAGCCCTTTCAGCCCTGATTTTTTCTTTACTCACTTTACTTTACTTTTCAGCCCTGATTTTATTTTTATTTTGTGTTGTTATTCTTTTTGACCAAACACATGAAATACAAGCGTAAATTTGTTTGTGGGTGTCATTTTTATAAAATTATGGACATAAAAGTTTCGTCCGTAAAATTGAAAATACGTATGTAAAATACAAAAATGGCATTATTCGAAAACATAATTATAATCTACATAGTTTAGAAACTCAATACACATCACTAAATCAGAAGGAGGATTTATTTCAAATAGTTTGTTTCGCCAAGAATAAAACTGCCTATGTAGCTGAGCTTCGTCCCTCGTGACAGTCCCTGCAAGTACGGTACTTTACAAGAAATGTGCGTAGCTTCCTGATAAGAGATGAAAGCACCAGGGAAATAGCATAAAATGATTAAGAAAAGTTCAAAGAATACTGACACGAAACCCCAGCCTTTTTTAATCCTCCAGAGTAATTATATTAATCTCAAAATATGATGTACACATATGTTACCGCCAGGGCCGAAAGGGCTAGACATCTCCAGGGAGCCAGTTGATTATATTAGTACAACTACAGTCCTAAACATGTGCAAGCTTTCAGCGAAATAGGTACCGAAACTTTTGAATACGGATCAAAAGAAGTAACGTGTCGAAGCATTCAACCATTTTCACCCATTTTGAAAAGACAAATGACTTTTTAACTTGAGTAATGACAGAGGATGAAATCTGGCTCCATATTTGCGATCACGCAACCAAGGAACATTCAAAGGAATATAGTGGTTCCCCCGTCCCTAAATGTTCCGTACCCAGAAATCGCCCAAATACGTCCTGCGTACGTTTCCTAGGACAAAGCTGATATTAAAATGGCAGACTACCTACCGAATGGCGCATCTATCACCGTCACCGGAGAGTATTATACTAATCTTCTAGACCAGCTGAAAGAAGCAATTAAGAGGAAACGTCGTCGAAAGCTCACAAAAGGGATCATAACGTTGCATGATAATGCACCCGTACACAAGTCCAACATTTTGCTGCCAAATTGGCCAACTTAGGATTCCAATTGGTCCACTACTCGCCTTGGTCCCCAGACCTGGCCCCTTCTCACTATTTTGTTTCCCAACCTGTAAAAACACCCGAAGGGTCACAGTTTTGAGGACATTTCTGAAGCTGGTTTGAGGGACACAGGCTGCTGAAAGCTGGTTTGAAGGACATTAGAAAAGAATTTATTTTTGCATGGGCTAGAAAAGCTTCAACAACGCCAGCAAAAGTGGATTGATTTCAATGGGGAATAAGTTGAATAAATACGTAACCTCGGACCTCTGATACTTTTTTTGGGGCGAAGGCAATGAAGGAACTTTTCATCACCCTCTCCTATCTTTACTTGTAATTTTTGACATTTCAGTTATTTAGGAATTACATATAGCCTACTAACACTGTCAGAGTTTACCTTTTAAATAATTCATGTTAAAAAGCTAATCATTATTTATTTCTTTTTCTATGTTATAGTGTTACAATAATAATGAAGTATATGACAAAGTACTGTATTTTTGCTGGATTTCTGTTCTCAGTTGTTTTCAGTACGTAATTAAAGTTTTTATTATTATTATTATTATTATTATTATTATTATTATTATTATTATTATTATTATTATTATTATTATTATTATTATTATTATTATTATTATTATTTTATGAAACCAAATATTTACAAAATATGCATGTAAAGCCAGACTTTATTAGTGTTGATGACCTTTGTAAGATTCAGTGTTTCTAACTTCGCAAATTTGGGATCTCAAATACATACAATAAAGAAATGTCTATGAAAAATAAGTTATTTCTTTTCTGTATTTTGTTCATTGTAGGGTCATTATAATAAGATCATTTTGTAATTTAGTTTATACTCAGAGAAATTATACTCGCAAATAAAGTGACAGCATTTGTAACGTTGCGTATAATACGAGGTGTTTTTTTTAAGTATATAAGTACTGTTTTGAAATAATAAAAATCAAGTATACTTTTCGTGAGAATTTTATTGTTACATGCAAGCCTGTATTTTTATCTACATTTCTACATAGTTTCCATCAATATTAAGCATTTATCGTATCGTACAAGGTTTTGAATACCATCCTCATAGAAGTCTGCGCCTGATTTCACAACCACTGCAACACGGCCATTTTGAGCCCTCATCATCGTTGTCGTGGAGTTAATCACCCAGATGCTTCTTCAAATGCAGTGAAATGTGGTAGTCACTGAACGCCAGATCGGGATTGTACGAAGGGTGGTTAAGTTGTTTCCAGTCAAATGATGCAATGAGATTTTGAGTTTGAATTGCCGTGTGTTAACGGGCATTGTCATGAAGCAAAATGAATGGTTCCCTTACTTAGCATGCTACGTCTTTCATTTTGGATTGCACGTCACTCTTTTTCTAAAGTCTCACAACACGTCGTAGAAGTCAAAAAAATCTACAATCAATATTTCTTTCTTTAACAAAATACAGTGTACATGATTTTCCGGGCTAAAATTGCTTGAACTTTACTCTCTTGCGTGATGTTAAATGCCGCCGTTCCATGGAGTCCGATGTAAGTAAATTACCCATGTTTCGTCGCCTGAGACATTTTTACTTCAACGATCATCACCTCCCTCATTGTACCGCCCAAGGAAATTCAATGCACTGGCTAAACGTTTGTATTGTTTATCTCAGTCATCATTTTCGGTATCCAGCATGACCACAACTTTCGATAATTTAAGCATAGAGACACAATTTCATGGGGAACACCTCTTGAAACTTGAGGAAACTTATCAGATAACGCCGAAATCGTAAAGTGTTTGTTCTCTCTCACTTTTTCATCAACTTTCTGCACCAATTTTTCAGTGATGACAGAAGGTCGGTCAATGTACTCCTCATCATGAACATTCGTGCGACCATCTTTAATAGCTCTATCTCATTTCCATACCATTTCATCGCTCACAATCTTTTCTCCATGCACTTCACTTACCTGGCAATGAATTTCAGCCTTTAGCTATAAGAAAACGAAGCCCACCGCGTATTTCACAATCGATAGTCGGCGGGATTCTCAATCGGCGGAAGTATTTTAACTACTCACAAACAAACGTAAACACGGTCGAATGTTTTCGTAATAACATCTGTCGCTTTTCAATGCGGCCGATACACAGCGCGCATACGCGGAATGCTGTCCGCAGCGCTGCGTCAGGCAAATTTCAAAAGTAGGTAAGTACATTCGTGATTATCATTGCTTAGAACAGTGTCGGTACTGTTCATGAGTACTTCAACTTATATGTCCGTAGCCAAACTCACTCTAAAAAAATTTTTGGGTGAGTACCGCAGGATTCTGAAACATGCATATTTGGATAGGGCACAAGTGAAGTCTTGACCCGACTACGGTAGGTCGCATATTATTGGAGCTATGCACCTTTAAAGTTCATTTTTTTTTTTCATGTTTTCGGTAACTTATAACTCCGAAAGAAAGTATTTGTGCACCCAGGTTGGTCTATACTTTTTGTGTTATCTTGGTGTCAGGAATCATCTCCCAAATGTTGTCGGTGTTGTTTTGAAACACCCTGTATAAATAATAGCTTTAATAATTTTTCACTCAAAAAACTGGAGGGACCTAGGCTCTCCGGCCCCGGGCTAGATCCGCCACTGCCCTTTCCTCATCACCTTCTCCTTGGATTTTCTATCTATCTATATTTATATCTAGCTATATCTATTCATTCATCTATCTATCTAAATCTCCTTTCGAAGTTATAGGCTGCCGAAAACGTAAAAAAAATGAACTTTAAAGGTCCATATCTCCAAAACTATAGGACCTACCGTAGTCGGGTCAAGACTTTACCAAGGAACTAATATATGCTCTATCCAAAAATACATGCTTCAGAATCCTGCAGTACTTCCGCAACAATTTTTATAGAGATAGTTAGTGAGTACTTTAGATTATATGCCTAAGTAAACTGCCTGTAGAAAAATTGTTGCGGGAGTACCTTAGGATTTTGAAACATGTATTTTTGGATAGAGCACATATTAGTTCCTAAGTAAAGTCTTGACCCGACTGCGGTAGGTCCCATGGTTTTGGAGCTATGGACCTTTAAAGTTAATTTTTTCATGTTTTCAGCAGCCTATCCCTCCGAAAGGAAGTATTTGTGCAACCAGGTTGGTCTATACTTTTCGTCTTATTTTGGTGTCAGGAATCACCTCCCAAACGATGTCGATGTTGTTTTGAAACACCCTGTATATGAATTTAGTGTTTCGGTTGGTTGGTTGTAGTTTGGCGTCCCTTTTTCAGCATCAAGGGTTCATGAGACGTAGACGTACAGTTTAAGGAGAAATTCAAACCTCCGTAATGCATTCAAATTATTTAATACCTTCTATCTAGAATCGAAATCAAGACTCCATGCACCGAAGGCGAACGCGTTAGCAATTAGATCAGCAAGAAGAATTGGCCTCTGAATTGGTATCAACTTTTTCCTCTTCCCTCTATTGGGATGAAAATTGGTATAAATCTAGTCGCACTTCCGGTTTAAATATTGAATTTCTACTTTGCAAGAACAGTAGAGAGAAATGTTTTTTTTTTTTATTTTTTTTATTTGAATTCAATGTCTCAAAGGAAATTTCAGTTTCGCCCTTTTCTTAGATAAAGAATTTTTCCCCAAGCGGATTCAATCATCCAAAAGTACCTTTAGATATCGTTTCTACTCTTATTTCTCTACTGAAACATGGAATAATAGCTATCTTTTATTTCTGGACTTAGTGTTGTATCTTCCAAGAGCGAAAATGTTAAGAGAAATGAAATAAGTAGTGCTCAATTATTTTTCATAAGTAGTCCCTGCGGACTGACACTTCGCATGCAGATGAGTACTGTATGTTAAAAAAAAAAAAAAAAAAAAAAAAAGTTGTAAAAATGAATATCTCCAACAATAGTGCACTTTGTTGAAGTGCAACTCTACTCTCATAAGCAAAAGTCCATAGCTGTAAGCAACGCAACGGCGCCGACTTTCCAAAATTTATGTGAGTGCATATCAAGGCGTGACGTGTTAGCCTATATATGTTTTCAAGGAAGTCTCGATGTTTGGTTGATTAATTTTTATTTAAAATCTTTTATGAACACTGTCATAAAAGGCTGTGCTGTGATAAAGTAAAATATGCCGGTACTATAACGATAAGTTGGTGCTGCCCTAGCTTAGTCGGTAACATGCCTGACTTAAACGCAAGGGAAACGGGCTCAAACCCGGGTCCAAACTAAAAATCTTCTGGGTGCGCTGCACCCACAAGATTATTTCTGTGGGTGCTGGAGTCCCGGAGCACCCACGTAGTCGGTGAGCATGGCTGTAGGTATGAAAAACGGGAATTGGGAAGAGTGATTTGCGTGGTAGTAAACACTGGCCCAAATCCCGGTGGCATGACAGGACATGTGCCCCCAATCTTAGAACTGGGGAGACTGTCTTCCAATAATTCTATTTGAAATGTTTTTTGGGGGAGAAATGTGATGATTTATGTCTGACTGTCACTTCATCTACATCGTCTGATATATAATATACAACAGGTTCAAATTCATGCACTGTAACATGAATCTCATCTCCCCTTCCTCCAGAATAAGCCTCAAATCTGCCTGCCTCCCAATGTTGAAGACAACTCTGTTCTCCTGATCTTCCATAGCATTGTTTTTCAACTTCATAAATATTTTGAACATCACCTGAAATACATATGGGAACGGTCTTACTCTTCCCCCGAATGTTGAAGAGATTTAAGAAGCTGGTAGTAAATTACATTCATTATTCACTGCAGAGTGGAAGTCCGCGGACGACTACTGGAAGATTAATTACGAATCCCCCTCTCCCCCCCAAAAAAATAATCCAAGCCAACAACCGGGGAAATACAGTAGGACCTACAGTACGAAGGTCGAAAATTACTGTCAGGTTTATTGTTCATCGATAGCTTTCACATTCTCTGATCACTACCCTTGACGACCTGAGCAATGCAAACAATAAAACACAGTTTTTATGCTGAAATACTGTTTGTGTGTGTGTTTACACCTCTTTTTAGCTTTTTTTCGGATTTGAACTTCACTTTTAGCTTTTTTTTTTTTTTCGGGTTATCCGCGGTTGCTTTGGCACCCAATTCCGCGGAGAATCGAGGCTTTACTGTATTTAATTTCATTTCATTTCGGAAGTCTACCGTAGTGTCAGGTGAAGTGAAGAAACCCACTTGATTAACATTAGTTGCCAGTTTTGCTAACGATCATTTGTCGTAGTTTGCTTCTATGAAATACTATTACAATCTCAAAGAATAAAGATAATAACAAACGAAACTTTGCGCCCTTACGTCACCATTCTTTCTTTCTAAAGGTTATCAACATGTTGTAGTCTGGTTTACTTTTGAAGGTTTGTTTAAAGACCCGTAAAAAGAAACAAAAAAACTTTAGTTATCATTTAAAATTATTTCAACGTTGCTTTAATTTTGAATTTATCTCTGTAATTAATCTGTGTGTGTCGTCTCGCCTTGAACTTTTTCTTGTTATATGTATATATATTTACTTGATACATAGTTCTCCGTTAAGCTCCAATTAATAGGTTTTTAGTATAAATTATAATATTGAAACATAAATTATGTACTAATTAGCTTTATATTGGAAAAAAGGTTGTTAGTACAATTATAAATTATACCATACATACAAACAAGAAATAACTAACTTAAGCACTGTTTAGGATTTTTTTTTTCTAGCAATAGACTGCAAGGTCAAGATGAGAATCACATACAAACATATATAATTTGTGTTTTACTTGGATTTTTTTAAAACGCTAATACTTGCATTTTAACTTAGCCTTCGAACTATACTCTACTAGGAATCGAAGCCTAGAGCGTCCGACTGTTGAAAACACTCGGGAGTAACTATGTCTCTCTGTGATCCTTGATATACTACTGTATGCTTCTATGCGATCATTTTATATAAACCTGCCTTGTTATTCATATACATTCCAAGTTTTTTTTTTTTTTTTTTTTAATGATAAACATATTTTAAAAAAAGGTTTGCATGCAATTGTTACGCTTGAGGTCACAGGAAAAATGAAACACTTGAGTAATTTCGAGATGGTAACACTGCTATTAGCGCCAATTGCCATGTGGATACGCAGGAACTAACTACTCATTGCCTACACTGAAAAGACGTTTTTATTTTGTTCATCTTCAGACATTCCAGTGCTGATCTCAACATGCGTTGGTTGAAACTGAACTGTCAAGACAGATAGTAACTCTCTAGTTGCGTGTGTGTTTATGTGTGATGTTCCATTGGTGTTGATTTGAGCTGAAAAAGTGATCACCATTACAATAGTAACAACTCATCTCTCGTAGCAGTCGTTCGCTGTGTCAAGGTAAGCCCTTGATTTTGTGCCAAAGGCTGTTTTACTGTGTTTACAGGTTAGCTCTAAAGCTCTTCTGCGCGTTTATGCCCTACAAAGTCAAGTCCGTTAAGCCTACATTTCTTTACGCATGTGCAGTAGTTTGTGGTCTTCAATATTTTTTTTTAAATAGAGCCCGCAGTGGCTACTACTGAGGCATCAATCTGTCAACCGGTCGGGCTAGGTTCGACTCCCATTGTGATTATGATTTATTTTCGTTCTACACATAAATGCTCACTCAGGGACGGACCCACAAGTAAGGGCTCGCCGGGTCCGGACCCCTCCCCCAAAAAACTTCCAAACTCAACATACATTTGTGCGCTTTCTCAATAAAACTATATTTATGTGTACGATCTTACATTTCATCTGTACTCTTTCTCGTATAAAGCAATGTAGTTCCATTATTGTTTTCCATTCACCTCTAGTGCATGGGGTCCTTGGTTCGATCCCAGCTCTCGCCAAGTGGACTTTCTGGTGGACAAACACCGTGTGCATGGATTTTCTCGGAGTTCTCCCGTTTCCTACCACTTTCTTCATTTCATCATTTCCTCCGTGGGACGTAAAACTTAAAGATTTCATTTATTTTTTTTCATGAGCTCCTTTGTGGCTAAGCGGTTAGCGTGCGCGCCTTTGGTGTGGGAGAGCCGGATTCGATTTCTGCCGGGAGCTCATATGGTTCGGATTCCACATTAATCAGTAGGTCCACGTCTCATACAGCCTCGCTGCTTAACTATTCGTTAAACACAAAATCAATTCAAATCTTTTTCCATCATTGTTTCCGAAAATATAGGTCGTAGTATTTTACAATTACTAATCGTCTTTTCGGGTGCAGAATAATACTCGATCAATACTACGTATATATAGCCGTAATTGCGTGTAGTATTGGTTCCTATGCTGAAATCTTGAAGCCCTCATAACAAAAATTTCTGGGTGCGTGCGTATGCTCACTCAACCTTTATCAAATAGGATTTTAGGGCAACCTAGTAAGGCGGCCGATCGGGATGCTGATTAGGTCACTTTATCTACGTACGGGTTCTGAAGACCTTCCAGTGGTTCCCATCGTCTTCCATGTTCCATGCCCGATCCTTAAATTCATCTCACATGTTCTTCTAAGAGGAATACCGGCTATTAAACTTACACCACAGTCCCGATTCTTTCCTCCCTTCAGAATGGATTTAATGAAAACGAATTATTTTTTTTGCATAAACGACACACTCTATGTACACTATTTTAATTGCTAAATATAGTTTAAGTGCTCAAATAGATTTTTTCGATCTTTGGGTATCCCCTTGTCTTCACGTCGACCGTAGACCTGCACAGGGGTGCTAATCCCCCCCAAAGTATGTGACGCTAATCCCCCCAAATTAATAAAGTACCCCCTCATATGTAATTTTAAATCTCTTCCTATCACAACACGTGAGATCATTGGTTAAAAAAAGTACTCAAGACTAACATTGCAATCACACAGACTTTTAATTTAAATGTAGTTTATTTCAACGTAAAATTGATAATTAATCTTTGTACACTTTAGGAAGTTTCTTTTTGTAAGGCAAAAAATAAAATGCAAAATTTTTGCATACTTTGCTTATGCCCCGAATCTCAGTGATGTAAAAGATATAGGGCCTATAAGAACAGAAAAATAATATCCCAGATGAACACTGCTCCTGCAATTCAATGTACAAATATTTGGTTGTCTAGAATGTATTGAGCCTTTGGAGGTCAAATTTGAGAATACGTTTATTGTGATTTGAAAATAACATTATAAAATCTCATATGCATAATTTTGTTCAACGATCTTTTGCAATTTTTCCGGCAACTCATAGTCCTGTCACTGAAGAACTTTTGTGGCTTCTGGTCCAAAAACGATTTTCACATGCCTATTTGAAACTAATTTAACACTAATCAGGGACTTTCGTAGAGACTGAAACAAATTATAATTTGATGGTGCCAAATTCGGGCTATACGTTGGATGCATCAAAACCTCTCAGCTCTGTTTTTCTCAATTTCTGACTTATAGTTCAAGATGTATACTGTTTGGCGTTGTCAGCGTGATACACGACACCCTTTCTATTGACCAGTTCTGGTCGTTTCTTTTGAATTGCAAGGTGTACTCTCGAGCTAATTGTAGACAGTGCAGGTCCGAGCCAAAGGTTCTATCTGGAGGCAGCAGCTCGTGATGCACGAAGCCCTTCCAAGCCCACCAAAACGTATAGTATAGCCTTTCTGGGCGGTGGAGTTTCTTCTTGCTTTGACTACGATCTTTCTCGCGTATTGTTGTCATAGATCATCAGTATCGTTGTCATCACTTGTTATCAACCTATTCAGGGATGGTTTGAGTTCGTTACTTTTAGTATATCGCAAGAGTAGATTCGCATATAGAAATCCGATCGAGTGAATGTTTTTGAGTCAGATCATGTAGCAACCAAACGTCGAGATTATTTTTGTAACAAATCATATATGTATTTTGAATATACATATTATATTGTCCGAAATTCTCGACTTCTGAGATTTTTTGAGTCTCACACCTAAAATGGTACCATATCAGACTACAGTAGCCCACAACAGAGAGATTAGCTCAATTGAATAATACGAAATGGTGCCCCAAGCAGGGCCATGCCGTGGAAAATCAGCGCCCGGGGCGAGAGTATACAACGGCGCCCCCATACATATATTCCAAGCAATTTTTCCTATCTTTTTTCCTTTTCTCTCTCGAATTTTTCACCCCCTTACTTCGGCGCCCGGGGCCGTCGCCCCGCTCGCCCTTCCCCCACGGCACGGCCCTGGCCCCAAGTGACCTGAAGTATTAAATGCATTTATAATATACAATATAAGACAAAGATATACAATAGACCCCTGTAAGTTGGGAACAACTAGACAGAGTGAGATCATATCTTGGAAACAGACAATGGAAATCTACTACTGTATAGTAGCACCACGGCATCCATCTTGAAGTTCAACATCTTGGATTCAGATCATTTTTTGTTGGAAAGGAAGAGGGTTTATATAAGGTAATTTCGTGTTACGATACGCAAACCAGCTAAAAATATATTCTATGTGGCCGTATACACGCATTAGTGAAGTAACAGCTTCCTACGAGAACATTAACCCGTGCCGGCCTGACGACAAAATCATGAAATGACGTTTCTACATTATAATATAATTTAGAATGTCCAAGCGTGATAACGGAGAAACCAAAAGAGAAAAACAAACGAAACTTTGCACGAAGCAACTAGAGAAAGGAGGACACCTACCCGTGTATTGAACATCACCGGATGAACAGTGTTGCCAACCCAAGAGAAAGTTATGTTTTTGTTAGTGATAAGCAAATGCAAGACCACAACCAATGGTCTTGGTCTTGCTCTTGCACTGGAACCCTTGGTCTTCGTCTTGGTCTTGCACACCCAGTATTGGTTTTGGTATTGGTCTTGCTTGCAGGAGTCTTACAAGTCTTGCTTTTAAGAAATCTTGTGCTTTTCATAGATAAATTTTACTTTGGATATAAGGAACAATAAATTCTAAAATGCGGCAATAGTAAAGGAAATACAATGTACGTTTCTAAATGTAATATAGTTTACTTTCGTGTAAGTATGATGGTGGTGTACAACTTAAACGATAACCTTTATTTTATTTTTTCAATGGTTGCCCAAGCTTTACTACTTACAAGATAAATCACAACGTTTCGTAATCTTTTTATATTTTTTAACATATCAAGTGCTCCACTGGTTCCCAAAATCTGGAGGCTACCCCTAAGGGTAGGGATATGCCGGAGATACCTCGCAATCGAGGTCGAGGTTTAAGTCGCGGTCGCTACCTCGATACTGGCACAAACACGTGGATTCAAATAGGTAAGCTTATGCCGAAAATGTACGCTACATCACGACCTAGAGGTCGACCGCGAGGGTGAATTAGAGGTCACGATTATGAACAACTGAGTTTGTTTCTACATCGATGTTCAGCGGAAGCATCGCTGTGGTTCGTTTTCACATTGGCTCTCCCTGAAGCGCTGCACGGAATAAAGTCTTCATTTGTTTAGAATTTCGTTTGCAGAGGATTGTGTGTGTCTATGCTCAAGGGGTTTTGCTGCACTATTAAATTTGATTATGAAAGACATATTAATAGAACTAACGAGGAATGTTCCAGCAATATGGAATAACAAACACAAACAACATCATAATAGGCACGTTTTAAATAGAGAATGGAAAAAAACATCAACTGAAATGGGAATGTCAGATAAGTTATTTATTTGAGAATTATACTGTAGCTTATTATTACATAAGACAGTGGCGGTCACAGGAAGGGGGCTTTCGGGCTGAAGTTCGTAAATTGTAGAATTTCTAAAGAAAAAAGAAGCTACTGTTAATCATATCTATACTTAAAAACTCCACGCCCCCCCCCCCCAATTCCGAGACTAATAAAAAGGATCTCTTTTAAATTCGTTACAAATATATATAAGATAAAGAAATATCTGTAAAGACAGGAACGTATATATAGGAAGGAAACGTCGAATAATGGAATTTGCAGTGCCGAAACTTCATTTGCTGCAGTTAATACCCCTCCACCTCGAAACCTGAAGACATACATGATTTATTTATTTATTTATTTTACTAGGAAACGAATTCTCGCCTGAGTGCTGAAAGAGGGCATTTCTTCACGGAAAGTTGAATAAAAGGTAAAAGTATTTGATTTAGAATATTGATAGAGATGAATAAGAGATGGGACTCAAATATTTCCGCGAAACAAGAGACGAGACTTTGGCATTTCCCATGTCTCGGCTCGCGACCATCTCTATTTATAAACTGTTTGGTCCTTTCAATTTCAAAATGTGGTTTCGCAGTGATTTTTATACACTGACGGAATAATTTCACATGCGCCACAGCAATATTTCCTCTTAAACTGAGAATTTGTGGTAACAGAGACTGTGCGACCTCCTCACTATGTGCGCCCTTCATCCATCGCGAGCTAGACATCGAGGTAGCGACTGCGACTTAAACCTCGACCTCGATCGCGAGGTATCTTCGGCATGTCTCTACCGTAAGACGCATGAAAATAAAATCAAGACAGCACAGATTACTAAATACCATGAATTGCAAAATTATTTTTACACTCTAAAGGCATCATTTCTTTCCTTTCAACCACGATTAGCTAATCTTTGTTTTAAACAAACTTTCAATTAAATATTGAGATTTTGTTTTACTGATCTCAATATGTACTCTATGAGGCAGAAACATGGACATTACGCAAACGCGATGAAAAAAACTGGAGGCTTTCGAAACGTGGGCATGGAGAAAAAAGTAGAGAATTAGCTGGCTTGAACGGGAAACGAATGAGAAAGTGTTAGAAATAGTAGCAGTAGGGGAGAAAAGAAAAATTTTAGATGCAATTTAGAGGAGGAAGAGGAACTGGTTGGGACATTGGCTGAGGAGGAACTGTATTATGAGGGACGTGCTAGAGGGTATGATGGAAGGAAAGAGAGGGAGGGATGAGGGAGATTCTAGTTGAAGGAAAATATTAAAACAGAAAATTGCTACGTCAAGACGAAAAAAATACTCCGAAGGACCACCGTACATCGAAGCTTCTCAGTTGCATCAAGTGACCTGCCAATAATGGAACAATAGCTATGATGATATGTTTAGCAATATTGGCCGAAAAAGAGAAGAAAAAATTAAAATAATAAGGTTTATAATCAAACTTCTTAATATTTTAGAGTACCTAATTTGAGTGAAAACTGAAAACGACTCAACTGTCTATGTCTTTGTGTAAACTCAATTTATATAAATACTTTTGACCTATATTAGAGATAGAATATAACGGCATAAAACTCCGTTATTTGAAATAACTACAAAATCACTCTCACTTGTGAATATGGGCTATATATTGTTGTATAATGTTGTATCGCTCAATCCTCGATGTGCTGTATACCTAAGGAGGCTAAAAGTTACATTGATAAACAATTATCAACGTATAAGCTTCCGCCCATGAATCAAACTTGCGGTCACATGCACTAAGTTTTTGTCAATGTCATGAAAATGTTATGTTGACATTAATTTTATGAGCACACATTAAAGATTTCTAACGGATGCTTGAGCCTTGGAGCCAAGGCCATACCAATATAGTAGGCACCTATGGTGCACGGAGTTGCCGGTATTCAATACTACATTTCTCTTTAGTTTTGGAAGAACACCGCTAATAGTTTTGAAATGAAATGAAATATCTAGTTTAACGTCCTACGATTATGCACCGAGACTAAGGGAGACGGTGATAAGAAATGAATGAATGATTGGAGAAAGTAGGAGGGAACAGGAAAACTTCGAGAAAACCCACGTACACGGTGTTTGTCCACCAAGAAAAGCTCAGATGGCGCAAGATCATACCTGTGTGACTTGAAAAAGAGTAATTACTACAGAAAACGCGAACAACTGATACAGAAAACGGCATACTGTAGCTATATGCTACAAAGGCAGGTCGACTCACACGGATTGCATAAACTGCTGGAAACACATTCATTCCAACAACATTTTTACTGAAGCCAAGAAATTCAAGTGAAAGATGTAATGATTTTTCCCTTTCCTTTTTACATTCTATAAAAAAATCAAGTAGTACCTGTACTTATGCAAGACTCTTACGTAAGATTATTGGTCTTGGTCTTGCATTGGGATTCCTGGTCTTGGTCTTGCATGCAAGACTCTTTCACAAACTGCAAGACCAAGGTTCTTGCGCTCATCACTAGTTTTTGTAAATCGAATGACCTAACTTGCAAATCATCATTGGAAGCAACAATGAAAATAAAGAGATGGTAAACGCAGATTAGTGTTGCAAACTTTTAGAGACCTAACATTAAACATATGTTAAATGCAAACGCCATTGGCTCCAACAGCGTTGCCATCTTTTATAAACCACATTTCTCAGCTTTAACAAGATACCGAATATCGGAGTCAGTACGTGACTTATCGATCTCATATAACCACAGTACTGCTCCTCCTGCTCTACCGCCTTGCACTATAGTTTTTAAATCATACTGCACTAGTGACCTTTTCCGAGTTATTATACCTTTCCAAATTCAACTTTTCTCTTCTGTTGATGGCAACACTGTTCAACGTAAACTTTTAGACTTGGAGTCAGCGTAAACAAGTCCTAGTCAGTATTTAATTTAAGTTGTACAAAACGTTAGTATCTCACTCCTGTGTGCGCCAACGGCGTTTGCATCCCATTTAGCTAATTCGATTTACAAAAACATAACTTTCTCCTGGGTTGGCAACACTGTTTATCCGATATGTTCGTCAATACACGGGTAAGTGTCCTCCTTTCTCTAGTTGCTTCGTGCAAAGTTTTGTTCTCTGTCTCTTTTGGTTTCTCCGTTATCACGGTTGGACATTCTAAATGATATCATAATGTGAAAACGTCATTTCATGACTTTGTAGTCAGGTCGGCGCGGGTTAACTTTCACGTAGAGAGCTGTTGTTTCACTAATACGTGTTTACGGTCACATAGAAGACATTTCGCGGGTGTGCGTATCGCAACACGAAATTACCTTATATGAGGGACACACACACACACACACACACACACATATATATATATATATATATATATATATATATATATATATATATATATATATATATATATATATATAACCCAAAGTGATATATTACGTAACCCTTTTTCTTTACAATATTTTTTCAAATCTGAATCCAATGCGGCAGACTTCAAGGTGGATATCATGATAGTACTATACAGTAGATCTCTATTGTCCGTATCCAAGATATGGGACCCTATTTAGCCGTTCCGAACTTAAAAGGGTCTATTACTGATCTTTGCCTTATAATGCATTTAAAATTTGAGGTCACTTGAGGCACTATTTTATATTATTCAACTGAGTTAATTTTACTTGTGGGCTACTTTGATTTGATATGTTAACCATTTCAGGGAGTGAGACTCAAAAACTTTCGAAAGTCGAAAATTATGTACCATCTTAATGATGGGAGAAGACAATGCTACGTCATATTTTGTAACTGTCGAGTAAACTGTAAGAGAAAGTTCAACATTCGAAATTAAACTACCAACATACTGTTCTGTAGCCCGATACGGTGAATCATTTTATTTATGAACAAATCAGTAAGCTTACATCAAATATGAGTCAATCTCCTTCAAAGTACTTCCTTTGCCTTGCAATGCATTTATTCCATCGTTGATTCCTCGATTGAAAGCACTTCTGGAAGTCTTCTTTCTTCAGAGTCTTTAAATGCGCTGTCGTCATCCTCTTAATGTCGGGAATGCAGGGGCGGATCCAGGACCAACTTCTGGTGGGGGGCGGGGTTGTCATACTGCTACTTAGAACTACTTTTAAGAGCTTCAAACTCTGGGATGGTTTTATTTAAGTTTTGTACATTGCATAAGAAAATAAGAAAGTTTCCTCTTCTGAGGGGGGGGGGGGCAATCACCTCGATCGCCCCCCCCTTGGATCCGCCACTGCGGGAATGGTGTCAAAATGTCTTCCTTTTAGCACCGTTTTGAATTCTGCGAATAGCCAGAAGTCGTGTCTTGTCGTCGTGACAGGATGTGGACAGACAGGAATATTTTTCGGCCAAGAACTCACGGATCAAAAGCGAGGATCGGGGAACGAATTTCGCATTCACCCTTCTTATTTGTAAATGGACGATTAAAATACTTTGCACTAACCCGTACGAGATGTTTAGTTGTTCGGAAAGCTAGAATATTCATTCACCTGTTTAAATGAATCATTTGTATCACTTTTCGCACGTTTTCATCTGTTTCTGACGTCACAGATCATCCCGATCATTGCCCGTCTTCAACTGACTCATTGTCACTTTTGAACGCACATATCAGTTGTAAACAGTCTTCAATGTCACCGCTTCATACATATACTCTTATTTTAACATATAGTGAGTTTCTTTGGTACTTTTCTTACAGCTTAAAACAACACTCTTAAAACATACTCACTGTTCTGCCTCTGGAAACTAACTTACACAACACAAGTCATTCAAACTCGACATTGACCGCTCGAAATGTACAGATTATTAGGCTTACTAGTTGAAATTGGTAAAACGTTGACAGGTGGCGCTGTGAACTACATTCACCATACTTCTTGATCATACCTCGTACATGTTAGAGAAAGAGACGTGCAAAAGGTTAATTTTGTCTCTGAGCCTATGACAAGTACAAGCCTACATTAATTTCATTCTCAAAAAAGAAAAAAAAAGAATAGAAAAAATATTTGATGTTACTAAACAAAAATATCAAACAAATCTTGTTATATGCAGTTTCCTGTCTCTAGCCTTGAATAATCTCCAATGGCCTTCATAGTGAACAAACTTGTGTTCCAGGGCATGAACAAATTGAAACGCGTTATCGCAATTTCTTTCCACGTACTATCCTGATGGGTCAGTTTGTTTTGCTCGCATTCCGTTTCGACATGATCATTACGTTTATTTATTTTTTTTTTCGTCAATACGTGTGAAACAAAAAGTGAAATTGCTTCAATATTACTCTGGATTATACAACGTAGGCAAAAAATTTTATGCCTTTGATTATCATAATAAATTACAACGGCGCAAATCTGTCTTCAACATTGGAGGGGAGTGGAACGGACAAGACCGTTCCCATATTTTTTTAAACCAATGTTCAAAATATTTATGAAGTTGAAAACAATGCTGTGGAGGAACAGTGGAGCAGAGTTGTCTTCAACATTGGGAGGCAGATAGATTTGAGGCTTATTCTGGGGGGACATCAATTTCATTTTACTTTCCTTTGTGGCATTCGGATACAAATCATCACATTTCTCCCCCAAAAAACGCATTTCAAATCGGATTATTGGGGGTACAGCCCCCCTAGTTCCAAGATTGGAGGGGACATGTTCCCCTCATTACCCCGGGATTTGCGCCAGTGATAAACTACTATGTTCTATACTTACATAACCTGAAGGTTCATCCTCAAAAGTATAGACCTACTGATAGATGAAGTATTTTGTTATTCAAATCTATCTAGGCTAAAGTAGCATTTTGTCTTTTTAATATCATTAATCATTTAACACAATAACTAATGGACATTCTCTCATCTGATTTTGTTCAACGTTTTAAAAACGAAGGCTATATCAAATGTAAAATTATTATTTTTATGGTAATAAGGGTAAACAAATTAGTTTCGTTTTGCATTTAAAACTGCCATGCTCTAGAAATCCAATATTAAAAACGGAAGAGGTTAAATCTTCCTTGTTTAGTTTAAGGTCCCACGAATATGCACCGAGGCTAAGGGCGATGGTGGTAATAAGATAGATGACATTGGTAGAATGGCAAAAGTGGGAGGAAACGGGAGAACCCACGCACATGGTGTTTGTCCCTCATAAAGTCCACTTAGCGGGAAGTGGGATCGAACCAGGGACCACTAGCGCAAGAAGTGAGTACTCTACCACAGAGCCAGCGCGGCCTATCTATACCCTTCCTGTTTACGTTTCCCGGCGTCCCTTTAAGTTTTCCATTATGAGCTGATCAACTTCAAAACCCAAAGTGCTTAAAATATTTCAATTTCCGATTTGATTAAGGAGATAAAAGAGGTGATGGAAGCTATTTCTGGGATCCTGAATCCAGATCTAGAAGGCGAATCTAGAAGGTAAAAACTGGGGGGGGGGGGCAGCCAAAATCCATAGTGTAATAGGTAGGGTCTACATCATGAGTTTACTATAAACTTTCAAAATATATAAATAATAGATTAAATTGTTTTTGTCACTCAAAAAACTGGAGCGCATAGGTCCCCCGGCCCCAGTCTAGAGTCGCCACTGCCTGAATCCAAATGAAAAAATACTCACTGTCTCCTATTGTGATTGTTCTGACACCTGTCGACAAATAGCGAGACGGACATAGTCGTTCTGTAAGGCTTCATATCCCATACCATACCATAGAGCAAGGTTTCTCAACCTGGGGCGCGCGATCCCTAGGGGGGATCTCGAGAGAGTTTCATGGGGGTCGCGAAGATAAGTGGAAGAGATAAATATAATTAGAATCTAATACCGGAAAATATTTTTAAATATTATTTTGAATTTTGTTCTGATAGACATATTTTTTATACATATTGTTAAGAACAACATAAAATAGCTCTAGTAAACATTTTCAACAGGTGCAGAGTTTTTTAAAAATCAATTTAAATGAAAGAGGTACGATATGAAACTAATGAGAACTGCATATTGAAATACCAATATATATATATATATATATATATATATATATATATATATATATATATATATATATATATATATATATATATATATATATATGCAAATAAAAACCTGCATATTGAAATACAATTAAAATTGAAAGCCAATGAGATACCTGAGCATTGTGTGATTTCACTAGTGCGGCAATGTCCAATTCAATCTTCGTAACGCACATTATCAAATCATTTAAATTACTCAATAATTTTTTAACAACTGTCCAAGTTTTTTAAAAAGCAAAATCAGAAATCACTTTATTTTTTTTTAATCATATGACTCAAAATTAAGGAGTTTTAAATTTTTCAAACGACCTTCATTTTGAAACAGTATGACGGATCGGATTCGATATTTATAATATGAATGAACTGATCAAATTTGGTTTTAATCCATTCGCTTTTAGGGAAGCTACTGTATCGACTATATACAAGAAACGGATTCTACTATTACAGAAATAGATAGATATCATGAGATCTCCGCAATAGGTATGTTAAAAATCCCACACAAACTTACTACAAACCAGAAATTATAAGGGGGTTGCTGGCAAGAGAATGCGATAAAATGGGGGTCGTGATAGGAATTAGGTTGAGAACCACTGCCATAGAGGAGTCTGCAACCTATTGTCTGTGTTGTAGCTTGGAAGCATGGGCGGAGTTATGGGGGGCATTGCCCCTCTGACTTTTTGACAAAAAACAAAAATGCTACTTATCCTTCAATTCTGATTTGTATTAACCGTGCCCCCCCAGCAACCAATTCTTAACTCCGCCTATGCTTTGAAGCATTTAAAATACGACATTCTCACAAGTAGTTTGTGTGTTACTGTTAGGAGTATGAGCATTAGTGTTAGGAGAAATCATATAACAGTAGATGCATCTAGTACTTAACAATTTATACTTATATAAATACATATTTATATAAATACATTTTATATAAATTATCGATCTATTCCAGCAGATTAAAAAATATCAACTGTATCAAATTTACAAAAAATGACATTTTTTAATGCTATAAAAATTTGGTTTTCTCGAAACCTTCGCATGAGCATTTATCTGCTGTTCTTAAGATCTTGATGTGATTTATTGATTAAAACATGTCCTAACCATAAGGTATCTTATGTTAGCTCCCTTTCCTTCATATTCACAGAATTCATTGAAACTTTACAAATGGTTAATCTGTGATAAGTATACACTAGTACACATAACACTAATTGGTGCTCTAATAGTACAAATGTTATTAGCGAGTATTAGTGGAAGCCAACTTGAAATTTACCAACTTTTGACTAATTGTCCTAGAAACATGGAACAAGTATCATTCGTTAATGTATCGTTAGTGTACATTGGTGTTCTAACACTAACGTTAGTGCTCTAATAGCGAAGGGTTATTGTCGTTTATTGGGGTAACTTGAGATTTACCAACTTTTACATTAATTGTCCCACAAACATGGAACATATGCTATTCGTTATTACATCGTTAGTGCACATTAGTAGTCTAACACTAACGTTAGTACTCTAATGGTGTAAGAGTTTTAACGATTATTAGTAACAGCAGCCAATTCAGATTTACCAATGTTTACAATAATTGTCTCACAAACATGAGATAAGTGTTATTCGTTAATGCATTGTTAGTGCATGTAACACTAACGTTAGTACTCTAATAGTATAAGAATTATTAGAGATTATTAGTGGGGGTAACTTAAGATTTACTAATTGCCCCATAAATATGGGACGAGTGTCATTGAATATATTAATATATATTAATTAAGATACTTTCCAGAGACGAGTGCAAATGCTTTTATCTGGTTACTATTATTTTTAGGTTTCCCAAACGTTTTGCTATTTTCAGTCGCCTGTTATACAAAATAAAAATATGTTAATCTGTATTTTTTTACATCAAGAATTGGATATTAAGGCAACTCAATCAACACTTCCACATATAAAAGTTGAAATACTGTATTAAGTATAATAATAACATAATTATACTAATTGTAATAGTAGGACCTAATCCGTAAGATGCTACATATAAAAGTTGAGTTCAGTTTTGTAGAGTTCAAGCGTTATATATAATATGTAGTCTTTTAGCATAGATAAAATTAATCTTCAAAGGTAAAAGAATTGTCAAAACCAGTTGAGTAGTTTCGGATATTATCTCGAAAAACATTGTGTTTATTCCATAAAAGCAACTTCTAAAACAATATGAAACAAAACAATTAGCATTTTTCGTTAGCGAGTTTCAAACTTTGTTCACTATTCGAATGCGTATAACTTCTTTAAACTAAATATACCGTTTGGAAGAGAGTTCATGCTCTCAGTCAATGACAGACAACTATTTGTTTACTTTTTTTAAATGAAAATCTAACCAATTAGAGTTCCTGATCAATAGAAAAAAGTTAAATTTCTATGACTCTTACGTGTCAGTTTAAAATGCAATTAATGTCGCATGATATGATATACAAAAAAAAAGGAGTCCTAATGCAACAGCAATTGTCGGGAAAATAATTGCTATTAAATATCTGAAATTTAAATACCCCTTTTTGCAAAGATTAGGCAGAGAACATGTATTCTGCCACATTCGAAAATATGCCACACAGTGCTGGAAGGTTATTAGACAGAACAGGAAGGAACCTTTAATAACGGCTAGACTCGCAGCGGCGTGAGAGCATGTAGACTATTGCACAAACAATTCAAAGTGAAAAAAAAAAATATTTCTTAGTTAAACGCCACTAAATTATTTTAGTATATCAACTCCAAAGTGTAAAATGAACTTACAAATGATGATCCACAAATGATTCCAAGAGGGGGAAAATATCACATTCGACAACATAATGAAGAAAATTAGAAGTAAATGATACGGAGCATTGCACTAAACTTTCTGGCTCTGATTTATTGAATTAAATCGTCATGCTGCAGTTGTTATCATTTATCTATGATATACGTATGAACAAAATTATAATTGGCGTTTTCGGAAAACTTCGAAGAAAACTCGTTCCAAAAGAAAAGAAAAGAAAACTGTTGGTTCTGGACTTCTCCGTTTGAAATAACATGTGCAAATTGTAGTCAGGACCGGATTTCCCAATAGGCCCGGTAGGCCTGGGCCTATGGGCGCAAGCTCCCAGGGGGCGCACGGTCGAGAGAAAAAAATTCTAGTTTTACTTTAAAACAGTTTTTGTGTCACGTTATCAAAATACTTCATGTAAGCTGTGTTTCTGAGATTAAAACTATTTTATAATGTATTACAGAGTTTTTTTTTTTATTTATTTGCCCAAATAGCTAAATTGAACAAAACCAAAGTTATTCACCAATCTTTTGTTAATACATTAACGGTATTTTGTTAAGCCCACAACCAAGTAAATTCCTCAAAAAACTTGCAATGATAAAATTGCATCGTGGAGTGGTGTTTAAGCAATTAACATATAGGCCTGAAATATTTTTTTAATAAAGGTTTTTTAGGAAAGTAACTTTAACCAGGCTAGGGGCCGGATAAAATTATTGGGCCTAGGGGCGCCAAAATGCTAAATCCGGCCCTGATTGTAGTGTTGTTATTGAAATATTTATTTATAAAATATGAACAAAAACTCCTGAGTGATTATATTAAAAATGTCTTTCAAAAACACCCTCAAGAATAAAGTACCAATTTGGTCTTTTAAGGAATATCTTACAGCACATTGTAGGGATTGTTAATAACTATACAAGGACGCCCATGTTGTGATTTCCAAGGGGGACAAGTATAAGCGACATTTCAAATATAGCTTCAAATTTTGCTGTAACTATTCTAAAAATTCAATTGAGTTTTCGATATTCCGAAGTACAATTTCTTCAAGGGGGGCGAGCGCCCCACCTCGCCCTTCCCCTAATGGGCGCCCTTGTACTTATATGCTTGTAGAAGATGAATAAATTCCGCTTAGCAATTTAAAAAAAATCATCAAAAAAAAACAAGAAAAAGAAAAAAGAAAAGAAAAGAAAACTCAACCCGAAAAGTAAACTACCTTTTGTGGACATTTTCAGGAAAGCAGCTTATACCACATTATTTAATTGGTATATTCAATATATTCAATTAAATGGAATATATATTTCTCAAATAAGAACAGAGTGATCTGCGTCATATTTAAGAAAATCGTCTGGAAAGAAAAGCTCACTGCCAAGAGAGCAAACTTCCCCTTGTGGGTTTTTAAATGAGAAGATACTTACGCAACATTGTAAGTTTATTATTATATGTAAACTGCTTGGATATGAACAATATCTGCTGAATTTTTAAAATAGTAATAATAATAATAATAATAATAATAATAGAACATTACTTCTAAGAGTAATCTACTTCTTCTGAATTATTCTTAGAGAAACGACTTACACCATAATATTAATGGAATATTCATTTATGAAATATGAAGAAAATGATTAGAGCTGTTTTCGGCAAAATCGTTAATTATTGATTTTTTTTTTACCCGTATCTTTGGGGTATGAAAAGAATTCGTAATCCCCTTCCTAGAGAATCTTATAAATATCTTAATTTTGAAAACTAGTCCAGATAATTGTACGGTATGACACAGGCCCGTATCCACGGGGGACAAGGGAGACCCTCCTTAAATTTCTACTGTTTCCCCTAAATATTCACGGTAGGTTTGCAAATGGACAATAATATGGTTGGATCGGGCCCCCTAACTTCTACCGGGCCCCCTACAAATTTGAGCTGGTTACGGGCCTGGTATGACCTCTAGGTGTGTACATCACGACGAACAGACAGACATCGAATAATATTTTTTTTGGGGGGGGGGGTACGTAGGGCCCATGAAACGTGTTGAAATATCGAATTACATTTTTTTTCACGATCACAATACTTTCTGCTCCGTCAGTTGAAAGCTATATACATGGAAGAAATGGAACTCTCATTATCTCGGGCTTATCGTCCTCAATAGGACTCACGGACATTAATTTCAGTGTTACCAGGTTCACTCGAGTTCTCACTCACTAACCCTCTTGCAGTTAGTGCTTGCTGTTCTTAATGGGGCTAGCGCTCACTAATCTTAATGGAGATGGAAATCGCTACCCTTATAGAGCTGAGGATCGACCTATCTCGCTCTCAAATATTGAGCTCGTATCTCAATGAGCGTCAGTTCAAGACTCACGAGTTTACGTCTATTCTAGATGCAGAACAATTTTCACGGAGAACTGAGAGTTTAAGAAACGGTTGGAGCAATAGTTACTAAAGTTATCACTAGAGGCGTTACTGATACCACTGTCAACGTGATTTTGGTAATAAACGTTGCCAATCTCAATTCATTACTCTGGGTTGCCTCTTGAATAGTCATTGCATTGTTTACCATAAAAAAAATCGTCATTGGATGTTCTCTGTGTTATGTAACCTACGTTACAAATCAAAGTAGAATACAATCTAGAATTCTCATTAGTTCCATTCTAAATGTCATTGTGTAAGGACACAATATCATTAATTCGTTAAAAGACTATTGCAACATAAAACCAGTGCATTATTCATTATAAACTTATTAATCTTAACAGGACAACAGCTGTGGTGTGAGCGGGCTCAGGTTCGATTTATTGTGGAGACACGGTCGGAAAAAACTTTTTCAAGTCAGCTATCCTAAGGTGAGGTTTTTCTGGATTTTCTTCATTCATACCAGGCAGGAACGGCACCTAACATTCAGGTTCCAGACCGCTTTCTTCCTTCCCCCTTTCCCGGATGGTGTGCTCACAGAAGAACGTGATCCCTCACACGTGACGGGCTTGGAGCCGTAGATACCGGTAACACCCACAAATCTGTATAAATGAAATAAAATAAAACTGGGTGATAGTTTTAAAACGAATATTTCCTGTGTCTGCTCATTTTATATGATACACTTTAACGTGTAAACTAAAATTTTTACTTTTGACTTCACTTTCAAAGTTGATTTTGATAAAATAAATGAATAACGCATTAAAGTGTGTTCAGTGTTGGGTAAGTTACTTGTAAAAATGTAACGCGTTACAAGTTACTTTACTTTCTCTTAAAATGTAACGCGTTACTAACGCGTTACTTGCCTTTAAAAAGTAACTGTTACTTTACTTCGAAAGTAACGCGTTACTAACGCGTTACTTTTAGATCCGAAACTTTGAATATATGAAAAAATCTTATTAATTCATTTTTCCGTACGACTATTACTACCGCTATTATTATTATTATTATTATTATTATTATTATTATTATTATTATTATTATTATTATTATTATTATTATTATTATTATTATTGTAGCAACACTGTGTATAAACATGAATGATAGGTGGTTTATATCTGAATACTAAAAAAGTAGTTGATTGCCAACCTCGGTAGCCGTGAAGTCTAGGAGTCAAGGACATTGTTCACGAGCTTCTGAATTTGGGTTGAGAGTCTAGGTTGATAATTCGGGTTCGAGCCAAACATTGTTAGGAGTTTATAGGGCACTGGCCAAATATCTTCAAAACTGTTCGGCCCGGGTTTAGAATTGTCAAGGACTCGAGCAGCTCGGCTCACAGCTCATTCACTATCGACCCAAACCGAGAAGTGAGCCGAGCCAACAACTCACCCAACCGAGTCGGCTAGAGCCCTTCGCTCAGTTGAGTCGAACCGAGCAGATGGCTCAGCCCAACCAAGCCAGCTCGAGCCGATGGTTCACCCCAAGCGAGCCGGCTCGAGTCATCGGCTCAGTTAAGCCGAGCCAAGCTAAGCTTGTTTTACAAAATCTCTTGTAGTCTTGCTATCGAGACGAGATGAGATGCGAGCAGTGTCCCCTCTCGTGAGCAACACTAACAGTATTCCATATTACTGCTTAGCTTACATTTCTCATGGTTTTCGCTTTCCAGTGTAATCAGGCCATGATTTCAAAACGAGTTAAAACGAGCGAGCCACTTATCAAACTCGACTCGACTCGAAACTCAACGCCAAAAACAGTGAATCGGCTCGGAACTCGACTCGAGAATATTACTTTTGACTCGGCTCGAAACTCGACTTGGATTCGAGTCGAGTTTTAGCTTGACTCGTGCCCGTCCCTATGCGTTAGAAAAAAATGCTTATTATTATTCTGCTAAACTAATTATATAATAATAGCAATGTTGTTATGTAAAATTAAAAATACAGAATATAGAGAAACATTACACTACAACTGACAAAATGAGAACACATGAACTGGGAGTGAATCAAAACTTGCCAATAACTCTAAAAACGATACATGCTTTTTAAAGCTAGTTGTTCCAAACTCTATAATCAACGGGACTTTAGGATACGCAAACTGATCGAATAGAACTCTAATATTACATCAATAAAGTAGACCTACTCATCAGAACACAGTTTATTCATATTAACCCCTTACTGTATGTCGTTAATTATGGTATCCTAGTTGTTGATAAATATTTCCCGCCGGGGCACCACTTTACTTTCAAATTCTGTTCACCATCATCATCAGCTTTTAAGAAAAAGTATTCTTTCAAATGTTCGAACGATAAAATATTTTCGTTCTCCATCTTTATAAAAACAACGTCAATCAAAGTAAAATAGACTACCATTGCACTCGTAGTTTACTCACTGAATGTATTGATTTGGAGCTGTCAAAATCTTCCAGGTGCTTGCAATCAGTACATATGATTTTCCTGAGGCTGTCCTCATCTTCCAAAAACAGCAAGTGGCACTATATTTTGTTATATAAATAAACAAATCAAATTGTATCTATGAATGTATTTGCAAGCCTACAACATAAAGTTCGTAAGGCGAAAGGGGAAAATGCACATCGAGATTTCCCGTTCCGTCTTACAGTAAGATGAAAAGTGATAACAGGTTTTATATGCAAATTTCATTGCTAGAGGTCATAAGGCGAAACGGGAAAAGGTGAACATTGTTCCATTCTGAGAAATTCACTTCACAGGAAAGAAACATTCGTTTCCGAAAAATATATTGTAGTTACTCATCCGAAATGTAACGCTAAAAAAATAACGCAAACTAGGTACGTTACTTAAAAATTTGTAACGCGTTACCGTTACAGTTACTTTGGAAAAAATGTAACGCGTTACTAGGAAACGTTACTTAAAAAGTAACGCGTTACTTGCGTTACGTTACTTCCCAAGACTGAGTGTGAAGTTATGTGTGAAGTTATGTGTGTTAAGTAAGTGAAGTAATGACAATGCATAAATCAACCCAATGAACAACTAACTACTACATAAACTACAGGAGAAATGCAGCAAAAGTATCACTTAATACAATTTAAATTACGGCTGAGGAAAATGAAATGAAATATTTGAGTTTTACGTCCGACGGTTATGCCGGCTAGGCTAAACAAGACGGTGATGATAAAAAATGAAGGAAATGGTGAAATGAAAAAAGTGGGAGGAAAGGGGAGAACCCCGAGAAAACTTACGCACACGGTGTTTGTCCACCAAAATGTTCACTAGGCGAAATCTGGGATCGAATCAAGGACTCCTTGCACCAGGGGTGAATCCTTTACCACTTAGCCACCGTGGCGGATTTTGCTGTTTCTCCATTTTTACTACTTACTCAAATAGTACACGGATAAAAATGTATATGTACTTGGTAAAATGTACTGAAAGTTCTTTGCAAGAGGACACTATGTCTGTAGAAAGTATTTTAATTCTTCCCTCACCCTTCGGCATTATCCTTGTCGATTTTTGGGCCAGCTGACATGCCTGTTTTCGCACGGTAAGAATAAGGTAATGCAAAAGAATTCAAAGATCTGAAAGGAATGCAATTTACCATACAGCTAAATCATTGGGTTGCCTACCTCAGAGGTATATGGTTTACTGACATCCTTTGATTCCCAATCTCCCCTCGAATTAAAAGTAAAAAAGAAAAGCTTTGTACGCGATTAGATCTGGTCTAGATCTGTGTACAAAATTGATGGCTCTAGGCGACTCCTTTCTATGTAAAAATCTAATAACTAGGCTTCGGATTTTTAGGTCCCAAAAATTCAAATTAGGATTTTAAAAAGTGCATTTTAGGATTTTATAGGTTTTTAAAAACACAGTTTAGGATTTTTAGCGTTATATTACTGAAAACGGAATATTACTACACTTTAAACACTTTGTTAGCTATTTCATACTTAAATGGTAACCTTAATTTAGTAAGCTTTATGCTAACCAATCTTCTGCGTAATAAAAATAATAAAACTCTTCTTACCTTGGACTTTTTTTTTGATAGCTGAAATATAGTTTAACATATGTATGGCCTGTCGTACTATAGTAGTAGTAGTAGTAGTTTTTTGTCAGTTTTCTTATATTTGAAATTTTATACAACACCACAAATATCACTTCACTTTTCTAACGATACTGAGGAAATACGAATGTTCAAATATTGTTTTCCCGGCACTTTTCATGTTTTCTATAGCGCAAAAAGTGGTCACTACACTCTCTGTAATGGCACTGAACAACGAAATATTTGGCAAGATTTTCTGTTGTGAACTTTTTCCTTCGTCTGACAAAATTCTCTTGAATGCAGAAAAACTGCGTTCCACATCACACGATGTAAGAGACGCATATTTCATACTGGCTAATACCTCGGGATATCATAGCAAATTTTCTTGGACATTGTCTTCACGAAGAATTTGACCCACTAGTTGTATCTGTGAGAAATCAGGACTGCGTTTTAAAACCGCCTCCAATTGTCCGCAATTTTTGTTCCAACTTCCCCAGGCACTTTTTTCTCTTTCACTTCTTGAAGAATTTGAAGAATTTGACTTCTTCTCCAATTCAGTGATGGCTTGAGGCAGATGAGAAAAGTTGGCTTTAATGTAACTTAGTTGTTGTATACAGCAAACTGTGGCTTCAGTGCTTTTTTTGCAGGCGTGTTTGAAGCGGCTTCAATCTCGTCGAGCGAATCGATGACCTGAACAATGCTTTCAAAATTACGTGCATAGTACAGTGCTGCTGAGAGCCACGTTCCCCAACGGGACACAACGGGCTGTGGTGGCAGTGGTGTGTTTGGAAGCATATCCTTGAAGTTAGCCACTCTGTTAGGAGCTTTCAAGAAAACCTTCTTTACAGATGAAATTATGTCGTTGACGATTGGGTGTAATTCTCGAATGATTTCTGCTACACGATGGAGTCCGTGTGCTAAACAGGTGACGTGCAACATGCGAGGATGGAAAGCCTTTAGGCATTCACCCATTTTCAACATATACGCTGCACTGTCTGTAACCAACAATCTCAGTCTATCCTTTTCTTCATTTGGACAAAGCAATTGTAAAGCTTCCTTAACAGCGATGGCCAACGTCGAATGGTTTGTTTTGGGCAGTTCCTTACATAGAATAACCTGAGGGAGTCCCGGCTCTTCACAGTCAAGTTTTTCCACGATTACACTTGCAATGTATCTGCCGCAGCTATCCGTTGTTTCATCCACACTTAGCCATATGAGGTTGTCACCAATGTCCTCTCGAATTTCTTCAATTGTCTTTTCATACAGCAAGGGCAAATCATTTTTTCGAAGAGTTGATTCATCGGGAACTTTCTGTATGCAAAAATCTTCCAGAAACTTTTTAAAAATTGGATTTTGAAGCGATGAAAACGGAATGTTGACTGAAGTGAGGGCTTTACAAAGTTCTAATTTAAGATTAGGTTCGTCTTCTCCGGACTTGAAACCGAGGAACGGTTGCTTGTTTCTCTGTTCCCTCTTCTCTCTGCCATCAGTTGTGAAGTTGTCCGATATTATCCATTCTCAAATTAGAGCACTTTTGGATGATTTTTGTTTCGGCATGATCTTTTCTTTTCAATTTCAATCTTCAATGTTAAGAGAACTCGTACAAATTTGATATGATCCAAATGCAATCCCAATAAACACACTTCCTTCTCCTTTCTTACAAGGTTAGAACACTGACACAATGTTTATTGCTGACAGGGAGAAGAGGTCAACGCCATCAGCTTGAACTTTCTATCGAATGACCGTGCACTAGAGACCTGCACGAGCCGAATTTTTCGGCCCGAGCCCAATCCGGCCCGACCGCACCTAGGCCCGGCCCAGCCCGGTCCCGAAAAGTTTTGGAGATTTTCGGCCCGAGCCCGGCCCGGCCCGATAAGTTTTTCAAAATTCTTGGCTCAAGCCCGGCCCGGGCCCGATAAATTTTAAAAGTTTTGGCCCGACCCAGGCCCGATAATTTTTTTAAATATTAGCTCGAGCCCCAAACTTTCTCAAAATTTAGTACTAAATTTGACCTAAAACTCAGAAACATTTTCTAAACTCTGGTTCACAACCTGACGCTTGCCTCCCCAATGGTACCATTGCCTCCTAGAACTTTGCCTGTTATCGAGAGAACAAAAACTCCATTCCCTGTAACAAAAATCTAACTTAATTGATTTTTAGCATAAAGTGAAGATGGCAATATTGTTTAGCAACAGGCAAAACATTCCCACCCCTTCTTGTTATATTTTGAGTTCAGTGAAGGTCAATGTCAGAGCTCAATTTACCGCATAATGCCTGCAATCCTGTATAGTGAAAGTGGAGCCGCTAAGCAACACAAACTGTAAATAGCTATTGCATCCTTTGTAACATTTGTCACGGACACACTTCTTCAACGTTTGGCTTTATTCCAATTATCGTTTAACGAAAGTCAATAATTATTAAAGAATTGCAATTGATGGGCCCCAGCCCAGCCCGACCTGAAGAGAAATCAGTGTCAGCCAGCCCAAGCCCGGCCCGGCCCAAAGAAATAACAGTGTCGGCCCATTCGAGCCCGGCCCGGCCCAAAGAAATAGCAGAGTCGGCCCGCCCAAGCCCGGCCCGTGCAGGTCTCTACCGTGCACCTGTTGTTGCTAAAAATAAACTTGCTGCCCCGCTTATTCACAATCGCAGCAGCAAATTACAAAGAAACATGCTGTGTGAAGGAAACCTTGTTATTGCATTGTTGAAAACTGGTTGACTACGTGTTTGAAAGTATTTTTCAAGTTAAAAATAACTATAAAGAATCATTTAGGACGTTATAGGTTCTAAAAGCTAATTTAGGATTTTTTAGGTCCTAACTTCCCAATTAGGACATTTTAGGTCCTATAAAACTAATATAGTTCTACTTATAGCAACTTGAAATGTAAAGAAAACACGAATTTTTTGCATTCTCTGTACAGGAATAAAATAGGTTCGAACCTAAGAATCCGGAGCCTACTAATAACATACAAAGACACACACACACACACACACACACACACACACATATATATATATATATATATATATATATATATATATATATATATATATATATATATATATATATATATATATATATAATTAGGTACTAGCTGAACCTGCGCCATCCACACAGCGCATCATTCACATATGAACATGAATCTCCTTGTCATTCCTCACAACATATGTGCACTCATGTCCAAAATGATTGTCGCATATCTATAGCTGTCTTCTTGTAAGAATATAATTTGATAATAATTTTGCACGGTATTTTTAATACTTCGGGAAATGTACATTTGTGGTAAATTTCATAGGAAAAGAATTATAAATACTAAAATTAAGTGAGTAAAACCAAATGTTCTTAGTAAAATTAAGTGAGTAAAACCAAGAAAATTTTATTGTTCTTATTTTCTGCTCTTTTGACATGAAATTTGCCACATACACGTCTTTGCCGATTATACACATACAAACATTATGAGAAATACCGGGCGAATTCTTTATCAAATTATATTCCTACAACAACATATTTATAGACATGCGACAATAATTTTAGACATGAGTGTACATGTCCCTTTACAGATACAAATTAAAGACGTCTTGATTTTAAAAAATCGGCAATGGGTACCATAAAGGGGAGTTTTTTCGATTATTTTTTCAATATCTCGCACCGTTTGCAAGATTTGAGCTCACTTGCGATTAGAGTTTCTAATTTATGTACGATCAGTGTTTTCTTTCTTCTTGCATGCAATGTGTATTAAGCAAATTAATTACATACAATTAACTATAATGTCTGTGACATACGGTATCCATTGGGCAAAACACTCCAAACAATAAAGATTCATTTTAGACTGGAAAAATAGTTATCCTTCGTTTTTCAATACATTTGGCCATGAAACAAATGCCTAAGAGATATACTGCCCCAGTATACAATTATGAGGTGTTGGAATACATCGTAGGATATGATGCTTTTTTTTAAATTTCAACACCTTCAATGTACCCCTAAAAATGTAATAAAGAAATACCGGCAAGGTTTTTCTAAATATTCAATTAGAACTGACCAATCTACACAAAATTTGCAATCGATCAGTGAAAACGGCATCTTTCTAGAGCCTATGGTTCCCGAGAATTCACTGTCGAAAAGATTGGCCACAAACATATGAACCTAGTATTTTAATATTTAGACTAGCTGAATCTGCGCTCTTTACACAGCGCATCATTCATATATGAGCATGGATCTTCGTGTCTTCCTCATAACATCTGTACATATCCCTTTACAGACACAAGTAAAAGACGTCTTGATAAAATACGGCAAGGCGTACCATAAAGGGGAGATTTTTCTCAATATCTCGCACCGTTTGCAAGATTGAGCCTACTTTTGGTTGGAGTTTCTAATTAATGTATGATTAGTGTTTTCTTTCTTCTTGCATGCAGTATGTAATAAGCAAATACATTACATACAAAATTAATTATAATGCCAGTGATATATGGTGTTCATTGGGCAAAGCACTCCAGACAATAAAGATTCAACTTAGACTGGAGAAATGGTTATCCTTCGTTTTCCATCATCATTTGGCAATGAAACAAACGCCTGAGAGATATGCAACCCCTGAATACAATTATGTGCTGTTGAAATGTATAGTGCGTAGGATTATGATGTTTTAGTTTTTCTTTTAATTTCAACACTTCCAGTGTATCCGTAAAAATGTAATAAAGAAATAATGGCCATGTTTTTTTAAATATTCAGTTAGAACTGGACAATCTACGCAAAATTTGTAATCGATCAGTGAAAACGTTATCTTTCTAGAGCATGTAGTTTCCGAGATCTAATTGTCGAAAGGATTGGCCACAAACATATAAACGTCCACAAACGTATAATTTAAAAGAACTCTAAAGATGGCAGCACAATTGATTTGCATTGATTTTGGAGAAGGCTTATTAAAATACAAAGGCTTTGAACAATAATTATAAAATATAAACTTCATTAAAAAAGGTGTATTTAAATAATTTATTTATAAAGTACACATACTTTAAAATATTTGTCTTTGTTAAACGTGAAATCACAAATAACCGTAAATCAAATGGTTGAAATCATAAGTTAGAGGTTGGACCTGTTCTGTAAACATTCCACCTAGGGAGGTCCCTAGATTTGACAAAGCTAATTGGGATAACTACAGACTTCATCTCACTTCTAAGCTTGAACATCTCGAGTCACCAAATACTGAGGATGAACTATACTCGAGGCTGGGTGTTATCACCTCTTCTATTCATACAGCATCTGCTGAGAATATACCTACCTCGCAAGCACATCCATAGCGTCCTCGATTACCACCTTAGTACCTTCACATGATCAGACGTTCTCGACAATTTTACCGAGATTACGTACGTTCAAAGAACGAAGAGGCTCTACGCTATCACGCTCTACTCCAACGTACGGTTCGTAACTACTTCGAAACTGGGTCAAAACGTGCAATACACTGGACACAACTTCACATCCTACCAAATACTGGAAGAGATTTATGCATTGACTGGCAAACTCACTCGAACACCTTATCCTCTCATTGAAGGGAATCATCCACTCACCTCAGATAGTGCCAAAGCTGATGCCTTTGCGAATCATCTCCAAACCATCTTCACATTATTTCCTCGTGAAAGATCTGAACGACGCCATACTGCATATACGTTTAATGTTGATTCTCCTCATCTTCAACCTAGTACAGAGCATACCTTTCCAGCTCATCACGAACTTACCACACCTATCACAGTTCCAAAAAATCGTGAAGTCACAGCTCGCAAACGTAACACTGCTCCAGGCATGGACCTTATCACCTACCGTCACATTAAAGAGAGTCCTTTTTGTTTACTGCTCCTGTTAGCCCATATCTTCACTTTCATTTTACGTACCGATATCATTCCCGCGACTGGAAAACCTCCAAGACTAATGTTTCTAAAAACTAACAAGCCAGCTACCTCTGTATCATCTTACCGTCCAATCCATTTAATCACTGTTTTCTGCAAAATTCTTGAAAGCATTCTTGTAAACAGACTTCATCCACATTTCTCTCGCCATTGTATCATCCCACTCCATCAAGAAGGTTTTCGTCCTCGCATTGGTGTTCATGACCAGCTCTTACGCCTCACCAATCTCATTACGAATCACTTCAACCGCTCATAGCATTCATGCTTACTTCTATTCCACCTTGAGAAAGCTTTCGATAAGATATTGGCATCTTGCGCTATTCTTTAAGCTTTTGTCCTGTAAACTACCAATGTGCTACATTCGATTCATATTCAATTTTCTATTATGTCGCATTACATATATATCTATAAACAACTCCTTATCACATCCTGTCTTTATTCATTCCGGCGTTCCACAGGGCTCAGCTTTATCTCCACTCCTGTATCCGCTCTTCGTTTCCGATATTTCTCCATTTCTTTCAAATGTACATCTCTTCCAGTTTGCAGACGACACAGCCTTTCTTGCTCTCGGCAAAACGATCCATCAATTGAACACAGCACTCCAATCTGCCATCGATATCTTTGTTAGTTGGTACTCGAAATGGCGATTACGCCTAAATTCTCAGAAGACTCAAGCAATAGTTTTTCTTGACCCTAAGAGACGGTCCCGCGTCCATAGAAACCCAACATGCCTGCACCTATCTGTTCTTGATACTCCCATCAAACCTACCAAACATGTTAAATACCTAGGTGTTACATTTGATACTCACCTCACATGGCGACCTAACTTAGCTCAGATTATCACTAAAGCCTATAATAGACTGAATCTTCTTCACCGACTCATAGGCACAACCTGGGGCCTACAAGCAGATTCCATTCTCACAACATATAAGGTGTTCCTAGACCCGTCCTCACCTATGGGTTTACAGCTTGGGTTGCTGCACATTCAATCTTTTACAACAAGCTCAAGATCCTAGAACGACACGCTCTGCGTATTGCATATCGTATCAAACTACCCAGCCCTACACAAGATCTGTATGATCGCATCTCCTTTCCTCACATCCTTTATCATATCGAAAAACTTCAACTTTCCTACATCACCAATAGACTGGCTTAGAAGCATCCCCTTTCCCGTGATATTCTACACAGTGATATCGACTACACTCCACAACATCCTGTCCGCCACCCGCCACTCTCCCTCCTCTTTACTTTATATCGTTATTCACTCCCACCAAATCATCCTGATGAAGACATCGCATCAGCCTTTGCCATTCATTCAGATTCGCACTATGTCGTACCATCATACGCACAGTAATCCATCTCTTCTAACAGAGCTCATTGCGTCTCTCATCATAATCCTGAGCAGCCCCAGGATCAGAAGATAATATGCATTCGTCTAACTAACCCTTCCCTTTACTGTGTTGTGGCGTTCGGTGCACCTCACCCTCATCTCCTTCTCATGACCCACCCTAATGATTATGGCTAAAGGCCATAATGTCTGCTATGGTACTTGAATGATATATAATTTAAGATCAATAAAGTTTATATAAATTATTAAATCACTTACACCATCTCTGCTGCCTTCTTTCCATATTAATATTTCTTCTCTTCCTGAGAAAAGAGCGTAAGCCTTGTAAGGGGCTAGCATGCCTTCAGCATGATAGCATTGTAAAATAAATAAATAAATAAATAAAAGCGTTTTTATAGGAGCGGTATTTGCTGTGATGTATAAAGACCCAATACACGGAACAACATAGCGCCCTGCAATAACACAGCAAACACGTGGATACCACGGTCGCTCCTTTTAAGGTATTCAGTAGTCTAGTTGAAACACATAAGCCTACTGAGCAGGTAACCTAGGTTCGATTCCCATCAAATTTTTGTGTTGTATGAAAGGAGAGACGGTTAGCACTCCCCTAGACAAGGATAGAATTACAACACATATATGGTTAAAGCACTGCTGTACTGACAGCACATAACCACATTTAAACATTGATATTACCTGACCAGCAACAGTTGCTGGCTCAGACATTAGTGGTACAGAACAAATAATGTAATCAAAACAACCCGTCAATCATGCCAACCCATAAATTTTTAAAACAAAAACTCATCGAGTCAAGGGCCACGGCCCGATACTCGAATCAAAACCTAGTGGTAGAGTGTACACCTCTGGTGCTAGGGGTCCCGGGTTCGATCCCAGCCCCCGCCAAGTGAACTTTGTGGTGGACAAACACCGTGTGCGTGGGTTTTCCCGGGGTTCTCCCGTTTCCTCCCACTTTTTTCATTCCACCATTTCATTCATTACTCATCATCACCGTCTCCTTTAGCCTAACCGGAATAACCGTGGGACGTAAAACTCAAAGATTTCATTTCATTTCGAATCAAAACCTGAAAAATAACCGTGACCGTTTTTATTGCTTAGAGAATATTTTAATAGATAGATAAGGATTAAGTATACAGAAGCCGTCATCATTTTATGTTTAGAGATCGTTGTATTCAATCGTGTTATCGGTAGGCTACACGTGCAGTGACAGTAAACTCAGAACTGATTTTTTTTTACTTAAAAGATAAGTTTTCTATGCAATTAAATAAATTATGCATTAGATGTACTTAAAATACCCATAGAAGTATCACAAATAACATCCCTTTTTGTTTCTTTTATTTAATTAATAAATTTTCTAACTTCCAGTTGACTAATTTATGTTGGTATTGTGAACAAATAATAACTTTAATAATAGAGAAGAAAGAGGGGTAGTGGTGATGGATTAGTAATCCCCCTAATGGTAGCAATTCCAGGCCATCTCAGTTTCTGGTGTCCCTGGGACAATTAAGAGTTTTCCTATACACATCGATGTTTAAAGACTTCGTAAAATAGTTTCATTAAGTCCAGGCCCGTATTTATATATTCTTCGCCCCTGTGCTCTAAATTATTTGCCGGCCCCTGCACAAAATTTGCCGCCCTCCCGGAAACGACCAATGTTAGAATTAAATTCACAGTTTTGGGGATCACTGAGATGAATAGTGACACTGGTTATACTCCACTCCCCAGAGAGGGAGCGAGATTTTACAAGTAATCGAAAACGATAAATATTAGTGTTGAATTCATAGTTTTCGAGATCGCTGAGTTTAACGGTATCAGTTTTTATGATATTCAAGTTTATCCTCACCCCTTGGGATGAGGGGTGGGAGAGGATGATTTAAAAAAAATAATCAGATAAGCTAGCTAATTACGTAGGTAGTAACTACTGTAATTAGAGCGAATTAAACTTATGAGCATGTTTTCTGGCGCTTGCGATGGACTCTGCGGGTTGCTAGTTTTAAATATTACTTTATTGTGAATCTTTAAAAAAAATCCAAAATTTTGCAACCCCCTAAATTCTGCCGCCCTGTGCTCAAGCACAGAATAGCACTTACCTAAATACGGGCCTGATTATGTCATTTGTAACGTATTAGACAAAACAAAAAAAGTAAATGTGTCTGATCAATCCTTTTTTTCCTCATTTCAAAACTTGCTAGTTCTTTATAATAATTATGAACAGCATTAAGAAATGTTTTACGACTATGGTCAATGCTTGAGGTAGTCAGGTATGCGAGAAACAGCTATACATGACATTAAATATTTAGTTTAGAGCGTTAACCTCTGGTGCATGGGGTCCTTGGTTCGATCCCAGCTCGCGCCAAGTAAATTTTGTGGTGGATAGCACCGTGTGTGTGGGTTTTCTCGGGGTTCTCCCTTTTCCTTCCACTTCTTTATTCCACCATTTCCTTCATCTCTCATATTCACCGTCTCCTTTAGCCTAACCGGCATAAGCGTGGGACGTATAACTTAAAGGTTTCATTAAATATTTAGTTTAACATTTCACGTTTATGTTTTATAGCTTTAAGAAGGTAGATAAACGGAAGGAAATAACGTAAAAGTTGAAAGATAAACAGAAGAGGGGGAAACGGCAGAACTCAGAAGAAAAATCACCAACACAATGATACTTCGAACTAAGTAGTTAACGCTGGGATTAAATACACCAGAGGGATGTTCGATTACTGAACTACCTTTTCCTCCAACTTTTAATCCAATATAGCCACACTTGACCATATTCTGTCTTACTAGGGAAGGTCGCGAGATGTTACTCTGACTTCATGTCGATACTATGCTCAATTGACTCGTTTTTACATAGGGCTTATGAAACGATTACGTAAACGGAGAAATCTTCAATCGGAAGTGTGTGTTCGAATTACGAGCGTTCAAAGTTCAAATTTGAACAGATTTTGCGAATAGTTTGAAGTTACCACTTTTTGAGATAGTCGCTTCATTTTTTGGTATCAGTGGAGGATTGGTTCCCCAACACAGTGGTGAGTAAAAAAACATACGCAGTTTGCAAGATAAGGGCACTTATTGGGGAGGAGGTGAAGGGTAATGGCGTCTTACAACTTGCAAATTGTCTCCTGTTTGGCACACAGTATTGATAAGCTAATAAAATGTATTTGCTACCCTTATTCGACATATTATCATTCAAATATCACTTTCCTATGTGGCCACCTTCAAACTGAACAATGGCGTTTGTCTCCGAAACGCTTTGCTAGGCTTGCAAAATTCGATGAAGAATGTCATGGCATTCATAATTAATCTCGTGATAATTTATATTGTGATGTTCTTTCCCTTCTGTAGATAGGAGTGAGACCAAAGTTTCTTAACAGGTTCTGTCACCAATGTGTTGTTCTGTCACCCAGATCAACTGTCCAACAAGAATTTTGCAGCCCTGGGGCTAGAGATGCAAAAAAGCCGGCTTTTTTGAATCGATGTTTTTTTTTACACATAAAAAGCCGGCTTTTTTGAAAAAAAAAACGAGAATTTTGGAAATTTTGGCTTTTTTCATTTTCATGATTTTTCTATCTAAATAGCTTTCTTATAGTATATTCTATACTTAGATAAGAATTCCATGACCTAAATGCCATATTTCGCTCTAAAATTCACCATCAAGATGGATGGAGCACATGTTTTACGAATTAAAGCTAACATGAAGAATGTAGTATTTGAGGGCAATTTTAGGGGCTATTTAACTTTATTTTAACTTTTGAGTTTCGATATTTTTTCTTCTCGATATCATTTCAGTTTGTCGTCTGTTTCATTTCTAAGAGCTTAGTACTCTAGCTTCTAACGCAGAAGTTAAACTTACGTTTTTCTATATATCCGTCAAAGCGTACGTTTTTCAATATATGCGTCTAACCGTACTTCCACATTTCTGTTATACTGTAGCTGTGCAATAATTTTCCGGATACAATCTTGAATACTAATTTATACAAATAATCAGTAGCGGATTTAGAAACGTACTTTGGGACGGGTTTCTCTGATTGTTTCATTTTCTAAAATCTCCTAATTTTATTTGGGAGGAGCTTGAAGTTTATGAGTACAGGCATAACTAATACTGTATTTCGTTTCGTTTATATATTTAGCGATAATCTTCCGGATACAACCTTGAAGATCATTTTATACTGAGAATCAGTGGCGGATTTAGAAAAGTATTTTGGGAGGGTTTTTTTCTTACTAATGTTTAGTTTTTCTAAACATTCGTAATTTTTATTTGACGGCAGCTTAAAGTTTATGAGTAAAGGCATTTCTAATAAATATTTCGTTTGTTTTAGACATTCCGTAATTTTGGGGAACAGGCTTCAGTCCGAAAGACCGCCCCCCCCTAACCCTCGTAAAACCGTCACTGCTGGTAATTAGTAATAACAACGATTAAAAAAAAACAATAAGAAATGAAGTCAGCCAACTCACAGTACACGCACTATTTCTATTTCATAGATGGAATGAAGAAAAGTTTTGTCAGAATGGTCGAATGCTGAGTTGAATTCCGGACTTCTCGATAGAAGCGCAAAAGCTCCAGTCAATCGTGTTTGTTGTGCAGTTGTATTTATCTTAACTTAAATATATTCCGTAGTCCTTTTTTTGTGTGTGTGTTGGTGGGGTGGGGAGAGTTCCATAATGATATGAAGGGTGTGAACCAAGAACATGGTAACTAACAAATTTTCAATTGCTGAGTTACGCAGCATCAGATAGGCAGCAACGCATACCGCTTCGTTTAATCCCTCATGTATAGACTTATGTGAAAAATCAGCTTTCCGACTTTCAAAATGGATTGTGCAGCAGAAAATTTCTAATTTCTTAAAATAGTAAAATTATGGGTTACCATGTTCTTATCTCACACCCTTCATGTTCAATCCCTCTTGTTAAAAATACAGAAAACTTGAGGACTGAATAAACCGTGATGGTGCTTATATAAAACTGTAGAATTTCAAGAATATACAAAACCAAAAGCTCTAGGTGTGCAGCCTTTAAGTGTATCATATAAATCTAAATATTTTTCTTATGTTTTATTTTAATTTTATTTTGTTCCAAAAAGAGGGTATGGAATATTTTGAAGTAAAAATACTACATAGAATTTTGCTACTTATTTGAGTATTTTTTTAAAAGAAGTATTTACTTTTAGGGTTGGCTGGTTTACACCAGCTGTTTTTCTTCTTTTTTTAAAATAAACAACTGGTTTAAACCGAAAAAAAATAAAAGGTACGAAAAATGCGAATCGTGCGAACTTCATGGTGATGTTTCCATACATCAAACCATCTGCATTAGTTTTATTTCCTTTTCACCTTTTAATCAAGGTGTCTCATGTTCAATTCTCGGTCGAACCACAACCCTTCTTTCATGCGTAAACAAAGTAGCGGTTCGGATGTCACTTTAAGCGAAAGTCTTCTCCTTGATAACCTCGGTATTACGTAAGGATGTTAAGCCTGAACATACGAAACGAAACTAAATTGTATATTTCTACATGCCTGAATGCCTGTTGTTTTATAAAGAAGCCAAGGTTGCTTAAATATACTGATATAAATTGACAAAATTTATCGATTGCCTACGTAGCTTCCAACATTAGCTTGGATTGTACTTTCAATGATATGTACGCACTAAATTTGTAATTTAATACCTCAGTTTTAGCGTACTGATTATGATACGTCGACCTTTAAATTTTACATGCAAAGCAATAACAGGATTTTTTCCGTTATTGTTTTACATTTAGAGTAATGACGGGATTTTCCCGATTGCTAGGACGGGAGTTTCTCAATTTAAAAAATTTACTGACCGGACTTCTTTAAGCTTATGTGACCTCTTCCAGCATAACCCCGTTGTTGCATAATAACACCAAGGCGAAACAAACTTATTTCTGTCAATATGTAATATAAATACATAAAGCAAAATATCTAAACCCAAAAAAACCTGGTTTAAACCAAAAAAGCCTAGTTTAAACTCCCCCCAAAAAACGGGTTTTTGGCATTTTCAAAAACAACCATGGCTCTTGCCAACCCTGCTTACTTTTGTATGTAGGAGGTTAAAAAAAATCTTATTATATACATTGGTTAATCCTTTGGAATTCATAATGTAAATATGATGAGAAGTAAAACTGTTTGAAATATCTTTTCGAAATTCATGGTTTATTTTCGAGGTTTTATATTATTATCGGCATCAACCACTAATTAAATGACTTTTTGTGTTGTAGAGAAGCGAAACAAAACTGGTTTATCAATTTAAAGCAGAATTTTCAAAAAAGCCCAAAATTTCCCAAGCAAAAAAGCGAAGCAGAAAAAAACCGAGTTTTCTTCCAAAAAAGCCGGTTTTTTTCCGAGCCCTTGCATCTCTACCTGGGGCGCACAGCACAGTATCATATGTGGAAAATAAAAATCAGTTTATTGTAAAAATGAAGTCCAAATAAATTATCCACCACTGGCTGGCACTGACAGTGAATACAAATGTCAGTTTACACCACCGGCATTTCATTTGTAGTTAATCGCGTGAAATTCGTGCTTCAAACTAATCGCGTTGCGCCAGAGCAGTTGACTGCGGAACTATCCTGAGCGGTACTGCGAACCCTGTCGGGCTATGCTTATGCATTGCAGTAGACGGTGTTTCAATACATCATCGCTTGCCATGTTTCTTAGTTTTCAGCGAGTTGAAATACCGATTATGGGAAAATATTGGCCAAACTCCAGGGAATATTTGAAGATATTCAGTGACAAAATAGGCCGAAAAATTAAAAAAAAAAAAAATAATTAGCGGGAATGTACGCTCAAAGCTGTGAAAAAGGTGGCTTTTATGCTGGAGAAAACCGATGTTTGCATACATTGTTGTTAGCCGATTTTTGTTTTTTGGCCACATTTGGCCGATTATCATAAAATGTTCCCTGACGTTTGGTCACTATTTTCCAATAATCAACATTAAAATCCGTTGACAGATTATTTTTAAAAAATGCTAGCGATGAGATACTGAAACACAATCTTTCACAGAGGCCGACTGGGTTCGGAGTCGCGTTCACGTTAGTCCCGCGGCCAAGCGTTTCGGAGACAAATGTCATTGTTCAATTTGAAGGTGGCCACATAGGAAAGTGACATTTGAATGACAATACAATCGAATAGGGGTGGCAAATACATTTTATCAGCCTATCGACGCGGTGTGCCAAATAGAAGGCAATTTACAAGTTGTAAAACCACTACCCTTCACCTCCTCTATAAGTGTCATTATCTTGCAAAATGCGTACGTTGTGACCTCATTGCTGTACTGGGCATCCAAGAGAAACCCCGATACCAAAAATGAAGCATGTATCTAAAAAATAGTTACTTCAAACTTTATGCAAAATCTGTTGAATTTTGAAGTTTGAACGCTCGTAATTTGAACACGCTTCCGATCGAAGATTTCTCCGTTTGCATAATTGTTTCATATGTAAAAACGAGTCGATTGAGCATAGTATCAATATGAGGTCAGAGTGACACCTTGCAACCTTCCCTAGTTAGTTTCTCTTTAACATTATAACTTCATTGGTTTAATTGTATTTGTTTCTTTCCAGTGTTGAGATGTTTGTCCCAATGAACAATTAAAAACTATAAACTACGTGTGAACATTTGTCAGGGATAGTATGCTGCAGATCCAGGGGGTGCCCATAAGGGAAGAAATTGACTTCAATTGCGTCATTAAAGTTTTTGGGGATGATTTTTTACAGAAGAGGAAATGGTTTATGGATTAGCTGGCAGTTGATGAAGTAATAACTGAACCTTTAAGAAAACTTGAAGTTGATGTTTACCTTAAGATCCCTGACTCACTGACTGCTCAATTATTAGATCGCTTTTCAAACCAATTCTTGGCCTTAATGACCCAAATGGCTTTCTTTTCCCATGATGGACTTTAAAAAACTGAATGAAAGTCTCCAGTAAAAAATGATACAAGAATGTGTCATTTCTACCAATTTGATAGTAAAGAAACAGTAGCTGAGCTAGAAATATTTTCATTCGTATACAAAGCCTCACACCATAACATAGACATTTCTGATTTATTACCCAAACCAAAAAAGTCTAAGATTTTCAAGCAAGAGAAGAACAATAGTAGTAAATTAGATTCAGAAGATGCTCAAGAAGAAGATTTAGATGGAGAAGAAATTGATGATGAAAGGAAGACAGCATGGAAGCAATTGTGAAGCTCTTGATTAAATGAAGCATATTAAACCATACAGGTGTTTCCAGTAGCTCTCGGTTCTGTTTTGACTCTGTAATAAGCTGTTCAGCTGAGAGAACCATGACTCGGATCAAAATTGTAAAAAATCGGCTCAGAACAAGCATGGGGTACATTTGGTTACACAAGTTATTAACTTTAAGGATTTTCAGTACAGCAAAATTAAACTACCGCTAATGTTAGAGTTTTTCTGTAATATCTTCAAAACAAATAGGCCTAAAAATATTCGAAAAGCAAAAACGTAGTGAACTAGACAATACTATTTTGAATGTGATACCTTTATCACAATTCACCTATCTGCTTTTGATATGCCGCTATTTACAGAACCCGCAAAAGATGCTAAATCTATCTATAGTTGCAAATCGAAAGAAGATAGATGAGTTGTGATAGCGGTATCACATGTAAAATCGTATTGTCTAGTTCACTACGTTTCTGGTTTTCGAATATTTTTATTTGTTTTGAAGATATTAGAGAAAAACTCTAAAATTAGCGATAGTTTAATTTTGCTGTAGTGAAAACCCTTAAGTGGCAAGACTGAAATTTTAAATAAATTATCGTATGAGGACATTATTGATCAGTTTTCCTTAACCAGTATACTTTATAAACAAAGACAAAGGCTGCTGGTAAAACGTCAGATTCATTAAGTTCAGTGTTTTTGTTATTCACTTTTAGTTGTGTAACTTTATGTAATTTTTACAGCTAACAATTTCTGAAATTATGCATTTTTTCCCGTATCTTTCAAAAAATATCTTACTTTTTATTATGCAGCCTTGCGTTTTGTTATTGGCTGTCAAAATAAGTATAACAATATGCCTAAATAAAGACATACACACTAATTGTTTGCTAAGCAAAACCATATATTTTCATTAAATATTAAATGGGTGTGTTCCAGTTTCACCAACTAACTCTTTGGCTTCATCAGACATTATTAGATACAGGATAACTGTACAATGTTACATATATATACAGAATAATTTTAACATAAACATACATGAAAAAAATAAATCAGTAAAATGTTGATTATAAGTGAATATCGAAGTGTATAGGGAATGTTAGGTCAGTTAAATAGTAAAATAAAAATAATTTTTAATTAAGTGTAACTGCTCTGAGGAATTATTCTGATAAAAATTTAAAAGTTTAAAGTCAAGGACGAACAACAAAAATTCTTTTTCAGGATAGTCGAGCATCATAGAAATGTCGTTACGAAGCGAACAAAAGAAAGGATTCCATCATTCAAAGTTGATTAATATAACACATGCTTTGCCTATCATACTACCTATTAACATTAGTGCCTAGTTTTAGTATTATTTTGTTTGTAATTTCTAATTTTAAAAATAAAAGTAATTAACATTGAAAAATTGTATTTTTGCCTACTTTTACAAAACTGATCAAAGTGTGCAACCTCTAAATATTATTCAATTTTCTTGAACTTTGTTATATAGTAGTATGTAACTTCGTACCCCTGATTGTATGACATATAATATGCTATTTCAGCTTATGTAGGGGACCAATGCAAAAAATATACCGGAAGAAGCAAATGCATTTTTTGCTTCTTGTAATAAATGGACGACATCTGTTGCGATATATAATACCAAGCTGTATTACGAAATACTGCACTCACTGTAATTACATCTTCCTTACACAACACATAGTATAGTGGTTTCTCATCTTATCTAAGCATCTTAGAGCTGCTAAATGTATTTATACAACAGCAATAGTTCTGTTAAACTATTCGTTTAAGTTAGTTCCTTTCCAAGAAATTTGTGCGGATAATGATATTGTAAAGTGACGTGGACAAGAATTCAATTTTAACCATTTTTACTATGATGACTAAACAAACCTAAATAATGCCCCCCCCCTTTTTTTTAAGCAATATAGTTTGATGCGCGAGTCTGAATGCAGTGCTATATTGGTTTGATGAGCGCGGTTCTTCCCACATTACATTCACAAAAGAGTCTTTCGAGGTCAGCGTTCAATTAAGCGATATTGTTCAAAATCTTTTAGATTAGTTTTGTTTTCTACAATTTACATGTTAGTAATGAAGCATATGTACGCTAAGAGACAACTAAATGGGGAGAGCTAGGCGCAGACAATATTACAGTAAAATACGAGTATATATACGAGTAAATATTACAGTAAAATCATAAAAACGATCCCAGGCCTGAACCTCATTTATGTTGAAAATTTGATCAAGATCGGTCAGGTGATTCAGGAGATTTAGTCACAAACATAGTGATTTTCAATTATATATATATATATATATATATATATATATATATATATATATATATATATATATATATATATATATAAACTTAACTCTGAACCACCTGACCGATCTCGATCAAATTTTCAACTTACATGGCATTCGGGCCTGAGATTATTTTTATTATTGCTTTCCCCGCAACATGAGGAGAGGAGAGGGATGTCTAAAAATAACCGAAAATGACCAATATCAAAGAGGTTTTAGTAATAGTAAAAACGGAACATATTGCTATTTTTCCTTAATTTAACCCAGTGAAATCGGGATGCGTCTTGGATTCGAGGACTTCTTAAATTCGAGTAATTATCGAGAAATTCTTAATTAAAGATATTATTAACATGTTATTAAAGCTACTTTGCTAGCCATAAATTTTGTATCATATTCAATCATTCAGACAACAATAGTATCCTGCGCTTGCGCAGGGCGTGCGGGTTTGCTAGTATATATAAAGCTACATCAATTGACTCACTGACATAAAATAATGTGTACTTCCTGTTGACGTGGAAAGTTTAAATTTGGCATGATTGTAGCTTTTCAGCACTAACCAGCAGAACAATTGCCAAAATTAAATACTTTTAAGTTTTAGGGGGTCTAAAGGAGGGATGAAGAAATTTCCCATAGCTATTATTTAGATGGACGATTTTTTTTTTTTTTTTATCTATAATCTCATATTTTAGGTACTTGAAATTGGAATAACAACTTGAAATTCGGTATGCTTATACGTTATCGTTACCTAAGTAAATCACCAATAATGAAAATTTCCAACTTTAGAGTAGGTTTACGGGCAATTGATAGATCTTTCCCATATTATTTATATAGGACATCTACACCACAAAATTGTTGGATACGTCCTACGGATAGGGCTACGATGATTGAAAACGAAATTTACACGAATTTCATACTGATTTGTGTGTCCACTCAATAAGGTAAACCATCCAACCTTCAAGTAAATTCTAAAAACTCACGAATGTCAGTGCCGATTAAAGTAGTTTAAGAAAATACTGTATTGACCACGAAAATAACAAAAAGAATTAGTCGGACTCCAATGTTGAAGTCATACTAGATGAAACTTGATTTTGAGCTTAGTGTCCCTATTAGCAGCAAGGCTATATGAGATGCAGACCTAAAGCTTAACGTATTATCGGAACTACATGAGCTCTAGCCGGGAATTGAATCCGGGTCTTCTACGCCAAAGGTGCATGCGCTAATTGCTTAGCTACGAGGGAGCTCAGCTATTTAAACCCACAGGCACATTTGAACTGATATATTTTGAGAATTCTGGTGTTCCCCTCACAGATGAGGAAATGAAGCCCGTTTTCTATGGATGTTTTAGCACCTATAAAGATGTTTTATGCCAAAATAGACATATACTTGCGTTGAACAACTTCAATGCTCAATGCTGTTAAGTACACCTTTGCTCTGAGAAAACGAAAGAGAGAGAAATTAAGAGAAAGAAAGAACATGTGTGTAGGATGTATGTGTGATGGATGGCTAGGTTTGTAGCACGTATATGAGTGAAATTCACCCATATTCAGTGCGAAAAATATTCAATTTGCATACTAATTACAAAAGTAATTGATTGGCAACTGTATGTAAAACAGCACGAATGGCGTGTAACTAAAATGACTCATCATTATGTCAGGTAATTAATAACATTTCAATATTTTACTTAACGGCTACCATTTTAAGATTTTACTCCAAAGTGCGATGGAATTGAAGTAGCACGAGGCTTGTGTCAAAATTTACTACAATTCAAGTACACAGATTCACAGAGACATTCCGGCTTATGCAAAGTCGTTTGGATGTATGATTAGCATCATACTAAAACACTGACTACTGAAGGAGACTTATGATACAATTTTTTTTATGTTTAAATGACACAATTTTATTTATTTATTTATTTATTTATTTTTTACTATCCAAGAATTTGAAAGTCTGGCTAAAACTTACTTTCTAGACTCTAGAGTTTAAGTTTTAGATAACACATATGAGTTAAGAAAGGTAACCCTGTCAAATTTCGTCTTACAAGGGTTACAAAGATATCAGAATGAGTCAATCAGCTAGTCAGTGTTATTTTACTTTCGTTTTCAATATTGTATTTTTATAGTAATGGATGGAGTTCTACAACTGTTTTAAATGTGAAAGAAAACTAACTTATCATTACTACCATAAAAATATGGTTTTACACGTTGTATAGATTTCCCTTATCTTGTGTTAAACTAAAATAGACGATCAGAGAATCTGTATTGCTTGTTGTATTAAATTATATTAAAATATTCTAGGAAAGCTCTCTCAATTTCTGATGGGTCGTTGAAGATATATGCGGTCTGCCGTTGTAATCCTGGTATATGACAATCTTATTAACCTGTTCCAGTCGTTTCTTTTGAATTGTTATCTGCACGCGCGCTAGTTGTCGACAGTACAGGGTTATCGTTCTGCCTGGATGCACAATGCCCTTCGAATCCCACCAAACGCACAGCATAACTTTCTTGGGAGTAGGGATGACCACAAAGTTCCGGTTCCGGAGGAACCGGTTCTTCGAGATCCGGTTTTCAGAACCAGTTCCAGACCTGGATCCGAAAATCCGGTTCCGGAACCTGATCTTCTAGAACCGAATCCGTCCAGAGCCGGAAACCGGTTTCACTAGGAACCGTTCCGGCCATCCTTACTTATGAGTCAGTGCGGGTTTTACACTTCAACCACTTATTGCACATTGTTGTCGTAGCTTATCTACTTTTCATCACTCGTGATCAACTGGTTTAAAAATGTCTCCAGTTCGTTATGTTTCAGTAGAGATTCGCAGATAAAAGTTCAACCAAGTAAATGTTTCTGACCTAGATTATGAAGCACCCAAACATCGAGCTTCTTTGTAGTCAGCTTTTCCCAAGTGGTATAGCACTTTTTGATTATGGATATTTAAGTCACTGGTGATGTCATGATTGCATGCATATATGCCGGTCTTGCTCGACTTTTGCCAGAACATCATGCACTTTTGCTGTGATAGTCACCCACTGTGAGAAGCATCTTGAACATCGTTTTTTTTTTTTCTAAAGAGTGAAAGTGACTGAACCATCTTTTGGCTGGTGTTTTTCATAACGTATCCCTAGTAACAAAATCGGTTGGCCCAACGTTGAAGATGCAAAATACCAACGGTGCCCCAACGTCTGGTTTGGCTACTTTGGCACCATTTCCCAACCAAAAGAGCTGTTACCCGATATTTAGCCAACGCTAAAGTAGCGTATTTCTTAATTGCGAAAACAGTCAATTGTAGTATTGTTGCGTGAAGATCAGGAGAATAGTTGGTTGGCCAACCAACCAACATAAGTTTTTCCGCTGTAGGCTCGCACCGACCATCACCCACCATTTTTACCAAATCCCACTCAATCCTCAACGGTGGGCCAACCAACTTTGCTACTAGGGATATTGCCCATAAACAGCACAATTTTCTTCACGGTCCTGCGGAGTACTTGCGTCTTTATCGAAATAAAACTGTAAAATGCAGATGAATTTTGCGGAAAGTTCGCTTATCTTAACAGTGCAATACCTTAAGTCTGATTATAAGGATTTCAACACTTTTTTTGTACAACTCTTAGTTTTAACTGTCAGCTGTCAATTGACATTAGACCTAACCCGATGCGACTCATACTCTGAGATACTAACGCCATCTCGTGCGCAACAGGCTCAATACCTTTTAGACGACTTGATGTATAGAAAGGTACTCGAAAAGATACAGTTTTCAATATTTAAAAAAGAGAATTATTTGATTTTCATTGAATTGATTTTAAAAATAAATTGTATGGCTTGATTTCGATTTAAGGTTTGTGTACTTTTGAAATTGTTGCCTACATAGTTAGATGTATGGGAAGTATCAAATATCAAAGTATCAAACTGCCAAATTACGTTAATAAAATATGTAACATAATAAATTATGTATACGTAGTTAATAATGTATATAATGTATGTATTTCTAGGTAAAGCAAGGCCGTATTTCATCATCAAATCCAAAGAAAAATATGATGAACTTGTAATAAATTATAAAACCAGTAACTTTATCCAGAAATGGCTGGAATTTTGAGAAAGTTTGTAGTTATTTTCTGGAAAGACCTACTAATTCGAAGAAGACATTGGTTTTCAAACCTGATTGACATTTTAATTGCTATTGGGCTATTTCTCCTTTTGGCTGTCCCCAAAAAAGATGACATTGTTTATCATAAAGATACAATAGTTAGACCTGCTGCTACAGAAGAAGACTTAATGAAAGCATTGGAAGAACATTTAGAATTTATGTACGTTCCAAACAACAGCTTTACTAATGAATTGATGCATCGCGTCACATCAAGATTGCAAGAGTATTCCTTCATAAATACTACAGGTAAGTCAAATCTTTTAAGAAAAAGAAAATGTTGGAATGGATAGTCACATTTACGTAATTAGTTATTTGAGGGTCCAGTCCATCAGAATCTTAAAGAATTTTGTAGGATGTGTTTTTGCTTTTGTCTACTTTTTTATTTTGAGTTTGTGTGTGTGTGTGTGTGTGTGTGTGTGTGTGTGTGTGTGTGTGTGTGTGTGTGTGTGTGTGTGTGTGTGTGTGTGTGTGTGTGTGTGTGTGTATTTGTGGATCTAGGAGCTCCGCATAAGGTCTCCCAATAGACTAACAAATAGAGCTAGAATTTGTAACCTAATAAGTAATAACATTATGAAAACGTGGGTAGTGGCCGCAATCCTTGCAATGTAAATCAGCCTGGGGCGGAGGAAGACTTTATGTGTATTTAGGACTGTGTGTAATTTTATTCCTCATGACGTTCCGGTTAATCGTTTTAATAATTTGCGTCTATTGCAGCCCTTGGCAGTGCCTGTTTCAAGATTTGGTTTCCAGGTGAGATGTTTATAAAATGTAATGCCCAAGTAGATTACAATTGGGCGTGCTTGTATGGAAGTGTCGTTAGCGTTAAGTATGAGGCAGTTAGAATTGTGGCGGACTTGTCAGATTTTCTTCAGTGAAATAAAAAACAATTACCTGGGTTTTTGTGATATTGGGTTGTCAGTTGCCATTTATTACGCCACCGAAGGAAACTGTTACAGAAATAATTGCAGTCTGAAGAATTGTGTTGATGGATTGGATACTTAAGCCTAAAGCGAGAAAAGTAGTATCATCTGCGTATTGAAAGAAGTAGACTCGATCACGAAGTAGCGGTATCGGCAACAAAGAGCAAGTAAAGCAGTGGTGAAAGAGATGATCTTTCAGGCACTCCTGAAAGAAGGAAAATAAGATGTGAGAAACAGTTGTTCATTGAAACATATGAGAGACGGCCTACAAAGAAATTGTAGATCAGACGGATATAGATGGCAGGAATTTATAGGTAAATGCAGAAGTGTCATACTTTGTCAAGTGCTTTCTCAAGATCAAATATAAGACAAAATATGATGGTTTAATAAACTTATAGTGTTGTGTAACTATTGTAGTTAAGCGAAGTAGTTAACCATTTATTGAATAACATAGGCGAAATCTTGATTAATAAATCGGAAAAGTTGTCGGCTTTCGATATATGTATGTATACGTCTGAAATATGCTAAAGGTGAACGTTAATTATACCGGACGGTAGGACGATACACTTTCGGGTGGTTTGTGTGATTTCGGAAGCATTCATGTTCCAAAACATTCGGAAACATTTCTAGCGCCAAGCAACTTGTATCCGAAATATAGTGGCCATCGTTTGAGTGAAATACTTTGTAAAACAGTTACAACTGGAACATTTTCTTTATGTCTGCATTGGTGAAGAAAATTAAGAAATTGGTTTATAAATATATTTCTTTATACTAATATCTGCACTGTTCTGATTACTAACACTCTAGTTACGAACACCCTCAACATACCACGGAAGTGACAACAAGTACAGGAGCAAAATTTAACCCGACGAGGACCTACAGTATATTAACATTTTCAAGAGTTTTATGTCCAACTTTATTTGAATCAACCATGTGGTGCCTCGTTGTCAAATTCCTTTCTTTTTTTCGGCTAATATTTCAGAAAGTCTTTCAGATGATGTATAATACACTCGTGTCATGCCTGTGTTCTTCAAGTAATAAAACTAATATGAGGTTATATGACAACTGCCTCACGAATATACTATATCATTTGCACATGTGTTCTAGTATGACTTTTTTTTATCATAAGTGATGTTTATGAATCTATATTAACAATTATTAGACTTCTTTGTATTTAGATGTGAGTCAAACATCATGAGTTAGATTCGACTCATAGTAGTCTTAATACTGTAGTACTCTAATAATTTTACATTTCTCGTGTAGGTCTATTTATAATTTTTAATTCCAGGTCTACTTCCTTGCAAGGATAAAGAAGAATTTGAAGAAAAACTTATTAAATTTAAAGATAAAATATTTCGAGAAAATTTAATTGGTATAATATTTGAGGGAAATTTCACACATGGTGATATACCTGATCACCTATCATATACGATTCGTCATGATTTCGCGACATGGTATAAGATGCGCTATGATTGTAATACTAGCGAGAATGGAACAGAAAACTGCAGTAAGTAAATAAAGATCTCAATTTTATTAGTGTCCAGGCATGAATCAGGAATTTTACTTTTATTTACTTATCATTATTACCTATTACAGAGCTGTTGCTCCCTTTACAATGTGTATTATTGGTAATATTTTCTTGAAATGTTACGGAATAAACTAATAACAACAGACATTACAAAAAGAAAAGAAAAACAGAAAGAAAAGAAAAGTAACAAACATATACAGAACAATGAAACAAAATCGTATATACATTCAAGACACCACACAGTAAAAGAGTAAATACATCGTTTTGTTATAAGTGTGTAATACATGAATACATCAATAAAGTGCAAATTGTAGATATTCCTATATATCATTTCATATGTATTTGATATTTGTTTTGTAGATTGTAAATTTGCATGATCCAAATCGCATTGCAAATCAGTAGTTCATCATTAACTACAAAAGTACTGCTGTACTGTTTTACTTATTAATGTATTCTTTTATTATAGTTATAATATTCAATATTCATTGCAAAGTCGACATCACAACATTTTCTCACTAATAGATTATGCTTTCTCGTTATCCTTATTATTGGCGAGTTTTGATGTACCAGTGTATTAGACTTACAACAGTGAAAAGGTAATTGAACTCGTAGCCTGTGCTTCCAAATATTAAAATTTAAATGAATGTAAAAATTCCTGACTATCGACCAAACCATTAACTATTTTGTACAAGAACATATGATCAATTAGTTCCCTCCTATCATACAAGCTATCATTCCGTTAGAAGGGTTTTATAAGATATTCTCTCTTGATACCATGATCTTCTATGCTTTTTATAAGAGAGATATCTCAAAAATTTATTTTGTACTCATTCAATCCTTTTTATATAATATTGATAGCAGGGAGCCCAAATTATACATCCATATTCTAACTTGTTTCTTACAAAACTATTGTACAAATTACATATTGCATTTATATTTCTGAAATCAACCTATTTCTGTTTTAAAATCTTAAATGTTCTAAACGCATCATTAATAACAGATTCAACATGGTTTTCATATAAAAGATGGTAACTTATTGTCACACTTAAATCTTTCACTTTATCCTCTCTTCGTAGTATTTCGTCAGATGGCATGTAGAATGTTGCCATAAGCAAGGCAGTATGTGATCTTAGGAGTAAAATAGGGCCGAAAAGCACTTACAATGTAACTAGTAACATACAGTGTGACTATCTTAAATCACTGAAAATTTGTACATGAAAATGTTGACAAGAGGATATTGTTTTACATACTCCGCAATACAACAAGATTTACACTGTTACCAATCTAACATGAAGTTATATTTAAAAAATGATACTACGTCAGATTATTACGTATTTCAAATCTTCATGTTAAGCAAAAGTTTACAATACCAATTATTTTTAAGTGGTACAAACTAAGAATGCTACAATGTCACAAATGTCTGTAAACATCCCAATATTTGAGACCTCCACAATAGTCATAACGCAAGTGAGAAGGACGTGTCAATGCACATCGGAAGTACCTTAGGATCGAGTACTACTATCATGATATGACATATCAGTAACACGTATGAACGAAGTTACAAGGAATTGAAAGTTTTATTTTTTTCAATGATGAAAATTGGTAAAGTCAGCAATACTACTTAAAATTACGAAATTGAAAAACTTGCAAATTACAACTATCAAAAAGTATTGCTGTAATGCCATAGAAGCTTAGAAAAGCAACGTTTTTAAAAATAATTTTCCACAGCTACGCCATTTTAAGCAATATAACAATCTCTGCCTATACTTTTCATATCTCCAGAATGGGTCAAGATATCAAATTGCTTTAATAGTACTGTATTATGATCTTTATTGAAAACCACTTTTGAGATTGAACATGATACCTACCTTAGCACTTTTTCGAAGTAAATCGTTTTTAAGAGAGTAAGATTTTTAATTCGCTGTAACTTAGATTCCATTTGTTACAAATGCGTGATATCATGGTCATAGTATTCGACAGTAAGGTACTTCCAATGTCTATTGACACGCCCTTCTCGTTTGTGTTGTTACTGTTGTACAGGTCTCCAAAATGGGAATGTTCATGGATGTTTGCAATACTCTAATGTCCTTAGTCTGTTAAGATTTCGCTTAACATAGAGATTTGAAATATGTAATAATATGACCCAGTGCCAGTTAAAAAATATAACTTTAAGTTCGGTTAGCAACACTGTGAATAGAGTACATCAAACATTGTCTCCCTGTCGATATTTGCATGCTATCAAATTTCATTGAACTTTATCAATTAGTTTTAAAGTTACAAATGTGTTCAAGATAAATATTAGTTTAAAAACAGCACCTGGACTTGAATCGTCATGACGCAAACATTTTAATATTTTATTTTCATGGTATATTAAGATCTGTGACTAAGCCAATTAAACTTCTATTAACAGATAAGTAAGGTTTATCGGCTATGAAATCTAAAATAACCAATATTGTGAACGATAAGTGACTGTTTCTTTCTACGAAATATTTAGAAAGTAGAAGCCACTAAATCGGTAAAGTGTTTCCATTACACCGTGTTTCAAAAAGAATGACCTGATTTTGGACGGTAATAATTACGGAACATGGGACGTGCCGGCTAGGAAATGAGTGTTGTTTGAATGGACGTGGCCTATAGTTTCAGAAAATCGCCGTTAGATGTCAGTCAATACGTCTTCTCAGTTTGCAGTCAGTCAGAAGTAAGATGGCGTCCGCTCAAGAGAAGGCGTTTTGTGTGCTGCAGTTTGCAAAGACTGAGTCAGTGATTTCGGTCCAACGTGCTTTTCGTCGGCGTTTTGGTACTGATCTGGCTGCATCCAAAAGGATTCGTCGGTGGTATCGCCAATTTGAAGAGACAGGATACTCTTACAAAGGTAAGAGTCCAATCGGCCTTGCTGCTGTTGGTGGACACATAGAGCATTTGTAATAGCATAGCCGAAACTTCAAGATTTTGTGAGTATTTTGCAATTTATCCCATTTTTGTAGTATCTCTTTTATCAATACATATTAACTTTTAAAATCAGGTCAATCTTTTTGAAACACCCTGTACTTTTAAATATGAGTAGAATTGACTTAACTCTGGTATAAAACGTGAATGAATACAAAATTTTTAACCGTGTTTCGAAGCAAGTTCTTAACACTTTCTCAAAAGTAATAAAATGGTTACCTAAACAACAATATACATTAAAAAAGATTCTGAATAAAAGTAAAAAATAAGAGACTTCATAAAATTATTAAAATAATTCTTAATTTACGTAATTCTTTATAGAGCGTTTCTTCATTACTTTCTTTACAACGAATTTGAAAGAAAGAAAGAAAATAACCGAGCATTTTCCTCAATGTTAGTGAAAAGTTTGGATGTTTCAGTTTCTACCCATAAGTAACAACTTAATACGGTATATATAATACATGAAACAAGCCAGTAGTAACAGAAAACACGATCAAATTAACAGGAGAAAATCGAATAGTAAAAAGAGTAAAAATACAGAAATAACATAAAAGTACAAGAAATAATGAAAATACTACTTTCCATTTAGGCAAGAATTTTTGGATATTGTCATAGCTTAGTTTAGTTATGGAATAGAAAAGCCACAATATTTGAAATTATACTTTCATTATTTTTATGAATATATGTCTATTGGATAATAGTTCTTGCATTTTCTTTGTTTAGGTGTTAGGGTGCGATATGGATTTCCTGCAATGCAAGTATTAATTGACAAGTCGTATATCGGCATGAGAACGAATAATACAAATTTCCAAGTAAGTTTTCAAACACAGAACTATCGTATGTTATCATAATAAGAGCTTTTCATTATATCAAACTCCTCAAATACAGTACATGCTTTAATACTAGGTTACCTACATCTTTGAAGTACTAGAAACGCTGTATGGGAAAAAAAATCCCAGGGTTTAAAAATTTCTGGTGACACTGACAGTGGTAGCGAAACTTAAACAATGCATGACAATTACAGGATATACAGAATTTTAGTTATTCAAAAAAAAAGTTTGCTTAAAACTGTTAGTTGAAGTAATTTATAATAAAAGGAATGTATCTTTCAATCATCAAATCGGTTCATTAGCAACATATTTTTGTATAGGATGCCTTAAAGTGCTGTAAAATGTCAGATAAAGTAGGAAATTAAAACAAAAAAACTGTTTTACCCTCTTTTACTGTCTTAGAAAAACGGAAAATTAAAAAAGAAACATTAGTTTTTAAGTCATTTTAGCATTTTTTTGTTACAGAATCATTGCAAAACTAAATTTTAGTAGAAAATTTTATACAACATTCTATTTCTGTTGCACACAGTTGGGTATTTACACCTGTTTCTGATAGTTCAGGAATTCAGGCTCAGCTCATGTTTCCTTTCGAACATGCACACAAGCAAACATACTCAAAGAAAATAAAAATTTGCTCTTGGAAGCAAAGGTAAAGGGTTATTCACTAACTGAGAGCTTAGTTATTTAAATTATAGAACCAACTTCTTTCTTTGCCCTGAAAATTTATTAACTAGTATAATTTAGGGTCATTTATTTTGATAATGTAATGTTAGATTCATTGTTCTAATTTAACAGAATTGAATGATTTTTATATATATTATAGATCAACGAATGATTTAAAATACGTGCGAAAACCATTCAACAAATAATATTTTGTAAACATTACTACAGTCTTAAAAGAATCCTAGCATCCAGTTCTCACTAATAAAAAAAAATAATAAAAATAAAAATAGTCTTACAGTGTTATCCTTATTTTAACCAAAAATGCTCTTATAGTCTTACACTGTTATCCTTATTCCAACCAAAAATACTCTTATAACTCTATACACGGCTATCAGAATACAGTTTTTTTTTTTTAACAGGAGTGTGTGCGGTTTTTATTTGAAGAAGATTGTAAATGATATTCTTTGCATTTGTCCAAAAAACATGCGGATTCAAAAAATTGCTCCCTTTTACTTGATACAGCTAGGTGCAAACCGACTCCTCTGTTCTCCTTTGATACTCCTCTGGTTGTACTAAAAGTAATGTATCTAAGTTTGTACTTAGCATATTTTAAATACATTTTGCCTGACAATGATACATTTTGCCTGACAATGTTTCAACTTTGAATAACTTTGAATAAAATTGATTATTTTCTGTCTCGTACATATATAAACTTCCAACTATATGTGAAATCCTTTAGCTGGAAGTTGAACATAGTTTATTGTATACTTCTATTCATTCAAGAATTAAATAGTTTGTGCGCATTACACTAATTGCTTCTTCTAGCTTTCCATCTCTCATTGTTATTTTAATAACTAACAATTAATTTCCCGATTGCAGGAAAAATTCACCATTCCTTGATTTCATCAATTCTATATTATGAACACATTGTGTATTTTACTTAACATTTAACAGATTTGTTCCATTATTTTCCGCTAATTTTTGTTCTCAATAGCAATTAGTGAAAGTTTGTAAGAAAAATGATGAAGTTTGACAAAAATCTAGTTAGATTAATTAATATGTGCTTAAATGAATCTCAAAGTAGTGTCTGAGTAGGAAGATTCTTGTCCACGAGCTTGCACATCAAGAATTGCCTTAAACAAGGAGATGCATTTCGCCATTATTATTCAACTTTATTCTGGCGTACGCTATAAGGAAAATCAAAGATAGCAACCAGGGCCTAGAGTTAATTGGTATTTACCATTTTATGGCGTATACTGATGATGTAAATCTGATAGAGGATGATAGGAAAGCAATAGAAAAAAATGCAGAGATCTTATTAAACGCTCGCAGTAACATAGGTTTAGAAGTAGGCCTAAATGCAGAGAAAACTAAATACATGGAAGTTCGCCGGGATCGTAATACTGCAAATTATGGATGCGTCAAAATATCAAATAATACTTTCGACAAAGTGGATACTTTCAAGTATCTAGGGTCAATATCAGACCAAAATCATATCCACTAAGAAATTAAGAGCCGACTGAAAGCAGGTAATTCGCGTTATTATTCAGTTCAAAATCTTTTCTTGTCTCAAATTCTATCGAGAAATTTAAAACTTAAAATATATTAAAACGATAATCATGCCTGTTGTTCTGTATGGTTGTGAAACATGGTCTTTTACTTTGAGGGAAGGACGCAGACTGAAAGTGTTTGAGAACAAAATTCTGAGACGAATATTGGACCCAACAGGAACGGGAATGGAAAATAGCGGAAACATCATAACGAAGAACTGTATAATTTATACGGTTTGCGAAACATTGTTAGGGTCATCAAATCCAGAAGGCTCAGGCGGGTAGGTGATGTAGCCAGAATGGAAGAAACTAGGAACGCTTTCAAAGTTTTGACTGGAAATCAAATCAGAAAACGTATATTAGGAAGACCTAGGCACAGATAGAGAACAATATTAAAATAGATCTCGCAAAAATAGGAATACAAAGTAGAAAATGGGTCTAGTTGGCTAAGGACAGAAGTCAATGAAGAGCTTTTGTGAACGGGGCATTGAACCTCCGGGTTCCGTAGGCCATAGAGTTAGTTAGTTGAATATAAATAGCTGGAGTCATGTTTTGTAGTATTTCCGGTAATTGCAGATTATCTTTACACCGGATTGGTTCTGGTCTTATCAAGTACAGATAAACAAGAGCCTAGGTAATAAAAATTAGTACAAACTACAATAGATAGCACTAGAGTAATTTGAAGAGAATGATCTGTTAAAAAACGCACATAGTCTAAGATCGTACACAGATATGAACAACTGTAATTGTATAATTACTAAAATACAGTAGTGACCACCACTGGACAATTAATTAGTAGACAATCACGATACATTTGCTTAGACGAGCAACACGTAATTAGGATAAGACACTATTCCACTAACTTTCTAAACTGAATAGGGAATAGACCATATTGTCATCAAAGTTTTGTCAAAAAAATGTATGTCTCTTATTAAGATGCAGATACCCGTGCATTCCTCTGAGGTACCCAGTTTGACTGATTTTTTTCTAAAGATGAACCAAAAAAGAAACCTGTCCAAATCTCTTAAAAATCTTGAGTTTGATTATTTTTGTAGGATACAGCACTGTTTTCAGTATGCCGCTCAAATATTTTGTTTTTAGATTCTTCATTGTTTTACATTCTATATTATACATGATCTTTTGTTTTAGTTATACATCCAGGATTTTCCACAGCCTCCTTACGTGAAGAATGTGTATGCACGTGTACGAGAAGCCATAATTCCCACGGCTCCTTTGATCATAATCGTCATGCTTCTGCTGTTGGTACCAGTGATAAAAAAAATTGTAATAGAAAAGGAAACAGGTGTCAAGGTAATTTTATATTCAGTACAGAAGACAAAAAGTATTTTGCTTGTGTTGTTAGTAGCCCTAGGTAGGCCTATACTATTATAAATTAATACTACGGTAAACGTATTTTGCTCTTGAGTAGTTTGTAAATGTAAGGAACTACGAAAGAATTTTTAAAACAGAATTTTAGCAATTAAATAAAATTTGTTTGTAATCAATGCAAAATATCCAGATAAAAAAATTTTACCAATATAGCTTATTGGTAAACAGCAGCAAGAGATATAATCCACGAATATCCTCTTCAGTCCCCTTGTCGAGCCCGCTGAACAAATTTCAAGGTCACGTTGTATTATCGCAAACGGGGCAAATGCATTCAAGTTCCGTCATCGAGCTCGTTGAACATTGTACTTTATCTGTATGTATGAGTAGTGCGAGTGTCGCTTTTCTTTTGTTCGTTTTGTGTTCGGGAGTATGGCTGGACGTCCAGAGAAGCGGGAAGCTGCATCGTCCTTACACAAAGGTACGTCTATTCATTATAAAACCTATTTTAGGGAATACATTTCGCTTCTTTCTTATCAAGAAATGTCTGGTGTGTATTATTAGTAAGAAATTTCATTGATATGAACTAAAGTCTGTAAATATAAGACGTCATTGTTGGCGTGTTCAGCCGGCTGAACAATCGTACGCAACTGATAAAATTCTGGCTAATCTTTGTACTACTGCGTCGTATTTCATTTTTATTGTTACTTCCTAGAAACATTGAACAATTGTTTGTATAATTGTTTAGGCTTGTAGTTAGGGTTGGGTGCTTAACTAGCTGGAATTGTTGCTGTACTTATTTAATGTTGTATGAATTATTTTAAATGTTAATTTGGCGTTTCTTTTCAACGAATTAACTCTAGAACTTGACAATTCTGGTTAATTAAAGAGAAAACTCTTTTCGATTTCTATTTCAGGTCGAAGCCTTGACCAAGATGATGTACTTCAAATGATTGATGAAAGCGATATTGACGCTTATGAAAGTGATGTATCGAGAATGAGAGTTAGAATTTAAGTATTAAGCTCTGAAGAGGAAGATGAAAAAATAATGTTGCTCCACATTTTTTAATTTTTGAATTTAGGCTGCATTCATTGAGGGGATGAGTGTACCCAGCTTATTAATATTTGTAATTTACCAGTTTAGTAATTTGTATGTATGACTGAGTTACGGGGGGCGTATGGGGACATCAGCATTGAGGCCGTATGTCCATGTCACGATCGACACGGCTGCTCGCACAAGTACTGTATCAATAGAAGAGCAAAGGAAAGCTAATACGAATATATCAAAAACAAAAAGTGCTGCAAAATTAAAAACAAAAAATAATGATAAAAGAATAAATATATGGAATAAAAATAGATAACAAGAACAATAAATATAGAAAAAATAAAAAGATAGAACAATAGCTAAAAGCGTAGCAGCAATTAAAAGAATAAAGAGACTAGAAAGCACAGAGAATGTAAGCAACCTCAGAAGCATGAAGAAAATGAAGTGCCAAGCTAACAATACCATCATCATCCACCAAAGCGCGGGTAAAGGTACAAGGCAATCCGTGACGTTCTCTGAGATCTGAATATTCAGGACATTCCAGAAGAATGTGCTGAATACTCAGATGGACAATACACTCCTCACAATATGGACGGCGCAAATCACGCAGCAAATACTCATGTGTCAGGTGAGAATGTCCGATACGAAAACACGTCAGAAGATACTTCATCTAGATGACTAGAGTGAGAAGATGTATGTCACTTTCCTAGGAGCGGCTTAACTGCGTACATTTTCATTAGGCTGGTCCCAAACTGCTTGCCAATGAGTGCGTATCAAGGTGGAAAAATTAGTAAAGATCGCAGTAAGGAAGAATATGCTCCAATGCAACTCAGCCAAGGCGCCGTTCTTGGCGATTGTGGCAGCACGTTCGTTTCCCCGGATGCCAACATGACCCCGCACCCAAGAGACAACGATGACACAGTCCTGGTGTTAGAGCTGATGGCTGGATCTCAGAAGAATGTCTTCAACGAAGGCGTGCTTAATGAAGACTTGTGGAGGCCTCTAATTATGCTCTGAGAATCGATGCAAACCAGCTCACGACGGAACGAGAGCGTGAGAGCATGTTCACGGGCAAGCATAATGGCAGTAAATTAAGCAGTATATACGGAACACATGCGATGTAAGCTATATTCTGAGTTGCTCTCGTCAATGACAAAGGCACAGCCAACAGAATTTCCCTCTTTAAACAATCCGTATAGAACACATTAAAATAAGGGTACTGTTCTAAGAGTGTTGTAAACTGTTGCTGGTACAGCTGGGAATTAGTATGCTGCTTGGGGTGTGAAGACAAGCGTAATTCAAACCATGGTGATCGAAGCAGCCTTGTTGGGACAACAAAAAATTGAAGCAACGAAAGAGAGGGCCACACAAATTCGTCAAAAAGGAGACTCTCACACACATGGATATACCATGGACGGACCATGTGTACAGCGACGACGTGCAGCATAGAGGTCGTAAATCCGGCCATCACACAAGAAAATCTACAGAGGTGATTAGAAATACAGAGCACGTGTGCAGAATAATTAAAGAGAAGCCTCCTACGACGATATATTAATGAATGTTCGTTGGCTTCAACACAAGGGCTGGCAACAGGACTAGTACGAAGCGCGCCAGTAGCTAGTCGAATGTCCAGGTAAAGAACTCTTTCTAGTTGTTTCACCAGAGAAGAGCGAGTGGACATGTAAACAATAAACAAGGGTGTTCAAAATCAACAGGTCCCAAATGTATCTAGTGCAATATTATACTGCATTCAGGAAAACAGGAACTATTTCTATGATTTCTATGGAAAGTGAACCGGATAATGGAGTGCAGAAAGGGAAATGAAATGGAATGAACTAATAGTTCACAAATTATCAATATAAACACATTATAAATATTGTACACATCAGGGGCGGATCCAGGGGATCGATCGTCCCCCAGAAGACGAAACTTTCTTTTATATATATATATATATATATATATATATATATAACCCATCCCAAAGTTCGGAGCACTTAAAAGTTGCGGTATGACCTCCCACCGCCCCCTCAAAAGTAAGTCCTGGATCCGCCCCTGGTACACATTCTATATTAGTTTAACATAGTCAACATACATAACTGAATGTACGATAAATATAGGAATAAATTTACTCAAAATTTAAGAAGGTGAATCTCACTGTTCTTCCAAAAATAAGTATCCGATTATGGACAGAAATGTAGTGCCTTGTTACAAATGTTCAGCCGGCTGAACAGGCCCCCCACCCCACCCCGTCAACCCTACCCCAACGAAACTGTCATTTATGTGTTTCATAGCACCCCAATTTCATAATATATAAAACTCCTATCTCTGCGATTCCAACTAACAGCTTGGGACTGAAGAGGATATAGCTAAATTGTTGATTCAACAACGCTGGTGTAAATGTAGGCTAATTCTAAATTTATGACATAAAAATAGCTGCAGCGCAGTTAACACAAAGATTTATTGAACACACACAAGTTTTCTGGTATTTTTAGACTTACGCAATAAACATTAATAGGCTATAGAACCAACACACCTAGAATAAAGTAAAGAGTTATCGAGATTATTCCATGATACTTCCGAATGTGGCAAAAGTACACAAATGAGTTCGAAACTTAAGAAGATCAATTCACCTATACAGGAAGTCGTGCCACTTAACGCTCTACAAGATGGCAGATTTATTCTGCCGTCATGTGTTTGCCTCCTTGATCATTAATAGACAGTGGGTTATAGGTGGCGGACAGTAAAATCTTAGTTATGTGATTATGTATTATCTTTTACAATAGTGCCACGATCTAATCATAATGTAGCATTTCAATTTGTGCTTAATTAACCTTTCCGTGCATTCGCATTATGTAAATGTGTATCAAATGAAACAAGACTTTCTAAACTAACTGCTTATTGGAACATAATAGAGTGGTAAAAATATTGAAAAGCATCCAGTAGGAAATCATGGATAAGTCGCAAAGTAGGTTGACAGAAAACTGGACGGGGTCGGTGACGTGGTTCTGTAATCGAGTTCTCTTGAAGGTGAGATAGTGTGGTGGGGAATAGCCTACCCCAAACAATCTGTTCGAGCAAGTAATCTGTCATACATAGACTGAATTTCAATCTGGGATATGAATTACACACTCACAGCAAATCTTGGCGTAGCTATAGGAGACAGCTGTCACCTGGGACCGCCTTGCGATTAGGTGCTGCCTCACCATACCCAATACATGCTTGATAGGGTTTAGACTTGGAAATCTGGTAAATCAAGGTAGAAGGCGTATACCGAGTAAAGCATGTTGAGTTATGCTTTCAGTATGAGGTTGCGCGTTATTTTCCTGGAAGGTGAGGTTCTGTGAACTGTACGGATAAGATTAGAGGATAGAATTAGCGACGTCACAAATGTAAGACGCAGTGCTCATACTCTTTTAAATAAAGACAAGAGGTATATGTTGATTGATTGATTTTTATTTACGTCTTTTGGTAACAACAAGGTTATATGGCGATTGTGGAGAGACGTTGGGTCTTCTCACTTACCTGCACGTCTATGGACAAACATATGGCCATCGGTGTAGACGAAGCAGAAGTCGCTGAATACCACTGCCATTGCAGTCTCTCTCGACACCATCGACGGCGAGATGTGTCTTGTATGTCATACTTGGGTGTATAATTGAAGTAAAGAGTGTCCATACGTAGATAACTTGCAACCTTACCTGGCGCTCATTTAAAAAGAAAAAGAGAGAGAGAAATGTTTATTTTATAAATATTACATATATTTTCTTTCATTTACTCCAATTGTAAAATTGCATTTGTTTTGTCTGCTTATATAGAGCCATACTTATTTTAGAAATAGTTCGTTATCTCTATGTACACCGATGCACTTGTTGAGCAATCAGCGGGATAGTGTTGCAAAACATTCTATTTTGTTTTGCGTTACATTGTTTCATTTTAATATACGAGTATATTATATGACATTTATCATTGCGTCAAGATAGTAATATTGTTTTGACATTTGTATTTTGGTCAAAAATACCTCATTGTTTACACGATTTTAGTTCTAAAACTCAATATAAGATCTAGTCTCTTGGAGCAGGCAATGGAGGATGAAACGAGTATCAGAAAGCATACCCTACTTGCGTGGGTGTCGTCAAGACTTTTTCAAGGGAGTGGCAAAATTAGGTCATCTCAAGTTCGACCACCTTTATGTACTTAGGAAAATTTTAGTTTTTAGAACTAGAGATGGCTTAAAGCCCTTAGGTCGTAGATAAGTAAGGTCATTTCAAACTTATCATTGTATATATGTAATATGTATGCATCCGAGAACAGCCAGGCTTATTCCTTACAAATTAATATGTTTGTGGCATTAAATATGCCCAATATATTAAGTCCTCAACGCTGTTATGCAACATGAAATATAAATAAGGATTCTATTATGAGAGCGTAAACATAGTTTTTATACAATTACATGGTTTCTCTAGTTTTCCTCCTCCATTGTTTTGAACGCTAGCTGAGAGTGGTAAGGATGCAAAGCGAATTTGTTGATGACTTCGTCCAAAAAAATCCCAATGTTTACTCGTTAATTGTGAACTCTCAGGAAACATACGCTATTCAGTAGCTCATTACACATAGTTGATCTCAACCAAAATTTTATACAACAGAGAGTGCCGAACGATCGGTCTACGATGCACGTCGTAGCAAGAAGTCTGAGACATATCGGGACTGCGGAATGCACTGCAGAGTAAAACTTGGAAGAATGATCAAATAAAACAATGTCATTTTATGTCTTTATAATTTATAACGTCTTTGTTATGCTACAGTTCGTATCATGTTTGACTCTTTGTAATATATGTCCATGATTTAGACTTTCCATCGATGCTAGCGAATCTAAATAGAGAACCAACATTGAAATCTTAATTGGTCCTCCAAATCTCATGGATAGATAGATCGACGTACTTGTCTGGACACATTTTGCTAAACAGTCTGTTCGATGTTTAGTTTACTCGAAATTTAAAATAACTTTCATTAAATTGTTGAGATCTCAAATGAGCACTTTCTGTGATCTTGGAATATGGCCACAACTGTATCATGTGATCTTGGATATGAAAATATCAATTTGAATACCCTAAAGAATCTTAACAACTGGCTTCAATACGAAAGAATATTGTGCTGTTGTAATGGCACAAGAAACTGAAATTTCGAAGCTGCACAAAGTAGAAGGTGTGCATGCTGGCGTGTTGCATTGTTTCCACTCACAAAAATTGGAGAGTTTCTGTAACAAAAAAAAAAAAAAAAAAAGTTCTCAGCAAATAATCAAACTAATACTTTGCGGTCCACCTAGTTTTACAAAACACGGGTATATTTAGCACCAACTTTCTTCGAAGTGGACTTGCTCGTAAAAATAAATATTTGAATACAAGAATCCACGGAAAGGCATTTGGCCCTCTTGCTCCCCTTCTCGACGCTCATGTCTACTCGAATTAAACTTTTGGATCATGTTTAGGTGGCAGATAGGGCGTGTTATAGTCTTAACCTTGACAATGTAAAACAGTCAAAAATAATAATAATAATAATAATAATAATAATAATAATAATAATAATAATAATAATAATAATAATAATAATAATAATAATTAAAATGGTAAAGCTTAGGTAAATTCTTACTTTACTGAAAGTGAGACGCTTATACTCAGTGACCATTGCAACAACCAATCAGTATATTTGAGTTATAGTAGCTTAGTGATTCAGCCAATATTTGTTTAACGTAAATTCAAAGATAAGCACTGCAACTGATGATAATAATGAAGCAGAAAAACACGTCTCTTCACGCTATTGCAAAATCATGGAAATGATAGCTTATGTGATATCTGCCTGGAACTGAAAGCTTTGGGTCAGTGGAAGAAGGCTTAGTTCTTGAATGGTAAATACAGTAGTTATGAGGTGCATCCAGGAAATAATAAAGTGAGTAGCTCCTGTTAATCGTTTGATGATATTCAAGGCGGAAGGATACAGTGGAAGCCTTCCATCCAAGACCATCTGAAAAAAACAGACGAAAAGATCGACTTTTGATCTGGCGATGTTTGAATTATTAGAAAACAGCAATTCGTTTGAGTGTGGTATCAAACTACCTTTGTTGTTTACGGTACTGCTCAATACTCTTTTTAATCGATTTCATAAAGATGTGTAGAAGAGAATCCAGATAGTAGTAACACAGAACCAGCACACCTGGAAGTAGTGTGGTGTGTATATATAGAATAATTTGTTTTGCATTACAGATTATTATTATTATTATTATTATTATTATTATTATTATTATTATTATTATTATTATTATTATTATTATTATTATTATTATTATTATTATTATTATTTAGATATGGATATCTAAACTTTATAGCTTAATACCTAACTGTATCAAATTAATATATTAACATTTTTAATTTTCTTTATTTGCAGGAATTAATGAAAATGATGGGCCTAAAATCATGGCAGCTATGGCTGGGGTGGTTATTTAATGCCCTGACAATATCTTCAATTGCTATTACCATAATTGTAATTTTGTTGACAGCAAATTTACGAGGAACAGAATACGGAGCTTTTTATTCTTTCACGAATGGATTTGTTGTTTGGCTGTTATTCTTATTGTACGCAATTGCTGGAGCAGTGTTTTGTTTTGCAATCAGCAGTCTTTTCACTAACCGTAAGTGGAAAATGAATAATTAACTCATAGTTTTGACATTACAATGAAACGTAGCTTCTTTCTTAAGATTGAAACTGGCATATAAATTGAATTTGGTTTTTTTTTTTTTTTTAATTTATCATTCCCTTTGCTCTAGTGAAAGAAGTATCGTATTTATATGTATATAATAAGTATTTTTTCTTTATTTTAGGCCTAAACGGTAGGGTGCGTAGTGCATATAAAGAAGTTTTCCGACAGATATTTTAAACTATGTATGGTTTCACTAAATTATTGCATACAACATATATGTATATTTTGCAATTAATGTGTACCAATAAAAAGAAGCAAGTGAAATAATTGCGATCTTAAATAATGACTCATATTATAAACATCTCTTTCCTTTACTGACCCTTTCCTTACTAATATATTTTGCGCTAACATTATATTGGTGGTACTGTATTAGCAGGATCGATAATTTCTTTAAAACCGTAAAATTTTCAGTAGGAGAAAAGTACACTTTGCAGAAATCTTAATTTTATGTTATTTTAATAAGAAGCGTAATACTCTTATATGTGAGTAAATACGGTGATTTTAAGTTACATATTCATTTCGTGATTTAGAATTTTTGACAGAATATTTATTTTCAAATTCCCGGATTCTCTGCCGTTAAATTAGTATTCCATATCTTACACGCAAGACATAATTTCTCTTTTGTTTTCCCCTATCAAAAAAAGTATGCATTACGCGTAAACGTAAATATGATATTAATAAAACATTAACAAAACAATTCCTCTGCAAACTTGTATTTTCTTCTTATTTTGCAATCTCTCTTCGTTTTTTGCATTGTCTAGAGTCAGATTTGAGAGGTGTAAAGTAAAGAAAAGGAAAAAGTGATTTTCTAACAAAAAGTGAAACAGGAAGCATTTGAGAACTGTGCATTTTGTACATATGAAATAAATACTCTATTCTGTCCAATTTTCTACTCATTTTCTTAAAGAATCATGTGAAGTTTATGTATATATACTTTGCAAATAGGCACGATATTATTTTAAAAAAAAAAAACATTTAACTGAGGATAATTAATTGATACAAATTAATCACAGGACTCAAAATTGCAAAATATTTTTCTATTGGTTAGACTATATCATCAGAAAATAAACTTAATGGTTCTATGTATACAGTAACGAAGGTTTCTTTGAAATTTTATCTATTGACTGCAAGTTTCGGAGGGAAGGTATCTGTTAGTAATTTGACAGAAAGAGACCATATTAATCATGTTACCTTGTTATTTGTAGACAGAACTATTTTCGAAGCAAATTTTATGAAAACAAAGAAATTATATTAAAAATTATGAGAAATGTAAATAAATTTTGGCATCTTTATCTTTCTGAAAAAATAAATATATAAAAAATCAAATAATTACATAATAATACATTAAATACAATGACAAAACTTATGTTAAGATGATAGGAGGGGTTGCGGTGGTTCAATAGTAGAGCTTTCGCCTCTAGTGCGTGAAGTCCCTGGTTCGATACCAGCTCGCGACAAATGGGCTTTGTAAGGGACAAACACCGTGTGCATGGGTTTTCTCGCCCATTTTTTTTTTTTTTCATTTTCTTCATTCCACCATTTCAATTATTTCTCATCCTCACTGCCTCCTTTAGCCTATATGGCATAATAGAATGATTTCATTTCATTTCAAGATCACAGGGCATTTTATCAGGAGGTTTTAATCACTTCTATATATATATATTTTACTTCCTTTGTTTCCCAAAGAATGAATTTATGAAGAGAAAGAAAACAACAAAGTTTCAACGTCAATTGGCTATACAGTTTCAGCGCGAATGAAAATCCTGGAAATAATTTAAACTCCTGTCCTTAGATGGCTTGCAAAGTTCATACTAAAAGATGGTTTCCTTCTAAAACCACAATGCTGCACGGAGAAAAGAGTTAAAATTAGGTTTTACACTGAAACCATTGGGCCGGAAAGGGTTAAATCTCTACTTTCATGCTGTGCCCAAATTAATATTCTTTTGCTTTCAATTATTTATATACATGCATGTCTTGACACACTAATATCTTTCAAAGCATCTTTTCCTAATTATACATTAGAAACATCCTTTCGCGCGGGGAAATATATTCTGGTATAAGTAACTTGTGAATTTCACAACACTCCAAAGTTTCTCTCTTAGAATCTCTTAGCCTCTGTTAAAAACCATCATTCAATAAAGTTGAATTACTTTGGATGTTGCTAAGGATTCTGGAAACAAATCTAGTGAAACGATCGTTGGAGATGTGCCATATTGGAAAACATACCCTAATTACATTAAAATTTAGTTTATTTAAAATTAATATTATAGTACAATTCTGTTATGAGTGTTAAACGAATAACAAAATTGCTGATGTGTTATCTAGTATGGGTATCTAGAAACAAATATGAATATTAATAAGAATAAATAAATAATAATGTTTTATGTTTTATGGTCTATAGTTTCCTACAGATATACTGAATATTTAACACTAAGTTAATTATCAATAAATTTAGGAACATTTGGAGCAGTAACTGGAATTACTCTCTGGATCGTAACATTTGTTCTTCCTGCTTATTGTTTGTCTTTGGGAAAATTAACACTTACAGAGAAGATGTTTCTTGGATTATTACCCAATATGGCAGCTGTTTGGGGAATGGAAACTCTTAACGTGCGAGAAATAACAGGTGAGTAAAGTTGATCTTTTATTGCAATTAATCAACAGGTTTGACTTTGAGAAGGAAGTATCGGTACATTAATTAATACTATACTGATACATTAGTACTCTTTTATACCTTGACTCACCTTAGTATATGTTAATGTATTTAACTCACGAAACGTTTTCAATGGTCACTTCCGGCATCCTCAGCAGTGTTCTTCAAATCATCAAGTGTTATTCTTAATCCTATTTCTTGGTGTCAGCCATCATTTCTAAGAATTTTACCAGTATAGTTCATATGTACCAAATGGAAACATTCTTAATAAAACAAAAAATACAAACTCATTAGTGGGATTATATGTAACAAATACATTATTAGTTTTCAAACATCTGGAAGTACAAAATAACATAATAAATCCTACTGAATAATCAGATAAAAGGTCACTAAATTTCACTAAGGTTGTTACGTACATGAAATGGGTGGAAAATCTTATGCACAAAAGATTCAATTAACTACCGTAATTGTTTATATTAAATTTTTATTTAAAAGTTTTCACCCGATTCCAATTTACTTGGTAATAGCCATAATATAGTACGCGTTGTCTGATCTTTCGTTCAAGAAATTTCAAGAGAAACTTATTGTGCTATTTTGAATTTTCACCTATTTGGGAAATACAATATTTACTATAGAGTAACCCATTGATTTAGTCGTAATTTTTTATTTTATTAATTTTACCGTTTAGTACATTGAAACCATATTGGTATTTTTTTTATAAATCACATCTTACATTAAGAGATGTGATTAACAGCATAAGTTGGTGTTTCAAAGAACGCCATTGAAGATGATAATCGAATTAGTGTATTTCTAAGAAAGTTTCCTATGAGTTTGATATGTCATATGACCCTATGCTTGCTTGATGAAGTTACGTAGAATATTGCAAACAGTGTCTATTTCATGCGAGAAGTACAATACCTAGTAATATATAGAAACTATTCTTGTTTTGTTGAATTAATGGATATTGTAGAAGTGGTTCTACACTTCTGTACACACTTTTAGTCAACTATAATAACGAAAGTAAAATTTTACAGGAAAAATCACGTTACAGTACATTCAAGGCTCTTGAAATTTTAGAAGACTAAATTTCCAGCTGAAGTTTATCAGTTAATGTAAATATGTTCCTTCGTAGATGCAGGAAAAGTCTCAAATGTGCTTTATTTTCAGGTGGAATGGAAACACTATTCATACTAGAAGAATACAAAGATAGAAGTATGTTATCTTTGGGTCACGTATTTTTCTTGTTCATCATAGACATCATATTGTATGGTTTTGTGACTTGGTATGTTGATTCTATAAAGCCGGGAAAATATGGTGTAGCAAAACCATGGAACTTTTTCGTCAAGGTAAGGATGATTTCTATATTTACCATACACATACGTGAACAAAACAAAATGAAAAGCATAAGTCTATATATTCATTGTATCTGTTTCTTTTGTTTTTTTTCTTCTTCTTCTTCTTCTTCTTTAAAATATAACTTAAAGAATATTTCTGTGTAATAAGTCACAGTTTATAGTTGGGAGTTCGCTGTATGCATTCGTTGCAGGAACGTACATGATAGAGAAGCACTGTTAGTTATAATTGTTCTGAAGAAATGCAAAGTAATTTAATGTGACACGGAAGTTTCAATTATAATAATTGGATTGTAGCACTGGAAAGGCAGAAGGTATCACAGACGTCATTGGTGTCATACTCGGAACTTTTTCATCATCAGAGCAATCACTGTGGCAAATGACCAATGAATGGCAATGGCTACAGTATGCGTACCATATGTACATCAGGTGCACATAGCAGTGAATCTTTCTGGTGAAAGTATTTAGAGACGTCTGACAGGCACGTAGCCAGGATTTCGTGAAGGGGGGGGTCCGTGACATGAAATACTGTGGTCATCACAAAAGGACTCGATCACTCTAAACTATTTTACTGGAACATATATTGGTTCGTAGAGCCAGGATTTCGTAACAGGGGGGGGGGATGGAATGACATGAAATTCTGAGGCCCCAGGAGCTCGATAAATCTAAAGTACTTTACTATCAACATATATTAGTTTGTTAGGACAATAAAATGAGGATATGTTGGTAAGTATTTTAATAACAAACTATGAAGAAATTTCGAGCAAAATAATAATAAAAAAAATATTGAAAAAGATTTTGCAATATTTACGTCCTTCTCCTGTTTATTCAAATATAACAATTTTCCTTTCGTAAACTATCCTCTAATATAAATAAAATAAAGAGTTTGTTTGTGTGTTTGTCTGTCTGTCTGTCTGTGTGCGGCCTAGTTACCAGACGAGTACATCGAGTGTTACCAAATTTTGGTCAGGGGTACCTTGGCCCAGGCCCCAGATCAAGACTAAGCGTTTTTTTTTAATTTGAAACAGTGGGGTCTCAGGGGGGCGTTTACCGGAACCGGCTTGGGAACCAGACAAATTGACCGAGAGTTACCAAAATTTAGTCACGAATACGTTGGTCCAGGCTCCAGACCAGAGTTAAACATTTTTGTCGAAATTCGAACCAGGGGGGTCTCAGCGGGGCGTTTACCGAGATATGTAAAAGTAGTAGAAAATGACCGATATTTATTTATTTATTTAACTATCACCAGATACAACTCAGAGGCCATTTTACATTGGATATCCAACAACATTAACAATGGAAAGTATTTGGGAAGGTATCGGCCAGGGCCTGTTTAGTAGGTACCACCCCGGTATTTGCCTGGTAGGACTGAGGGAAACCCTGAAAAACCTCAGTCAGGATAGTAGGCAGCGGGGTTCGAAGCTACGAACTCCCGAATGCGAAGCCAACGCTCTACCACTTGAGCTATTAGTGTCGAATTCAGATTTTCACGGTCGCTGAAATCAATGGTGAAACTCCAGTCGCATTAACTTAAAAATTCACGCTATTTGGCTCCGGGCCGGGGGTCACCGGAGGGGGGGGGGGGGTGAGAAACCAAGACATATAAAAGTAATCTAAAATGACCGATATTAGTGTCAAATCCATAGTTTTCGCGGTCGCTGAAATCAATGGTGACACTTCCATTAGCGATGACTTGCAAGGATGCGGGCTGGGAGTCAGCGGGGGGTGGATACCAAGACATGTAAAAAATAGCCCAAAATAACCGATATTAGTATCAAATCCATAGTTTTCGCAGTCGCTGAGATTAATGGTGATACTCCCACAGGCGTTGACTTCCAAATACAGCCTCTGTGCGAAGCATGTGTATATTCAACTAGTTTACAATATATGCGTTTCTTTCTCTGTTGAAACAAATGCTAACAGAACTTTAATTCAACATAATTTTTTGTTTTTATTATTCCGTCAACTACTGTCGGTTCCAAATGACAGGTTAAAGGAGCAACAGAAAATTGTCCTTGAAATAACATGTTTGATACTGCAAGGATGCAATGATGAAAAATTATGATGAAAAAAAATGTCCACGTTGTTACACAACGGCACTATGCTTTCGGAAGCTTGAAATCTCCCTCACTAGTAGCAGAAATTCTGATAATTCCGTAACTTTTCTAGAAATTTCAAATTACCTGACTCTTCCAGAATACCTCGCTTACCTCGCCACCATATTGCAAGTAATACAAATCTCCTCATAAGAAAGAGCAAGCAAAAGCTTCCTGTAGTTTTCTTTTTAATTTTTAACGCTTGTCCTTCTTTTTGTCATTTCATTTTGTTTTATCCTTCCTTAACTTTTTCATTTCTGGTCTCGAAGGGGGGGGTCCGGACCCCCCGGACCCCCCCTCCTTGGCTACGTGCCTGCGTTTGAGAATAGTAATACAAAGTCTCACTGACCAGCAATTCATTTTAAGAAGGGTGTTTCTTTCACCATATTGGACGAGCTATTCTTAAGGTTGTAATCAAACGATTGCCCTGAACTACATCCGACTTTATAACTGTAAAATAGTGCAGTTCTCGCGCCACAGTATGGCGGTTATGTTTATGGAAGATTCCATATAACCCACAGAAAGTAACGTCAGTTGCAGCCATTGTACTACATGAATGACCTAGGCTAATGCGTCCCCTAACCTGATGAAAGATCTCTCGAATTTTTCTCACGATCATTTATCTTTAGCATTTTTTTCCCACATAATTACCTAGTGCTTTCATGTCATACCATCTTGTATGAGAAGATTTTGTACACCTCTTTAGCCAAGGATTGCTTCATATGTATAAGTGGAACAAAGGAAGGCGAAAGTGAACATGGGAAACTTATAAATTACCAAAATATAATAAACACGAAATATAAATTATAATAAACTAAGTGATAATCTTTCACATTATCCTTTATCAGACAGAAAGGGGAAGAAGATGCAGGAAAAGAAATATAAGTAGAAGCACAGTCTAAAGAAGTATGGAGCGTAATGATATTTAGAGTCAAGTGGTATTTCCAGTTTGAAAGCGGAGAGAGTTTAGTGATGAAATATAAAAGCGGGTGTCGCTAAGGATATAGGAAGAAAGTGACTCATTAATAAAAATAAAAAAAAATGTATTTATATACGTATATTTCATGGATGTAGAATTTAAAAAATAAAAAACTTTCCTTCGTATTAAAAAGAAATCCTGGAAATTTGCTCTTTCCAACGGATTTCAGTAAGACTTTTTTGTTATTAACTATGGGAATAGTTATAATGCTTGTTGGCTGTTGGATTCATATTAAGAAAATGTCATCCATGAATCGAGATCAGATTACAGTTTAGAGAAATGCTGAGCAGAAAATTTGTAGTTTCAGGCACCCATCAGTAGGTTGACGACGGATTATAAAACCAAGCAGATTCCTTGAGTTGAAAATAATTGTTATTTTTAAATGTGAATTAGTTCATGGTTAGGACTAACTGCGTTAGATTAGAAATTATGTGCTGGATTTCTGAGGGTCTGGGTGTTAATTTAGGATTTTTTTTCTAGAACACTACTGGAATAATGGTGTATGATGATTTTATATTTATGGAGGGTTTGTGGATTGTAGAAGTTTGTGGAAACACAGTACCTTCCTAGATAGCTGTGTTTGTGAGCTTCAGGTAGAAAATAGAGCTTGGTAATCTTTAGTATCATAGTAGTAAGGTGTAAAATGATAGTTTGAAATAATTCGCCTGAAGAGGATCTGGTTGGTTACGAAAAATAGTACTTCTTTTTCAATGAAAAGATCACAAGTTAAATCCTTCTCCAGCTGAGGTAAAACGTTGGTACAAAGTTTTGGACAGATAGTCTGAGTAATTTATGACTACATTGTGGATCCTCATCTTTAGTATAGATGCTGATAGTGGGATCCAAATACAAGCTGAGATCGCCTTGTGTAATTTTGGGTGTGGTTGGTCCTCTTGATCATCTACATGGAGACTACATTAAACATACTATATTAGAACATGTAACTACACACTTACGCCTGTGAAAATCTTATTGCACTGTGATTTAAAAATATAATTCATATTTCAGAAAAAAATAGTATACATTTTGCTGCTCATTCCTTCTCTCTATTTTCCTCCTTTGTTATAATGTAATCTTATGCATGAAAGACACATAATGTAATCGCAATCCTCGTGTATACTTGTTTCGTAGGTGTAAGTTTAAAATATTGTGAAGAGAATATATAAAGAAGTGTTAGAACTTTATTTTGAAAGACAGTTATTATAGACAGAATTCCCATGACATTTGAAACACACAGTAGCTCCAGACATAAAAGTATCTTTAAAATTGTTTAGTCAATCTTTTTTACATTGTAAAAATCAATGGAAATAAACCTGCAGGCTGGTTTCCTTTTATTCCGCATTCCTTGGATCACACGTTTATGTGACCTATTCTTCTTATACAATACCTTTCGATTGTACGTCATTAGTATCAATGGACGAGAGAACATCGACCGATCATTGAGAACAAAACCAAGGGATACGTTTGGTCGTGGAGGATTAACAAACTAATTTTTGTGATGTAAGGTTGTCCGTGAGCCGAGAGACTCGCCAAGGTTTAGGCATCATAGCCTAAATTGGAAAACAAAAAAGTTCTTCAAGCAAAAACGATCCATTAAAATTCATAGACGAAGTAAGACCATGGTTGTTTTCAATGACCCACGACTTTTCGATGTCCCTTGAGTTTATTTCGTCTTTCGTACTTTGGTATTGGAGAGAACAAGAAGACTTTTGTCAAGCCATAGCCCTCGTCGTTGGCTGACCGTCCAGCAGAAGGCGAGGGGAACGCACATTATTTAATATGGAGGTACTGTGTTAGAATTACCCATACTTTCGCTAATTCCTTCCTCCATCCTTTTCCGCCCTTAAAATCAGTCTGTTTTCTTTCAAAAGTGTTTGATTTTCATTTCTATGCAACCCAAGTCACGATTCGAATTTATTGTTCAAATCCTAGAATAGGATTGTTAGCTTAAATTCCAATTCATCCCCATTTTTGTTGTCTTAACTGAGCTACACTGCTAGCAACCCCATACCTGCATAATATAGTAGTTGAGCATTGAAGAAATCAACAATATTTCCAATAAATGTATAATTTTTCTTAATTAATGTTGTTTTTCATATTTCCTCACAGTATTTTTCGCGTTTAAAGGAGCAACCTCAAACGGATTATCATGATTTCAGTAATGTAATCGAGAATTCCAAATATTTCGAACCAGAGGATACCAACCGTAAAGCGAGTATTAAAATACAAGATTTGCGAAAGAGATTTACATCCCGTGGAGGAGATGTACTTGCTGTTGATGGAATTTCGTTAAATATCTACGAAGGAGAAATAACAGTATTGCTTGGCCACAATGGAGCTGGTAAAAGCACCACTCTATCCATTTTGACTGGTAAGTATTTAAAAATATATATTTGTGTTTGTAAACTAGGCATATTAAATTTAATATTTCAGTCTACTAACGACACTTTTATACAGTAAAATTTACACAGGAAACAAAACTATAACCTAATATCGGCAAGATGTGTTCATGTTCGAACACTAATGTTTGCATATACAAAGTTCAAACTTTATTTCAAATACGTAGACTATATATATAGGTTAGGACCCACAAAGAGGGAATTTCACTAAACTGTAGATATGGAATAATTGAAGAGTTGAAAATTTAAATGATTAAAATTTTACATAAAAATACCAATTTTCGAAATAGAAATTTTACTACACAAATGATCTATGGCAATATCATTTAACAGCAATTAGCTTCTTACCTCATAGGTGCGGATCAATAGGAAAAAGAATATGGGAATTTTCTCGTACGTATAACTTCCTCTTAAAGATTTCTTTTTTGGACCAGCCAGAGGACTTCTCCTATCGCCTTGAATTATCTGATGCTGAGAGAAACATCTGGATTCCTATTTGAAAGGCTGACTGTGTATTTAGTTGCTCTGATTTAATTAATTTAAATTGTTTTGTTTGTTTATTTATGTGATTAAATGTCTATTTAGTATATTCTTTTTTCAAAATAGTTATTACTTACTGGGTAGGAGAAATATAAAAATTTACTGTAAATTGGATAATCTCTCCCAGTATATCTTAGTTGCATACATTGTATATAAAGTATACACATTGCATATTATTTGTAGTTTGTTGTATTCATTTTTGTTAAATCACTTTGTACAGTCTTTTCCAATATTTTGACATACATGAAATGAACTTTATGTTACGTCCTATGTTAATGTCTTTAGGTTATAGAAGACGGTTGGTTAGGACGGTAATGGTTATTTTGAAAAAAAAATGCTAATACATATTTAATCATTTAATATACTATACATAAGTATAACAAATGAAACGATTAGAATTAATCGAACGAGAGAGGTTAAATTCAAAGTTAACTTTTTACCTAAAAATCCAAATTTCTCTAAGCACCAGATAATTTATATATATGGCATTGCATTGCATTGCATGGGAACGCTGAACTTTCTTTTTTAATTTACTCAAAATTTAAAAATGTCCCTTACCATCATCTTCCACTAAGCATTTTATATATAATTATATGTTTTATATCTTTCTTACATGCTTTACTTATAATATTTCTATTCACAGTATTTCTAAACATAGCAAGTACTCATTTATACGTACATTTCTAAGAAGAAAGAAAAAAATAAATTTAATATATTAGTAAATTATATGAAACACTTAAATTCATTTTTTGTTCATAAACATGAAGACTGAATACCTTTTTATATTTAAGCTGAATAGAAATATTGTAAGTAAAACACAAATAAGTTGTTATTACGTAAAGGACGAAATGTCAGTGTACAGTAGACGAGGAAATTCTGCACACCTTACGTTCAGGCTTATAATGCAACAAATTGGAACCATAAGCAAGTTATCTAATACTCGCACTAGGCTGTTGTGATCTTGCTTTATAAATAGAATCATTGTTTTATTTTACAAGTTAGCAAAAGTAGCGAATCAATCTGTTTTAATTTATCCTGTATTAAGACTAAATGTGTACCTAAATTCACATCATTTTAGGATCACTTTCTCCAACCAGTGGAGTTGTAACTATTAATGGACATAATATTGAAAGAAACATTGATAGCATTCGGGAAAGCATTGGATATTGCCCTCAACACAATATGTTATTTGATGAAATTACAGTGGAACAGCACCTTGTGTTATTTGCATTGGTAAGTTCAAACTAATAAATAATAACACAAAAATAAATAATAACTAATATTCACTTTATTCAACTACGCACGCTCTGTTGATATTTCAAAGTTTTATATAAATATTCCCGTTAATTCATAACCTATGTCGTCGCTTTCGTATTTCAAATAAAAAGTTTCACATTGTGCAGATGGAGTTAGGTTGGGATGAAATTATCTCTAAATATACTGTTTCTTTCATAAATAACTATTCAGGTAGCTTAAAATCTTCTATTTTACTGACGACTTCGTTCAGATTTATTTAGCTTGGCATAGCGCATAGAGATAATGACTGTAAGTGTAATTTTATTTTATTATACTGCGCTTGTTGCGGAATTTGAAGAGAAAATCAAGAAGTTCAGTAAGGGCTGTAAAGAATATGGGATGAAAATAAATGTTAGAAAGACAAAAACCATTGTGATTGCAACGAAGTGGTTGGTGTCAAATATAAAAGTGAGATGGGGAAGTATTATTAGTGATGATATGAAGTGTGAACGTGAAATAAAAGCAAGGATAGGAATGGCGAAAGAAGCCTTTGGGAGGAAGAAAATACTATTTTGTGGAACCTTGAATAAAGAATTGAAAAAGAGACTCATAAAATGCTTCATGTGGAGTATTGTTCTGTATGAGTCAGAAACATGGACATAGCGTAAAAATTATGAAAAACGATTGGAAGCTTTCGAAGTGTGGGTGTAGAGAAGAAAGGAGAGAATTAGCTGGGTTGAGAGGAAAACGAATGAGAGGGGGAGAAAAGAGCAATTTTAGATATTATTGAGAAGAGAAAGAGAACTTGGTTGGGACATTGGCTAAGAAGGAACAGTATCATGAGGGACATGCTGCAGAGTATGGTGGCAGGAAGGAGAAGGAACGAGCGAAGGAAACTACAATTAATGGATAATATCAACACAGAAAAATCGTTCGTGAAAACGAAGAGGTTAGCTGAAGACCATGGAGCATGGAAGCTTCTCAGTTGCAGCAAGTTACCTGCCAATAGGGCAGAATACCTATTATTATTATTATTATTATTATTATTATTATTATTATTATTATTATTATTATTATTATTATTATTATTATTATTATTATTATTATTATTATTATCATCTCCGAATGCCTTAAAAGTATCACATTTTATTAGCAACTTCACTTTTTTACTAGGTATGTTCGCACAAGGGAATATCTATCTTTATCCATTGAAAAGTGTAAAAACCAGAGTGGGGAAAACACAGATGACACTGAATTGAAGCACGAGCTATTCGAAGCCACTTTGACTTACAGTAAAGTGGATATTGTAATGTTTACGGATGGAGTCAATGATGAGCCGAGATATATATATCCCTTCACCAATTTTATTATAAAATTAATTCTTTTGTGTCTACAAAAGTTCTAATAAGAAAGTTTCTCTATAATGACCAAGGTTCGCAGGTTATAATGTTCTGTACGGGTAACCCCTTAGCTTCATAGCAGCCTCCAGGGTTCTCACAGATTCGGTTCTAGGAAACCTCAGCTCAAAGCAGCCTTCACGAGGTACGGTACTGTTTAAGGTGAACCTCCTAGCTTCATAACAGTGCCAGGGTCTAGTTGTGGTTAGAATAACCCCTTAGCTTCATAGCAGCCTCCAAGGTTTAGGATAGGTTGCGATCAGTTGGTCGACTGATGACAGGTCCATCAGTGGTCCCTCTTTTATGCGTCCTCCTTCGGATCTTTCGTGTGGTCCATCTTCTTTCGGTTTCCTTCGTGTCTTTGTATATCGTCTGCTTCTTGTAAATAATGGCACGTGTCGTCACAATGTGCTTTTGTTGTAATGTAGGGATCCTTACACCTACCACACTGGAAAAAAAATAATCTGGATGATTATTTTTGAGAAAGAAACACACTTGTCATGAATGAATGTTATTTGCACTACAACAACACTGATACACTTGGAAACACTGTAATACACTGTAAAATCACTAGGAGAAAACTTGTTGTGATATATATATATATATTGTAATGATTTTGGTAGTCAATAATGGACCGAGATTTATCCCCTTCACCAATTTATTATAAAAATTTGTTAAATACAAATTGTCTTTGATTACAAAGAGTAAAATAGTGTCTATCTCGTTATATCCAGATGAAGGAAATAGGCGTTTGCACGGTGCCCCTTCTCTCAAGGCAGTCTCCAAGGCACCTGCCGGTTTTGGTGAGTCTTGAAGGATAGCTCCCTCAGCTCATGGCAGCTTCGCGAGGCTTGGTTGTAGTAAGGACCCCGAGTCCAGTGCGACTTCGGGTAAGGATAGGTGTACCCCTACTCCAGTGCGACCTCCAGGGCGGTGTAGGTGATTTGATCAGTTGGACGACTGATGCTGGGTCCCTCGGTGGTCCGCCTTTTATCTGTCCTCTTCGGGTCCTTCCGTGAGGTCCGTCTTCTTTCGGCGATCCTCGGTGCCTTTCGTGTTGGCTTTTCTTCTGCTCTTCTGTTTATAATCAATGGCACGTGTTGTGGTGACATGTGCTCTTGTCCTGATGTGGAGATCCTTACAATATATATATATATATATATATATATATATATGTGTGTGTGTGTGTGTGTGTGTGTGTGTGCTGTGGTAATAACACTATGTTTCCGTCCCATCTAAGCAGGATCAAAGCAGTCACTATTATTTCCCTCAGAGTGGACAGAAGTGTCATCACTGTAGTTAGTAAATATATACCAGTTCACTAATTGTTGGTATTGGTCGAGTGTGTTGGTCATTAAAATCGGTATTTATATTGACGTCACATCCAGTATTTGTAGTTTGTAGTGTTTGAATTTCAGTAGCAGGCACCGGTAAGTTGAGTGTTTCTAATGGTAAAGATATGTCAGGTCGACTAGTTAAGTTTTTGTTTTTGTAACGGGACTTATAAAACAGGAGGCACAAATAAATTATTATTATTATTATTATTATTATTAGAACCAAGGAAAGGAGAGTTATCGGTATTAGAATCTGGAACATATTTCTGGAAAGGAAAAGATCATATTAATGTTAGCGTTCTCTTAAACGTTTATGAAGAAATGTAGAGTTATTCCTATAGCAGGTAGAAGAATAAATAGAATACAAGAAGTAATGAGAATGGAAGAGATCTCGTAGTTTGTTGAATATTTTGTAGGTTGAAAGTAAAATTGAAATTATAGTTGGTAGGGAGTGTGTGATATTCTATAGTGAAGTTAGCTTTCCTTCGTGTCTGGTAGGTATATTGGTAAAATTTCCTTCTTTTTAGCTCTTGACCATGGTTGCATGGTTGCATGTGATCGAACAACATGAAAAATCTGTCTGGGTCCTTATGCACGTGTCCTGAATATTTCGTAAGATGAGGCATATTAAAAGATATATTAGATGCACCCTCTGTCATATTAGAATTTGTATTATTATTTCCTACTGACCTATATGTCTGTTTACCAGACTTTGTTTCCGACATAAATCACACTCAGGAAAGGAAAAAAAAAAAAAGAAGAAGAAGGAAGGGGAGATAGTGAAACTTAGATGAATCTTGATACTGACCTCTTTAGTGCCTGCTAAAAAGTTAATAAAAAGAGCGTCCCGTACAAAACTCCCGAAGCCTATCACTATGTAATGTTTACAGTTAGAGTCAATGATGGATCGAGATATATCCCTTCAGCAATTTTATTATAAAATTAATTTTTCTGTGTCAACAAAAGTTCTAATAACAAAGTTTCTCTACAATGACCAAGGTTCGCAGGTTATAATGTTTTGTACGGGTAACCCCTTAGCTTCATAGCAGCCTCCAGGGTTCTCAAGGATTCTTTTCTAGGAAACCTCAGCTCATAGCAGCCTCCACGAGGTACGGCACTGTTTAAGGTGAACCCCTTAGCTTCATAGCAGCCTAGAGTTTAGGATAGGTTGTGATCAGTTGGTCGACTGATGCTAGGTCCCTCGGGGTCCCTCTTTTATGTGTCCTCCTCGGGTGGCTCGTCCTCCTTCGGATCCTTTCATGTGGTCCGTCTTCTTTCGGTTTCCTACGTGTGTTTGTGTATCTTCTGCTGCTTGTAAATAATAGCTCGTGGCGTCGTACATGTGCTTTTGTTGTGATGTGGGGATCCTTACAATATATATAACTGATCTATATTACGAAGTGTCAATAATATTTTGTTGGGTTATTTAGTAAGGCTGAGTACCTTAAAACACTTTTTATACATTTCTTTCTTTCCATATGCATTTTAAGGAGAATCGTCAAATTACGCTATGTAAATCTACAATTTACACAGAAATGATTCCCAGATTGTCACTTTTCAACCGAAGTACTTAGTTTTAACAACACATATTTTCATGTTGGCATCTACCAAAACTTAATTTGTACCTTTAATATTTACTGTAGTCTTAGTCGTATTAACTTTAACAAAATTATATTAATATCTTATTTATTAAATATCGATTAAATGGAATGATATTTATTTTCAGCATCCCAAGTTCTACTATCTGTTCAAACTAAAGCTTATAAGCTTACTCGCAACTATGATTATTTGATATTTCACTGATGCTATGAAAAGTAATATTTTTTTAAAAAAGCAAAGCACTCGCAACCTATGAGGAAAGGGTGTGTAGATACTTTACATCTTTGAATATATGTAGATGAAATTGAGGTAAATGATTTAATCAGATATTCAGATTACCTTACCATATTTCATTTAACTATGTTCCTGAACAATAATAATAATAACCATTATTTAATATTGTTGGAGAAAGTCTTAAAACAAGAATTTTAGGAATGATAAAAAATGAATCAGAAGATTGCGATATTTGCCAATATTTAGTTTTTGAACGGGACATAAATCGAGATTTTGTATTTTTACGGAATAAGTACGTCATACTGAGTTAAGTGATAGTTTGGGTTTGGCTAAACTATAAGTAATTCTCCAGATATAAGGCGTAAAAAAATTGATTGAAGTATATCAGATCTTTTGAAGCGCTTTTGGACCAGGGGCCACAAAAGTTTCGAACGGTCCCTAAATCGAGATTTTGTATTTTTTTTCTGAATAAGCACATCATACCGAGTTAAGTGATAGTTTGAGTTTGGCTACACTGTGTGTGGTTCTCCAGATATAAGGCCTACAAGAAACTTTTTGTCTGAAATATATTAGATCTTTTGATCCAAATTATAAATAAACAAAATGCGACAAACTTAGAGTATTTATCAATTTTAAATATAAATTTCATCATAAATGAAATAATTTCTAACAAAATAAAAGGATACATATTATTTGATCTCACAAGGAAAGAACATAAACCTATCAACGGGACTTCCTAATCAAATTTGGTCCATTCGATAAACATAACAAAGATATGTTCATACACAAAAAATTAGGTGCTATGGACAACGGAGTAAGTCCCTGGGGCTTATTGGCCCTGTTAGTATAAAGAAAATCGTAGACTCGCAGTGAAATAGCTGTTCCATCAACACTGTTCATTGGAAAGTCATGGTTTAGAGTTTATTCTCTTCAGCATGAAACAAGCTTTCCAGGGGTGTTATATATTGGGGCCCCTAACGTACTTGAACAGAGAAAACTGGGAGAATATCGGGAAAATCCCTCAAGAAATCCCTCCCATCAACTTGAACTCCTCTAGAGCGGTCCCGGGTAAAAGCACATAATCCAAATGTATCCCGAAAAATAGTATAGAGGATAAGAAATATGTATACCAAGTTTTGTATTGATAGACGGAGTAAATATGAAGGAAAAGCTTGTATACCAATACACGATTTCCCCTCATATCTATTCTGTCTAGCAATACAAAACTTGGTACATACATTTCTTATACTTTGTAGTATTTTTCGAGATACATTTGGATTGCGTGCTTTTACCCGGGGCCACTCCAGAGGGGTCCAAAGTTGATGGGAGGGATTTCTGGAGGGAATTTTCCCGACATTCTCCCAGTTTTCCCTGTTCAAGTACGTTAGGGGCCCCAATACATAGCGCCCCTGGAAAACTTGTTTCATGCTGAAGAGAATGAACTATAAACCACGAATTTCCAATGAACAGTGTTGATGGAATAGCTATTTCACTGCGAGTCTACGATTTTCTTTATACTAACAGGGTCAATAGGCCCCAGGGACTTACTCCGTTGTCCATAGCACCTAATTTTTTCTGCATGAACATATCTGTTATGTTTATCGAATGGACTAGATTTGCTTAGGAAGTCCCGTTGACAGACTCATGTCCTTTGCTTGTCAACTTTATTGATTTCATTATTAATTTTCCTACTTTCAATTTTCTATTCTATTTTTATTTGTTTATTTATTTTATGTAGTTACCAATTTTTGTTTGTTATATCTTCTTATAGGAGGTGTGTTAGAAAAATAATGAGATATTTTCTGTTAACGACAAATTTTATTATTTTTCAAATCAAGGTCATTATCATAGATATTCTGCTCTTATTGGCAGGTCACTTGCAGCAGCTGAGAAGCTTCCATGCTGCACGGTCCTCCGCTAACCTCTTCGTCTTCACGTATGATCTTTCTGTTTTTATATCATCCATTAATTGTAGTCTCCTTCGCCCTCTCCCTTTCTTTCCCGCCACCATACTCTCTTGGACGTCCCTCATGATACAGTCTCTTCTTAGGCAATGTCCCAACCAGTTTCTCTTCCTCTTCTCAATAATACCTAAAAGTGTTCTTTTCTCACCCACCATTTCTAACACTCTCTCATCCGTTTTCCGCTCTACCCAAGCAATTCTTTCCCTTCTTCTCCATACCCACATTTCGAAGGCTTTTAGTCTGTTTTCATCATTTTTACGTAATGTCCATGTTTCCTCCCCATACAGTACGACACTCCATACGAAGCATTTTATGAGTCTTTTTCTCAACTCTTTATTCAAGGTCCCACAAAACAGACTTTTCTTCCTCCTAATGGCTTCTTTCGCCATTCCTATCCTTGCTTTTATTTTACGATCGCACTTCATGTCATTACTAAGAATACTACTCAGATATCAAAAACTATTCACTTGTTCTATTTTCTCCCCTCCCACTTTTATATTTGACACAGACCCCTTCGTTCCAATTACCATGGCTTTTGTCTTTCTAACATTTATTTTCATCCCATATTCTTCAAAGCCCTTCCTCATTTTTGCTAACATTTTATTGATTTTCTTTTCAGATTTTGCAACAAGCGCCATATTGTCTGCAAATCTTATGCATCTAATCGTTCTACCTCCTACCGAAATGCCGTCATCATCATATAGGCTCTTTTTCACTATCTCTTCCAGATAGGCATTAAATAGTGTTGGCGAGAGGCAGCATCCTTGTCGAACTCCCCTTCCAATTGCACTCTCTTCCATCAGTTCCTCCCCTATCCTAACACTTACTTGTTGATTCATGTATAAGTTTCTTATGGGTCTTCTATCTTTCCATTTCAACCCTATCTTTGTTAGGACTTCCAACAACAATTCCTAATTCACGCTATCAAAACCTTTTCTAGATCAATAAATATAACATACATCTCTTTCCCTTTTTCTATAAATCTTTCACCGATCGCCCTTAATAATCCAATTGCACCTCTTGTGCCCTTGCCTCTTCTGAACCCGAACTGCTCTTCCTCAACTTCTTCACTTGTTCTTCTATATAACCTTCCGTTCAGTATTCAGAGCAGAAGTTTAGCTGCATGAGATATGAGGCTAATAGTTCTATAATCCTCACATCTCGTTGGGTTCGATTTCTTAGCCATTGGTATCATGATGGTCTTCAGAATGTCTTTTGGCTACTCTCCTGTTTCATATATTTCATTGCATAGTCGGAACAATTCTTTCTTTCCCTTGTCTCCCATAGTTTTAATGAATTCGATTGGTATATTATCTATCCTGGTTGCTTTTCCATTCCTAATCTCGGATATAACCTTTTCAAACTCATCCAGAAGAATACTAATTTTCTACTGCCATCGTAATACCCCCTTGCTTCCTCCGTAATTCTATAGATTTCACCTCCTTGTACATTTCCTCATATTTCCCAACTCTTTCCAATTCTTATATGTCCACTCATTTTCTTTTGTAAACTCTTCCTTCGCACTGTCTGTTCGAAGGAAGAGAGTGCGTAATTCTTTTCTTCAAGGGAAGAGGCATTTTCTTCGTAATTCATTATTTAACTTTCTGTACATCTTCCTGCCCTCTTCTGTATCAACCCGTTTCTACGTTTTCCTCTCCCTCGTTTTCTGCAACATCTGCTCTGTAACTGATGGTTTCTTAGCCGTTTTGTGTTCGCGATAACCTACTACTTCTTCTGCAGCCTGCTGTAAGCAACGTTTAATATGTTCGCACCGTGCGTTACTACCTGCGCCTATCCTTTCCTCGTTTGAACATCAAGGTTATCCCTTAAAAAATAGGCCCCTTGGGCAGCTACACAGCGATAGAAGCGTTGCTTCCAGTTTTCGTGGCAGTGCTGGAAGCTTCTGCTGGAATGCCTTTCAGCTCGTCGGTTACACTCTTCTGGATATTATCAAAAGTGCCAAAATGGCACCCTTTCAAGTGTTTTTTGAGCAAAGAGAATAACAGAAGTCACAGGAACTGAGATCTGGTGAATAGAGGGTCTGCTTTTCTCCACATGAATTTATTTTTCTTCCCAAAACTAATTGATGGAGACTGCCGTGTGACATAGTGCGTTGATGAAGTGAAGCATCCAAATGTGTCCAAGGTCTGGTTTCATATGTGCCGCCATTTGCCTGAGTCTTTCAACAAATTCCCGATAAAAAGCTTTATTGACAGTTTGTCCTGGTAGCGCAAAATCTTTGTGGGTGATTTTCAACTGTCACTTTTTCCAAATTGTCATCAATTTTGGGGTTAAAGGTCTTTTCACACGAGGTTCATCTTCCACTTGTCGGGTTTTAAGAAGGACTTGTGCCATCTGAACACTGTGTCTTAATAGAAATGTTTTTCATACACCCTTTGTAACTTTTCATAAGCCACAGTAGCAGATTCACCAAGCTTTACAAAAAATCTGATGGTACAATGTTGCTCAAACTTTTCCCAGTCTATTTTCATAACGAATCTCACAAACACAATTTCACCACAGATTCCCTCAACAATGGGAAGGATTAAATTTACTGTCGTGTGAAGGCAGAGAAGGTGCAGCATTGTGGGTCCATGCACAATGTCAATCTTATTACTTATCTAACACACCTCATATATATCATGTCAATTAAAATAATATATTCTATAAATTATTTTTAATTTGTTTCAAATGTATTATTTTGCCAGTTGAAAGGTCGAAGTTTCAGTGCTGCTAGAAGTGAAGCTAAAACTCTTTTGGCAGATTTAGATCTTACAAAGAAGGCAAATTGCATAGCATCTAACTTGTCTGGAGGAATGAAACGAAAGCTATGCCTTGGGATGGCACTCATTGGAGAATCAAAGGTAAATTATATTTCATAAATTGTAAATTATGCGAATTTACGTATGTTGAACATTTCCTTTAGTATTGAATATTCATTGTATATATTTGTGTATGCACTTATTTCTGATGAGCTAATTGTACATCTGATTTTGTCTTACTTCGTTTTGATTTGTATTCGGTCTCAAACATTTAAAACGAAATTAAAATTCTATGCCGTACATACCTCAAATTCAGCTCTTGTATCTACTTCAAATTTGAGAAGTTGAGTTCTTCAATGTATTTTCTAGTTGCGTGAGACATCTTAAATAATGTTCATTTTTATTTTTTTAAGATTGTGATTCTTGACGAACCAACTACAGGACTTGATCCGGAAGCAAGACGAAGAGTTTGGGATATGTTACTAGTAAGTATTTAGTGTGTTACTGTAATTTGAGTATTTTTTGTATTTACTATGTGTTAATGTAATACTACTAGTAAACTCCACGCAGACATCTTGTGCCCCAACCCTTTGCGTTCTTTATAATGCATTGATGTAAGTAATGACTAACACGTATTCCCCGAAGCAAAATCATTAGATATATTGATTTCATCCCTGGAGTCGTAGTGGCTCAGTGGTATAGCGTTCATCTCTGGCGCATGTGATCCTTGGTTCGATACAAGCTCGCGCCAAGTGAGCTTTGTTGTGGACAAACACCGTGTGGGGGGGTTTTCGCGGGGTTCTCCCGTTTCTTCCCACTTTCTTCATTTCACTATTTCATTCATTTCTGATGATCAGCGTCTCCTTTAGCCTAGCCGACATAACCATGGGACGTAAAACTTAAAGATTTCATTTTTTTTATTAATTTCATGCCTGTATGTCCAATAGTTCAAAAGAAAAATCTTCTCTTGTTTGGGATGGAATTCGCAAAACTTTTATTTTTCCGAACCAGAAAGAAAGCCAAATTTTATGTTTGTACCTCCATAAGATAATGAAAAAAATGTGTCTGGCAGTGTAGGATAATAAATCACTTTATGCCAACAGTATTTATCGTTATCGTTATAATTTTCATTTTGGCAGTATTATCACATATCTGTGCATGTCAATGTAGTATCAAAACTGACGTTGATCAGTCACTACTCTTTCCTTTAGTATGTGTTGCCTTCCTACTTCTCTCACTTCTTGTTTGATGAAGTATAAGCGAAAGTGCTTGCATCATTTGTTTTTGATTGCACATTTGTGCATATATATATCCTCCAGTAAAAGAGACAGATTCATTATTAATTGATGAAATAGTGAACTGCAGGTATAAGGACGGTTATAAATATATTCAAGAGGTGACAAAGTCAGAAAAGACCATATTCACAGCATGTTTAAAGAGTTAGTCTCTCTAATTAAAGGAGTAAGACATTGGAAATAATTTGGTGCACTATTAATTGAAATATAGCTACTGTTAATTATTTAAGGAAATGTCTGAACGTGTATATGGATACATCTTGATGAACTTAGGTATTTAAAAGCAGTCAATACAAACAGTTAACATAGAACAACTTAATAGACGCTTATTTAGCATAAGTATTTAATATACATAACACTGAATATATATATAACCCTATGGTACTTCCTTCACTTATAGAAGTCGACACACTTTTACAAGAAAATTGAAGGGGAAAGGCTCAATCATCCCACAATGAAAGTTTCAATTACATTGCATCCTATATAGGTGAACATGTAACGTATAAAATCTTAAAAGTCTACTCAAGTTACTTTTATTTATGTCTTTGTGAGTGGCATCTACTGAAAAGTCTGGATTATATCGTACTAAAAGATCATTCTATTCGGCACGTTGTTACCGTTAAAGTCATGACATTCTCTCCGCTAGAGCAGCAGAAGGATATTATATTAGAGATGTTTAAAAACATTTTTTGCGTAATAAGTGGATTTTTAGTGAGGCCTTTTTATCATATCAATTTGTAGCCTCACCTTTTAGGCTACCAAATAGACGGGAATACATTATGACCTTTATTTTAAAGAATTTGATGTGCTCGTCGAATGACAACATTCTGCAGTATTAGGAAGTAAAAATAGTTCTCTGTAATTCTGATTCTCAGATAAAATCGTAGATCCAAGCTGGCAATAAGTAGATTCAAATATGTCACAAATAGTGCTGATAAAACTACTCTTCTGCACCTTCTGGCTGGTAGCTTTGGCTATATTTTTGCCATGAAATGCTGTGAGATCATATCACTTCAAAATCAATAGTATACAAATTCTGATAAGCATGTGCATAAAATTATATGAAATTTTTTTGGGCACTGCCCCTGCTTCTCAAAATCAATTGCTTTAATAATGTATTGTCTTCAGTAGAAGCTAAGAGAATTTTCACACAATGTAACATTTTACAACGGCTTGAATTTGGTTATAATCACCATACTAACAATGAACCAGAGTGGTGCGTTCGCAATTGAGATGACATCCGGCGTTTTAGCTTGTTCCTTTGTTTGAGTCGATTTTTGTACAAATTTTTAGCATCTTAATTTTGCAACAAAATTCTCAGCAAACATCGAAAGAAAATTAATTCATTGTAATATTATTGAGCAATTAATACTTATATTAAGATTGTACATACATAGTTAATATGAAAGAATTTTGAACAAACTAAATCACTATGGTTATAAATATAGTGTTTTGTGCTGAGCAGTGTTCAACTCAAACTATCTTAAGATCGAACTAAAATCATTCTTACTATAAAATTTTCTTTCATAATGGCTGCAAAACGTTACTTCAACCAAATTTGGTATACATATTACTTACAATCTGGAAAAAAAAAACTGTGAGGGAAAGACCCCTTAGCACCTCTAAGAGAAATGGGAGAGGGTGGCATTTAGAAAATGATCGAAAACGAAGTATATTATTATCCACTCCATAGTTTTTCGGATCCCTGAGATGAATAGTCAGCTACTGCTTCTGTTTAAGTTCAAGTTCATTCTCACCGGCATAGGAATGGAAAGGAATGAAGGGTAAGTATAATCGAAAACATCCGAAAAAATCACCCAAAACGCTATACCATATTTATTCAATTATTCCATGAAATTTTTATATTCATCATGATTTGATTTAAATTATTGAGCAGTAAGTGATAACGCAGGCAGCGACATATATTAGCGTCGCTTTATTATTATGAATTAGCGTAACGTTATTGTTAGGAATTAGCGTAACTTTATTATTAGAAATTAGAGTGGCTTTATTATTAAAAATTAGCATGACTTTATTATCAGAAATTAGTGTAACTTTATTATTAGAAATTCGTATGACTTCATTATTATAAATTAGTGTGATTTTTAATCTGCTCTAATCCATCTAGTGGTACTAGTTAATCTGTTTATGTAAGTTGCTGTTCTATTTTCTTATGTATTTTGTTTATATATTTGCATTGAAAAAACATGAAAAATTATGACTACATTTTCTTTATTTCTTTTTACTTTAGATTCATAGTTCTGTAGATAGACTACATCAAGAAATTCCTCTTGATTGCAAATTCATTATTAATACAATATTTAAAACGCTCAAAATATTTCTTTCCTCAGAGAATGCGTGGAGATAGAACCATCATAATAACAACCCATTCCATGGAAGAAGCTGACACTTTGGGAGATAAAATTGCCATTATGTCCTATGGACAACTATTGTGTTACGGATCACCCATGTTTCTAAAGAAAATTTATGGTTAGTTGATTAGATCTAGATCTTATAATGCTGTACTGCTAGAAAAAGATGATATCCTTACTTTATTCATTCGATATTGGGGTGGTGAGAGTACTATTTTTATTTGTATTCTTCATATCATTAATATTAAGATATCTTCAATACTTTGAGTTTAAGCATAGTATTGCTATTTTATAGTTACTACCTAATATTATTAAGCAAAATCGTTAATTTTCTTAGAATTAATTTTTTTTTTCGTAGGTACAGTTCAAATGAGATGTGAATCTACAACTCAACATGAAATCTAAATCATATGTGCTAGAGACAAGGTCTACAATCACACATAAGAGAACACGAACGTTTAAACCACCCGTTTATTATAAAGCTCTGAAAATTATCAGACATTGTTGTTTCTTGAAATAAGATCCTTTTTCAGTATATCTGTCTTATTGTTAACTTTTTAAAAATAAATGTAAAGGGTATTGTTACTTTTCTAAATGGCAGATTTGCGCTAGTGTTAGTTAGCTTTCAATTATACTTATCTTAAACTATATTTAATCGTACTCCACCATAAATCAAACTCATGTGTTCACTCTTATATAAACCTGAACTCTTTATTCTACCTTTTAATCGTATCCTTGTTCTTTAATTTTTTTTTTTTTAAACAATATACACTTTTTGAATCTTTACAATTCCTATACTTAATTATTCATTCTGTTCTTTGTCCTTACGACATATATTCTATATCTTCATTACATCTTATTTATCTTGGCAAAAACTTTAATGTGCACAGTTTCTTCAAAAATCATATTCCATACTTTATCTATCAATTGTGAATATTTACTTACTCTATCTTCAGATTTTAGTATAACGAAGGGTTTTAGGTGTTGTTGAAAAGATTCTGTTTCTATACATTGTTCGTTATTATGCTTGTTTCTTCGTTCTTGTTCATTAACAGCATCTAAGTTTTACTTATAAACACTTTTACGTATATATGTCAGCAGAAGTGATATATATATATATATATATATATATATATATATATATATATATATATATATATATATATATATATATAATGTTAAGACTTGTTCAATATTCATAAGCAATATTTTTGCAAAGATGTTATACATATTAAAATCTTGAATAAATAAGCGATATATTGCATAAAAAGTAATATTTAATCAATATTTTCAGATGACGTTTGTATTTTAGTATTCTGATAGGTGATATTAATATTAGCTCTTGTCTTACAGGTACGGGTTACAACTTAAATATTACAAAGGAGATTGGGTGTGTCACAAATAACCTTACAGAGAATATTCAAAGAATAATTCCTGAATCCAAAAGAACCTCTGCTGATGGCAGCACAATGTTGACCTATCATCTACCGTCCGATCAGTTGAGTAAGTTTCCCGAATTACTTAAATACCTTGAAGATGACAAAGAACGAATTGGTATTGCTGGAATCGGGATTTCAATAACAACTATGGAAGAAGTGTTTCTTAGGTAAATATTTTTGTGAGATATTTTTATATTCATATTTTTATGAAAACAGAAAGAATGGTTGTAAAAGATATGTGACCCACTTGGTCGCTAGTATTTCGGTATATATGAAGTAACAGAAGTCATGGGAAAGGACCAAGAAACACAAACGTATGGCGTTCGAGAGGGAAAAAGAAAGCATGAGACATTGTCAGCACCATTTATTTGACAGTGTACAGAAAGTAATGACAGTGAGCATGACGCTATGTCGAAGAAGAATAGAGAATGGCATATGTAATGAGCGTAAAGCTAGTCTCTCAAAGTGTATGTTCAAAATGGTGGCCGCTCGCTATGATATAGGCATAGAGGTGTACATGCAAAGTTCGTTCCACAGAATGTAGCATCGCATGTAGACTGTAGTAATGCGTTGCTGCATATCATCTGGTATTGTTGGCACATCCCAGTAGACAATGTCCTTCAGTTTTTCCCAGAGAAAAAAGTTTAGCTGCGTCAAATCTGCAGAACGAGCCGGCCATTGACAGATCCTCCCCGTACTATCAACCGATTGGGAAACATATTGAAACATGCTGTAGTGCGTCGTGCACTATGTGCTGGGCACCCGTCATGTTGATACCATATTTCCCTTCTTGTCTGTAGCGGCATGTCCTCTAATGGTGTTGGCAGTTCATTTTCTAGGAAGTGTATGAATCGGTCAGCATTTAATATCTCAAGTATGATAAAAGCTCCAAGGAGATGTTCATTCACTATTCCACACAAGACGTTAACATTCCATGGGCGCTGGCGTTTCACTTGGAAAAGCAACCATTGTTACAGATCAATAGTGCATAATCCTTAGGTTAACGTTTTCATGATTGATAAAAGGTTGCCTAGTCGGTGAATAGGATACGATACAAATCTTTAATGTCGTGTCGTAACACCCATGTAGAAAACCGAGCATGGTTCACAAAATCAGTCTCATGTAGTTCCTGATGGATATAAATATGATGTGGGTGAAACATGTGTGTATGCAGAATACATAATATACTTCGCAAACTTATACCACTGTCCCTGGCAATATCACGGAAACTAATGTGAACTCATAGCAACAGCGGCTAGAACATTCGTTGCACCCAATTCATCTGTAATTTACTTGGTCCGCACACCTTGGCGTGATGTTACACTTCTGGCGTTCCTTAATTTCACAAAAATCTTACCAAAAAGACGTAGGGATGGCTGCGGTCTCTCTGGATATCTATCTGCGTACACACAACAAGCTTCTGAGGCATTTTTCCTGCATTCTCCATAGATCAAGATCATGTCTGCTTTTTCTGCTTTGTAAACACCATTGTCTTCACTCTTACCACTATGACTGCCTCCTATGAACTAGTACGATAGCTCGGCAACCGCAACTTGATCCGTGTCCAAGACTAATCTGTTAGACACTTCAGATGCATACGTACTGGACTGGCGGTCAAGTAGATCACATGTCTTTCTGTTTACGACCATTTTCATGCCCATATTTCGGTTAGTATGTTCAGTAGAAGTATGAGACAAACGGCGTTGAATTTCTCCGAATCCGTGGAAGTTAGAGTAATATCAGGAGGTTAGAGTAATGGGTAAAGTTGGACTAGATTATCTTTCATTGCAACAAATATTTATATGTGATTATAAGTATTCTGAGAAAATAGTATTTTCTATTGCAATATTAACTAATTATAATGTTAACTAAAAATAATGTTAAAAATAATATATATATATAATGTTAACTAAAAAATGTTCTTTTTAATAACAGAGCAGGGGAAACAAATAAAGATGACGAATTAAACAACGGAAAACACTCTACTGAAAAGATACCAGATATATGCTGTGAAAAAGGAATTAGTCAGAATAGTAAGTATGGCAGTTATTACTTTCGCGTTGGGAAAGTTTCATAAATATAAAATAAAAGTGTAGTTGCTGACAAAATCTAGGTAGCAGAATTGTTGAAATATGCTACTTACCTGATTTTTTGCATTAACCGGGAGAATCTCCATTGTACGTCAATGCAATAACTTGACACGGACGAAGGTCATACGACGTTCTATTTCTTCCATATTCTACCAAAATAGAGTTTTTTTTTTTTTTTTAAATATCTGTCTCTATTCATTCGATAAAATTTTAGAAGTCCAATGTATAAACTTGTCTGATTGCTGCTACTTACATAGATTAAATCAACGCAAGAACACAAATAAAGTTAAACTGGGAGAATTCGTGGAATCCAGAAACCATTTTAAGATACTGCAAGGTACAACAGTTTTTTTATTTCTTTTTTAATATTCTTACACTTACATCACTAAAATTTCTTTTCATTTCATGACCAAAGAAGTTTTGTGAAATAATATTTCTTAATCTGCTGGAAGTTGGTTTCATTTTCGGTTATATATTACGGCAATTTGTATAAAAAATAATCTTCTCTATTAAAGCAAATGTTGCAAATTTTGTTATGTCTTTTCTTGAAACTTTTTTCACAAAAGCAATGATAATCGGAATAGAGTGATGTGTACATATAAAATATAAAAGTACGAGGGAAGCAAATAGGACAGGTGACTAGTTTTCAATTCAGAACCTTGATAAAATTATTAGTGAATAAATGAATTGTGAGAATGAAATAAGCGCAAGGGTAGAAATTGTGGGAACAGCGATTAGTATGAAGAGAGTATATTCTGAGTCTTTGAATGAAAATTTAACAGTGGCATACGCAAAAGTTTGTCAATAAGGAGCCTCAAGCTTCCAAGTTCTTGTAATTTTAGGTGTTTGTATACATATCTTAATATGGGAAATGTTTATTTTTACATAGTATCTTGCTCAAGAAGGGTTCAAACCTTAACCTCCCTGTTGCGTATGACACTGATGTCGATTATATTATATTTGCTGTTCTCTGGAATAATAATAGCCACAGAGGTCGTGACTATTTTCGCTTCCTTCTCTCTTTGGTATGATATAGGGGCAAGAAAACTAGTTATTTCCAATATCAATGACAGTGAGCGATTTCTATTCACACTCTATTATAAGTAGTAACTCCAATCATCCTAACCCCATTTGATTCGCTGTGTAGTGTACAAACGAAAAACATGAATGCAATTGAATAAGTTTAATGTGATTTCAATTCTCTCTGGGTGTTGACTATATGTGTGTTTTCAAGTGACTTAACAGAATACACAATTTGCCATGGAATGCAACATCACATATCGTCGTATGAGAACCAAAGGAACGTAACTCCAAAAATGTGGTTTTCGTTTTCTTCATGTTTGGACATAATTTTGAAAGCCCCATTTGGTGTAAATGGAACGGAACACCATCTATTCTCCTTGTCGATCATCTGTTGTAATGTAGCTCAATTACCCTACCATCTTATCATAACACATCTTTCTAAGCAAATAATATTTTTGTCCACTCACCTGTAAACCAACGAAAATGGAGCTACGTTGCTCTGGTTCTCATGCGACGATATGAACAAGACTAACCTTGATTAATTTGCTTCCTTGTAGCAACGTCGTCCTGCGCTGATTTCTGTTGTTTTTAGAGGCGATAAACTTGTAGACACTTCTAGGTCTGTTCTCTTTGGATACTGTGATGACTCGATATTGAGAAGTAATTGACGGTTGTAGTCACTGCTTGATATGTTCAGACTACAGTTGAGATCAGAGCTTACAGCAAATTAAAGACAATTACAGAAGTTGTAAGACTTGTATTGAAAACTGAAAGTGATGGACTGAGTGTCAAAGTCCTGAACCGATGATGGTGACAAAATGCCGACGAAATTTAATACAGTCCGATTGATGATGAAAGACTTGCGACGAAAGACGAAGAAAAACCAAGTCTTCAATCATCCAAATTTTATTGTTTTATATGAATTCATACTTCCTTGTTTTCATTGCTAATCTTATTCTTGAATTGGGTTCGTTCTTTATTATTTTGACATCAAATGTTTGTCACTTCATGGCTTGCTCAATATGTGTGCATAAGACGAAATTATGACAACTCGTGATTCTACAAAGCATTCCTTGAAAACACACATAAAATTTTACTGTCAGTGTTTTCTAGCAGTTTCGCGTTACATGTTTACGCGTTAGCATTTACATTCACTTAGAATATAATGCCTTCGTATTGTTTTATCTTCTAAATTTTCTTCCTTGTTCCTGGTGTATTGGCCTAATTGACATTCGAACATTGAACTTTACAATTTAGAATATTTTTACCAAACTAGAAAAATCAAAGTGATGCTACATTCTTACAAGAAAATACAGTTTTCTATTTTGATGCTTTTGACTTTATTATTTTTAGAAGAAATTTTTAAGAAGTGCAATCGTATTTAAAATATAACAACAGAATTATAGTTACTGATAACTCTTCCCTTTGCAGAGTGTATATTTATTGGAAATTTGCCAGATCTCAAGGAAAATTATATAGTAAATAGTAAAATTCATAGTCATGACAAAAGATTCAAGGATATTTTCATTTTGAGGAACACAGAGAACTACTGACAATATAGCACCCAATTGAGATAAGCTTTTGTGCAGCTTACTAGCTGAGAATCTTAAAATTATAAAGAAGAAGAGACTGGTTAAAGAAAGTATTTGCTGAAAGAAAGTGACTGAAACATTTCTTTTTTAGTTACTGATTAAAGAAAGAGAAATAATTTGTAAGATAGTACCAGCAATTTTCAAAATAATACATAAAATAATTATTCAAGAACGAAATAAAACTCTTTGTATACAGGGTGTATCACAAAGGACTTTACAACTTTGAAAACTCATATTGATTTATTAATTTATCTTAAAGACATAGTTTTGGTGTCATTTTGTAGGAAAATACATCAAGTTTTGACTCACGTAGTACACTAATTCAGAAAGAAGCCACCGCAAGCGCTAGCGGCAGTTGTGGCAAAGATGGCTGCCTTTACTGGTCCCGAGCGTGCTAGCTGTGTTTTGGTTTGAAGAATCTAAGTCTGCGACAACTGTGCAACGTAATTTTCGTACAAAGTACGGTGAAGATCCTCTCAATAGACTTACTATTTTTCAGTGGCATAAGTGTTTTATTGAAACTGAATGTTCGATAAGACACAACAAATCTTCAGGTACTCCCTGTATATCTGAAAAAGTTGTAGAGCAAGTGAGTTTTCAGATGGGGTGTGTACCGCATCACCAATGAAAGCCACACTTTATTATTTCGCTATAAGGTTAAAAAAAAAAAAAAAAAAAAAAAAAAAAAACTTGGTTTATTTTGATACAAAATGACACCAAAACCATGTCAGTGAGATAAACGAATAAATCATTATGGGTTTCAAAGTTGTGGAGTCCTTTTTGGTACACCCTGTATTTATTTATGTACAACTTATATTGATTTTTGTAATTTTAAATATGTCCGATATAAATGCGCAAAATGGATGGAATAAACACTGCTGCTACTAGAAAGCAATCTAGTAAAGCTAACTAAATCTTTATTAATATCCTTTATTTACTAATATTGTCAATGCTTCGAATGAAGAAGGACGACTTTAAAAATGGCTATATTAATTTCAAGATTATTATAATTAACACTGTATAATATCTGGAACCTAAGTTCGAATTTAAGGTTTTATTTCGTATTTGTCTTTCTGTGTTGATTATATCTGAATTTTTAAAGATCTATGTCCCCGAACTTGGTTGTTATTTCTCTTCTGAACAGTATTGTTTCAAACAATATTTACAGAACTCAAATAACAATGTGTCGTCTTAATGATAACCTTTCTTTAAAAACAATTTATCTTTGTCCAGTACAGTTACAATATGTCAATTATACAAAATATGAAAAGGATACAAATAATGTATAATGTATTATTAAGTTATTTTCTCATTAAAATATAACTCTATTTCATTTGTAGCTGAAAACTTAAATAAAATTACAGGACTAAAATTACAAATTCAGCGTTTTAGAGCCATGCTTCGAAAAAAGATGCAATACACATACAAGAGAAAATTTACGTTTGGACCTTTGGTAAGTTTTTTCTTTATTTGAAGACTACAAGCTTTAAATTTGATTTCTCAGCTTTTTTTTTAAAAAAAAAAAAAAAAAAAAGAAGATTGCGTAAAGAAACATTTGGCTTAAAGAAGCTTAAGTTATGAATTGAAATAAGCTCATCATATTGATGATGGCATTCAGAAGACATATTCAAATCATTGGCATCAACAGAAATCTCGCTGGGGGAGAGGTTTTGAGTAGAGATGATTCTAGGCTAATTGGGAAATCCCTTCTCAGATTTATATAATTATTGATTAATTTTCTATTATTATTGTTCTTGTTATTATTATTATTAGTAGTAGTAGTTTTAGTAGTATTAGTAGTAGTAGTTTTAGTAGTATTAGTAGTAGTAGTTTTAGTAGTATTAGTAGTATTAGTAGTTATTATTAGTAGTAATAGTAGTAATAACTCGCTGGTACACATGCAGACTTATTGAATTTATAACTGGGCATATTTTGAAGTTTCCATGCATTGCCTACAAACAAACATTTAATTTGCTCTCTGTAGAAAAAAATAGAAATTATAAATTCTTTATGTTAATTTTTTAAAACTGTTCTAAATCAGAGTTCCTGAGATATACTTTACTTTTTCTTTAATAAGTAGAATAGAGATACATATAAATATCATAATGTTGAATTTTATTTGTAAACTTTATTGATATTGATTCAGATTATTGCAAGTAAGACCATAATTTGTAGGCAAATACACACTTAAAACATGTAGATGTCTATTTATTTATTTATTTATTTATTTATTAAAAAACATATTTCGTGCAAGAGTATGACGTATATCATTTTGAATACTTATAAGTTTAGATACTTTTCTCCAATATTTTTGTACATATAGACGCTAATATACATACCTAAACAATCTTATTTTTAAACATTATAATTTCAATCCTTGCTTCTGTGCTTTATGTAGTAATTTCGATATCTATTTCGAATTTGATGCATATATTTTTCTTGGTATTGCGAAGAGTTAGCAAAATATCAGACAGATACCTAACTAACTTGTTTCTTACTCATTTGCCACTCACTTACGGTCTCTAATAGAAGATGGCTCGGAAAAAATCTGGTAATTGGCATCATAATGTTTGAATGGAAAAACAAGGATTCACTAACATTTCAGATATTCATGAATACTTCATCAAAATAGCTTCGCTCAGATTTCTCGCTTTGATTGGATTTCATTCTTGCTTACTGAGTACGGGCTAGAAGATTGAGAAAGACTTCATGTAAGAAATATATATCAACAAATGTGGGGATGATTTATTTTTCAACTATAAGATGAAAAAAATTTTCATCATATGATATAATATTTTTCGTCTTATGGTTCAAAAATAGGAACACTAACTCGAAAGGTGTTGAGAAAATATTGGAACTGATTTTCTGAGTGCTTTACAACATTTATGGAAGCTGTACCAATGGGAAAAAAATGTTAAATGATATAAAACAAATTTGAATCTAACATGTTCTTATCACCTTGTTGAAATAAGAGACATCATTTTCATCGTATAAATTGTTGTTGTAAAATATGAAGTCACAGCTCCAGAGAAATCTAGTGAAATATTTGTCCTTTTATTGGAATTCAGGTTAGGTGTAATTTTTGTGTTCTTTTACAGTAATTCACTATACATATTGTAAATTTAAGTTATCTCAAAATTTTAAAGTAGTTTTAAAAGTATATGAGTGCTACAGATATTTGTCCCACAGTATATTTTCTTCTCTATTATCAGGCTCAAATACAGTACTTGTGATTGATGTTATTGCTCTTCTTCAGAAAATTGGACACATTATTATACGAGTGGAAATTTTCTTGACATAAACCTTAACATTGTTAGAAGAAACATGAATCCATTAAGATTCAGAAATTATGTACAGTCTGCTCAAAAATTTGTCCATCTTACGTGAAAAAGTACTTTGGAATATTTTCCTGTAGTTTTGGCAAAATCTAGTTGACTTGTGCATTCATTACAGAAGAGCATGCCTGTAGTAGGTGGTTACTATTGTACCTATTTCTTAACGGATTCGGAAATAATTGATGTTTAGAATCTATCTTGTAACTAACATGTGACATTATCACAAATATTGTGGTCCTTAGCAATGTAATATACCTTTTTCATTTACTTGAAGAAGCTTAATTTTATTAGCGAAATATTTTGATAATTCTTTATAATAATGTGTCCATGTATCGAAGTATATGATTTTAATATTTAGCATTATGATATTTTTTCTTTGCTTCACCATTATTTTGTTCATATTTTATAAAGTGTCATATATTTCTTCTTATTTATTCAGATTGCAATTCTTACTGTATGGATAATCCTGATGGTTCTCATTGCTACTGAATTTCCAGAGAAGTATTATGCAAAAGTTCCTGAGACAGCGTCAATCAGTAAATACGGTCATACGAACGTTTTGTATGAGGACGAACATGCTGGCAAGGAAGGTCCAGGAAGCTACTATCGCAAATTAGTTGAGCAAGTCGCAAATGTTCACTCAAGTAAGAATGTGACGCAAGATCTTATCAATGGAGCAGAAATGGATAAATACGAATATTGGCGCCGTTATATTGTTGCTGCCAATTTTACTGACCCAGAGAATGTCGTTGCATTGTCTTCATTATATAAATGGCATAGCTCAGTGATTCTGTCTCTGAATTTATTAACCAATGCTATGCTTCAGTATACCACTGGCAATAGGAATACATCAATTACAGTGACTGACTATCACTACGAAAGACTCGTAAGTAGTGTACAATCTCAATAGAATTTTTTTTTAAAAATGATGAATGCACAAGAAAGTTATATTGAACTCTTTATATCTAGTGCGTTCAGAACACAAGGGAGTCCAGTTACCAAAGTGTGAGAAATAAGACACGTTGTTTGAACGGTAGGTTTAAATACATGGAAATATTGGCATTGTTTTCTTTACAGTATAAGAGTTATTTACAATATTTGGACACGAAAATTTAAGCTCTAAAACGAACTTCAGATAGAGATATTAAATTAGTCAGGAGAATCGGTCATATGATCGTGCACTTTATGATACAAGTAAGAAATTTACAGTACACAATAATTGATGTGTAAACAACAATATTAGGGGTGGAGCCAATCGAAATTGGCGCTCTTGTCATAATGGCGGCCATATTGAAAACTTAATCTCGTAAAGACGTTTTTTCTTGAAAATAGCTTATATTTTTCTCTTTATGAGCAAGTGACAATATTATTTTAATTACTATTGACCAAATAATGAACAATTTACACATTTGTATATTTTAGTTTGTAATTTAGTTTATTTAGTTTAAATGGCGCACAATGTGACCAGATTTAAAATAATGCCATAACTATAGAGTGATGGGTATCAAAATATATGTTCTTGAGGTCACTAATTGCAAATATACGCTTAGAAATACTATCAGACGGTCTGTTCTTGATTTAAGAGAATGGAATTCATAGCACTATTAAGTATTTTAAGTTTATCTTTCTAACTTTACACGTCAAGCTTGTGGAAATTGAAGTTTGAATATAAGATTTCTGCAATACCAAAACTGTACAATAAAACATATCAAATAGCAACAAAGTTGAGAATTTTACTTCATGTTAAAACATGAAGGAAAGTAAAATTGGAATTTACAGTCTTTCTTAGTGTACCTATATTCAACGTTCACATCCTTCACATCTACAAAGAGCTGTACATGGTAAGTCAGCTTTGAAACAGCTACACTTTCCAGAACACACTTTGGAACAATTACATTTCAATATCTCTCTTGAAGACTCACTGACTAGTGGAGTTGTTATCCAACGAGGTATCCATCTTCCTTCCTCGGTTTGTGTCCATCCGTAAATACTTGGAGATGGAAGTTCAGGTTCTTTTTCAAGTGATCTTCCCCAAATCTGTCCTGCTTGATAAGCTGTTCGAAGTAAATGCTGTAGCAAAGCATCTTGAGTTGGAGGTATAAGCTCAAGCTCACGATTCTTTCGTGTAAACATCTTTTGCCTTACTACATTTATGTCATTATCTATGCTGCAACGGTCATATAGCGATACAACAAATTTTTCAACAATTGGAAACACTGTCTTCACGGCTTCTACATCTGGAGCACTTGATAATACTTGAAATGCCGACGTAACCTCATCATAAACTTTCCAGGCTGTCCAAGCTAATATTTTACCTTTACCCGCAAATTTAGATGTAGTGTCACTTCCCGTCAAAGCTTGAAAAGCAAGTATTGCAGAGCTTTTCTCACTTCCCTGTGTCTTTGATATTGCTGTAGCATTGATGTAACGCATATGTTTTCCTGATCCATACAATACCCACAAACAATCACATTCCAACTTAGCTGCATGATTGACTGCCAACACAACCACATCTGAGTCAACCGTACAAACTTGTATATTTCGATACCCTTCTATTATACCATCTGCTGCATGTAAAAATATCCTTGTGTCTGCTTCATCTTGAGAACATGGTACTATTCGACTTAAATCCGCAGGTTGTGAACTAACGGCTTTGTTTCCTTGAGTGACAACAACTTTTCCTGGATATTCTGCTGAACTTACAAATTTTGCCAATAAAAGAAATATTCTGTTTTGTTTTCATCAACTTTAAGAAAGTCCTTCCAGTTTTTAGGTACATTTTTATTCGCTTCAACTTTTCTTCGAATGCCTGTTCCTCTCTTTTCACGAACACAAATCTTCCAGCTATCTGGTTTATAGGTATCAAACACTACGTCAACACGTTTCACTTGTCCTTTAAATCGATTTCTAATCATGTTTATGAACTTTTCGGCATATCAGCAAACGAATCTGTAGCTTCGGGTCTCAAAAAGTGCGCAATGACTGCACCATCAAGAATAATTATTTCAACATCAGGTCCAGCTTGATGAGGTTCATCACTATCTTCTTTACTGCAAGAAATAAGTTTTTCCAGACAGGGTACTATGTCTGATTTACCTCCATACCGAATGCTCCATTGCACTCTGCCAGTGATGGAGGAAATGATTGATGCTCATGGATGAAAAACTGATAAAGGTCGCTATCTCGAACTCGACATCCTATGTACATTCTAAGGAAAAGATTGCGGTCTTGTTTCACGGCTACATTTTGTTGGGTGGTTGTACATTTCGACCTAATTGGAGAACTGAAAAGCGGAAATTTATTCTTTGTCAGAGTTTCATTCATATTAACTTCACAGTTTAATAGACGATCAATGAAGAATTGTGTGCTCTGTTCTCTTCCAAGTGCTTCCATGTTTCTATATGAGTTTGTAACATTTCCGTCAGCAACCACACGTGAATCCAAGGTAACTAAATCTTGCGTACTGTCCAGAAAAGGATTTCCCATTTCTTTTATTGTTTCCGCCAGGTTTCTAACATCCTTGATAAATCGAATCTGACTTGATGACACTTGTTCATGATGAATAGTTGAATCTGAGGAACTTGACAGGCTAATAATTTTTAAGAATTCCTCCACTACCCTTGATATTTCTGGCCCTGAGACCATCCATCTAAGAAGTGCTTCTGGATTCTCTGTAATTCCTACAGCTCCTCCTTCGCCCTTAACAAGCGCATTATTATGTTCATGTGCTTCGTCAAGACGCATGAAAGAAAAAGGTCTCGAAGTTTTATTTACTGTGAACTTTCCCTTGGAGAATTCTTGAAGAATAGTAGGATGAGTTTCTTTAAGTCTTCTCATATCTCTGAGATGAACTGAAACAGCTCTGGCGTAGTTAGTATGATCCAAAGCAAAAAACAACCACAAAATGTTTGATAAAGAACTCACATAGCACTGAAAATCTCCTTCATGGACAGATCGATCCCATGTTAATATGTCAAGGATGACTTTTATTATAAAGTTCCAGAAGAAAAACTGGGGACTTTCCTTGCATCTAATTTCTGACCACTCATTAAAAGATAAGAGCTCATTGCTGTCCTCTCTCGATTCAAGATATTGCTTGTAGGCGTCGCTCTTCAGTTTGAAAATTGTGCATGCTGTTACTTGATAGGCACGAAGCGTCTTCTTTATGTGTACCACTTTCAGAAACGCGTCCACAGACCCGGGAGTTGAAACTCTAGCTTGTTCTAGAGCAGTTGTCCAGCCACTTCCTTTGATAATGTCTCCAAGACACTTAAGAAGGGCCATCTTTATGTGAAGATCTCCTAACATTGCTACAAATGTATCTTCTCCATAAGAATTTGGACAGGTCCATTGAATTTCCTTTAGAATTCTAAATAACGGTTGATCATAAGCGATGACTGGAACTTGATTGGGATTGAGGTGAGACACAGATTTTCTAATCACATCAATGCAATGTTTTATTGTTACTACTGAGTTAGAATACTCAGAGAAAAGAGGCAAAAGAGCACTTTGAGTCGGAGGTTGTTGACTTTCATTTATTTTTTTAGAAGCATGATATGATGCCCATGTGCAATATAAAGTCAGATGTGAATCTTCTTTTTCAGTAGTACGGTAAACGTGTTCACACCATTCACTTTCTTTATCATTTTTAGCATTCCCAATTTCTAATGGTGCTATCGTCTCAATTTTAGGTGGAGAGTGTTACATCTTTGGGGAAAATATAGGCTTGACTAGAGTGTAACTCTCTGGGAGTTTTATCAACTTTTTTCCCTTGTGCACTACACTCTCTTCAACTTGTTCTTTACCCAAATTTTCAGTATCTGGATGCTGAAACAGTGATATTCCCGTTCCATGAAATGAAGTAGTAGATGATGTAGATGAGGATTATGATCGAAATTATCAATTGCAGCTGTAGTAAAAACATTTTTCTTCAAATGCAAGGGAGCGACTGCCTCTACTTTCATGAAATGAATTATAGCAGAATTACCCAATTCCGCTGAGAGGCAGAGAATTTTGTCATAAGATACACTAAGTCCTAATTCAAACAACACATCAACTATTTGTTTTGATCTTGTATATGAGTGAATCATACATCCAACGAAAAGGGGTAGCGGCGTTTCGCTATTTGGAGAATGGACTAAATGCTGTGAAACTTTTCTACGTTTTTTAAAACAATTAAAGGATAAAAGCTGTGAAAGAGAGAGACAAACTTGGGACATATAATCCGCTTTGTTTTCAATATTAGGACCATATAATACCATTCAATAAGAGTTAACAATATTGTTGGTACGCTGTTTTCTTGGCACCTATCCTCAAATGACCCTTTAAATTGAAACTGGGGATGTTTAAAAATATTTCGTCTTACTATGTTTGCAGCATGAGATAAAACAATGGCATCTAACTCAGAATCATGAGAACAGGCTTTCTTGAGGCTCTCTCCTATATCACTGTTTCTCACAAGCAAAACTTTTCGATCAGCGCCATGGGGTTCAAGTTCTGGAAAATAACTAAGTATTTTCTCTTTTAGCCGCGTTGAATGCACTGTACTTGGGTCACCACCCAGTTGCTCAATTCTCTAACAATAGAGTTTCTTGAGATGGCTCAACTGCAGCACAGTAGAAATTTCGTCGTCATCAAGAATACTTTCAATATACACTAAAAGTTATGCTAATGCGTTTTTTTTTTTTATATATGTATGAGCGTATTCTTCTTCTGATCTGAATTTTAAATCTCTTTCACGATTATATAGGGCCACAAGACATGTTGCATGATACACTGCATCTTGAGCAAACATATCACCAGCACTTAGCTTTGCAATTAATTTGTGGTCTTGAAGAGTAAAAGCACATGATCTCACACGTTTATCAATTTTAAGTGTTAGTGATTTTCGAAATGACTGTGATTTTTCATCCACTGGTTCGTCACAAAAGAAGCACAATGTACACCCACCTTGACTGACTGAAAGTGAGTCCTTTGATCTGGTATTTTTCTCACTTGATGCAGATATGTCCGATTTATCTTGATTCCCACTTTTCTTCTTCTTTTTTCTTTCAATTGCCCTGTTCAATTTAGTTTTATTGAATTTCAAAGAGCAGCTTTTATGATATTTTGCCTTTTTATCCATAAATGTTTGCTTAATACCTTGTCCTTCATCCAGCCTTCTTATTTTAAACCCAGAAGGTAGTGACTCTATTTCTTCAAATTTTACTAAATTTTCCGCTATAGTTGAATACCTAGCAGCTTCATTTGATGATTTACCAGCAAAATCACCAGGGCAGGTCAGCCTCTCCTTTGTTACTTCTTGGCAAAAAAGACAAAGATCCCAGTTTGTGATTGCATCACGTGGTTTGGAAACCTCAGCAAAATAACTGTAAAACAACTAATAAAAATAAATAAATAAATCAAAATTAAACATTTAAATTCAACATTTTACCAGGCCAAGTGTCAAATGACCTTTGTCAAGAGCACAAAAGTGAAAAATAGATTAAAATTTAAAAATTGAAATGCATTAACATGTTAAACAATACTATTAAATGTTATTTTATATGTACTGAGCGGCCATTTTTAATATGGCGGCTATCTCGACGAAATCACGTAATATTTTTTGGCTCCACCCCTAGAATTGCTTCTTATGGTGTCTATAAACCGTGTGTAAAATTTGACGCTTGTATCATAAATTGCACGATTCTTTGAGATTTTGTTACGGATCCTCCAGACTAAATATGAAACATGTTCAAAATGACCCAAAATGGACTTGATTCCCTCATGCATTGAACGCTCTGTTTCTTGCGTCTTTCGTTCTCATCAAGTTGTAGTTTCATTATCACATGATTCCGCTTTTTTTTTTTTTTTCTCAGTAAAAGGTAGCTAAAGAACATAACCCTGTAACGTCTATGGATCCCTAGTGTAATTTTATACCATAAATTTTTCTTCTTAATTTATTAACCTAAATCCAGGATATTAATTATTTAAAAATGTACAGGTGTATGGACGTTACAGAGAAAGATATGTTTTGAAGGGCAGTTACTAAATTAGATTTATATTATGCTCTCCAAACATGTGTGCTTACAAAGCATAAGTACTTCTAGCGGACATTGGACGTCTGGAGTAAAGACAAAAAGACGACCTATGAATGTCCTAATTCTATCCTGATGCAGGTCTAAGGGACAGTCCAAGTGATTCCGTAAAGTAGGACATGAATAAGATCAAGAATGACTTCCCGAGAATGTCTGTACTTGATATGACACATCATCAATTCAAAACCTTAATAAAACTTTTTTTATAGGATCTACTGAACTTACATCCGATTCATCTGGGACAAATTGCGTTATTACTTAGGGTCTGTACAGAGCCCCTCAAGATTTTCATCTGGTTCATTCGGGATTTCTTTTGGGTTTATTTAAAACTTCAATGATATATATTTGGAATTACAATCGGGTTCATTTATGATTATTTGAGCTTATTTAGGACTTCAATGGAATACATTCGGAGCTTGCTCAGTATTTAGTGGAATTCGTGTAAAATTCTCTTTTATGTTCACTATATAGAGAGAAGTTCATTACATGGCACATATAATTATCCTAGTTACACTTATAAGTGTACATAAACACAAGGAAAATTGGTAGCTGATGTAAGAAAAGCAGCTTCGTCTGAATTTCTTTTCTTATATCAGCTATTATTTGACGCAAATTGTACATCTTAGATTACACGATTGAACCCATAAGTTGAATAAAAAAAGAAAGAAAGAAAGAAAGAAAAGAAAAGAAAAAAGAAAAAGAAAGAAAAGGAAAATAGAAAATAAAATTTTTCATTTGCTGTTTCCTTACGACAACCATACAAACAAAAATATAAAACAGATGCAGAAAGCGCTAAACGTTAGCCGTCTATAAAATATCAAAATTAGTATTATTAGTCTATTACTAGAATTCAATTGTTCATAGAAGTATTATTCAGTATTTTCGAATATGTAAATTATTCTAATTTTCTAATTATACTAACATTTTGAATTTAATTACATTTTCTTAGGAAATAATGTAATATTTTACTAGAATTTCCAACAATCGCTGATTTAATTTCCGAATATGGAAGAACTAGGAATGTAAACTTCCGAATAACTATAACATCTTGAACTATACTATGGCCTATACCAGGGATTTTAACCCGTTAGATGGTGCGGACCACATAAATATTTTAATGACTCTTGTGAACCACTAAGCTATATTTAGTATTTAGAACATAATATACTGTGACACGTATATACTTTTCAGGTGTTCATATTAAGTACTTAATTTTTCAAAGGACACAGACCACGGCAGAAAGCTCTGTCAGTCATGAGTTGAAGACCACTGGTCTATATAGTTTTCCATGTTTCGAAGCACCCACGTCAGGTTTCTTCTAGTATGCTTGCAACTCCTTGCTTCTACACTTTAATAGCCTCTTCTGCATTGCCAAACATTGATCTCAAATATTCTCTTCCACTTTGGGGAATAGAAAGATGTCACATCGCACCAAATCTGAACTACAGGTAGGGTAATTAACCAACTAGACATGTGACTCCTTCAAGATTCCGATTGTGTGCAGGCGAATTGTTATGGTGCAAAAGAGAAGCTCAGAGACTCCTCTGTGATCGCCTTTCAAGGATCTGGGAGACAAATTGTCCAAAGTCAGTTTACATTTACCACTTTTTGTCATTTAGAGGAAAGGATGACCGTATTCCTGCTTTTCTTTAGGAAAGTGTCTACCTTTCACCAAGTCCATTTATACAGGAGATTCCTCATCTGGAAAGATCCAAACTGCCTGGCGTCGTTTTTTTTTTTTTTTGGGGGGGGGGATATATTGTATTGTGGCTCAGCTTTCTTTAACATTACGATCGTAAAAATGCCATAATAGTCATGATTAAATCCGTCAGCTTAGTGGTACATTCTTATGGCCATTCTAGATAAGATATTTTGAACGTCCTGTGTTAGAATCCCAATTTCTTGATGAGCTTGCCAAGGCAATGTTCAGTTTTGAACGAAGATGCACGAGTTAAAAAAAAAAAAGGATTTATGTACAGTATTGTATGATGTCCTGACACCAAAAGAATTTCGAAGTACCTAGTTATTTTCTTCCCCCGACAACTTACAACAAAGAAAAAAAAAACACGAAAAGAGAAATTAGATTTAATACACAAATTTTATTATTACTGTATAAAAAAAAATACATTGGGTTAGATTCCTTCAAATACTCTCTCTCTCTCTCTCTCTCTCTCTCTCTCTCTCTCTCACACACACACACACACACACACACACACATACACACACATGTGCATATGTTGAACTTTACATCAACTATACGAAGCTACCATAGTCCTACAAACAATTATAATCACACTTCACAGGAATAAGCAAAAGATAACGCAAGAAACCTCCTTTATGTCAGTACAAATAGTTAATTTTAGAAGCTATTTTTACCAACACAAAAACTTACAAGATTAGGAAAATACTTGTATACATTGTAACGTAGTGAAATTATTAAAATATTACACTTTATAAAATGTCATAGCACCAAACAAAAATTTACTATCGATAGCACAACTGTTTGAACGAGCTATCAGGTTTGCAACATGTAACAGAGTTGTTCGTTCGTCTTGGTGGTTCACCTGCTCTTAAGGCTTAAAAGGCTTAAAATACACACGAACTGCGATGATTGCCTAGAAGAAGTTTGAATACGTAGCTAAAATGACAGAATGGTCTCACAGCAGGCTGGTGCCGTCTGGACAAAGTGATAACGTAAGAAATGAAAATAAGTTAGAAACCTTTTTTCCTTCCTGCATTCCACTTTACCTACATGGTCGGATGTTACGACCTAAAGTATTTATAGATGATTATCAGTGATAGCGTGATATCTCTTGTGCTTTTAGTGAAATCATTTATTGAAGGATATTGATAGCAATGTTTGTTTTGTTCTGAAAGTTGAGAATACATTCGTGTCTTGAGATTAGATTTTGAGACATTGTTTGCTACAATAATTGTTAAAGAAATTATACATATTTAACCCAATATAGAACTTCGTTGGCGCTCACAATATTGATAAATCAAGCTTTCATCACCTTTTACGAAATCTGCTTAAATCTCATGTTCAAATTTCTTGAGTATATAGCTTAACGATTCTACATCATGCTTGCTGTAATCTTTTCACTACAAATGTGGTATTCATCAGGGAAAAAACGTTTCTTGAATGAAGATACTTGTGCATAATGATATGCGCCGATGTTGCTGTGATGACTAGACTCCAATATGTGTTAGCATATCGGTCATGAATTAACACAAAACATATTCTCAATAATTTCAACAATACTTTTATCAGTCAAGGTCGTGACGGGTGGTCCAGCTCTTGCTTCATCTTTCAGAGTTCTTGTCTTTCGCCAAAATTCCCTAAACAGACCTGTGTACTTGCGTTCGTGATGGATCAGAGTCTATAAATGCTCCCGGCACAGTTTCAGGATTGTGTTTCAGTTAAATAATTTACATTTTTTAAACTCTCACACGAAAATGCCAGCTCCATTTCGTAACAGCTCCATTGTTTCAAGGCATGGAACCTGACACTTTTCGTTCCAGAATATCTCACACTAGTGCAGTGCTATTAGTACCCATACCAAGCTAGCAATGTTGAAATTTTCAGAAATTCTTCCAAATGAGTTCCTCATATCCGAAAATTAAATTAAGGAACCTCGTGAAACTAATCCGTAAAACAAATTAAACTTCTAACTCTTTACTCATTTGTCTAGTTTTTTAGATCATATTTTATTTATTTCTAGGATGCGCCATATAACTGGTGGAGTTTACTTTCATTTCATCGGACAGCGATGTGGCTTTTTATGATTCCTATTGCAATGCTAATATTCATGGCTTATTATGCAATCTTCCCATTGATGGAGCGAGTCTCAAAAGTTAAGCAATTGCAACTAATGACCGGCACGAACAAATTCTTGTATTGGTTGGCTTCCTTTACATGGGATTATTTCTGCTATTTTGTTGTGAGCATTATTATTGTTTTTGTTACGTGGCTGGTGGACAATCTGAGAATTTTTAGTGACCCTTCTGTGTTGGGTAAGTACGTTTTCATCGTTGAATTTATGAAATGAACTTTTCTGGTAAATGAATTTTATATCAAAAAAGTTACATTTTCTTTACTTCAGTAAATTCTAAGTAGAAATTATCTTTCTAATTCCTCCTATTTTTTTAAAATTGCATCCAATTGTTTTTTTTTTTTTTTTTTTGTATCCTTTTGTTTTTTCTAATCCAAAGAATATTCATTCCTTCATTTGAGCCATTTATGTCTACTAAAAAAAAGCACAAATTTATAATAACTAAAATGTCACTGCAAGAAATATGTTATTAACGGGCGACACCCTCTATTCCCCTTCCTTGTCTTTCAGCTATTCTAATTTTAGAATGGGTATATCTTTTGACACTATTGTCTGTAACATATATTCAATTAATGATAGTAATGTCTTTATGTGGGATGAAATTTGGAATATTTTATTTTGCAAATTAATATTTACTCATTTTTAACGTGTTTGAAATTGGTAAAATTTGCTCCTAAATGATTTTAGTTTACTTGTTAAATATGTATGTGTTCTTTGGTTTTCAAGTAGAAGAATTTGTTTACTACTTCGTCTACAAATTCCAAAAATTTCTAATTTACAAAATCATGTTGGGTTTGATTTACAAATATTTCAAACCGAAAATCAAAAACTATTATGTAACAGAAAGTTGTTAAGATAAATTCGAGTTTTACACTATTACTATTATTTAAATTCTTAAAGTAAAAGATATTTTTCAACATAGAACTCTCTATATAAATTTTTATGTTGCAGGAATTTTACTGCTGTTTCTACTTTTGTATGGATTGAGTATGATTCCCTTCGTATACGTCTTCAGTTTTTTTGTGAAAACAAAAACTGGAGCATTTGGTGTTTTAATCAGTTTGAACTTGGCTATATGTAAGTAAAAAAAATTCTAAGAAAAATTTTACACTTAGAAATATGAATATTTTATTATACGGTAATACTTATTCAAAGAATTGTAAGTAATTACCTTTATGTATATGATGAAAAAAACATTTCTTAAAAGCACATAAAGTTCAATTTCTCTCTCAAATTACTGTTACACGTAATTCTGTTATATTTCCAAGTTCTTATGTGTTTATCATAAAACGTGAAAAGAAAATAAAAAATTAAAATAGCAATTCAAACATGGTAACATTAATATATTAAATTTTTACATAGTTTTTTTTTACCAAAATTATATTTTCTACGTCGCCTTCCGTTTTCGTGACAATAACATGTAGATAATACAGTGATACTAACACATGTTTCCATGATTTTAAGTAGGAGGCGGGTTTAATTAAGTGTTATATTTTAAAGCTAGTTACTTTTCTGAATTATTATGTTTATTTCATCTTATTTATTTATTTGTTTCATTTCAGTATTTACTATGACAATTCTTTACGCAATATTCGACGATATAAATGAAGCCACCAATATCGATACCATTTTTGGACTATTTCCTCAGTTTGCGCTAGCACTTGGCCTCAAAAACTTTTGGTCGTTGACCTTAGAGAATAAAGGATGTGATATCATTCCTGAAGAGACGTTGGATCGTATGTGTGAGCAGATATCATCGGAGTACTGGAAGAAGTGTTGCAGTAAGATTGTTTGCTTAGTAAAAAATCCTTATGTGGGTCTAGTTATTTAAAATTGAAAAACTTGAGATTTGTTCATATTAGTAAAAGGATGTCAATTTAATACTTCTCAAAATATTGTTCTGGACGCAGATTGATTTATCAATAGATAGTAAGCACGTTAATGATGTCAACTTTCTTTTTTTCTACATTTTGTTTTCCAGAAATTCATGAAGTATCCTAAGTAAAAAGTATAAACACACTTAAAATTCAAAAGGCGGCTATATATACCAAATGTTCTACGTATAGATGGAGCCCACAGATCACAGAAAAGTATTCTACAGATCAAAATAAAATAAAGTGTTATGTATTGGTATATCATTCGAGGTTTCTTCAGGCTCTAGGACCAAGACAAATTTTTGAATACATGGCAACGTCGTAAATAAACTTGAAATCATTAGCAGCTTTCCTTTACGAATCCTTCAAACATTTACATCAATTCTCACCAGAGGGCAGTTTGAACTGGTAGACGTTGATACTAACCCTTCTCTAATAGCAAGTGAGTTGTGCTTATTTTTACAACTTGTATCGGTGTTAATAGAAGGGGTAGGATCAATGTCTATTAATTTTAACTGCCATCTAGAAAGAATTGATGCAACTATTTGATGACTCACAGATCAATGTCATGACCCAACATTTATCTACGACGTTGCCACATCGTCAAACATTTGTTTAAGCATGGAATCTAATGGAAGTCCGGGGAGGCGTTACCAATATATATAATATTAAAGCTTTATTTAGACCTGTAGAAAAAATTTTTCTGTAATCCGTGGGTGCCATTTTTAAAAACCTCGATGTAATTTTGATAATGCTACTATGGGAAGAAAAGAAAATTAGTACATATATTAAAAAAATCCTAAAAATATTAACGAGGGATTAAAAGTCTTTCCTTCCCCTTATCTGTGCGTTTTTATTTATTTGTTAGTAATATATTCAGTACGCATATTTACATGTGAAGAGTAAATGATTGGCTATATGTTTATTTAGAAGTTAGTATTTTCAATTTATAAGAACAAGATGATCTATAAATATATGGTGATAAATTTTCGCCCTTTCTGTGTTGTCCCTCTTACTCCCTATCTCTTGTTCTTTCAATTGATATTTAACTTTAAAATTTGATTATATAATTCAGCATAAATACACTTTTCAACTATTGAAACTGAATTACAGGAATATATATCTTAGTCGTATTCCTAGGATATTAGATAATTCTCCAATAGTGCTAGAGTTTGTTCTAATTTGTTTCGAAAATCTTAAATTCAAGTTCTGCAAACTGGTGCAAAAATAAGTAACAAATATAGAAATTTGAGTTATATTGATAAATTAGTGATAAATCATCTATCTGGTAAGTGAGGAATTCTCTCTGGCTTCACCTCAACATCAACAATCTATCTATCTTTCTCTTTCTCTCTCTCTCTCTCTCTCTCTCTCTCTCTCTCTCTATATATATATATATATATATATATATATATATATATATATATATATATATATATATATATATAGATAGATAGATAGATAGATAGATAGATAGATAGATATAGATATAGATAGATAGATAGATAGATAGATAGATAGATAGATAGATAGATAGATAGATAGATAGATAGATATAGGTAGATTCATTAATTGATATGTTTGTAACTCTGTTTCAAATTTCACTTGATTTGTATTATTAGTAATACTTCAAAACTTTATGCTATCTAGTTTAATGTTAAATATTGAAATTTCCTTAAAAGGAAGGAAAGAATATATATTAACACAAGATATAAAAAATCAATTCGACAAATATTTATAGAATACACAAACAGACACTCACACATGTACAGAAACCAATTAGAGTAGCCATAGAATCAGAAGATCTCTTTACGTTTATTTACTTTACGTTTATTTACTTTTCATTTATATATATATATATTTATTTATTTTTAGAAAATGAATGTAGCGAGAAGGGTATCTGCCATGAAGATACACCATACTTTTCTGACGATGAAATTAGTATTCAGCGTCAAGTTATATTACTTGTTGCTGATAGTGTGCTTTATTTCCTTTTATTGATTGCCATCGAATATGAACTTCACTCTAAGCTTCAAAAAAGGATTATCAGGTTCTTCAAGAAAACAGATGTAACATCAGACACTTCTGATATAGAAGAAGATGTCCAACGGGAAAGACATAGAATAGCACAGGAAATTCTGGGTAAGATATAATAAATATTTTCTATTGTACTGTATATTTTTTTCATATGTAGATGTTGAAAACTTTTTGCTTCTGTATGTTTTACTAGTTTAGATTTCGTTAAATATTAGTTCATATTTTATTTTTACTGTATACTTCTGTGTTTCGTTTTTATGTTCACGTAAGTGTTCATGTTTTTTATACATATGTATAAAAAGATAGAATAAATTTATTGAAAATTTTCTAATTTATATATAACGGGTTTTGTACTTCTAAATACCAAGGTGTACCTTCCGAATACTCCAGTTTACATTGACATATCTCTTAATTTTCTCTGTTATATTGAATATTTTGCCGCTGGTACACATAAATATTCACTTCCTTTAATTCCATATTTTGAACCACTATTCTTAAGAGTTGCTCTCCATTTCATATTTGACAAATTAATTTTCCGATTTCCTTGCTCTTCAAATTAAGCTTAAAATCTTACAGTTTTTTGATGTTCCAAAGAGAGCAACGTTGTACGTAAAGAGAAAATGGATCAGATTCCTGTTTATGTATATATAACCCTTTAATTGGCAAGCATTGATAGCATTACCATTAAAATATTTAGTTTGATTTTATGGTTGTATCATGTCTTTCTGATCATAATTTCGTAATTTTTAATGTATTTTTGTACTTTATTTAAAAATACAGGAAGTTTATTTCGAAGCAACATTGCCATAAAATAGGTCTTACGAGTTGCTACTGAGCAGCATTGCCCTATTATGGTCAAATATCATAAGAATATTTTCAGTAATTAGCAGAAGTTTCTTTGAAATATATCCTTACAGAGTAAAAAAAAAAAAAAATAAATAAAATAAAGAAAATAAAAAAGAACTTTCGCGGAACGTAGGAGATAAAGCTTCTACAATTCTAAATTTGACTGTTCCTTGTTGACGAAGATTAGAAATATCTAAGAAAGCGACCCGCAAAAAATGTATATGAATATTATATGAAAGCAATAATGCCAATTAAATGATCACTGAAGTCATAATTCTTGCGGATAACGCAATAGAATGCGATGTTGCTTGAGAGCAACAGTGCCAAATAAAGGTATAACTACACAAACAGGTAACATCTGACTTATATGAAAGAAACAACTGATAAACAACTTCTATTTTATATTCAGCGCTAAAACTATCTCCCTCAATAAACAAAACAATATTTTTCAAAAAAAAAATGTAAATTAAAAAGTAACGTCATTGAATTTCTCTAAAGGTCGGAATTTTAAAATCTTGATAAATTATATAGTTTCTTATACTTTTATCAAATTACGTCTGAGATGTAATTTTGAAATCAAAAGCTAAAAATAAGGAGTGATTATTTTTAAGGATCTTCCCGATTAGAAATATTCCTAACTTACGTTGAATAACACATGGAAACAAACAAATAAATAAATAAATAAATAAACAACAACAATAATAATATTAAAACTCAATACCGTCTATAATCATCTCATTTACTAAAACTGCGATATGAGAGGAAATGTCGGTAAATAAGACATGAACTCTTTGTGCGTCCTTGAGTTTCCTGTCAATCAATGTCTCATTAGGTTCATTAAAAATGAAAACGAAATCTTTCAGTTTAACGTCCCGCGATCATGCCCTTAAAGCTAAGGGAGACAAATGATTAAGGCAAGTGAATGAGGATGAAAGAATTGGTGGAATGATAATGTAGAAGGATACGAAAGTACCCCGAGAAAATCCACGGACATGATGTTGTCCACCACAAAGTTACTTGGCTGGGGATTGAACTAGGGACCCCACGTACCACAGGTAAGCACTCTGCCACTGAACCTCCGTGTCCCCTTCACATTGTAAAAAAAAGTACTCCATAATAACTTTTATAAATACGTGTTAAAATCGAATAACACGATAAGATGTAGGTGTTGATTGATTTTCTTTAACTTAATTCCCACTCTTGCATTCTCTCTTCTCCCCGTGAAGATTGGAATAAAAATTCTAAGATTTTCCAATACCCCTCAATTGGTTGCAGTTGAAATGGGCCAATAATGCAGTTAAAATTGGGTCTTTCTCCGCAATTTTATTGCAACGTGTATTCGTGAATATTTATTAAACACTCAGATTTTTATAGAACATTGTGTTGTTTTATTGAAAATTAGTAACTTACTCCTATAATTTGGGGTTGAAAATAATAAGAGGGAGTGTCGTTCGCTTCAACCATGCACAGCATCACTAATTTATTTCCTAGTCATATATCACATGCTTTAAAGTGAAAATAGACTTCAGTTTCCGAATCAAGTTTCACTGTTCATATAAGGTAACTCCTAATTTTTAGTCGTATATCACACGCTTTAAAGTGGAAATATAAATTAAAGACTACAGTTTCCGAATCAAGTTTCACTGTTCCTATAAGGTAATTCCTAAGTTTTCAGTTTTAAAGGATTACTATGGATTTAGTAGCCCCGCGTGGCGGCTAACGCTCTCGACTGCGAACGGTCTTGGGTTCGATTCTCAGTGAAGACACTTAGTCGAAAAGTGTGACAGCTTTTTCAGGACAGCCTGAGTGAAATTTTCCTGGGTTTCCCTAATTTACACCAGACAAATGCCAGGATGGTACTTAACATAATCACAGGACGTTTCCTTTCTTTCTCATTTTTTCTTCCTCCCCAATTCCCCGGACAGTGTGATCATCAGGGAACGTCATCCCTCATATGTGGCGGGCCAACATGGCCATAAATACCGAAAGCCCAGAAATCTAATTCCTAATCCTACTTGGACTCTATCCTTTGACTTATTACTAAATGAACGAAGTTAATACTGAGAGTTTCTCACATAATTTTGTAGCTATTTTGAATCATGCTTTGCGTAGTCAATTTATATTAACACTTTAATGGTTATTAACATAGAAATTGAATATACTGTATACAGAAGAAAGGTCGGGCTGGCTAGGTCGGCTTGTTGGTTCACCTAGAACCCTTGGCCCCGAAGGCTCAAAGGGTGCCCCTTCCGAACAGAGATAAAACGATGATAAGGATAATAAATAAAATAATGAGAATGAGAAATTTTCTATTTTACAGGATATTGAAATTTTAAAACATGGTAATTCCATTCCAAATTTAATAATGGACTATTTAGGTAAAATAATAATAATAATAATAATAATAATAATAATAATAATAATAATAATAATAATAATAATAATAATAATAATAATTTCGATTCAACGAACGTTTTATTTATATAGTGTTGAGCAAAGTGAACGCTTGCTATATTTGCCATTCGACTTACCGCTGGACAACAGAGGCATTCACATGATTCATTATTCACTTTCGCTGTTGAGAAACATAAAACTTAGAACAATACAGTCAGTTGTTCAACGTCAAGTTGTGAATGATGACATTTGCATTTGTATGTAGTTATTAGGTGTGTATAAGTTTTCAGTGCTACTTTGAGTAGCTCATTAAACTGTCTGGGAACAGAAAGTAAGAAACCTAGGCAGGATTACATAACTTTGCACCCAGCATCCAGTTTCTAGATAAAGCGAGTTCACAGTTAATTTGTCATGGCTGCCGAGGAGATACACGTTCGACATTGTATGCTGTTCCTTTTCAATTTTGTCAAGTCTGCTGCAGAAGTCAAAAGAACCTTCGATGAAAGTATTGGTACAAGTACGGTGAGAGAATGATTTTTCGAGTTCAAGAATGGAAGTTTCGACCTGAAAGATAAGCCAAGAAGTTGAAGACCTCTGCAAGCGCTACTTGAAGAAGATTCGTACCAAACAAGCAAGGAATTTGGTAAGAAGATTGCAGGCGACCATTTGACAATCATTAGACGTTTGCACGCACTGGACAAAATCCAGAAAGCAAGGCAAATGGATTCCACACACGGTTACAGAATGAAATACGGTATAGAGAATCGTCTAAATACTTGCGTGTTACTTTAAAAGAAAGTCTTTTCTGGCGAAAATCGTAAGACATGAAAAATGGGTTTACTACGATAGCTCTAAACGTCAAAAATCATGGATAAATCCTGATCGCCCATCAATTTCCTCGCTAAAATGAATATCCATGACAAAAAGGTTATCTTTATATGTATCTTGAAGGATGTGCTCTATTACGAACTGCAAAAGCCTCGTGAATCTATCAATGCTGAATTCTACAGTACTCAATTGCCAGTTTCACTCACCCCTGTGAGTGAAAAATCGAAGAGAAACGACCTTTTACTGGCCAAGGAATGTGACAGATCATACTATTGCATGACGATGATCGTCCGCATGCCGCTTTGGCAACAAAAGAAATAATCTTCAAGTTCTTTTGGGAAGTTCTTCCATATGCGGTATATTCACCTGATCTCACTCCTTCAGATTATCACCTGTGTAGGTAACCACAACATGCACTCTCTGGCCAGTTCTTTGCAAACATCAATAATATCAAGAATTGTATCGACAACTTCATCGCTTCTAAGCCACAGTCCTTCTTTGAGCATTGAATACGCAAACTACCTTATTTATCTGGTAAAGTGATGGAGAGTCAAGAAAAACACTTTGAAGATTAGAATTGTATTTCTTCGCTTAAAAATGTAATTTTTTATTCTCAAAAAACAGTGAAAATTTATGGACACGCCTAATATTATTATTTTGCAAATGTATAAGGAATAAAGTGGAGCTGCCAAATGGAAGTGGAGGAAAGAAAGAGAATAGCATTTGAAGAAAACGAATGTATCAATTCAATCATATTTTATAATGGATCAACTTGCTAATTGTCTTCGTTATGTTGTTCGAGAAAAAATTACAAAAGACTTTTGGACTTGATAATAGCTCAAGATGCTACTTGTATAGGAACGTTTGAAAAATTACAATTAAAATTAACATTAAAGTAATTCGATATCTCTCTCTTTCAAATATGGTAGCATGTTCCTTTGAGGAGCTAGTAATATGAAAGTAAAAACAGAACTCAAGATTCGCACTGCAATCACAGAAACTTTAAATTTAAATGTAGCTTATTTTAACGAAAAATTGATAATTAATCTTTGAACACGTTAGGATGTTTCATTTTGTAAGACAAAATCAAGAATTTTAGGAATGATCCAAAAAATGGATCAAAAGATTGCGATCTTGGCCAAGAATTTTACGGATGATCAAAAAATTCATCAAAAGATTGAGATCTTGGCCAAGAATTAGTTTTTGGATCAGGGGCCACAAAAGTTTGGAACGGCTCCTAAATCAAGTTTTCGTATTTTTAGCGGAATACGAGGGCGGGGTGAAAAGTTCTCGGCCTCATCCAGAGATGGCACTCCAGTCAGCAAAATTTTATTGTTCTTGCCTGGGGGCGCTTTTCAATTGTTCGTATAACAAGTGTCAAGTTTGTGTGCAGGCATTGTTGCAGTTAGACGTCTTGCGTGTTAGTTGTGATAATGGAAAAACTTGAATATCGTGCGGCAATCAAATTTTTCGTTTTGGATGGATTAACCCCTACGAAAATTCATCCGAAATCGACAAAAGTTTACGAGGACTCTGCTCCTTTCATGTCAACTGTTAAAAAGTGGGCAGCTTAATTTAAACGTGGTCTCACATCCCTCGAAGATGACCTACGTGAAGGAAGGCCGTAAACCGCAACCACACCGGAAACAATCGAAAAAGTGCATGATATCGTGTTGGACGATAGGCGAGTGAAGATGAGAGATAACTGAGAGTGTGAGGATATCGGAGGAACGGGTGCGAAATACCTTGCACAAAGAACTAGGGATGCGAAAGCTCTGCGCAAGATGGGTGCCGCATTTGTTGACTGCCGACCAAAAGCAAATGCGAAAACAATTTTCGCAGCAATCTTTGGACCGATTCAAAAGGGATCCGACAGATTTTATGCGGCGGTTTGTGACAATGGATGAGACATGGGATGACCACTACACGCCAGAAATGAAACAGCAGTCCAAGCAGTGGGTGGAAGCCGGTGGTGTAGCGCCGAAGAAAGCGAAGACGATCGTATCGGCCAGAAAGGTCATGGCCAATGGGTTTGGGATGCGAAATGGATCCTGTTAATTGTTTACCTTGCAAAAAGGAAAACAATTACAGGCGAATATTACTCCAACCTTCTTGACCAGCTGGATGCCAGAATTCGCGAAAAGATGCCTGGCTTGAAGAAGAAGAAGAAAATCATCTTCCACCAGGACAACGCACTTGTGCACAAGGGTGAGTTGGCGATGGAAAAACTGCGGGATTTGGGGTACGATTTGCTCGGCCGTCCCCCATATTCTCCTGATTTGGCACCATCGGACTTCTATCTGTTCCCAAACTTGAAGAATTTTTTTCTGGGAAGCGCTTCATATCGAATGAGGAAGTTGAGAGGATTGTGATGACCATTTTCACAAAATTAATAAGTTATTTAATCAAGTGTTCCTTTATGCTTGTTCTGAGGCGGTTTTTAAAATTTTGATCCGACTCATGATTCTCTCAGCTAAGCAGCTTGTTACAGAGAGAGAAAGCAGAATTCTGAACAGCCCATTTAAGGTTGGAAATCCAGAGAGTTGCTGTAAATACCTGTATGGCTTAATAAAACCTCGTTTAATCCACAACTTCAAAGTTGCTTCCATGCTATCTTCCTCTTCGTCCTCAATTTCTTCTCCATCTAAATCTTCTTTTTGAGCATCTTCTGAGTCTAATTTACTCATATGGTCCTTGTCTTGCTTGAAAATCTTAGTTTTTTTTTTTTTTTTTTTTTTTTAAAGTTTGGGTAACATATCAAAAATGTCTATGTCTATGTCGTGATATGAGACCTCGTATACGAATGAACAGTTTTCTAGCTCAGCTACTGTTTCTTCACTATTAAAATGGTAGAAGTCTCACAATTCTTGTATCATATTTGACTGCAGACTTTCATTCAGTTTGTAAAATCCATCATGGGAAAAGAAAGCCGTTTGGATCATTAAAGCCAAGAATTGGTTTGAAAAGCGATCCAGTAATTGAGCAGTTAGTGAGTCAAGAATCTTAAAGTAAACATCAACTTTAATTTTTCTTAAAAGTTCAGATATTACTTCATCAATTACCAGTTCGTCTAAAAATCTTTTCCTCTTCCATGATCATTTCTTAGTTGGAGCCGCGATGGCTCAGTGGTAGAGCGTTCAGCTCTGGTGCTTTGGGGTCCCGGATTCGATCCCAGCCCCCGCCAAGTGAACTTTGTGGTGGACAAACATCGTGTGCGTGGGTTTCCTCGGGGTTCTCCCGTTTCCTCCCACTTTCTTCATTCCACCATTTCATTCATTACTCATCATCACCGTCTCCTTTAGCCTAATCGGCATAACTGTGGGACGTAAAACTCAAAGATTTCATTTCATTTTCTCATTTCTTAGTAAACTAAGCTTCTTTTTTATTCCATCAATCACTGAATAAACTATTCAATAATCATTAATTAACTGTTGTGCCTTGAAGACAAACTGTCACAGGATTAAGAAGTTTAAATATCTTATTAGCGATGTGCACTGCTAAAACAACTTCAAAATCATAATTGTTTGAGCAAGCTTTACATGTAACTATAATATAGCCATTGGTAGTATAGTTTGGTGGTTGCAACCCGAGCTGAGTCAAGAGAGGGATGTCAGTCCCGCGAGGGAAAGGAGTAGCAGTGTTTTCATCAGGCCCGTACCCACGGGGGGCTAGGGGGCGGCCCCCCCTAAACTTTGGCTGACCCCCTAAAAGTTTCACGGTAGGCTTGCAAATGAACTATAATATGGTGATGAAGTTTAATATGGTTGGTTTTGCCCCCCCTAACTTCTACCGGCCCCCCTAAATTTTAGGGCGGGCTACGGGCCTGGTTTTCATGACTCTAAAAGTAATTCTTTTCCTGTTTGTAAAAATATTTTTTCACTCCTATATAAATAAGCATTAAGTGAATTTTCGTTATGTCTCTGTTTGAAGATTTTTACGTACCCGTACTGGTAAGAATTTTTGGTAGACTTAAAAAAAATCTCGGGGGAAGGAGCTTGATTGTATTTGTTATATGGCTCTGTGTTTAATCGGGAAAAATCAGAGAAGGCAAAGAAAAAAAAATCATTAAAATGGATGGCGCGAATGGGGGTATGAAGGTGCAGCCGGAAGGTATAATAATGTGGTAATTGAGTGAGTAACTAGTATTTATGTTGTGTTTTCTTGTCTTTCCGTGAAACGAGGCAATTTTAATTATTTTACATTAAAAAATCCTCTCAAATATTTTAATGACACCATTGGCGTCATGTTCCCCCTTGTGGGCACCTCTGGCCGAGAGTCCATGAACATGCCAGTCCGATGCTGTATAGAAGTTATAGATTTTAAATATATTGAAAAAAGATAATAAATTTTGTTATATATTCTGATTTTGGTTGTTTCGTTCCATAGGTCTTCCGGAAAAATTGCGTTCCAATTCTGATGTTTTATTGATTGAAGATTTGAAGAAAAATTTCAAGAAGTTTTCAGCTGTTCGAGGATTACAATATGGAGTTGGTTATGGAGAATGTTTTGGTCTTTTAGGAGTCAACGGCGCTGGTAAAACAACAACATTTCGAATGCTCACAGGAGACTTAGATCCAACTTCAGGAAATGCATATCTTATGCAGTGGGACTTAATTAATAACAAACAACAGGTTAGAAGTATATCCAACACATAAAAATAATTCAGAGTTAATGGCTGTTTGTGATAAAGTGGCTAACCCTTTTGCTTTCTAAGGTGCGTTGCAAAATGATACGAACAATATCAGATATCGTCATATTATGTGATCGGAAAGGAAACGGAAAATAGAAGTGAGGGTGAATGAAACAGTATTGTATTTATGTTACACGAACACAGGTATTGGAGAAATATACACATATAGAGGACAGGGCGAAACAAAAATGAAAAATCAGCCCAAGAAAAGTGTTGCAAAATGATACGAACGATGACATGTTTAGTGTAATAACATGTAGCTAGGTCTCTGCTAGGAACATAGAGGGCGCTGGACGAGAAGGCAAAATGTATAGCAGACGAGTGATAGAAGTGTAGGCTAGTTTACTACGGCGAGGACATCTGTGTGAGGTGACGAGTAAGAGAAGCATAATGGGCCCTGGCAAAGTATTATCTGAGTGCGAAAATTGCCAAATAATGGCATATAAAGAAGAAGGTTAATGAAATTGCACGTCGAATTGGGCAATGTGCTTGTGTCCTGAACAATTTTCTTAAACTTGGGATGCGGTATGAAGTAAGGAAATCATCAGGAAGGCCGCGTTAATTCACGCCACAACAGCAAAGACAGGTTGTTCGAAAGCTAAGTTGTGCTGGAATATCCCTTACACAGTTGGCACAAGACCCTAACATTCGTGTACATAAGTCTACCCCATCAAAACCTGTGAAACGCTGTAATCATATCTCTGATATAAGAAGCGTAAGCGTCAGCCACAACTCACCGCGCAGCACAAGGAGCGACGGGTGATCTGGACCAAAATACATGTGACCTGGAAGCAGAACGCGTCGTGTCATCTTCAGTGACGAAAAGAAATTTAATTTGAATGGTTCCGATGGCTGATGATACTATTGACACGATCTGCGGAAGTAGGAGCAGATGTACTCCAAGCGATAGCAAGGACAGTCGGTAATTATGTGTGGGGGGAGGGCTTCGGTTGTTATGGTACAACAAATCACGAATTTCTTACATCTCATATGACATCAACCACGTAGTAAACAGTACTTGCAGACAATTTATTGTCATTTACCTTGCGAATTGCTGGTCCCGAGTGTATCTTCCAACAGGATAATGCTACTGTCCACGTTGTTGGAACTACCAAGGATTGCTTTCGGGAGAAAGACGTGATTGTACTGGATTGGCCTTTCAATTTCCCAGACAAAAACCAGATGGGAAATCTTTAGGAAATGTTGTGTCGCTCAGTGATCGCCATCGGTACCCAGTACAACAATGTTCGTGAGTTGCAGGATGCCATCATCGCTGCATGGAATCAAACTGATGTGACTCTGCTGCAAACGCTGGTAAACATCATGTTTAATCGAGTGTTCAAGCTGGTCTTATGCAGTGGCTTATTTATTGTCTATTAGAACTAGCTTTTGTATTGCGTTCGTATCATTTTGCAACAGTCATTATCATGTTGTTTTGATTGTTTTTTTGTTTTCAATTTGGTTAGCCGTGGAAATGAATGAACTATCCATGGTCTGTAAACATATCCTCCTTATACATCTCTACATGTCACGTATTCCATCCGTGACGTGCACTTACTAAAGTTATGCCACATATTTGGATCGTTCGTATTATTTTGCAACATACCTTATGTATATAAAGTACTTAGTTCAATCGTAGGTGGGTGTTTCATTAGGATGTTATAACGACTCACCAAGGGTAGTCGTCAACCTGGTCCGTCTAAGTAAGATATACAAATATTGAGTGGTAGTATTAATTCGCATGTAAAAATTATCTTTAATAATTATATAGCATTATTCTCACCTTTTCGGTTAAAATGATAACGTCGATGAACGTTGCTAAAATGATTTATTAGCTGATATACTTTATAATATATTTTCCTTCAAACTGTCAAGCACACAAACTTGCTGACTAGCTATCCATAATAATATTTTTACATAGTAACAACTATCCCATAATAATTTACATATCCCAAAAACATTCTTCTTTTGTTATTATCAAATTAACATAGTGCACATGTATTAGCACTTTCTGCCCAAGGTACAGGTAATTATTAATCTATCCAAAGTATTTTGTTATATAAAATGTCGCCCGACAATTGGACTGAATATAAAAGTCATGAGTGAGCTTGGCTTTTATCTTCAAGAACCACTGGTCCGTTTACAATAGTGATCGTCGAATAATTAATTTTATAGAATAGATCTTCTTCTTAACATAATCTTTGACAGTTAAATTTTCAACATAAAATCAATCTAATATAAATAACCTTCGCTATTAATCATTTATGAATCGAATTATAATTCTTTACATTAACAAGAGAGAATTAAAAATCATTGGAAAATTAACTTTCCAGTCTATCTAAAACTATATCTAAGCACTTCAAGTATTCATAAGAGTCGTTTTCATTATCAACATTAACTCACAAAATTGAAAATAAAAGTTCACAAGAATCTATAACTGATATATGTTTGACCTAATTTCATTAACGGTAATCAGGTTACGTTCGTACTTGCATATGAATTTAATAAAGTACATTGTACTGCACAATCATTATTATGTCCCGTATTATTGTTCGGTACAGGAATTACTTCGATACCTGGATCTTGATGCGAAGTGCCATCTCTTGTCCTACCATTACGTCTATCCACGTAGTTCGCTGAATTCCTAGAATTTCGCCATACATTTCGTCTACTGTTAAACCTATTTTGATTATAGGGTCTAACATATGGATTACTACGATTAATTGGGTTAGGCGGATTCCCTACATAACTTTGTCTATTTTGCTCATTTTGATTGCTAGAGTGTACTCGGCTTAGGTTATGTTCCGTATTATTCACACTTCGGATATTTAAATTCCGAACAGGCACCAAATGATCTGAATTATTCCTATTTTTAACCATTCCTGCTTGTTGATTCATGGCATGGTATCGCGTTTCATAGCATTGGACAAGCATTAACAAATGGTTGAAACTCATACACTGTGTGGAAAATAAGATCTGTTGCAATTTAAATGGAAGCAAATTTCGAATCGATGCGATTATTCTCGATTCCGATTGCAATGGATTAACGACCTTTAATTCGTTGTATGTATTTACAACAAATTCTACAATAGATTTATGCACTCGAGGATTGAAGTGTTGATTTCTAATGGTAGCATCTCTATTCGCAAGCAAAAAGTCATTTTCATAATTTGCGATTAGTGCCGCTTTGAATTCATCATATGTATTGATGTGATCACGTACAGCTTTAAACCATAATGAACAAGGTGGGAGTAATACATGAGGAATTAATTTCATATATTGTGATCTATCTATACACATAATATTGCATTCGTCCTGGAATTTCTCTAAGAAAGAAGTAGCATTCTCGTTACACTTACCACTGAATTTGCTCATAGCTCGAATTTCACTCATCTTAACACTTAATTTTACCTTCCTTTTATCATTCCGTGTACTTATTGGGTGATAGTTCTTATCCATAACATGATGTGTCGTTACACCATCTATGTTTCGCCCATCTGTACTCTTTGGATGTATTTCTTCCAATATAATATCATCATCAGACACCGGCGAAGGCGAGTTCATCTCTGGTGAGTGGGGAAACTCCAAGCGATCACTACACATGTTATTACGGTATGTGTTGTCCTTAACCTGTAGCATTCTAATTTCTTCCTGTAACGTAGCTATCGACTGCGTATTTGCTCGTATGTTGTTAGCATTATTGATGACCTGGATCTTTTGTTGTTGAACAGAAGATTCGGTTACTTCTAAATCCTTTTTTATATCACTGATTTCTTGGCTCAGATGGTTGTGATTACCTTGGCATTCCTCCGATATCCCTTTTAACTTTTCCTCGAATTGCGAGGTAATATCGCTCATCGTCTGAATAATTAATTGTTTCGTTTCATCCGACTTCTGTTCCATCTTCTGTTCTATCGTCTGCTTTAATTCTTCGTATTGCTTGTTAGATTCATCAGACTTCTGTTCTAACTTCTGTTCTATCGTCTGCTTCAATTCTTCGTATTGCTTGTTAGATTCATCAGACTTCTGTTCTATCTTCTGTTCTATCGTCTGCTTTAATTCGGTAGACATCTGACTCAATTGCTGCTGTAAAACTAGCAAGATTCGGTCTTCCGATGTCATTCTTGATGTTACACTAGATTCACCGTTGTCACTATTAGTGGATTCATTCTCCATTATTTCAGTGTCCATTTTCCTTATGATTATTCTACCACTTCTCAATATGGTCAAATTTGTATTCATTAAATTAATTGTAAAAGTAAATTCACCCTTACTTTACTTCGGGGTATAGAATTTATGAAAAGGTCCCGGGTGAGGTAAACCAAAATTTTTACAATCCCGGTGTGAAGGCACCAAAATTTTTATAACGACTCACCAAGGGTAGTCGTCAACCTGGTCCGTCTAAGTAAGATATACAAATATTGAGTGGTAGTATTAATTCGCATGTAAAAATTATCTTTAATAATTATATAGCATTATTCTCAACTTTTTCGGTTAAAATGATAACGTCGATGAACGTTGCTAAAATGATTTATTAGCTGATATACTTTATAATATATTTTCCTTCAAACTGTCAAGCACACAAACTTGCTGACTAGCTATCCATAATAATATTTTTACATAGTAACAACTATCCCATAATAATTTACATATCCCAAAAACATTCTTCTTTTGTTATTATCAAATTAACATAGTGCACATGTATTAGCACTTTCTGCCCAAGGTACAGGTAATTATTAATCTATCCAAAGTATTTTGTTATAATGTATACCAGAATAATAGTTTGAATCCCACTTTGCGCTCTAGGTCCATTTTCATATAGTCTAGGCGCTGAAACAGGATGTTAAATTCATCAATCAATCAATCTGGGAGCTATTTGGATTACAAGCTAGAGAATTCTAGTGTACAAAGTGAAGCGGTAATGGCGTTGGAAGTCGATAAGATCACGGATCAATCAGTTTTACTGAATCGTGGGCTGTATCGCTATAGAATTTAGTGTATTTTAGTAAATAATTGTTCAAACTAGTTTTTTTAATAACTTTAAAAAGATACTAAAGAAGCTTTCTTTTTTTAAAAAAAAATGTACGACAAGATATTTAGAAACAGTGTAACTTCATTCAACTTGTACAATTCTATTAAGATAACGAAAATTCTTATTTTTTTACCACTAATTTCGAAATATTTTTGCTTATTCAATATTATTTGAAATTCGAAATTGTATTTTTTTTTTTGAAGTTATATAGTAATCGTTTTTAAGTAGAAATTAGTACTAATTTGACATAATAAGCTATCATTAATTTATAATTCTGTCATGTGCAATGAAGAGTAAGATTGGCTTTGGTGCGGGAGATTCGCAATGAGAGAACACAATTTTGTGTTGATCCTGTATCGAGAGGCAATTTGAGTGCTACTTGCATTAAGAGAATAGAACTACGGCTGCCTAAATGAAAGTGTCTTCTGACAGCCCATAACCCTTCATGGACTGTAGTGCCATGGAGTTCAGCTTAAGTTTTAGTAAATTATTATTAATTTACAAAATCCGTTTTGAAGTAACTTTTAAAATATTAGAGAAAGAAGAATGTAATCTACTAGAATAACTGATATAAATAAAAGCTACGAAAACACTGTTATGAAAATGGGTATTTAAAAAGAAGTATGGTAAATAATACATATTAAACCGCAATTTTACACCTTATGTGTTATGTAACTTCTTTTGTAGTTCTTACAACAAATAGGTTACTGTCCACAAACTGATGCCCTTATCGAAGCTCTTCCAGGAAGAGAAATGTTGAGATTGTTTGCTTCCCTACGAGGTGTTCCAGAAAGAGATGTTGAACAAGAGGTCAACAAATGGATTGATGCAGTAGGTATGAACCTTTCTTTTTCATTTTGTTGTAGTTAAAATCACTACATGTATATAGAGTGTTCCTTATTTTCAAATTGTATTAAGTGATACCCCAAAGAATTTGAAGTTTTCGATGTCACACAAGTTTAGTGTTAATTTTGAGTATTGACACACTTAAGATTTTATAATTGACTTTTGCATGTGTGAAAGAAAAATTGGTTAAATATAAGTTTGACACAGTAATATCTTAACTATTACTAAGTGTACTACACTTTGTAAGAGTAGTTTCGTTCACTAAGTTTATTTTTCTACTTACGATTTCACCTTTGGTTCCTACTGTCAGAGTAATTTGTATGGTAATCACACTAACCACTTGCAACAACAACTGTTTTTGGCTTTCATTTTTTTGTTAGTATATTGCTAAACTCCTCAATCAGCTTAACATTTCGCTCTACGTCATCATTTGACACGAGTAACTTTAAATTGAACAAAGATTGTAGTCATCTTTAGTTTCCCATTCGTCAGGATCAATATTGAAAAAATCATTTGAAAATTGTAACTTGATGAATAATTTCACTACTTTGGTTGTTTTAGTCTTGCATGACCTTTATTTAGTACGCTGTTCATGATCTTCAGTCATAGTTAAGTTTCTTGTTACTTATCTCTTACGCACGTGAGTCCTTGCTTTCCCTACGTTGACCTTAACTCCTTTTGGTACGCGCTTTTTAAATGAGGCAAAGCTAGCTATCTCAAGGGAGAAGTACAATTGGCTACAGAAGTTTTGCAAAGCACCCTGGGAGATTTCAATGTCTGGATATTTTGTTAATCTCGTAGCTGGAAATAATAGTGTGTAAGTGCCTGAAACTCATAAACCAAAATCCAATATTCATTGTAACAAGGACAGATGCATAGATCTCGAATCGATTATAATTCTTCATGTGCAAGAGAGATAGTCTTCGTCATCGATTTCACATAATGAAAGACACCAGGATACTAGAAACTATAGTAGATTTTCTTCCAAAAATAACAATTTACAGAAATTCTTTGTAGTCCTCTCTGTGCTGCTAAAGTTATATAGTACTGAGAGTAAAGGACAATATCTTGTCGCGACTACTCTGAACAGACAAGTCAAAGAACTTATCGTTCAATCCACTGCCAAATTTAAACTAAACCATTGCGTTTCGAACATTTCAATAAAGTCAAATTTGGACTCTTTATGAAAAACCCAAATTTCAGATCAAATAGAGTTCTTAATACGCTTTTAAAAATTTGGTAGAAGCATGGTAAACACATCAATTCTCCTAAAGGTTGCTCCATAAAAACACGTGAGCCTTTCATACTATCAGTATTGGAGGCCGCGTAGTTTCACAACATACATAACTCTTCCACTTTCTCAGCACCGCTTCATTTATTCAGTACATGAAATCTGCATCCGATTGCTGTGCATTTATTGTCGAGTTTCGGAACTCCACTACAAGACGCTATTACTGGTAATATGTCAATAATCACGTGCACTCTGAGCTCAGGGAAAAACTTATCCTAATGCACAGCGGGATAGGGCACACCCCTTACATAGAACTTATCCTGAATTGTTTGTGCCTTTTCTTCTTATCACCTTAATAAAGATGATCTGTTTAAAACCAATGTGGTATAGGAAATAGGGCTCCTTCAACATTAACTGTAAATACGAGAGCTACACTTCATCGCATTCACCAAGAGTAGACAACAATTAATAGGTAAATAGATATAGATAGATTAGGAAGTTGAATCAATCCTCACTATTGAGTAATAGAGGTCAATAGCTGTGCTATTTCAACGTAGTGGAAAACACTATTAGACATATATATACAAGTACTATAAATAGGCTTTAATATCAGTGTGTGACTATAGAATGAAGTGAAAAAAAAAACATTGCCTTGAAAATATTGGGTTTTGTACTAACAAAAAAATATTTGAGTGAACTGCTTATATCTCAAGAAGTCTGCTGTTGAAAGTCGTCGTTTGCTAGTGGAGGGTATGAAGAGCATGCCCTTTCTAAAACAATTTGCAGAAATTGATTTATACGATTCAAAGACAATAATTTTGATGTGAGTGACAAAGAGCGTCCTGGTTAGCCGAAAACCTTGAAGATGGAGAATGAGACATTATTAGAAGATTCAAATTAGACGTTAAAAAGTTGTCTGAAACACTAAATGCCGATGCATCAAATCTTAGCAAATGTTTCACAGCAATAGGAATAATCCAGAAATGAGGAAACTGGATACTACGTGAATTGACAGAAAGGAACGTTGCGAAACGTTTAACCATTTGTGAATTGTTGCTTCAAAGATAAAAACGGAAATCTGTTTTGTATTGAATTGTGGCTAGCAATGTAAAGTGGATTCATCACCACAATCCTAAGCGCAGGAATTCATAGATACGTCTCGACGAACCATCAATATTAACTCCACAACAGGATATTCATGAAAAGAAAGGTCATGCTGTAGCATTTGGTGGGATTAAGTGAGTGTAGTTCATTATGAACTGCTGCAAACGGGTCTAATGCTTAATGCTGAACGCTATCGAACACAATTACTGAATTTGAATCAAGCACACAAAGAAAAACGCTCACTATATGCCAAAAGAAAAGACAAAATTATTGTTCTCAACGACAATACCGGACCACATATTGCAAACGAAGTTAAGGAAACTTTGGAGGCACTTCGATGGAATATCTTTCCTCACCCGCCCTATTCACCAGAGCATTCAGAGTACCAATTCTTTTGATTGATGCTGGATGGCCTTTCTAGATAACACTTCAGATCTTTGAATACGTAAAAAATTCTCCAATGATGAATCGCATCAAAAGAATCTATTTTTTTTATCGCGGAATCCATGTATTACCCAAAAAGTAAACAAAAGATTGTAAATTTTGAAGGACAGCAATTGCAATAAAATATAATGTACCGTTCTCTTGAAATAAATATGAGTTTTCCTTGCAAAAAACAGCGAAAATAAATTCAAACACCTAATATGTAATAAACTGCGAATGTCCCCTGTTTGACATAGTTCTTGATGTATCGAGTGTATCTTCTTCATCATGTTCCGGATTTTTGACTCTATCGTTGTCTTCACTTACAGAGTATTCAGTACAAACGTAAGTATCTTAAGAAAAAGTATATTATAGTATACAAAGAATAGGAGTGCCAGAGCTCAAATTGGAAAGAAAGAAGAGAGACAACTATATATACAATGTCATAAGTAAGCCTAGTCCTGCACCCATGATTCGAATAAAATAAATGTTCTAAACTGTATCGCTATTGAAATATATCAATGAGAAATGGTATTTTAAAATAAATATTGCTTTTAGTGACTGATGGTAAGAATAATCACATACTACATTCTATTATAATATTATATATTTCAAATTTGAAGAACGCAAAAAGAAAATAATTCATCAGCACTTTCAGAAAAGTTGGATACAATTCAGTTTGAATTTACAAGTTATAAATATTGTGCTTTGCAGTAGATCTAATTTTCATTATCAACTATATTTGAAACCTTTCACGAAAGTAAACTAATTTGATTGTTAGTCAGTAATAAGTATATATGATTAGAAGCAACAAAATCAAACGTTTTTGGTTGTTGAAGAAGCTTTACTCAAAGAGAGAACTTTTATTTTCCTTCTGCGAGGGTAAGTAAAATGGCACAGCACAGATATTTCATCTCAAATCTGAAGAGTCACTAGTTCGATCTCTAGATTCTCCCGTTTCCTCCCGTATTTTCACTTCAACAGTTTTTCTATAATTGTTTATTTCCACTTTATGATCCGTTTTCTTTCATCTGTAAGGCACAAGCCTGTGATGTTCAACTTAAAATTTCACTTTTATATAATTTTGCTTTCATAAATTCATAGAATATAATTATACCACGGAGGAATAGTATGCCTTCAAATTTTCTCAGGTGTCGGGTCAAGATCAGAATATGTCACACATTGGCTTTATTAAAAGTTAAATTACCCTACATGTGAGATTACGTTGTTTCCTCTGAACAGAATAACAAAGGAAAAAAATGTATATAGTGACGCGGAAGCTGAAACTTTAAGCTGCACGAGTTAATGTTTTCTGACAAGCAAACTGAAGTATTGGATGCAACACTCGCTAGTCTTATTGAAAACAATGATACGAAGTAGTTCTGTATATATTACGAGAGAATCTAATGAATCGGTGGTCATTTTTCTATATTATTGCGTTCACCAACGGTAAACCAATAATAACACCATAATATATTATGTAAACGTTTATTTTCAAAATACAGTTGGATCCTTATTATCATTTTGCACACCAAAAATATTACATATTGAAAAATTCTGTTGCGTTCTTAGCATGATATGCCATACAAACTGGAATAAAAACATATAGAGATTATCAGGATGTGCTGCTTAATGAAACCTTCAATAGTTCGCTAAAATTTAGAAAAAATACACGATTGTCTTGAAACTTGTAAGAATAATAGGTATAGTTCAAAAAGTATTGGTAGATGGCAGCACTAAGATGGAACTCTACACCAGGACAGAACAGTGGTGTAAAAATGGCGGGAGCAGGGGTAACATGTATCAAAGAACAGAATTATGTTATTTGTTTCCATTAGTAGAAGGGATTGTACTGATAGAATTTCATCAAAGAATAAAAAATGTAATATTCTCATGCATAGGGTATACATATTGCTTATGGACTGAAATACTGTGGCAGATTGTTTACTTTTGGAACATGCCAGTGGAGCCGCCATTTTTTCACTACAAATAAACCCTCGTGTAGCATTCCAATGTAAAGCAGGCACTAGTTGGTCACAAATCATACCTATCATTTAAGGAAAAGTTGAAAAATTCATGTGTTTGTGTGTGTGAAGCATAACACAATGTACATTTCAGTAGGTCAGAATTCCTTTCACCTTTGTAACTCTGTTTCCAAGTCCTGGGAGGGAATCTGTTTGGAGTTTTGTAACTTGCTGTATAAATGCTATTAAAACATTACTTCATACAACTGTCTCAACGAAAGATATGACCTAGATATTCTATTTTCTGTTCTGCTTAAATAGGACTGAAAAACTACGGCGATAGAGAGTGTGGTTCGTATAATCTTGGAAATAGACGAAAACTAAGTACCGCCATGGCTTTAATTGGAGATCCTTCAATGGTGTTCCTTGATGAGCCCACCAGTGGAGTAGATCCTGCTGCTAGAAGACGTTTGTGGGATATTCTTCAACAGAGACAAAAGACTGGGCAATCGATTGTTCTCAGCTCACACAGGTAACAATAGCTGGAAGACTGGATCTTCTAAGTTCAGTTCATTGAAATAAATAAAATGCTATGTTAATAACAAAAATGGTTTCTTCCAAATGACTTTTGTCAAAACCAAACCTAAATAGTTCTTTTCAAAGTCAGAGCCTACCCAAACTTCTTTGTGACATCCCAAATAAGCTTTCATAAAGCCAAGAGCATACTAAACCTGTTATACCGATCAGAAAACGCTGATCTCCCTCTTTTTATTTATTTATTTTTTTAATTAACTGAAAATTGTTCCCTTACAAGATAATAGTCCAGTCAATATGTGGTTTGAACCCCAACGAATTGCAAGAAAAGCTTCTCTTTGTTTTTCTGGTAGAAAAAAAATAGCATTCTGAACAGCATATCGAAATTAGCAAAAATTAGACGTCCATTTGGCCGCCATTTTGGATATTGTTACTAAACACCTTTCTCAGAAAAAGCAATTATATCTTCTCACAGAAATAAGACAGAAACTTCGTTCTTGTGTCAAATTGATGCTATAAATAAATGATATAATATAAATGAGAAAAGATGGTACAGTCTTGTAATGAGGCCGCCATATTTAAATATGGCGGCCGTTCTTCTAAATAAAAATTCGTTATATTCGGCTCGTTATCTGTTTTAATTGAAATGAAATGAAATCTTTAAGTTTTACATCCCACGGTTATGCCGGTTAGGCTAAAGGAGACAGTGATGATGAGAGATAGAATAGAATGTCCTTTTACCTTTGACAGCAAAATCAATTCTGTACCTTAAAAATCAAGCGAGCTATACCATTTTATGTGGCAAGAGTGTTGATATTATAATACTGAACTCCGCAATTTAAGGTAACATGCCTTTCTTTAAATAATGTAATATTTTTATTTTATAAAGAGAAGTATCTGAATTGTTGTTATAAATTAACGAAAACAATAATAATAATAATAATAATAATAATAATAATAATAATAATAATAATAATAATAATAATGTTAAATTTTAAAGATATCTTCCATAGTAAATCTATTCTATCATCTTTATCCTTCAACATTGGAAGAGGTTTGAATTTCATGCTGCTGCAGATGACTTTTGCACGATTATATTCTATGATGGGAAATTCGGTTTGGATTATGAAGTTTAATTTACATACGTTTTTCCTAGGAACAGTGTTGCTGAGTTTTCTATTACTGTGGGTTGCAGCAACAAATATTTCCATTCTATGAAAAGTACTTCTCCGTCAAGGGTTGTGATGTTGTGGTCAACATTATCGACAGCAAACATCATCTTAGCACTTAGAGGTTCTTCACTATCTAACATATCTGTGACAACAGAACTTGCAGCATTCTCTTCAAATCTTTGAACTTCTGAATAGAAGACACAAAATCCCATACTAGAAAGTATGCATATCACAAATCTGGAGCGCAAGTGGTGATGTATTTGAACTGCTAGTCCAAATTGTAATGGAGTCATAACTTTTCTCGGGCGAACTGCCTGGGAAATTGCTTGAACTAAACTTCCAACTTTTCTTCGGATGTCCTTTCCTACTACAAGGTGTTGAAGCAGGCAACGCAAACTACTTGGAAGATACCCTAGTGTGGCTTCCACATCATAATTTGCTTTAGAATACTCATTCGTAACAGGTGCAATGATAAATTTAATGTCATTTTAAATAACCTTGGCCGCTATTTCAATAATTGCTCTCTTCTGACTTTCTTCATTATCATCTTTGTTTTGTTGTTTGAAGTAGTCTCATAGAATTTTGTTTCTATTTTCTCAAAATGTTTCTCATTCTCAACCACTACTACAAAGTCAGCGTAATGTGCTATTAATTTTGATTTAATATAATAATGGCTATACGCACTTGAATCACTATCCTACAAGTACTCTTTCATCTTATTACTGAGGGCTCTGATTGCTATTTGTTCTTCATCATTGTTCTCAAAATATGAACATACCTGCAGAAAAGCCTGTTCCTGGTCAATAATAGTAGGCTTCTCTACTTTCCTTCTCTTATCACTTTTTGGTCCTGATCTATGCTGCATAGGAATGTCACAAAATGTGCGGAAACTAGTATCACAGGAATGATGATAAGTACAGTCAGCAGCATAAAGATTTCCACAAAAAAAATTCAACATGACCTGGAACTGTGAGTCCCAAATCATCACTACGTGCTTTACATATAGTAAGTATATAGTTTCAGAAAAATGTCAGTTTAAACAAAGATGTAATCACTGTAATCGGAATTTGACTTATTCAGCACAACTATTCTCCCACAGAATAAGTAATTTGTTTTGCTATTATAAGAACCACTATTGTTTTGCTATTATAAGAGCCACTATTAATACATGTACTATTCCCTTTACCTGCTGGAGTAGAACCTTGTTTCAATTTAATGTGTTTACCAATCTTCTTCTTGTTTATATATTTCAGTCGACACTTCTTATGAACTTTCCTTCCAACAGCTACTTCCATCACCTCTCGCAACGCTTGCACGATTGATACCCTCTGCACCTTTCTGAGTAATTACTATGCTCTCTTCATTTTCTAAAGCATAACATGTAAGGAAAATCCACGCTTCTCAATTAGTGGCCATTTTCCAGAACCCGAACAATAGTTTTGACTGTTTTCTTTTTATTTTATCCGTCTTCGCCAACTAAACGTCCTTCTGTCACCAACTATCATATTTATCATTCCATTCCATGGACTAGCCAATCAATAAACGATCAAATGTACAAGGTAATATGAGTCAGGGAGTAGAATCGATTTCATTTAATGTTGTTAACTTAGCCAAACTATCTAATAAAGCTGACGATACACACTCAGCAACCAGCAAGGCTCTTAAACTATGCTTTCTTAATGTACAAGGGTTGAAGGACAAATTACTCCTTATTTCAGAGTTTGACTACGAAAATGATATACATATTTTCTGTGTGAGTGAACATTGGAGTACAGACATTGAACTCCAATACAACAATATAGATGGTTTTTCTATGGCAAATAGTTACAGTAGGAGTATATACATACATGGTGGGGTCGCTATCTATGTTAATAGCCAAATAGAATATCGTCAATTAGATATAATTTTTCTTAATACTGAACGTGAATTTGAATCAACTGCAATTTTTCTGGATCAATACAAGTTAATAATTGTATCTGTTTATAGAACTGCTGATAGTAATCCAAATATTTTTTTTTTAGAAAAATTGGAGAAGTTATTGTCATTTCTCAGCAACTGGCATAATTATGAGATAGTAATAGGGGGCGATGTAAATGCACATTTTGATGTGATTACTGACAAACGAACTGTCCATGAGTTACATAATCTACTCAGACAACATAATCTTCAAGTGGTTAACCGTAAACCGACTAGAGGCACAGCGTGCTTAGATAATGCATTTACCAATGTAAAAACGGAATATTTAACCAGTAATGTATGTCAATTTCCTTTCTCAGATCATGATGCCCTGCTAGTCAATCTAAGTACAACAGAAGTAGAATCCTGCAATTTTAGTTTTCCCACCACCGAACTTATAGCAACTAGGCCCAACACAGAAACTAATTTGCAAAGTTTCATTCAACTATAATCGTGTATAAACTGGGAAGTAAACATTAAGTATGATAATTTAAATGCCAGCGATACATTTGATCTTTTTTTAACTGTTTCTAAATATTTTTGAAATGTGTGTGCCTAAAAGGGTGGTCCGATATAATTCATCAAAGAAAACCAAGTTAGGTAAAAGAACGTGATATACCCCAGAACTGTCTGCTATGAAAGCTAAAGTAATGCAGTACTATAATATATATAAGAATAAAATGACTAGTGAATCCAGTGATATTTATAAGTCTAAAAGGAGTAAATATAAATCTGCAATAAAGGTAGCGAAAGCAACATACAATGAAAATTGCATTGAATTATCATCAAATAAATGCAAAACTGCATGCAAAATAATCAACAAGGTAAGCAATAGTAATAATAATAACAACAATAATGTTACGCTGTCGCCTGATACTCTTAACATGTATTTTGTTACTTCCGTAGAGGAAATCAAGAAAAACAATGCAGATACTAATGTGAATATGCATCAGTATTTAAGTCAACATAGTCCATTTAATAGCTCTTTTGTTATTAACTATGTTAGCCCTGATGTCAGAAAAGTAGTAAAAAAATGAAAATTTCTGACAGTAAGGATGTATTTGACATATCGAACAACCTTATAAAAGCTATCATTAATCACGTTGCGCAACCATTTGCAATATGCTTCAATAAATGTTTCTCTCAAGGTATTTTTCCTAAAGCGCTTAAAATAGCAAAAGTTATTCCTATTTACAAAACGGGAGATCGATCGTGTTCGTCTAATTACCGTCCAATATCTCTTATTCCAGTTTTTTTTTCTAAAATTATGGAAACTATTGTTAAAGATCAGCTATATAAATATATGACTGAGCAAAACATAATTCTAGAAGCTCAATTTGGATCCAGATCTGGGAAATCCACAATTGATGCAGTAGAATCACTAATGAAAAAAAATAAATGAAGTTTTTGAAAATAAGGGTTTTGCTTTAGCTACATTCTGCGATTTAAGTAAAGCATTTGATTGTGTAGATCATAAAATTCTGTGTGATAGGTTAGCGTATTACGGATTCCATAGTAGCAGTTTAAACTTTGTAAAATCCTATTTAAATGAACGTAAACAGATAGTCAGTGTTAACAATATGCTTTCAAACATCTTAGAAGTGAAATATGGGGTACCGCAGGGTTCTGTTCTGGGTCCGGTACTATTTTTAATAATGATAAATGATTTGCCTCTAAATACTAATACGAAACAACTTCGTGACAACTTCGTGAAGTCTTAATATATTTTTTTGTGGTTTTCGTCAAACTGTTCGCCAGACATTCATATAGTAAGCCACAGCCTCGAAATTACGCACAAACATTTCGAAACACTTTAATAGTACCCATTAAAGTTGCTTACACACGGCAGAAAAACATTCAATTTGTTCATGAATTTATGTGCAGGACATCCGAGACACCAACCACTGAGCCATTGTAACAAACCGATAGCAGCAGCAATGCACTGGTGATTATTTTTGTAAACTTCATCAACATGTGCAGAAAATATTGTGTACATGAGAATGCCTATACACTCCTGTGATATCCATTATTATTATTATTATTATTATTATTATTATTATTATTATTATTATTATTATTATTATTATTATTATTATTATTATTATTATTATTATTATAGTTGTTTTCGTTAATTTATAACAACAATTCAAATAGTTCTCTTTATAAAATTAAAGTATTACATTATTTAAAGAAAAGGCATGTTATCTTACTTTGCGGAGTTCAGTAATATAAAATCAACACTCTCGCCACCAGTGTTACTTCCAGAAGCGTTTTTGGGGGCACTGCCCTCTCCACCCAGAGCTCTGAGAGTGCCCCCGGACGAGACCAAAATAATACGTCTATAATATAATAATAAATAAAATAGTACCAGCAGTACCCCCCGGCATACTAAATATGCCCCCCCGGAACATTATTCTGAAAGAACGACTGCTCCACACAAAAAGGTCTGGTTTGCTTAGTTTTTAAAATACAGAAATAATTTTGCTATCAATGGAAAGAGAACATTCTACTCTTAACGGACATTTCGGATGATTTTTTGGAAACTTTAACGGTTTCATAGCAATGTGCCAATTAAGATACATAACGAACCGACAGTAACAAATTTTTTGGAAAAACGGCCGCCATATTAAATATGGTGGCCTCATCACAAGACTGTACCACCTTTTCTCACTTATATTATCTATTACCATCAATTTGACACAAGAAGAAAGTTTCTATTTTATTTCTGGGAGAAGACATAATTGCTTTTTCTGAGAAAGATGTTTAGTAACAAAATCCAAAATGGCACCCAAATGGACGTCTAATTCTTGCTAATTTTTATGTGCTGTTCAGAATGCTTTTTTCTACCAGAAAACAAAAAGAAAAAGCTTTTCTTGCAATTTGTTGGAGGTACAGCCCTAATTTTCCTTATATTTACCGGACTATAAAGCTTAGAGATCCATAAAATGACTTTTTCTACAGAATTTTCCCAAGGAGGTGCATACAAAATCTCTTTTCCACTCTTAAAAATATCCAAAGTGGCGAAAATCGTAAGAATAATTTTCAAGACAAAGTGTAAGTGGTACATACTAATGCCCGTCAATAAATTTTCCCAAAGTAAAGATCTAGCTAGTACCTAAAAACCTGAAACTGATATTCGTTTAACTTCATTAGAACGGGTAAAAAGCCATATTTGAGTTTCACCCAAAATATATTTTCTCAGACTCCCCTAATGAGTTTCTTTAATGTTTAGACCTAGATAAATTGCTTAATTTTATTTAAACACAAGTTTTCCACCAAATATCATATAAAACTTTTGACCCTTTCTTAACACATGATAGACAGGCTACCCGATATTATTATTACAAATACCACTAAATAGGTTTTTCAAAAGTCGATACTTTACGAAATTTATTTCTCCAACTCCACGGAAATGAGTTTTCAAGAGAAATTATGAAAACCATTAGAGCTGTTTTCATACTAAACTTTACATTTATTGTTACCTTTTTTAGGGTTTAGGAACATCTGGAAGACTGAATGTTATAGTTTCTTTAAACTAATCTTAATAATACAGCGTATTAACTATGAAAATGATATCCCACGTGCATCATTAACTCAGGTTAACAAAATTAACTCAAAACTGGTTTTATCAAAATCAAGAACTAGCTAATCCCATTAATATCAACCATATTATTTCATAAAACATTCATTTCGTTACTTAGTCTGTAATTAATTTTCACAAAAGCGCCGTGAATTACTTACCTCATAGTTGAAAACTAATTTAATATCGCTCTTGCAGATTAACTCTCAAAACGGTAGATTTACTCAATTTCATCAAAATTATTGTGCACCGAAACGAGTAATTTATGCACGTATGTAAACGCTCCTAATGCAAAAATATGTTTTTATGTACCCAATTTCTTTTTGTTCTTTGCTAATTACCCAACATATTTTCTAATGGTATTTTGAATTTTATCAGATGACAAGTTATTTAAAATTTTCACATTTTGAAAGCTACAAAATTCTTAACCTGAATATTTTGGGTTGACTAACGCCAAAGTATATTTGAAAGATGATGAATCACTTATTTACTTTCTAGGAACAAACATTATCATTGATTTGTCTTTTCCATCTGCGGAGGATGCTGGGAAATTTTTAAATGCTCTTCCTTCATCATTTGGCTTTTGTTGCTTTTAGTTTGAACCTTCTTAAGAAAAGCTTGGAGGAAATCTTTCTGCTACCAACATAAAAGGGCATTTAAAAAAATATATATTTGTTATGCAGTTCAATACAATCTCTTTCTGTGAGAGGAAAATGGAACGTGGTTCTTTTATCGATCTGTATTATTTCATATTATTTTCTCTCGATTTCATTTTGTTAAATAGTAACATGTTGCTAGCTTATGTTATATATCCCCGTAAGTTCTTCGAGACGTGGATAGCATACTTAACTGATAATGCCCATCCGAATTTTACTTTTCCAGAACAAACCGAACATGCATTTGTTATATCAATTTTATTTATTTCCCTGTTTCAGTTTGTTTTCGGATTTGTACCGCGAGCTTAAATATATTGTAGGTGAATCATTGTTTTCTAAGCGATTTTTTTGTAAGGTTTAATCCTTGAAAGATGACTATACAGTTAAGTTTTGCTATATCTAGCTATAGTTTTGACTACATCAGGTAAATTTTGCTAGTTTATTCTTAGATTCTTTCGTTGTCATTCTCCAGTAATCCCAAGGTGTCGTCCTTTACTTGTACTTCAGTCGTTTAAAAGATTGATGCTAAGTAAATTTTCCTCGTTGGGGTGGAATTTTCTGAATTCGTGAAAGTGAATTATATATTTGTTTTCTGTGCGTCAGAAAGCTCTTTGTTACGAATTTCTTACCTGTTCGTGTTTAAAAGAAACAAGTAGCAAGAATAAAATTACCTCTGTCAAATTCTGAGTATAATTCAAATAAGCTAATTATCTCAATTCTGGTACATTGGTTTCTCAATAATAATACAATTAACAATACAAGTTTTTCACGTCACCATGCCAAATATTATCTCAATTCTGTTTTTTTTTTTTCAATAATTATACAGTCAACGAACGTTTGGATCATACCAAAAATTATCTCATTTCTGGTTTTAGTTTTTCAATAGTAATACAATTAAAAATACTAATTTTCATCCCATCATAACAAAACTTACTTCAATTCTTGTATTAATTTCTCAATAACAATAGAATTACAATACAAAATTTTCGTATCAACACACCAAAATTTATCTCCGTTCTAGAAACAGTTTTTCGATAATAATATAATTAACAATACGGATTTCTAATTTTGTTTTTAAATGTAAAGATTTTTTCAACCCTGGCAATTCATAGATGTTTGAATATGATATAAACTGCCTCAGTCTGTTATGATACAGAAAATGATTGTAGTTTACAAGACATTTTACATGAAACTGCAACAAACAAACGTGCTAAAAATCTCTTCTTTCTTCTCCCGCATTTGTCATATTAGATTCGTGCAATTCAGTAATGTATGCATATTTCTTGTATCAGGAAGTCTCTATATACTCAAATTCGGAAGTTATAATATGTGACGAGTCAACAGAAGGATATCTGCTTTCCAACTTCCTTTGCGGACTGTTTTATTATTATTATTATTATTATTATTATTATTATTATTATTATTATTATTATTATTATTATTATTATTATTATTATTATTATTATTATTAGCAAATACTTATGAACTAACAATTATTACCCAAATTCCATCTGATGCAGTGAAGAGTTTCTAAACGTATGACACATTAGTCACGTATTTCACTTCTTTATAGTAGGGACTACTCTACTCGAATGAATCATTACTTTGACTGAAAAGCATAGTTTAGGAAATGAAAGATTAAAATGCATTCTTTCTAAAGTTATAATCTAATTATACCTATTTAGGTATTTTAAATTATTGGGGACCATATTGTGCATCTTATATGATTCCTACAAATAATGCTGCTATATAATATAGGTATTAATTCTGTATTATATAAGATGGAATTAACTTTATATTTTATTGTATTATATTTTATTGTTTGTGGTGTTTCCCTTCTTTGTATGCTACTATTTTGAATAACCGACTACGTGCAGGCTGTCAGCAGCGAGGCTATATGAGACGTGGAACTACAGCTTAACGTTAGATTCGAACCACGGGAATGGAACCCAGGTTTCCCAGGCCAAAGGTGCAGACGCTAACCGCTCAGCCACGAGAAATCTGTGCAGTTAACATAAGTATATTGCATAATTTGAATAAGGTTTAGCAGAGTGTTTAGTTGTATATAGTTAATTCTTTCATTACTTATAAGCTGTAAACTTAACTTAAGAATACGTTTTGATGTTAAATTACCGAAATTTTTAATATTAATTTATCTACTTCAGCGATATTTTTAAAACAGTAACCATAAACCATCTCACTTTTCTTAGCTACTCCATAAATAACTTCATAACATTATGTGTATGCAAAGGTGTGGTATATGGCTACTTCCTTAATGCTTTAAAAATCTATGAATCTGTTCATAAGTTCTGGGTTTATTGTTTTAAATAACATTGCCGATGAAGATACAAGTTACTGTCGAAAATTCCAGTAATTTAATGTAAAGATTATTATAATGAAAATACTGTTAATATTAATTCATGCGTCAGTTCGTTTCAATAAGCATTCTTCATTACTGATACTAGTGTATTTATTTCTCTAAAAAATCACACCTTTTAAAACATTTTTCATAACTCATTAGTAAAACCTGTCTGTTCCAAAATATATTAATAGTCTATAATACTATAAATTTATGAAAGTTTCACGACTAATAATTGATACTAACATTAGTGATTTATTTTACAGTATGGAAGAATGTGAAGCCTTATGTAATAAAGTTGGAATTATGGTCAATGGTCAGTTTGTGTGTTTTGGTAGCATCCAACATTTGAAATCAAAATTTTGCCAAGGATTTACTATTTTAATAAAGCTGAAAGCGTCCACTCAGGAAGACGTTTTAGAAGCCTTAAATCGTACTGTTGAAAGGCATCTTCAACCTTGTATATTGAAAGATGAACGCCAGGTAATTCAGCAGATTGCGTTGTATCCGCTTTTCTGGTCTTACCTCATTTACTTTTAGCATTTTTCTCTATCACTGATTCCAGTAATGATAAAATTTTAAAAGAAGGATTTCAGTACTCAACGCCAAATAACGAAACTTCATTTTTTTAAAGATGACATTTTCCTTTTTTGAAAAAGAAAAATCTTGCATATAAAGTTTTCAATATAAAATAAATGTCATAATACGATCTATACTTTGTAGTAGCAATAAAATGATAAATGTCGGTCACTCAATATGTGAGGTACTAATAATAACACACTCGGAAGTATCAATTTCTGGAGGCAATACTAATTTTTACAAGTTCACTCTGAAACTAGAGGGAATTGTAATATAGGGTCTTTCAACTCTTCTCCAAGTGATGCAATTTCTTGCTAAATAATAGTAGAGGGTGGGGTTTTGATCAAAAGAAAGACTCGATGATCTTTTTCACGTCGTGAACGGCGTTAAGTGACAAGCCTACAAGGGCACCCTTAAGAAAGAAGGCAGTGTAAGAGGATGGCCGAAGTTCTAAGTTATAGGCTACATGTGGAAGGATTACTACACCAAATCTAAATTTTCTGTCTTACTGTGTGTTACCTGTGATATGGACCGTTTCGAATCGAATTGGGAATCCATTCTCAACCAATGAAGCAAAGTTATAATCCTATTTGATCCTCTGCAGTTAATAAAATTTCTTTAAGTTAAAATAAGTTTGTTACTTTCTTAAGTTATGTACAATTTAATTCTGTTTGAAAAACAGTGAATGTTGTAAGGATAAGAAAAGAATTGGGTTGTAAATGTTTTATAAAATTATAACAGCGGGAAATAAGAAAAAGATAGAAATTATCAGTTGTATTGCGAGAAATTTGTGATCAAATTAGAAAAAAAAAATAATGTAAATAACGGAGATTTGGAAGCCTGCATCAATTGCGAAAAGTACAAAGATTGATTCCTGAAAGTAAATTGTAAATTAATGTATGTCGAGGATGGAATCAATATGAGAAAGTTATAAGTACGAGTTGTTCGAGAAGGTATGAATACTAATATAAAAGGTGCTTACCGAGGAGTGTGCATTGCTTTGGAATTGGCGTTAGTTAACAGGAATAGACACGATAGATAATCGAAGTGTTTATTTCGTATTATTTTGAAATAGAATAATTTAAGTAACATCGGCCCAATAATTTAAGTAATTATCTATGAATATATATATATATATAATAATGCTGAAATATACTAGTGGTACAAAAAGATAATGAAGTAACAGCAAAAGTCGGTCACTAGAAGCTCAAACTTGACAAACGTTATCATATTTTTCTGCAAAGAACCACTGTCTCTCACTTATTTAAAATCGTTTATATTACATGTCAGGCTTTCAGATTTTATTTATTGAAAATTTAGCGTTCCTTTCCATCACCGAAGCTATATAAGGAGTAGATAAATAATTACAATTAAAGGATGCGAACCACATATTCCTCAGTCGTATGTTAAGTCTGGATCTCTCTCATGGAAGGCGAAAACGCTAATAATTTTGTCAGAGACTCCCAGAAATAGATTAAACTCCGCCGGGTCTGGTCATACCGTGGGATAAATTGCCTTGTGGTGTCTTTACACCAAAACAGTGATGTGAGCTTGTCTTAACGCTCTGGTGCCGACACTAGAGTTGCCGCTAGACTTCTACTCGCTAGAGGAGTTCCCTCCACCAGTAGGTATAACTAATAGACTAAGCCACGAAGGAGTCACACAATCGGAATATCCCATTATCTTACTCGCTAGAGGTAATGGTGGATTTCTGAGGGGTGGTGGTGTACGAGGCAACGAGAATACCCACTGTAGTAAAACATGGGGCTAAAATTCAGCGGAGATGCAATGGATTTCCATCGTTTTAAATCTCAAACAATTATCTTTGTGTATCATTTTTAGTTGGTTCAATAAATAAATCATGTCTAATTAGAATTATTACATTTCTAGGAGCTGTTACATTATCACGTAACAAATCCATATACTTCTTTGGCGAAGTTGTTCTCTGCGATGGAAGAGATAAGAAGAGATTATTCAGCAGTTGAAGATTATTCTATTTCTGAAACAACTTTGGAACAAGTGTTTCTGTTGTTTGCAAGGAACCAGGAAAAAGAGAGAAAACCCAAAGGAAACCTTCTAACCAGGGGTGCCAAAGCGATTTACAAAAAGGTCAGAGGGCGACGTGAGGAGGATGCAACACTGGTTGTTCAGTAACAAAAGCCTACAAATAGGCTACAGTGTGTTGGGAACTTCCTTTTTTTAATATTTTTACCACATGAGAAACTGGATTGTGTGTTTTCATTATTGTGTAAATAGAAATCGTGTTTAATTTGAAAAGTATTGTTAGGTTGGAAGCAGTGTTTATAGTAGCCGAAGTAGCCAGTACTAGGAGCTTTATATTGGGGGCAACAAAGGTGTTGGCTCCCCTTCCCCCATTTCATGAATTAGGAATATGTCATTTTTTAAGCTTCAAACGATTGAGCTCTGTGCGACATCTTTAGACATACGTCGGTGAAAGGGCGAATTGGCGTATCTTGATTTTTATAACTTTGCAGGAGAGCGATTTAAAATGTCTCGTTCAACGTTATATCTTGCTTTACATTTCAAAATACGCCATTTTTAGAACGTTCATACCTATGTTAATATAAGGAATTCCGGTATGAAATTTATAGTTGATAGAGAAGGTTAAATGAGGATAGATGGTGCTCATAACTCAAAATCAAGTTTTCAAGTTACGCCACTTCGCCCTTTCACCGAGTATCTTTTGATACTTCTCAATATTTTATTTCCATTAAAAACCTGGAATCTTACACCAGTAGAATTGGAGCTTTTGTTCTCAGAAACGAAACTTGACATAATATAGCTTTTTGTATTTGTTATGTTGTTTTACGCGAAGAAGTAGTCGTTTCTCTTAACAAAATATATAGCAAATTCCTTAGCTTACAAGCAACGGACATGATCGTGTCATCCGGACATCCGAATCAAACCTAGTCCATTCGATAAACATAACAAAGATATGTCCATGCACAAAAAATTAGGTTCCATGGACAACGAAGTAAGTCCCTGGGGCCCATTAACCCTGTTATTATAAAGAAAATCGTAGACTCGCAGTGAAATAGCTATTGCAGCAACATTGTTCATTGGAAAGTCATGGTTTATTCTCTTCTTCTCTTCAGCATGAAACAAGCTTTCCAAAGGTGATATGTATTGAGGCCCCTAACATACCTGAACAGGTAAAATTGGAAGAATGTCGGGAAAATTCCCTCTAGAAATCCCTTCCCTCAACTTTGGACCCCTCTGGAGTGGCGCCGGGTAAAAGCACACAATCCAATTGCATCTCAAACAATACTATAGAGGATAAGAAATGTGTATACCAAGTTTTGTGTTGATAAACGGAATAGGTATGAGGGGAAAAACGTGTATTGGTATACAAGATTCGGATGTCCGAATGATAGGTTCATGTCCTTTCCTTTTAGTAATATTTTCAAAATCATATCAGTTTCAAGCTCAAAACTAAACAAACTAATTCAGTCATTAAAAATGTTAAAAAGAACATTAAACATGTTCATTCAAGAGTCAATAACATGAAAAAGTAACAATATGTATCCAGTTTTTATTAAATTGCCTCATTAATGACGCAATGGGCACATACGTTAGAATCTTAGTCTATATCAGAAGATTATGATTCGTATACTGCTGTTTATCTTCCTTTTCTTTAATGCTTTACGTATCTCTCTCAGCGCTTCTTGTCTTGCCAGCATGTCGTCTGAGCATGTAACCAGCTTGCTTCCTCTACTTACACTCGTAGGAGAGGAATTTTACAGAAATGTATAAGATTATTTGCTTCCATGAAGTTATATATATATATATATATATATATATATATATATATATATATATATATATATATATATATATATATATATATATATAGAGAGAGAGAGAGAGAGAGAGAGAGATGTTTATTAGTTCAGGAAGCTGTTACGGGAGGTTTGAACCTCAATTTGCAAAGTTTAAACACTGTTTAAATGTGTTTATTGCATCAATTTACACTCTGATCCACTCTATTTTAGAAAAATAATTTGTAGTGCAACAAGAAAAAAAAGCAAGTTGTATAAACAATACACGTTTCATTTATTATAACTGAAGTTCGCAGACAAATAGATCACTAGGAACAAAAGAGATTTTGACGATTGATACTACTTAAGTTTTGCCAGTAGCGATAACCACAAAATGCTATTTTTTTTTTTTTTAATATTTTCATTGTTACCTATAATTTATATCAGTGTTAAAAGAGTAACTATGTTTTTTATAGGAGTGTTTTTATTTGGTCAACATGCAGTCATAATATCACATTTTGTTGTATACTAATGCTACCACCTTCTAATTTTTCAAAGTCGAAATCTACGGCCTCAATGTAACTGAGACTCTCTACAGACCGCTACAAATTGCGATATACTATAAGCTTTAAATATAGACTGATAAATAGTCATCCATATATTATTTTTACATTATTTCATATATATATATATATACATGTATGTTTGTATGTACAATTTTAAGAAAACTTGTTGAAAAAAAAAGTGTTCTGAAAAGTCCAGAATCTTAATTGTATTTTTGTTAATAAAATTTCATGTTAATTGTTGAATTTCACTTTAATTCTGAAAGCATTATAATTCAAAATAATGAAATCATACAGTAATGAAAAGCTGGTAAAGTCTAAAGTACCAAGATATCATCTTACACCTTTGTCTCCAAATATCTTCTTTCCTTTTAGAAACGTGAAGTTGCAAGTGTGGGAGGCGCTAATTACGTTATACGTTCCTCTATCTTAGTGTTTTCCATCCTTTCGCGTGTAACCTTATATTTAAATAACTCATTTCGTCTTTTCTTATCAATACTTTCAGAATTAGAGCGAAAATTTGACAATTTACGAGGAATTTACTCAAAAGAAGCAGTTTTTTTTTTACTTTTACAAAGTTCGTAGTAATTAATATATAGAGCATTATTTTTGTATTTGAATATACTGTATTTGTAAACAGCATTTATTATTGTTTTTTTATTGCACAACTAAAGATGTGAACAAAAAAAATATGAACTTTCGTCACAAGTGCCTAAGATAATAAGTAAATGCTATTCAATAAACACGTTTACATATTATTTTTGTTGTACTTAATAATATACTCGTACTTGAAACCTGAGAAAGCTACGAAGTCTCGATCGCTTTAACAAATTAAATGATAGGAGATTGACAGATAACCAATTGAAATGGCAACTTTATTATTATTAAGTTATTATTATTATTATTATTATTATTATTATTATTATTATTATTATTATTATTATTATTTTAGTAGTAGTAGCAGAATAAAACAGAAAACTTATTACAAGAGTGAATAACGTGATTTGACACATAACTAAATAATAATTGCTTTATCAACGCCTGCTATTGTACAGGATGGCTACAAAGTCCCGTAACCCCTGAAAATAAGTAGCATAAATCACTAGACGTATATAAATAACTACACACAAAGAACTGAATGACATGAACAACAATGTTTTCGAGAAATTTTATTGAAATAGGAAACATTAACTGTCCAAAGGAACAGTCTGTCGACCGTTATTCTCATGACGAAGGATAATACACCGCCAGGTTCTGTGCGACATTTTGCAGAGCATTGCAGGTGTAACTTGAGTGAAAGCTTGTTTCACAGCTTCCATCAGTTCGGCAACACTGGCGCAAATCCTGAGGGGGATAAGGAGGACATGTCTCCTCCAATCTTGGAACTGAGCGGGACTATGCCCCCAATAATCCGATTTTAAACGTGTTTTTTGGGGGAAAAAAATGATTTGTGTCCGATTGAAACAAAAGAAAGTGAGGTGAAATTGATGTCCCCCCAGTATAAGCTTCAAATCTGCTCACCTCCCAATGTTGAAGACAACTCTGCTTCCCTGTTCCTCCATAGCATTGTTTTTCCACTTCATAAATATCTTGAACATACATACATACATACATATATATATATATATATATATATATATATATATATATATATATATATATATATATATATATATATATATATATATATATAGATAGATAGATAGATAGATAGATAGATATAGATATAGATATGGGTCATTTGCAAATAAATTGGTTTTTTGGAGACTAAAAATGGCGAAACTTAAATAATTAAAATATCGTTCTCATAATAAGCACTCACCATACGCACTAAAAATTTAAACCATTCATGGTCGAGGCCAATTCATTTATTAAGGTTTTCACCATTTTTACAGTGAAAAGAGAAATCCATGGTTCAGGAGAATGCCACGAAGCCAGGAGAATGACACAATGTTTTAATTTTATGGTCATAACTGGCAGTCAGAGATTCACATAACCGTAAACGTTAATACAAGGAAATTTTTAACTATAGTTAAAACGTAAAGGAGTCAGAGCGCGAAGCAAAGTTTAAATTATATTATTACACTGCTCCACAAAACTTAAGCAACTCGAAGAAAGTGGCAGAAAATAAAACGACACGATCACTGCACCAAGTATAATGGACAAACAGACGGTCCAGATGCACAATGCAACACATATGAAAACGAACAATACAGTTAGGATGTACAGGGTGACCAAAAAGTTCAGCACGACGATACCTCAACAGGTGAAGCTGGGTTGTGCGAGGGCATAGGCAGTCAATATGGCATGTAACCGCCACGAATAGTTATACAGGCACAACATCTGGCCTCCATGCTGCAAATCAGAGTGTTGATCAAGTCTTGTGGCAGATGGCGCCACTCCTCGAGGAGAGCTGTTTGCAGGTCAGGGAGAGTGTGTGCTGGTGAACTGCGCTGCGTTATTCGCCGCCCAAGAGCATCCCACACATGCTCGAAGAGATTCAAGTCCGGCGAATATACAGGCCATGCAATACGCGTAATGCCTTCGCTCTCCAGATACTCGGACACACGATGAGCACGGTGTGGGTGGGCATTATCATCCATGAACAGGAAGTCTGGGCCAAATGCTCCGCGGAAATTGCACACATGTGTATTGAGAATTTCATCCAGGTACCGTTGTGCTCTCATAGTGCCATGTTGCACAATATGGAGATCCGTTTTCCCGTCCAGCATAATTCCACCTCACACCATAATGGAACCACCGCCATAGGAGAACGTTTAGCAATGAAGTTTGGATGATAGCGTGCTCCTGGCTCTCTCCACACTAAAGCCCGATCAGAATCTGACGACAGGCTGAATCTCGACTCATTGGAGAACATGACACGCGCCCACTGGTGTTCCCCCCATACAACATGTTCCTGACACCATGTGTAACTGCACGTTTCTGCTCCAGTTTCATGGCACACACAGCGCAGGCCTTTTTGCATACAGTCCTGCTCTATTGAGTCGCCGACGAACAGTTTCACGACTCACGCGTTGTCCTGTAGCCTGAAACAACTCATTGGCCAGTTGAGAGCATGAAGCTTGAAGGTTACGTTTGACAGAAATTGTGCGAAATCGGTCCTCGACGGCCGACGTCTTCTTCGGACGGCCTCCTCCATGACGTCTACTGACTTCACCTCCATTTTGAAAGCGATTGCACAGCCTCGACACAACACTTTTGATCACGTTGAATTCCTGCGCCACTTCCACTTGCGATCGGCCGAATTCCACCGCCCAATGGTTTGCCCGCGGTCAAAGTCACTCAAATGTCGTCTACCAGCCATTGCAAGGTGTGTACCCCACACAAGAACCACTAACTCAATGCTTAGAGCCTCGGACACTACTGGGCTGTGGTGTACGGCTCATGGCATAAGTTGTTCACCGCGCTTGCAACAATGCTGCTTATGCGATAGAGTGTTTGCTCTCCTTGCCTGTGTGTCTCTGTGTATGTGCATGCCACTAACCAGTGTTGAATGGGCCCCACACGTCACTTATACCACGTTCTCTCGGGTTGCTTAAGTTTTGTGGAGCAGTGTATATAAAGAATAGGGAGAACATAAAATAATAAAGCGACATGTATGACATAATACTTAGTTTTAATTACAATATGCATACAAACATATAAAATATATTGTATGTTTTAGAAAATTATATATAACAGTAACATCACAGTCGTTCAGTCTAATTTATATTCACATTTCTATGTGAGAAACTAGGAACAGCAACATGCTATCTTAAAGAATATAGCCTATGACACAAATTCTAACCTGAAACTCGACGGCTATTAGACAAGAAGTCTGAAAATAAACATACCATTTCATCATACAAGCTTTGTTTGTTGGAAAGTATAAATTTGATGCGATTCATATATTTTTCACATAACTTTTATAAAACAAGATTTTACCTAAAAGACTGTGACTTTTGTCCGTGTTCAATAATAAATGTAAGAGACCGATTTTTATCTTTCATAATACTATAGAAGCAAATGTATTATTAAATTTAAAAAAACATAGACAGAGTATTTGTTTACCATTCTATACTTAAAAATTATAAAACCCACGCTGCCCTTTTACAATAATTTCTGGTTGTGGAAGAACTTCAGTAACTTCATGAACATTACAACTGTAAGTAATATCATTAAGGTTGCTCTTCCATAGTCTCATGTCTTTATCACAATGAATAAGATACTCAACATTCACTTCACCATCCTTCCCAGTGCAATGTACTGAAATGATCTTTTTTGTACCCTTTATATAACACGAATAAATTTTCCCTCTTTAATGTGTCCTGAAGAAGGAACGCTTGCACAAGATGCATTGTCATCACTACTATAAAAGTCTTCAACTCTGAATTTCTCTTTGGTTGGAATTGGAGAATTAGAGTACTGGCCTTATTCATAGTGAGAATAATAGCCTGTACAATCAAAACAAGACAGTATCCTCATTCCGAGCAATCGTCTGTTACTTGTGTCCTTTTCAGTGACCACTTGATGTACAGACATAGTTATTTTTAGCTCTAACATTAACAGGGTGCATGGCGAGCCTCTCTGCTAAACAGGGAAAGGCGGGGAGAAAAGCCAAGTTAGTTTGACAATTGTTTTTGGTGCGATAATAGCTTGTAACCTCGCAGTATGTAAAAAATTATGTGAATTTACAAAAGCACAATGAAAAAACAAACACCGCCCAAAAGAAGATAAAATGGAAAGTAAGGAAATTCATCTCTCCACCTTAAGGACATCCCCCTGGAACCGCCAGAAATTACTTTTCTCCAGCATTAAAGTGAGTGAAAAGTGAAAGTGCGAATTAATAAAAAACGTACGATGTAGTGAAGTTTAATCGGTGCCTTGCGACTATCGTGTCTTTCGCGATTGTAATAAGAATAATTGGGCCAAGTGTTAAATTTTATTACATTTAATTATTTAAAACAAAGTGCCAAAATGTAATGTAATATGTGTTTGTGCAGTTTTGGTGCTGTTTACTAAAGTGAAAAGTGAAATTTTGCATATTCTTTATTAAAATAATGATCATGGTATAAATTTATATTTTCTAGTTTGAGAGATTTGAATTTACTTTTTTCCAGCACAAATAACTAATGCCTATGCAATATAATAATTTTCGTATTATTAAATTGTATTGCCATTGCGAATACAATTAAAATAAGCTTTTATGTCAATTTCCCAAAATGTTCTGACCCAAACTTTGAACCGTGTTGTCCAGCGGTTATATGGTCGGCTTTGGTAGAAAGTCCGAACTGCTATTGAATTCTAAAGGAGACGTCCAAAACAGAAAGGATTGAATCCCGAACTGTTGTAAATGTCTAAGCCCTCCTAGGGAACTGCAAGACACGAACCACATACAATCATAACGCACATAACAACATAACAAACACAGTTTCACTTCTCCCATGTATGAACACTTTTGACGAATAGCGACGAGATTGTAAAGACAGATTATGATTTCTTGCACTGATAGAATGAGTATAAACGGTAGTTGCACTTTATATAGGGCACGCACTAGTCCAATAACCAGACGGACTGCATATAGTATAGTTTCGCCAAACATACAGTGACTGTGCTGTACTTTACAAAGTATAGTCGTCAATATGATCGGCTGAGTTGACAGCGCCCTCCCCAATTACATAACATTTCCACTCTTACAAACCCTAACTGCAACCAACTACGACAAAAGGAGGCGTAGCTCTTAATAAACTGTGGCCTCGGTCATTTAGTTTAAGTAGCGGCAGTAACATCACATTAACAGTGGAATATTTGGGGACGCGGCAGATGTCCTAAATGGCAGAAGTCCTAAAAGGCAGAAGTCCTAAACGGCATTAGACCTAAAATGCACAAGTCCTAAAAATTATTTCGCGGCTCAAGTCCTAAATGGCAGAAGTCCTAAAAGGCAGAAGTCCTAAAAGGCACAAGTCCTAAAAATCATATCGCGGCAGAAGTCCTAAACGGCAGAAGTCCTAAAACGCAGAAGTCCTAAACGGCAGAAGTCCTAAAAATCATACCGAGGCAGAAGTCCTAAAAGGCAGAAGTCCTAAAGTGCAGAAGTCCTAAACTGCAGAAGTCCTAAAGTGCAGAAGTCCTAAAAATCTCTTGTGGCGCTACCATCGCGTCCGTAAGAAGAATACTGTCAATATGTTAGTCAAAGTTTTAGATATACTGTTTCATATTACAGAGCCTTAGTTCTTACAAGTTATTTGTATAAATACATATTGTATCGTTCTGAAATAATAAATAAATAAATAAATAAATGAAGCCTATTGTCCTTTCTTACTCTTTCCATGATATATTTCTATGTTGACAAAATTTTAACTTTCTACCAAATGTGATTCCCAGATCTTTCATAATGTATGTTTTTCTCTATTTCCACACCATTGACTTCATATTAGTAACATAATATTGTGTTTTAGTTATGTACGTCATAAATTTTGCTTTCCTTTTGTTGTTTTGAAGTAAATTATTTTTACACATATATTTCTTGTACATAAGTCTTTCTGTAGCAAATAATTGTCATACTCGTAATTAACTACTCCTGGGATACGACTGTTTCGGTGTAGGACGTTTTGGTGTGCGGAATGCTCGGTGTAAGGATGTTTAGGTGTGAGGCTGGTTCGGTGTAAAAGTTCTAATGTTTACACCGAAACGTCCACTCTTCAAAATGAAAATTATTCGTTAGGGAGAAATAAATTCACGAAGTAGAACATATAAATTAATAAATAAAATAAAAATTAAATGTTTCTGTAATTGGCAAGGGTTACTTATTTATAGTGAGTCCCCTCGCTTCACTCTATGTCAGTACTTCTTATATCCTCAAATGTTATAATTATTAATTGATTGGGAAAACGTTTTACGGTAATGATATATAGTAAAAAGTGTGTGATGCATAAACATTGTGTACACCACACACACCATATTACGGCAATAACTGTGCACAAATCGCAAAATGCTGCACAATCTTTGAAAGAAAATTTTCAAACACATGTGGTTTTTCTTCCAATAACCGCTTTTATACCATGCATACCCAATAAGATTAGCAAATCTAGGAAAAGAAAACTGATTATGAATCAGTGATGAGATCTTAATTATATCATTACGGAGATGTAAATTCATGTTATAGTTGTAGAGAAGGACAGTGTCAGAAAAATGTCTCAAGAAAATTTTAACGGCCTAAAGAACAAAACAAGAGGCTGAATCCTACCAGTTGTTCCTGCAGAAATTGTTTCTATTATGAGTTACTCTTTTGTTCTTAAAATAGGTCAAAGTTGAATTGTGACCACTCCACGAAACTAATAACAAAATGGACTTTGCATTAGACGCTTGAAGAAAAATTTCTTGGAACCATGATCTCACAAGACTTAATGTTAATTTTTCCGGATTTGATGCTTTTACAAGGATATCTTCAAATTTAGAGAGGTTGTGTTGGACTATAAGACCAAATGTTCCATTGTTTTCCTACAAAACAATTAAAAGTGGTAATAACAAAACACTATTTGCAGAAATTAAAGGCTGTATGATGTAGCTACGAGTCATAGAATTTACTGACTGTACCACACTTTCTACTGTTTGTGTCCCTGTAAACACTAGAGTACGTCCCGTCTGCATTTAAAAATTAAACCTATTGATCAGAGTTATAAATATTTAATTTTCCAATATGTGTTGCTTCACATTCGCGACAAATGCATTGGCATTGGCTTCTAACTTTTTGGTTATAGATTTAATCAAACGTCCTGTTAAAATAAGTACAAAAAGGGGTTTCAAATCAGTCTGCACCTTCTCTCAGTAGCCCCTGCCAATTATAATTGTTCTTGGCTAACTGCAGAACATTTCAAACCAGAAGACTATTTGTAATTGTAATCATCATATTGGATCCGCCAATTTGAATTTTGTAATTTCAAGGTCAGGTTCTGAATCATCTGTCCTAAAACCTTCTTGACAGTAAGCTGGTCGTATCATTTAATCTTCTATTTTAATGATTGCTTTCTGTTTATGCTTGGAGGCCACCTCTAACGTTCAAAGAGTGGTTTCTACCCTTAAACCCGCACCATTGCCAAAAATAAAATTTAAAAAAAGTGACGATTATTTTCTGATATTCTACAAGTATGCAAAGTTTCATTCAAATCAGTAAATTACACTTCCGTAAGTCTCCTTGTTAGTGCTGTTCAAATAGAAAAAATAAGTTAATTGGCGGATATGAAGTCAGAACAAAAAAAAAAAAAAATACGCCGATGTTACGAAGAGACTGAACAACGTTTGTGAAAATTACAAATCTGACGATGTGATTACAGTCTTAAAAGGAATTGTGTACAATTTTAGATTCTTAGTTGAGTGATTCTATGTAATTATATTTTTTTCAACAAAATTCCTTTGAGTTGAGATGAGTTGATTCTGAGTTTAACGTCCCGTTCAGCAGCGAGGCTATATGAGACGTCCACATACTGATTAACGTGGAATCCGAACCACATGAGCTCTCACCGGAAATCGAACCCGGGTCTCCCACGCCAAAAATTCCTTTGAGGTATTATTCAGTTTGTATATATTATTACTGTGTCTCAGGAACTTTGTACAATATATTTATTTCAATTTAGAAATAATGCTGAATATTTTGCAGTAAATTTGATTATTATTCTATAAAACTCGCCTATGGACATCTCTGAATAGAAATTATTGTTGCGAATGGATTGGTGTTGTATTATCATCCTGTCTCAATAACAATGAGACTCAATAACAATGTTAATCAGTTTACACTATTCCAGAGTGGCTACACTATGACACTTCATGCCTGTTCATTACAAGCATATGATTAATGCAATCAAATATTAGGCTATACACCGAAACGTCCTTTACAGCAAGCGTGCTTACACCGAACCATCCTTACACCGTAGCGTCCGTACACCGAAACATCCGTACACCGAAACGTCCTACACCGAAACATCCTACAGCGAAACATCCTACACCGAAACGTCCTACACTGAAACATCCTAAACCCTTACTCGTTATCATTATTAATAATAATTTTAGTGTTACTAACATAGTTGTTACCGTTGGAATTAAATACGTTCATATTGGTATTGTGGCAACTACTTAGTACTGAAATGCTTTATCGAATATTTAAGTCTGTAGTTTGTAGCAGGTTGGCCATAGAAGTTAATGGCTTATAGCCCATAGTGCGTCACTGAAATTTTAGAGGATCTTTGAAAAGCAACTTAATTGAAATTAATGAGAAATATATATATTTAAAATACATTTATTTAATACAAGAACATTACGTTTAATCAATTCCGCAACCATGGTTGAGGAAGGGATGTATTAAAGTACGAACCATTGAAATAGTGCAGAAGCAATAGCTGAGTTTTTTATAAACATATATATAAATGAAAGTATACTAGAATGTAACTAAGTAGACTAGAAATGAAAGAATGTAACTATATATATATATAAATGAAAGTAACTATATTTGTAACTTAACAACACTTGAACCACCAGACTGATCTCGACAAAAACTTTCAACATAGATGAGGTTCGGGTCTGAAATGGTTTTATCATTTCACTTTGAAGGTGCAACTTGGAGGAAGGAAGTGCGGATATATATTTAAAATTATCGATCTTAGTGTCGAACCCATAGTTTTCGGGGTTGCTGAGATGAACACTGACATCTCCGATGAAGCTTAAATTCTAATTCAGCACTGCAACTTGGGGGAAGGAGAGGAAGATGTATAAAATGATCGAAAATGACCGCTATAAGTGCCGAATCCATAGTTTTTGGGGTCGCTGAGGTGAACAGTTACACTTTCGATGCCGATAACGAACAAAGAGGGACGTACATATTAAAGAAACTTAATATTTTCCAATACACAAGTTTTGCTTTTAACAGACTTAAATCTGATTTAAACTACTCACTGAGTAAAACAATACGTTTATTGCAAAAAAAAGATAACGTGTAACAGTTTCACCAACTATCCACTTTGGCTTCATATATATAAAAGGAAGCAAGAGGTTACTGCAGATAATAAAGGAGAAGCGAAAAAAGAAGAGGAGGAAAGAATAATGGAGAAAGTAGGAGTTATATATAAGATGCAGTGCAGAAAATGTGATATGTGCTATATTGGCGAAACGGAAGAGAAGCTGGAGTGAATAGAACAACATAAGGACGACATTAGGTTGAAGAGAGACACAGTACTGCAACTACAAGCACACAAGAGACACGGGACATTCAATCAATTGGAGTGAAGTGAAAGTGCTGGGCCAAGAAGAGAGAAGGTTAGTCAAGAAATGGAAAGAAATAGAAGGCGATAGAGTCATGTACTGGAATTCAGGATTTAAAATTGATGAGCTATGGGGTAAATTATTAAGAAGCCTTAAAGATTAAACAAGTCAATTGTACAAGTTTATTTTTATAAATTTAGTATTTATGTATTTAGTATTATTATGTGGTATTTATGCAGTGTTATTTATTTATTTAGTATTCACATTTCAGAGTTACATGTGAGATAGGGTGACCAGATTTTGATAAGTAAAAAGTAGGACACAAGTATAATAGTATATGATAGCCTACTGCGTCGGCAATACGAGTTTCCTTATTTCATTTAACGTTAACCATTCATGTTTGTTTGAAAAAAAAAAGTAAAAGGTACTCAACAGCAATATTGAAGGAATTAAACTCAACTCCAAATACCTACTTTCATGCATAAGTACGTGCATGGTTGATGAAACATTTGAAACAATTTGATGGAGTAACAAGCAAGAGTTACTTTAATAAAAAAAGAAAATAAGTATGTTGAAGGATAAAATTTCACTGAACATATAAATGCGGTTTGTCTTACGTTCATTACATTGTTAACTTTTTCCAAAATAACAAATATCTTTATTAATATGTGACATCTATTTACCAACTAAACATCAATACACTGCTTGGTGATATACCGGTATTATTCGTTTGCATGTACAGCGCGTAGTAACTTGCTATTTTGCAAAATCATGTTATGGAATTCACTACAGGTACAATTATAGTTACATTTGTTATTATTATGTGTTTAAGAGTTTCAGGGGGCCACGGTGGCTCAGTGGTAGAGCATTCACCTCTGGTGCTTGGGGTCCCAGCCCCCGCCAAGTGAACTTTGTGCTGGACAAACACTGTGTGCGTGGGTTTCCTCAGGGTTCTCCCGTTTCCTCCCTCGTTATTCATTCCACCATTTCATTCATTACTCATCATCACAGTCTCTTTTAGCTTAACCGGCATAATCGTGGGACGTAAAACTCAAATATTTCATTTCATTTTTTTCATTTTATGTTTAAGAGTTTCAATTTTTAACTGAAATTTTTCATCAGTCCACAAATAATTCATCATAAAAAGTATCTTCTCAGTCGGAACATTTGTAGCAGAGTGCCACATACTAACTCTGCAATATCACATACTTGAGAATATGGAATGGAACTTTCAACAGTTCACTCCATCTTAAATTTACTCTCATTTGAACAGTTTTCTATTCTTTATTTTTTTTTTTCGCAGAAGAAGCATAATTCTTTACATTTGTAATCTCATGAAACAGATGGGAATCTTTTGTTTCTTTTCCTGACAATTTATTAATGTACCTCAAGCTGCTATGCACGTTGTTCCGTTCAATTACTGAGTTAAGTCTTTTCCAATTCAAAATATTATCTGCGAAAAGTGTGGATCACCGCTGAATATACTCAATACAATTGGAATAAAAGTATCGTATATATTTCTTAAAATTCGATACACATACTAACCCATTTTAAAAAGATTTTTCATTTTTGACTGAATTAGAAGAGGAAGAAAAACAGTTGTCAATCGATTTTGCTTTGAGTTCGGTGACCAATGCTGAACATTCAATCATTGAAACATACTGGACTTTCAAGAAAATGACCAAAATCAGTAAAAACTGATGTCTGGTTGTGGATAAAATATACAGCCATATTTCAGACAAAGGATAACTGAAAAAAAAAAAAACTTCAGTGATTGTGGAACACATGCTCTCTGATAGAAAATATGATTTTAAGGCTGGACAGAGTTTAATCATACGTTCTACAGCTGGCAACAAAGAAAATCATCTAGGTTTACTGAAGAAAAGAAGTTTTGAGTATTTGACTTCCACGAAGTTACAAAATTTCGGCCTCGGAAAATATGTGAAAAATAATTCGGCCTAACCCCCGCTGCTCTCTTACGGAGGAAACCTTTCCTTTGCTTTGGGGAAAGAAGTGAATGACCTCGGCTGTGTTGTCTATTTGACATTCTGTCGTTTGGTCCAAGGATGTTATAATATAGAGGATCTGCCCATACGTATCTTCATCATATGAACTCAATGAAGCCGAAAAACAATCGACCATCGTCTGAGCCAGCACGTCTGATTGGCTACTCTCGTTTCCGCCATGATTCTTGGCTCGAAACATTGCGACCTTAGTGGCGCGGAGTGGGCAGACTAGGTGTGGCGAAGCTATGACGTATGGCTTCACGATTTTCTTGTATGTGCAGATCCTATATTTTATAACATCCTTGGTTTGGTCTTGACGAATAAGGATCGTAGGCTACTTAGAATAGCTAACAAGACAGTGCACAGCGAAGGTCATGAAATAATTCGGAATGTCATCGATTTATGTGACGGGGAAAGGGAAGTCAATTCCTATATACTACCTCGGGACAATGCTATGATAAGACAAGAGGAAATGCTGAATAAATCTGAATGATTTATTAAGAACATAAGAAGAGAGGCACGAGCACTCAAAGAGGGAAAGAAATCATCAACACCAGGTAAGAGAAAACAAAGAAAACTTATTGAAGTTGATATGGATATATGTAATTATATTTCGTAGAATTTTACATAAATATTAAGTAAACAGTTCCTATAGTACGCAAAATACTTTTCTGTGCCAAAATGTCAATAGGGTTGTGTTGAAACGTTAAGAAAATTCTTCTGGAAATGGGATTTAAATATAAGAAGTGTAAAGATAAGCGGTACAAACTTATGGAAAGGTTTGATGTAGCATGGCAAACATGTTTCTTCAGAAATATTTTTAAAAAACAGGGAACAAGGGAAAATATTTTGTATATAGATGAAACGTAAATTCATCCAAGTTGCAAAGTTAAAAAATGTTGGCAAAGTGTAGACGAAGATGATAGTATTTCTGGACCACGACTAAAGGTTCATGGTGGAGGTAGATTAGGATTTGTTCAAAATGTACTACTTATATTCAAATTACAATCTAAAACAGGTGATTACTATGACGATATGAATGTAACAAATTTTGAAAAGTGTTTGCAGGTTAAATTAATACTAAGGCTGCCGAATAAGAGGTGTAATTGTGCTGTACAACGCATCTTATAATGCTCATTAGATAAACAAACCACCATCGACCAGCGCGAAGAAATTAGATATTGAAAATTGGCTTCGTTTAAATAATATTCCCTTCCAGGAATGTATGACGAAAGTGGAACTCGTTGAAGTTCTTAGGAAAAATAAGCCAAATCCAAAATACTACTCCCATAGAAAAAAACGGTCACATTCCCATTCAATTGCCGCCATATTGTGCGTTTTATTCATGTATCGCTAGCAGGATGTAATATCAAATGAAAAAAATCGAAAGACTGGTCATTAATTATGGGGTTGACAGTGACGACGACGATAAAAGTCTTTCCAGCAAAGACGGTTACGAAATTGTGAGCAGCAGTGACGACGACAAGTACGTACAACGTATCAGCTGTGAAACTATTGACTTAAAAAGTTCATTCTGATTTTTTATTAAGCTCTTTTGATAGCCAAGCTGACAATTGCATTGGTTTGCATTTTAAATATATATGAGAATACTTCTGGAATTTGTTTGTTGCTACGAAAACTCGTCGATTACTCTACGGAGCTGAATTTCATTCAGAATATTAAAATTGAATTTTTATTAAGTGTATAGTGTCTTTATCAAAAGCTATTACGGAAATATTGTAAAATCCAAGGGAAGGTGGAAATAAAGATTAAGTAGTGCATGTGTTCCTACAACGTTAAACGATTTCGTGTGTGTGTGTGTACGTATGTATGTGTCTGAATATTATTATATACCTAAGTATATCCACGTTGTTTACTTTTAAAATCATTCTAAAAATTCATGGTACTCCATGCGCGCCGACTACGTTGGTGCTCCGAGACTCCAGCACCCACACAAATAATATTGTGAGTGCGGAGCATCCACAAGACTTTTAGTTTGATAGAAACAAAATAAAATAAATATTTCTCACTTCCCACTATCAAATAATAATAATAAGCAATTAAAACATTGAGATGGAAGATTTCTAACTTGTAAAACATAATTGTTTGTTTCAAATATGTTTGTGCAAACTTAACCAAGCAACACACTTTCCCTTCCTTGCCTGTCTCTGGTCTGTTCAAAGGCAGTCCCTATAATAAAAAAATGAACTATATTGTGAATAGAATCGAGCATATACCCCTTCATGATAGTTCATAAAATATTTTAACGAAAAAAGAATCAATAAAAAATATCGAGACTCCCCTGAAAACATATAACACGTCCCACCATTGATATGCACCCACTTAAATTTTGGAAAGTCGGGGCCGTTAAGTACACCTCCAAACAGATCCGCAAGAAACAGGTTCGATCCCATGCCATGTGAGATCGTGTAGTATGACATCGTGTTTGTGGGCTTTCTTCGTCTTCTCATGCTCCCTTCAAGTTTCTCATTTCACCAATTATTACATCTGCACTCATTTTGAGCAATCACGGAACTCCCTTCACTCCCCATACCAAAAACGTGAGATATAAAAGTAAAAGATTTAAGGTTGTAATACAGTATTTACAATACTTAAACAAATACGTATGTGCTCAATTTACGTAACTAAATATTCATTTTCTCTGAAATTTCCCGTTACTAAGTGCTTGGCGTTCTCGCATGTCCTGCGGAAAAGTTAAGTCCGATCCTCTGTTGGAAACATATGGTTCGGATCCTACGTTAAATTTTAGACCTAGAGAGAAAGCTCCGTCTTAAATAGCGTAGCACTAAGATCAAAATAGCTTATTTCTTTGTTCTTAGCAAAGATCATTTGCAAATATTAGGTCGATCTGTAAATATCAAACGTGGTTGAATAATGAAGGTAATTTATATTCTTTTCATTTATAAAGAGACAACTTTTTTTTTCAAAAGAATTATACCAAAACTTGATATAAAATGTTTGAATGTGGCAACCCTGTCTGCATCCAACTATTGAAGGATCTCGGTCACAGCAATTTGTCCCTTCTTTTTCGAGGGAGGTACGGGAAAACACACGTCCTTATAAAATCCTTGTTTTACGTCCCACGTTTTTGCCGGTTAGGCTAAAGGAGACGCTGATGATGAGAAATGAATGAAAATGGTGGAATGAAGAAAGTGGCAGGAAACGGGGGAACCCCGAGAAAACCCACGAGCACGGTGTTAAAAAACACACATCGACAGCAGCGCCAGCAAGGGAACACTTGAAATAGAAAGCTTCTAGTATCTTCTTGATAGAAGAGGTTATTTAATTTCCTTTTTCTTATTAGCCAAGTAAGATGTATATAATTGTATATCGAATACTCTCTTACTGATTATTTATGGGGGAAATCCATCATATTGACAAAATGTAATTAACAACTTAATTGTATCTAGATCATTTGTCGTTAATATTAAATTTACTGCGTAAGGACCATAAGCAATTTTTTTGCAAGGTAGTTCATAGGTTTATCCTCTCATATTTAGGAGTATATATTGAAACGTTAAATGGTCAGTAGTTCAATTTGACGTGCTCTTGTATTACACAAATACTCATTTATTATTATTATTATTATTATTATTATTATTATTAAATAATAATAATAATAATAATAATAATAATAATAATAATAATAATAATAATAATAATAATAATAACTTCATAAGTACAAACGGGCTATTTACAAAGGACTAGAATTGTACTTTCCACACGGTGAAAAGTGAAGTTTTTCCAATAAACTACTTATTTATCCTAGAAAATATAAATTCTTTCAATTCAGTTGCTAGTCGATTCGTTCCCGTCAACCAAAATGCGAAATCCTGTTTTCATAGTGAAGTCAAGTGAGTCGAAAATGATGAATGGACCACAAATCGACTAAGTAAAAATATCTTCATATCATACTCGTGAGATATTAACCTAAAGATTGCACTTCATTTCACTGCTATGAACCAGTGTTTTTATCAGGTTTCTTTCAGATGCACTTACAGAAGCTCTAGTTGGCCAATTGTCCGCTCTTCCAGTCTATAAATTACATATATTGTAAACATAATTCCAATTAGGTTTTATCCTCGTGCAGGGTACGTGCTTAAGTAAAAGGTGTATTATTGCAGCCTTCAATCGCGCTTTTGTTTTAGCAAATCGGACTATACTTTCTGAAAGAAAGCCTGGTTATAATTTCAAAATCATTTTTCATTATTTACATCCTGTGCACTAATAGAACTTACTAATAAGTAGAACATGATTTTTTTTCACGAACAAAATACGATACTGGTAAACTACTATATATAAATTATTTTATTATGAAACTAGGGAACCGAACTAGGTGAACGCCAGCAGAGGTGAGCGCTCTACCTTTGAGCCACACTGCCCTTTTCTTCCTCTCTCACGTAAATTGAGAAACAATTATTCCTTTTGTTTCTGTAGTTCATAAAATAAGTAAAACAAAAACAGATGCAACTTGTTCATGATACTTTATTTCGTGAAGGCACCTGAAATGGGAATATGGCATAATGAAGACTATTAGGAGTACATATCACGGGTTCAATGTCGTTTTATATGGTTTACCTCAATATCATGTGGGTGATTACACGACATGTTTCCGAAGTTTTTGTAGAATTAGCCTGTACTTTAACATGCTATTGTTTCTCACATATTTAGTAGTATTTGACAATAAATTGAAAACAAAGACATAAACAGAGTGTAGCTGGCACCCAGGTACAAGTGTAGATCTTAAATAACGAAATAATTATTCGATCTATGGAGTGGATTCGTGTCCTCAAATTATGGTGGCCATTCAGGGCCTAAAATTCAACGAAATCACAGCTCCACACTGGTAAAAATTTTGTATAGTATAGAAAAACTAGTTTAGTCAGCATTTGTTTAGACATATAATCAGTGTTCTGTCCAGTACATCATGTTTACCTGCGACCCCCCAAAAAATATTATTATTATTATTATTATTATTTAGGAAAATTTTGGCATCCAGAGCAAACAAAATTAAAGGCACATTAGGATACATATTTAATTGTATTGTATTAAACCATAAAATACAGGAAACAAACCGGTAAGAAAAATAGTCACATTGGAAGAAAAAAGTCACTTTTTCTTACATAAGAATTTCACTGTCATTTTTCCGTAATCATCACGCTGTCTCAGTCTGTTTACTGCCGAGACAAATACACCGTTATACCAGGGCTGTTCCTTTCACTTCCTACCAACTTCAAAACGCCTTTACTTTCTGGCCAGCAGGGGTTGGGCTAAAATCTTGCAACGGACCCATATTTATATTAACGTGAAGGAAATTTTCACAGTAGTGGGAGCTAAAGACAGTCTGTTATATGTTTTCAATATGTTGTAGTTACTTACAAGTCTTTCAACATCGGAAGAAGATGGTTTCAAAGCAACAACTCGGGCTAGACTTGTTGACAGAGCGTGAAATGTCTGATTTCTACAGATTTTCATGAGAAGGCTTTTAGCGTCCAGACTTTTCAACATACTACACGATGATGCCTCTCTATATTGCATTGCGAACTGCAAAAGATCTGTATCAGGACAAATAACTTTGTGGCATTCTCTTAGGGCATCATCAGTTACATCCTCGTGCAAAACACGCAAAGGCTCCAAAGCAACAATACTGTCTTCATGCAGCAAACGCTTACTAACAAAGTTAATTATGGAATCCAGGACTTCGTAGCCTACTACAGTAAAATCTCTTTTCTCACTGACATATTTGTTATGGGATTTATTGCGACGTGTGTTATGATGAAGTTGAATACCATGTAATGAGTACTGTATTTCTCCGTTGACGTTCTCTTGCACACGTTCGTTTAAAAACGTTTTTTCCCACCCGCCTAACAGAGGTTTCTCTTCCATACTCTCCAATTGTGCTATAGTTCTATTTTTATTTGTTATTATGTCCAAAAGAAACATTTCATCACTCTCAAACTTCTGCTGGCAGTTCTTGAAAACATATAGAGCGTCTGTCACAAGACACAGAAGATGAAGGCGATCTACTTCTATCCATTTACGCAGATGACCATTGGCTTCATTACATACATGGCTTTCCGTTTACAAGTAAAGGCAGCTTGGATAGCCATTTTTTAGGAGAGTAGTGAGCATACTGAATGAAAATTTTGTCCACCTGACGTCAAAATATTCTGGGTAGTGCAAAACTTCTAAGTTATTTTCTGAAGCTACCATCGTTAAACCTTTCGTTCGCTGCCCTGAAGAGTGATAGAAAACACACAGTCCAGATGCTGCTTATATGAGAGATGAAACTTCTTGGACATTCTTGGTGACATCTTTCCATGCTAAATTAATGCGATGGGCAGCATACCAAATTTTCAACAGAGGCAACGTTTCACCTGAAGCAACTCTTCCATCAGTTAACACTTTCCACATTCCTTTGTGTTCTCCTGTATTCATGTTTCCATTATTAGTAACTATCGAAGTCACTCTGGGAAACATTACTCTTTCTACTGATTTTCGTAACGCTGTGCTTCGGCTAAATTTTTGGCGGTTATTGATGGATGTTATCTTTGGTAGTACATATTTCTATAACGGGTTCAAAGGATCGTGTAATTTTTATCTACAAAACAACACATTTCATTATATCGGAAAAATGTAATGTCCTATTGAAACAACAGATAAACGTGCAGTTAGTTGCATATTTTAAAACTATATGAATGCAACCGAAAACGTTTGAAAACTAATATAGTTAAAAAGTTCCTTCACCTCAAAATTTGCAATGGTTTTCCCTGCCATCTAGGAGACACCTATACGTACTAACTCTGGCTTAATGTCTTATACTGGCAGTTATATGGAATTGAGTAACCCCCCATTGCATAATGAATGTATTGAATCAGTAAGACTTAGTTTGACACACTAAACGCTTTGAAATGTATAATCCGAGAAAAGTAAGGTACTCACATTAATACCACTCCACACTTTAAGAATTACAGTTCCACACTCCTTTCCTACAGTTCCACAAAGTGTGGAGTACTCCACTCAATTTTAGGCCCTGTGGCCATTCCCTATTAGTCAACGTAAAATTTTGTGTACCGCAACAGAAATACTGGAATAAGCAATTGTAAGTGCTATACCGATTTATCACAAACGAAAATGGGTGCTGGGGTAGTTTTGGCGCCCCACATTTTGGAAGATCTACAGGTAAAATTCAATACTTTGCATGAAAACACATGTTTATAAAGAACAAATTTCTGCAAGCGAAAGAATTAAATACAAAGTAATACATGTATTTTATGTTTACAAGTGTAGGGTTATTAATGTAAAATCGTTGCAAGTGTTTAACGACGGATAAAATGAATATATCCGGAGTGTATATGAAAAATGACTGTATTTGGTGCTACTTTCCGCCAACAATATTTTTTCTCCACAGTGTGCAGAACCTGTACCTTATGTTTACAAGCCTTACTAGTATGAAACCATGACAAGTGCTATTGAAGTTCGTATAATTGCATAAAGCAATTTCTTTTCATTACTCGCTGACGCCATTGTTCCCCTCGAACGCAGTCCTGGATTGGTAAGATAGCATTTGTGATTTTAGTGGTCTCCTAGCACACGTTGGTTGGTGATTTTGTATTGTAGTTGTTATGCCACATATTCAGAAGCCGTATTTATATGCGAATTGCGAATTGTAAATTTCCAACAAATACTTGGGCTCCTTGAATTTTGTCTATGTTAACAGAGAAATTCTCATATCGACCAGCGGAAACCTTTTATGGGACATTAAAGAAGGAGATTAGTGAAAGCATTGTTGTTTTTCCTACAATTCTTTCTAGTATTGTGCCAGGAGTAAACCAGTACGCCAAAATACATCTTTTGCGTTGCGTTGATGCAAACTCGAACGGCTATTAACCCTTAAAGTTTCGAAACAGAAACATTCCAACTCTGAGCAGAAGGTATAGTAAGCTGATTAAACAGTGAGTAATAATTAGTCGTGAGAGAAGCAAGATTCGAACAACTAATGTCGATGCACAGTGATTAATTATGTTAGTGTTGTTATAATAAAGGTGTTATTTTTCTGTATATTAATTAATGCCGTGCAATAAACTTTCGTGGATATATTATGCTGTAACCTGGACTTGAATCGTTGGTAAGTTTTGTTGTTTTTCCATACGAACATGTAAACAAAAAATCTGTTCCAATTTAATATGCAACTTTTATTAGACAAATTCTGTCAGAGAAATGAATAGGTCTAGTTAAAATAACAAATGTCTTTATATTTTATCATTGGTGACACTGTAACGCTAGTCTTATCGCAAGATGTATCAAATTTAGTAACGTCGATATGGTTTAGCCGAGTCCGTCGGTCAAATTTCTCTCATCTTTTTTTATAGGACATACCTACGCACTTGTTTAGCTACTCACAAGTTATCTCATTAGTAACCTCGTGCAAATTAAGAATATGGTGGCCGCTTTATGAAATTATTTTACATCAGTTAGCTTATTTTAAATAATGCCTGGCCTTTGTGTCACATACTAGGTCCAGTATTTGTAGGCTAACGAACATGAATTTTTTGTCATTTATAAGAAAATTCATTGTCATTACCTTAGAAAATGTTTGCTAAAAATTCGTCGGTGCACATTTACTTTAAGAGAACTTTACTGTTTTGCGTGTAAATACTGCCATATACCATAAAAAACTAGTTGTAATAAGAAACCAATATGAAATAGGTGTCAACTAAACAGCAGGAATGCTATCTAACCGAGTCAGGTTATGAGCGCAGTAGGGAGGCAGAACGTTAGCGTGGAGGTGCGTCAGTAGGAAGCAGGAGCTTCAGCGATGGTGGGTATGTGCTTAAACTAGGATATAGCAAAAAAAAAAAAAAAGTTAAGTACATTCTCTGTTGAGAACTTGGTATCCTCGAATAAAATACCTTTCACTGTCAGTTTTTGCCAATAAGTTTCACATCAACACGATGTTCACATTTGAAAATGCAACTGTTCCTCCATTTCTTTATTTTCAATGCCCTCCTATATTTGCCACACTTTCTACTCAATTTCAATAATTCATGCCACTCCACTTATCGTAATTACTCTTTTCCTCTTTTTCTTTACCAACTTAGGTTGTTACAAAACCCATAATCGAAATATGACATCCGTCACATGCAACTACCGTCGTTAAATGCTGGAAATTAATTTTCTCATTACACCATAATGCCTGACGTCAGTATACTTCCACTCAATCTAGTACCAACACCACGCAGCTTCTAACACTTGTAAATACTGCGTTACACTCTTTGGTTACCATGATTTTCATTAAAATAACCACTTTTTCTTTCCTGTAAATTTTACGTATTTTTCAAATTTCTTTAACCACTTTCAGGCATTTAGCCCTAATGCGTTAATATATTTTGACGTGTTATTTTTCTTAGTTCATGTATAAACAGCTGCATACAGATTGATAATATGCCTGCAATAAGGCATTAAATGAAAACTATTATAAATTCGCAAAATGTATTAAATAGGGTACCGTAGGTTAGGTTAGGGTTTGTTATTGCATTTACAAATATCTTAATGTGGGTTCACAGTACTACGAGTTAGTGTAGGTTTGGTTTCATACAAGTAACGATACACTTGTAAATATAACCTACAACTTTTGTACATTAATCAGACACATTCCATCGACGGAAAATAATATGTAATACAGTTCTCTTTCATATTCATTCACTTATTTCAACCATTGTATAGTACTTATAATGGTTTGAGACTAGTAAATTTACACTTGGTGAGCGGTCCAGTGTTCGATTCCAGGTGGGAACACTCGGTGGAAAAAGTGGAAAAATTTCTTCAGGCCGGATATCCTGAGTAAAGTTTTCTAGGGTTTTTATCATTTACACCAGGCAAATGCCAGGATTGTACCTAACATACAGGTCCCAGGCCGCTTCCTTCGTAATTCCCAATCGTTTCTTGCTTCCCTACCTCAGATAGTGTGATCGCCGAGGGACGTCACCCTCATACGTGACGGGCTAGTATGGCCATAGGTGCCGAAAGCTCAGAAATCTTAATTGCTAATCCTAATCTACACTTGTAAACATAGCTAAAATAATAATATCGCCTACATTCCTAATTATGTTCCTTAAATAAAATGCTGCCTCTCTGAATCAATACATTTTACCTATCGATACATAGATTAAAAAAAAAAAAAAAAAAAAATAGCCCCATATTCATAATCAATACCTTTCTATATCTTCTTCTTCTTCAAAACTTTTTCTCCAGTTCAGTGAAATCAGCTTTCCGGATTGTTGTCTTAACACAATCTCCCCACTTCTTTGGCCGATCTCAGGGTCGTTTCCCACTCACTTCTATAGCATCTGCTCGGTGAGCTACGTATTCCAAGGGTCTTTTTCTTCTTACATGCCCAAACCTACTTTCTTGCAGTTATTCTACTGCCAGTCTCACCTTTACTGTTCTCCGAATCGCTTCATTCTTAATTTTGTCCTGTATCACTCCATTACATCCATCGTAACATCTTCATCTCTGCAACATGCAACTTCCTGTTCATCTCTCTTCTTCGTCGTTTAACATTCAGCTCCGTACAGTAAGACAAGGCTCACTACTGTTTTGTAAACTTTTCGTTTAAGGCGTATTTATTGGTACGCTACGGTCACACAATACTTCTGCCATTTCTCCCATTTTGCTGGACCGTTCTGCTGTTTACATATTCTATTCGTGGATTTTCCTGCAGTATTGATCCCAAGTACTTGAATTTCCTCGTCATTACCACCTCTTCTTCGTCCAGTCTTATTCTTGTATTCTTGATTACATTTTCCCTTAGGATAATGTACGTATTCTGTCTTGGTTTTACTAATTCTAAAACCTTCGCTCTCCAGTGCTCCTTTCCGGGTGTCTAATTTCTCTTGCAGTGCTGCCTTGGTCTCACTCACCAGTATGATGCCTCCGCAAATAGCATATTCCAAGGTACTAACTCTGGGATATCCTCTGTAAGTTCGTCCATCACAATTGCAAAAAGGTATTGTCTATGACTAGATCCCTGATGAAGTTCCACTTTACCTGCGTTTTTGACTTCTGTCCTAAATCTAGCGTACATATCTTGAATTATACAAATGTTTGTGTTCGAAACACACTTCTTAAGTGCCCACCAATCAACTCTATCATACACTTTCTTTATGGTCCTATGAAAACCATATGAAGGTTCTTTTAATATTTTCTGTACTTTTCCATTAGCAACCTAAGTGCAAATATTGCATCCATTGTCGATCGCCCTGGCATGAATCCAAATTGGTTTTCTGTAATTTAAGTCTCTTCTCTCAGTCTTGCTTCTATCACTTTTCTTTCCCAAAGCTTCATTGCATGGGTCGTAAGTTTTATTCCTCTCTAGTTGCCACATTCTTGCATATCTCTTTTGTTGTTAAAAAAGCAGTACAGCGTAGCTGCTTCTCCATTCCTTTGGCACATTTTCCGTTTTCAATATCCTGTTAAAAAGTTGAGTAAACTACTACATTCTTTGTTTACCTAAATTTTGTGGGGCCTCGATAGATTATCCGGTTCTGCAGCTTTATCACTTTTCATCTTTTTTTCATGGCATTTTCTGCCTCTACGGTAGTCACAGGCCGAACCAGTCCCTGAGTCGTGGGTAGATTTTCGCAACCCCCCCTTTTTTTTAAAAAAAAAAAAATCATTTTATTGAGAAGTTTCTGGAAGTACTCTTTCCAACTCTTCTTTATCTTCTCACTTTTCAGAACCTCGTTATTTTCGTTCTTGAGAAGAAGCCAAAAAAACTATTACTAAGTGTTAGAACGGTGCTGCCCCAATCTCTGTAAGACCATGCATTTGTAAAATTTACGGAAGAAATATCTAATGTTATTCCAAGAGAGGAATCATAAGTAATCAAAATACGTGGGAATCGCATCTGACATGCCTAATAATTTTCTAAAATGTAATCCAAAATGTATGCTTTTAACCACGTAATACCCGACAGGAAAGTCAGGGTGAACTGATTTTTTATGTCAGTGCAGTGCGTTAAGTCATGATCTGTGATGGTGCAGCCTACCAGCTTCGCCCTGCACTGACTTTCAAATGCACTTCTTGCTTGTAACTTACGTCTAGCACAGGTTCATTTTTTTAAAAATTTTATTTATTTTTTTACTATCGTTTCTATGAAATATGTCCGTACGCTACATTCATATCCATTACTGTAAGTTCATCTAAGGTGAAACTGTGCCGCGGAAAGCAACTCCTCCCATAAAAAATGATGAGATACTGTAGTGGATTTCTTGAAGAAAGAATTAACTATGGTCCCATAAACTGGGAGTACACCACCAGAACGTCTATTTTTACCTGTTAATATTTTTAATAAAATAGGGAGACTCAATCCAGTCTGAGGTTTAATATTAATTTTGTATCGTATGGTTCTCTCGCTTAAGGTTACAAAGATTGCTTGGTACGAAAAAGAAAAGTACTTTTTAAATAAGGATTTTCTACCCGAAAAATAGACTAACTCATTCGGAAGTTATCCTGAATTTTCCCGCTAATATGTTTAACTCACTACAATAGTTTGCAGAGAACGGAAACATGTAAGATCAACACAAAGTGGTACAGGTTCTGCATCGGCATACAAATCGATATTTCGGGAGGTAAAATCTGTTACTTCACAGGGAAAAACTAAGGTGTAAGCAACGTATTTATGCAGTCAGTATATCTATATCTAGAGTAATAAAATAAATATAACATAAACGTAAAATGTTGTGCATACTATATAGGACATCATATTCACACTTTTCGGAGGTTTAAGGTTTACTGACTGAAGTAACGCCCACCTCTGCGCTTCCCTACAATCATACCTAGCAAAATAGAAATCTGCTGATAGAATAACACTTTTCAATGAAGCGAGAGATGAGTTTTGTCAAAAAGCACTATGCATGTAGGCATAATCTCAATCTGGATAAACAGAATAATGTAATGTTCCATACATTTCGCTCTTTGTTCTCTTCTTTAAATAGTGAGATCAACTAACAAAACACATCTGTCTGGACCAGGACCGGATTAACCCTTTTGGAGGCTTGGGGCTATTAAAAATATGTGGCTCTGCTGACTTCGCTTAACATATTTTTGCGAAAGTACAGAAGGAAAGTTAAGGGAATATCTGTCACATTTTTGGTCATATTTTTATCTTATGAGGATGATTGTATCTTGTATGATTCTTTTTAGACAGCCAGTTGAGATCTTGATCAGAGTGGTGATCCCCGTCCGTCTTAAGGCCCGGGGCTACAGTCCCCAAGCCCTTTCCTTAATCTGGCCCTGGTCTGGACGTTAAATGTTATTAGTCTTAATGATGAAAAGCATAAGTAAGAATTAGGAGCATGGAGTGTTCTTTTCCTTGTTTCTTTCTCTCATAATGTTTTTAGAGAATACTTAATTTATATGATGCATTTTAAATTGTTTTAGATACCAATGAAATGAGTTTATGTTTTACGTTCACTAAGTTGCAACTGGTGCCTTCCATTTCAACTCAGGCAAAAAAATATAAAATTGTACCATTACCATCTCAGATATTGTTGAAACTTTCTTTTATAGCAACTCGACATGTTTTTAAGAGATCCATATTTTTTTGTTTTGTCGAAAAAAATTTTCCCGCCAAGTAATGGGCCATCAAAGACGGGGAGTACAATTTATGAATGGTAGAAGACATGGAAAATGGTCAACTTCGGAGCCTCACCATTCGGTTATGGAGACAGGTAGAGTCATAATTCTTGTTGTGGTATGTACATAGGGATATAAATTAACTATATTTTATTATAGTTTGGTTTGCGCATGCGTATCTTTTTGTACATAAATTAACAAATGAACGTCAATTTATCTGAAAAGTCTAAGTTTGCGAATTTTTTTCAAGCACTTCCGGTTCGAATTTTAAAATTGTGTTTTCGCGGTTGGTAAGACCTGGTTACCCGCTCTCCGAAAAATATTTTGTATCGCTTCTGTGTGCAACCGTTTTGTCGCAAAAAATTCGAGAAATTGTAAAATTTTCAAAAATCGCCATTTTTGGGCGCCATTTTCTCGAAAACACCATTCTTTAAAATTCTGAAAGTTTGTCAGATGGTTCAACTTTACATGAATAATACACACACCAAATACCATTCTCGACCAATGCTTCATGAATTAACTGCAGCCTTTTGAAGTTAGCGAAGTTTCGTGAACTTTGATGTCACAGTTAGCAACACTGGGAACAATAAAAGTGCAATGATTTGATGATGTTTGTGGTTTACATACATTAAATGAAGAACAAAAGGTTTTCTTGACTGTTTTTTTCATTATTTTGATCAAGAAGGTTCTCTGAAATAGTAAAATGGGCCTCCCCCTACTCCTCCGTTTTCTTAAACCGAAATAATCTGAGGTGGAAATTACGATTACGAAACGCAGAAATTTCAAGTTCACTTACTTAAGAGTCTTCACTACAGCGAACTTAAACTAGCGCTAATTTTAGAGTTTTTCTGTAATATCTTCAAAACAAATTAAAATATTTGAAAAACAGAAACGTAGTGAACTAGACAATGCGATTTTGCATGTTATACCGTTATCACAACTCATCTATCTGCTTTCGATTTGCAACGGTAGATAGATTTAGCATTTTTTGCGGGTTCTGTAAATAGCGGCATACCAAAAGCAGATAGGTGAATTGTGGTAAAGGTATCACATGCAAAATCGTAATGTCTAGATCACTACGTTTCTGCTTTTCGAATATTTTTATTTGTTTTGAAGATATTACAGAAAAACTCTAAAATTAGCGGTAGTTTAAGTTCGCGGTAGTGAAGACCCTTAAAATGGTCTTCGGAAACAAAATTTCACTGATTTTTATTTTTTTTTATTTTTTACATGGACCAATCATTTGCTTGATTGGTGTCTTCTTCGCTAATAGCATGTAACCGCGCACGTGCTCCAATAGGTGTTGGCTCACTCACAATTCGTCCAGGAATGGATCTAGGGGGAAGAAACTTTTTTTTATTTTATATATAAATAAAACCGATCTCAGAGTTTGGAGCTCGTAGCTCTAAGTAGCAGTATTACCCCCCCCCCTTTCCAGAAGTCCGTCCTGGATCCGCCCCTGCGTAGCACATTGTCGATAGTCACAAATACTGAAGGTCCATGTGGAAGCATGAACAGCACTTCAACTTCATGTAATTCATGATTTATTCATAATATTTCTGCTACGCACCACTGGTTATCATACATATAGTATGTAACAAAATTCCTTTTTTGCACATTTCTTAAATCTACACTTTGAATTGCAGAAGTTCGATTTTGGGGGAAGCATGAAGCTAGTTCATGGTGACCCGTTACTGCCATAGAAACTTCGCCATTTTCCGAAAGCCAAAGATGACTTCGCTGAATACGAGTTACCGGTCGCATACTTTCCCTTTTTTTCTTCCGGAAGTCGTCGAATTCAGTTACAGGCAACAAAACGAGAGTAATACCCGGAGTTTGTACTTGCACTCTACTCACGAATTATTCTGCGGCTTTAGTGGGGGCGCGGTGGCTCAGTGGTAAAGCGTTCACCTCCGGTGCTTGGGATTCCTGGTTCGATCCCAGATCGCGCCGTGTGAGCTTTGTGGTGGACAAACACCGTGCTCGTGGGTTTTCTCGGAGTTATCCCGTTTCCTCCCACTTTCTGCATTCCACCATTTCATTCATTTCTCATAATCACCGTCTCCTTTAGCCTAACCGGCATATTCGTGGGACGTAAAACTTAGATTTCATTTTTTTTCTGCGGTTTTAATACTGTGTATCTGTATTTGCCTAAGGTTATGCCGCGTTGCCACATTCTTTACACCTCCCCCCCCCCTCAATACCGTCGCAGAGACCCTTGCATGGCCGGTTTCACTTCAAATTCACTGCTTTATGGGACCTGTCTGCATCTCGAACATCTGAAAGCGATTTTTAAAGTGGGATGCAGCACCATCAGAAATCACTTACACGGTTTGGGAAATTGTAGACACTTATTTTCTCGTATTCAAATCTTTTTCTATAAAATATATTTTCGCTTTTCTTCGAGTATTTTTAGAATCTTGTCTATGGCTATGAGTACATGAGCCGAATCGTGTGTTTTATCGTCGTTTATTACAACAAAACTGTCAGTTGTTTCATATTCTGGTGATAACTCTGAATTTCACTTTGCAGAATAACAGTCCAGTTTTCAGCGAAGTCCACATGAAGTAAAATAGAATTTGTATCATGAAATTTTATACGGTGCTTTTCGGTAGCAATTAATTCTCTTTGGATTTTCTTGATGTAGTCATGAATTACAATTCTTAGTTAAACAAGCAATGTACGATACGAAAACAGCAAGTGGCACAGTTTTTTAACGAGATTATTGTTTTCCCATATGGCATACGTAACACTTTCATTTTCATCAGGATCAATAATTAAAGACTCCACACTTATTCCTTCCACTCCAGAACATTCACCACATTCTTGAAGAAGACAGTTGTCATTTTCTACGGATCATACTACTAAAGGAAATAGGTCACTCATGACAGCTTCAATACAGGCTGCACCTTTGATTTGTAGCAACGCAGTAGGACCTAACTTAAAATTTGCACAATACACACACACGCACATACACACTTCCCTCGCAGGTTGCGGACTGGCCCACTTTAGTCGAATACTGTAAAATTCCGAGTGACCCATTCTTATGTTGGGATTGTTCTGTTTAAAAAGTCAGTAAATTTCTTTGGAACGCGTACGAAAACGTTTCGATTTTTTTAACTTTTTGTTCTTTTTCGATCACTGTAATGACATCGCACTTAATTGAGACTTTGTGTGGAGCATTCCAAATCATCACTGAGGTAATAGTTCAGGCTTTTTGTAGATCATCAGAATTTATTGGATGGCCATTTCAAGTAAACTTAAAATTTGTGTGTTTCGTAATCGTAATTTCCACCTCAGATTATTTCGGTTTAAGAAAACGGAGGAGTAGGGGGAGGCCCATTTTACTATTTCAGAGAGCCTTCTTGATCAAAATAATGAAAAAAACAGTCAAGAAAACCTTTTTTTCTTCTTTTAATGAATGTGAACCACAAACATCATCAAATCATTGCACTTTTATTGTTCCCAGTGTTGCTAACTGTGACATCAAAGTTCACGAAACTTCGCTAACTTCAAAAGGCTGCAGTTAATTCATGAAGCATTGGTCGAGAATGGTATTTGGTGTGTTTATTACTCATGTAAAGTTGAACCATCTGACAAAATTTCAGAATTTTAAAAGGTGGTGTTTTCGAGAAAATGGCGCCCAAAAATGGCGATTTTTGAAAATTTTACAATTTCTCGAATTTTTTGCGACAAAACGGTTGCACACAGAAGCGATACAAAATATTTTTCGGAGAGCGGGTAACCAGGTCTTACCAACCGCGAAAACACAATTTTAAAATTCGAACCGTAAGTGCTCGAAAAAAAATTCGCAAACTTAGACTTTTCAGATAAATTGACGTTCATTTGTTAATTTATGTACAAAAAGATACGCATGCGCAAACCAAACTATAATAAAATATAGTTAATTTATATCCCTATGTACATACCACAACAAGAATTATAACTCTACCTGTCTCCATAGCCGAATGGTGAGGCTCCGAAGTTGACCATTTTCCATGTCTTCTACAATTCATAAATTGTACTCCCCGTCTTTGATGGCCCATTACTTGGCGGGAATTTTTTTTTCGACAAAACAAAAAAATATGGATCTCTTAAAAACATGTCTAGTTGCTATAAAGAAAAAGTTTCAACAGTATCTGAGATGATGATGGTACATGCTCTGCCTGAATTGAAATGGAAGGCACCAACTAAGAACAGACAAAAATCAAAGTCAGAATGGACCCCTGACTGTACAGTATTGTTAGACATCTAGAAATTTGAAGCGCATATCGATTGATGAACATAATGAAGATTAGTACAATTCTGCTCACAAGAACCTAGACTATTTTCTAGAGTCCGAAAAAAATGAGTCTAGATCCTTACGTCTGTCGGATCTGTGTTTATGGGGAAATTTTACTCCATTGTGATAGTAATATACGTAGTGTTATAAAGAACAAAGACCAACTGCACGTTGCCTTCAAGTAAATATATAATTGGAATATAAAATACGGTACAATGATAGCAGATGACAAATATATATGATAAATGAAAGTCAAAACCTAGTAAAATGCTGGGCGATATGGGATGATTCAAGCCTGTAGGGGGACAGGATCACCAGAAGAGTAACATACACAGACGGAACACTTCCAGTTGTGCTTTTGTGGTTTGATGGTTAGCGTCAGGGAACTCGGTGGAGGTGGACACGTGCTTATTTTAGCATTGGTTCCAATCCTGTATATCAAAAATTATTTTTATAAAGTATTTTTGTATTTTATTGAAAAGAAGATTCATGTATCATTTGGATGTAAGAAAGCTATAAATACGTCATAGCTATGTAATATAGGAATTTAAACTTTTTATATATAAAGTCAAATCATAAATCCTTCTCTTTTTATCTAATGTGCATGTGGTTCCGGGTTCGATTTCCGGTGGGAAAGCACCAAAAAATTTCATGAAAATTTACTTTCATTAATCATCTGTCTCCTTTAGCTTAAAAGACACAATTGTGAGACGTTAAACTTTTTTTTCTCTATTCTTGAAAAGAATGCAGTATGGAAAGGTATTAATCAAGAATCAGCTTGCTGAGTATTTCAAACGGATATTTATTATTTCAGTATATAAGAAAATAATGGTCACTTGATTATATTTATGTTATAGTTTATTTTAGGCACTACAAAACTTGCTGAGCAGTAGCATAGTGTTCTTTTTCGTGTTGATTTACTAATAATGGGAAAGAAGATTCGATAGCTCACCATTTATTTCTCTTTATTCTCTAATCGAAGTCAAGGCTTATATAGGTCAGTTAAATTAGAATTTGCTTGTATGATGCTAATGTACATAATAATGGGCATTTTTCTTCATATGATTGCTATAATTGTCTTTCTCATCAATATATTAAAAGTCTCAACTGATCTGGATTGTGCTGTGTGCACTACTTCAAAGAAATGGCGGATGAAGAGTCACCTTTCGATTTTTCACTAATTTCTCAGAAATGATTAATTTAGAAAGAAAATAAACTGAACCAATTTAAAAGAGCAGAAATTTTCCTATTCAATACAGTATTTTTTTTCCACAAGACTCACCATTTGTCAGAAATGATGGTCACTTTCTGGAAAATTATATTTTAAAAATACTTCGAAATTGTTAGTTTTATCAGGATGTTGAAACACTTTTAGGATGAAAGGCCATCATTCAACCCCAAATGGTGTTTTCATTATAAAATATCAATCGAGTCACTATCGATGTGTGGCCTGTCGTTGTCCTGGTGGAACACAATGCCTCTCCTATTGGCCAAAGCTGGCCGCTTCTGGGCGATTGCTGTCTTCAGACGGTCCAATTGTTGACAGTCAGGGTTGGCAAAAACCATGGTTTTTATTGAAAAAAACAAAAAACAAAAAAAAAAAAACAGAAATTAGTTTGTTTCGCCTTGGTGTTATTATGCAACAACAAGGTTATGCTAGAAGGTGTCACATAAGCTTAAAGCGGAATCCAAACCGCTTCTCGGCTTACATCCAAGAGAAATTGTCCATTTGGACACGAAACCGGGACTAATTGGTCACAAATACGATTGCGACTCACTCACGAAGGACTTCTGATAAAAATACGTTGTACGGATCATTACATAGGCCTACTTGTTAATACAATTGCCAAGAGTTATTTCAGAAGGACAAAAAGATAAACAGTTACACAAGTAAATACATTATACAGAATTATATATAAATCGGGAAACTCCCGCCTTAGCCATTGGGAAAATCCTGTTATTACTTTAAATGTATTTGTATGTAAAATTTTAAGGTCAACGTATCATAATCACTACGCTAAAACTGAGGTATTAAATTACAAATTTGGTATGTAGATATCATTCAATAAAATTAAAACCAAGTCAAATTCAAGGTGATGTTGGAAGCTAAGTAGGCAGTTGATAAATTTGGCAATCTATCAATATATTTAAGCAACCTTGGCTTCTTTATAAAACAACAGGCATTCACTCAAGTAGAAATATAAAATTTGGTTTCATTTCGTATGTTTAGGCTTAACATCCTTATGAAATACCAAGGTTATAACGAAGAAAACTTTCGCTTAGAGGGGCACCTCGAATCGCTACTTGGTTTACACTTGAAAGATGGGTTGTGGTTCGACCGAGAATTAAACACGGGACCCCTTGATTAAAGGTTAAAAGTAGATAAATGTAATGCGGATAGTTTGATATGTGGAGACGTCACCATGAAGTTCACACGATTTAAAGCATCTTTCGTTCCTTTTTTTTTTTGGTTTAAACCAGTTTTTTGGAAAAAAACCAGCTGGTTTAAACCACCTTGGTTTAAACCAGCCAACCCTGTTGACAGTACAGTTCCGAGTTAAGGGTTTGGCCGTAGGGGAGCAGCTCATAGTAGATAATTCCCTGCCAATCCCACCAAACACACAGCAAAACCTTCCTGGCCGTCAATCCTGGCTTGAGCACCCTTTGCGGCGGCTCACCGCGCTTCAACCACGACCGTTTTCGCGTGACGTTGTCGTGATCCACTTTTAATCGCCAGTCACCAACCGCTTCAGAAATGGATTGATTTTGTTGCGATTCAGTAGCGATTCGCAGATGGAAATTCGGTCCATGAGGTTCTTTTGCGTTAACTCGTGTGGCACCCATACATCAAGCTTCTTTTTGTATCCAGCCTTATGCAAATGGTTCCACACGGTTTTTTGTGCAATGTTCAGCTTTTGGGCAATCGACACAGTGCTTACATGACGGTCGGACGCGACAATGTCCATGATTTTATTGACATTTTCGACACTTGGCCTTCCAGTGCATGGTGTATCTTTGACGCCAAAATTACCGGAACGGAATCGACGAAACCAAAATTGTGCGTGATTGGCTGATACAGTATCAGGACCATAAACACTATTCACATTTGCAGCCGCCTGGCTTGTGTTTTCGCCTCTATCGAAGAAAAACTGTAAAATATAGCGTATTTTCTCTTTGCTAGTGTCCATTTTGATCCGCGCTCACACAACACTGAGTTAACTCATCACAGCTATCTGAATACTCAGTTTTACAACACGAGGAAAGCATAATTTTCACCAAGCACGGACAGTGCCAAGGAAACCAATGTTTGACCAACAGGTAGCAACACTGTCTATGGACAGTCTCCAATGAACACCAAACACTGCACTTCAATGAGCACAAATGCATTTGAGTGACTGTCGGGCAGTTTTCATTGTTAAAACAAAGAATTGAAAAATGTGTACACTGTACTGTACATTTTCTTCCAATGAGTGTAAAAAGAAAACGTGAAATTGCCACGGAGGAGGTTAAAAAATGTAGGTCGGAGGGTGGATTCGAATAATCGATCTTGGGTTTTTTATCATTTATGTACCTTCCGCATAGTTAACCAGTCGACTGTTTTATAAATGAGTGGTGCACTTCCTTTGCTAGTTCACGTAGAAGGGCGGTAAGTTAACTGTGCAATTTGGGTTTTCCTAAACCTGTTGTTAAAAGTCTACTTCATATAAATGTAAATCCATGTTTAGATACAATTATAGCGATAGTGCAAATATCGTGTTAAAAAGTTAAGTTCGGATGATCGCAAAGTTGGAAATTATTCATGCAAGAGTTTTAAGTTGCAGTATAAAGAAAATATGATAGATACTTCAGTCTTAAGACTATTAACCCTTTTAAAGTATTATTATTATTATTTTAAAGGTAAATTATAGACTTTCAGTCAAGCAGCTACAAGATCATTCCCATTTATCCTAGGATCATGGTTTAGGGCTGGGGGAGGAGGGTTGCAAAAAAAAATATATATATATATATCTTCATCCACCTCACAGCGATGCATCATTTCTCTTGCAGCGTCCTCGTGATTTCTCTTCTGGAAAGATGTGAGCAGTCATGGCACCCACTGTGCTGACACTTCGTGAAGATAAAGCTGGTTGTGAACGATCTTCCAGGCAGACCCATAACTAATACCTCTTGCAGGGGCCGCGGTTGCTCAGTGGTAGAGCGTTCACCTCTGGTGCTTGGGATCCCGGGTTCGATCCCAGCCTCCGCCAAGTGAACTTTGTGGTGGACAAACACCGTGTGCGCGTGGGTTTTCTCGGGGTTCTCCCGTTTCCTCACATTTTCTTCGTCCCACCATTTTATTCATTGCTCATCATCACCGTCCCCTTTAGCCTAACCGGCATAACCGTGGGACGTAAAACTCAAAGATTTCATTTCATTTTTCATACCTATTGCACACATAACACTTTCAATGGTTATCCATTCTGTCTTCCATTATGATCTTAATTTTCTCCGTCAAAGCGTCATCAGTGAAAGATAGTCTTCCAGATCTAGAGGCGGCCGCGGTGGTTATGTGTCTAGTTTGGAATTGCTATTTCTACTTGGATACCATCTCATAGGATGGGCTTTCATCTCCATAGACGACTTTCATCTCTTCGTGGATCTCCGTTGCTGATTTCCCCTTAAGAGCCTGTCTTACTAAAAATAATACAAAATTGACATTTTCCTTTTGCTTGTTTATTCATACGTGAAAGGAGATAATCAACTGCAACTTACCACAATCATAAATAATATTTTTCTACAACAGAAAATATGAACCTCAATAAACATGAACCGTAATAACTGTATGCTAAAACTATTTTGTTTATTACAAACTAAGTAAAACTATTATTTAAAAAGTAGTTCCCAGGAATCCTAAACAACTTGATACGTAATCAAATGCAATTGAGTTCGTTCTTCTAGTCGCTGCCTTAGCTTAGGTTTCAGGGGCTTTGTTATTCTGGTAACACTGTAATTTCTATGGATGGCAACACTGAATATTCTTCAGGTTCATATTTTCTGTTGTAGAATAACACTATCTGTAATTGTGGTAAGTTGCATTTCATTATCTCCTTTCACTTATGAAAAACAATTAAAAGAAAAATGGTAAATTTTTTGTTACTTTTTTTGACGCTCCGTGCCTCAACTTGTCAATCATTGCACCTTCAGTAATTTACCTGCAAAAATAGAAAAAGAAAAGAGAAAGAAAGAAAGAATTATTCTAATGAGTTCTGGTTAACATGCAAGGACATAAATATAAAATGCATGTCCGAGGGAGGGGGGAGGGTTCGTAGTTCGTCACCTTCTAGATGTTTGCATGAACTTTTTGATACCCCCTCGTAGAGCATCTCAAGAAGAACCCCTTAAGTTATCGAGAAGAAACTTGTATTAAAACAATTGAAAACGTGTTCCAGAGTTTTCTAAGGGATTTGGAAGAGATAATTTCTATATTTTGAGATTCAATTTCTCATTCCCTGAATGACTAAAATGAGAAAATAGTCTAATGCTTTAAATTAAATTTTTAAACGTTGTCACTTGGGTTGACCTGGGATTTTATCATGACTTTTTGATTTGAATTGCAAATCTAAGATGGTTTAAATGTTCCGCAAAGAATAATAGCTACTTAGTTTGAAATAAATTTTGAAACAAAAATTATTGCTTGGATGAAGCTGGATTTATATAATTTCATTTCGATTCAAATACTCATTCTAAAGAGAAGAAAGAGATCGAAATATACCTTTCAAATATTTAATAAACCTATTCTTTCCGTACGAAGAACTGGCTTTCAGCTACGTTGGCCTAATTTTTCTTCCTTCTATATCAAGCCTTACATTGTAGTATTTGCGGCGCAAATGCTGCGTGAAGTTATGATTTTCGTCTAATTTACATAACCGCTTTTGGTAGGCGCTATCCTTTCGAGAAAGATTAGCTTAAATGTTACTAGCTTAAATGTTACCCTTTTGACATATTGCAGTTCTAAATTTCCCATATGTGTATATACAGATAGTTATCAACATAATGGAATAACAGTATATTACAACAAGTAATCGTTTAGGTTGAGATTTAAATTATGCATTACTTGGTGTTGGTTGATAATTTTTCTTCTGTTATTCGAATATGAATTTTGAATATTCCAGCAATTATTTTGTGATAAGCGTTCACCGCTGTGTGGGTTCCCTGGTTCGATCTCAGCTCTCGCCAAATGAACTTCGTGGTGGACAAACACCATGTGCGTTGATGTACTCGGGTTCTTTCGCTTTAACCTAGCCAGCATAATTGTAAGACGTAAAACTGAAAGATTTCCTTTCGAACCCGATTCGAATAATTATTCGAATTACAAATTTCGGTATTCGAATAATGAATTATTCCAGTTTTAACGGCATTAGTTAGTAGTATGGGAGGCGATGTTGTACGAATTGGTGTGTGCAATCCAATAGGCTAGACATTGGTAGTGCAAAATTAGATTATTTATTTATTTATTTATTTTTTTTTGATTTTCAAAGAGGACAAATTGTAAGTATGTGGTTAGTTTGAACAAATGTCTCCAAGACTAGCAGTGTGTAAGATGTGCCGAGAGCATCAGTTTCTGAGGTGGTAAGACGATAGAAGACGAATAATGAATAAAAACAAAACCTAGATGGGAGGGATCGCCAAACACTGAAGAACTGTAGAGCTAATGTGGCACAACTGATTGAAGAACTCAATCAGCATCTGAAACGACATGCTTCTACGATTACAGTCAAACGAGAGCTTCATGAACCGAGTTTATGTAGCGGACACTCAAAGATTTTTGCTCCAGACTCCCTACTCTCTACCGTTAAACAAAGAAGCAGCGCTGTGCTTTCAGTTTCATTATAGTCCGTTGGTCCTATTATTACCCTAAATTAAATTTCATCCAGTAATTTATAGACATTTTATTCTATAGTTCAGATGTTATACCCTAACAACGATTTTGTTTTTCAAGATGACAGTGTGCCAATACACCTGTTCAGGCATGATTTGAGGAAATTAGGGTGGATTTCCTTGTTCGCATAATCCCCTGATTTGAACATTATTAAACATTTGTAGTCAGTTGTAAAGCAGCGAGTCGGACGCACATTTGTTTCTCCACTGGTAAAACAACTGTGTACTGAAATGAAATCTTTCAGTTTAACGACCTACGAATTTTGGCACATTTGGACCGTTGAAACGAAGTTTTCAACATCACCGTCTGCGCCCTGGGTAGTCTATGAAAAGTGTGCAGGGAGGAGTGGGACAGAAATCCCATTCCTATTCTGTGCTAGAGACTGCTGCAATTGAAATAGCGATGCCATGTGATAGTCCACAATGCTGGAGGTCCAATAGAACATGATCGGTGGTGGTGGCGAGGTATCTCTTTAAGACGAGTATCTGTCAAAAATGATCGGATATAAAGCAAACAACCTTGTGTGTGTGCTCTTGTAATTATTTACCAACTACATCATTAGGATTCGTTATATTTACATAGGCTACAAAGTAAAGAATATGGACGACCGTATCCGAATGTGGACTGATAGTGGATAATGTATCCGGTAAATTCATATATGATAGATTCATTCATTTAGAGATGACTGACTGCCATTGTGAAGCGTTTGGTGGCTACAAGCTTTCAGAATGTGCATTAATTTATAACAGTTCAAATAAACTAAGATTAATCAAAAATCCTTACTATAATATACTAAAATATTCCACTAAAGTACTCAATGTTTTGTGATTGCATTTTCTAAAAATAGGTTATTGCCTTTGCGTTTGTTTGGGGAACTCATGGTTCTAAATTGTATAGTATGTTGTTTGTTGATAGAAATAGCCCATTTGTCCTTGCTATCTTTTTCTTCTATTGTTCGCAGTTTTTAATGTTTTATTTTATTTGTTTTAAAAGAAGAATATCTTTTGCATACAATTTGAACTGTTCTCTCTTATGTCCGAAAAGCCTGTAGTTAATTTCCATTACAAAATGTTCGCATTGTTCGTATGGCTATAAATAACCAGTATTCTATGCACAACAAATGAGCATAAAATGAATAGTATAGAAAACTCCAATTGGATAATTTGACGCAATAGCGTTGAAGGACATCCTTCAATTTATGGACAAAACCATTTTGCTTTTCCTTTTTCTGTCCGAAAACTGGTAAAGAAGAGCTTAATTTCTGAAGGGAACATTGTGCAGGACGTGTTTCCAATTGTAATCATCTCCTCTTAACATGTCATACCTTATACGTGACAGAAGTGCTGATGTGCGTGTGTGTCCTTTTCTAAATATGGAGATGGTACATATTTTAGGTGTGGACGTTCGTATGCTTCCATTAGCTGAGTCACTGGATGCTTTATTTGAGATTGGGTGGAGTTTCCTACTTCTGAAACCGGCTGCTTTTTTGCGGAAGGAAGGACTGCTCTCTCTCTCTCTTATAGAGTATGCTGCTACTTCGCAGTTTCTACAGGCAAGGTCTTCGTCACCTTCCATTGTATTTCTTGGTTATTTGCAGTTCTTAAATATTAACTTTGATGTGCAAATTATTATCTTTTCACATATTTGTTTGTCTGTGTTGTAAGTTATTGTAGACTTTATATGTAACAAAAATATATCTCAGCAGGGAGGGACGTTAGCAATGACATTGAACAAATTTCTTTTGTTTGTGAGAGGAGAAAAGAACTAGTATATATTTGCTAATCTTACGTTTATAGCTCTCAGAGAGAGAGAGAGAGAGAGAGAGAGAGAGAGAGAGAGCGAGAGACATATGAGCATAATAGCGATATGTATATGATAGTCACGTTTGTTGTAAATGTTGGTAGCAATGAGACACTAATTACCAGAACAAGCATGTAAATCGTTGAAGACTACGCTTGCGCCTCTTGTTGCGACGAATTAGTATTCGTTTTATTCAGTCCCATGCATATTTCTCATTCTTATCATGAAATGAGAAAAGTTTTTGTAGTAGTGTTAAGTAGAAAACTATTTAGTGAAATAAGTCTCTAAGAATGTGTATGTGTGTTTCCGATTTTGCTTTTCTTTTTTTAAATTTATTTATTTATGCATTTCTTAAGACGTTCCCATTGCTTAGGATTAGTATCAGTTAATAAAAATGAACATAATTCTTTCCCTCCTCAAATTAAAAAAAAAAAATCCACGGCATTCGTAACAATTTCCTATTTTTAAGCATTATCCATGTCGGTCCCGGCGTCCCCCACAGGGGAAATAAAATTAGACATTATTACTTCTTTACAATTGTAAAAATCAGACTGGCAACATTGAAAACTGTTTACAGGGAATGATTCTTCCCTTTAATTCGGAGACGAAGAATAAGGAGGTGAATTCACCAACTAATGGGAGGGAGAAAAGGACACATTTTTGTACGCTGCGTGGCACACTTCGTATCACTGTTTTGATACAATATTGGCATCATCAGCATGTTTCGCGTAGAGTGGAATGGAGTATGAGTGGGTGAGGCATTTAAAATATTTCCGCTAGCACTTCCAGTATTATTTTTTTTCTGGAGGATCTTAGAGATATGAGCTACATATGGAACTTGTAACGGTTAGTTTTCGCTGGCTGCTAAATAAACTGAAAGAAAATTACAATTTTTGTTTAAATTTCCGAAAAAAGGGACTTTATAAAGAGCAAATGTACGTGAAAATAAAGTAAAACACACACTGACCTATATTTTCTTTACCTAACTAATGTATTGCTTGGAGTCTAAAATGTGACTTTTGGAACCTTGCTCTTTCTTTGACAGCGAAAATGACTTGACTCATCCATTTCACTGCTAATGAACATTATCAACCATTTGGATAGTTTTCCCATTGGTTATAATCATTATAGACATTTTACAATCACTGACAGGTAATGTGCACACAAATTTAGATGTGTTCTAGTAGTTTTAACATATGAATTACTCTTTTTAATATCGTAATTCAGTTCTGTTCTTCTTGAGGACATAGTGGCTCAGTGCTAAAACGGTCATCTCCGGAACGAGGTGCTTGATTTGATCCAAGGCATGTGATAGACGTCATGAACGTTTATTTTCTCGTGTGTTTTACTTTTCTCCCAGGGGGGCTCGGTGACTCATTGGCGTTTACCCCTGTTGTGTAGGGTCTCTGGTTCGATTCCGGCCAAGTTAAGTTTGTGATGGACAACATGGTGTCCATGGGTTTTCTCGGGGTACTCTCGTCTCCTTCCACATTCTGAATCCTTAGTCATCCGTCTTCCTTAGTCTAACGGGCATAATTGTGGGACGTTAAAATATTTCCATTAAGTTCCTTTTCTCCCATATTCCCATTTCAGCAATTCTTTTGTAACCTTTCACTATCATTAATTAACCATCTGCTTTCTGCTATAGGTTATAATTGTGGGACCAAAACTAAGCTTTTTGCAATTTCCTTTCTGTTTTGCCTTCAGTTATACTTTATATTAGGGCTACATTCCAAAAAAAAGACTGAAATAATGTATAACCTAATCTTTCACTGTGCACTGTGGCGCTTGTCTGCTCTACCATGACGCCGTGAAATGGCATTCCATGTTAGAATTTTGATGGTGTTTAAGGTTATGCTTCATCTTTGGGGCGTTATGAATGAATCCTGAATACATGTTGGTACCACGGCGCCGACTTTCCAAAATTTATGTGGGTGTATATCAATGGCGGGACGTGGTAACCTATATGTTTTCAGGGAAGTCTCGGTATTTGATTATTTTTAGTTAAAATCTTTTATGAACACTGTCATAAAGAGCTATGCTGTGATAAAGTACTATAAGGATAAGTTAGGGCTGCTCTAGCTCAGTCGGTAACACGGTTGACTTAAACGCAAGAGAAACGGGCTCAAGCCCGGGTCCAAACTAAAAATCTTGTGCACCCACAAGATTATTTGTGTGGGTACTGGAGCCCCGGAGCACCCACGTAGTCAGCGCGCATGCGTTGATATAGATATAATTAAACGAGTTATAATCAAAACTCGATTCAGTATATTATCATCATAGTGACACTTGAAGTCTAAAATTGCTAGTTTTCTTTAAAGATAAAATTGGAGATGAGAAGAGACAATCTTCCGTTTTCAAAAGGAAAATTGTTTATGAATACAGGTCCAGTTGAAGGTGTGCGATCTGGCTGGCCATTGTCCTGTGTGGACTGTAGTGTTACAGCAATGGAACAGGTTACGAATTTCGTGAGCTGTAGCCCGAAAACAACGATACATCATCATGCATATGGAGAGCATGTATCAGGCTGCTAATGTTATTCTAACAGGCATGATTTTCCCCGCACATTTTCTTCCTCTTTCTTGTGTGCGTGTGTTTTATATTATCAGGAATGTCAAAAGTTCAGTCTAGCGAACCTGTAAAACATTGTTGTGTAGAATATGAAAGATACCGTTGAGCTGAATGGGTCATTTTTTATATAGTCTCTGTTCAAAACTACTATCTTTTTTTTTTCAGCGTGAGAAAGTAAATAATTATAAAATTAGGTTTGAAATATTCAGGTCCTGGTACCTTGATTAAGAAATAATACAGCGGAATCAAATAAATAAATATTCAAGTCCAATTAGTGGATATCACTAATATATTATAAAATTATACAGTAATGATGTACAGCTGATATTAATACGATGACACAGAATAGATGAAAAAAAAAAAAAAAAAAAAAAAAAAAACAGGGTTTTGTATCTAATGTTTTCTTTGCAAGACGATTTAGGAATTTTAAAAGCAACAATAATAATGTCTAGAATCTAAAATTCTACCTCTATTTATAAGCAATGGAATATGTCTAGCCGCTTAGGTAATTGGTAACGCATACACAGTGGATTTAAATTTACTGGAAAAGTAGAGGATGTGAGATTTATTATTGTTTGTAGCCCTCAATACCTACAATCACTGGTGCAAATCCCAGGGGGTTGAGGGGGACATGTCCCCTTCAATCTTAGAACTGGGGGGAGTGTCCCCCTAATAATTCGATTGGAAATGTGTTTTTTGGTAAAAAAGGTGATGATTTGTGTCCGATTGCCGCAAAGGAAAGTGAAATGAAATTGATGATCCCCCAACACAAGCCTCAAATCTCCCCGCCTCCCAGTGTTGGAGACAACTCTGCTCCCTTGATCCTCCACAGCATTATTTTTCAACTTCATAAAAATTTTGAACATCGCTAAAAAAAAAAAAAAAAAAAAAAAAAGGTCTTACCCCCCCTCAATGTTGAAGACAGATTTGCGCCGTTGCCTACAATGTGGGTATATGGAGAAATTTCTTGGTAAACTGTAAATTTTTGATGATGTAGTAAAAGTTACAAATGTGATTAGACAAAACTTAATTTTTAATTGAGGTTCTCACGATTATTTAAATATCAAATTTTGGTTTTCCATAACCTGAGTTTTTAAATTTCTAAACTATGTTATGTGTAAGTGTCGGAAGTCTTATAGAACGGCTATTAACCATTCCGGTTTCAACATTTATCGCAGTAGAACAAAAATGATAATAAACAGCGACGAGCGGTTTTCTGCAATCGATTCAGGGTCTCAAGAGAACATATAATTACCTGCAACACTATCAAAACTGGAGGGACACACTGGCTCAGTGGTAGAGCGCTTACCAATGGTGCGTGGGGTCCCTGATTCGATCTCCGCCCAAAGAAGTTTCTGGTGGACAGTACCATGTCCCCGGGTTTTCTCGCGGTACTCCCGTTTCGTCCCATATTTTCATTCCACTTTCCCCCCATCATTATTCACTTGCTTTAATTATCCGTCTCCCTTAGCCTAAAGGACATAAACGTGGAACGTTTAATAGAAAGATATCATTTTCTATACCAAAACCGGAAGTGATTGAAATTTACTACTAGGTCCGAATTTCAGTGCTTATATCCATAGAGTAAATGAAAAGAAAAAAAAAACTTAATAGATATCAACAAGTGCGGTTTTTTGCAATTGATTCAGCGTCCCAAGAATAGGTTATATCTTCTCTCTTAATTCTATTCAAACCGGAAATGGTTCAGATTAACGATTTTTTGTTTCAACCTTTATTTCCTAAAGCAGTAAGAGATAACGAGTAGTGACTTTTAAGTATGGATTCAAAATCTGATAAAAAGGTTCTATCTTTCATTTTAGCCCTCTGTTGCAACCAGTATTTATAAATCTACTATTTCAAGTTTGAGCAGCGTTGCCAATTTTTCTTAAGAAAAAATCGGGACGGGACAATCGGTGTTGGAGCCCCTCTTCCCCCTTCCCCCCTGGAGACGACTACACGTACGGCGAGTCGCTGAAAACGATGCAAATAATCAACTGAATAACACGACCTGAATTCGGCACCTTATTTTTTATTTTCCTGTATGGAATATACTATACTATCGTCATAATCGGCTGGATTACCAACTCAAAACAATTACGGAATAACTATAAATTAAAGACGAGCTGCTAACTATTTTTTCATGAGTCAAATTAAAATACCAATTTGATAAATTGATTCTGTACATGAAACTGCGTATAAAAGAATATGTTATTTCTTTGTAAAAATGGCCAACTAAAATATTAATTAACTTTGAAAATCGATAAATCGGGACCATAAGCGTCCCAAGGAATGTCCGGTCGGGACACGGGACAAATAAGTCAGAAATCGGTACAGTTTCAACAGAATCGGGACGGTTGACAACCCTAAGTTTGAGTATTGAAGTCACGTTGTTTGGGAATCTACCGTAGTTCCACATTGTGAAACAAAACTAACTTGTTTTTAAGATTATAATTATTCTTGGCGTCATGACATTTAAAGGGATAAACCATTATTCTATCAAATGGCATGAACATACGTATGTGTACAGTTTGTAGGTTACATCTTACAATATTTCAAAAGATACAAGAAACTAATCTCGATTTAGAGTCTGGGCTGAGCAACATGGAAATCTTAGCCATTATTTTTTTCCTTCCAGAGAAAGATGTAGAGATCCGGTAGTCAATATTAATTCTACAATACCTCATGCGACAAAATGTCACACTGATATTTAACAGACAGTGTGATATTAACTGAAGATGCGATGCCTAGCAGTAGAATCCCGGCGCCGTTCTATATATGAGTTTGTTGTAGATGAGGAAATAAACACTTTTATGATGATGCCGCCCCACCACTTGACCTGGTTGTCGAGTGCATGTTAAGACCCATGCGAGAAGGCGATGACGGTGTAAAACGCGTTAAGGTCATCCATTCTCCAGATGAGATTGGTGCAGCTTACTTTATGTAGATTTGATGTAGTGAAGGAGAGTATGTAACAGATATTTTTAACTATTATTGTGGGAAGATTTGATGAATTCATCAACCGACTTTTATCTGGTAGATCCGGGTTCGTGGTTTAGTTCTTATCAAAGAATGACTTTTAATTTCCTTTCTCCTCACTGTTTTATTGCGATTTATGAGTTAATGATGAGTTTTCGTACGTATGCTATAAATAGCATGTCTACACTTATTTGCATAACAATTAACAATGTAATATGAGGAGGAAATTTCCAGATCTGTAGTGAAAGGTTCTATCGCAAATGTTGTCTATTGTAGTTGAGGAAAATCTCGAAACGTCTCAGAATGACAGGCCGCGGGATTCAAACACTAGACTTGTATTATTTCCTGAATGGAGTATATACGAGGGCAGTTCCAAAAGTAGCTCACCTAACAAAGAAAACAAAAAATTGGGAAAACTATCGTTATTTTTTAGCTATACTCTCTTTTTAGCTCTTCACACTTTTCCAAACGATGTTCGATACCCTTCTTCCGTCGAGCTCCTCAGAATAGCCGTTAACCGCAGACTCCACCTCTTCATTGTTGGCAAATCTTTTACCACCGAGTCACTTTTTCAAGTTTCGAAAGAGAAAGTAATCTGAAGGGGGAGCTAAATCTGACAAATAGAGTGTGTGAGGAAAGAATGAATTCGAACTTTAACTCATTAATTTTGGCCATCGCGATAACGGATATATGGATTGTCTTCATGAAAGAGTACTTTCTTTTTCGCCAAATGCGCCCTTTTTTCCCTTATTTTATCATTGAAACACTGCAGTAAGTTTGCGTAATACTCGCCATTGTTTTTTATTATTATTTTTGAAGATATCAATGAAAATTATCCCACGCACATCCCAAATACTGTCATCCAATACTATTTTGTGCATTTTCTTCATCATACTTTGTCTGGTTACTAGGGGTTGGCACAAAAACCGGTTTTTCGGTTTTCTCCAAAACCGCTTCCGGTTTAATCCAAAACCGGTTCGTTTTTGCGGTAACCGATTTAAGTTTTCTCCAAAACCGGTTCAGGTTTTCTAATACTGGTTCTATTTCTCACCATGAATGAAATGCGTCGAGAACACACGAAACTAAAAGCATGTGTAAATTTTCATAAAAGGAAGTGCAAACCGAAACCGATGTGCTTAAAAACCAATATGTTTAAAAACAAAACTGCTTTTGTTGTAAACGGATCCGGTTTTCGGAGAACAACAAAACCCTATACTGGTGAGAAACCGAACCAGGTTTTGGAGAAGCCCGAAATGTCGGTTTTCCGGATTTCGGTTTTTCTAGAAACCAGTTTTCAGTTTTTTTTTTTTAAAAAAAAAACTTTTGCCCACTGGTTACCTCATTTCGTTACCAGTGGTGCTGTTCAGCCGGTTCTCGAGAGCCGGTTGTTAAAATATTTCGAGTTCACAGAACCGTTTGTTATACCCAGACATGAACACACACACACAGGAGTGAAAGAAAGAAGACAAACAAATTTGTGAAAACAAGCAACTTCGAATTGTTTGAATTCAATGGGCAGACAGAAATGAATTCCGGGATTCTGTCGAGGATATTGGGATCTGTGAGTGTAATGAATGTGATACATATCTAATGACTATTATGTGTGCTACCTATCTGTTTCTGAATGACTCCGTTGTCTTCATTAGTTCTGGAGATATGTCTTCGAATCAATGCGTACGAAATAAAGTAGTCGTTTCATCGATATCTCAATTGATTGCTTGTGATGACCTATATTATCATTCCTCAAAATATGATACTTTCCTGGCGGGACACCCTTGGTTCACTATTGATGGTTGCAAAATAAATACTAAAAGCGTAGAGTCCTCAAGTTTTATAAGGTTGGTACTTTCGACTGTAGTATTTTTTTCGAACAACCACCACAATACAAGTCGGGCTCTGGGACTACCCACGTATGGTAATGAATAGTCATTTTCGTCAAGGATTTGTATTATTGGTATAATTAAGTGTATATCGATATTCCAGTGTTCAAAATAGATGTCATTTTTTTTTTTTTTTTTTAAAGTTTAAAATGCCATAAAGAAGCTAAAATCAATTTACAAGATAACTATGTTCACTAATTACTACCAGCGAGAGGGACAGTAAGACTCTTACTTGTGAAGTCGTGGAGAGTTTTTATTTATATACTAACACAGTTACTAGTCATAGAGCAAATGAAGTGAAGTTATTTTTTGGTGAGAACAAGTAACAATCCAAATGGAACATGAGAAGGACGTTTCCATGTAGTCATTGTCAAAAGTTTGAGCACACTACTGTTTTTTTTTTTTTTTTTAATATTTTTTCAATTAAAAGACATTGTGTATATACAAAACCCAGTTTAATTATATTGTTTTGTAAAATTAACAACGTTGTTCATATAAGGATACGAAAATTGAGGATCCTGTTTGCAATGAGACACATTTATTAAAGAAAATGCTTTTGCAGTAAAACAAATAAATAACGAACAGAGTAATAATCTCACGCGTTGTCTGGTGATGCATTGGTTCAACGACATTTGTTGGTGTTTGTAGGAACCGTTATCATTAGTTATCTGTTATGATACCTCGAACATTGTGTGATATTCAATAATGCCATATATGGTAAAGTTGGGTGCGAATGTGTTTCATGGCGATCATGCTGCTTTCACACGCATGAATTAGTAAAGTAGTGTGGAGAACTTGAAAGTATTATACAGTAAAATGCGGAAGAAAAGGTGTGAACTAAATGCCGAATCACATCATGCTTAAGTAGTTATTTTGAGAGAAGAGAATGTTCTCTGTGGAAAATCGATCAGTGGTTGCAGATATTAGTCGGAGCAGTATGTCTGACTCTTCAGAGACAGTCACAAACTAGTGTAAATATTGGACAGAATCAAACTGTCGTTCGGAAATAACCTCATAAGGACGAGTTCATTAGAACTACAAGCAAACGGAAAGACGTTTAACTGTTCCGGAAGTAGCAACAGAACTACGGAAGAGCCGTTCCTAAATCAATAAAAGATAAGACGGTGGTCCGAAACCTTACAGATATATGGTCTTGAGGGCGAAAACATAAAGACAACCGATGAGCAATGAAGGAGGGCATTCTGCACCAACGAATCTAAAATTCAACTTATCGGTTCCCAACACCAAATATTTGTGCATCGCCCTTTCAAAAAACACTTTCATGCTGACTGTATAATACGTGCAGTAAAACACGGAAAAGACAGTGTCATTGTGTGTGTTAGTTTTACAGGCAGTAAGGTTGGCGAGTTAAATCAAATCAGCAGGATAATTGACAAAAACATATATAATAAAATTTAAGTGAGGCGCTCAGTTCCATTAGAAACGCGGATTTTAGGTCGTAACTTTGTACTACAACGGGATAACAATCCCAAACATTCTCTCAAGTTCTGCAGTAATTATCTGCAAAGCAAAGAACAGGCTTAGATCATCATGAACTTCATGACAGTCGATAAACACATGCCAAAAGTTCTGAATATCTCTGAAAGGCTCTTCAAAACGGTTGCATTCGCAAAAGTTAGATAAATGTATCAAGAAATTCTTTGGATTTGTATTCTTATCAAGGCAAAGGATCGATACTTCGATGAACGCAAACATGTTCGATAGATTTGTTACAATGGGAATAAGAAGAGTGTGTTTTCATTTCATTGTGTGGACAATGATATTTATTTTACAAAATAGGTTTTTGTATGGATAGTCTGGAAAATTCTTTTTTTTTTTTTTTTTTTTTTTTTAAATAGGTGATAGTGTAAAATAAGCGACGTCTCTGATTTGCAGAGTGGGCAAATCATTGGCTCTAAATTATGTAGTGCGAACGCGACGAAAGTGGCAGGTGTATTCAATGTGTCGCGAGGGAAAGTATCCAAGGTATCACCTACAAAGCTCGCGCTAAAATTATTTCGGTGAAGATGAACAATATTCAGAAGAAATTCACCCTCATTGACAAGTCCCACCGAGCACTCAGAACCATCGTACGACTTCCGTGCAAGTGATGGAGGAACGCAAGCAGCAACCCCACAGGTTATATCGACAATCCGAGTCCACCGCAAATTATATAACAAACGTACGGGTTTGGTATGCATAGGCGAAGCTGCTGATAAGGAATTATTACGCTTTAACTCGACGCCAATGGTGCCGCAAATATGCAACATTTACTGCTGATGAGTAATGACTGGAAACTGGTGATGTGTTAGGATAAGCCATCGTTCACCTTATTTGAAATCACGAACCGTGTCTGTATGTGCTAACGACCAAAGAAACGTCTGGCCCTCAATGTCTCCACCCAACCGTGAAACATTGGGTATTGTTATGAAGCTTTGTGATGCTGTGGGCCACAGTATCATTGTTTTGAGTGGGTTCTGTGCTGACGCTTATCGTCGCGTCCCTATCCGTGATTATGTCATCATTTTAGGGGACCATGGTCCAAATGATGTTTCTGGACAGTAACCCCGTATTTCAAGATAATAATGCGCTCATTCACACACCTGGAGCTGTTGCAGCGTAGTTTGAGGAAAATTTGAATGAAGTTGAATACCTCTGGCCCACCCAATCCCCAGACCTGAAGATAATTGAACATCTGTGGTTGTTTTGCGAGATAAGATCCCGGCGCAAGTTTCCGACTCTTTCTCCCTCTTTCTCACGGATGTTGGGTGATGCACTGCACGGGGAAATGGTTTAATATTCAGTTTACTACAATTTACAATAACTGTCACTTCATTGTACGTCGCATCAGAACTATTGTGAGGGCGAAAGGTAGTCCAACACCATATTAATCTGTTAAGTTCTGCTTTCTGAAGTGTTTCCATTAAATTGATAGAAGTCTGTACCTGCGAAAGAAATTTAATTAGTGAGAAACATTTGGAAAATACATAGCTTGTTAAACATCTTCGTGTATTGATCCTTGATTGGATAGGATATGACGCTTGAGAGAAAATCCGAAATGATTTGGCAATGCTTGTCGTGACTGCAATAGTATGGTTATCCTTTCTTTTAACAGCAAGAAGAAATAGTAAATGAAGGATACAAATATGGGAATGAAAAAAAAAGAAAAAGAAAGAAAGGAAAGAAAAGAAAACAACAGCAAGACAGTAAGAACATAAGAGAGTTATGTGAAGAAGTAAACAGGTTCAGGAAAGAATGTTAACCCAAGCTGAATCTTAGCCGAGTTTCCATTCTAGTCAGATGGAAATGGTCTTTCGATAAATTTTTAAATAGAGAAGATTGACGAAAAGGTCAATCGATTTGGTTGAGCAACCACCCTTCAGAAATCGAAGTTATTCCTTCATCGGAACAACGGGACACGGTCGTTCTCTCTCTCTCTCTCTCTCTCTCTCTCTCTCTCTCTCTCTCTCTATATATATATATATATATATATATATATATATATATATATATATATAAACTTTCATACAAAATTAATCTCCACTAATAAACCGAACCTCCTGCATTTTTGAAAGATAAATGACTTAAGTTTTAGTGTAGAATTCTTAGTGAAATATTAATTTATATTTTACACCGCAAATTGAAATATAAATTAAAGAAAGTTTATCATCTCAAAGTTGGGATACAAATAAATATCCCAACTTCGTGGTGATTTTTCTCGTGACCCTATGGACGGATAAGTTTAAAAATAGGTCCGTTGGGTTCAGCATCCTGAAATTAATATAAAACACGCAATTAGAATCGTATCCATATTTAGGCACTTTTACGATTGACATAAGCGGTAGTTCAAAGGTTTCAATTTACATTCTCTAGTGACCCCATCCATTTAAAAAACCACTTGGCGCAACAGCCTTTTTTGTGGGCCTGAGCTACTTCAGCGCGATCTGTTAGCGACCGGCTGAAGAATGTCCCTCTAGCGACGAATATGTAGTCAGCATGTTGCATCGCCTTATCTCTAACAGCTTTCTCCACCTAGTGGTCGTCACGTCTTTTATTCTCGTGACTCTCCAGTTGGCTTCACGACCCTGGATGGACGCCGAAAATTGGGAAGCAACGTCCGGGAATTGAACCCGGGACCACGCGGACGTGAGTCCAATGCTCTCAGTACTAGACTACAGCAGACTGCTCCTGACTCTATTTATGGACATGTATAAAAATAGTATCACTGGATTCAGCATTTTAAAATTAGTATAAAAAGTGCAATTAGTAATGTATCCAAGCGTGGGAACTTTTACTACAGGGTGGTCCAAAAGTAGGTACAGTCCCGTACTGATCTGCTCACTGTATTTCATATAATTTCTTATCCTTATCAAAAAGGAAGACTTACCTTCTTTATTACTTGTTCTTAATGTCTTTTTACTTATACCTTAAGCCCGAAACAGCCAAATCAAATAAACACATAAGCTAGAATGCTATATTTGATCAATGCAGGGGTGTATTCCAACTTTTGGGCCATCCTGTATTGTCATAAGCGGTACTTCAGAGATTCCTAATGTCATGTCATTTTTCTCTTGACCCTATGGACGTATAAGTTTAAAATAGTTGCATTGAATTCAGCATTCTGAAAGTGGTATAAAAAAGCGTAAGTAGAAATTTATCCAAGTGTGGGTGCTTCTTACCAGTGGCATGAGCGTTAGTTGTTTGTTTTGACCGCACTAGTTAAAGGTGTTTGAAATCTAAATTTACGTACAAACTCACAGTAGGCTATGTGTTGGATTCTCAAACAGAATAGCTAACAACGGTAAGAACCGCAGATGGAAAAAGTTAACAGTCATGGAATTTGTGGAAGAGAATGTGGGTAGAAATGAAAGTACGAGAAAACACTTGGAAATGCACCACGGCTTCACATGACCTGTGATAGAAACAGATTATTTCTCGCACCAGAAGAGCGCGGTCACTGAGCTATAGTATTCTTTAATTGAAAACTTCCTCATATAATTGTTCTTGTCATTAAACTAAAATGTAATACGCTATTTAACATGCAAACGTACTATTTCAGTGATGATACTGAATTTAAATTTATTTATTTATTTTTAATGAAAAAAAAATGTTGAAGATTTCATTATCTCATTTAAATTACCTTAGTAGTACGAACATCCACTACCAAAGCTGTGCAGTAGTGAAAAGTGTTGCAGGATAAAGACAGAAGACGAAACATACCTACCACACCAGTACTGCTAAGCAAATATTTCTTGGTGTTTCTAGAAGAAAATGATATTTGCAAAGGTAACGTAAACAAAATACCTAGAAAATATCTTTAATCATAGGCTGTTAGCGCTACAAGGAATTCAATACAACAAAATTAATAGATTTCAGTCACTAATATCTTTATAACGATAATAATTTTCCTTTCTTTTGGTGATTCGACTTACCACAATTTTTGCCTATGCATCTTTATTTCTTTGTGTTTTACTAGCTGAAATACCCATTCTTAGCATGAGGGCTGCATTTGGAAGTCAACGCCATGTACGAGTTTCACCATTCATCTCAGCGACCACGAGAACTATGAATTTGACACTAATATTGGTCATTTTGTACTACTTTTACATGTCCCGGTAAACGCCCACCCCCTGAGACCGCCCTGGTTCGAAATTAAAAAAAAAAGCGCTTCGTCTTGATCTGGGGCCTGGACCAAGGTACGCGTGATCCAAATTTGGTAACTCTTGGTCCACTCGTCTGGTCTCCTGACTGCACACAGACAGACAAACAATTTTATTTATATTAGATTTCTTTCAATTAAAAATTATTATTCTGAATCTTCAGGGGAAAAAGAAACATCCATTTCAATATAATTGTGCATACCAGACAAAAAAAAAAAAAAAAAAAATAATAATATTACAATATACTCCTAATTTCCGAATCGTTTTTATCACTGGAATCTTTTCAGGTTACGACGTTCATTTTTAGGACGCTTGCGTGTCTCTTCACATATCAGCATGAAGTTAAGACTCTCCACTATCTTCACTTCTTTTTCTTTTAATTTTAGTAAATAACTTGAAGACTGAAAAATATTTTTAAAAATACACAGTGTGATAGACAGTATCTTTAAAAATGCTATTACAAGTACTAATAATTGTTTCCTAGATATTGTGTACAGAGCCGGTCTTAGGTAATTTGTTGTCCCGTGCAATGACATTATTTGCTGTCCCTCTTTCTCCAGAAATAATAAATCTTAAAAGCCACGATTTTAAGTATGCCACCTAATCATGAACAACGAAGGAGAAACAGCACTCGCACTCAGAAAGGCCTGAACACTATAAATGCAATCTCGTTGTATCTTTTTTTTCTTGAAATAATAATGTGTTGTGTTAATGAAAGATAAAGCAAACACCTGCAGAAGAAAGATTGTAATTATTTTAATAGAATTCAATATCGAGCCTCAGTCTCAGTATAGGGCCTATCAGTTTCCAGTTCCAGAGCAGCTAGCTTTTTTATTTCTGGATTTTCTTTCTACATTTGTTAAAAATATTTTTTAAAAAACTTGTTTCACCTTCAATGATAAGGAACTTGTTTGTGACGAAGACAAGACTAGCTTTCATATCAAAACTGTGATAACTAACTAAATGGAACAGGTGTTTGCTACTGTTCGAGAACTGAGTTCTTGTATTTGACAGCAATCAGACAATTCATGCTGGGATTTGTTTGACCATTTGCTTTACAGCTGTCCATGTGACAAACTAATGCGACCTAAACGTGATTTATGAATGTAATGTTCAAATAGAAGGTCAGCTTAGTACATTTAACCACTATCATTATGAAATCTGTTTCCAACAAAAAATATTTATTTTAGAGGCCGTTTAGACGTTATGATAAATCATCAAGGGTAGAGATAAATTTCAGAAATCATAACGTCTAAATTAGTTTATCTCATGATATCTCTCCTGCATATGATACGATGCGATAAGTTCGACATGTTCAACTTATCGCATGCAAGCCAGGTATAGCCCCCCGTAGAGAAACAAAGGAATGAATAGGTCACCGCTTCCAACCCTCCTTGGCTGCCAGCTTCTTGGAAGGAAAGCGGGAAATATCTGGTCAAAAACAGGTTTTGTTAAGAATTTGCTTATACCTGTCGTCCAGTGGTTTGTTCTGTTGACAAAAAGGAAAGAAATATCTTTTCCCCGGTTTCTGTTTATGAAATGCGAGGAGACTTCCAAACTACGAAAGCTACAACAAATTAACCGCTTCAATTTGGTTTGCTTTGATATCTGAAGTTTAACCTCGGCTAAAGCAAAGGTAGATCCATAGTTTAAAATGAGATAAAACCGACTAGCACCAGGAATTGAAACCTGGACCACATACATCAGAAGCGACACGTCCTTGATTGAAACCCTTTTCATGTCTTCGAAACAAGTCATTATAATCAACCAGAGATGGCCAACACATCAACCATGGTCTCTAGCCTACCGGCAATCGTGAGAGGTAGCCCGCGGTGGTCGGTGTCACACTATCTGTATCAATCAGTCTCGATGGACTGATTTCTAGTTTCTGATAACAAATGAACGTTTCTGAGAAAATAAAAATGAATTAATTAGGTTTTTAAAAAAATATTTAATCTTAATTTTATTGTTCGTATTTAATTCTTCTTTACTGTCCATCACGTCCTCATTATTAATCTATATTTTGATTAGTAGATCACTAGAGAATTCGGAAATGAGAAGTAGCCCTCAAATCTTAGAAAGCCTAGCCACCCCTGTTGTAAACCTATTTAATATTGTTTTATTTTCGGTTCTTACTCTGGTTTGTCAATCAAGCGCTTTAGTGCTTATCTCATGTTATTATAATCAATTTCGAATTCCAAAATTGTATATAGATACTTCATAATTAAAATTTCGAATTTTGAATTTATGTATAGTTATTTCATACTTACTTTACTTCTATATAAATTGTATTTTATTTTAAATATCGTATTAAAATATTTGAACCAAAAGTCACCGCGTTAACCATTATGTTAGTCGGGTTAATCTTCTCCCTAGAACTTCTAAGATTATATGTAATAACATTATATAATATACTGTTCCATAATTCATGCAATTTCATGTCATAATATATATATATAGATATAGATAGATAGATAGATATAGATATAGATATATAGATATATATACAATGATTAAATGAGCGCATACAGTAAATTAGAAATTTTATAATGTAAAATTCAATTAAATAACAATGTACTTGTAATTATAAACCATCATTATATCCACCTGCCATTTCGTCCTCTGTCAAGATGTCCACTGGCCACTTCCTCCATTAGTTTGGGCTGAAATATTTCCTGCTCTTTTGACCACTCTCAATAATATGTTCTTCTGTTATTTTCTGTGTAAATGATAAGAAGTGACCTAGAAGAGGCCCTGATACCGTATGGTGTGGTCAAATTAAGAAGCACTGAGGAATGATTTGAAAGAGGGTTGCCCAAGATGGAATGTTCTGGAGAAATGTTGAAAGATCTTTATCAAACATTGGATTGAAAACGGTTGTAAATAATAATTATCATGATTTTATATAATATTTTTGATTCCCCAGATAATACAGATAATTCAAATTAAACAGAGTTGTTAGATTGATTTTCCATCTAGTATAAAATAACTTATAAATAAAAAAAATATTGCCATTGCTTATAGCCTACCCAATTTGCAAATATATTACAGTGCAGTGTCTTCTAAACGACCCCCTCCTCCAAGTTGTAGAATTCCTCTAAAGATTTTTGAAAATACCTGCAACAAAAGTTAAAAAGTCATGAATATCCCCTAGAGTGTTAGATTCTCCTCAAAATTAACAGAATTAGACAAAACACTGCTGGTGGTTATTTTACAACTTTATCTCACAACGCTTGAAGAGCTTTACATAGTTCATAGTTCATAGAAATGAATAGTCATAGTTCATTTCTATGCTCAAAGTTAATGTTCTAATTTGCAGTTATTCATTGAGAAACTAATACTGCGAAATTCTAAACTTCGGAAATGAAAAATCAAGTAAAATGTTTTGTTTTAAATAGATTATATCTATATCTATCTACATTATAACTCACAGCATTATTAATCTAATTAATGCGCTTATCGTAGCTCCAGTATTCGGTTGCAGGGGCGTAAATAAGGGGTTCGCGGACCCCGCATTGTGGGGGGGGCACACCATCAGGGAGCTCAAAATTGTGAAGTGGGACGTAGAGAAGGGGTCCCACTCCACGCTATCTACGGGAGAGCCCAAGCTTTTAGACGCCACTGTTCGGTTGTGCCATTTGTTTGTATGGCTGGAGAAATCAAATTTATGTCAAGATAAATTTGACTTCCAGTTCTGGTTTTGGAGAGTCGCTTGAGTAATCAATCACATTAAAATTAAGATCAGTGTACTAAATACTATGAGGTCAATTCGGAAAAGGACTGCAGTTTGATATCAATGGCACACACCCGCAGATACAAAATGTTTATTATACACATGGGAAAAATATCACATTACATTACTTTTCAACATATTCACCATTCAAATTGAGGCACTTGTCATAACGTTTTATAAGGTTTGAATTCCTTCTTTTTTTTTTTTTTTTAAAAAGTAACAACGTTCTTTCACAGCGTGAAGCTTAGGGTTATTGCCATATATATAGTATGATTTGTGTCTTATTCCGTAGCTCATTGGGTCCGTGCAAATTCCCATTCCCGCGACCAGTGTTCGAGTTTTCGTTTTACTACTTTTTTATTTTTATTTTTTCATCGATCAGATAGGACTCCAGTAAAGAGGAAAATATTGTTACAGTTAAAGGTGTGATTCGATATTCTGCTAGTATTTATTTATATATTTATTGTCAAGCGAACAAAATGAAGTAGAATTTTACAAGCGTAAAACTGTTCTAGATTTTACTATTAATAAGTTTACAGCTCAAAAATAAATTGAATGCTCTTCAATTATAGTCCATAATTAGCTATGGTCAAGAAGATGGATTTAAGTTGTTTTGTGTGTGGTCCGCACATTGGCATCCATCATCTTTAATTCTGGAACTAAATATAACTAATTTTATTTTTCGTTTAGAAATAAAATAGTCACCTTTAGCTCTGAACGAAACAGAGAGCATAGTGCAAAAGGTCACTATGGCATTACATTTCGTTATATAAAGAAATGAAAAAAAAAAAGTACATTTATACTTGAAAATGTCGAAGATAATTAGACAAATATTATGAACAATTCTATAATGGAATTAAGCAATAATTTATAATAAAATAAAACTGCAATGAAATGCAGGTGATATGAAGTTAACAAAAATGTTTGCCCCTGTATGCTGAAATACAAGTTTCTTGATTAGATAGGGAAACTTCGCCTTGAAATATACACCATGAATTTGATTCTCGATAGAATCTGAAATATGTTAAGATCATTGGATTATTTATCGTAGGATCATAGTTTATACTTCATTTTCTTCAGCACAGTGGCGGATCGAAGGAGGAAGGGTGCGAATTACCGGGTGGGGGGTGAGGGTGAGGGGGATTTTCCCCCTCAATCACATTTTGTTTTCCCCCCCAAAGAAGTCAGCTGAAGTATCTCCACCGGGGATGCTCGCTTTCCCCCTCAAACTATGCTTAGTATAACTCCAAATTTCACTGATTTTTGTTATTTCTTGTAAATTTAATCTTCTAGCTGTATTTCGAAATGATCGATGTAAACTGTTCAGTTTTGGTCATTTCTACTTACCACCTAATTACCCACTATTTTCAATGTTGTTTAGTTGAACTATATTATTATGACTACGGTTCTTACTTGCAACTGTACCTTCGTACCCTTCAGTTCGTCATCGTTTGTGAATTTGAATGTACTAATTGCGTATAACAAAGCCACATATAGATTTATAAATGTTCTTAGCGGTTGGCCAAGAAGAAGTAAACAAATAGCATCTTCTACCATACTTGGCGAAGTTCGGATATGTCATATTCATCCTCTATATTTGTATCGATTATCATCTTATTTTAATTTTTGTTATAACATATTATTTCATTTTCCAGTGTACTCTTTGTTAGCACATGGTCTTCATTCCCTAGTAGGTTGTGTGTATGCAACTCAAAAGTTGCATTTAATTTGTGATAATTAGCATAATAATCACTGCTTTTACAGTTTACGGAAATGAACTTTTGAAACTGTACTCAATATCTGAGATATAGGTATTCTCTCGTAAGTATATGTTAACGTACACGCTGGGGGATACGCTCGTAGTGAGCAGACATGTTAATGAAGGTGATTTTTAGGTGAATAAGCGAATAATTCAAGATTTGTTTCAGCATTTGTTAATACGACTGGTTCTCCGTGTCATTGTCCGTGTCTGTATAAGCATTTCAACTGGAGCGGATTTTTTTTTTTTAAAGTTAACCCTTAATTTTTCCATCTTTTCGCTGTACATTTTGCTGTCCACGCTAATAATGTTATCTGAAAAACTTCAATGTTTTACTTTATTTGAGTAACGTAGCCCATAGTGAATCAACTCATCTTCAACCTAACAGTAAAGTAATTTTTAAGTGTTGACTTTCTGTGCCCATCACGGAATCGATATTTGGAGAAAAAAAAAAAGTCGTGATGAGCACAGCTTTAGCTGGAAGTAGAGGCACAAGCTCGAAATTTGAATTGAGAGATTTTAAATATTTGGCCTTCGATTTGACCTTGATGTGAGAAATCGGGACCAGCAACAATCCATTTCTTATTTGATAGGCTAATATATAGATTTTCTTTAAAAAAAATGTCCGGTTTAACTGATAATTTTAGTGATTTTCACAAGACTGAAGTAGATTTCTTTTCGCAACCTGTATGTATTAATGCAAGGTGGAAGCTTTCAATATGAGTGGAAAAATTAACATATGCTTGTGATCATTGCTATCGCTCGAGCCGAATTATTAACTAAATAAACCTTAGAGAGCTACGGGGACAAGAGTGAGTACAACATTAAAACACGTTCAGAAAGGTTTAGTGGGGTGTGTGTATGTCAGACAATATATATGTGCATAGTTATTGTCGGTAGATTTATTAAATTAATAAATCTCTTATTTATTACAGATGTCACTCACTCACACACACACACAGACATATATATATATATATATATATATATATATATATATATATATATATATATATATTATTTAATTCGCACACTGAAAGGAGGTTCTATAGGGGCTCTAGCCCAGCCTTGACGCTCAGGTATACACTGGATAAAATGGGGTTCAATTCTGATTTACACTGGATAAAGCTACAAACTACGATTTAGTCCCTTTCTTTATCATATCCTGGATCCGCCACTGATAGAGCATCATTTTCAACAGTACCACTCATTTGTCCGTATTATACACCAGAAACTGTAAAAAATCGAGGAAAACCGGGAGATTTTTCGATTTTTTTCGAAATTATTGCGTCCTTCTGGCCCGGGCTTGGGTTCAGGTAGGGATATGTTTTTTTTTTCTTTTTTTTAAAACGTAGTTATGTAGACAATACGTGTGCAATATTTCAATCCTGTATCTTGAAAATTAAGGTCGGGAAAAAATTTTCCAATATATATATATATATATATATATATATATATATATATATATATATATATATATATATATATATATAATATACTGTTCCATAATTCATGCAATTTTCTACAGCACTGGGAGAATATGAAGTTTTCACACTATTAATGTAAAATTTGGCACTCGTATTGAGAAATATCTTAATTTTTTTTAATTTCTAAAGGAAATAAGAGAAAATTTCTGTTTAGCCCCCCTTTTGGGGGTGTAAACACAAAAGTTCATTTTCCTTATGGGAGATTCAATGTTAAATTTTGGAAGCAGTTTTCTCCAATAATTATTCGTAAAGATTTTGGGGCAAATGAATTGTATTTGTTACAAAATGCAAAAACACTCATTAACAAAGCTAATAAAGCTGTCTCAAACATTATTTTGGGAAGGCCCCCCTTTTGGGGGCAAGGGACGTAAAAAGGTGGTGGGTGATGTGTTACCAAAATCCCAAAATTTATTTTCGGTGTGCCAGTAAGCGTCAGGTTAATCACGAATGACACAGAATTAATGCTACAATGCTCCTTGCATGTGCCAGGGACTTATATGGGGCTATAGCCCCCTCTCAAAAATATAAAAAAAACCTCCATAAATATCCTTAGTAGGGACATACGACAAGAAGGTATTTTTTGTTAATTGATGTGAAATTTGGCGTCACTGTAGCAAAAGAGTATGCGTTTTTCAAATCTGGAATGATATTTTGGTAACGCACCATCTTAGGGGGGCAGAGGGGGCGAAGCATAATTTGGTGGATCTTTATAAACATTTCAAATTTTATTTTGGAAATTTCAGGAAGCGTTAGATTAATCACAAATGATACAAAATTAATATTCCGATGCTTTTTGCATGACCAGTGACTGATATTGGGCTACAGCCACCCTTTCAAAATTCATGTAATTTACGATAAATATTCTTCGCAGGTCTTAGGGGGGCACAGGGGGTGAATCAACAGATGATGGATCTTTATAACAATTCAAAAGTTTGTTCCGGAAATGCCCGTAAGCGTCAGATTATTCACAAATGTCACAGAATTAATATTCCAATGCTCCTTACATGTGCCAGTGACTTATATGGGGCTATAGCCCCCTTTTAAAAATAAAAAAATCACCATAAATATCCTTAGTAGGGACATACGAGAAGAAGGTATTTCTTTGTTAATTAATCAAAAATTTGGCGGCATTGTAGCAAAAAAAAGTATGCGTTTATGAAATCTGGAATGTTATTTTGATAACGCACCATCTTAGGGGGGCAGAGGGGGCGAAGCATAATTTGGTGGATCTTTATAAAAATTTCAAATTTTATTTTGGAAATTTCAGGAAGCGTTAGATTAATCACAAATGATACAAAATTAATATTCCGATGCTTTTTGCATGTACCAGTGACTGATATTGGGCTACAGCCACCCTTTCAAAATTCATGTAATTTACGATAAATATTCTTCGCAGGGACGTACGGGAAGAAGGTAAATATGCTTTACAATTAATGTGGAATTTGTCATTATTGTAGAAGAATGTTTTGATTTTTTTTTTTTAAATCTTGAATCTAGTGTAAATGAATATCGTCTGTCAGTGTACCAGATTGAGGATATAACTTTGTTGTTTTGTCATCGCCGGAATATAATCAAAGATTTTTGCGTTTTTATAAAACAAATTGGACTCTTTTTATAGCATAAAATCACACATACAAGTTACCTGTATATTTTCTGCCCACTTAAGCAAACCAACTCAAACACAAAATGACAATGGAAAATGCCGCGGGTATCACGAACGAAAAAATCTTAATGAGAAGTAATATTTTAAAAGTTAAAAGTGTAATAGGTGACCTTTAAGTTTCAATAATGTTTTCTTTATTCATAAAAAAAAAAAACATATATTTTCCCTACTTCTTCCACAATAACTGTAAGATCCCGCTTTCCACGCAGTAGCTTACTCGTATACTGCACTTGTAAGCACGTCAGGAAATCGCATACTACGGACACATGGTTCTTATAACCGTGTTTCTGTTTTCAATTTTTGGCTTTATCATTTCAAGTAATTCTTCAAATAATTTATCCGGCATTCTAAAATAGTTCGTGTACATTATACTGTCTTCAGTCCTGATTACCTGTACGAGGTTAGCATGAATCCCATGTCCGTATCGTCTTCTAATCCAATCTTTTACCCAGACTTTTCGATTTCTTTTCTTTTTTAAACATAAATACAATGATACCATTGCCACAGACGTGATAAAGCTAAAAGTTGCAGCATCCCTGTCTTCCATTCCAAGGTCGTTTATCTCACTACGGCGGGAACAAATTAGCGAGAAACAGGAATTGTCCTTTTCTGACTGACACGGTGCTCACACATACACACACACACACACACACACAAACAGCGTGGTCATCTTTTGTTTGTCTAGGAGACACTCAAAGTTTCTGAAGTAGTTCGCATAATCTCCGAAAGATGTCAGACCCTATTGACCATGTGCTAGAGATATCTACGGAAAATATCGCTGTGTGTAAATAGAAAATATCTCACCTGCATATGATAAAAAAATCTCTACCCTTGATGATTTATCATAACGTCTAAAAAGGGCCTTAAATAATATAGTGATGACAGATTTTGCCGCCCCGTTGTAAATGCACGTGTTGCACATATGGTAAAGCCGGTTCTGCTTCCGTATATTGTAAAAAAATTGGGCCCAAGTAATTATGACGTCAGAAACTGTGTCCAAAGGAAAGCAAAAAAATGTTCATTTAATAGGATTAGATACTACCTGGCTCATTTTCTACATTTTTTTAAATTCTTGATTAGCTGAACCTGCGCTCTCTATACAGCACATCATTCACATATGAACATGAATCTCCTCGTCATTCCTCGCAGCAGTCGTACATGTCCCTTTACAGACACAAACGAAAGACGTCTTGATAAAAATCGTCAAGAGGTATCATAAAGGGGAGATTTTTTCAATATATAGCACCATTTGTAAGATTGAGCCTACTTCCGCTTGAAGTTTCTAATTCATGTATGACTAGGGTGACCAGATTTTTTTTTAAATCCAAAAGAGTATATCCAAAAAAAAAAAAAAAAAAAAAAGACAGTAAATATGAAGACAAGATGAATTATAGTATTTTATCCAATGCGCATGAAAATGAGTTAAATACTTAAAACAGTTTTACTCACCATCATTCATACTTTGCGATGATCTTGCTTTCTTGAGTAAGTTAATGTTATCCTTTATTGCCAGTCTGAACTCTTCACAGGTCATGCTTACATTGAACTTCACTTTCATCACTTGTTCCAATGTCGACATTGTGAGCTGACTTTTTTCCTCGCTCCAGTAAGTGTTAATAGCACTGAAGAGTCTCTCACAATCAACATTAGTGCCCGGTAAAGTAAACAAGAATTGTACGAGTGGCACAATCACTTTTAAATTTGACCCAGCCCGCACTAAATCTTTGTACACTATTTTCCATTTGCCCATCATTGTCTCTCTTTTCTCTCCCCATTGTTCAAGGTGTTCTTTAACACATCTGGATATTGCACAGTAACTGTCAAAAATATCATTATCACTGAATTCCAACGAACTGTCTACATGTTTTGCCTGCTCATAGAAATATGCAAACGACTCCTGAAATTCTTCATAGGTAACTGATGTGTCAAGTAGTAAATGTTTCATCTTATTTACTTCTCCGAAAAAACGTTGTGGCCACATCTCTAAGTATGTTATCACTTCAAAGTAAAACCTTCTTGACACTGAGTAGGCATATTCCTATTTTATATTCCCTTCTTTAAGAAGATTCGTAAGTAAATTTCTAGTATAAAACGGAAAAAAGTTTTGTTCAATTCTATCTTTGTACTTCCTCAGAAGTTCAAAATATTCAACAGAAACTTCAGTAGCTATTATATCCTCCCTTTCAATTTTTGTAATTGTTTCAGTGAACAAGATTAACTGAGCATGCAAGAAATACAGCCACAACTCACTTGTTTCGTCCCGAAAGAAATTGACTATAGCTATTGGAGCATTTTCGTCACTCAAAAAGTACCCCTGAAGTGGTTCATACTGACGTATATTTTTTTCTACACACGGAAGCAGAGACAAGAATCTCGTCTTTGAATGATACAAAATACCCTCATAATGACAGCCAATAAACTCACAAAAGTCTTTCAAATTTTCTGTCCTTAGAGTAAAAATACTGAAATGGTTGTATATTTTAAAAACCAAATTCTCAACATCGATCGGTATTACTCTCGAACACGCCACAGAAATTCCATTGTGAAGGATATGAGCCCCACGCCCGATAGGCAAAACATTTTTCTTTAACCTGCACTCTAGTTCGCTATGCACATTTCCTGTTGTTTTATTTTTTATGCTTCCAAAATTTACTGGTGCATTATCAGCTACAAAACCGATGACCTTATTTTCCAAACAAAACTGACGTAATGTACCCATTAATACGTTCGACACAGTTTCCGAGGTTTCATTTGATATGCTATGAATTTTTAGAAGATATGTTTTTACATTAATATCAGTATCTACTTCACAGTATCGCACTGAAACAGGCATGAGTTTGGTTGCTTTACAATTGGAAGCATCACAAGCAACAACAGCGAAAGGAGCCTTTTTAACACTATTACTTAAAATATTTTCTGACCACACTCTTATTAACAAAGCCTCCGTTTTCGTTCTCGCACATGCAAATATTTTATTCACTGTTGATTTCAAAAGTCTGCTAGTGCAGTCCATGCTTCTAAAAGAGTGGTTATGCTTAACATTATGGTGTGACCACACAAGTTCTAGTCGAATTAAATCTAGCTCTTCCGAAGATTCTGTGGTGAAGAAACTATCCAACTTACCTGTTTCGGAAGTTGATGAGCATTCAGTTTGCGACTTAGATTTTATATGTTATTCTATATCATATTTCCCTTTATTTATTTATTTATTTATTTATTTATTTATTTATTTATTTATTTTTATAGAGAATTCCTTCTTACACACCGTGCACCATGCTTGGTAAACATCGTTACTGCGGGCCCTTTTAATGCAAGGATAGCTATTTCAAACGCTTGATTATACTGACATTTTCCTCGTGACATTGTTAATAAAATAAATCCTTCCAATCCTCGAATAATATAATTGATTGAGTGTACGTACGCACGTTAATTAGAATAATAATCATTCCGCGATTCTCACTACCAAGAACTGACTCACTTTGAAGGGAAAACAAAACCCCGTGCTATGAACTGTAGGAATACTAGATATAAATTCCGAAAATATAAGTCAATCCAGGTACTCAATCAATTTAATTAACAATTTAATAATCAAAACGTTGAAAGTTTGGATAAATCTATCACTTTAATTTTGCCGTCTTTACTATAGTTTAATACTAACTAATAAAAACAGTTTAGTTATATTATTTTTTTCTTTTTCAAAAAGAAAATCTGTCAACCCTACAATGCAACGAGGACGAGAAACGCAGCACAGCGCAGCGGGTCTGCTACTACGAAGTACTAAGCAGTGTTGTCAACGTCCAAGTTTTTTACAGAAAAAAATGCGATTTTCAATGGGAGAATGCATTAAACGTTAAATGAAATTGAAAATACCACAAAAGAGTATAATTCGATATTTTTTGAAGAAAAAAAGAGTATAGAGTATATGAACCTCGAAAAGAGTATAAATACTCTTAAAAAGAGTATGTCTGGTCACTCTATGTATGACTAATGTTTTCTTTCTTCTTGTATGCTGGGGTAAAATTGGATCTGAAAGGGTAGGGGAACGCATGATGTCATGCCGTTCCTCGTGCCTATATTTGCCCATTGTAATTATTATAGAAAGTGGGGGTACGCCACAGATCTTTTCTGAAAGTGGGCGGACGGCATCCCCCCGCGTTCCCCCGCACTTTTATCCCTGTTTATATGCAATATGTAATAAGCAAATACATTATATATACACTAGGGTGACCAACCGTCCCGTAAAAACGGGATTGTCCCGTTTTTTTCACTACCATTCCCGGTGTCCCCCAAAAATTCTCCCGGGACGCCAAAATATCCCGTATTTACGTACATTCGGTACAAATAAAAAAAAAAAACTTTCGAATCGCAAAAATTTCCTAATTTATATTATTTTTTCTAAGCTATGTGATTATATTGGAATATGTCTAATTACTGAGCAATGTCATTACGACGTTTGCGATATTGGTTGTAGTGGCTGCACTGTTTTCCCTCCTAGGCCTCCTTACTCCGCAGACGACAGTGCAAGGAGCTGAAAGTCTTATGAAGAACAATGTAACCAGTTTTTACTCTCTGTTTGGACGTCGAGGCGCTGTCATCAGTACAGTACAGTGTTTCCGTGATTTGACTAAGATGTAACACACTACGAAAGGGGGACAAAGGTATAGAACTATAAAAGTAAAAGTATAAAGAAAATCAGTTGTAAGTGAAATGATGTTTAAAAGTAAGAAAATGCAAATAAAAGGAGTTGGAATCCGATGCTGAGAGTAATTATCAGGGCCCGGATCTTGTTGACCTAAAATTTTCTAAAAAGTGACCTATAAAATGACACTAAAGTTCCTGTAAAATGACCCTAAAATTCACAAAAAATGACCTTAAAACTTGTGTTTTTTAAACGTTTATTTTATTAAACATTGACAGTTTTTTAATTCCTATTGGATTTTAATTACCATTTGTCACTTATTTTCAAAAGTTTTGTTTCAGTTAGTTGCAGTCCATTGAACATTTTTGCCTTTGGTTAAAAAAATTAAGCAATAATATACTATTAAAACTAAACTTTGACAAATTTAGTATATAGCTAAGCATTTCATATTTGCATTACAGATATATTACAGATATATCCACTTAAACAACATATAAATATTTTATAATCTGTGACACAACAAACTAACTCAGGAACTTTGTAATCGTCACATAATTTAGCTCATCCCTTATTCTGCATTGCAGTAGATAACTGTAAACATGCACAAGTTCTCTTGAGTGAATGAGCTCCTGTTGCCCGCTAGCACACTCTTATATTTGGAAAAGCTCCTTTCAACGTCAAAAGAAACTATGGGAGCATACTTGAAATGAACTATGTCATTGGGGGTTAAATCTTCAACTTTGGAGGATAACACTTCACCTTGAGGTAAACTTGAAATTGCGCACAAAGTATTGCATCTGTTGTTACTTTCCAGCATACATTTCAATTTACACACAATACTTTTGCCAATATCACCTGACACTTTTTTCAACGCCGCTTTTGTTTCTTGAACTACAAGTAAGGATTCCGCAACAGAAGCGCCTTTTTCCTGAAGAGGCATGATGAATGTAGGCAGGAAACCGAGATTCGAAATTTATGTGCCAATTGACACTCTACTTCACTGTCGGAAAACAGATCCTGGGCACATTGGATTGCCTTTGCATCTTGTAATTCAAACGAGTTAGCAACACGTTTTACTATCTTAGAATTATCGCAATAGTAAACACGAGCGTCGATCCAGGTTCCCCTTCTCGTAACGACAGATTGTAGTGGCAAAGAAATGTTTGGCGCGGCAGATTTGACTGCCCTTCTGCGGACTGGAGCCTTCACAAATATATTTTTGACATTCGAAACCAAGGAATTTATTTTAGGGAAAAATACTCGTACTGCCATTCGGTGTAAACCACGAGCTAAGCACGTCACATGGATCATTTTTGGATAAAACGATTTTATTGAAATAGCAGCCTTAAGTATATACGGAGCAACATCTGTCGCAAAAAAATATATGGTCATGTTGGACACCTTCAGGCCAAAGTAGGGATATCAAGATACATTTTCATTAGGGATGGTATCGAGACGAGACGAGACGAGACTTTGCACAGTCTCGGTCTCGTCTTGGTTTTAAAATAGCTGTCTCGGTCTCGGTCTCGTCTCGAGTCGAAAATCGCCGTCTCGGTCTCGGTCTCGTCTCGGTCAACAAATGCTTGTCTCGGTCTCGGTCTCGAGGGCCAAATCTCGGTCTCGTCTCGGTCTCGTCTCGAAATAAATAGGTAAAATTAAAATTGTAAAAGTATTATTATTGTAAAGTCTGTCGTTTCTGCTTCTTATTTTTGGCCTTATTCTTGACTTAGAATTATAGTATGGTGTACTTCTTCAGAGTTAATTTGCTAACGCTGATGCCTTCCATGCGTGTGTTCCAGTTTCAATCATCAGTGGGTATATCATATCTGGGATAAAATTCTAATAGTAACTCATATTTCACTCTCAGCAAAAGACTTTCTCATATGGCCTCAGTACTGCCTATACAATTAAACTCTATTAAATTAACTTCAGTACAATACAGTTTATTTCCTTCCTTAAAATAAGAATTGAAATTTTACAATTTCTCATTTATTATCGAATACATTCTGTTTTGACTGTCATTTTAAAAACATAATATAACGTTCATTATCTGAACAAATAGGGTAAATTATTACTACAATATATTTTGTTTAAAATTGATCAAATGCTTTATTACCGTTTCACATCTACGTGTTTAATTGACACCTTATAACACGAAATTCCTGAACTTTGTGGTGGGAGCAGTGATGAAAATTTTCCGGAAAATTTTGAAACGGAAAATTTTCCGATTCATAAAAACATACTCCACTTATTACTACATCGTTATTTAGTCGAGATGTGAGGTGGAAAATTTTCTTCTGTTTTTCCGGAAAATTTTCCGTTCTTAACAAATATCAGTGATTAAGTAACAATTCGTCAGTATTCAAAAAATTGATTGAATTCATATATAGAAATGTTAAAAAGTGAAAGGTCGTTTAAAGAATCTGAAAATTTTCATAGCTTAGACAATTTTCAAATTTTTCATGAACCGAAAAATTCTCTCTCATGTACAGGGATGAAAATTTTCCGGAAAATTTTCCGATTCATAAAAACATACTCCACATATTCCTACATCGTTGTTTAGTCGAGATGTTTGGTGGAAAATTTTCTTCTTTTTCCGGAAAATGTTCCGTTCTTAACAAATATCAGTGATTAAGTAACAATTCGTCAGTATTCATAAAATTGATTGAATTTATATATAGAAATGTTAAAAAGTGAAAGATCGTTTAAAGAATCTGAAAATTTTCATAGCTTAGACAATTCGTCAGTATTCATAAATTGATTGAATTCATATATAGAAATGTTAAAAAGTGAAAGATCGTTTAAAGAATCTGAAAATTTTCATAGCTTAGACAATTTTCAAATTTTTCATAAATCGAAAACTTCTCTCCTGTACAGTGCTGAAAATTTTCCGATTCATAAAAACATACGCCACTTATTCCTAGATCGTTGTTTAGCTGTGATGTGAGGTGGAGAATTTTCTTCTATACTTTTCCGGAAAGTTTTCCGTTCTTAACAAATATCAGTGATCAAGTAACAATTCGTCAGTATTCATAAAATTGGTTGAATTCATATATAGAAATGTTAAAAAGTGAAAGATCGTTTAAAGAATCTGAAAATGTTCATATCTTAGACAATTTTCAATACTATGTAGGAACAAGTGGAACAATTTTTCATGAATCGAAAAATTCTCTCTTCTGTACAGTGATGAAAATTTTCCGGGAAATTTTGGAACGGAAAATTTTCCGATTCGTAAAAACATACTTCACTTATTCCTACATCCTTGTTTAGCCGTGATGTGAGGTGGAAAATTTTCTTCTCTATTTTTTCGGAAAATTTTCCGTTCTAAATAATATCAGTAATCAAGTAACAATTCCTCAGCAATCATAAAATTGATTGAAATCATATATAGAAATGTTACCTTTGGCATGAAAAAACCTTTGGCATGAAAAATGGTTTAACTTGTTCCTACATAGTATTGAAAATTGTCCGAGCCATGAAAATTTTCAGATTCTTTAAACGATCATGTATAGAAACTTTTCAAAATTTCTATACATGAATTCAATCCATTTCATGATTACTGAGGAATTCTTACTTGATTACTGATATTTTTTTAGAACGGAAAATTTTCCGGAAAAATATAGCGGAAAATTTTCCGGAAAATTTTCCACCTCACAGGTGGGAGCTACGGCACTCATCTTTGCTATGTGTGGCCTCGGGTTGCATCACGAAAAAAGTTAGATTCAAAGTCAGATGTTTCGCATAGTTCGCGTCTAAATTTAAGTACATTCTGTTTCTTATACAAGTTCCTAAAGTTGTAATGCATTACATACGCATACGTATATCTACTGCCGTAACATAGATTAAGCTTATTCCTGAGCTCTTAGCGGTGCATGTGATCTTTATTCGGGAAAACCAATCGTGCGTTCATTACGTTGAAATTTTATATTGATTGAAAATTACTTGCGAAACATGAACATACATATTATATAAGTATGTAGGTAATTAGAGCTAGCTGTATCTATTTTCTCTCTCCCGCCAAAACAAGTGATTCTTAACTTTCTAGTTTTCTTTTGTATTCATTTTCGTAGTTTTGCAGCAACATGAAGTATTAAATAGTCAAAAATATTTTTTTCGCTGTATGACTTTCGTTAAATTTTGGATCCAATTTTACCCTACTTTACCTAGTAAATTTATACACTGTATATATATATATATATATATATATATATATATATATATATATATATATATATATATATATATATATATATATATATATATATATATATATATATATATAACATTAGTGGTAGACTATGTTAAGTCACTTTTTGGTCATATTAAGTTAGAATACTTTTTTTAATAGACTATGTTCTTTCCAGTGGTGTAATAATGTAAGTCTAAAGCCATCTTACTACTTTGTAACTACTTAGTATAGTTTGAAAAACAGTATTATAGATCTTAGTTAAGGAACTTGTTTTTCGCTTCTCCTGTAAAATTACGAAATTATGACTTGGTTTAGTTTACCTCTGAGGTCTCGATATAAAATCATCACCATCATCATAATCAAGCATTATCAATCCACTGCTGGATGAAGTCTTCCCAAGTTTTCTCTACAACTATTTATCTTGGGCAATTATTTTCCGGGTTACTCCCAGTGGTTCCTGATTTTGTCACAATTTCTTGCATGCGGACATTTCCTAGGCTGTTTTTGTCACGTGGTATCCAATCTAAAATTGTTTTCGTCTATCGATCATAATTTCGTCTTCCAATATGTCCATCACATTTTCCGGTCTATTTTAAACATTATTTCATTAGTACCAGTCATTAGTTGCCAAATAATTCATTTCTATATATTTGGGCTACAAATAGTTCATATCCTCTACTTTTGGAGCACAGACACGCTACTTTTTGATCTTCGGATCTGGCAACACTGATTCAATTAGTTAAATCAACACAATGTAAGAACTCCCATTTGCTGTAATGGCTAGTACGCTTGATTTTGGTTCGCATGGTCCCGAGTTCGATTCCCGGTGGCGGTAATGTTCAACGACCGAAGTTTTTCGGATTCCACTATGATTAGTAACTCCACGTCTCCTTTAGCCGCCCTAGCATAATCGCGAGACGTTAAAATAAAACAAAACAAACAAAAAAATCAACACAATGTGTATTACTAACTGTAATTCTTTGAATAATTGCATATAGCTATATGGTATGGATCGAGTTTGAGGTGGTCGGTGGTCAAACTATAACAAATGAAATGCTGTTCGGGTGTAATTAAAATTTTAATAAAGCAGTGTTTTAATCTAAAAAATACACCAGGCCTAGGGCTTAGGGAGAACAACTAGTGCTACTGAAAAATTTTCAGTTACGTTTAATTTCAGTTACAATTTGCTTTTACAATGGAAAACATCGTGTTTTGAAAACATTCTTGCACCATAAAACATTACGAGTAATTTTAAAATATTTTGCACTTTAGCTACGTTATTTGCACTATATTTATAATAATATTTAGCAACTTATTTAAGTTCGCAACACTGCTTAAAATAATGTAACTGTGACTTGCTGTAATTAAAACTACTGAACACTAATGTTATGATGTTCCTGCCATTTGAGTTATTAGAGATCTCCAAAATGTTGATGTTAGTGATATGTATTGTCCTTTGTTACACTGAATAATATATGTGCTTTTGTGGTTTAATTTAATATCTAAATTAGAAATATGTAGAGCTCTTTCGTGACTAAGCAGTTAGCCTATGGAGTGAGAGACCCGGATTAGATTCCCGGCGGGGGCTCATGTGATTTAGATTCAACGTTAATCAGTAGGTTCAGTCTCGTATAACCTCGCTGCTGAAAGAGGCGTTAAACTCAATTAAAAAATGAAATGAAATTTTTGAGTTTTAAGTCCCACGATTATGCCGGTTAGGTTAAAGGAGACTGTGATGATGAGAGATGAATGAAATGGTGGAATGCAGAAAGTGGGAGGAAACGGGAGAACCCCGAGAAAACCCACGCACTAAACTAAATTAACTGAACAGAAATATGTAATATCAAACGTAGTGCAATTTGAGAAATTACAACTTTGGCAACATTGCTTGTTTATCTAGTGGTATTGCAGAGTATCTAGAAGAATTTCCCCTTCCATATTTCACACAGCATGTTAAAAAAATTCAGCATTTTTATTATATATGACTATTATATATAACTAGATGAAAAACCCTTTTTTCGCGTGGGACCAGTATTTGGAAGTCAAGGCCTGTGGGAGTATCACTATCTCAGCAACTGCGAAAACTATGTATTTGACACTAATATCGGTCATTTTGGATTATTTATACATGTCTCGGTACCCCCTACCCAGCAGGTGAACCCCGGCCCGCATGCACTGGTAGCTGAATTTGAAAGTCATCGTTAATGGAAGTGACACCATTGATCTCAGCGACTGCGAAAACTGTGTATTCGACACTAATATCGGTCATTTTCTACTACTTTTACATGTTCCGGTAAACGCCCCTCCTGATTCATTTAAAAAAAAAAAAAAAAAACCGCTTCTTCTTGGTCTGAGGCCTGGGACATGATACTTGTCACCCAAATTTCGTAACTCTTGGACTCTCGTCTGGTCCCCAGGCCGCACACAGGCAATCAGAAAGACAGGCACGCAGACACACAGCCAAACAAACTCTTCCTTTTACTTATATTAGATATGATATACAGGCGAGGATTCAAGCAGAGTGTTAAAGGGGTTATACCTCTCCTTGACGCTCAGTTATACACTATATAAAATGGGCTTCAATCCTACTTCTTTCTTTACATTGGATCAGGGCCGGCGCTAGAAGTTTTGCCGCCCTGGGCGGTACTTTCACATGCCGCCCCTTTATTGTTTTCTTTCTCAAATTTTGCCGCCCCTATATTCTTTTCTTTTTTCAAATTTTGCCGCCCATCAGTCTTGGCGCCCTGGGCGGTGGCACGGCTCGACCCCCCTCGCGCCGGCCCTGCACTGGATAAAGTGTCAAACTATGGTTTAGCCCCTGCTTCGATCATATTCTGGATCCGCTGGTATATATATATATATATATATATATATATATATATATATATATATATATATATATATATATATATGTTGAGAGAGAGACAGAGATGACTATACACATCAGCAGTGGATTTTGTTTCGGGAAAGGCTTGAGAACGAGTAAGAAACATTTGTGTAGTACGTGCAATGCGAAAAAATGATCACAAATCTATTTCGGGAGGGGCTTCAGTCCGATAGCCATTCCCTAAATACGCAACTCGACATTAGTCAACTGTTCCCATATTACCTAATACAGCAACGAAACAAATTTTGAGTAATGGTCAATCATAATAGTTGTCTATATCAATATTCGAGACGAGACCGAGACTTTCGAGACTGACCTAAGTCTCGTCTCGGTCTCGTCTCGATTTATAGAGCTCCGTCTCGGTCTCGGTCTCGTCTCGGTAGATAAAAGGCCGTCTCGGTCTCGGTCTCGTCTCGGTATATAAAAGGCCGTCTCGGTCTCGGTCTCGTCTCGATAATTCGAGACGATACCGAGACGAGACCGAGACTAGTCTCGGTCTCGGTACCATCCCTAATTTTCATTTTTACGTTTACTATCCCAATTTGATTCTAATGTTCACCTCTGGTGCTTGGGGTCCCGGGTTCGATCCCAGCCCCTGCCAAGTGAACTTTGTGGTGGACAAACATCGTGTGCGTGGGTTTTCTCGGGGTTCTCCCGTTTCCTCCCACTTTCTTCATTCCACCATTTCATTCATTTCTCATTATCACCGTCTCCTTTAGCCTAACCGGCATAACCGTGGGACGTAAAACTCTCAGATTTCATTTCATTTCATTTTGATTCTAATGTATATCTTTCTTTTACCATAACTTTTTGTTCTTTTAGAAAAAAAAAATCGAAAAATTTACATATTGTAAAATGGTTGACAGATCCCAACACTTCACTAGTTACTAAAATATTTTGCTAGGTTCGTCGACTTTCATTGCCCCAACAATAACATTGGCTATAGGCTATAGCGTCCCTCCACATCACTAGTAGGAGCCGCGTAGCAGAGCGTAGTAGAGCTTTCACCTCTGATGATTGGGTCCTGGTTCGATTCCAGCTTTCGCCAAGTGAACTTTGTGATGCGTGAGTTTCCTCGGGGTTCTCCGGTTTCCTTTCACTCTCTTCATTCCACCGTTTCATTCATTTCTCATCATCACCGTCTCCTTTAGCCTAGTAGGCGTAAACGTGGGACGTAAAACTCAAAGATTTCATTTTCCACACCACTAGTTTCGTCTCTCTTTCTGATTCCGAAGTTCCTCTCTTATTTTTCTTATTGTGTCCTCGTGACACTTTGACATGCAATTTTTTCTAAGAGTCAATTCGTCTGAAAGGACCGACCTGTATGACATTCCAGGAAATCCCACAACTTCACATCGTTGAGTTTCCAAAGAGGAATGGTTGAAGACATAAAAATTTCACACAACTTTTTTTTTTTTTTTAATTTTGAGTATTTACCTTTACTATTTGAAGCACTCTACACAAGTAACAACTGCAAACTCTTCTTTTTATGCTTGTTTTCAACTGTGCGTAAATGTTTTTTGCAGCTGATATTCCTTTGCACAGTGTATCTTCTCTGTTGCTACTCTTACTTCACATACCTTGCAAAACAATATTGCACCATCAGTACTAAAAACATCCTCACCAAATTCAGAAACAATCTATCTTAAATGAAAAGCTGTAGATGGTTAGGCCTCGGCATTGTACGTACTAGAAGCGTCAGTTCACTCCCGAGTTGAAACTAGGAAACACACTTGAAGAATAAAAGTTTGCAAGTGTAGACTGTACATACGAGAATAATAGATGAAAACCTTGTTTAAAATCTTTGTACACCTTCTAATTTATTTTTAAATTATTTAGGTGATCACATCCTTCGTGGTCAACAACCCAAAACCACCTTCACCACTTCGTTTTAGCCACCAACCAATCTCCACCCCTCGTGAACCAGCTAGAACTACAACTTAGCTTAATGTAGTTTTTCCGCTCTAATAGTCAGGAAGCAGGAAAAGAGATCATTTAACTTCGTTTTTTTTTTTCAAATCCGTAAACAGTGTTCATTTTAAGATTTCCTTATGTAGAAGAAAAAATAAAAAGACCATAAGTGATCTAAAAGTTACCTTAAAATATTAAAAATGACCTGAAACTTCAAAATGGCAAAAAGTGACCAAAAGTTGACCTTAAAGAAATACATTTTTAGAACATAGAGTGGATGGATAACGTTTTTCTTTTAACTTGCCTTGTCCTATGCTTAATAGAAAAAAGTTGACTTGTAAACAAGATCCGGGCTCTGGTAATTATAAATCCTGTCGGTGACGGATTTGAGCGCTCATATATTTTTAGTAATGTTTTTAAATATTTCACTTTTGTTAGCTGCTGATAGTTACTTGTTATCTAATTAATTCCGCAACCTTTTCAATAGGTTTTAAAACAAAAAAGTGTAAATTTGCTCTTTTTGTGAGAGATACAAAAAGAGACATAGAGAGAGTGAGAGAGAGAGAACGGAGAGGCTAAAAATATATTTAGGGGAGTAATCTATCCAGAAATAAAAGGTATCCCGTTTTTTCTAATTGACGATTTGGTCACCCTAATATACACACAATTAATTACAATGTCAATGATATATGATGTTCATTGGCAAAAATAAAGATTCATTTTAGCCTGGATAAATGGTCATTCTTCATTTTTCATTATTATTTGGCCATGAAACAAACGCCTGAGAGATGTAAAACCCCGTTATTCAACTATGTTGTGTTGGAATGTATAACTCATAGGTAGAGCAAACATAAAGCATAAAAAACAGTAAAAGTATAATGGAATTGTTCACCTATGGTTGGTACCATATCTGTGATTTTGACTACTTTACATATCCAAATTTGTTAATTTTATAAGCATAATTTACAGGCATAAAGCATAATGCTTAATGCTTTTTATTCCAGAACCTGTATATGTGTATATCAAAAAAAAAATTGTTACTATATTTTGTGCCAAAGAAAAAATGATCAACAAAGGTTATCAATGCCGCAAACAATGGATATCAACTATCAATTGCCTTTACGCGTAATAATGCAATTCTCTTCTCTACGCACCTTCCGCTCTGAAGGATTTTTTTTTCACTTTGTGTTAGAAGGCAGGCAAGGTTGGTTGTGCTTATTCCAAACCAATCTTTGGCTTTTGCAAGATGCCAAAATCAAGAGTTTATGCAATCTTAGAGAGTAAGAGAATTCTCACTGACCATTTCAAAGTACTAGGTGGTAATCTACTTTGTACTCTTTGTTATGAATTCATTAAATATGAGAAGTCTACTGTGCAGCTACATGTTTCTTCGTGGAAACATCGCTTAAGGAAAACTACACAAAATGTAATATTTATTTATGTACTTTTAATGGGAAAAATTAATAGTTTCATATACATTTTTAATAGAAATGCTTAAAAATGAAGTATAATTCAGAGAACAGCATGTTAAGGTTCCTGTGAACTCCCCCTTGTCCGAGCACTTCGCCTTTTCGCCACCAGATGCTCATTTTTTCATTTAGCAATCACTGCTGGTACCTCTACTGGGAAGAACTGAAAGATCGTACCGCTCAGTTTGAATGTGTCCAGGATATCCACACTTGAAGTGGGCGGGGAGAGGAATCCAACAGTTTTTTTTTTTCGTGCACCTGCAGTCAGTCAGAGTCTATTTATACAAGCCGTGTTGTTCAGCCGCAGGGCAAAACCTCAACCATTGATGAGTAACATAAATCTTTTCTTTTTGCAGGTAGGAATAGAGTTTTGTACGAAAAACGGGAATTAGGTTGCAGAGAACGTCATTCACATCGCGTTGACAAATTATCTTTCGTACGTTTATCACATGAAACTCTTTTCTTTTTTTTTTTTTATTATTATTATTACCAGAATATGAGATAAAAAGAACCTAAATGGTTCTTTGTATACAGAAAACAGACAAACAATACTAATATTTTCTTACATATCAGTATTGTATGATTTTTTTTTCTGAAGTGTATGATGCATGAAAAATGGACAAAATGAATTTTGACTTTTCTATTTGTCCCTATCCTTCTGAGTAGAGAGAATGATGTGGCGCAACTAAAGGGCCTGCAGGGCCCGCAACATTGAGAGGCCCAGAACAGAAAGAGGCCCATTTCAGTTTCGAAGTTAAACTTTATAATGTTAAGATGTTAAAAATTATGTGATGTTCCAACTATATCTCATTTTTACCTATGAAGACGGTAACACCTGAGCGATTATTTAGTAAATTAAATGCCAACAAAACTTTTACTGACCAGCGAAAACATTATGACCACTCGCTACTTTTTGAACGAAATCATCGGGCTGAGATAAGAGCTACAAGGCATAACACAACCGCGCGCCAAACACGACAAGAATCTCACTCGATTAGTCAGTGTGATGCTTGTGCCTTGAATGGGGAAGGACGACGATATATCAGGGTGACTAAGTGGCTGGGAGCTTCATTTCGGAAACAACGCGACTTGTCGAGTTTTCGCGATCTGCCGTGCTTATGTATTTCAAAGATGGGAAAAGAACAGTGAAACCAGCATCGAACCAAACAACAAAAAGTGGGACGACCACACCTCATTAAAAATGTCGGATGTCGTAGACTCTCGAATTTGGTATAGCAGAATAGACGAAAACTATAGCACAATATAATAATAATAATAATAATGTGCATTTTTTTTGCATATGAGCAAGTTGTGACTCACTAGATAGAACATAGAAAGTCAAAACTGTTCTCTGTAAATTTTACGTGACTCATGAACGTGGAAAGAGGGGGTCCGTTTAACATTTTTGCGGGGAGGCCCATTCGTCCTTACTTACGCTACTGAGAGAATGTAAGGTAAAATAATAACACCAATATATATATATATATATATATAATCCTGGCGCAACAGTCCCTTGTGATCTGAGCCTGCAGCGGGCTTATGTTAGTAGTAAGCACAACCACACCCAACGTCGCCGGCTGTCTAGATTGAAGTCCGCTATCTTTTAGTTTCCCAACTTTTCTCTCGATATTTGGTCAACACAGAAATGTTTGAGTGCCACACCGGGAATTAATCCCTGGACGATGCACACCGTATCACTTTCGCTAATCATTTGGTAAAATTCAGGTTAGGGTGGTACTGAATTAATTTTGGAATATGCCATTTCTCATAAGGTAAAGTTCAAAAGTATTGTGACATAATTAAAAAGCTCATTATCAACCACGTATTCTTGCCTCTAATATCTCTAAAAGTTTTCGAGTTATGTGTCAAAAATGGTTGAAACACTTGAAGTTAGTTTAGTAACTTGAAGAAGATAGTGGACTTATACATACATGATTAGAATTGCTCCAATTTTTATTTTTATTCTTCTTTCTCGTAAAGAAATACAAAATCATAATTTCAACCATTTTGGTACATTTTTCATAATTTGAAGCGCGAACAGCCGGTTTCTTTCCTTACGTTTTGAACTTGGGATTTATATTCTCCTTGTCACTTATCGTGAAAGTCATATAATAACATGGGTCACAAAGCTAGAATATCTTATGCGACAGAGGTAATGACAATTTTTGTCATTTCATCTCTCAAGATCTGTTAAATTTGACATTTATTGAATGATATCGGTTTTATAATACGAATAAATTTTTCGCAATAAGGTGCGTATAGTGGTCGTAAGAAATGGCAAAAGCTACCACTGACCTTTATAGTTTGACTCATGCTTTTTCGATCATGGTATTCCTCTTAAATTTTGCAAAGGACAGTATCATTTTAATTATCTTAACCTAATTTCCTAAAGCATCTCATTCGTACGCTAAAAGAAAGATTTCTATTTTTTATGTATAAGAATTCAGGGGATGCAAATTTATTCAAAATTCCTTTACAATTAAAGCCGCCTAAACAGATATTCCTTCGAGATTTCTGTATTTTGAAAACAATTCACGATTTCAGTTCTTTGTATTTACTTGTTTCTATGTTTATTTATATCAGTACTGTATGATCAGTTCCCAGAATTATTTTAGTTCCCCGGTAAATCCATTTATAACAAGCTCCAAATACTGCTACAATTTTAATGTGGTTTCAGGAGAATCTGCATATCTCATCCTTTTGTTACTCTCTATATATTCATCTACTACGTAAACAAACATCAGTGAAAGAAAGAGGCTGAGAGCTAACATGTGCTCCGTGAGGAACGTTGTCATACCTTGCACTGATATATCTAGAGAGTCTAGTGTTGCCACGAGACGAAACGAGACAAGACGAGACTTCTGGCTGTGTCGTCTCGTCTAGAAAAGATGTGTCCGTCTCGTCTCGTATCGAATGGTTCTGTCTCGTCTCGTGGCAACACCAGAAAGGCTGAGGCCCACAAAAGAGCTGTTAAACCAAGTGGTTAAAATTATAACTTTTAACCTAGTTTGGTTAACAGAGCACAACACAAAACACGACTGCAATCCTCCAGCAACGACTGCTTAGTTTCGACTGAACCCGTAATTACTTCGATAGGAACATTTGTCAATACCGTCAGTACAGACGAAAGGCAAGATTTCCCCATTTATTCTGATATCCTTTTTTCAGAACCCCTGGCGCCACTTCAACAAATAAGGATGCCTATGTAACTTTCCCATTTAAAAAATGGTTTATCTTCGAATAACAGCATAAAAGGATAAAAAAGATAAATTTTATTGTCAAATCAGAATCTTTTTCGAAACTCAGTGTCGAGAAAGGCTGACACGTTTCTGTCTTGGTTCGGAACGAGAAAGACCATGAAACAATAGTTAGTTACTGATAAAATTGCCACTTCTACGCATACTTGTACTTCTATTAAAGGATTTTTATACGTAGATATCTCCACCAGCCCCCGGAATAAAATCTTCTGAAACACTGATCTCAATGAACGCTTTACATTGTATTTGAATCTGGAGCACTATCACAAAATAATTAAACTTGAATCGATTGAAAAATGGAAGTGAAAGTTGTTTGTAAGAATCATTTTTAAAAAGTGCTTTAGGTATTCCCTGTTCTTTGTAGGGTTTGAAACGTTGAATCATTTGGATCATTTGAAATAATAAAAGATGGTATACACTTCGAAGGCAAATAATTTATTCCGAGTTAATAAATTTTTAAGCAAATTCAGAAACTGTGTTTGTATTTTTCGAGACACGAGACAAGATGTTTTACGAAACGTTTCGTATTGTATCGTGTCTCGCTTCAAAGAGTCCTGTCTCGTCTCGTTGCAACACTAAGAGAGTCTTACGCATTATCTTTCCAAGAAAATGTGCTAGAAACTTGAAAAGCACATTCAGTCAATTGTTATCATAGAATATACTATGGGCATAGCCGCTAATGTGTAGAAGGTGACACAGGCGGAATTTGTTTTTGGCGAGTTGGAACCGTGGGGCTCTATTATTTGGATTGGAAACATTGGTTCAAAAATATTTTACATTTAGCATACATACATATACACATATCATACGCACACACACACACATACGTACATGTGTGTTACATATACTTTAATTAATGTGTGGATCTAAGGACAAGGTCCGGTTCGCCCACCCAAAAACCGCCTCTGGGAGGTGGATTGGAAGCGCACCCCTGAAACATAGAATTATGCTAATCGTAATCTTCTGAGATAGACTACCCCCCGAGGAATAAGTAAATAAATAAAAATAGTTTATTAATATTTATCTTCCGTATACGATTAATTGAAAAATTTTAGTGTCTCAACAATGAGAGCCATATACAGGTGATCCTGCGTTCCTGGCGGAACTTCCCTAGTTGCGGACAAAATTTCATACTATAAACTTTTCGGCTCTCTCCCTCACGGTAGTTTTTTTTTTTTTTTTATCTATTATCTACTCCCTTGGAGTAACTATTGCTCTGTATTTTCACGGGCTTGCAACCGTCAGAATAAATATCTTGGCTGCCTTCCCAGCTACCCAATCAGCATGCAATAGATACATGTAATAACAATCAAATCCCACACAAACTACTCTACCCATCAAATATTTTAACATGGAAAGTTCTTTTACGCAACGTATTTCGTTTGTTTAAAATGGAATAGACCTAAATACATCTTTTTTTTTTTTTTTTAATGTTCTTCTGGAGATTCGATAGCGAGACCGCTCACATCAAAAAATAAGAGAATTAGTGCTCTGACAATCTGGTAGAAATACAACATGCCATATGTACATTACTGTGATTACATTGCTATTTATTCAATGATTATTTTGCTTAGAGTTTTCTTACTCTAAAGGGTACTCTTCAAGGATATACAATTACTCTTCACTTATGTCGCGAAAAAATATTCAGCTTGCGAATTTATTTCGAGAACTTCTCATTCCCTAATACATGTTTATACTCTCAATTTGTGCGTACAACCGACAAACTTACACAGAATCTCAACAGAGTTCAAATGTGAGGTGTCTGCTGTGAAACAAAGGTCAGTTATATGGGAGGGGATTTTAGAGTGCAGCTCTAGGAACACTGGGCTTTTAGAGTGTAATTCTAGGAACGCTGTAGGGGGCCATCCCGCTCCACCTGAGACAAAAAAAAAAAAAAAAAAGAATGAAAAGAAATCTGGCGGCACACAACTAATTCACACTGGTTACAAAGCAGGCACAACAAAGTTCTGAATGAAATATGTTTATTTTTTTGCACTATTCCATTTTCCGAACAATAACATTTACCGATGACTTGTTTGCCCCTCCACCACAGCCACCATGAAAACAAATTCAATCGGAATTTGGCCAGCTCGTTTGATCACGAATAATTATCGTTTGATCCCAAGCATAATGACGTATTACACACAATTTGGCTAGGGCTTGTTAGCCCTTGATAATCGGCATGTACCATTCCATAGACATTTCAATCGTAAATAGGTAAGCAAAGTTTCGTTAGTTTCTGGTAGAAAGTATGACAGATAAAGTTGATTGTTTATTTAACAATAGTGGCCTCTAACAATGAAACTAACAACAACAACTGAAATCGACAAGTACCATTTCATAGATAACTCAGTGGTAATCCGATGGGTGTGCCAAGTTTGGTCAGTTTCTGGTACAAAATATAGCAAAGTTGATTCTTTGTTTAACGATGGTGGCCTTCAACAATGAAACTAACAACAATATGTGGAATCAACACGTACTATTTCCTAGATATTTCAATCTTAAATGGGGTGTGCAAAGTTTGGTTAGTTTGTGGTAGAAAGTATGTAAGATAAAGTTGATTGTTTATTTAACAAAGAAGAAATCCAATGATTGTTTATTTAACCATGGTGATCTTCAACAATGAAACAAAAACAATATGTGAAATCGACACATACCATTCCATAGATATTTCAATCTTAAATGGGTATGCAAAGTTTGGCCAGTTTCTGGTAAAAAGTATGGCTGATAAAGATGATTGTTTATTTAATAATGGTTTCCTCTAACAAGAAAACTAACAACAATATGTGAAATCGACACGTACCATTCCATAGACATTTTAATCGCAAATCAGTGTGCCAAGTTTGGTTAGTTTGTAGTAGAAAGTATGGCAGGTAAAGTTGTTTGTTTATTTAACAATTTAGAAATCCATCGATTGTGTATTTAACAATGATGGTCTTCAGCAACGAAACTAACAACAATACATGAAATCGACACGTAGCATTCCCTAGATATTTAAAACTTAAATTTGTGTGCAAAATTTCGTCAGTTTCTGGTAGAACGTATGACAAAGTTGATTGTTTATTTAACAATGGTAGCCTATAACAATGAAACTAACAACAATTTGTGAAATCGGCAGGTACCATTCCCTAGATATCTCAGTTGTAATCCGATGGGTATGCCAAGTTTGGTCAGTTGGTGGTAGAAAGTGTGGCAGATAAAGTTGATTGTATATTTAACAATGGTGGCCTTCAACAATGAAACTAACAACACTATGTGGAATCCACACGTACCATTCCCTAGATATCTCAATCTTAAATGGGTGTGCAAAGTTTCTTCACTTTCTGGTAGAAAGTACGGCAGATAAAGTTGATTCTTTGTTTAACGATGGTGGCCTTCAACAATGAAACTAACAAGAATATGTGGAATCAACACGTACTATTTCCTGGATATCTCAATCGTAAATGAGTGTGCCAAGTTTGGTTAGTTTGTGGCAGAAAATATGACAGATAAAGTTGTCTGTATATTTAATAATGGAGAAATCCAACGATTGTGTATTTAACAATGGTGGTCTTCAACAATGAAACTAACAACAATATGTGAAATCCACACGTACCATTGCCTAGATATTTCAATCTTAAATGGGTGTGCCAAGTTTGGCCAGTTTGTGGTAGAAAGTATGGCAGATAAAGTTGATTGTTCATTTAACAATGGTGGCCTCTAACAATGAAAGTAACAACAATAAGTGAAATCAACACGCACCATTCCATAGATATCTCAATCGTAAATGAGTGTGCCAAGTTTGGTTAGTTTGTGGTAGAAAATATTACAGATAAAGTTGACTGTATATTTAATAATGGAGAAATCCAACCATTGTTTATATAACAATGGTGGCCTTCAATAATGAAACTAACAACAATATGTGAAATCGACACATAGCATTCCCTAGATATTTCAACTTTAAATGGGTGTGTAAAGTTTGGTCAGTTTGTGGTAGTAGTAGGTCCCGGCGTTGGCGCGAATGACTCATTCTCACTCTCTTTTATGACCGGGGTCAAAGGTCAATGGATCTCATCAAAGGGGATAAAATGGACCAAAAACCAAACACACGGTGTAACGTATTGCTTACGTTTATATTTTGGGCAATTTTGTACCCCTAGAAGGGAATAAGGTGGTGCCATGGCCCACCCCCTAAATTTTGGCAGGGGTACATAGGACCACCACCCCTTAAATTTTGGAAATTGCCAAATCTAAAATTTGGTATGGTAGCCTAGGACCATAGTATGTACCTCTATCAGTATTGGGTGTCTATGTCGTTCCCTTTCATGGGTAAAAAATTGCCAAAAAGTCAAATTTCGGGGGTTTTTGACCTAATTTATCCCCTTTGATGAGGTGTTATTACCCTATATGGTTATATGGGCGTATACAGGGGTCCATTCCCTTTCATAAGACATGGGTATATTAATGCACCCCTTGAAAAATTTGGGAGGGGTACCTTGGCCCACCCCTTAAATTTTGGAAATTGACCAATTTAAACATTGGGTATTATAGTACAGGACCCTAATATGTATTATGATAAATTTTGGGTGGTCCACCTCGTTCCCTTCTAGGGGTACAAAATTGCCAAAATATAAACGTAAGCAATACGTAGTACCACGTGTTTGGTTTTTGGTCGATTTTATCCCCTTTGATGAGGTGTTATTATCCTATATAGTTATATGGTCATGTATAGGGGTCCATTACCTTTCATAAGATATGGGTATATTTGTGCACTCCTTTAAAAATTTGGGAGGGGTACTTTGGCCCACCCCTTAAATTTTGAAAATTGCTCATTTTATATATTTGGTATTATAGTATTGGACCCTAACATGTATTATAATAAATTTGGGTGGTCCACCTCGTTCCCTTCTAGGGGTACAAAATTGCCAAAATATAAACGTAAGCAATACGTTGTACCACGTGTTTGTTCTTTTGGCCCAATTTATTCTCTTGGATGAGGTTCTATTACCTTATATGGTTATGTATAGGGGTCTATTCCCTATCATAAGACATAGGTACATTTGTGCACTCCTTTAAAAATTTGGGAGGGGTACTTTGGCCCACCCCTTAAATTTTAGAAATTGCTCATTTTATATATGTGGTATTATAGTACTGAACCCTAACATGTATTATAATAAATTTGGGTGGTCCACCTCGTTCCCTTTTAGGGGTACAAAATTGCCAAAATATAAACGTAAGCAATACGTTGTACCACGTGTTTGGTTTTGACCTAAGTTATCCCCTTGGATGAGGTCCTATTACCTTATATGGTTATATGGTTATGTATAGGGGTCTATTCCCTATCATAAGACATAGGTACATATGTGCACTCCTTTAAAAATTTGTGAGGGGTACCTTGGCCCACCCCTTAAATTTTAGAAATTGCTCATTTTATATATTTGGTATTATACTACTGGACCCTAACATCTATTATGATAAATTTGGGTGGTCCACCTCGTTCCCTTTTAGGGGTACAAAATTGTCAAAATATAAACGTAAGCAATACGTTGTACCACGTGTTTGTTTTGGCTCAATTTATCCCCTTGGATGAGGTCCTATTACCTTATATGATTATATGGTTATGTATATTGGTTCATTCCCTATTATAAGACATGGGTATATTGATGCACCCTTTAAAAATTTGGGAGGGGTACCTTGGCCCACCTCTTTATTTTGGAAATTGCCCAATTTAAACATTTGGTATAATAGTATAAGACCCTAATATATATTACTATAAATTTGGGTGGTCCATCTCGTTCCCTTTCATGGGTACGAAATTGCCAAATTTTAGTAGAACCACGTGTTTCGTTCTTCACGTAATTTATTCACTTGGATGAGGTCCTATTACCTAATATGATTATATGGTCATGTATAGGGGTCCATTTTCTATCATAAGACATAGGTACATTGATGCACCCCGGGAGGGGTACCATAGCCAATCCCTTAAATTTTGGAAATTTTTCAATTTAAGCATTCGCTATCATAGTACATGACCTCAATATGTATCATGATAAATTTGGGTGGTCCACCTTGTTCCCTTTCATGAGTAAAAAAAAAATACCAAAATATAAACATAAGCAATATGTTGTATCACGTGTTTGGTTTTTGGCCCAATTTATCCCGTTTGATGCGGTCTTATTACCGTATATGGTCATATGGTCATGTATATAGGTTTATTCCCTATCATAAGACATGAGTACATTGATGCACCCTTTAAAAATTTGGGAGGTGTATCTTGACTCACCCACTCAGTTTTAGAAATTGTTTAATATAAGCATTTGGTATCTTCGTACAGGTCTTCAATATGTACCACTATAAATTTGGATGGTCCACATCGTTCCCTTTCATGGGTAAAGAACTACCAAAAATCAAATTTCGGAGGTTATTGACCCTTTGATAAGTATTTAGCACGTTATATGGTTTATTACCTTTATATGTTTTTGTTCTCTTTTAAATTTGGGAATTATAAAATAACATAATTTGGTAAACGTTTTCTAGGACCCATTGGTGTTCCTCTTATGGCCAAATATTCAAAATTTAAAGGTTATTGACCGGCTTTATTATTGAATAACTACAGGATTTATTACTTTTTCATAAGACACAGGTGTATTTGTGTACCAATCTTAAATTTTGGGAGGAGTACATTTCTTATTGTCATATCAATAATTGGTAATTGGATAGTATCTCATTCATTGGGTAAATCATTATGATCACGTGATCAGTTATTGACCTATGATGGGATTAGGAGTCCAGGACATTGGTACATTTAAACTTTGTAGGATAATTTGAGAATGCGTCATTGGTATTGATTATTACAGCCAAATATAAACGTAAGCAATACGATGTACCACGTGATTGACCTTGATGAGGTAGTGTACAGGGATACATAGCTAACCTTATTGAATCTTATGACTCATAGTCTTAAGGGAATACCTGCTACAACACTGGTAAAGTTATTGTTGATGTAATTTGATTGGTTGATCATTATCTTTCGTGCAATCTGATTGGCTGATCACTATCTTTCGTGCAATCTGATTGGTTGCTGATTTTCAAATCTTTGCTGCATTCAGTTTTGTTTTAACATTTAAAAATCTTGGTTTCGTTCAACATTTTGCACTCACTGATAAATATGATCAAAACCGTTTATTTGTTAATCGAATAGTTAAAAACCGGATATAGTTTGACGGTTAACCGTGAAACGTGAAATTTTTTAGTTTGAAATTTTTTTGTTTGAAAATTTTTGTTTGAAAACTCTTGTTTCAAATTTGTGTTTGAATTTTTTTGTTTGCAACTTTGGTTTGACATTTTTTCGTTTGATATTTTTAGTTTAAAAATTTTTATTTTTTTTGTTTCAAAATTTTGTTTGAAACTTTTCGTTTGAAATTTTTGTTTGAAAAATTTTTGTTTGAAATTTTTGTTTCAAAATTTTGTTTGAAAATTTTTTGTTTGTAAATTTTTGTTTCAATTTTTTTTGTTTAAAATTTTTTCGTTTGAAATTTTTCGTTTCCAAAATTTTTTTGTTTAAAAATTTTTGTTTGAACAGTTTTGTTTGGAAAATTTGTTTCAAATTTTTTTATTTGAAAATTTTTGTTTGAAAATTTTTTGTTTGAAATTTTTGTTTGACATTTTTAAAAGTTTGTGCACTCATTAGTAAAGAACCGTAACTGTTTAGAACTAAAACCTCTGGCAACATTGTGGTGCAATAGTACACATCAGAATATGGGGTTGTACTTGAAATGAAAAAACACAATTCATTGAAATGGATCATTTTATTACACTCCACATACATCCATACCAGATAGTGTTTCTGGATATTGTCGATACAATGTATTTTGAACTTCTTGCACTAGTTTGTCTTTAGCGTATAATTTTAATTCCAATTGAAGTCTTTTAAGGTCTATTGCGATATCAATTGGTGGAAACTCAATGTCCATTTGATCACAAATAAACTGTTTATCAATACAGTTATGCACCCACGAACGATGTTGACAACCATCACAATATCTAGATACATGTTGTACAATATGCATAACACATTTTTCAAAATAGTACTTTTTCAGGAATATACTTGTTTTGTTGCACACTTCCTCTGCATGTTTAACACACTGAAATACGCTGATGAATTTGTTCCATTCCGTTTGTGTTAGATACACCATGTTGCGAGAGACATGGAATGTACTCTTTTTACGTAACAGCACCATCTTCTCTTCGAGGACTGTACGCAGCACCACTTCATGATTTGAACCTAATGATTTGACTATGGTCACATTTAGCTCATCATGAAAATAATCGTTCATTTGGTCGATTCGTGAACATAATATTTGCCATTCTTCACAGGTCAGTTGTACACCAAATTGTTCTGCTTTGCCCAATCGAATTACTGGTTCAAATGTTCTAGCACTGATACCAATCATCACATGTTTTGTTTGAAATATATTTATTGGATAATAGCTTGCGAAGATGAACTCTTTATCGTTAGAAGTACACATCTTTCCTCCTGAAAAGCACTTGCTCAAATGATTTCGTGGGATGACAGTGTATTGGTTGATTTATAGAACTACGGCTGACGTCATTGGAAAGGAATGTGCTGACGTTTGAATTCATGGTTTCATCACAGTTGCTGACGTCATGCTGACCAACCAAATTCATACAACTATGTCTGATGTGCTGACGTTTGAATTCATGATTTCATCACAATTGCTGACGAATCTGGCTGTGTACTAAATTCAAATTGATGACTTCGACCCAAGAATCCTTTGTAACATAAAGATACAGATCCAGTATTTAAGAAACGCAGCAGTTCTTCTTGTTTTGATGCTTCCATGGGAAAATATCTTGCTGGTAAAATTATATTCTTATCATTTTCAAGCTTCACTACGATTCTTAATCCAAACTTTGTAGGGATCGTTTGGCTAGCTAAGATTCTATAAGGTACATTCTGTTGTAAATTAGTAATCTTGGTAAATGATTTCATCACATCACGTGTGTTTAGAAACTGCAGACAAGTAGCCATGATGATGTTATGAATACTAGCTCGAACGATACTTATATATGATGCAAAACTGATGACGTTGCATCATGTTCTGACGTGTACTATTGCACCACAATGTTGCCAGAGGTTTTAGTTCTAAACAGTTATGGTTCTTTACTAATGAGTGCACAAACTTTTAAAAATGTCAAACAAAAATTTCAAACAAAAAATTTTCAAACAAAAATTTTCAAATAAAAAAATTTGAAACAAATTTTCCAAACAAAACTTCAAACAAAAATTTTTAAACAAAAAGATTTTGGAAACGAAAAATTTCAAACGAAAAAATTTTAAACAAAAAAAATTGAAACAAAAATGTACAAACAAAAAATTTTCAAACAAAATTTTGAAACAAAAATTTCAAACAAAAATTTTTCAAACAAAAATTTCAAACGAAAAGTTTCAAACAAAATTTTGAAACAAAAAAAATAAAAATTTTTAAACTAAAAATATCAAACGAAAAAATGTCAAACCAAAGTTGCAAACAAAAAAATTCAAACACAAATTTGAAACAAGAGTTTTCAAACAAAAATTTTCAAACAAAAAAATTTCAAACTAAAAAAATTTCACGTTTCACGGTTAACCGTCAAACTATATCCGGTTTTTAACTATTCGATTAACAAATAAACGGTTTTGATCATATTTATCAGTGAGTGCAAAATGTTGAACGAAACCAAGATTTTTAAATGTTAAAACAAAACTGAATGCAGCAAAGATTTGAAAATCAGCAACCAATCAGATTGCACGAAAGATAGTGATCAGCCAATCAGATTGCACGAAAGATAATGATCAACCAATCAAATTACATCAACAATAACTTTACCAGTGTTGTAGCAGGTATTCCCTTAAGACTATGAGTCATAAGATTCAATAAGGTTAGCTATGTATCCCTGTACACTACCTCATCAAGGTCAATCACGTGGTACATCGTATTGCTTACGTTTATATTTGGCTGTAATAATCAATACCAATGACGCATTCTCAAATTATCCTACAAAGTTTAAATGTACCAATGTCCTGGACTCCTAATCCCATCATAGGTCAATAACTGATCACGTGATCATAATGATTTACCCAATGAATGAGATACTATCCAATTACCAATTATTGATATGACAATAAGAAATGTACTCCTCCCAAAATTTAAGATTGGTACACAAATACACCTGTGTCTTATGAAAAAGTAATAAATCCTGTAGTTATTCAATAATAAAGCCGGTCAATAACCTTTAAATTTTGAATATTTGGCCATAAGAGGAACACCAATGGGTCCTAGAAAACGTTTACCAAATTATGTTATTTTATAATTCCCAAATTTAAAAGAGAACAAAAACATATAAAGGTAATAAACCATATAACGTGCTAAATACTTATCAAAGGGTCAATAACCTCCGAAATTTGATTTTTGGTAGTTCTTTACCCATGAAAGGGAACGATGTGGACCATCCAAATTTATAGTGGTACATATTGAAGACCTGTACGAAGATACCAAATGCTTATATTAAACAATTTCTAAAACTGAGTGGGTGAGTCAAGATACACCTCCCAAATTTTTAAAGGGTGCATCAATGTACTCATGTCTTATGATAGGGAATAAACCTATATACATGACCATATGACCATATACGGTAATAAGACCGCATCAAACGGGATAAATTGGGCCAAAAACCAAACACGTGATACAACATATTGCTTATGTTTATATTTTGGCATTTTTTTTTACTCATGAAAGGGAACAAGGTGGACCACCCAAATTTATCATGATACATATTGAGGTCATGTACTATGATAGCGAATGCTTAAATTGAAAAATTTCCAAAATTTAAGGGATTGGCTATGGTACCCCTCCCGGGGTGCATCAATGTACCTATGTCTTATGATAGAAAATGGACCCCTATACATGACCATATAATCATATTAGGTAATAGGACCTCATCCAAGTGAATAAATTAGGTGAAGAACGAAACACGTGGTTCTACTAAAATTTGGCAATTTCGTACCCATGAAAGGGAACTAGATGGACCACCCAAATTTATAGTAATATAATTAGGGTCTTATACTATTATACCAAATGTTTAAATTGGGCAATTTCCAAAATAAAGAGGTGGGCCAAGGTACCCCTCCCAAATTTTTAAAGGGTGCATCAATATACCCATGTCTTATAATAGGGAATGAACCAATATACATAACCATATAATCATATAAGGTAATAGGACCTCATCCAAGGGGATAAATTGAGCCAAAACAAACACGTGGTACAACGTATTGCTTACGTTTATATTTTGACAATTTTGTACCCCTAAAAGGGAACGAGGTGGACCACCCAAATTTATCATAATAGATGTTAGGGTCCAGTAGTATAATACCAAATATATAAAATGAGCAATTTCTAAAATTTAAGGGGTGGGCCAAGGTACCCCTCACAAATTTTTAAAGGAGTGCACAAATGTACCTATGTCTTATGATAGGGAATAGACCCCTATACATAACCATATAACCATATAAGGTAATAGGACCTCATCCAAGGGGATAACTTAGGTCAAAACCAAACACGTGGTACAACGTATTGCTTACGTTTATATTTTGGCAATTTTGTACCCCTAAAAGGGAACGAGGTGGACCACCCAAATTTATTATAATACATGTTAGGGTCCAGTACTATAATACCACATATATAAAATGAGCAATTTCTAAAATTTAAGGGGTGGGCCAAAGTACCCCTCCCAAATTTTTAAAGGAGTGCACAAATGTACCTATGTCTTATGATAGGGAATAGACCCCTATACATAACCATATAAAGTAATAGAACCTCATCCAAGAGAATAAATTGGGCCAAAAGAACAAACACGTGGTACAACGTATTGCTTACGTTTATATTTTGGCAATTTTGTACCCCTAGAAGGGAACGAGGTGGACCACCCAAAATTTATCATAATACATATTAGGGTCCTATACTATAATACCCAATGTTTAAATTGGTCAATTTCCAAAATTTAAGGGGTGGGCCAAGGTACCCCTCCCAAATTTTTCAAGGGGTGCATTAATATACCCATGTCTTATGAAAGGGAATGGACCCCTGTATACGCCCATATAACTATATAGGGTAATAACACCTTATCAAAGGGGATAAATTAGGTCAAAAACCCCCGAAATTTGACTTTTTGGCAATTTTTTACCCATGAAAGGGAACGACATAGACACCCATAGGGGGTGGGCCATGGTGCCTCTGCCAAAATCTAAAAGGGGTGATCCTAGGTACCCCTAGGTTATTGACCCCGGGCCACGTAACCCAAAAAATGGGCGCCGGGCGCCCGGGGCGCAAAATTTTAGCGGCGGCGGGCGCCCGCTAGGTTATTGACCCCGGGCCACGTAACCCCAAAAATGGGCGCCGGACGCCCGGGGCGCAAAATTTTGGCGGCGGCGGCGGGCGCCTCGCTCCAGCGGGCGGTAAAATTTGCCTCAAGTCATGCGATTACTACTACTGTAGTAGAACGTATGGCCGTTAATGTTGATTGTTTATTTAACAATGGTGGCCTCTAACAATGAAACTATCAGCAATATGTGAAATCGACCCATATCGTTCCATAGATATCTTAATCTTAAATGAGTCTGCAAATTTTGTTTAGGTTGTTGTAGAAAGTGTGGCAGAAAAACTTGATTGTTTCTTTAAAAATGGTGGCCTTCAACAATGAAACTAACAACAATATGTGAAATCGACACATACCATTCCCTAGATATTTCAATCTTAAATGGGTGTGCAAAGTTTGGTCAGTTTCTGTTAAAAAGTGTGGCACATAAAGTTGATTTTTTATTTAACAATGGTGGCCTCTAACAACGAAACTAACAAAAATAAGTGAAATCGACACGTACCGTTTCATAGATATCTCAATGGTAAATGAGTGCGCCAAATTTGATTAGTTTTTGGTAGAAAGAGTGTAAGAAAAAGTTGATTGTTTATGTAACAATTTAGAAATCCAAAGATTGTTTATTTAACAATGGTGGCCTTCAACAATGAAAGAACAACAATATGTGAAATCTACACATACCATTCCATAGATATCTCAATCGTTCATAAGTGTGAAAAGTTTGCTTAGTTTGTGGTAGAAATTATTACAGATAAAGTTAATCGTTTATTTAACAATAGAGAAATCCAACGAATGTTTATTTAACAATGGTGATCTTCAACAATGAAACTAACAATAATATGAGAAAACGACACATATCTTTTCCTAGATATTTTAATCTTAAATGTGTGTGCAAGGTTTGGCCAGTTTCTGGTAGGAAGTATGGCAGGTAAAGTTGATTGTTCATTTAACAATGGCGGCCTCTAACAATGAAAGTAACAACAATAGGTGAAATCGACACGTACCATTCCATTGATATCTCAATCGTAAATGAGTGTGCCAAACTTGGTTAGTTTGTGATAGAAAGTATGGCAGATAAAGTTGATTGTTTATCTAACAATGGAGAAATCCAACGATTGTTTATTTAACAATGGCGGCCTCGAACAATGAAACTAACAACAATATGTGAAATCGGCTGGTACCATTCCCTAGATATCTCAGTTGTAATCCGATGGGTATGCCAAGTTTGGTCAGTTGGTGGTAGAAAGTGTGGCAGATAAAGTTGATTGTATATTTAACAATGGTGGCCTTCAACAATGAAACTAACAACACTATGTGGAATCCACACGTACCATTCCCTAGATATCTCAATCTTAAATGGGTGTGCAAAGTTTCTTCACTTTCTGGTAGAAAGTACGGCAGATAAAGTTGATTCTTTGTTTAACGATGGTGGCCTTCAACAATGAAACTAACAACAATATGTGGAATCAACACGTACTATTTCCTGGATATCTCAATCGTAAATGAGTGTGCCAAGTTTGGTTAGTTTGTGGCAGAAAATATGACAGATAAAGTTGACTGTATATTTAATAATGGAGAAATCCAACGATTGTGTATTTAACAATGGTGGTCTTCAACAATGAAACTAACAACAATATGTGGAATCCACACGTACCATTGCCTAGATATTTCAATCTTAAATGGGTGTGCCAAGTTTGGCCAGTTTGTGGTAGAAAGTATGGCAGATAAAGTTGATTGTTCATTTAACAATGGTGGCTTCTAACAATGAAAGTAACAACAATAAGTGAAATCAACACGCACCATTCCATAGATATCTCAATCGTAAATGAGTGTGCCAAGTTTGGTTAGTTTGTGGTAGAAAATATTACAGATAAAGTTACTGTATATTTAATAATGGAGAAATTCAACCATTGTTTATATAACAATGGTGGCCTTCAATAATGAAACTAACAGCAATATGTGAAATCGACACATAGCATTCCCTAGATATTTCAACTTTAAATGGGTGTGCAAAGTTTGGTCAGTTCGTGGTAGAACGTATGGCCGTTAAAGTTGATTGTTTATTTAACAATGGTGGCCTATAACAATGAAACTATCAGCAATATGTGAAATCGATCCATATCGTTCCATAGATATCTTAATCTTAAATGAGTCTGCAAATTTTGTTTAGGTTGTTGTAGAAAGTGTGGCAGAAAAACTTGATTGTTTCTTTAAAAATGGTGGCCTTCAACAATGAAACTAACAACAATATGTGAAATCGACACATACCATTCCCTAGATATTTCAATCTTAAATGGGTATGGAAAGTTTGGTCAGTTTCTGTTAAAAAGTGTGGCACATAAAGTTGATTTTTCATTTAACAGTGGTGGCCTCTAACAATGAAACTAACAAAAATAAGTGAAATCGACACGTACCGTCTCATAGATATCTCAATGGTAAATGAGTGCGCCAAATTTGATTAGTTTTTGGTAGAAAGAGTGTAAGATAAAGTTGATTGTTTATGTAACAATTTAGAAATCCAAAGATTGTTTATTTAACAATGGTGGCCTTCAACAATGAAAGAACAACAATATGTGAAATCGACACATACCATTCCATAGATATCTCAATCGTTCATAAGTGTGAAAAGTTTGCATAGTTTGTGGTAGAAATTATGACAGATAAAGTTAATCGTTTATTTAACAATAGAGAAATCCAACGAATGTTTATTTAACAATGGTGATCTTCAGCAATGAAACTAACAATAATATGAGAAAACGACACATATCTTTCCCTAGATATTTTAATCTTAAATGTGTGTGCAAGGTTTGGCCAGTTTCTGGTAGGAAGTATGGCAGATAAAGTTGATTGCTCATTTAACAATGGCGGCCTCTAACAATGAAAGTAACAACAATAGGTGAAATCGACACGTACCATTCCATTGATATCTCAATCGTAAATGAGTGTGCCAAGCTTGGTTAGTTTGTGACAGAAAGTATGGCAGATAAAGTTGATTGTTTATCTAACAATGGAGAAATCCAACGATTGTTTATTTAACAATGGCGGCCTCGAACAATGAAACTAACAACAGTATGTGAAATCGACTGGTACCATTCAGTAGATATCTCAGTTGTAATTCGATGGGTATGCCAAGTTTGGTCAGTTTGTGGTAGAAAGTGTGGCATATAAAGTTGATTGTTTATTTAACAATGGTGGCCTCTAACAATGAAACTAACAACAATATGTGGAATCCACACGTACCATTCCCTAGATATTTCAATCTTAAATGGGTGTGCAAAGTTTGGTCAGTTTCTGGTAGAAAGTACGGCAGATAAAGTTGATTGTTTACTTAACAATGGTGGCCTCTAACAATGAAACTAATAACAATATCTGAAATCGACACGTACCATTCCCTAGATTTTGCAACGTCCATTAACCAGATTATATCCGTTTTTGCTTAATTTTTAAACTGTTTATTTTATATTTGATTGTTTTAATTTTATTAGTTGTATATGTTAACATTGGTGACGGTGGCGCCATCTATCGTTTTAGACACAAACTGTTTGGACGTTCTGAATAACCTTAAGGCATAATTTAGGAAAAAGCATAATGTAAGGACAAACAAAGCACAATATACAGCTGTATAAAGCATAAAATTGGTTGCTCTACTCATAGGATATGATGCTTTACTTTTTTAAAAATTTCAACACTTCCAGTATACCCCTAAAAATTATAACAATGAAATAACGGCCATCTTTTTTTTTTAATATTCAATTAGAATTAGGCAATCTACATAAAATGTGTAATCGACGAGCGAAGACATGGTTTTCGAGATCAAAGGATTGGAGACAAATATATACACGTTGCATTTTAATATACATTGTCTTGAAGTTATTTACTAAAATTCAGAGAAGAGATACTGATCTTAGCGAAAACCTTAAATTTTAGCATAACAAATTCATGTTTTCAATAGAAATTGATGTGTTCAGTTTCTTTTTCTTTTCTGTAGGTCGTGGATAATTTGACCCAGACTTTTTAAAAGTTGCCCACTCTAAATTACAGAGACAGCCATTTTATTTACCGTAGCAACCATGTTTAATATAACATTTATGTCAGGTTTATATAACATTTAACACACACAATATCCCATGTGAAGACAACCGGTTGGCATATTTAACATTAACACAAAATAGTGGCTTCTCTGTCCTGTAATTCACATCAAAGAGTTGAAAAGTAGCTTCGTGATAACAGACATCAAATTTAAGAATCCAAGGTGAAACAGGCGCACTAGGACACGTTAATCCATTCACTGAGTTTTGCAAACCAGTCTGCCAGGGTGGAGTCTTCCTGCGGTCAGGTGCAGGTTGTCTGTTACCGCCTTCGTGTATTTGTAACATACCTTAAAAGAAGTAACCCCTAAAACAAATCGTCTAAAAAGGAAATTCGGGACATTTTCCGAAAGAAAACAAAAGACATTTAAATAGTCGGTAGTGTTCCTAGAAAGAAAGAATGGATGTTAGTGGATATAATTTGTTTCATGTCAGAACACAATTCATACGGCAATGTTCCTTTTAATTAACACAACTCTATGCATTTATTAATAAATTTATGCAACAAGATTTGCATACTAATGTGGACAGGAAGTCCATTACATGCGTACCGTCTCCACCTATGAATCAAGGACATTATTAACAGAAGTACTAAAGAGAAACTAGCATCATGTTTTTTTGGTCATTTAGAATAATTGACTTCTTTGTGGAACTTTAGATAAATACATTATGAGTAATAAAACGTACTTGTTGCAACAAAATTTCAAGTGTTGTCAGCAAATCATTGTTAGTTCTTGCAGAAATTATAAGACACTGCTCTAAAGCAGCGTAATAACGGGCCAATTTTAAAATGTTAACTTCACTGCAATTTATAAAGGTCGTGTCTTATTAAGCATTTATCATGCAACAACGTATTATTGTTATTTTTGTACACTATAAAATGTTAAGTGCAGTGTTTCTCAATTACTTCATATCTCCTTTTTTTTTTTTAAAAAAAAAAAAATATTTCTTAAGTAAGGTACAGACCCCACATCTTTAAATTTTGGTATAAATTAGGCATGCCCAAAAAATTCCGGAATCCAAGATTTTATTTACCGAAACAGAATATTTTGCTTTTTCTATTCTGGATCGGTACAGTTTTCGTTACTTTTTTTAAACATACTGTATCTATGTGTGGAGCAATAAATTTCTTTAGGTATGTTAGTAGGGTACGATTCCAAAAGTATTCTTTTTAAACAAATAATATACAAATTAATATGCATTTGAGGTTAATGTGGCATGGTACATACTAAATTCTTAAATGTTAGAACACGAGTATTGTAGCCGGAAAAGTATGGTAAGGTTTGTAATTGCTATGTCGTAGAAACTCCGTCTATTAGACAACAGCTCAGTCTAACTCGTCTCATATCAGTCCTACACTTTTTCTTTTTTTTAAAAAAAAAGTTTTTAAGGGCCCACTGTGAATCGCAGTTAGAACCGCTAGTATAGTTATATGCTTAGTAAAAAATATATATAAACCTATATTGACTGCGAAGAAACAATTTCTTTTTATATTTCAACCTCCCATATTCACCGAGGTGATAATGAAATATATAACAGTGGTGGACTGACGAAAGTGATAGAAAACAGGAGAACCAGAGAAGATTCACGCTCGAGGTGTTTGGTTTGTTCGTCACAAAGCCCAGTGGGTGGGAGCTGGAATTGAACCAGAGACCCCACGCGCCAGTTTGGCGCTCTACCATTGAGAAAAACTAATTATACAATATTTTGTGTAATTCAGTTGCCAGCAAATTGATACTACTTTTGTATGTTCGAACAAATAGACTAATTTAAATGTTAAAAGTTAATTAACTGATAATCATGTTCGCTCTATCATAGAAAACTACACTGTCATTTTTCCGATGTTATTGACAAAAAAAAAAAAAAAAAAAGTAGGGATGTATAAATTTTTCCTAGCGACTGAAGAAAGCACGTCTCTGGTGATTCATATTGTTTTGTATAAATTGGGTGAACATTATCGTAAGTTATAGTAAAAACTTGTTTTAAATAATCTCTTCAAATATTATTATTTTTACGTAGTCTACTTGTGTAATGATGATCAGTGATGACACTGTGATCACTGTTTCTGTCCAGATCATACAGATCTTGGCCCAGCTTGTCATACCGGGACAGAGCCGGTGACGCAAACAATAGTGACGGCATTTGAGAGGTCGAGGCCCCCTTCCCGGTGGATAAACATTCCTCCAGACATGCTATATTTTAATGTAGCCAAATAATATAAAAGTATCCTTTCCTATATATATATAAAACTACCTCTCCCCAAGAAAAAAATTCTCTCTACTGCAAGAATCACTGTCAGACAGACCTAGTGGTCCGTACAGATCAGGAAGCTGCTAATAATAAACTACACAGAATTGCAGCAATAAAGATTTTTTTCTTTTAATATTCCGATGGTCATTCCTGGGTGACATTATTTTCTAATCACAATACATTTATTAGAGTTGTTCAGAGTTCGTGATCTTGCAGAACCGCCTCATTAAAATGCAGTTACATATTAACGTGTCATGTACTCTTAGCAGGTATGAAGTTTGGGTCTTCTATGCAAAAAGTGAAAACACAATCGGATTTTTGTTATTTAAAAAGAAAATGCTAGAACTGTGTTTAACAACAATTTGAACACAGTATTAGCAATACAAATCAATAACAAACATGTTATTTTTTAGGATCCGAAAATCCTCTCTCATAAGATCACAATTGTAGAAAAGCGATGGCTATGAAAATAATTGGAACACTTCCTGTACTTATCATCTTTGTTAGTAACACTGAATATTCCTGTAAAGTGATTGTCTTTTTTCAATGAATAGTACGCGAGTTACTGTTACACGTACTCGTGTGTGCAGTAGAGAAGGTGTTAGTGTTGCCTCTCCGATTTACAAAGAGGGCAAATATAGGATGCGCGGTCAGTTGAGGAAGTAAATTCAAGATTGTCAGTGTATTAGGGTTATTGAAAGCAATAGTGCCTAAGGTAATGATTACCTTACAGATTTTGGCAAGATATCATCAGAATAGAATAATAGTGAACGGAAACCAAGCTCAGGTAAGAGAAATCGCATAAGATTGAAGAAGAGGATTGTTGGAAAGAACCTTAAATCTTATGCGGTATAACTAATTGTGGAATTCAGTGCGCATATGTTTCTACGATCACAGCCAGACAAGAGCTACATAAGCTCAATATCCACGATTTTGAGATCTCTGATCAAGACCACCAATGCGGTAGCGCAAGAAGGATAGTACTGAGAACGTAAAGCATGATTTCCCAATAATTGCAAGAGAGTATGAAACCTCATTTTTCCGATAAGAAGTCTGCACTTATATGGCAAACCCCTAAAGACGCGCATACTTCGGATTGCCTATTTCCTATCGTTAAACATGGCTGCAACTCTTTTGCTGATGCAAGCCGCAATTGAATGATCCTGTGATTACGTCACAGGACGCTTTATTACCAGTGATTATGTGGGCATTTTATGAGACCATGGGCATCCTATGGCCCAAATGTTTCTGGACAATAACAATTTTCTAAGTTGACAATGCACCAGTTCACATTGCTAGAGCTGTTTAGGTCTAGTCCCATGATTATCAGGTTGACCTCTCGGATTGAATATTATTAAACCTCTATGGTCAATTTAGAATTCGAATCCAGCGCAGATTTTCTTTTCCAGTATCGCCAACGAACTGAATCGTGCATTGCATGAAGAATGAGCCACTATTTCTCTGGAAATGATTCATGAATCAAATGTGTTATTTCTGCAGTGAATACAAGCTGTGTTCCAGGATAAAGGTGATCAAACCGCGTGTAAATCAGGTAAATTTTATTTTTGTTAAGGTGTTATTATTTTAATAACCTATATATGGATTATAGTAATCTCATGTAGTTCTTATTGGTCCTTTTTTTCTTTCGTTCTAGGTCGTGTGTGAAAACATGATACCTTTAGAGAGGAGGATAATGGAAATTAAGACAATTAGTGATTTCGTGGACTTTAGTGATATTGTTGGAAACACTAGACTGGACTCGTAACTGTGTATAATTAATATTATTTATGAAATGTGATATCGTTATTTGTGTGAACCGGTAGCTTTAAAATGAGTACAAACCCTCCAAGACCAACGGCGCTAAAACCGCCTACGAAAATTGCAAAACCTACAGGTTTACCTAAACCTGTAGTAACTCATGTACCAACACCTATCACTCCAAGTCCTGCGGTCGTTGGTGCTAAAGGTGGTAAGTATCAATTTTCATTTACTTTATATGTTAGAACTTACTTGCTACCTACGCTTTCAGTTTATAAGTAACACGATGTTGTAAGCTTTGATTTCAGTATGACTCAACTGTAGCAAGAATAATATTAATCTACTGTGTTTAGCGTAAAATTGAAGGGTTTTTCTTCTTCTCTTTCGAAATGAATATAGTGTCTCGTAAGATTAAGGATTAATTAGTAATACGCGTGTTAATATGTGTACCAGCTTTGATTGAAATTGCTCCAAGCATTCCAGAGTTACTCTGGAACATACATATGTTTTTGTTGCACATGCTGAACATTTATCGGAACGCGCCTTTGTAACTTTTAAACTAATAAATGAAATTTTATAACATGCAAATATCAACAAGTGGACATCGTTAAACATATCCCCAATACCATCTGATTAATAGTGTTGTCAACCCAACAGTAATAATGCACATGAAATGGACGTACCAATAACATAGGAAGTACCTTAGTGGTGAATACTGTGGAATAATATGTCGTATTTCTAACAAATAGGAACAGTGTTACAAGAAATTGAAAATGCAGTGAAACGTATCTTTAGCGGAATCGAGCGGGACGTAAGAATTTCCGTTGAAGTCAGGTTTCCACTTAATGGAGGTAGACCTTTCCTTAAAAGAAATACAATTTAATTTCACGTCTTTCGATTACGGAAGGTAATCGAACAACCCATTCATCAAATGTTTCACTATTTTCATCACGCAATTCACCACAAATAAAGTTAAAAACTATCTGATGGGTTTTTGCGAAAACTTTCTAACCACCTATTAGATGCTTTGAAAGGTTTGGGTACAAAACCTCGCGGCCAGAACCTCGCCTCCCAAAATCTCGCCGGGCCGAAATCTCGCTTAACCAAAACCCCGCCTGGCCAAAACATCGCGGGCCAAAACCTCGCCACCCAAAATCTCGCCGGGCCAAAACCTCGCGCCCCAAAATATCGCCATACCCAAAATCTCGCCTGACCAAAACCTCGTTGTAATGATCTCGCGACACAAAATCTCGCGTGGTCTAAATTAAGCGAGACGTAGTGTCGCCTGGGAAGGAATGTCGTCAGGATAAAACATCTTCACGACGATTTCTTCAATGTAGACTGTTCTGTCGCCAGATTTACAAAACTTATTAGATTTTGAAACTTGACATTTTGTATAAATCTTCTTGCTCCACAAGGGCACAAGCTCCAGATAAGAAAATATTTTGCGAAATGCATGACCTAAGGAGGAATGGAATGGAAGGCCTTGAATAAATTTCGCCGTTCTCCAGATCTAAAAAAAACTACTAAGCATATAACCTTTACGTTTTGGTACGTTTCTTCTCCTTGTACCACAAGAAGGTATGTTGCAAAATGCTCCTCGTAAGGGAATGTTGAAGTTTGGATAATTTTTGAGCGTTGGCTTGATCTCAGGACCCACGAGGTTTTGGCGGTGAGGTTTTGGGTGGCGAGGTTTTGGGCGGCGAGATTTTGGCCCGCGAGGTTTTGGGCGGCGAGGTTTTGGCCACGCGAGATTTTGGGCGGCGATGTTTCGGCCGCGAGATTTTGTCCGTATCCTGCTTTGAAATTAGTTTTGCCCAGTTTTTCAGCTACCGTTTTAGCTTATTCCTGTAATATAGAACCCGATATGTGGTGATTTTTCGATCTGACACTAACAAACCACTCCCACACTGTATCATTAGTGTCTGGTTTTCAGTTTTCTTAAGTTCTTTCTTTATTTTTCCATTACTGCAGTTATCCCACCGCTTCAAAATTTCCATTTATTTCTTTAGAAACTGATACACCTGAGTTTTACCGACGTTGAATCTCTTCACGATTTGCTTTACAACATTCAGTTATCTCGTTCACTAGCATGAACCACTTTTACCTTGGTATTACGAGCAAGCACAACCCGTATTTTACAAGTCATAATGACTGCTACCGAACTAATGCAAAATGCAAGTTTAGAGGTGTATTGCTAAAAGTCGGATTGCAAGGTAATTGACAAAGCATAAAACCGAGAGTGGAGAAAGTCGAGGACAATAAACTGGAAATTACTGTACACTTCTGAGTATTGGTTTCAAAGGTTTATCAATAAACTTTTTGTTTCCTTCAATCTGGTATATCTTTGTTTGTGAGATTTCAGAAAACTCCCTGCAGAGAGAAAAGGTAAAGGAAAAGGGGACCCAGGTGACGGGGGATCAGAAAAGCAAATGAGAAACAATGATATAGTTCTCTCAAATGTTCTGCACATGAGTTTTTACCAGGGCCGGATCTACGAAATATTGCGCCCGGGGCAAAGAAGTATTTCTGGCGCCCCCTTCATCCCAAGTCTAAATACTTTATATTAGGAATTGGAATAAATCTTAGGTTAAAATATATATTTTAAAAAGTTTAAACTATTTGTCATCTTTCACCCTTTTAGTAACTTTACTGAAATTTTGTACATATACGAGCTTGACACCAATTACGAAGTGTACCCAAAAGTTACAAAGTGAGAACACAAAGCGATACATTATGCAATGTTTACGTTTTCTTTATATTAAATATTTATGATATCTTTAAAATTTAAATTCTGAAACCGGTTCTTTTGTTGAAGCTCGTTTATTTCGAAAATAAAATACTCTGTTACACTGAAAACAAAATTCTCAAGATTTTCCTCGTAAGAAATACATAGTTGTAGAAGATGCAACTTTGTTATATACATGTATTGGGACCTATTTTGAAATGTCCTTCATATTTTAACGCAAAGTAATATCAGTGTTGTAATAGAAAAAAAATTACATACAATTCAAACAAGCTATAAAGGTAACCAAGAAACTTCTGTCGCTTTTTGTGGAGGTCTGTGTTCCATTGGCCCTCACACCGTGAGTTGAGTACGAATGGAGAAAGGGCGAAGGTCAGTTGTTGGTGTGGCTATATCCAACATACTACCTGGTTGTGGCAGTTCAGTTACACCGTGAACTTGCGTAGGCACAGAGTGAACATGGGACCTCCACAGAGGATCATAAGGGCGTGTATGCTGTACAAGTTCAAACTGGGATCAAACGCGGCTGCAGCGGAGCGGAAGATATGCCAGGCCTTTGGTGAGAGTGTCGTGACTACGTGGACAGTGCAGCAGTAGTTTAAGAAGTTTAAGGACAGTGACGAAACACTCGAAGATGCACCACGTGTCGGAAAACCAACACATGTACAAAATGAAGATCTCAGGCAGAAAATAAGGTGAACAGTGGCCAGACATGTGAGGAACTGAGACTACAATTCAATGTGAGTGGAGAAACTATTCGGCAGCACCTCCATCAACTTGGGAAACACTATAAGTTGGGTCGATGGATCCTACATGATTTGACTCTAGGCCAGATGGCAACGCGAGCAGCACCTGTATTTCTTTGCTGTCTCGTCTGAGGAAGGAGCCATTTCGTTATAAGGTAATAACATGTGATGAGATGGGTCCTGTACGAAGCTCCACGGCACCGTCATCATTAGTTAGCATCCCATGAACCGGTTCCAAAACAGCCGAAACCAGCACTGCACCAGAAGATGGTGCTCCTGCGTGTTTGGTGGACTGCTCGCAGCATTGTGCATCGGGAACTGCTACCAGCTGGTCAGAGCAACACTGCAACTGTGTACTGTCAGCAGTTGAGCCGTATTCAAGAAGAACTCAAAACTCTATAGCCAACACTTCTGAATCACAAAGGAGTCCTCCTGTTATAGGGCAACGCTAACCCCCACGTGTCTAGGATGACCCAGGACTCCATTCTACGCCTTGAATGGGAAACACTATTGCATCCGCCATACTCCCGGACTTTGCACCGTCCGATTGTCACCTTGGACAATTACCTTAGAGGGCGCCAGTTCAAATCCCAATAGAGGTACAAAATGCACTTGATACCTTCTTCGCTTCACGGCCCACCACGTTCTACCGCAATGGAATCCGTGGCCTTCCAAAACGTTGGTGGACGGTCGTCCATGCTAATGGGAACTATTTTTGATCTTCCAGCAGGCACGTAACCAAGGGGTGGGTCCGGGGGGTCCGGATCCCCCCCTTCGGGACCAGAAATGAAAAAAATTAAGGAAGGATGCAAAAAGAAACGAGGAAAAGGAGAATCAGCGCTAAAAATATAAAGCTACAGCAAGCGTTTGGTTACTCTTTCTTCTGAGTAGATTTGTGTGGAGCAAACGGGGGGTCAAGTTTAAAATGGATGTTATTGTAACGGAGCATTCCGAATTCCATCTAGCTCCATGTTAATCCTATGGACTACAAATCACGATCGATAAACCGGTTCGATCAGGTAGACTCTTAGGTAGAACTTAAGAAATGCCCCCATTCACCAATAATAGGAGCCTGGCAACATAGATTCCAGTTACACTTATTAAAGAAATTTTCAGTTTCGCGGCAACTGAATCCATTTTATAGAATGTCTTTACTGCCGAAGGAGATCTCGTTGCTATCCTTGACGGTATTAAACGAAGATAAGAAAAAGAAGAAAGAAGACAAGAAGAACCGAGTTCGAATGACCTCAAAAGACTATCTTTTTCAATATGTTTTTATATTTTTTTACTCGAGATTTCTCCATAGTTTGTTATTAAAATACTTACTAACATATTCTCAATTTATTGTCCTAACAAACCCATATGGGTACGTTGCCAGTAAAATAGTTCAGACTGATCGAGCCCCTAGTGTGTAACCACAGTATATCATGTCACGCCCCCCCATATATGTTGCCAGTAAAATAATTTAGAATGATCGAGCCCCTTGTGTGATAACCATAGTATTTTGTCACGGACCCCCCCCTATTACAAAATCCTGGCTACGTGCCTGTCTTCTAGGTACGTGTTAGGTAGCATATCGATGTTCGAAGGTAATGAGTAAAACGACAGAACTTCCTTGGTTATATAGAAACATTTTTCTATAAATACGGACCCTTAACTTGATAAATTGTAGCTTCCTCTTCTTCTGTTGGCTCAGAAAATTCTTCTTCATTGACTTATTTTATGATTCCTCCTGTGTGTGAATATTGGCTTTTCGGTTGTGTGCTGGCTTCACTTTATGTGCGCGCCTTCCACCTGTGTGTAGATGATTATGTATATTGACTTTTCTCAAGTGATATTGGTTTTTTTCATGCGATATTGGCGTTTCTCATGTATATATTGGCTTTTTTCATGTGTATATTGGCTTTTCACGTGTCTATATTGCCTTTTCCTCGCATGTATTGGCTTCCCTCTATGTGTGCGCCTTCCACCAGTGTGTAAATAATTCTTCTGGTAATATGCTTAAGTGTAAGGTAGATAGTTACACACGTCTCACATCCATTTATATGTTACAATAAATATAGAGAACAAGTACTTTTATTTATAGTATCTATTAATAATGGTATTCTATATAATTCCCTTCTCGTTTTGTAACATACGCTCAGAAAAATAGTTTTTTTTCTTTTTTATGCAAACTCCTCAATAATTTTTTCATAAGATGTAGATTGAACAACCTTGTTTCATTAACTAATGTTACCAAATCTGAGAACCTTTCCTATTCCATTGATGAACGTAAGTATGTTTTAATGAGTTTTAGTTTACTGAAATTTCTTTCACAAGTTGTCACACTGCATGGAAGGATAAGAAAAATTCTAAGAGCCACTGAGACGTTTGGACAGAAACTTTGAAGGCTATTTTCGGTAATCATGTCGAGTATATTCCTTGGGGTGGACTTTTTGAGGTCCGGTAAGAATCAACAGTCTCGTCATTAAGACTCTCAATTTCTACATATAATTCTACAGCATTCAAATTGTCTTGGTATCATAGACCGAGATCCGCGCACGATTTTTTCAGGTCCTCCGAAGACATTTCGCACAATGAGCTTCCACTGAGGAAGCTGAAGTCCTTGCTTACTTCTTTGAGCCTGTCCAGCCTACTAAAGAGTTCTTCCCGTAAGATGTCAAAAATTCTGAAGAAAGATTGTCTAAGGCGATCATCTTCAGTAAGAAGTCTTGCTTAGAGATGCAAGGGCTCCAAAAAAAAAAAAAAAAAGGCTTTTTTTTAAAAAAAAATTTTCTGCTTCGCTTTTTTGCTTGGGAAATTTTGGGCTTTTTTCAAAATTTTGCTTTAAATTGATAAAGCAGACTTTGTTTCGCTTCTCTACAGCACAAGAACTCATTTGATTAGTGGTTGATGTAGATAATAATATAGAACCTCTAAAATAAAACATGAATTTCGAAAAGATTTTTTTTTTTAATTCTTAACATATTTACATTATGAATTCCAAAGGATTAACCAATATATATAATCATTTTTAACTTCTTATACACAAAAATAAGTATTTAAAAAATACACAAATAACTAGCAAAATTCTGTGTAGTATTTTTACTTCAAAATATCACACAGCCTCTTTTTGAAACAAAACATGAAAGAAATACATTTATATGATAATCATAAAAGCTGCACAAAAAAGAGCTTGGTTTCGGGTGGTTCTGTACATTCTTGAAATTTTTAAGTTTTAACTTTCATATACATTGTATGAATATTTCGAACAAATTTTTCATTCATTGATCACATACGTAATAATGTTACCACCTATCAGGTGCTTGGAATCTGCAAAATCGGTAAAATTCCGAATTCTATAATGCACTGACTGTTCCTTAAGCTTGTTCAGAATCGGGAAAGTACCAAATTTTCTGTTAATGGATCATATGCGTAATAGATTGTTCATCTGATCGTGCGGTTTCCTAGACTTATAACCACCATCACGGTTTACCCAGTCCTGAAGGTTCCTGAATTTTTAACGACAGGAATTCAACATATCATTGCGAGACTTAAAAAAAACCACTATGGAACACATTTAAGAAGAGTGGATGGAAAGAATCAATCATTGTTCCAATTCACAAGAAAGGCGACAATACTGAATGTAATAATTATCGAGGCATTTCTCTTAACATTCTATTAACAAGCTTGATTCCATACGCAGATGAAATTATTGGAGATTATCAGTGTGGATTTAGGGAAATCGATCAACTATCGACCAGATATTTACTATTCGATAAATACTCGAAAAGAAATGGGATTATATTACCCAGTACATCACCTGTTTATTGGTTTTAAAAAGGCTTACGACTCAGATAGGAGGGAAACATTGTACAACACTCTTACGGAATTCGGAATACCGAAAAAGCTAGTTAGATTAATTAAAATATGTCTGTATGAATCCCAAAGTAAAATCCGAGCAGAAAAATTCTTGTCCATGAGCTTACACGTCGAGAATGGCCTGAAACAAGGAGAGGCGTTATCGCCATTATTGTTCAGCTTTGTTCCGGAATACGCTATAAGGAAAATTAAAGATAGCAATCAGGCCCTAGAGCTGAATTGTATTCACCAGGTTACGGCGTATGCCGATGATGTAAATTTAATAGGGTTGATAGGAGAACAATAGAAAGAAATGCAGAGTCCTTATTAAACGCTTGCAGTGACATTGGTTTAGAAGTAAATGCAGATAAAACTAATACATGGAAGTTCACCGGGATCGTAATATGGCAAATTACGGATGCGTTAAAATATCAAATAATACTTTTGACAAAGTGGATACTTTCAAATATCTGAGATCAATATCACCAGACTAGAAACCATGTTTTATATTAAAATTTGCTCAACGCCATTTTAAAAATTGCTACCAGAAAATACTATGGCATGTATTTTTTTTTTTTTTTCAAATAGTGTTTTGTGGCTGTACCTATAGGGAACTCATGACAAAAAGATCAGGAAAATAAGAATTGTTGAGCAACAATTTTGTTTAAAATTGGACGATTTGAAATGGATTGACCCTAATGTATTCCTCCCAAACTTTAAGAATTCTTTATGATCATTGACTACATGACCATGTTGATCTTCGATTCCATACGTGCGTATACATTGTTAGCTTTGCCTCGTAATTCTTGTGCATTCTGACTGATACATCACTTCATATCTGCCACGCTGTTGAAGTTCCATTATTTCTCCACATATCTGTTCTATGTACTTTTCTTTGGCTTTGTCCGTCTCTTCTCAGTTCATTATTCAGCCTTCTGTATTCTTAGATGTCCGTGGTTTGCGCCCTTCTGCGTTCGTCCGTCTTCTTGAGCATCGCTTCAGTTATCCATGGTTTTCTCAGTGCTCTTTCCATCTTGCCAATGTTATTGTGGAGTGTGTCAAGTACAGAGTCTGTTTAATTTTTTCCCAACTACATTTCTACATTGTCTACCATATCGCCAATTACACAGAATTTTTCTTCAATCTCTTCTTCCACATCACTGTCCATACTTCTTAGTCGCTCCAAGTTCCATTTTCGATTTCTCCTCTCATTTTTCTTCATTGACTTTAATCAGGTTCGCACTTCCACAAATAGGAGATTGTGATCCCAATCAGTGTCCGCTTCCAGTAGTGTCTTCACGTCTCGTACACTATTCCTGAAATGTTGCTTGACAAGAATGTAATCGATTTGGTAGCGATTCTCATCTCCTTGACTTTTCTATGTGTACAGCTTGGTATTTCTTTTTCTAAACCACATATTCGTCACCATTTACAGAAATCGACAAGCATTTGGCCCCGTTCGTTTCTTATACCTAGTCCCACCACCTTATTGGCGGCTCCTTCTCCTACTACGCTGTTCAAGTCTCCCATTACTATGGCGTTGATCTTACCTCTTCCCACCTGGTGCAATAGGTCGCTAATCTCATCATACAATACTTTTACTTCATTGTCATCGTGGTCGGTTGTTGGCACATTCACTTGTATTATCACAATATCCACTGAATTTGCACTTAGTTTTACAAACATCAAGCGATCACTGCAGCGTTCTACTTTGGTTACATTTCTTGCTAAGTTTACTTCGCTCTTCATTGCTATCGCGACACCATTCTCGGCCTTAACGTCACCCGAATAGAATATTGTGTAATCCCCCGATACGGTTTCACCTTTTCCTGGCCATCTCGCTTTACTTGTCGTAAAGTCCGTACGTTCCAGGTTCCTATGCCGAAATGAAAGTTATTATTTTCTCCTCTGATGATTCTTCCCAGAGTAATCCCCACCTGGAGATCCGAACGGGGGACTATTTTACCTCCGGAATGTTTTACCTCAGGAAGAACCATTATATTAATTCTCCTTCTTCGTCATCCGGGGAGAAATATGTGGTAGTATCCCCATTTTCTTTTCACATTTCCATGCCGTTGACCACCTGGTGATTCATCCACCTTTTAGGACAGTTTCTCCTCCTAATAGCAAGAAGGTGTCCTGACCTCCACCCGCTCATCCGCCCTCCGAAAAGGGCATTGACACTTGGGAAAAGGGGCTGACTCCTTATCCGGGAGTCAGTCGGTCCCCACTTACATTAGCCGCCTACGACGTTGCCCGCTTTCTCCCGCGAGGAGGTGTAGGTTGGGATTTTCCCTTCGTTTAGGATGAGACCCGAAGGCTTTTCTCAAACCTCTCCAGTACTTTAGGAAAACATATTATATATACAGGGTGTTAATGAACTATACAGACAGACTGTAAGAAGTGATTCCTCATATCAAAATAAGAAAAGTTCATATGGATCTGTGGGAGGAAAATGCATAGTTTCAGAGCTAGGGCTGTCCAAAATCGTCGAAAAGCTAAATTTCAGCATATGCTATTCGTATTCGAGAAAACTTGGAGTGGCGGTCCATATCAAGTTCAACTCTGGGACACAACTGTGTTTAGTTTCCGCATACCTCAGAAGCGTACTCCTCTACCAAAGAGAGCTAGTGAACAAAACTGTTAGAGTGAGGGAAATTAAGGATATTCTCGTAAAGTCGGTGCAAAAGGGAGTTGTTAGTATGCTGTGTACGAAGAGTGCTACAAACTACATTATAGTTAATAGTAAGGACTATCTCTCATAGACATGGAGAAAGTATAGATTTTGTCTGAATGTACAAAGTTCGATATTTGAATATATATATTTTTACCTGAACTTTGAAATGCTAGTTGCATTCGCCGCTTTGTATATCCCAACAGGACATCTTAGTCCCAGAATTTTACAAAATGTGCTGCAGTCCATTTCTGTGATGTTAACAGTGCTAACTAACATTAATGACTTAAAGAGAGGTTTATAGACACGGATCGCTGCAGATGTCTGTACGAAAAACGAACATTTCTTTAGTCCATTCAAGCGCAATATACATATAGATATTGGCATACTCATGGAATAGAGAGGTATCGGAATAATAATTTCCTTGTTTGACTACTACTGTGGAACTGTTTAGTATGGTCATGGAGACAAATCAGCTATCAGCGGTCTAAATTATCAAGAAGCCTACTATCCACTCTTACGGGAAGCAAGAGTGGCGAAAATCCTACTACAAGTACGTGCAGTACTTATGAAGCAGAGGGTACAGTGAAGAGGCCCAACCTAGGAGAACTAGCCCAAGACTCGTAGATTGACGAACAAATAACGTTATCTTTGTGAATACAGATATAATTCGCAAATACAGTGAAGTTTCCCTTAAATAGAAATTATCTCTTGAAGATGACTATTACAGTGAACCCTAGTTCAGCATCCTGAGTGGGGTTTTCCTCATTCACATCAGCCAAATGCGAGGTTGGTACCTAACATTATATTCGCAAACCGCTTGCTTCCTTTCCCATTAATTTCTTCCTCGCCAGTTCCCCGGGTAGTGTCTAATCGCCGAGGTCCTCATCCCTCACACGTGACGGACTAACACTGTTATGGATGCCAAAAGCCCAGAAATCAAATTCCTAATCTTAATTCTAATCATGAACCCGCCATCGCTAAAACTAGTCCCTATTTCAGGCTTAAAATTCAATCACTAGGAGATCGTAATTAGGGTCAATCTTATCAGATGGTGCAGTGTGCAGTTCTGGATTTTTTAAATTTCATTTATTTATTTATTTGGAAAAAAACTTCATATTAGTAAATCATATAATTTGTCGTATTTAATTCATTATGATGCCATAATGTCTGAGCCTCATTCTCATGTATCTCATAGTGGTAGTTAAGCTATTTCTTATGAAGATGCTTTTTCCTCATAACTGAAGTCAAATGAGGATACAGTTTCTCGTATTGAAATATTCAGGCTATTCCGCTGTCATGCTCCTAGTTTTCGATGACAAGTTTTATAAGTACAGAGTAAATCATATGAAATTATGTACCATTGATAGATATAGTTCGATGCTACGCAGAATCACCAAGATGCATTTTCGGTTATTTTCTTTTACATGCATATTCTGTAATGTAAAATAAATTATTATACAGTCATCGGCAGAAAATATTTTATTTACAATTGTATATATGCAATATATCATATTCTTTTGTCGAAGACTGTCAGTATAAAGGAGGTGCATAGCTATGCTGGCTCTTAGTACTGAATAGAACCGACTGCAAAAGACGGGTAGATGGATCTTTTCAGAAGGCTGCAAAACCCTTAAATACAATTTTCGAGGAATTTGCTGACGTACCGCCGACAATATGTAGGAGTATTGGCCTTAGCGGTCATACATGCAATAAATGTTAAATTTCTTGCACTGTCTTGTAAACGCGAGGCATGTAGGTCAAAGAGTCAGCAATAACTTATTTACAATCTTGAAAAAAAAGATGTTTGATATATCTGTTTACGACGTTAGTCCTTAACACGCCCACTACTTACTTACCTCACTCTCAGAGCAAAACCATTCATTGGCTACTTTCTCCTTGTGTTTTTGAAGGTCTTTGTTCTTTTGAAATGTGTTATTGAAACACACTTAAGCATGTGTATAACTCAGCCTTACAACGTTTAAACTTTTGATGCATTATGTCGATAAGAGTATATTCCTTAATTTTGTAGCCTTCACAGTATAGAGATTCTATAAAAGAACTTGAATTGTTAAGATGAATTACATATTGAACCAAATAAATTAAAGGGCATAGTAATGTAAATAATATAAGCTGCTAAATGGAAAAAGAGTTATTTTAACGTGTTTTAAATAAAGTTTATTTATTTTATTATTACTTCTATAATGCTTCGAGAGAAATTACTAAAGTTATAGCTGGAAAAATTAATTTAAAAATAACGGTTAAAATTAAAATTAATTAAAAAATTATTAAAACCAAATTAAACTGTTTTCACTATCATGCAATAAGAATTGTTCTGGATTGTGAAATTTAATGGGTAAAATTAAGGCATGGTTAAATTAATCGATTATTGTGAAAAAAGACTGTTTTGAAACTGATCTCACGAATAATAATAAAAATTAGAAAAATAAAGTTATGGATTTTTTAAATATAGTTTTTTTTTTTTTGTGTGTGTGTGTGTGTGTGTGTGTGTGTGCATCTGTTAGTTTTACGAGGAATTTCGGTTTTACAATATATATAAATATACACGAAAAAAGTTTTGCAGAATATTAATTTCACGTGGCTTGGAAGAAAAAAAGTTAATTTTAATTGCTACAAATTTTGCTAACCATGATCAATTAAAAATTAACAAAATATTATATATTGATTTAAGTGTTACCTTTTAATATTTTAATCACAACCGTGCAACTGTGTAATAAATTTTAATACTTCATTGTAATGTATTAATTCATGTAATCCTTACTTTTGGGATGTAGTGTGTAGCAGCTTTAACTTGATTGATTTGTATTTACGTACGTCCTTTGTTAGCAGCGAGATTATATGGAATGATAACTACATTTTAAAGCTCAATATGAATTACTGTAGTGTAATGATTCCCAAACTGGAGGTCATGCTTTCCTCGGGCAGCGTGAAGAGCTAGGAGGCGGGTGTAAGTTGCTGATTGAAATAAACTCTGAAATTATGAATAAAGCATCATTTATAACTATTTATACGTTAGCTTCAGTAAATTTTACACGTGTTACGTGTTTGGCATTAGTCTTTCCCATTGTTGTTCAAGAGTAACTGAAATGCTAGTTTCTCGCACAAGAAGAAGAAATTATTACAAAGTATTTGAAGTCTCTGCCTCCCCTTAGGATACTGTGAAATAATAATCGGTAAGATGTTATATTTTATGTATACATTTTGAATCACCTACCCTTTAAGCAAACTGATATGATAAAGTCCCAGCTTAAGCTAGGTACTATGTTTCAAAATATATTTCAAACGAAGTAGCCATTTTCCCGTGATACGATCACAAACAACAGGAAATGTCCGATTTCAGTGTGAAGAACAAATATAGCAAATGCTCCCTTTCCCCATTAAAACGGAAACCTTCAGAAACTGACAGAGAGACACGTATCTCCATTTTTTAATGAGGATTGATATACCGAATTTCATCCTCGTAACTTCACTTACGTGTGAGGTGCTGTATGATTGGGATACATTTTGAACCCCATATATCTTTTTAGGACACTCACTTTAATCAAGGGGGCGCGGTGGCTCAGTGGTAGAGAGTTCATCTCCGGTGTTTGGGGTCCCTAGTTCGATCCCAGCTCGCGCCGTGTGGACTTTGTGGTGGACAAACACCGTGTTCGTGGGTTTTCTCGGGGTTGTGGTGGACAAACACCGTGTTCGTGGGTTTTCTCGGGGTTCTCCCATTTCCTCCTACTTTCTTCATTCCACCATTTAATTCATTTCTCATCTCACCGTCTCGTTTAGCCTAACCGGCATAACTGCGGGACGTAAAACTTAAAGATTTCAGTTCATTTTTCCCTTTAATCAAAGTAACATGAAAGCTAACCACGAGGTAGATACTGTCTCCTTCCAAAATATTTCATATTGTAAAACCATTTTTCCGTTATCCGAACACATCGAAGATCACTTTCACATAGGTTGCTCAGAGTACAAGGGAATCAAATCAAATTACCAAAGTTGTAAGAAAAAGAGACAATGCTTGTGCATTACGATTAAGTGCGTGGAAGCAAATATCATTGTGTTTTTAACATTATATGAGTTATTTACAAGCTCTAAAAAGAGCTTTAGATAGAAATCTTAAATTCCAAAAATGACTAAAAACTCCATTCCCTTGTGTTCCATATGTATATTGGATTTCTATAATTAAAAACATAAATTGATAATAATATGTTTAATATTACATATTATTGTTATTATTGAAGATTTGAGAAGCTAATGCTGCATCTAAAATCGCAGATGGAGACAGATAAAAAGCGCGTATGACCAATGAGCGGAAAGAAGAGAAGCGTAATGTATGCAATGTGTAGGAAGGGGGTGATATGTAAAGAAGGTTGGAAACCACTACTAGGTAATCACTCCCGCACAGGGATGTAAATCCGGGATCTCTTGTGCCAAAGACACATGCATCAGTCACTAGACCAGGGAAGAGGACAGCTTTGATTTCATTTTGTCTCGACGTATTAAAGAATTTGTGTTCAGACAAATCACAATTGAAAGGATTTCAGTTCAATATTGTAACCTGGATAGAATGATTTATTTTAGAGTAATTTAAGCGTGTTTCTGGGCTCATATTAATTTGTGACTGCAGGCTCACTGTTTCAGCGATCACCCCTAATCCCTTATTCGATCCCAACTCACTCCAAGTGGGCTTTGTGGTGGACAAATACCGTATGGATGGGTTTTCTTCGACTTGTCCCCTTTCATCCTACTTTCTTCATTCTACCATTATTGTCCATCTCGTTGTCATCGTGTCCCTTAGCGTCTGTGCATAACAATGCAATGCTCAATTAATGGGCAGAAGAGGCAGAAGTATGTCAATCCGGTTTCGCCTGTAGCTAAGGATTCACACAAGCCAAAGAGTTGAAGCTGTTTCGTCTCGAAAATGTATGATAAAAGTGATGTCTCGTCTCGTGAAATGCTTGTTTCTATTGGAAAAGCTCTGTCTCGCCTCGTATTTCGTCTCGTGCGCATCCCTATTGTAACTCTATGTTTAAGAAAACTATATCATAGGTAGTGGCTATTTTTCCGCTAAATAATGAGAAGGCTTATGAGTTAGAAAATGTATTACAAATTTGCTGCTCTGGAATTCTTGTCCCGAATGGAGCATAGCATACGAGGGCAAATGGCGATCCATTATATTAAATGATCTTCCTTTTAGATTTCCTTTCTATTGAACCTTTATTTGGTATAAACATCGGATGTGTTTGTCGCATATTTTCCAGTACATTAGTGCTTTTGTTGTCCATTGTTGACCTTGAACATTTAGTAACACATAATGTAATATCCTTTGTTGCAAACAAGGTGGGAGGATGACACACTCTGTTAGTATGATCTCTCAACTCCTCAAACAACACCCCCTTGTTCACGTCACACTTGAGTAAGCATTTTTCTTTTCTTTTTTTCTTTTGTTTTGTGTATGTAATGTTGCGACACATAACATCTTTAGTATTTACACGGAACGAAAAACCTACTTCTATAACTCTGGGTGTTGTCAGTTGTTGACTGTGAATTACAATCTCATACCGGCATATATTGAGGTTCAAAAAGATATACAGCGTGTTTAAATATGCATTCTGTCTGTTACGTAGATGATTCACCAGTTCTATTACATTTACCTTTTTGGTAAGATATTCTTGTTTTCGGAGTTACATCCGTGGAAATGTTGAAAATTCTTCGCTACTAAATCAAATCAAATCTTTATGTAAATACCGAAGAAACCAATGGATAAGATTGAGACGAGAGGAATATTCAGAGACAATAATTAGTTTAATTGATAGAATCCGTTTAAAGTGTTGAAGAAGCTAGCTAGTATTTATTGTGGATGTGTAAAGTTTTTTCTTTGGAATACGAATCAAGTCTGTAGAGCAGCCAACACATTGTAACAAATGAACTTACTTTTTGATAGCAAAACAAATACAGAGGAGTCTGGTAATCTGAACAGGTCCGGGGGGCACGGTGGCTCAGTGGTAGAGCGTTCACCTCCGGTGCTTGGGGTCCCTGGTTCGATCCCAGCTCGCGCCGTGTGGACTTTGTGGTGGACAAACACCGTGCTCGTGGGTTTTCTCGGGGTTCTCCCACTTTCTTCATTCCACCATTTCACTCAGCTCTCATCATCACCGTCTCATTTAGCCTAACGGCATAACCGTAGGACGTAAAACTTAAAGATTTCATTTCATTTTTATTTCCGAGCAGGTCCGGGAGAATTTTTTGGCGAAAATACTCAGTTTTAGGAAATTAATAATAAAAAGGATGAAAATGGGTGCATGTTTCCGTAGAAAATGAAGTAAACTTTCGTTAAATACAGTATTAAAAGATAACAATACCCCCTAACGGAAAGATTTGTAACTACAGTACTGTACGTGAAACAGTAAAGGCATCAATTTTTTCCAACATTTTAAACATTTTTCCAGTACAGTACATATGCTGTAGTCAGAAAACGAATTTTGAAATACTATACGCTATGTATTATAACACAATAGTTCCGTTCACCCGCTTCAAACAGCGATTTTGCTGTTATTCCGGCTGATCCGAGCAATCACGTAATCCGAACAGGGTTCGGTTCCAGCTAGTACTGATTAGCGGGACTCCAGCGAACTGTATTCATTGTTGGTTTAAATAAAATTCGCCCACGAGTAAAATAAGTGAAAAGCGTAGTGAAAAGAAATGTAGTTTTGTACTAAATTTTGAGATATTAACCTTTATTTAAAACAATAAGAAAGGATGGAATCTTGAGCGTTAGAAAGCCACTTACTGACTGAAATGTGATTGGAGAGAGCATTGTGGACAAACTTGGCAACACAAGAGGATAACGTCAATTTGTTACTTGCATAATTAATATTCATTCAGCAGCCATGCAGTTTGGAACGTTCAATTTTTAGAGTAGTTTTCCCAACATCTAACCAAATTTCATGTGAGCTTAGAACTTCGTGATATTCGTCTTATAAAACTTTGAACATAGTAAGGGCGACTTACGAAGCCACTTGCTACTAGTGATAAATAATTTAATTAATATATTTAATAATTATTTATGTGGAAACTACGTGACTCTGGTACTATTGCTTTTGTTTATATTTTTTATTTTTCTGTTTCTTTATATTTACAAATAGTAAGCTTAAAAGAGCAAGTCACGTTTATCAAGTAAGTGTGTTTGGTATATATTAGGAGAGAGAGAAAAAAGGAAGCATTTGTGGGAGGTCTGAAGAGTTGTGAGGAAAGGGCAACCAGATGAAGTAGTCGGAGTATCACAACTACACAGAATCGTCATCGCTATCATCTCAAACAACGCTTTTATAGAGAAGAGCGACAACTTTCTCCTCATAAACATCTCATCTACCGTTGTGTGATCTCCTTCACCTTGTAAAGATTCTCTTAACGCTTGCTGACAGATATTTTGCAACTTGGACAAATGCTTTTTTCGGTCGTGTGCCGATGAGCACCAAACGCTCCGCCCACGGCCATGGTTTCTCAAAACTCGTTTCGCCTACGTTAGTACAGGCATATACCAACCAAGGAGCTTTTCCTTACTGGACGTAGTGCTTAGGTATATCAGTTGTCAGCTGTTTGTTGTTGGTGAGTTTGAACAGAGAAGTTGATTTCTTCATTATTCCTTCCTTGTTGGGCTTCGAGCAGAGCTGCAACAATGCCTGTGGCCAATTTGTCAATATACGTCACTTCAGGTGAGTTGAGGAATACCGCACAAGAGGAGTTAGTGAATATCAAGTTCTGGGATTATCAGTGCTATTTTGTGTAACCTTGAATTAGTTATTTTATTTTTTTAGAGAGAAAAAATTAACAACTAAAAGTGGTTGTGTGGTCCTTTAAGTGATTTTGTGATGTTTCTCGCTAAAAGTGATTTCATTCCGCGCTGCAAATTACGAATAAATAATTTGGAAATCAATTATGTATGTTAAAAATATAGAATTGACATATAAAAGGAAATCATAACTTGATCTAATGAATGTCATTGTTTAGCTGTGTTCCATGAGTAAAAGAGGTAAGGGTTCTTTTCCCTTGGTATCATTTTCTGAGAGTAGAGGTGATGTTTTCACTGATTTATTGAAAGTTTAGTCTAGTGCTAGTGTGCGCGCCTTTGGTCACAGGTTTCCTGGTGGGAGAGCGCTCATCAGGGTGGTTCGGATTCCACCTAACTGTAGGTCCACGTCGCATATAGCCTTGGTCCTGAAAAAGGATGCTAAACTTCAGTAGAGACAAATAAATATAATTATTCAGCTCGTTAATGGAAATTTTAGTTACTCTCACCATGGAAAAATGATGTCCTTAGGAAGCTTATATTTGAAAGAAAGGGATATCCGCGTGATAAGATTGAAGAAAATCTCAGTGGGGATGGGTGGTGTTAGTGAAGGTTTGAGTTGTAATGGTAACTGGGAGAGGATCCAAGTCGATAATAAAATAAAAAGTATCGTCTCTTAAGATGTGACAAAAAAACTAGTAAAAGCGCTTTGTTTCTGAAAATCGTGATAAATTTGGACAGCTACTTATAGGACAGCTACTTATATGAAATCATTCGTATTCTGAAACGACGATATACCTTTATAAACATTAGTAAATTACTGTTGAAATCGGAAGTAGTAGTTGATTAAGGGCGAAGAGCAAAAATTCTTCTGAAGGTTACCGTGGAAAATTTCCTTATATGACGTAAGTAGGCGATGAGTGTTCAGCCTTTAACTCCGTTTCTCCCGTAATTGGCCGCCATGGAACATATTCTTGGAACGCTGAATCCGTATCAGAGAATCATTTTTAGTTTGGTCGACAGGTTGGTGGACGGAGTCATTCCAGGAAACTTTCCTTATATATATCAGATATTGTCTAAAAGGTATTGGCAGGCTTTTGGTAGTTTCTGGTCAAAAATTGTTACATCTGGTTTTCACAGGCCTTTTTTTTTAAACTAACAACACTATTCAGAGTCCTGCAGAGACAAAAACAAATGGTAGTCTGATTGTGCCAGGCCTGGGCTGTACGGTAGATGCATAAAACCTCCCAGCCAATTTCTGATGGGTCATTAAAGATGTGTGCAGTCTGGCGTTATCAGCGTGCTACACGACACCCTTTCTGTTGATCAGATTCAACCATTTATTTTAAATTGCTAGATGCAATCACGCAGTTGTCGACAATACAGGTCCGAGTCTATCGTTCTGTCCGGTGACAGCAGCTCATGATACACGTTGCCCTTCTAGTTCCACCAAACGCACAGCACTACCTTCTTGGGCGTCAGAGTGGGCTTTGTCACAGACTGTGGAGCTTCTTCTCGTTTCGGCCAAGATCTTTCTCACATATAGTTGTCGTAGCTTATCCACTTTTCATTACTTGTTGTCAGCATCTTTGAAAATGGCTCGAGTTCGTTAGTATCAGTAGGGGTTCACAGATAGAAATTCGATCGAGTAAATATTTTTGAGTCAGATCGTATGACATCTAAACGTCAAGCTTCGTTTCTTAGCCAGCTTTCTCCAAATGGTTTAACACTGTGATGGATGATCAGGTCCTTGGAAGTGACCTTACATGAAGGTCTGGAAGAAGCATTTTGGACATCAAAATTTCCAGAACAAAAGCGGCAGAGCCATCTTTCAATTGTTTTTATTATTATTATTATTATTATTATTTTAATAGCATATCTTGCCCCTACACGGCATATTTTTTTTTTCACGGACATTGCGCATTTACGCGTTTATCGAAATAAAATTGTAAAATGTAGCACAGTTTTGCGGAAACTTCACTCATCCTTATGGCGCAATACCTTAGGTTTGATTCGAAGAATTGTACCACTTTTTGCACATCTAACTTCGACTGTCAGTTGTCAAATGATGTTAGGCCCCACCTGCTGCAAGGCAAAAACTCTGAGATTTTGGATACTAACGCCGACTCTTGCGCAAAAGGCTTGCTAGTTTTTAGATTAACTGATACCATAGTTTGAGTGTGAAATAAACCGATTTTTCTTACCTATGTCTGTAGGTGTATATCAATGAAATTAACAAGTCAAAAAGTGCGACTGCGTAGGGACCGAATTCGATTCTCCAGTTTACACGTTGATACGCTAACCACTGTGCTACCTAGTCATTCTATAGACTAACTACACAACCCTTCACCGTTGAATTCGGTGGTCATGATAATTGTATACCATAACTTGTGCATCTTACCATGACGGGAACAAATAGCGTCGTGACTTCCGTTTTCTCACCATCTAGTCACCTCCTTCTCACCTCCATTCTAGATGTGCTAAGAGTGTCTTACCCTACTGGACCTGAACTTGGACTTAAAGGGCATCAGGAGTGTCATTATTCATCTCAACGACCCCAAAAACTATGAATTTAACATTGTCGATCGTTTTCGACTGTTGACATTCTACCCTTTGTCACTCCACCTGTAGGGGTGTTATGATGTATCTACCCCCCACTGGAAGCTGCACTTTAACTTAAACGGCATCGTGGGCGTCGTTTTTCATCTCATCGATCATGTAAACTATGAATCCGACACTGATGTATGTCCTTTTAATTAATTTTACATGTCACCACGTTCACCCACTCACGTTCACTTTTTTTTTTTTTCAGGTTGTAGGTCATAAATTTAAAACGTTCGGTTGAAATTGCTCCAGGTACGCAATTACAGAGTCATGCTGTAATATATGATAGAAAATACCCCCCCACACACACACCCGAACACCTGAAAACGGAAATATTGAGAAATGCTCGGGACAGATGTCCCGATATTTTCAAGAGAAGTTTATGTACCTGGTTTAATCTTTCAAGTTTGATGTGCTCGTGAGATGCTCAATTTTTCGCATACGTTATGACTTGTTCTCCCGTTATGATATGCATTTTAATCAAAATTATCTGGTGGAAACCTAAGTTTGCCTATGGTCTACTCATGTACGAAAAATCATCAAAATGATACAGCGGTCTAGGAACAGTTTGGGGCCAAACATTTTTCATTTCATTTTTTATTTATACTAGCTGAACCTGTGCTTTTACTCAGCGCATCGTTCTGTTATGACCATGAATCTCCTTCCCACTGTGCATGTCTCCTTACTCACACAAGTAAAGGAAGGAGACTCACAAAGGAAGTGAATTGCTGTGTATAGATGTTGGAGTAAGTTTGTAGTAAATTTGTAGAAGTGACACGATATCAAATGGAAATATTTTTTCTAATAAATCCATATCCTTTCGAGTACGCCTCATTGCGTCTCTTGAGGCATTTGTAGTTGCCAGCATGCAATAGGTTTTGCCATTCAGATTTAAGCAAAACGCCTGCAATGATCGTCAACCCGCCATACGTAACTTCTCTACTTGTTGCCTAACACCGTAGTTTCGGCCTGCAACAATGTTAATCTTATGGGCTCAAAACGGCTCCTAAAATGTTGAATAGAACAATAACGACTTTTTTTTTTTTTTTTTGAAAGTTTTAATGAAAACTGGACAATTTACATGAAGTTTGTAATCAACCAGTGAAAACGGCACGTTTCTAGCATTTGTGGTTTTAGAGGTCTCATTGTCGAAAGGATTGCGGACAAACAGATAAACCTAGCATTTTAAGATATAGACTAGCTGAACCTGCGCTCTCTACACAGCGCATCATTCACATATGAGCATGAATCTCCTTGTTATTCCTCACATTTGTACATGTCCCTTTACAAACAAAGTCAAAGACGTCTTGATAAAAAATGGCAAGAGATACCGTAAAGGGGACATTTTTCGATTATTTTTTTCAATATCTCGCACCATTTGCAAGATTTGAGCCTACTTCCCGTTGGAGTTTTTAATTTATGTATGATCAGTGTTTTCTTTCTTCTTCCATGCAGTATGTAATAAGCAAATACATTATACATACGGTTAATTATAATGTCAGTGATATATGGTGTTCATTGGGCATCCAAACAATAAAGATTCATCTTAGACTGGAGAAATCGTTATCCTTCGTTTTTCATAATTTGGCCAAGAAACAAACACCTGAGATATATGCAACCCCTGTATGTAATTATGTTTTGTTGGAATGTAGAATGCGTAAGATATGTTTTAGTTTTTTTTTTTAAATTTCAACACTTTCAGTGTACCCGTAAAAATGTAATAAAGAAATAATGGTTAAGATTTTTTAAATATTTAATTAGAACTGGACCATCTACGCAAAATTTGCAATCGATCAGTGAAAACGTCATCTTTCTAGAGCCTGTAGTTTCCGAGATCTCATTGTTGAAAGCATTGGCCACAAACATATAAATGTCCACAAACGTATAGTTTAAAAGAACTCCAAAGATGGCAACAGAATTCATTTGCATTGATTTTGGAGAAGGCTTATTAAAATACAAAAATTAAACAAAATTTAAAAAAATAAACTTTATGAAAAAGATCTAATTAAATAATTTATTTAAAGTACACCTACTTTAAAACATTTGTCTTTGTTAATCGTGAAATCAAAAATAACCGTAAATCAAAGGTTTGAAATCAAAAAGAGGTTGGAGCTCAGCCGTTTTTATTGGTAAATAATCATTTTTAATAGCAGTAGGTTAGCAAGTTGTATACCAAACTTTTAGTTTTAATAATTTGTGATAGTAGAGTTTCAACGTCACGCAAACACGCAATAGTCAACTTTGTAGTTAATGACTGCCAGAAAATGTGGTATGAAACATTAGATAAGAAAACGTATCTCTTTTCTAGCATATTGACTTATCGATTTAAAGAAAAACGTAGGAAATGCAGTTGTTTGATCAAATGACATTCTTTTATTTAAGAGTGAATGTAGTCATTTACAATAGCAGACAAAAGTTTTCGAGAAGTAGAATAACACTTCATTTTTAAATGACAATAAATATGCGTACTCTTCATGTTTACAGTGACGTACTATACGGGAAAACATAATTACGAATTCAATAGAAATTGGTCTTTCAGACTTACAAGAAACTTATTGGAAAACAAACTTAAAAGAATCGCCTGTAGAAGGGAAAGTTAAAAGAATAGAATTCAAAACGAATTTGTTAGCCTTTCATCCTGTTACAGAACAAAGTAGAAAATTACAGTAAATATTTTATTTCTTCCTCTTCTTTTAACAAAAACAGATTCCAGTTGGAACTCATGTGATTCGAATCTTACGTTTGAGTTGTAGGTCGACGTCTCGTATAGCTTTGTGCTGAAAGGGGTAATTTAATTCCATATGTAATAATAATAATAATAATAATAATAATAATAATAATAATAATTATTATTATTATTATTATTATTATTATTATTATTATTATTATAACGCAGTTATTATTCATTATAATAAGTTCATTAGCTGTTAAGCAGACCCATGTAGTGTATAGATAAGTGTACTTTGATGAAATAGTCGTCAATAAATTTCTTGCTTATGCTTGAATAAGACTACTAAAGCTCCTGCTTATACATCCGATAAGATCAAATGTTTTTTTTTTTCCTTCTTCTCAGCTCAAGTTCCTAGTAAATTTCACACATTGCAAGCCAATATTTGTTTATAGCAAATAATTGAAAAGCTTTTACTGCTAATCATTAACTTACATGTTGCAAAAGCTCCTTTTTTCTTCAAGCTCAAAAATCCAAGAATGCCTTGCTCAATCTCCAAATGCCGAGAATGCCAAGTAGCGTACTAATCTCCAAACTTTTCAAGTTCTTAATTCTGGAATCAATAGTTTTCCTTATATGATATTACATTCGCCAGAATAGAATGATTCACTAGGGTAATTAATTGTTCTTTAGGATCTTTTTTAAATTTTTTGTTTTAATCGGAATTGTGTATAAGAACAAACATAATTTCTGCATTTAACTATTCCGGTAGTTTAGCTTTATTGCAAACAAGTTACATGTGTTCCGTACTCAAACGGATATTGTACAGGAAAACAACATGTTGAAGCATCAGCATATTACGAAATGAACTTGGCCATCGTGTATACAGACTAGAAAAGCTCCTTCGTGACTGACCCCGCGCCTTCGGTTTGGGAGACGGGTTCGATTTCGGGTTGAAGCTCATGTGGATTAGATCCCGTGTTAAACTGTAGGTTGACGTTTCATATAATATTGACATTGAAAACTCGTTAAACTCCAAACCAAGCGTACACAGATTAAAACTAAGCCCGATGGATAAGAAACAACAGACACTTGAATATTGAGTGAAACTACTTGTTGCGGATACGCCTTCGGCCCACTGTGCTGAATTAAAAGTTCTAATATTAATGGTATATACTATATTTAACTTTTTAAAAGTTTGCCTACCAACCAATATGCAGTTAGTCTCAAATATGAATGCTTAACTCTAAGTATGTTTACGGCACTTGTCCTAATAATAAATAGCAAAGCACGTCCATGTTCATCTGTATCCACTTTGAATTGCATTATACAAAAATAAATGTCGTGAAAAGAATTCGAAAACTGTATTCAAAATATGAATAATCTCTGTTGTATGGCATGATCTTTTTATTTTTATACATAAAGAATTCGAAAGATTTGTAATGTGAGAATGTGTGTTCTGATAGAATAATAAATTGAAAAAAAATTTGGATCCTGTATAAGCTTTCTGTAAAGTGTGCTTCTTTCCATATATATATATATATATATATATATATATATATATATATATATATATATATATATAAACTATTTAAAAAGCCGACCGGCTCGCCGAGCTATGGTAGCACTCAAATGTGCTTTGAGCGTCAAAAACTGAATAGGTGTTGATTTCTGTCACATTAATTGTCTCCCCGAGATCTAAATATTCGTGAAAAATTAGAAGAATAATTAGAAAGAAATACATCGAAATTCGCGGGGATCACAATACTGCACGTTATGGACACCTCAAAATATCAAATAATATTTTCGACAAAAACCATATCCATAAAGAAAAGAAGTGTCAACTGAGAACAGGGGAATTCATGTTATTATTCAGTCCAAAATCTTTTGTCTTCGCTAATCCTGCCGAAGAATTATATATAAAGATATAATGCCTGCTGTACAGTACGGTAGCGAAAAGTGGTCGCTTACTGTAAGCCAGTGTGTCGCGACAAACTGACGTGTTACGCAGTCCCATAGAGTATGTCGTGAAATTTTAGAATTTAAAAATCATGAACCATTTTATTAGTGAAAATCAATTTTGAGACAGACTATACCAGTCAGCGCCTCTAGTGGCAGCAAGAATGCCCAGTACTACATCGAGTCACGCTACTTTATAGAAATGTATAGTCACATTATTATATTATTCTTATTATTATCTATTAAAATGCTACAATAGCAATAAAAACTCTTGAGCTCCAACCTCTAACATTTGATTTCAAACCTTTGATTTACGGTTATTTGTCATTTCATGTTTAACAAAGACAAATATTTTGAAGTAGGAGTACTTTAAATAAATTATTGTTCAGAGCTTTTGTATTTTAATAAGTCTCCAAAATAAATGTAAATGAATTCTGCTGCCATCTTCGGAGTTCTTTTAAAATATATGTTTCTGGCCAATCCTTTCAACAATGAGATATCAGAAACTACAGGCTCTAGAAAGATGCCTTTTCAGTGATCGATTGCAAATTTTGCGTAGATTGTCCAGTTCTATTTGAATATTTAAAAAACATGGCCACTATTTCTTTTACGGGTACAATGGAAGTGTTGAAATAAAAAAAATAGCATCATATCCTACGCATTATACATTCCAACACCACACTGTTGTATATAGGGGTTGTATATGTGTCAGGCGTTAGTTTCATGACCAAATAATGAAAAACGAAGGATAACCATTTCTCCAGTCCAAGCTGAATATTTTTGGAATGTTTTGCCCAATGAACACCATATATAACTGACATTATAATTAATTATGTATGTAATGTATTTGCTTATTAAATACTGCATGCAAGAAGAAAGAAAACACTGGTCATACATAAATTAGAAATTCCAACCGGAAGTAGGCTCAAATCTTGCAAACGGTGCGAGATATTGAGAAAAAATAATCGAAAAAATCTCCCCTTTATGATGCCCCTTGCCGATTTTCTTTTTATCAAGACATCTTTCATTTGTGTCTGTAAAGGGACATGTACAGATGTGAGGAATGACAAGGAGATTCATGTTCAAATGTGAAAGATGCGCTGTGTAGAGAGCGCAGGTTCAGTTAGTCTATACCTTAAAATGCTTGGTTTATATGTTTGTCTCCAATCCTTTCGACAATGAGGTCTCTAAAACCACAAGTCCAAAACATGCCGTTTTCACTAGTTGATTTCAAATTTTGTGTAGATTGTCCAGTTCTCATTCAAATGTTCAAAAACCGTGTCGTTATTGTTATATTCAACATTTTAGGAGCCGTTTTGAGCCGATAAAATAACATTGTTGCAGGCCGAAACTACGGTGTTAGGCAACCAGTAGAGAAGATTCGTATGGCGGGTTGACGGACATTGCAGGCGTTTTGCTTAAATCTGAATTGCAAGACCTATTGCATGATGGCAACTACAAAGGCCTCAAGAGACACAATGAGCCGTACTCGGAGGGAACGGATTTATTAGAAAAAATATTTCAATTTGATATTGTGTTACTTTTTCAAATTTGCTACACTCTCACTCCATCTATACATAGCAATTCACTTCCTTTGTGAGTCTCTAATCCTTTAATTCTGTGAGTAAGGAGACATGCAGAGTGAGAACGATATTCACGGTCATAACAGAACGATGCGCTGGGTAGACAGCGCAGGTTCAGCTAGTCTATATATTAAAATGCGAGGTTTATATGTTTGTGGCCAATTCCGTACGACAATGAGATCTCAAAAACCACAAGCTCTAGAAACGTACCGCTTTCTCCAGTCGACTCCAAATTTTATATAGATTTGCGAGTTCTAACTTAAATTAAAAAAAAAAAAAAAAACAATATTTTTCTATTCTACATTTAATCGTCGTTTCTGACCCTGTTAGTTTAATATTGCCACTAGGGTGTTAAGGTTGATATCCTTGAGAAAGGCAGCATGTAAGGAAGCTACGCACAGCAGGTTGAGGGACATTTCAGGCGCTGTGCTGTAATCTGAATTGCAAGCTGGCAACCTCGAAGGCTGGTGGACCCACAATCAGGCGTACTCGGATATGGAGTTATAAGAAAAAAAATATTTGCATTATGTATCATCTATCACTTATCCAAGTTTGCTACAAACTGACTCCAACATTCTATATATTAAAATACCACATTTATATATGTGTGTCTCTATAGCAGTTCACTCCGTTTGAGTCTTTTCCTATCTTTTATTTGTGCCTATAAATGAACTTCTACGGATATAGTAAGAAGTGCGAAGAAGATTCACATTCATATTAGAACGGTGCGCTGTGTAAACAGCACAGGTTCAGCTAGTTATTAAATCAAACAAGTGTGTCGCGATTCCGTGGGCGTTCAATAAAGTGTGTCGTCAGTCAAAAAAGGTTGAGAGCCACTGCTTTAAGAGAAGGACGAAGACAAAGTATTTGAAAATAAAATACTTAAGTGTCTTCACTTCAGCGAAATTAAACTACCGCTAATTTTAGTTTTTTTTTCTATATCATCTTTAAAACAAATAAAAATATTCGAAAAGGAGAAACGTAGTCAACTAGACAGTACGATTTTGCATGTGATACCATTAGCACAACTCATCTATCTGCTTTCGATTTGCAACTATAGATAGATTTAGCATCTTTTGCGGGTTCTGTAAATAGCGGCATACCAAAAACAGGTAGGTGAATTGTGGTAAAGGTATTGCATGCAAAATTGTATTGTCCAATTCACTACGTTTCTGCTTTTCGAATATTTTCATTTGTTTTGAAGATATTAACAGAAAAACTCTAAAATTAGCGGTAGTTTAATTTCGCTGTAGTGAAGACCCTTAAGCTAATATAAAGCCGGGAATAGTGAATGGCGAAAACTTCATAATGAGGAACTGTAGATTATACCGTTTTCCAAACATTGTTAGGGTCATGTAGCCAGAGTGAAAGACAGCCCGATGGCACAACTTTCTTTGTCTTTCTGCGATGAACTTTTGTAAGTCAAAATTTTTCTGCAGAAATTCTGCAGAAGAAACACTTGTGATTGTTAAAAATACGCTTTACGAAAAGACGTAAAAAAAATAAAATAAAATAAAATAAACTTTTATGCGACTCGTCCGCGCATTTAAGACATTTACACATAGCAGGCATGTTTTTATACTTTTCTGTTGGCTATTTTTTTCCTCTGGAATTTTTTTCTGCACAGGCGCGGCAAATTTTCTGCAATCACATCACAGATCGCAGCATGTTCTGCTATGGGGAAAGACAGTAAGAACGCTTTCAAAATTATAACTGGAGCTCCAATCGGAAAACAACTATCAGGAAGACCTAGGTTCAGATTAGAGGACAATATTAAGATGCATTCTATAGAAATAGGAATACAAAGTAGAAACTGGATCCAGTTGGCTAGAGATAGAAGTCAGTGGAGAGCTTTTGTGAACGCGACATTGAACTTCGGGTTTCACAGGACATAATTAATCTCAATATCTTAAAAAGTGCTTTTTTTTTTTTTTTTTTTTTTGATATGTAGACATCAGGATAATAACTGTAATTGCAGGACATAGGATCTAGTGACGAGCCTTTCTTTCTGCAGTGCTAAACTTTTGGGACTTTTATTCTTTCAGTTAGTTTATATTATAATGACATGAGACACCACTGGTCAAATTATACAGTAGGAGCTAGAAGACCCTCTCACCTTCCTACGTCTTCGTATGGAAAGTGTTACAGAAATGCCACAAAAAGATTAAACAAAGGAAATGACGTTTAGGCCTTGAGAATGTGGAATGTTGGCGTGACGAAATTATTTCTTGAAATACAACTTGCTAATAAATGATGTGCATGAATCCAGATATAAGTTACAAAACAGATTTGTAGCCTAATATAATCTGGTTAGTACATTCTAATAAAAGTTTTTTTTTTTTTTTTTTGTAGCATTAATTGTGTGTACATTTTCTATAAATTAATTTTCTTTGAAGTACCATCGACCTTGTATCATTCTTTCAGAAAAAATAAACAAATAGATGTATGTAAGTGTGTACCATGTAGCCCACGCGTACTCTTTTACGCATTAGGAAAAGCGACTAGAATTTTAAACAGATGATGTTTAGATACTCACGTTGTACGCGTATACAACATGGTACGCATTAGGTAATAGTTCATAACATTCCAGTGTTCTAGTGGTGGGGTTTAGTTTAACGTAAATTTCTGTGCCAAGAAGTTTTTACGTTGAATACTAAAAATCTTGCTCTTACTCTATTCGTTTTTCAAAGGTTACTGATAAAATGTATTTTTATTCTTACTCCAGAAACAAGAGTGATAGACCCTAAGTTTCTAAAACAGAGGACTTTAAATTTTGTTTTTTATTTCATGTATTTAGATTCTAAGATATCTTCACGGAATCGCCAGTTTCAATTGAAACTTAGGTCTAATGTAAAATCTATCTAATCTTGATGTGGCTAGGAAAAATACCAGAATAGCTGAATGGAAAGATTAACGATGGGAAACCAGAAATTTTTCGGAAGGAACTTGATTAGAGAGCATTTTAAAGGTATTATCTCGGTATTCACCCGGTGAAGCTGAGGTCAAATTGATAAGCGGTCAAGTAAACTTTGTGGTGGACAAATATCATGTTGGGTTTTCTCGAGGTTCTCCTACTTTCTGCATTCCATCATTTTATTCATTTCTCATCATTACCGTCTTCTTTAGCCTAGCTGGCATAACCGTATGACTTAAAACTTAACGATTTTTTTTTTTTTTTTTAATTTAGAGATAGGTGGTCAATCTGAGGTTCCAAGTAGTGCTGTTAATATTCGGATCTTCTTTCTCTCCTCAACCGTAGGTTGGTGGGCAACATGGAAATTTTAAAACTTTCCTCTCCCTTGGGAGAACTATTTTATACTTTGATAAGGTCTCTTCTTCGTAACTGCATCTAGATATTCTATCCTTGTTCTTCTTCTTCCTGGTTTTCCTTCTGCTTTTCCCTCTATCAACATGATGATCCTATCGGAGTGCCAAATAAGATGGCCAAACATGTTGTTTCTTGTTTTTCTTATTATGTTGATGGTCTGTCGTCCTTCATTAGCTTCCTTTAGTGCATAGTCATTCCTTTTCCTTTCTGTCCATGATGTGCGCAGCACCACATTTCAAATGCATTCTACGCCACCACCACATTTCAAATGCAAATAACAAATTATTTTTCGAATAGTTGCTACAATAACGAATAATTGTTTTAATATTGAAAACGAATATTCGAATAATTTTGTCAGTACTAGTTCAAACCTGCAGCCTTCCAGCTACGAAGCGAGAATACTGACTGTTCACTGCATAGTATAGTTCTGCTAATACCTTTCAAATGAATTGAAATTTTTATGAAGAATGTGAATAACTTTGACCACTTGTGGCCGATGATGACAACAATGAAACAAATTATAACATTTTTCGGCTCCATAGGACTCGGTATCTTAACTCTTATCTTTTTCTTAGCAAATATCGAAATGATAATATCGTTCATGATATAAAATATATGAAAAATTAACCATGTTGAGTGTACACAATAATTTGTGCTTATACTTAAATATGATTAACTTTATCATTAATATAAGACACTGGTTCCCAACCTTTTCACACTGACTTAACACTTTACTGAACCCATGGGCGTCCCTGGCGGGGGGGACGGGGGGGACGCGTCCCCCCAATATTTTGAAGTGACATAATCTAAAATTCCGCTGAGATACTAGCAGTTAGATCATTTCCTTTGATGTCCCCCCCAAATTTTACATGCCAGAGACGCCAATGACTGAACCCCTCAATAACGTGACACACTTGTTCGATTTTTTTATTAATAAAAATACATTATAATAGTGTAAGACAAAAAGTTGTCAGTGTTTCTCAACCTTTTTGACTGATGACACTTTACTGAATGCCCATGACACTGCGACACACTTATGTGATTTCTTATTAATAATAAGGGAGCCACGGTGGCTTAGTGGTAGAGCGTTCGCCTCTAGCGCGTGGAAACCCTGGTTCGATCCAAGCTCGCGCCAAGTGGACTGTGTGGTGGACAAACACCGTGTGCGTGTGAGTTTCTTCAGGGCTCTTCCGTTTTCTCTCACTTTCCTCATTTCACATTTTATTAATTTCTCATCATCACCGTCTTCTTTAGCCTAGCCATCGTATCCGTGAGACGTAAAACTTACAGATTTCATTTCATTTTTTTTTTTTAATAATATAAATTATGGTAGTGTAAGACGATCAATTTCTATGAAGTTTACTAAGCACTGTTGCAATCGCTGGAGGCGCTGACTGGTACAGTCTGTGTGAAAATTGATTTTAATTAATTAATTAATTAATGTGTATTGATTTTAAATTTTAAAATCCTGCGACACACCTTATGGGACTGCGTAACACATCAACGTGTCGCGATATACCTGTTGAAAACCACTGCTCTAAGTATTACTGAGTATTGTCGCTTCCGCTGAAGGCATTGATTAGTATAGTTTATTTCAAAATTTATTTTAATTACTTATTAAATGCTTCGTTATTTTTAAATTCTAAAATTTCGCGAGTAACAAGTTAAGAACCACTGGTATAGATTACTGATTTGTTTTGGTTACTACTATTAGCAAGTATCGGAACCCTGTATACCCTGCCTTGGCTTTATTTTCTGAACTTCTGAATCATCCTATTCTTTAAACAACGGGATGTGGTGTGGAATAAACAATCCAACTTCTTTCCTAGAATAAGTATAAAAATAAATTTCTAAATAGACTTTTAAATCCCAACAAGGAAGTATCTCCATTTGTCATTCTTTCTTAGTCTGATACATGGAAAATACATTTCAACTTTAATCCTATTAACTGCGGTAACTGCGGAAAATGGGCAAGAAAAATGAGATGTAAAGAATAAAGGTAAAAAAAAAAAAAATAGAGCATTCTATAAATATTAAAGTTGTAGTTGATCTTTTAAAACTGTGTATTATTCTTTTAAAATTCGTTACTGTACGAGAAATGCCATCTTAACCTTGATTAAGTTCAGCCTAAACAAAATATTGCGTTGTCTTCTCTCCTATGTAAATTATTTTCTTTTATTCTCCAATCTGTACAGTACATCGATGTTTGCGCGCTATGTAGCTCTGTATGAATACAGAAGATTGCCCACGACCAAGAAAAAAAAACTAAGGCTCTGTACAAATCCCCTTTTATCTATCACCAATTGCGTTCAGTGTGTCAAACGATTGCCCGACAACTTCGTTTTCACTGTAGCTAACTCGTGTGTAGAATGGGAAGGAGAATGTGTCACGATACCGCTTTGACAACTTTCCGAAGATGCTGGAAGATGCGCCGACAGCGTCTACCAAATAACTGTTTGAGGAGTCCAAATCCATAGAGTCCATTGGTGAGGCGCCCGGGGATTTCTCATGGATGGATGTAACTGGGGTCGTTCGAATTTCTGTCTCTTCTGTCTTCCTTGCGTAGCAGGATTAGCAGTAGCATGAACAGTATAATTGGAGGTCTTGTCCATGGAGTCTTTTCAACGTTACAGGTAGGGGAGTGTGTGTCATACAGAGGGTCTGTGACGTACTCCTGGAAGTAAACAGGGTTGACTTCAGTGTTGGAAGGTACTTTGACGAATGGCAGCGTTCCCAAACTGTAATGTTCCGCCGCTACCTAAAATTCTTTGGAAAACTTTTCCTTGCACTACAATTCAAAGTAAGAATGTCTGCTTGAGTAGAAAATAGATCGAATCCTTTTGATTTCATCTATATAGAGCCACCCCTCATAGGGTATACACCCATTGTCCCTTGCGAAGTACGTTTCATACAGCTCTCTAGAGTTTTTATGATTCTCTTCTGGATAGGGGCATCTTTGACAATATTTTTATTAGTTTCCATATTGAGGTTCTTCCGGATGATGTTGGAAACGTCTTTTGGAACACCGTGTCGAATGGCCAAACTTCTCTGCATTGGGAGATGGCTCTGTGTTACTGTTTTTAATGGCGCATATTGTATTGGGGGTTCGAGCATCTGGGACTACTTTTCCCTCAGAATTCCGGTCGACTACGTATCGCAGAAGTCTGTTAGCACATCGTCGGATGATGAAACGCTTTGCTGACGATTAAACCCTCTCTGAACCATTTCACTATTGTCGGGTAACTATAATGGACGGCGGAAAGTCCATAAATGAACCCGTCCCTCAAAGATTAATAATTCTACGAATCTTGCTTAACTGATACTGTTATCAAGTACAGGCCCCAATGTACAGGTACCAGCGATGCACCAGCACATAAATAGTGGTTAAATACGTCATTCGGGGGTGTTAGAAATTATATTGTTTTCATTGTGGACAATCTTCTGTGAATATTTCAAACGGTAATGAAAATTAGATATATCGTAATTAATAATATTTTATTAATGATCTGCGTAATAGCACCTCAAATGGGCTCCGAATAAACTTTATTCGTACTACAGCAAGTGCTAGTCGCCTAAAATGAATAGTATTTATTTCGAAGGTGGCCAGTTTCGTGCTTTCGTGTGCTTACTAGGAGGGGTAGGAAGAATTTGGACAACGAAATGAAACGTTGCAGCTGTTATCCGATTTGGTCTGCTCAAAACGGCTCTCGATTTCACCCCTTCCGATTTCATTCCCGAGTTGTATTGAATCTTCTAGTTTGCCTTATTTTTCATATTTTGTCTAAACTTAAGATATTTTTAGCAATACCAACTACTGAACAATCTTTGCGAAGAAGGCGCCATTGATTAATGTGCAAAGCAAACCAAAAGCAATTTGAAATAAATTACTTCACCTTAAATCAGTAAAACTACAGAAATTATTACAGTTAAGAACTCTTCACGAATATTAATACTATTGTTATCGAAAGTGACTTACTATTGTTATCTTTGATCTACTAATGATAAATTTTGTCAGTTATGAAAATTACCTATAACCAGTTGTAGATTGAACAGTGACTACTCTTCACGATACATTGCTCAGCAATTCCGTTGCTAAAAATGTTTTAGTTTAAAAGAAATATGCAAAATAAAGGAAACCAAAAGAATCGATATAACGTTGGAATGGAATCGAATGCGATAAAACTGAGAGTATTCTGTGCGTAGGCCATAAAGAGCTCTATCGGATGACCGTTGTTCCAATTCTCTTTACCCGTCCTAATTAGATGAAATAGGAGCCGGACTAAACAGTTCTTATTTCATGTTTACCAAGTATATGAGAAGCTTAATTTTAAAGGTTAACATTTCCATCTCTCTTTTTTATCTGTGAAATTGCCGGTTTTGCAACCATTTGGATGAAATGGTCCTCAATTTCTAATTTAACAGTAGAAGTGAATGAACAAGGTAGATATACAGATAGAGAGTGATCACAAAGTCCCGATAGCACCTATCGTGTGTCCACATATTCATAGATGGTCTCATTGTATTAATGTGGGACCATGAAGAATGGCAGAGCATAACTTTGAGGTAGTGTAACTATTCTTTACTATTTATTCCAGAGTATCACCTGTATGTGTACATCTTCGCTTTCATAATACAGTATGATGTAAAATTATTCTTAGAATTGCTGCCGTGATGGCAGTAAATGCACGTCGAACAGTATCCTTAAGTTCGTCAGCTGTCTTGTAACATGTGGCAGCAACCTTTTGTTTTATGATCACCCATAAAGCATTGTCGCAAGATGACAGGTCAGGAATTCGGGGAGACCACTCTAAATGTGCAAGCAAATGGACAGAACCACGTCCGAACCATTTATCATGAAATACCTCATTGAGATATTCTGTAACGACAATGGCATATTGGGCTGCTGCTCCATCCTGCTGGAACCATACACAACAGGACAATCCCCGATCTTGCAGATATGGAATAAACCAATCACGTAACATGGTGAGATACGCAGTGTGATTCACAGCACCGTCCTGTGACCACTTACGCATGGACTTCTTTGGTGAACGTTAACAGACGCTGCAGCTTCCAGACACGTTTCCAGTCATGTTAGTGATCGTTCTGAGCGGGGCTTGTCTTTCATGTAACCAGTTGCAAAGAGCTTTTTCTGCCATTGTAAAATTGTTTGTTTTGGAGGGGGAGGTTTCTGAAACCTTACAGTGAAATCATGCTGAATATCTCTCATTAATTTTCCTGTATGGGGTCGTTCGTGAGCCCACGTACTCATTAGGATCCGTTCCTCCATGGTGTAAGTTCATGCCTCGGCCATGATTTACCTGCAATAATAACAAACAACAAGTCATTAACATCTGTGTAATACATAGGGCGTAACGGGACTTTGTGATCACTCTGTATTTTCCTGTTTACATAAATCCTGTCGCGTAAGTCGATAGAGCTAATCAATTTAGGTCAAAAGGTCAATTTAGCAAAAAACTGTAGGTAGAAATGTTCCCTTTTGAAAATAAATGCCTCATATATGAAGTGGAAAAAAAAAAAAAGCGACATGCCAACATGTAAATGCATTTCAAATTGGTATACAGTTTCTTGGAAAAGTTACAACAGTGCTGCTAATTCGGAATTTTCTTGCTGATTCGCATAATATATAAGTGTTATGAAATTAAATTGCAGTAAACAATATATGGGCCATTTAATTTCAATTCAGCTAGTAAAATCTGAAATGGGCTTCATTTGTGTTTTCATGTGGAAATACAGTGGGTAATTGGATCACTAGAAGAGCTCTTCTTTCTTTGGGATTTGTTAAAATGTTTTGGTTAAGCCTTATAAGTAACTGATAAATATGGTTTACTTTCCTGTAAGTTTTTATTTATGAAAGTGACGTGAATATAAGACAGATAAGTACATTAATCACTAAATCATGTAAATAGTGCTATCATATAATTGATATTATAAATTACACATGTAGACGTAATATGGCATTATGTTCTTTTAGTACGAATATAAGGTTGTACTCTTATTGAAGTATTATACTTGAAGACTATACTTGAAGTCATTAAAACCTCAAAGACAAGTATGGAAAATGTTGCAAGTATGTATACATATACACTGTTCTTTTTAGCTAAATCATTTTACTACTAAAATTCCTATGCGTCAATGCGTTTACAGAAAGTACTTTAGTGAATTTTAAAAGTGATAGAACTTCAACACTTTACACCACTCTTATGTACCGTATGATAGAAAAATTAGTGTATAACTAAAGTGAATTTGCATGCATATTCAAAATTACAGTAATTTAAATTTGAATACATGTAAACAAAGAGTAACACATGATTTTTGTGATATATTTGATTCGAAATTATCCCATTGAATTTGATCCAAGTCAAACAGCTATGAGACTTGGATCAACATTATAGGTTATTATTAAGTAACTAACTCAGTGGCGTGTGGAATCCGGAGGCTCAATGCCTCATTCACAAAAGTTGTTCATTAACTTTTTGTCCCTAGTCAACTTAATTCAGTTTTTTTTAATTATTTTTTTATCCCTATTTCTGCAAGATCTCATTTCAATATTGTCCTCCCTCTGCGCCTAAGTTTTCCTAATAGCCTTTTTCCGATTGGGTTTCCAGTTAAAATTTTGAAAGCGTTTCTACTTTCTTCCATTTTGGCTGTATGACCTGCCCACCTAACCCTTCTAGAATTAATGAATCTAACAAGGTTAGGTAAACCGTATAAATTATGCAGTTTCTCCTTATGAAGTTTTCGCCATTCCCATCTGTCGTTGGTCCGAATATTAGCCTTAGGATTTTATTTTCAAATACCTTGTTCTGCGTTCTTCCCTTCAAATAAGAGACCATGTTTCGCAACCGTACAGTACAGCAGGCATAATTACTGTTTTATATATTTTAAGCTTATTCTTCGGCAGAATTCGCGAAGACAAAAGATTTTGGACTGATTAATAACATGAATTCCCCAGCTTTTAGTCGACATTTAATTTCTTCTTGGATATGGTTTTAATCTGTTTTTGCTAATTCTGTTTAAAAGTATCCACTTAATCGAAAGTATTATTTGATATTTTAACGTATCCATAATATCAAATATTACGATCACGGCAAACTTCCATTATTTAGTTTTCTCTGCATTCCTCTCTATTGTTCTCCTATCAGATTTACATCATCAGCTTAAGCCATAACCTGGTGAATGCTATTCAGCTCTAGGCAAGGGCGCCCGAAGACAATTTTCTAGAAGGAGGGCATCTCCATAGCTGCTATATAACGTATACATTTCCCCATAGCTCTAGGCCCTGGTTGCTATCTTTGATTTCCCTTATAGCGTATTCTAGAACAACATTGGATAATAATGAAGACAATCCACCTCTTTGTTTCAGGCTATTCTCTACGTGAAAGTTCGTGGACAAGTACGTTCCTACTTAGACTTAATTTGAGATTTGTTTTAACACCTCTTAATTAATCTAACTAGCTTCTCCAGTATCCTAAATTCGGTAAGAATGTTACACAATGTTTCGTACCTAACAGAGTCGCAGGCCTTTCTGAAATCAATAAACGTACTACCAAAGACTGTATTTTTAAGTATATGTAGGCTGTTAGTTTACAAACACAATTAACAAAATTGTATATGTTAATAGCTGCCTATAATGTCATTCTTTACGAATTCGGGTAGATGCTTTTCACAACATAGTAAGGGCTTTTCACTTACTGCTAGAGTAGGGTTTCCAGATTTTCAAACTAAAATGCGGGACACCGTATGAAAATTTACAGCATAGTCAGAGCTTGGGTTTCCATGTTTCTAGACTAAAATACCGAGGCACTGCATGAAGATTTACATCTTCATTAATTGTAGACAATATAAAATCCGTGCTAAGGGCAAAAAAATGAATAAGTTCGGTTTAATGTAAAAATATGGCCTATGTGCCTAACACTACTTAGTGAAAAACTGGCTATCTAGTATTCACTGTGGAAATAGTTCAAATAATCCCCAGAAGAATGTTCGTGCCTATATATCCCATCAGTTCTGAAGTGACATCTGGATTGTTTACTCAACATTTTCGTTTTGGCACTTAGCGCGGATTTTATATTCAGTATACAATTATACGTTTCCTTTTAAAGAATAGGAAGTACTTGATTTGAGCATTTGGTCGATTCAGCAAGTTTGTGCTTCTGACTTTTGATGTGGTTCACAATGTTCAACTTGCCTCCGTTGAGTTATGCTAAATATTGATCTGTATATGATACATTCCACTTTTAAGTTAATTCGATCGAATTCTTTCATATATGGATACTATCTTTTAAATTGTCTAAAAAATTACACTTTCTCTTCGGCATGATGGCTAGAGACTACGAATGAATACACAAAAACAACACTGTCCACATTTTGAAGTCATGTTCACGGTGAAGGGCATGATATCACACAATTTTTAAGTGTAATTTCACAAGGTTCTGACAAGTGTATTTCCCGCACTTTAAGCAATGTTGCCCCGTAATGCTACAAAGCGAGTAGATTATTTTTATCAAGAGTATCGATGACTTTGTTTTTTAATATAGTACGAATTATATTAATTTACGAGAGAAACCAGGACTTTTTGGCAACTCGAAAAATGTATTCGGGACAGGGGGACGTGATGTAAATTCGGGACGTCTGGGATCCCTATGCTAGAGTGAATGATTAGTAATCACTCGAACATAGCAGTCTTTGCTTCCTATAAAACTACTATTCTTATTAACACAATTGGATTTTTTACTAGCAAACTTAATAATAAATTATATTAAAATCACATTTCATTATGTATAATACTTATTTCATTACATATCATAAGATCATTTGTATTTTAAAGTAGTATCCGATTTTCGTATTCTTTTGTATGTCATTGTGTATGTTGGTGTGAAGGAACAATTAAATAGCAGAAGGTATTTAATACTTTTTTGTGAATTTATATATATTTGTATTTCTTTTCAGATGGCGGTGATAGTGTTCAGAAACTCTCAGACGATTTGGCAAAGAAAAAAATTTCAGGTAAGTGAACAAAGTTATTGGAGAAGCATCAGTGCATCATTTAGCATGTGAAGTCATGTCTCATATTTACTGTAGTTATGAACGATTTTAATCATGTTTGCTAGGTACTGGATGCTTTCAAATCTCTTCGAACATGTTTTTCGGTCACTTCTGCGAATTTGTAGTTTCATGTTTTTAATAGTTTTAGTGGGACACATTTCATGTTGTTCTAAATGCACATAAAGCAGTGATCAGTTTAAACAATTTTAGTGCGGACCAGAACAAAATTAAGAACCATACCCCTTACTGAGGCGATGATTAGCTGAAAGTGCAACAGCCTAACATTTTTGTCTACCCTGATTCTTATTTCGTGACTAATGAATTAAATAGAGTTTAAATTAATTAGAGTCTAAGCTACGAATATTTATAGGTAACTCGTTGAAGTCTGCAATTGTCTGAATATCGGCGCAATACCAACTGCCTTACTTTGCAGAATGAGTTGCTAACCAGAAGATTAAAGAAAATATTTTTTTCAGTTCAGTCAAAGTGTCAACTCAAGCAAATAAGCAAATCATAATAGCCACTTACACTCTTATTTTACACATGAAAGTTAAAAGACGAATGTTTTCCATTTTTATTCGAGGGACGCCATTTTGCCATCACTGAAATAAAGCGATCTGAAACTAAACGAGGGCCCTCCGGTGCAGGTCTAGCGGCTAGCACGAACGTCTTTGGTGAGAAGGGGTGAAAATTAAAATGTCGAAAATGACCAAGATTAGTGTTGAATCTATGGTTTTCAGAATCGCTAAGTTGACTGTCTCGATGACACTTAAGTCCCAAGTTTAGTCAAGGACGTGGACGTGCATGTCAACTGGCTCGGGAATTGACTTTGCAACGTTAAAAGCGTTGCTCATTGTTGCTTATACTACCTAATTCTTTATTTTCAAATACTGTGCATGAACATTATTCTTTCCGTACGAAGCCGGCCACCTCTGCTATTATATGTATATACAAAATTTAATGACCTATACAATTCCTTTCATTCCTGAGACCGTTTCGTTATCTTTTCCGCCAGCATTATTAGAAAATATGTAACGTAAACTTTGTCTACTTATTTTCCTCTTTTCATTAGGTCAGTCTATGACCATAAACCTTATCAAAAGGTCAAGCTGTCGTCCAATGCGGTGAACTTGTGTATAGGCGTGAAATCTTGACTTTTGTAGGCCCTCTACAATAGTGGTTATAAATATTTATCAGTATATACTTATTCATTTAAGAGAAATTATGATTTTAAAAGTGAGTAGTAGTGACCGCAAAACAGCCCCAAGATTAATTGAAGCTTTAGTAATACTATGTGCAAACTGTGTTGTGCATTACATCTGTATCGCTTATGTGTTTCGTTTTTATGTTAATGTGTCATAGTTGTGATATCATGTTTGCATGTTTTCGTAGATGTAGATGAAAATGCAGTAGGCTCAAACTCTTTGGCGTCTAGATTTAGCAGAGAAGACATGTCGCGAAGATCGTCAGGTAAGATTTTGTAGTAGAAACAACGAAATATTTTATCTTCGATTGTTGCATGAGTTATTGGTTGCTTGAGGATTGCTTGTGAATGAAGCTTGTGTGTGGGGGCTAACTAGAGACGGTGGCAGCAAGAATGTGAACTATAAAATGGAACAGGTGATTAGTATTACATCATTAGAAGTATTTTTTTTTTTTTTTAATCTCTTCTCGTATTCCGAAGATCCCACATAATAAAGATGATTAAGGTTGTATGATAATGATTGACACAGATGGCGGCAGATAACCCATCTTAGGTGATAACTTCAGAAGTATTAATGGTTTTAACAAGAATAACTTAAGTGTAGATGATACACTGTAGTACGTAACAGATGGTCCGATATTTCCCAGCTAATCAATTTCATAAAATTAAGATGAAGGTTATTGCTAAATGTCCTCGTCTGTTGATTGTAAAAATAACTATGATGAAGTGTAAAGTGGAGAAGTGCATGGAAGACTTTAATTTAATAACACAAAAATAAATAATAATATATCCATATTTTGTAATTTTTATCTGATCAAATAACTTTGTTAACATATTAACTGGTAATAAGTTACACAATATTTCTCTAAATGTTAATTTACCATTCATTATTATTAATGTAGTTTAAGAGTAATTTTGTCAGTTGTGTCAAATATGTTGAGATGAAGATTTTTTTCTTAAATGTTTACATTGTTGTTTTGTGTAAAATTAATACGTGTATAGAACTGTTTTAATAAAATTTGAATGAGATATGTATTCTTTAATGCTGTAAATTGAAGTATTTTAAAATTAATACAATTAGAAATATCAGGATGTATTTTTATTATAAACTTAGTTCTAATAGTCACAATTCCATTATATTAGAATTGTAAAAAAAATATACAGTGAGATTTTAGATGTCCATTCTTGTTGTAATGGGTTAGTATTACTGTTTTGCAGTCATAAAACCTTGCAATTTCTACTTGTATTGACCTGAATATAATACGGCCCCAAGTTTTGATATGATTTTTATGCAAAAATAAAATTATACAACAACAATTGAAGTGTCTTTTAAAGATTCATATCCCAATCTTTATCGCGCCTTCTTTTACACTTCGTATTCAATACTCTGCCTATATACTCAGGGTGATTTGAATACCTCGTGGAAACATAGTGAAAATGCATTAATAGCAAATTTCAGGTGTCAGTCAAATTGAATCATAACAGGACACTTTGTCATTACATATTCCGTATGTACAGTACGTTTGACCTAGACGAATCTCGTAACGCCACAGCATGGTCGCAAGAGAGTAATATAGATAGTACAGTCTTCCGCACTCTGAAATAAATTTTTCGTTTTTAAATGTAGGAGTCTAGGCTACAGTTATATATATACACAACCAAACTGTCTTTATACTAAAATTATCGTACTATATTCGAATCAATACACAAAATGTAGTCAATAAGAGTAACGCAAAGATAAATTTTTATGCTGACAGAAGAGTGAACTGTTGCTAGTTTATTCCAGTGATGTAGAGAGGAGAGAACTGTTTGATTACAAGAAGGTTTCAGTTAAATGAAGTCCACATCAAGAGAATCTTACAATGTAGTGTCACCTTACCCATAGTCAATACTATGTGGATGGATAGTAGTGCAGTAGTTATTTTTAAATACATATTCTCGAAACATACAGGCCCTTCAATCCAATTTCTAAATGGTTTATTGTGATCCATTATTCTAAATGTTCTACTATTCAATACACTACTTCTGCCTGGTTGATGTTTTCAAGCTTAATCTTTAAGCGATTGCTCGGCTGTGAAAACCAATTAATTTCCAATTATCGCTCGACGAACAGTCGTCACTAGTAACTTTTTACTTAGCTAATTAATTACAGTAGCCATCGAAACCTGTTAAGATCTCATGATCTACTTCCTTTAACGCTTGATAATTTCAGTCTTCAGTGTAAGCGGTCTACCAGGTTGTGATTGATGGCGCGAAGGGTTCGATTCCCGGTGGAAGGTCGTAGTTCGGATCCCACGTTAAGCTGTAGGTCCAGATCTTATATAGCCTTGTTGGTGAAAGATAGGCTAAATTCGCATCCAAGTAGGCAAGGTAGCAGTTGAGTTGTGATTAGCGCTTCCACTTAACAGTAACATCATCATTGGAAACAGATGTTGTAATTTCCTTAACTAACTGATACTAGTGGCAGGTTATCACCGTCCTAGTTTAAAGCTATTGCTTTTTTTTTTTTTCACACAATGAACATCATACGCTTGTAAGCTTTCTTGTATATTGATAATGATCCCATGAGTAATTTATCTGGTACAGCTCATTAGTGTAGAGATGTTCGAAGAGTTATTTTTCCAGTGGCTATATTGGTGGAAAATTGCTCTTTAATTGTAGTCTTTTATCGCTCTGAAAAATGTCCCTTTCTGTAAGGAAATCCAAATACTATCTGTGTGTATTAATACGCTCTCCATATCTTCCGTAGTAAGTAAATAAGCCATTCTGTAGAAATGAACACGTTGACATTTGAAGTGTTCAATTTAAGTAAACTGCTCAAAGTATAAACTATGAAGTCATCATTGGCGTGCTGTGAATGTGTAACATAAAGAATACATGTTTTGAATTAAATTTGCATATGGTGTGCGCAGGTTGTTCAATTGGCGATGAAAATGGTGGGAGTCGTCGTGGAAGCGAGGATCTTAGGAGGAAGAGAGGATCAGGTATTCTGATTTCTTTATGTAAATAATACAAAGAAATGTTATTCGTTTAACGAGTCAGATTGGGAGACGAAATAAACTATTATATTAACTAAAAGTTGTATATGTTTCTAATCATTCAAATATCATCAAGTCACAGTTAAGAATGTAATACTTGAGTAATCTAGAAGGTAGTTCTTTTAACAGATAAATAAACAAAATACATTTAAAGAACAACAAGCTTCCTTCGTCTAAGGAAGTGCTCAGGTTAAGTATTTCACTTTTAAAAATTTCTGCATGAACACTGCATAAATGCATGAATACAATAGATTATGGTAGTTTAATTTGTACAGCACCGTTTTCTGCACAATCTTTTACTATCGTGTGTGTTACAAGTAGATAAATTAGTCTTGCTCTGCTTAGTGTTTGTAGTTTCATGTTCGTATTTCTTTGTGTGTTCCTTGTGCTTGTTGTGTTCTGTATCTATGTGTGTATTTACTTTGCCTGCATGTTGTGTTTCCTCATGTTATTTTCTGTGTGCAAGTAGATGCTGCACCTTCTTTGGATGCACTGTGGGAACAGGCAAGACGACTCAGCGAAGCTGGGGTTCGTCGTATGTCTGGTAAGTATATTTCGTGCGTTCGAGGTTCTGATTTTTTTAAAGTGAATACATTCTGTCATTTTTTTAATGCAGTATATAGTAGAATATATAAGAGAACATCAGTATTCGATGATGCTACATATATAATTTCAGTTGAAACATGATTCTATTCATCCTTCGATTTTCACTAAGGATGACTACGATGTTGAGTACTTACGCCATCTTTATTTTTTTAGCCCATTGATTTTATATATGAAATTATTTTTTTTGCTTTTGTAATTAACTGAAATTGTAATTATGTACGATTCAGAAAGTAACTCCTCCAAGGTGATACCTTTATTTGTGTTTGATAGATAGCACCGATACAGGTATCAGTGGAAAGCTTGCAATGTCAGCTACAAATGGTAGTATCGTTTTTCAATATAGTCCCCATTACGGGCAACTCACTTGCGCCAACGCGAAACAAGGTTTTTCATGCCGTCAGGGAAGAATTGTGGTGGCTGCTGGCGACACCATTCCCGAACTGCTGCTTCTACCTCCGCGTTACAACTGTAGCGTTGCCCCTTAAGGTGATCCTTAAGTTTGGGGAAGAGCCAGGTCGCAGGGCGCAAGATCCGGACTACAGACAGGATGAGGCATAATGTCAACAACACTTCACCAGGAGATGGGACAACTGTCTTGTGGCGGGGGAGAAAACGTGTGGCGGTATTCAATCGATCGACGTGTTGTTTCCTGGTTGTAATGGCCCGGACGTACTCTTCGCCGTCGATGAATGTTCCTGGGCGCACAACCTTCCGCAGTCAGAAATTCAGTGACAGCCCGCTGTTTCAACCGGGCATCATCACTGGATGCCATGGATTGCTCCATTACTCTGGAACAAGAAGAGATGGGAAGGTGAAACAAGTGGCATTCTGTAGCTCAAACATTAGTGCTTTAATGATAAATAGTTCAGAATGTTTGCAGTACTATTGGCCAAGTACTGGGCTTGGAGGAATTACTTTCTGAATCACCCTTGTAATTTTACTGATTTCTTCAAGTTTCGTAACGTCCCTTACTTTTTCTTATACAGGGTGTGTAAAAAGCCCGAGGTCATAGTGCAACTCAGTTATTTGTAAACATACTGGAAAATGGAAATAGATTTAAACTGTTGGATATAGGTCATGGTCAATGTAAAATGGTTGAATTTTTCCAATCTCACCATTCATTTGGGCTTCACACTGGTAAGGTACCCTAATGTTAAATGAGGAAGCAACGTTGCTAGTTCCCTTAGGTCTTTACTACATATATCAACAATACAGTATTGTTGGGAAACGTATTTGAGGTGTCCTTAGATTTTCTTACATAACAATGTGCATATTCCTCGTGTCACGTCAACGTGCACTTACGTTTCATTCGAACAGCCCGCTAATCCGGAAACGTTTTATTATTATTATTATTATTATTATTTTATTTAACATACGACGTCTTACCAGTGTGGAATTCAAACGGCTGGTGCGATTGGAAAAATTCTACCATTTTAAATTGAGAATTAGATATTACGAATAACTTTCCGCTTCCGATTTTTTTCATTCTTATACTCATAACGGAATTGTCCTATGGTCCCGGACTTTTGATATACCCGGTGTAAGATATAAATTTAATATTGCTTAAATTAAATTTGATTACAATGGAGTTCCTAAAACTCGGCGCTCAATATCGCGGCAGTCCGGATAATTTGGCCATACTTTGGCAGGGCAACAACAAGACATTACACATTTCTTTAAAAGAAAAAAAAATAGTTTTTGCAAAGTCGGCTAGTTAATTTTCATTATAGGCAGCTTTATGCCTTCGTAAATTATTTTTCTGAGGTCTGTTTTATCAGTAAGTTACTGTACGGTGTGTATTCATTGACTTTCATTTTCATGTAAAGGCTTTATGTCTTTATAAAGTACGCACTTTTCCTTTGTTTAAGGTAATTGGACAGTTTATTGTTGTATTTTCAAGCAATCAATACAAACAAGTACAGGACTGCAGGGGCGGATCCAGGAGGACCTAGGGGGAGCGGTGGGTTATAATACTGCTACTTATAGCTACTTTTAAGAGCTCTAAACTCTGGGATGGGTTTTATTTTTATATAAAATAAAAAAAAGTTTCCTCTTCTGGGAGGGGCAATCGCCCCCTTCCTGGATCTGCGACTGCAGTACTGCATTTTCTAAGGAAACACTCATTCTTTTTTTAACCTCATTCCCGATAACCCGGCATTTTTACGAACTCGGTCCTTATTAGCCGTGTTTTCGATACTCTACTGTATTGAATATTAAAAATTATATAAAGCAAAATTTAATTTTTACGACGTAATGGACATTTAAGTAGATTTGAAGAAGTGAGTAAAATCAAACCATTACAAAGTCCAGTTCATTTGAAGCAAAACTGGAAAACAATTCCCCATATAAATCTGGGCTAAAAAATAAAGACGACGAAGGAATTCTAATAAACGATAGCTGTAAGAGTTATCGTTAAGAAATATAAAATTCGATCTGAATTCGAATCCCATAGATGAACTGGATTTATAGGCAGCAATCTATAAAAAAGTTAATAGTTTATTAGTTGATAATAATACCTAGAAGCCAAGAATTACTCCCAGAAGCGACAGTCCTATTAGCGACAGGAACTGTTATCTGTCCTATGAGCGACCGGTTCATTTATACTGAGATGGTGGAAGATGATATGATTCCATCTCGTAAAATATGTTTGCCTCTGGCGTTATTAGCTCCCGAACAACCTTGGTATGAAATATGTACGTGCCAGTGATACTGTTCGTCAAATATATTTTTCCTCTACTGTGAGTGCAAATAAAACTTATTTTAATTTTGAGTTAAATTTGACATAAAACATATCAAATAACTTAACGAGACAGCAAGGATATTTCCATGAAAAGTATATTCCTATGTAATTATTGAAAATCCAGTTGTAATATCCCCTTTCTTCAAAACCTCTGTTTTCTGTATTTAATTTGATTCAAATCTAATCACACACTAAGCACAGTAATATATTTTATTTTGAAAAACTTAAACGTGATAACAGTTTCGCCAACTATCTACTTTTTAGATTTCCTAAGACTCTATGAATAAAATAAAAAAAATGGCAATGATAAAAGACAGCTTTTGAGATCCCTTACATCTGTTGGCTATTCTCAATCAATCCCACCAATTACAACGCAGTTCACTCTAAACAATCCAAAAGGTAAACAAACTCTTTAAACTACCTTCCCCCCTATTGTAAGCTACTAAAACGTAAACTAATTGCTTAATTTGCCTTCCCTCCCTTGTTTTGACTTATACATAAAAGCTTGTCGTGTAGCAATCTGAAATAATCCCTTATAACTAGACGAACTGTTAAGTCCTGCGAGAGATTTGTAACTTCTGTAATAATTTCTTCAAATACACCGTATTTTAGATTTCTTTGATATCCTCAAGTGGTGAACACCTTTTTTCCTTGGGCACCCGATGGGAAGACAGGGGTCGTTCCCCTGACTCACAAAAATGTATACGTAATATAGCAAACCACGTATATTAAATACCAGATATACCAGACGTGATACAGCAACCATGGAGATGCCCCTCCATAGAAAATTTTCTTCGGGCTCCCCTACCTCTTTCTGATTTCTTTCTTATGCCATAAACATATTCAATCTAAACTTATGCTCCGTATCATTTTAACATGAAATTTTTAATTATATTAGAATCATAGACAAAGGCAGAGCTACTTTAAATGTATTTAGTTAGTTTTCTCCTTGACAGAGTCAATGTATTCATAAAAATTAATTCAAAAATATAATATTAGGAAAAACGTATAAAAGATTGTTAATGTAATGAGAGTATTCTCACGTATTAAATTCAGGTAGAGCGAAATTTTTCATAGTACATTTTGTCAGGTTCTAAATCACATTAGCATGAAACAAGTTGAAGAAGGGAGAACCTTATCTTCTTCCATTATCTTAGAATGAACGAATCGGTGACTCATAGAGGAGTTAACAGATCGAATCGGTCGCTCATAGGACAGTTAACAGTTCCTGTCGCTAATAGGAATGTCGCAAATGGGAAGACACCGAAGCCAATTACCTTCCTCTGCTGTAAAGAACATTTTAAATTATTTTTTGAAGAGAAATTTCATTAGACTTGAACGATAATTTTCTGTTGCTGCACGTTCTTATATTCATATGTAAATTTGGCATCAGTACGCAAGCATCATCTGGTGTGAAGCGACCTTACACCGTTTATAATATAGGTTACTTGTATTTTCGTGTCGTAGATAAGTCCAAAACGATAATGGGACTTGAATCTTTCATAAGTGCTTTCATAAATTGTAACGTTATTGCTTGAAGAGGCTTTTCTTGTACAAACAAATGATACGTTAGTACAACTTGATTTCAATTTGTGCTTTTTTGTTTTCCTTTTTTAGATAACAGCGTGATATTAACGGAAGACACCGACAGCTTTATAATAGGTGATCGCGTGTGGGTAGGTGGAACTAAACCTGGTCAGATCGCTTATATTGGAGAAACCCAGTTTGCTCCTGGAGAGTGGGCAGGCGTCGTTCTTGATGACTTTATTGGTAAGTTTCATCTGTATATGGATATTTTGAATGAATCGAGGGTACGTATATAGTAAAGTCATTTTTCTTATTAAGGAGTGATGGAAGGAGGATACTCAACCTTAGCAATTACATTGGTCAAAAGAAATTCAGGAGGAGTGATAACGTTTCCGGGTTCAACAGCAGAGGTTTATAGTTCATGGGAAATATTCCTTCTACCAGTCGTTTGGCTTTGATACTTTCATGTGTCCGATGATTAGCGCGCTTGCTCTTTTATGCTTGTGCCCAAGTTACATTCCTGGTATGAACGTTAAATTTTCCGTGCAAATCCTGTTCTTTGAGACAATTGAACAACTAATATGATTGGGTTAGAGCAAATTTCTGGAATCTTGGAAATAATAAAAATATTTGATCAGGACATTGATAACCAATGTGCTAACCCTTTGGCCAGCCATATCCCTTCATGGGCTGTGTCGCCCGAGAATTTTGCTCGTTTTATTTGGTTGTCTTTGTCCTAATGCTATTTTCGTTTTGCATTTAATTTTAAATGTGACTTGCCATGGCTGGAAACGAGGAAAGAAAGACGGCACTTGTATAAATCCAATGAAATTGAAGATTGTCAAAAACTTTAGGATTTCCCATGAGTACTAAAAATTACTAGTCCACAGTTCTGAATTTATTACTTAAATGGAATGAATGACCATGGTACTCACAGTTAAGGAATGAAGTAACATTAGGAAGTTGCTTTGTGTTGATTGGAATCTTGTGTTCAGCACTGAGTTAAGAAAAAAAATCAGTATAGGTTTCGTGTGGAGTGTTATACTGTACGAGGATGAAACGTGAATGTTTCTAAAGAGCGATGAGAAGCAATTGTAGACGCGGGGGACCCGGGTTCGAATCTGGATATAAGCTTATGTGGAATCCTAATCCATCCATCCAACAATTGAAAGAGCTCAAAATGTGTTTAGAGGAGACTTGTGAAAATTAGCTAGGTAAAACGAAAATCCAGTGAAAAAGTTAAAGAAATTGTAAAAGAAGAGCAATAATGAAATTAGTTAAAAAGAAGGAATAAAACTGGGTAGAATGTTATTTGAGAACAATCTGTCTTATTCTGGATATGAAGGAAGGCATAATAGAATATATTATGCCAAAAGAGAGAGGGAGAGAAGACAGTTGAGGGACGATATTAAACTTGGCAATTCGTAACGTCAAAATAAAGAGGTTAACGGAGGACAGTATTGTATAAATTAGGGATGGCCAATTCCGGAATTTTTACTTTCCGGAATCCGGAAAGTAAAATCGGAAAATTCCGGAATTCGGAAAAAATCCGGATTTCGGAAAAAATCCGGAATTCAGAAAAATTCCGGAATTCGGAAAAATTCCGGATTTCGGAAAAAATCCGGAATTCAGAAAAATTCCGGATTTCGGAAAAATCCGGAATTCAGAAAAAATCCGGAATTCGGAAAAAATCCGGAATTCGGGAAAATTCCGGATTTCGGAAAAAATCCGGAATTCGGAAAAATTCCGGAATTCGGAAAAAATCCGGAATTCGGAAAAATCCGGAATTCAGAAAAATTCCGGAATTCGGAAAAAATCCGAAATTCGGAAAAATTATTTTTTCTTTTTGTAATCCTAAGAATTTTGTTCAAATGCAAACGAACAAATTTCCTTTTTGTAATCCAAGAATGTATGATGCAAGTTAAGCTGAAACTTACATCCTAAAGTATACACTACTCAATCTTCCCATGGTTAATGAGATGTAGTCCAAAAGTACGATGTACTCCTAATATTTAATTTTTGTTTTACTGTGATATTGTCCAGAGGTAAGACATATATCACACTGAGATAAACAACTTGACATAATGAAGATGTTATCATAGGTAGTTTTCCAGAAAATCGTGAGAAACGATTTTTTATGAAATTAAAATATACGTCGCTTGTTGCCAGTGTGATGCAATTGATAACTTTTATGCTGGAATAGTCTTATTATTATTATTATTATTATTATTATTATTATTATTATTATTATTATTATTAATCGTTGATGTACTGTAAAAGAAAAATATGAACCGTTAAGTAGTAGATTTTATCTGTTGTTTTTTGATATCTTCTAACAGTAATAACAAATTGCTTGTAAATACGCAATGATTATCAAGGACAATGGCATATTAATGTAAGGACTACTCTGCAGACTAGCAATAAACAATAAACAATAACAGATAAACAATAGTCCAAAAAAAAAAAAAAAACTAACTTGGGCACGTCAGAATGTTCGCGAGAATATAGGGACGCATTGAGACTAGCAAAAAACGTGGTGTTATTATTACTCAAAGGGCCGTACGATGGAGGCTTTAACGTTAATGTTAATGGCACCAATGAGCACTTACTTGCTCTAACGGTTAACCTCATTTTTGAGATGATTCTTAGAAGTGGGCGTGTTGGCATGCAGTTGGAGTACTAACGATTTGCGTCACTATCGAACACTAACGTAGCACTAGCGACGTTTAAAGTCGAAATTGGAGTCTGACATAAGTGGCTTGTCAACTTCACGGACATTATATTTTCCTTGAATGCGAGAATTTTGCGCCCGGGAAATTTGCGCCCTACCACAAAAATAGGAAAAAATGCGCTCGCAATATATTTGCACTGGGATGTTTGCGCCCTACCCCAAAAAGAGGGGAAAATGCGCCGGCTATATATTTGCACTGGGGTGTTAGCGACCTACAATTCAACTTATTGTATTGTGTAAAGTAACTTCCACTCGCACTTGAACTAGGCTTGCCTCTCATCGTCTCAGTAAGTTACTCCATCCGTTATAATATTCCGAACAAATGAAAAAAATACAATTTTAGTTCACTAAAGGGCAATCCATACAAATACAATTTTTCATTATACTACAAAATTTACAATAAACGTATAAATGACTGATATATTATTATTTATTAATATAATCAAAGAGTATAATTTAATCTACAAAAGGCTGTTTGGCTCTACCCAGATATCTCTGTTCACAATCCTTGCGAGTTGTTTGGCTTTTCAGGACACAAAATATAGAAAAAAATGTAAAGTGAATGTAAAATCAGTTCAGTAATATTATCAAGAAAACTATGTACAGTGTGTTTACTTGCTGGAATTACACTTCAAACACACAATTGCGTTCAGTCGTTCTTTCAGGAAAAATGTTCCGGGGGGCACATTTAGTATTCCGGAGGGGGGTCACTGCTGGTACTATTCTATTTATTATTATATTATAGACGTATTATTTTGGTCTCCTCCGAGGGGGCACTCTGAGAGCTCTGGGGAGGCCAGTGTTCCCCAAAATCATCTCTGGAAGAAGCAGTGATTGCGTTGATCCGTTGTGTTCTTTTGGCTTATATTGAAGTTTATTCTCCCCTTATATAGCCACAATGAAAATAAATCACAAATGGCATAGTTGTGGGGGGAGGATTGTTTATGCTGTAATGTCAGCCCCTCCGAGGAAATGCGTAAGCTCCAATAGGTTCTTTTATTTCGCAGGGCTCAAACTTCCCGGTGGAGGTACATCGCAGGCGCAATTTTCCCTTTTCTTGAGGTAGGGCGCAAATTTCCCAGACGCAAAATTCTCGACACCGTTCGAATGACCTCGGAAGACGATATCTTTTTCAATACTTTTTTTATATTCTTTTACTCGAGATTTCTTCAAAGCTTCTTATTAAAATACTTACTAATATATCCTCATTTTATTGTCCTAACCAATCAATATGGGTATGTTGTCAGTAAAATATTTAGATTGATCGAGCCTCTGGTGTGTAACCACAGTATTTCATATCATGCCCCCATTAGAAATCTTGGCTAAACGAACCAATATATGTTGCCAATAAAATAGTTTAGAATGATTGAGCCCCTGGTAAATAACCACAGTATTTCGTGACAGACCCCCCCCCCTTCCTATTACCATGTTCTAGCTACGTGCCTGACTCAGCTAATTCTCTACATTCTTTACCAAGTACACATTTTCTAAAGCGGAAAATGCTCTCTAAATACCTAAGCTCATTATTTTCAGCAGATGCACAAACTGGGTAACATTCTATCTACATGAATGTTATATATGTCGATTACTGGAAACCGCTTCTCGCTATCTATTACCATATTTACTATATAATGATTAACGTTAAAACCGGAAATGGTTGATTTGTACCGCTTCCGGTTTGAATACTACATTCATCAGGAAACTCGATTCTTAACTATTGACTCTGTACATCATGGCCAAAATTGATTGGTAATCCATCAGATAGTTCTTGAGACTGTTTGTTTCACTGACGGACAGAATGAATATATGGCTATAGAGTTTTGATAAACTAAATTCGTTAATGAGTGATGATGGAACAAATATAAGGAAGGGAACCAAAAGTACCACCGGGAAAATTTTCGAACACAAAATTAGCCATCGAAAACCCACATGTCCTGGGTTAGAATACCATAGATGAAAACTCTACCACTGAGTCATCAATCACCCGCTTATTAGTTTTGTTAACTATTATATTAATATAAATTAATGAATGCCTGCTTATGTTAATTATTGAACAATTACATTGTATACTTCGTAAAGTCAAAAATTATAAATTTGTATTTACTGTAAATACAGTGAGCGCAGAAAGTGTTCGTACACCTATGCTATTGAAACGAGAATGCCTGCGAAAAAGAAACAGAAAATTTAAGAAGTGTAATAACACACACAATATGAATAATGAAAACTAAGCTTTATGAATATATCGCCCCCCCCCCCCACAAGAGGAAACTTTCTTATTTTATATATAAATAAACCCATCCATAACAAGTTTGGAGCTCTTAAAAGTAGCAGTATTACTGCCGACCGCCCCTTCCCCAGAAGTCCGTCCTGGATCCGCCCCTGTATAGAGTAGCCACAATCGAGTATTTTCCGCTGGAGTCGTTGTCTTGCTGAACAATAAATTGTTTTCAAGAACCATCTTCTGCGCACTAGTATGGAGATATTCCTTTAATATGTTAATATACACTTTGTGGATCATCACTCCATCGATAAGGTGGAGACGACCCACTCCTGAGGCACTCATACAACCCCAGACGAGCACGGACCCTCCTCCGTGTCTTACTTTAGGGACGAGATTTTGAGGATTCATCTCTGTATTCACCTTGCGCCATACCATACGCCTCCCATTGGACTCGATAAAATTAAATTTACTTTCGTCCGAAAATATGATCCTATTCCAGAAAGAAGCCTGATCCCTTATCTTTATACTCTTTTTCAAACTTTAGTCTCTTTATACGATTTGTCTTGTTCACCCAGAACACTTTCCTGGCTATCCGACTTTGATACCCTGCAAATATTCCGCACTGTACTGGCTGATACTTTAACACCGCGTGTTTTCAGATCCGTTGCCAATTGCACAGCACTACTTTTTGGAACCTTTTTTCTTTCCCTAATAATGTAACGTTTAACCTGTTCACTCAACACTCTTGGTCTTCCAGTTCTTTTTTATTATTATTATTTTTTTTATGGTTTCGCACAGTGATAGAAACATTATACATCGCAATTATTGTTTGTACTGTTGAACGAGGCCTGTCTGCAAGGTTTGACAGGGGCGGATCCAGGACGGACTTCTGGGGGGGGGGCGGTCGGCGGTAATACTGCTACTTTTAAGAGCTCCAAACTTGTTATGGATGGGTTTATTTATATATAAAACAAGATTTTTCTCTTGTGGGGGGGCGATCGCCCCTGACTCTATAATACCTTGAAACAGCTTCGCACACCTCCCCAATCCCCAGACATGAACCCCATAGAACATCTACGATCTGTTCTGGAGACAAGAATCAGAAGGCACAGCTTGTCTACTAAAGAAGGCCTAAGAAAAGCTATTCAAGAAGAATGGGACATAATCAGTCCCGAAGCTACAGAACTACGAACTACTACAGGTGAAATCAATGCCACGAAGACTACAGACAATCATTAACGCACAGGGTAATCCCACAAAATATTAAATAACGTAATATACTTTATAAGCATTAATTCAAGCATAAGTGTACGGTGACTTTTTGCGTTTACAAAAAAGGAATTCTCTCTTTTCTTCTGAACAAAACAGTGATTGTGTTTGTTTGGCCTTTCTCTTGTATATAGAAATAAAATGTATGAATGTGTAGTCTTAATTCTGGTTATATATATATTTTCCACCTCCCGTTCTCATGCTAGCTGTTTTCAATATAAAGTATGCACGGTGTACGAACACTTTCTGCGCTCACTGTAAGTATGTTGACAATAAGCGAATGTTATTAGAATATTTGTTGAGATTTGTTTTCCTTCACTGCCTTTCGCCTGGTTAAAAAGTAGTTTGCAGTGCTTTGGAGCAGCTGCAGGTGGGAACGCGATAATGTTTGAGACATACCGGCGACTTTTTTGTGTGTGAAAATAAGACCTTTCTCATAAAGTAGTAAATAACTGCAGTAGCAATTGTCTACGTAAATGATAAAGACATATCCAACTACAAGAAATTAATACAGTATATTTAGCCTATTCATTATTGTGTTTCTCTTTTAATAGCTACTAGCTAAGGATGGCCAATTCCAGAATTTTTACTTTCCGGAAAGTAAAATCGGAAAAATTCCGGATCTCGGAAAAATTCCGATTTTTTCTAAATTCCGGATTTTTCCGAATGTCGGAATTTTTCCGAAATCCGGAATTTTTCCGAATTCCGGATTTTTTCTGAATTCCGGAATTTTTCCGAAATCCGGAATTTTTCTGAATTCCGGAATTTTTCCGAATTCCGGAATTTTTCCGACATCCGGAATTTTTCTGAATTCCGGAATTTTTCCGAAATCCGGATTTTTTCTGAATTCCGGAATTTTTCCGAATTCCGGAATTTTTCCGAAATCCGGAATTTTTCCGAATTCCGGAAAGTAAATTTTCCGATTCCGGAAAACAAAATTTCCGGAATCCGGATTCCGGAAAATTTTGGCCATCCCTAGTATAAATGCTCCTTGTTTGCTCCAAATATTTTGCTAGTTATGACCAGGGCCATATTTACACTAACATGGGCTACGGCCCGGGGCGGCAAATTTTCTCAGACCAGCCCTTTTTATACTCCAGTTCTTGAAATTCTAGAATTAGTTATGCCTGCACATATGAATATAACACGAGTTTTACATTTATAAATATCCAGACAACAACAATGCCTATATCCGTAAGTTCTTATAAGCTTGCATTTGTTTCTGTGCACCTCTGCATCCAACAATTCAGCAAAGTGTTGTTTTTCGTCCATTCAACGAATCAAGACATATTGTCGTTCTGCTCTGCCTAAGATACGTTTGGAGGATTTTTTTTTTTTAATCTTTGTATTGAAACTCTCGAAAGTCGATTGTTTTGAAAAATATGTGATCGACATGTTCGGTTAAGAGAAAGCACGAAAAAAATCTCTTTAGCAGTAATATCATGTTGATAAATCATTGAAACTGAAAGTTACGTATTATTTTACGAATAGGGCTATATTTTATTTTTCTTCACTTTCACTTAATTATTGTTTATTCACTTTACTGTCGACGTTTCTTACGTAAGTTTCTCAAGTAGACTGACATACAGGGGGCGACTTTTTTAATGGCCCAAAGGCCCATATGTTAAATACAGCCCTGGTGACCCGTTAGAATACTATTCAATAGCAGGCGCACACCCAGAATTTTTTGTTGAGATGGGTCCAAAGAACTAGATTGTTTATATATATATATATATATATATATATATATATATATATATATATATATATATATATATATATATATATAAAGAGTATGATCTTTGAAGTGTAAGATCATATCTTTAGGCTTCCTTAATCATTTCTCTGCTAAATAAGTATAGTTTGATTAAGAAAGTGTACAAATGTATGTTGAGTTACGGGGAGGGTACGAACCCGGTGAACTCCCTGCGTGGATGCGCCCCTCCCCCCTGTTCAGTAGCCTGGTAAACATTTTGACTGTGCTGTCCTATTGGAGGTAGCCGTAAATATCTCTTATTTGTATAACCTGACCAGGATAGCTGTGCGGTTTTGGAAGGATGGCGCTGCTGTTGTGTTTACATCAGTTTCTTGGCAAGCGCGGTGGAACAGGGGAGCGGAGAGTTTCACTTTGCAGTGTATCCAACGGTTTTTTAAAGTTGCTGTTTAGATGTTATCCATAGTCTAATCTGTTTACGCTTAATAAAAAACGCCGTAACTTATGTATGTATTGTAGTGAACCATTGCTGCAGTAATGCAGATGTATTGTGAATAGTGATTTATGAATGGAAATTACCAATTTAAGAACAACATAGCACAGTTGACAATTCAGTGAGCTTCTACCGTATATTAAGCAGATTGTATAAAAATTGATTACGTTTTATTCGATTTCATTATAAAACAGTAGCAGCCTGTAAAACGCAGGAATGAATGTCAGTGACTAAAAGGTTAATTTTGGGTTGATAGCTTAGAGTTTTGCGCAATATCTTGTAACTGTAAGTTTAAATCAAGTTAAGGTTAAGGCTCATGATGCTGCTGTTTAAGTGTATGTTTATCGATTGACAAATAAATTATTTTTTCGAGTTTTAGCCAGGGAGGAATCTCGAAACGTTTCCTCTCGAGAACTGTGAAAGTCCTTTTCGCTGGTCTATTGGCCAGCGCATGTGCTTTTACTGTATGTGGTTCTGGGTTTGATTCCCATTGAGAGAACAAAATTTAATTTTACAATCCTTCACTTTCATTAATCATGTCTCCTCTAGCATAAACAGCATAATCATGGGACGTTAAAATAAAGAAATTTCATTTTTTTTGTTCGAGAAATCTGAACCCTTTGCGGGAAAAGGAGGTGAAGAAATTTTTCCTTCATTTTTTAAAGATTTATGGGATTGGATAGCTTGCCTTTAGGTATTGATTTGTACAATTTGGTTCAGTGCACCCTTCTTTTAGGATCATTATAGAAATCCAGCCTTTTGGTAGAGTTCGAATATAAATATTGATAAAAAATCAGCGTATGTGTAGTGTAAGAGTAAGTATCATTGCTTCAGCACACAATAAATTTTATTTATGAGCAAAGAAATTACCTCTGGACTAACTCTGAATTTCTCTCAGGTTTTAGCTATCATGTGACAAAGAATTAAATCTACTAACTGTTTTCACACACAATATAATTTTGAAACTTGGGAGCCTAGTGTTATATTTGTGTCTGTAGTATATAATAATGCTGATACGTTATTCTGTTGAACATCTTAAAGGTATTTGTCGATTGGCTTCAAAGGACTAAGTTTAGCTCGTAAACACAAGTTGCCTATAGTTCAAACATATCAGATGTACGGTCTTGTTTAATAAACCTGCTCCTCCCTGTCCTCTATCTGAAAAGCCCTATATTGTTATTCGCATATGAAATTCAAAGGCAAAGTCAATCGTCGTTATTCAGTTGTATTTTTATTTCAAGTGTAAGTATTAAAATGCGCTACGCATGGTTGCAAGAGGTTGGGTGGCTTTTTAAAAAAAATACTGAACTGACATATCTAACATTGGCACTCATCTTCTTTATAAATTGATGTAAGAAACAGCCGATTGATTTCCAGCCAATTACTTTATCACTGGTATCTTTGAACAATGAGATAACAATGGAAGACAAACTTCGTTCTTTTCAAACTTGATACTTTGAAAAACTTATGAAAGTGGTTTTGTTATTCAAATACATATTCGCTCTAATCAATTTCAGAAGTAACATTAATCTTAGAATAACGTAATGGCTGTAAGAGTTACCCTGAAAATTTATTTATTTTATTTATTTATTTATTTATTTATTTATTTATTTATTTATTTATTTATTTTTACATAATTCAGAGATTTTGTCTGAATTTTACTGGAGTTATAAGGAACCTTCAATTATCAGGCAGCCCATTTTAATCGCTCCCCCTCCGCCGTCAATGCAACACTTCTAACCGTCTCCCCAGGAGTCCTGAGTCCACCCCTGATTGAGATGGTACATAAAAATAACTTTGTCTAATGTCTGTCATTATTTAGCATGGTTTAGTATTTTTTTTTTTAAAAAAAAAAAAAGATATTTCTGCCACATTTAGAAAACTTTATTTGAAAATTTTCAAAATATGGCAGAAATATATATATTTTTAAATTACTAAACCATGCTAAATAATGACAGAGATTAGACAAGATTATGTACCATCTCAATCAGGGGGTGGACCCAGGACCCCTGGGGAGACGGTTAGGAGTGTGGCGGTGAAAGATTATCAGTTCTCTCTCTCACCAAACTTTCGAAGTACATCCGAATATGATGTTAATGCAAAAGAATTTGTTTCTTACTCAAGAACCCCAATCGCTACGCCCCTGACTTGAGCATATGCGTGAAGTGGTTTATTACGAACAAAACAGAAAGAACTGTGATAGATTGATTACAAGTAGTCCGGTTAGAAACACTGCTACTTGCATTTTAGTTCCAAAACCGGCCGCCCGCACTCGTTCGCTGGTTGTGTTATACATGTCGACCGATCCTGCAGTAAGATAATATAATAATATTTCAGTTGCTTCGTAACCCAAATGACCAACAGATAATCGGGCAGCGAGACACAGGCTGACAATATTTAATAGAAATTTCGTATAGATGGCATTAGTATACAAACAAAGTAATAACTGCTGCTAGTTGGAATTATGGACTGGAAAATGTATTTATTTTTTAAAAAAGGATTAAGTATTTTTGAAAATATTTTTACATTATAACAAGTTATCACAGTTTTTCGGAATACTAGTTTCATGCTAGTGCCACGGCAATTCTATGAAATATTTGAAAACTGCACCTCATTGTCCAAACGTGTGTATCTGAGTATCTTGTGGTACTACATACCCAGGGCTGGATTAACCCATCTAGAGGCCCGGAGCTAGAAAAAATATGTGGCCCCTGCTGACTTCACCTAATACATTTCTGTGAAAGTACAATGGAAAATTAAGGGAATGTGTTTCATATTTTCGGTCATATTTTATTTTATGATGGTTGTATATTCATGATTCTTTTTAGATAGCCAGTTAAGATTTTGAGCAATTCTCACTTTTCAGCAACTACCTTTTGTGAATTGTATGTAATCTTTTCGAACAACGAATTGATATTTTACAATTACAATTCTAGTCTTGATATATATCTTTATATTTTAGAAATTAATTCTTCTTTCATAAATTTCCATAATTACTAAAATTCTCAATGTTCGACGATTACTTTCAATATATGGATCTAAACTCCTAGCGTTTCAGTTGTTTTATGTATATTTTTATCTCCATCTTCCAGGTTCATAAGCATTTATAATCTAATTCTTTTCTATCCCTATAGTTATGATGATTGGCATTTATATTACATTAATCGTTTTAGAAAAAATAAATTCTTATATTGATCTTTCAGTTCTAATCTCCTCTCTGATGGAGTAATAATTTATCGTCAACAACTGTCCTGAATTGCTATATTGTAATTTTTAAGTTTCAATTTAAACTGAATATAACAGTGATGTGTATATAAAGGGGTCTGAGAAAGATATATGTGCCGCTAAAATGAATTCAATAATTATGTTTGAACTATATACTAAATTTGCCTGCAAAGCGAAGGCTGAAATACCAACAGTTTTCATTGAAATGGATAGTGAATTTGGAATATCCTGTCATATGGAATAATATGCTGTACTTGTTTCATGAATCCTTTGAAATCTACTCTTTTGAAAAAGATATAATTGTTAAGGTTAGCTGACCTTAAAACTTCACATTACATTACGTTGAAAAATTCGATTTCTCAGTGATTAAATTGTTATATGTATGTTATATTAGTTGAACTCTGAAGATGATAATGCGTGCATCGTAATTGCAACATGAGCACTTTAATAATTCAAATATAATGGGAAACAGAAAGTCGCATTTTTTTCATTATGAACATATTCTTACGTTGTACCTGTTTTATATATTTTTACCAACCACTGTGTTTTCATTTCTGCAGGTAAAAATGATGGTTCAGTTGGAGGTGTTCGTTATTTTCAGTGTGAACCAAAGAGAGGAATCTTCTCCCGCCTTACAAGACTCACGCGCTTCCCTCTGGAGAAGGCCCCAAATGAAGAAGGAGATGCACCTGTCACAGGGCGAAGACTCTCCGGTACTCCTCCAGTGCCTTCCACTGCTACCAAAGATGTTGCTAAGAAATCCTCAATACCCTCGCTTGGTATGTATATAGGCTACTTCAAATGTTATTTTAGGTAACAAGTTTATTATTAAATTAAAGCAAGGTAGCGATTTTGTACCATTTGACTCGATCTGCATTTGTGTCTTCCGTCTGTCTGTTCTACGATCTATCGTAAAACTTATCTGTGGTTTTAATTAAATTCTCAGTAAGTACCTTCCTTCGGGTTTCCAAAGTATTCCAAGTATTTGGGATTACAATCCGTCAAGAGTAGAGATGTAAAAGGGGGTAAAATTCATCCTATGTTGGAAAAATTTGCCACAATCATCAATGCTTCGGATTAAGATCAGTTAAGAATGTGAGGTGAGTGCCCCTCTCTTTCCTCCGATTTAAAAAATGTGTTCCACGATTACTTTTGTTTAAAAAATGATACAATATGATATATATGGTTATTGAGGCTTGCATACAGTCCTCACTGCATAGAGTTGAAGTTTTCAAATATGACTTTACCTCCCCTCCTTGCTCTTTCTACAATTAAAAATATCCACAATTCCATGATAAGTTTTTTTAAATATATATATATATATATATATATATATATATATATATACTCATTTGATTTTGGTAGGATATAACTTAAATTTTTTAGAATCTTCAATTCTCTACTGATTGCCGTTAGCATGGGTCAACAATAAGGGAGTGAATTCCCCCATCCCTGACTTTCAATAAAATAAATTCGGTAAAAATTTTGTAAAACCATTCTGATTTTTATAAAACACAATATTCGTTTTCTTCGAGATTAGACTCACTCGTACAATTAAGGAGTTTGATGTAATAAGGGCGTAAAGGAGCTTACGCCCTTTTTGCATCAGACGCATTTGTGGCTTTTGCCATGCTTGTTTAGCCTCCTGGTAACATTTCAATTCAATATCGGAATAAAATGCTGCATATTACATTGTTATATGTAAGAAGAAAACACTACTTAACTTTTCAACATCGTTTTTCTCCAACTGAATGTTTCGGACTTACGCCCTTATTGCATCAAACTCCTCAATTTATAGTTTAAATTAGTGAAAGAGAGAAGGATGGTCGTTTACTTCTACAATGCATAGGATCACTAGTTATTTTTACTTCTAGATTTCCAATCTATGCTATTCATAAGTATGAGAAGTCTTACAGGACGATTCTGTCTGTCCGCCTGTCTTTAGGTGTCAGAGCAGAAACGATAAGAGATAGTGTGAAGCGGTTTTTTGGAATCGATTCTGCGTCCCAAATATAGGTTCCACCTCCTCCCCAATTCTTTTGTTGAAATGGTCTCGGTCTTCAGTAGAGAATCATCATAATTGGAGAGTATGTCGTAGTTTCACGATGTGAAACGAAAGTCACTTGTCCGGTTATTGAAATCTTATTTGTAAGTGTGGGATATTTGTTGTATTTCATATCATGTTGTATTTCAGTTGATAGATCAATCGTGAAGTATTTCTGCCAGCACTTTCTGCATCTTCTGTTTTCGGTGGATTCCAAAGATATGAGCTAGACATGGAACTTACAGTAGTTATGTTTTGTATAGACTTGTTAGAATAGAATAGGGAATTGCACTTCCTATTTAAATTTCCGGAAAAGGGGATTTTAAAGAGCAAATAGATGAAAGACAAGGAAAGTAAGGAAGCGTAATTATGTGAAAATAAAGTGAAAACATACCAGCCTATGTTTTCTTTACCTAACACACGGATTGTTTGGTGTGGGAGACCCGGGTTCGATTCCCAGCGTTAGCTCATGTGGTTCGGATTCCACGTTAATCAGTAGGTCCACGTCTTATATTGCCTCGCTGCTGAAAGGGACGCTAAACTAAAATCAACTCAACTCAACGGATTGTTTGGTACCGAACTTGTAACTTTTGCAACTTTGCACTTAGATTGACAGCGGAAGCGACGAAATCACTTGACTCATCCGTTTGAAACAAATTGATTTTCCCGTCATCCGATGATTTTATCCAGCCCTTCTTAAACCTGAGTTATATTTCGTTCTTTTTAATTGTTCTTTACAGACCCGTATATGCTGGCATCGTATCAATTCAAGAAAGCTGCGACTCGTGCTTTTCTCAATCCTGTACAGCTCGTAAATAAATACGCTAAGAAAAGAGTATTTCGATGCAAGTTATTACATAAAATATTGCGGTATATCGCAGAAAATCTCTTAATTAATAATTTTCTGTTGTATTTATTTTTTTCTGAATTATGGAATAAATGCACAAATTTTATTTTAATTTTCTTTTTTAAGAAATATCTTCGGTTGATTTGAAGCTTGGAGACCGTGTAATAGTGATGAGCAGTCAGGGATCCAAAACAGGGGTTCTTCGTTACATTGGGTGCACTGAATTTGCGGCAGGGGAATGGGCTGGCGTTGAATTGGACGATCCCTTGGGCAAGAATGATGGATCAGTCGCTGGGAAAAGGTAAGACGTAAAGAATAAATTACGAAAACAATTTATTTTCTATTCCATGCTTTTGTAGCCTATATGAGATACGAAAGCAATTACAGAAGAAAGAAGAAAAAGAAGTAAAGAGCTGTTTATATTTTTGTTTCTACCAATTTTCAGCTTTCTTAGAAAAATTGTTGCAACGGGAAATTATATTTCTTTAAATAATTGATAATAATGACTACTTTCTTCTCATATTTCTCTGATAATTATGTTTTAATTACGAGATTTAAATTGACTTTTAACTGGTGTTCAATAAAATAATTTTCTAAATGTGCGTGGCGTAGTTCAAATAATTGAATAATGCTTATACCAACATGTGAATGGGAAGTGAACTAATCTAATCTAACTCAGCCGTATTGTCATTTGACCAACAAACTGCAATTACGATATCAAAAAGAAGATTATCGATTCTTATACACTTCACAACTTAAAATTATTAGAATTTAGAGTAAATACACATAAGAAAACGTGGAAGAATGCATGAAAAGTAATTTGATTATGTTTCTTAATTTTCAGTATTTTGTTTGTTATACAGGGTAGAGCAAGGAAACTGGAAAATTTCAGTAAAGTAAAAGGAACGAATAAACATAGGAAAAAGTATATTTAATGATGGAGATGCATGTGCAGATTACGCCGTTAACTATGTTAGCTGCATATCACTACTACTTGAAGATATTGGAGAGATGTGTTCCATCTTGGTATATTCTTCTGTGAGATATTCGATGTATGATGTTTCGAGAAATGCCAGTGATTTCTTCTTCAATCTTCCGTTTCTTCTTCTGCTTTAATTCAGCGATAGTTGCAGGGCGTGTGTTGTACACTTTGCGTTTAAGATGTTCTCACAGGAAAAAGTCTCAGTGAATTCGGAGTATTTCGGAGGACATGATATCGTTACGTGAAATGATCCATCTTACAGCGATCGCTCATTTTGCACCATTCCAATGCTCCATCTTAGTAAATGACAGAGCCTTCTCAATTATGTCGCATCACTCCCGAGCATATACCGGTACTGCAGCGGTGGTAATCCTAGACTTAAAATTTCCTGTTTCCGTGCGCCACCTTGTATAAATGTAGGAAGTGACAACATTTCACCAATGCATTTTAAAAATTTCATGACAGCGGTGTTAAAATATATAGTTATTACGTTTTAAAAGACGACTTGTAGGATTGAATCAGCTTATCACTTGTGAAATAGTTTCCAGTAGTTAAAAGATCAAGATTATTTCACATCATCTCGTAATGTAAGTTATGAACGCATAAAAATTAACTGCTTTGTCATTTATAACCTTATTCCTATATACTTTTGTTTATGTTCCCACAAAGTAACAACTTCTAAACGTACCGAAGAACAACAGTTTCCAAATATTTAGAAATTAAAATGTGTGTTATTAGAATATAACGTATGTATATTGTAAATGAGGAAATTGAGAAATTTTATGATTCAGAAGCATAAATTGTGTCTTTTATTAGTACTTAAACAGTAAATATTTATCTTTCTGTAAGAGTATACGTGCAAACTTTAAAATGTGTAGAGTAGGTTTTTTGTAAAGAAAACGCACCACAAGAGAAGATTTTAACCTGAGTCTGTAATTCCGATAGGTATTTTGAATGCAAGCCAAAGTTCGGCCTGTTTGCTCCTATCCATAAAGTGAGCAAATCTCCTGGCAGCAGAAGATCCTCTACGTGTGCAGTCCATCGTGGCTCTGTGAGTTCACCTGGTGGGCTAAAGCGTCAAGGTTCCAAAGAATCAATTACCTCAATGTCCAGTGCGTCTTCTGCTGTAAGGTCTGCTACAAGGGTAAGGTTGGGTGTCACATCTTTAGGACAACAGGTAGGTTGGTCTTTTGCTACCAAAGCAAAACTCCAACCAACCAAAAGGAATGTGAGGGAAAGGATTGTTGGAATAATAAGTAATCAATGTGAGGTTCATGTGAAGTAATGAGATGTTAAGAAGCATATGTTACAAATTTTTGTTTTGTTTTTCAGGGTTAAATATTCGTAGAGTATTGCAGAACACAAAGAAAATGTATATTAATACTTCACTCCGTAAGTTACAACATTTCGATGCTTGAAAATGGCTTTTTGTGGTTCATCACAGAGTAAATTCGTTTCCCTCGAAAGTAACATTGCTGAATAATATTTACATGTATCTGTATTTATCAATTATATTTTCATAAAGAAGCCAAATGTGGGAAAGAAACACCTCAATAAGCACACCGGACAAAAAAATTAGTCACATCCCGTAGCGACTAATACGGTCCAGTTTAAGTATTGAGATATGATGACACTTGACTAAATGAAGCATCACTGCTGATGTATGACAATTGTAGTGAACTGAAGTTGATGTGCCAGCTGGTTGTATGGAAGCAGCCCGTAAAGATGGGTCGAAGCAGAGATGTGACAATGTTAAAGAAGAACTAGTGTGTTTGGGCATGCCCAAAGTCACATAATAAATTAAATTACCCGGTTTCTGGATGTATCAAAGCTGTCTAAGGAATTGTCTACAAAAAATTGTTTAAGACTCGTGTGAACGCAAACTGCTTCAGGAATACGGTCGCAGAAAAATAAAGATCCTAACCACAAAGAAACCGCCGGTGAGTTTCACGCCTGGTCGAGGAAAATAATTTTTTTAGTGTGGTAGGAATTGTTGAAGTTCTAGTCCACTCCAACCACTTTCCGAGAGAACATTGGGAAAGGAACGTTATGCAATTGACCTTTGGATTACACTACCACTAAAGAGGCCATTTCTCATAAAGTTCTACAGGGAGTGACTAATTTTTTGTCGCGTATTTTTAAGAACACTTAAACAAATCACAAAATATTTGCGTTTTGATTGAGTAAAAGCAATTTACAGAGACACAGAGTAGAGTTATTTGTACTCAGTGTCAATTAGTAATAATTCATACGTTTCTGTTGTGCATCAATTTTGTTTTTACATTTATTTATTTAGTTTTTTTTTCTTTAACGTACTATAGTTTCCTATTCCGTTCTTTGTTTTTTATCGGCTGTCATTATTTTGATTTTATTTACTTCGATGAACTCTGAAAAAAGGGAGTTATAATATGGATGTGTATATACCGGTAAAAATTACAGATGTGCCTGTATATATTTATAATTTTCCATAGTCCTCAATTTGCTTTTAAATACTCACATTGATACTAAGTCGCATGAGTAAGTGAGAAACAACTTAAAATTGAGAGTATGGCTGATTTGGTCTATGGAAATAGCTTTTTTTACATATACAATTCAGAAACATGGAATACAGTTTAAATATGGTTTTCTTAGTATATTATTTGCCATATTTATTAACATCATTTTCAAGATTTTAAGTTATTCTTTAACAAATTTACTAGTATGTATGGGCTAAATTGATGTTTACTGTAAGTTTGAGAAACAAGACAGAATTTTTTTTTTAATACTGTAATATTAACAAAAAAAAAATTAGATTTACTGCAGAAATTTTTCGGGTAAGACAACTAAATAAATTTATCTGTACTATATGTATCATTCAAGGTTCAAAAGAGTAGAAACCACAGTAGAGGCAGACATTGGTTGCAATAGAGTTGAAGTTACTTAAACCAATCTTTTTTTTTTTTTTTTTTCTGATTATGAAGAGGAACAGTAATAAGTATTTTGTATGTCCGTCATACTTCGTTTATAAAAATCTGATTGAACAGAAACACAAACTACTGTCTGCATTAGTTCTATAGTCTCTCTCTACTGGTAGGAATACTGCTTGTCCTCGTAGGATAGATTGCAGCATGTGCACCAATTCACTTACAAAACACAGATGCACTTGAATTGTAGTGAATGGAAAATTATAGTTTAGGCGTGGAAACACATTTAGTAGGCGATTTTGGTTATTAAGAACAGCAACTCTTGACAAGCACATACGATGCGGTGAAGGTTGTATATTTTCTTTATTCTATCCTTTGGAACGGAAATTTCGTAACATATACTTCTTTATTTATTTTATTTATTTTAAATTGCATGTTGATATGCTTAATTTTGGTTTCCCTTTACCTTGCCTTTTGGTTGGTTATTTTAATTTCTTAATTATAAATGGTAATGTAATTGCTTCATTAATTTCAGTTTCTTTGTTAAGTACACTTTCTGTTACTTTGACTTTATCTCGAATGCATTCAGGTACAATTTATACGAATCACGATGTTTTAATATATGGTTATCTTCTGCATGATAATTGTATAATATTGTGTTTGAATGAACTTTTGTGGTATTTAGTTCCACAGTAACAACACATTTAAATACATTTGAGTACATGTGCACTCTTCTTTTTTCTTATACTTTGAGTTACTCTCAGTTAGTTTTTAAATTATTTATAGTTTTGACAGTAAATTTAATTTCACTGCTGTTTCGAGTATATTATACGTGTTTACCGTTCCGTATCCCTTTAGATTGAGGGGGGTCGCGGTGGCTTGGTGATAGAGCGTTCACCTCTGATGCCTGGGATCCTTTTGGTTCGATCCCATCTCGCGCCAAGTGAGCTTTCTGGTGGACAAACACCGTGTGCATGGATTTTCTCGGGATTCTCCCATTTGCTCCCACTTTCTTCATTTCATCATTTCATTCACTTCTCATCATTACCGTCTCCTTAACCTAGCCGGCATAATCGTGGGACGTTAAACTTAAAAGATTGTCATTTTAGATTTGGGCATTTTAAAATGTTTTTCGTATATAATTTCGACTAGGTGCAATTTTGATTAAATAAAATTCCATGAGAAAATTATAACAACATTGTGTGCTTAAGGTAAATGATTCTGTAGACTAATTTAATTAATTATGCACTACTTCCTAGTTGTTCTTCGAATTGTACAAAATAATAATAATGGGGGGCCAACTAAGCAATAGTAATGGTAAAACTCAAAATTTGCAGCATTGTTCAAGACGCGTCTGAAAGGTTAGGTCTTTTCTCAATTCAGTTTTCATCCTAATATTTGATATATCTTCCTTGTGTCTTAAGTAGTTAACATTTTTTTTGATGTAGAAAGTCCGGACTCGATTTCCGACGAATATTATCTTACGTTAAACTGAGGTACACGTCTCATACAGTTTCAGTGCTGAAAAGGGATCTTAAACTATAATCAAACAAACAAGATACTAGGATTAAACATGTTAGTTCTTTCTTAGGCTTTATTCCAGTTTGATTACAAGGGCAATTCGGAAGAAAATATCCGTTTGCACATGTGCGAGAAATGGTGGGAAGAGTGACGTCAGTCCTGTGGCGCTGTGTGCAGTAGTTCCTAAAGGCAAAGAACTAGTCACCACTGTTTCCCCTTCCTGCTGGTTGGTGAAGCCTCATGATTTCAGGTAGTGTGCCTTGTACCGAAACAGATAGTAATCCGAAGGGGCAGGGTCAGAACTATGTGCAAGGTGTGGCATCAGTTTGATGCCATCAAGTTCAGTTCACCAATGCCTTTCGGTGCCTTCAGTTCACCAATGCAGGATATTTTGGCGTAATGTAGCATACATTCGCTCCAACTGCTCAGGATAAAGGTCGGCATTGATGTTATGACGTTAGGAACGAACTCGAAGGGTGAATTACCTTCGTAGATCCACCACACACACAGCAGGATTTTATACTTGGAACGACCCTGTTTGACGACCGATTCTGGAAGTTATCCCTTCCTCAAGCACGGTTTTTTGTACATTCGGAGTTCGGAAAAACGCCCCCTTTTCGTCGGATATGACAATCCGTTTCAGGAAACGCATATCATGTGGATTTTGCATCAGTTGTCTCCACATATCCACACTCCTCTAGGCCTGCGCTGGGGTTAACTCATGTCAATGCGACAGTTCGTGATGGTTTTTTCAAGTTCGTGAAGGTGACGCACTGCAATGGACTGGGAATTGCTGAGTTGGTGTTGGTGGGTGGATTTTCCTCAATGGAATGTCGTATGACCTCAGAATCTATTACTCTGATGCGGCCTGATCTTGGCTGATCATCATTTTTACAACTTGCACGAAATTTCTGCAATCATCGAGTTGTTGTGCCAGGGTGTCTATCGGTCACGAAAAAGTCACGAAATCAGAAAACGGTCATGAAAGTCACGAAAAAGTCACGAAATCTAGCTTTTGGGTCACGATTTTTTTAAACTGTACAAATGTAAGTACAGATTGGAAAATGTTGTTCTATAAAACGTCAAAATTCACCACCAAAAATGTCTATGGTCGGTTTTAGACGCTACCAACTCGCAAGCAAAGTACGTTTCTATCGCATGGATGAAAATTCGGCTTAATTCGCACGCAAATTCACTCTTGAAAATGATAGGAAAGTTTATGATTTAATAAAGAAAAGGTCACGAAAGTGTCACGAAATTTCGTTTTGGAATTTTAGTAGACACCCTGTGTGCTGTAGTTCAGTTGCTGCCCGAGTTCGAACTCATACAGTACCAGTTCATCAGACGTAGCTCAGTACTTATCTATACTGCCACTAAAAACTAACTACAGATACAGATGAGTGACGGCCGCAATGTTGAATAGTCCGCTTGTGACATTATCCTCTTGGGCCAGTTTCACTTTCTACTTACGATCGATCACGGCATATGCGTGCGCCTGGTGGTTGGGTTGCGGAAATATTGCAAGATTTATCACTTAACCTTCGTATATGAGACGAATGCAATCCCTTTTTCTGGCACTGAAACTATACGAAACGAATCAAACCTTTGTATATGAGATAAATGCAATCCCTTTTTCTGGCACTGAAACTATACGAAACGAATCAAGTCACTTTTTCAAACACGAAACTATATGAGACGTATAACGTCCCGTTTTCTAGCACTGATTCTATGTATATGAGATGATGTAGTCCCTTTTTCTAACACCAAAATTGTAGAAAATTGATACAATATCTTTTTCTAGTATCAAAATTATATAAGGTCGAGTCTACTGTCAAAATGGGATCCGAATATCTTCTCGAGTTTTTACTTGAGGCAGAACCCATAGAGGATCGAACTCAAGACCATAAGCATTAAAAACATGTGTGTTGCTCATTTGGCCTTCGCAGCGTTTTGACTAGCAGAGCACGTTTCAGAAAAGAAATTCGTAACGAAAGTCAAAACGAGATCCTTTTATTTCCACAACACTTTGAGTTATATTGTGCTCAACTTTATGGCTAGCGTGCGTAGCTGGGGTTCGATTATCGGTAGGAACACAGAATTTTCGAGATTCATTCAGCGTCGTGAAGCAATTGGAAAACTATGAAAATATCCATTGCTAGGATTAATCTCTATTACATAAAAGGCAATCTGACAAGAATGTCGCTTCTGTTATTTAATTATCTCATATCTATAACATAATAATTTGTTATCATTTCTTATATACCTATTAATTTAAAGAAGCTGCATGCTGTACACCAGAAACAACTTAATTTTTTGTTTTGTTGCTCAAGAGTTGCAGAAGTCGCTATGTTATTTGGTATTAGTAACGATTCAAATTACGTATGTCAAAGTGTTTGATTTGATTTGATTTTGTGTCTGTTTCAGCAGCGAGGCTATACGAGACGAGGACATGCAGTTTAACATGGGATCCGACCCACATGAGCTCCCGCCAGGAATCAAACCCGGATCTCGCAGCGCGTACACTAACAGCTTAGCCACGAGGGAGCTCTGAGAATTTGTGTATCTTCAGTGCAATATGCACAAGCATTCTGATTGGTTTACTTGTTCCCTGAACACTTTCCTTACGTTATTATAAGTGAATTTGTTCTTTGTTTGCCTTTCATGTTGGAGCTTAAATGTGTAGAGAGAAGCCCGCCTTTTTGCATATGATCCCGAGTTCAATTCTCGGTGAGAGAGCCTTGAAATTTTGAATGCATTATAGGGTTCGGATTCCACCATTACAGTGGTTCGGATTCCTTCGGTCCACGTCTACATAATATCGGTACTAAAAAAAGACGCTAAACCTCAAATAAACAAAAAACAAACATGTAAACATTACGCGTAGTCTCCATTCAATAGTGCTGATATTCGTGTGATTCGAATCCAGTTTTAAAGTGTAGACTCGTTTCTCATATAATTTTGGTCGTGAAAAGGCTTTTGCAGCAACCAACAGAACGTAAAATTTACTTAGTTTTGCAATACGTGAACAGAGCTTTAGCATCCCGTGCAGGACTAAGGCTATATGAGACGTGAACCTACAGCTTAACATGGGATCTGAACCGCATGAACTCCCACTGGGAACGAACGCGGATCTCCTGCGAAGATTTATACGCCAACCATATAGCCATGAGGAGCTTGTTCACTAATTGAAATTGTTAGGCATTTGATGATCAGATGTGATTCAAATTACACGATTTTTGCATTGAAATTTCGTACATGACACTATCATTCTTAAAGTAATATATACACTAGGTTTGTAAATATATATCACGCTCTTATAGCAGTACACTTACTTTAAATACCTTTAAAGAAAATATTAGTAAAACTTAGAGTGTAGTAGTAATTTCATGATAATGATGATTGGCGTAAGTTTAGATTAATTATGGCAGTACTAACCGTGCAAAGCATAAATAGTAATTATCCACAAAAAATATTGTTACATAACTAGAATTTTAATGCACCTCAGATGTTTGATATTAACAGCACAAGTATATTGTAGATATGTGTACAATTTGTACGAAAACATTTGACTCCAGATGTGATTTTAAATTTGAACTTGAAATTTTATTATGTTTGTTTGTTTTACAGAGAGGCAGCACGAAGACTACCCCTACATCGCCATCCGCACAAGCTCTTCTTCAGGTAAGTGGTGTATGCATATAACTGCATGCGGTTTTTTATTTCTGTAGCACTGCACGTACGTCATTGGTGTGTGTTTTGTGCATACATTTATTGATTGTAGTATTGAGCTGTTTTGGGGACAAAACATATTTCTTTGTGTTTCATTCTAGATTATTTACAATATACCTAGATCAATTGAATCTTTCACATTTATCTAGGCCATTATCTCCCTTGAGAGCTCAATGTTATCACGAAAGTGTTATATAACGTGTCAGGAAAGTATAGATAATAAAGCACGTGTACATCGAAGTGCAAATTTATTTCTAAGACATAAGTTGGTACCAATGAAAGTAACCTTAATCCTTGTGGCAATACTGAGCAGAGCCGTGTGCGATTCACATGTATTGGAAATGACTATGGCGGTGCAGAATCCGGGCAAATGCAAAGTACACACTGTGAAACGGTTCATGCATGCAAAAACTGAACGTCCAGCGGACATTCGTCATCAAATTGTAGCTGTTTATGGGAAGTCATGAATCATCAAAATGTGACATATCCATTCTATTATTGTCATACGCTTGTACACACGCACTTGGTCAATTCCTGTAAGGTTAACGGAGGTGACAAACCGCCTTCAGCTCCTTTCTTCATTGTGAAAATCAGTCTTACCTCCTTCCAAGACGGATATCGCTTCTTCACATTCTGACGATTCATAATGTTTCCATAAACAGCCACAATTTGATGATTAATATCCGCTGGACGTTCACCTTTGCGTGCAGGAACTATATTACAGCGCGCACTTCGCATTTGGCGGAATTCTCTATCACCGCACCCATTTCTAACACATATGACTTTCACAAGATTCAGTGCAGCAGTGCCAAATGGACGCTACTGGAAAGAGTAAGGATCAAGGTTACTGTAAATGGTGCGAACTTTGCTTTATAAATTTACTCTACGGTGTATGTGCTTTTTATCTTTAATTTCCTGATGTCTCGTATATATAACGAGTGAGATTAGGAACAAAACCAACGATATTTTAATATTATATTTTAAAAAATGAAAGAAATTACAGATTTTTCTGACACCATATTCTATGTAGGTGCGAATTCGATGAAGATCCAGAATGAGATAGTGCGAGACTGGGCGGGAATCGAACTAATCTCTTCGGCTTACTGTATCGATGTGCTAACTACTACGCTACTCAGTATCTTCCCTGAATATAATCACACAATTTACACAGCATGACAATGAAAGATGTGTAGCTGTTTAGGGAGCATAATGGATACTGTAGTAGTTAGCGCATCAGCGTGGTGAACCAGAGACCTAGGTTTAATTCCGGCTCAATCCCGTACTATGCCATTCTTTGAATTTTTTTATTTGATTTGATTTGATTCTGAGTTTAACGTTCCGTTCAGCAGCGAGGTTATATGAGACGTGGATGTACTGATTAACGTGAAATCCGAACCACATGAGCTTCCGCCGGGAATCGAACCCGGGTCTCCCATGCCAAAGGTGCGTACGCTAACCGCTTAGCCATGAAGGACTCTCTTTGAATTTTGACCAATAATTTGACATCCTATATTTGTGACAAGTTTTCTATTTTCAACTCTAGTATTGACGAATCAACACTTAAAATGTATTGAAAACCTATATGGAGTATTAATAAATGAAAGTTAAAATTTAAGCATTAAAATAAAACGAGGAGAGAGATAGCTTTGTTAACGACAGAAGCGAATGGTTATTTTTCATGTATCGTACCTTCATTGCTAAAGAAAGCAGACCGTTAAGAAACTATTATTCAGTTCAAATCGTACTTAGCACAGAAAGTGGAAATCATAACACGAATAACTATTTTCAAAAATTAAAAATAACGAATAAGTCTTCGAAACGAACAATACACCACAAGTATATAGTCTCATAAATACATGCATGATGTAATCTGATATGGAGATATAAGACATTTAGTGGTATCCAGCAAATTATATATCAAGTAACAGTCACGCTAAATTCCATATACTCGTTAATTACCAAGGTACTGTTGCATCTAGTTCCACTATACGATAAATTTGAAAACTGCACGAGGCTAAGAAGTTTTAGCTTCTGAAATCATTCATTCCATTTTCTTCGTTACCTGTATAGTAACCAGAGAGACTAGAGTAGAAATGTAGATAGCATAACAACCAATCTTTGCTACCTTGTGAATTGAAGTTTCTGTACATCCCATGTAGGACCAAGAAGAGGAACGCTTCTATTAAGCGTCAGGACACGAGTTGTTTCACCTAAGACACTGGAGGATGTAATTATCAGCATGGATGTATGCGCGGGTTGCACATAATCATTGTAATGGAAAACAGTTTATGTTGGTATACCTCCAAAATGTTTCATGGTAGATGTGGCAACATTGTCATCAAATAAATGGGATGCGTGAAGCATCAGTTGTTGGTTGTCGTTGGTTATTTTCATTCTACGAAATAAAATTTTTTCTTAATGTCATTTTTAGAATAGGCTTGGTTACTCATCTGAGAGGTGTCAATATCGATGTTTCATATTCATAATAAAATTGCGTATTATCATGTGCATCTATTATCATTCCAAAATTATGCATTTATAATAGATGAATTATTTTTTCCTTTAAGTCTCAGTATTATCTCATGCAAGAAACAAAAGATCATATATATACCATCAGAATATTCATATTTTTTTAAAAAAAACTAATTACTTTGTATAATTGGTAGTATGTACTTTTTGGTACATAAGTACACTACTATAAATATGATTCCACGTTTTGCATTGCGTAAAAGATATGTCATTGTTGACAAACAAAGAAATAAAAAAAATCCCACAGAAAAATCACAGACGTTCATATTACGTCATATGCCTCTCATGTTACGGTCAGAACGTTGATTAAAGTATTTAAAAACGAATGAGAACGTTCTTATTAATTGAATTTTATCATTGTAGAAGAAAATTAATTTTCATAACATTGATTTTTGATTATTTTCTGTTTGAATCAAAAAACGATATACTTGTATTCCTACACCTAAATTCGTTACCGTTTAAATACTATTTTTCTCTTAACTATTAACGTCGTGTATATAATTTTTTAAAAAAAGTGTATTACTTGTTATTTAGATTAGCTTTTCAAACAAGCTGAATTACGTGTCAGATCTCTTGAGAATGATAGAAGCAATCCAACGAATCGATCCTAAGCAACAAGTAATATATATTTTTTTTAAAAAAATATATGTACTCTAAGTTGATCAGTTTGAGAATAAGTGTGTTATTTAGATTGAACAAGCTCGTCTGTTTCCCATATTATGTCAATGTTTTTTGTATAACTGTTTCAGTTCTATATTAGACTTGTCTTCTGTAGAATCGGTTTGGTTTCGTATTTGAGTACTTTTTCCACCCTCATTTTCCCAAGTATCACATTGTATTTGTATTGTAACTATTAAACCCGAATTAGAGGCTGAAAGTAATATTGTGAATGTTGATTGTATTCAAACTCTGTAGACTTTTGTGTTTATAGTCGCACAGCATACAAAGTAGTAGTATTTGTGCATGTTATTAATTGTATATCCTGTAGAGAACATTTTTAGGTATCCATATTGAAATAATAGTGTTGTGGTCAGTCACTTGCATGATATTTAAAACCATTGCACCTGTGTAATGTTAGTAGCGTTGTTAGTAAAGCTTGATATTGTATTTGTGTGTAGTTTTACGTGAAGCTATGTAATGATTTGCGTTTTTATCTAGTTGCATGTTTGACATTCTATAATGAACTTGTAAGATGGAAATAAAATCACATAGTAAGGACTCATACATACACTCATTTGTCATACACGAATATGACTTGACGTCATAACTTGTTTCCCTTTCTTTTGTTGATTTACTGCTATAAACTTGTGATTGGTATAGTTTATTATTTTGTTGTATTTTTCTGGGGTTGTGGATGTAGAATCTTGCAAAGAAAGTATTAGAAATAAAGTATTCATTCTTCTAAGAATTAAAAAGCTAATTTTCAGAAAAATAGTCATATTTTTTATATTGTTCATGTAAATACTAAAGTTATTTTAGAGTTGTTGTTGTTGTTATAACCTTTATAGTTTTGTATGTAAGATAATATTAAAACCTTTTATATTTAAGATTAAAGTTTATTTTTATGTTAAAAAGACTTGTGGTGATGGGAGCATTGTAAGAAGATAAAAGAACATATTTTTGGAAATACATTTCTTTAATTTATAATATGTTCATTAGCTGTTTTTGATTTGTGATTAAGATATTGAACTTAATTTAATAATAAAATCTATGACAGGATTAATTTGTTTTTATATTTTTAAATGATTTACTTATTTATGTTACCAAGAACATATTATAGATAAATAATAAAAAAAAAAAAAACTGAAAAATAAAATTTTTCATGATGACAGCACCAATCTTTTTTCTAAGAAAGAGGCGCCACCAGGATCAATACTAAAGCTTAAGAAGAACTTTTAAGGGACTCTGTACATTGTAAATATGAAACATAAAATTAAGAAGAAATGTTTGTTTCATCAGTTTCCATCTTCAGCACTTTGTGGACCTCTTATTTGGAGCATTTCTTGTTTTTCCACATTTAATTTATCTATTATTTTTGAGTTTTCGTCAATCTCATTTTTGTTTCACTTCCATACTTAGAGTATGTGTAATCATCCTGGTGTTACATCTAGAGAATTGTTATTTATTAGGTCTGTTTTCGTAATCAAATCATGTCATCAGTGGATTTATATATCAATATTTTAAAAATGGCCATCCACATCTCTTTAAAAATCCATGTACTCTTTGCTATTGTTGAAATTAAGTCAGTCAGTTGTAGATTTTCTTTGGCCAGTTGAGATCTTTATTTAGAGCCAAATTATTAGAATTTCCTTCGTATGGTTGCCAGAATATGACCCTCTAAAGCAAGGTGGGTAGTCAAGGTTTAAGAACAAGATTATACATAAAGATACAAAGATTGTACACTATGTGATATCACTTGATCTTATGCATAGTAGTTTTATTTAAATTTTCAGTTTCACTACCTCTGTAAACCCATTATACAAAACTGTATGATAGATACGTAAGAAAGTAGCACCATAATTTCTTTCCACTATAGATTAACTTTTGGGCAGATAACAATTTTACGTATCAGTTGTCTCTACCATATTTTGAAGTACTGTAAAATCTCTTCAAGGTGACCTCTCAAAATTAATTGATTGACAGATTGGGGTTTAATAGGGACGTCAGCAATGAGGCTATTTGTCCCCGTCACGAATCTCTCAAAATTTATTTAAGTATGTCGTTTAAAAGGGAGGACTCCATAAAAGTGGTTAAGTAATTAACCAAAGATTTTCGAATCGAAATGTAAAACTCAAGTAAGAGGATGAAAATTGAAGAGTCATCTAATAATTTCTCTCTCTTTCTACAGAAAAAGCTTAAATTATGCTCTGTCTAGTATATTAATATACTTCAGCAAATAATAAAGTATATTGTGTTTGACTTCACTGCAAATATTAAGTTGTTTAAGTCTCTTTTATTCAGTAGAGTTCTTGTTTTGCAAATTAAAATTTTATTTTAACTAAAAATTATAGAAATAGACGTATTAGTGATTGTTCCGAGGCTGTAGAATTTGAATTTTTTACCCTCTCATCCGAGTTTCTGCACCGACTCACGGTTATAGAAACTTTTTACAGTGTGGCCAATGTACTTTCCAAACTTCACCGTTAAACTCATAATTTAGAGAAACCTAAGTGTTGTAAACCAAAATGATTTTTCCCGCTTTGCAGATACGTAATGTAATAGGTAAGCGTAATAGGAAATCAGGAAATAGAAGTGTATAAGTACAATGTGAACGCATCATTTTTATAAAACTTCACTTTTCTATTTCCAAAGTCGAAAAATGAGTGTAAGTTAGGCCATAGGCACTTAAAAAAAAGCCAAGAGAAATTCTGTGTTCCCTGAAGTTTTTTGAAACACATTATGAATTGGGATTTTGAAAAATAATACTACTGTTTGCAATATGTAAATTACTATCATATATGTGTAAATAGAATATAATAAGCATATTCTTAACGGATTCTAAGTATGCATTTTTTCTTCTTAAAAATATTCTAAGGAATTTTCTGAGTGTGTATTGTCCGCATAGCTTCATCTTATACAGGGTGTTAATGAACTATACCGACAAACTGTAAGAGGTGATTCCTCACATCAAAATAAGAGGAAAAGTTCATATGGACCTATGGCGAAAAGTGCATAGTTTCAGAGCTAGGGATCTCCAAAATCGTGAAAAAGCCAAATTCAACAGGCTCTATTTCGAATTCCAGGAACTGTGGATAGTGATGCGTTTACCCGAGTACGAGAGACCGTACTGCTGACGATCCTTAACACTTCCGACATAGCGCCAAAGGATTCCGTGTTTATCAAGGCTTACCGTTTGCCTACTTTGGACCAACTATAAAATCAGAGCATATCTCAAAATTCGGTCGATGACATGTCTGGGAATTTCACCCCACATGGAATAGTCTGTACACCCATTGAACGTTAATGAAATATGCATTTTTGGATTGCGTATGCATGATTTCCTTTACGCTGATAAGGACCACCATCCACAGTTTCTCGAATTCAAAATAGGGCTTCTTGAAATTTTTCTTTTTCGTGATTTTGGACAGCCCTAGTTTTAAAACTATGCACTTTGCCCCACACGTCCATATGGACTTTTTCTCTTATTTTGATGTAAGGAATCACCTCCTTCAGTTTGTTGGTATAGTTCATTAACACCCTGTATAAATTTGACAATTAGTGGGTGGGTGTGTAAAGTGCATTAAGTCAAAAGTTAGTGTTTTAGACAAGTCGAATTTGAAAGTTCAAATGTAAATCCAAAAATTCGGTTTTAGGTTTCAGACATAAATCCAAAAAACAGTCCTATTAACAAGAAGAGCTACAACAGCTAATCGTTTTCCCAAAATCGGATTTTGGATTTATGCCTGAACTTTCAAATACGATTTCTTTAAAACACTAATTTTTGACTTAACGCACTTTACACACCTACCCGCCAATTAATGTCGAAATATGGAAGGTGTTGATCTGTAAAATTGAATAAGTGAATAAAAAAAAATCTACGTTGAACGTTTATTCCTGTAGGCTGAAGGAGGGGAATAATAAGTCCAGGAAATGAGTAGAATTAATGGAATGAAGATAGTGGGAAGAAACTCACTGACTCTGTGTTCTCTACAGACTGGGGTCAGACTGTAGCTGAGTTCAACATAGCATCCAAACCACATATCTTCTAACATGAATTGAGCCTATATCTCCCTTACTAACATCCAGAACGCCTACGATCTAGCGAAAAGAAAGTTTATTAAATCAGCTAGTTTTACCAATAGCTGTTCCTTGGGCATACCTCAAACTCAACTGAACATGTTAAAAAGAATAACATTTAAAAGTAGCTAATTGTTTCGGCACGCTTTAAACAGCAGTGGAAACAGTGAAAAATTACATTAAAAATCTCAATTTTTCTACTACACTGCAGTGTTATTTATTTACGTATGTGATAGGACTTCCGAAGATATCTTTCATGACCTATGGTAAATGAGCATTGAATCGTGTATACCCTTACGGGCGTCCATGCCGGAACTGCATATGCACAGATAAAATCATACGAGATTTCTATATAATTAAGAAATTTATTTGCAAACTATATGATATCGAAAAATTTCTGGTAGGAAATAATTCTTACTATTGTAGGTTTGAAGAGGCTATATAGGTTGCGGTGTTTCTGGTATTTCTTCATTATTATGAAAACTAAGAAGAGATAGCAATAAATACGAATCCTTTTCAAGGATTTATATTTTTCGAATTCTGTTGAGGCGAAAGAAGGCTACTCGAGAACGTATCGTATATTCGTAGTGCATAAATTAGAGCCTCCTTAGAAAAGCTCACTTCGGAAGTGGGACATCTTGTGTCTCGTAATCATGGTACTAGTATACTGATCATATATCAGGATTATTGTTTTGTAGGGTGAGATCATTTTCCAACACCGAGGACGTGGATCTGAACTTCACAGGATCTATCACAAGAAAATTGATTATGATGTCTGTTCAATACGTAATATTTTGATATACAATCTGCAATATGTTCTAAATAATGGATATTCCATTTAGATTCTGTCTTCGATCGCCTGATTTAAGCTAAAATGGGCAAATAAAACGAGTAGGTTTTGGAAATTCAAAATTATAGCTTTTTTTTTTTTTTCTTTCTTTCTTCAATAACACTATCTAAAGATGAATATTGGTTAACGATGTATTTTAAATTAAAATTTAGTATTCTAGATTATCTGAAAGAATAGTATATTAAACTAGTACAGTCATTCTTTAGGGAATTCGAATTACAATTTTTATCTTATTCAGCAATTTATTTCTATAGCTACGTAACAGCATACTATTTCTTTAAGGTGTAAAATACCTAACTTTGATTCCTTATGTGCATTAATATGTATAAGATTTTATCAGTTGAAGTGGCCTATTTGATTTATATACAAATGCTTACTTACATACAATTAAATAAGACTAGTAATTTTCGAAAACAATTCGTCGAAATTTATGTAAAAGAATATTTATTTAAATATTGGCTACTGAAAAGTATATTCGTGTTTCTGTTTAGTAAATAATCTTTTATATAATACATCCTTCTTTGAAATAATTTAAATGTACTGAAAAAGGAATTACCTATATTTACTGATCTTAATTCTTTCTAATTCTGAAAATAACTGAATATTTATTTTTCATATATATATATATATATATATATATATATATATACTTTTCTTTTTTTCTTAACACCAGTAGAGAGGCTACTAAGCTCTGGGATGTACTTTCTGTTAAATGTTAAATAATATTTATTATCCAAATTGAGTTAAGTTCCGTGAGCTACATTTTTGGCCGCATGCTCGTTATCTCAATTTAGAAAGTTCTGAATAATCATATGAACATACGAATGAGTATCAAAAGTTCGTGCAATTACCTACAAGAAATCTACTCTGGAGAACTCTGACACCATAAAGGTATTAGCCCTTCTCTACGTGGTCACCATGTCTAGTGACACATTTTTGCCAGCTGTTCATCACTTTCTATAAGCCCGTTTTGTAAAAGTCTGCAGTTTGGCCTTAAAACTACAGTTCAATTCAGAAATGACGTCATCCCTATTGTCAGTATGGTGTCGTCTGAGTGGACGCTTCATTTCTGGGAAGAGAAAGAAGTCACTTGGTGCTAGATTCGGTGAGTATGGAGGTGGAACAATATTTCATATCCTAATTTCACTGCCTTCATCATGGATGTTGGGCGTAATGAGTTGGTGCATTGTCTTGCAACAACAGCACCTCTTTTGTGGCCAATCCACGACGTTTCTTCTCCAGTTCCTCTCGAAGTTTAGTCAGAAGATGGAAATAATAAGTACTAATAATATAGGTTGCCCTTGTAGTAGGTAATCTGTTATGATGGCTCGTTTACAGTTCCAGAAAACGGAAAGCATCACCATAGCGGCCGAGTTCCGCACTCGTGCCTTTTCAGGGTGGGGGAGGAAGGGTATTTCCATTGTTTGCTCATTTCCTTTGTTTTTAGATCATAAAGATAAATCCAGCGTTCATCCATTGTCACCAATCTACCGAAAAAGTCCTCTTCATCCTCTTCACAGCTATGCAGCATTTCTCTTGCAGCAGCGCCCTAGTGATTTCTCTTCTGGAAAGATGTGAGCAGTCGTGGCACTCACCTTGCTGACACTTTGTGAAGATACAGCTGGTTGTAAATGATATTCCAGACAAACCCATAACTCATACCTATTATACACATAACACATTCAATGGTTATCCTCCTCCTTGTCTTCTATATTTTTCAGCATACACTTTTGTTTTACTTACACATAAGCTTTCACAAACAGTTATCACAATGTTTCAAATCTGGAAACTTTTTGAGCTAAAAGATAAGAAACCCCTTGCAACCAACCCGTCTTCATCAAGATATTCTTACTGATAATCGCTAGAAAGACGAATGAGAGTGGAGGTAGCTGTCTTGTTGAAAGTGAACAGTATTGTGTATGCATCATCAGTTTAAATCTGTAATTGTAAGTCGTGCAGCATTTGCCAGTGCGTATCTACAGACATAATGTTGTCGACGAAGAATATTGAGGCATCGAAAACTGCTGTAAGAGTGTTTTGGCATCGTTGGAGCACAGTGGAAATATGGGGTCTAACATAATACGTTATTTCAAAATAAGAAATTTAGGGAACGTTCAGCGCATCTCCGTTTGGAACCTGTGACATATTCAAACCTGACAGTATCTTAAAAACACCCTATAATTTCGTTCCAGTACAGATCGATCATGGTTATGGATTAAAGAAGTATACATCCAGATGATTTCACTATAAAACAACCTTTCTAATGTATTATTTTTTTTCTACTTGTTTGTACTCTTATTATCAGGAATGAATAAGCAATATAAATATGTAAATTTTTTGTATTCTAAACTCTCCTTCCTGTTTTAAGAGAAAATAACTTTTAAAGATTATTGTGTAAAGCATAGAATATTTGGTGTCTAAAAAAGGGGTCCATTTTAAAAAATTCAATGAACCCTTGGAATCTTTAGTGCTCAAATTGTATGATATGAGTACAACCTTGAAGATATTATTGAAATTGAATTAATGATAATGGTAAATCCGAATAATGAATTGATTAAGAAAAAAAATGATAATTTAACATTAGAATGATTTTCCAAACCAAAGTAAAAACACGAATAAACTTCCTTGGCCCTTAAGACAATTTTATTTTTTAACATTTTTTATGTTTATTGAGTTTCTTTTCTTTTCTTTTTTTTTCCTTTATTGAAATTTACTGGCCCCAGTGATCTTTCTGTAGTACATGGTGTACAGTCTTCATTATTATTATTTAAAAAAGCTAGCGAAATCCAAATTATTTTAGAGGGATGTCAATTCACAGACGAGGAAGCAAGAGCCCAACACTTTGTTTCATACTATAATCTTAGTGTACTACTACTGTTATGATCTCCAAATTTTGATGTTTTAAATTGTTTTAAAAATGTTTTCAGCAGAAACAAGAAAAGGGAGAAAAAAGCGAATATCTAAATCTCGAAAGTTGTGTCGTAATTACAGCATTTTATAGAAATTTAAATTAATTGATAGTATTGTTACGTTTCAACTTATCTAGATGAAATAATCTTTAATATTTTTAAAGCAGAGAAAAAAGCTAGAAGTAATAAAAATTAAAGAAAACTGGCAAAAACGTGAAGGAAAGAAAATAATCAGATAGTTATATGTATTTGCCTCCTTAAAAGTAATAATCATATAAATACACCCTCCATTCCAAAAGAAACCGAACGTTTTAAAAAAACAAAAAAGCAATGTACATTTTGGAACAAATCATTTTTATTAATCAATGTATTCCCCTTCTGCATCGATACACATATTTGCACGCTCCAACAAGTTGTCAAACGACTTCTCCATGTCCTTTATTGGAATGGTCTTTAGGACAGCGGTCGTCACCTTCTCAATGGCATCAATCGATGCGTGCCACTTTCCTTTCATCGCCAAATGCAGTTTCGGGAACAGATAGAAATCGCACGGAGCGAGATCTGGTGAATAGGGCGGATGATGCAACCGAATAATGTGATTTTTGACCAAAAATTCAGTTACAAGTCGCGAACGATGTGATGGTGCATTATCGTCCAAAAGAGTCCAACTGCCGATTTCGCGATATTCGGGCCGAATACGACGAATTCTTGCCAGCAAACGCTTCATGACGCCCAAGTAAAACTCTCCAGTGACTGTCTGGCCGGGCTGAACAAATTCTTTGTGGATAATTCCTTTTGAATCGTAAAAAAAAATCAGCATCACCTTAACTTTTGACTTCACCAAGCGACTTTTTTTGGGTGTTCCTTCATCCGGCGCTCTCCATTCAGCACTTTCCCGCTTTGTTTCGGGCTCATATTCAAAACACCACGTCTCGTCACCAGTTACAATCGATTTCAAGAAGTTTCGATCCTGCCGAGCACTTTTAACGATGTCTTTGCAATGCGCAATTCGATCAACTTTTTGGTCTTCGGTGAGTTTGTGTGGTACAAACCGCGAATTAACCTTCTTAAGGCCCAAAACTTCGGTCAAAATGCGGTGTGCGGTTGTTTGAGGAATGCCTAATTCCATTTCAATAACTTTCACCGACGATTTTTTGTTATGTTTGATGAATTCACGCACTTTTTCGATGTTTTCTTCCGATAATCCGGTTCTGGGACGGCCTGATCTTTCGTCATCATCCAGCGTCTCTCTACCCGATTTGAATCGCCTGAACCACTCGTAAACTTGCGTACGGGATAGACACTCATCACCATATGCATTTTGTAGCATTTGGTGCGTTTCACTAAAAGTTTTACCCAGTTTAACACAAAACTCAATTGCAGTTCGTTGTTTGAAACTCATTTTCCGACCGATGTACACAACACACTGACAGTTGAAACGCAATAACTTTGTTGCCGTGCATCCAAATGTCATGACATTTATACCAGTTGTCAATGAGGGACTACGCCATCTACCAGTAAAATATTACAACAGATGGCACTAGTGGTACTATTTGTTTTCAAAAGTTCGGTTTCTTTTGGAATGGAGGGTGTAGAGTAATTTATAAGTCAACAGAAATTTGCAGATTCGAGTAATTCATAAATCAACAGAAATTTTCAGACCCCAATTTTCATCTGACAAATTGAATTTTTCGTCTGATAATATTTGCAGCTGATATAGTTATCTGATGATATGCCATATTGCTTTCATAATCTGCTCTTCCATACTGTTATCGTTAGGTAGTTTTATATCGAACAATGGCATAACTTCTTTCTATGTTTCAAGTATCATTGTGTCAGAACATCCAAGCCATTAGAGTGCTTTCGAAAGTAAAAACTTATTTTTAATAAGGTTTATAATCGTTTTCAAAACTGACCTTTCACAAGCTCTGTATTCATATATTTATATAGATTTTCGGCAGCATGAGCGAATATTAGTTCTTCATACCTTCTAAGCATTTTTAATAACCTACATAAAAAATAAAATAAAATAAAATAAAAAATGTTACCTACGGGTGCAGTAGAAAGCTTCGTAAGGAAAGATGGCCTTTCAAGTTTTCTGAGCACGACTATACTTGAAAATAGTTGTTTTCAGGCTAACAACCAGACGAATTCTACGTAACCAACGTTTCGAGAACTCACAATTGTTCTCATCTTCAGAGTAATTGAGACAACCAAAGTAAAGCATTCCGTATATAGATGTTTGCAAAGAAAAAGGATTAAAAGTTATTGGTTGGTTGTCTGAATTCGTACCCAGGTCTTAATTCGTTGTTATTCTAGTGAATGAAGGACATGTTTGACTGGGCTGTAGTCCCGTGTCGCTGTTAAGATTGTTACATTCCTTCAATATTACTTTGTTTTGACTTTTCTTGCCCAGTAGCCTGAACACTTTACCACCAAAGTGGGTTCTGAAAAGGAGGTGTAATGTCGCTCAGTTATACTCTGTTCTGTCGATTCCAACGTTTCCGCTTGACACCGTTAATATAATCTGAATATTCTTTGAAAAAAAAAAAAAAATCAATAATGCGCCCGGTCTGTCCGATGTAGACTTTACCACATTCACATTTAATACTATACACTTTTAAGGCCTAATTCATCTTTAATTGGACGTAGCAAGACCATGAGTTAGGCAGGCTGTTTGTGAATAGTGTGTATCCTGTATTTTGCTAAGATTCTGCGTAGCTTTTCTGGTTAGCTTGGTCGGCCAGTGAAGAACTACACAGAATTTATAGTAATCCTGAAGAAAATACATTTATCTCCCGACGATATATTGGTCAGCTTTGACGTGGTATCTTCCTTTACGAAAATACCGATCCGGGACTCTCGAGACTTCTTTCCATTAGACTACATGAATTGCTTTGTCATACGCTTACCTCTACATATTTTCTCTATGAGGGATAATACCACGAACAAATCTATGAAGTTCCCATGACATCACCTCTCTCATCTGCTATGGCTGATTTGTTCATGGAGGACTTCTAACATCAATTTTTACGACTAGTACTTTGAATCCAGGCTACTTCTATGGATACGCTCGACATTTGTTGTGTGGCCCCACATAAGCAGTCTTTACACACATTTTTACATTTTCTCAATAGACGCATCCTAATATCAAGTACTCTATAGAAATAGAAAATGACGATAGCTTACCATTTTTTGGTCATTCTCAGTAGAACAAAATCTAAAGGCAGCCTAAGACACTGTATACAGAAAATCCACATATATGGACCTGTATGTCAACAACGATAGTTTTCATCGTAACTCTCAATGCATAGCAATAATTGACACATTGGTGAAAAGAACCTTTTTCATATCAGATGAAAATAACCTAAAAGCCGAATTCCAGTATTTAAAAGCCATCTTTCAACAGAATGACTACAACAATACAGATACACAGGAGCCAAACTAACAGGGAAAGAAAATCGAAAAGGAACTGCCTGTCTTCCATACACTGGCCCCCATCAGGAAAGCTAAGCAGAATCTTAGCAAAACACAGGGTAGACATTATTCACAAACTTCCTGCCAAATATATAACCTTGCTACGTCCGGTCAAAGATGATTTAGTCCTTAGAACACCGAGGATGTTTCGTATTCCATGTGAATGTGCTAAAAATTACATCGGGCAGAGTGGAAATTCGCCGCAGAGAACATTAAGATTATATTAAATGGCAGAACAAGTAAAGTAAAGTTCTTAAAAAAACGGATTGGCAGAACATAGTATAACTAAAGGATATAACATATTTTTCAGAAATCACTTTGATAGCAAAGTGTTCGGGCTACTGGGCGAGAAAAGTCAAGTTAGCAATATTGAAAGAATGGACCAATCTCAACAGGAACACCGAGCTACAGCTCAGCCAAACAGGGTTTCATTCGTTGCAATAATAACGAGAACAAAACAAGGATATAAGGCCTGTGTACGAACTCAGACAAGCGACCAATCAGATTGAGGCAATAGATTGACGCTGATTGGATCTCTCCTCCCTTCCTTTGCCAGTAGCTATATAAGGAATGCTTTAGCTGATTTCTCTCATAATTACCTTGAAGACGAGAATAATATGGTCAGTTCTTGAAACGCTGGACAGCGTAGAATTCATCTGGTTGTTAATACGAAAACAACTATATTAATCACAACGCCAGGAAAACTTCAGTTCTTATTTCATAATTATATACTTGTTCGACTGAACATATCAAGATTACCGTGCAATTTATTGCTGTTTTAACTTTATTTTCCGTCTTCGTTATTACATTGTAATTTATTTTACCCTACATATTATCTGAAACATACGCAGTCGGTACTAATTATTCACTGACTACATAACAACAATATATTATTTGTACAAACTTGCAAGATGATCCAGGAACTTAAAAATACAAATTAAACCACAACATACAAGCAGTCGTCTAATAAGAAATGGAAGCTTGATATTAAAGTAGTGTCCAAATAAAGACAACATTCTTTGAAATGAACTGAGAATAAAATAGTTTTTCACACGGATCAATTTCAACCTCTTGTACAGTTATAAATTATTTTATTTCTGGAGACCGAGATTGTGTAGACTTGTCAAAAATATAATTAGATACACGAATAACAATTATATAAACAAGCAGTAAAATTTAAAGACAGTAAGGATCAGGCGAAATATTTCCACGTATGGAATATGGGTAACTGTCGTTTAACGAACTAAGTGTATGGCCTATGGAGCTCGGAGGTTCAATGCCGCATTCACAAAAGCACTTCATTGACCTCTATCCTTACCTAACTGGATTCAGTTTCTACTTTGTATTCCTATTTCTGCGAGATCCAACTTAATATTGTCCTCCCATCTGCGCCTAGGCCTTCCTAATCGTCGTTTTCCTATCGGATTTCCAGTTAAAACTTTAAAAACGTTCCTACTCTCTTCTATTCTGCCTACATACAGTGCCGGATTTATGTATAAGCTAAACAAGCTATAGCTTAGGGCCCAACTCGCTTGGGGGCGCGGTGGCTCAGTGTAGAGCGTTCACCTCCAGTGCTTGGGGTCGCTGGTTCGATCCCAGCTCGCGCCGTGTGGACATTGTGGTGGACAAACGCCGTGCTCGTGGGTTTTCTCGGGATTCTCCCACTTTCTTCATTCCACCATTTCACTCATCTCTCATCATCACCGTCTCCTTTAGCCTAACCGGCATAACCGTGGGACGTAAAACTTAATTTAATTTCATTTTCGCTTGGGGGCCCAAAATGTTTTTAAAAAACTGATTGTAATGTAATTTCCAAATAAATAAGAAAAAGCAAATAAGATAAAACGCACATACAGCAATGGTGTTTTGTATTGTTATGTAGTAGGCTTTTATGAAGCAAGTAGTAGGTCTCTATTTCTCAGCCCCACTTGTAATGAGGCCCCTGTTATCTAGCCCCGCTTATAGTGGAGCACCCGTTTCCCAGCTCTGCTTGTAATGGGCCCTTGTTTCTATTTAGATATCCATTACGTCCATAAATTAGCATATATTCAAACCTTAAGAAACGGGACATTTTGTCGCTTAAAAAGAAAGCTCGACTTATAAAGGACCCCTTTCAATAGCTTAGGGCCCCATCAAACCTAAATCCGACACTGCCTACATGACCTGCTCACCTGAGCGTCCTAGACTTGATGACCCTAACAATGTTTCGTAAACGGTATAAATTATGTAGTTCATCGTTATGAAGTTTCCGCCATCCCTCATTCCCGTTCCTCTTGGGTCTGAATATTCGTCTCAAGATTTCATTTTCAAATACTTTCAGTCTGCGATCTCTTGTCAGAGTAAGCGACCACGTTTCGCAACCATGCAGCACAACATGCATGATTATCGTTTTACATATTTTAAGCTTCAAATTCCTCGACAGAATTCACAATGACAGAAATTTTGAACTGAATAATGACACGAATTTCCTGCTTTCAGTCGACATTTAATTTCTTCATGAGTATAGTTTTAGGATGTTAATATTCGTTCTAGATATTTGAAAGTATCTATTTTGTCGAAAGTATTATTTGACATTTTGACGCATCCATAATTTGTAGTATTACGATCCCGGCGAACTTCCATGTATTTAGTTTTGTCTGCATTCACTTGTAAACTCATGTTCATACAGGCGTTGAATAAAACCTCTGCATTTCTTTTTATTGTCCTATTATCCTCTCTTATACTTAATCAGCATACCTAGTGACTACCATTCAGTTCTAGACCGTGGTTGCTATCTTTGATTTTCTTTATATTGTACTCCAGAACAAAGTTGAATAATAATTACGATAATGCATCTATTTGTTTCAAGCAATTTTCGATGTGGAAGCTCGCGGACAAGAATTTTTCTACTCAGACTTTACTTTGGGATTCATTTAAACATATCATAATTAATCTAACTAGCGCTTTTGGTATTCCAATTTCCCTTACATATATGGAATATAGGATACAAATAATTACTTTTAAAGGTACGTTACTTGTTAAGATGTTGAGGGATTTACGTCACTAAAGAACTTGGACAAGATATTCGCTCCAGCTTGTTTCCTGCAAAAAAGCAAAATTAAAAAAATTCACTTTCATTCGAGACCTATCGGTAGGAGTAACGGACGAACGGACGTACTAACAACGCAGTCTTATAAGTCTCACTTCATGATCCTAATGAAAAAGCATTATAGGCGTGATATGGTATAAACACTTTTGTTTTTCCATTGTTTCCCCAACAGAAAAATATGCATTTTATTTTCGAAACAACTACACTCGTATTTGAAAACAATTGAGATATCAAAAACGCCAAATAAGGTAGTATATTTCATGCTTTGTGGTCAGTATGAGTTACAGAACATCAATTTCAGAACCTCTAAATGATTTTATGTAAACTTTATCCTCCATTGGTTATAAATCATTAACATTTGAACTGGAAATGACTGTTCCTCGTCAATTTAGAATATCAACGTTTGTATCTTCTCCAAATCTCTGTAAAAGTGGACAACAACTGGACGACGATTCGTGAGAAGAATTATCTGGTATATGAAGTGTAGTATTTATCGGGTTTGCTCTCAGTTGCAGTGTCACGAGAATATAATCTTAAAATTATTAAAATTAGTTCACCATTAGAATCATCATCATTGACAATTCACATAATTTTATCGATATATATATATATATATATATATATATTAGATATTTTCCGAACTGTTATTTGGTTGATTGATTATTAGTATTTACACTCTTTGTCAGCAGGGAGGACAAGGCCTATAATTGAAAGTGGGATCTCAATCATTGTAGTCACTTCCCACTGGAATTTGAATTCGGAACCTCTTGCTCGAAAGACATGCGCGCCAATAACTAGAGTAGCAAGGAAACCAGATAGTTACTTCGATAGTCAAATACTATGAATGAATAATCACACTAAAACCATTTAGTAATAATAGAAAACATGTTCAAAGTATTTGTCATCTAACGACAGTTGACGTCTAATAACATGAAGATTAGAAACAAGTGTTACTCTTCGATTTCTAGTATTTGAATGAAGTAAAATTGCAACGTTTTAAGCTTATACACAAAAAACATGAAAATTAGCGTTACCTTTTTAAAATGTTGGTAATTACAACACACACTAACTCACAGCTTAGCTGTACCAGTATAAAAACAATCTATCGCAAGTATTTATACACGCTTTATACAGTTAAGAATACTTCATTTCATTTGATTTCTTCATCTTCTTCTTTAATCCATAGATAAAAAAATACTTCAACTTATAGTCTATTTACAAATCTGAGAAACTGTGTTACTTACAGTTAGAAGTTACAGAGGTTTATGTTTTTGAACGAAGCTCTTTATAACTAAATCCCAATTCTTGTTGGGGTTGCCATTATTTAAATTTAACCTTGAATGTTTTGTTCTAATGTGAAGAAATTCGTCTTTGGGATAGAGAAGAAGAAGAAAGCAACTGAAATGAAGAGATGGAAATTAAATTTTTGACATTATATAAAGTTTGTTTAAATATCAAGCTGTGAAGAAGATTCAAAATTTCTTTGAAAAACAGAAGAAAATTATGAAAAAGTTTTATAAGAAAATACATGGATATAAAGTCTCTCCCTGATGATAAACATTAATAAAAAATCAATAAAAGCACGCAGTTTGCGGCAAATAATAGGAATACTCAAAAAGATTTTTTTACCAGATTTAGAGAATTTCGACATGTGCTACATTAGTTGCGCTAAAGACATCCATGCGATGTCACATGCGAAACTTGCGCATCGGAGACGGTCTTCTTGTGTTGACGCATGAACAACCTGCACCTTATATCTGTATACCTTCAAGCATTTGTGTAAAATTTTTAACACAGTTGATTTCGGGAGGTACAGTTCACGTGATGGGCACGCAGGGGTTTCCGTGGGCTTCGGGTTAAAGCAACACGAACAGCTTCCGCATGTTCTTTACTAACACTCGGTCTACGCTTCTATCTCAATCTAAAACACTTCCTGTTGCAATAAACTTGCTATACCACCATTCCTCGAACTTCTGGTGGCTGCTCTCCATACTCTCTCCTGAATGTTCGTTGAACTGTGACGGGAGACTTTGTTTCATGATATCACAACATACACTTCGCTTTCTGCTGTGCTGACGCCATTTTTACATAAATGACTTGCGCTGCGGTCAGTTGCAGTAAATAGCAGCACAGGCTGTGTGAAAATCTTGAAGTATCATACAAGCGAAGTTTTCAGACCGCATGTTTCTATCATTCTTAGTTTTCTTGTTATTAATGTTTATCAGGGAGAGACTTTATGTGCATCCTATATATCCTTCAATATTGAATTTCTCTTATGTAATTTGTCATCTGTCAAATAATTAATCGGATTCAGAAAAATGCAAGAAACACATAGAACGCGTTGTAACATGAACTGAATTATGAAGAACGGGCCTGACTAAAAGTTAGCCTCAAGAAATAGTGCTCCACCTTCCTTAAATAGTGCTCAATACCGAAATGCTTACCATTGTATAAGTGGAACAGGTTTTAAATAAAGACATCTATTCAGTTTCTTTTATACAGTCGGCTCGTACATTTCCTCTTGTTATCTTCTGAATGAGTTCATGTCTCTCGTTGGTTTATATATATATATATATATATATATAATCTTTTGTAAAAAGGAAAAAAGATCTGAAATTTATGTCCATATTATAAAGCTTTTGAAATAATTTAGGTTTCTTTATCAATATGGCAAAAATAACTAAACGAGAAAGTCCATACTACGAGACAGCATACAATTGGGTCACAAGGAATTTTTAAAAATCATTGACAACTTAACTAAGAAGCCATATCTATGACTAATAAGATAACGCACTATATTTCAATGTTAAAATGAAACAATTATTAAAATTAAAATATTTATACAAACATCAGTAAACAAAGTATTTTTAAATATCGTCTTCAGAAAACAGTTTGAAACATATTCATAGTGAAAATTAGAGGAAGAAACTTCATCGCGGAACTCATTTATATTCTGAGCGGTGCATGATGTAAGCTTCAGTACACATGCACTGTTCTTGTTTGTTCTCACGTGTATTTTCTTTTCCTTTTTTATGAATATATATAACTCCAATGCATCAAACGGCAGATGAACTTCTCACATTATCTTCGTGCGATAAAACATACAGAGTATTTCTTGTAGGAGGTTCGAAATCACTTAGTTTACAGTTTTTTCTTTTCTCTCTCTCTCTCTCTCTCTCTCTCTCTCTCTCTCGCTAAGCCATATAAGACTGCTATCTAATTAACTTAAAATTCTTATTTTCAATTAATTGAATAGTACAAATGAAACCCGAAACTTCAGTTACAACTAAAATATTTTATAAAATCTAAAAACCTTTTATCGAATCATATAGCCAGTCATCATCACGGAAAATTTTCCGGAATTTTCCTCATTTCCAATGCCGGAGTGAAAGCTTTAAATACTCGAGTAGACCAGGAATGAATTCCTTCCATTATCTTTCCTATTGTTGTTGACAGTTAACAATTGTATCGTGTTGGCTATCTTTGGAAACTGGGTAAATAAATCGCATATCCTTAAGTCTAACAGTTCAGAAGAAATACATCATAATATTGGCATGTTCCACCCCCCTGCCTTTGTGGTTGAATTTCTAAAAGTTGGATGTAATAAATAAGAAAAAAGAATCATCACTTTCAGCATATAATTTATGCTTGGTATTGCAGTGTACAAACCGACTTGTAATCCCTTTCCCTATCTCCACACCCTCCTCATTGAACTTGTGCAAGTGAGTGAGATAGCAAGAAGCTCCATACGACAAATTTCTTGTCTGTATGTTTAATCTTTCAAATAAATTAATGGTAATATCACATACACACACACTCATACTCCGAACTTCCGAAAGTGATAAACCTGCCCATAGTGATAAACTGTCATAGTAAAAATGATTACAGAGTAGCTTTTGGACTATACCGTTTCCAAATCTTCGATAGATCGAAAACTGCTACTATATTTTCCCGTTTGAGTTCATGTATTTATCGTATCCCACGTAAAGCTGTAAGTTTACGTCTTATATAGCCTCAATGCTAAATGGAACCCTAAACTTCAAATTAACCAAACTATAATATTTGTGCAATTACATTACACTATGGACGACGGTTGTACCGGTATTATGACTTCTTACATGATAGTGAAGGGGTGATTGCTGTAGATATAATTTTAATTAGTTACTACTGGTCTGCAGAATGTAAAATAATAATATATTGAAGAAAGGTGCTTAAATTGTTTAACTTAATCGATTTATTTACTTAAAAATTATATTTTTATTCTGTTAATTATTTAAATGAACAGAAAATATGGACTCACCATGTGTTTTTTTTTTTAAATTTATTTATTTATCTTCCTTTTTGCAAACACCCAGCCATCTCACAAATATTTCCTTTTGGAAGAAAATAAAATTAAATATTTTCTTGCCATGTGGTTTTGCTGGTAATAAAACAGTCAAACACTGTACACAGAGGGCTAGTTCACGTTTCCGTAATGAATACAAAATTGGTTTGAAAATTAAAGAACCGTTCACAATATTTGCTTTTATCTGTGGTCGGATTTGGGTTCTTCAGGTTAACAGCACTCTAAAGTGTCCGTCTTCAGAACACACAAAATGTTGAAAAAATAATAAATAGGAAGAAATAAATGAAGAATCTGTGCTCGTTCCTCTCAACTCCGTTCATACAATGAGTTGAGAGAGAAAAAAGCGAAACACGATCTTTTCTAAGATTTTTTTTTTAATATAGTTCATTTTGTGTAACTTCCTCTAATCTTAGTTCAACACTGGAAATAAACCCGAGGAGAAATATATCAAAATCGAAATCAAAATATTTTCAAAATATGGCCTAATTTCTCGTTTGGTATGAGAATCAGTATTAAAATAAGTTTAACAAAGGAAACGTATACAACAAATCTATAGCAACACGATACGTCATGAAAAATAACAGGGAAAGTTCACAGAAGAAATTTTTGTGTCGAAACTGATGTCAAGTAGTAGATATGCCAAAGGGCAAGATTTGCTTGTTTATTGTTAGTTGCAGTTTAAGGTCCCTTTTAAGCAGTGAGGCTAGGTGAGACGTTGACCTACAGATTAAGATAGAATCGGAGACACCGGAATTCGTTCATATTTCAAGGCTTTCCTATTGGTAGTCGAATCCGGGATCCCGTGCACCAATCGCGCAGGCTAGCATCTAGTCTAGCGGAAAGGGCGATTCGCTTGTGTTAGTTATAATATACAGTCTATCAAAACCATAACGTAAAAATATCAGTGTTACATATAGCTCATACAAATATTCTAATACAATATATAAGCTGTCAGTTCTCTTAATTATTTATTCAAAATTTATTTCGTAGTGGAAATATGTAAAATATGTCCCTCGTATTAACTTAAGACTAACCGGAGCATTGTTCTGATACGCTTCTCTGTGTTTGATGTTCATATGAACTTTCTTGTCAAGTCCACAGTTTATGAAATATCATTTAAATTTTTAACTCAAGGTTACAGTAAGAATGCTACTTCAAATACAGGGCGTTTCTGTGGGATGCCTCATTATTTAAATAGTAATAGCTCTGCGCCCACAGTTTGCATTTAAAATGTGTTTGCATTACAATGATTCACAAAATCAGGATTCAATTTCGATATACATCGATCTTGCATTATCGCGCGGATCAATCGTTAGTCTATGTTGTTAAGTAACCATTGAAGTATAGTAGGATGTGTTTAATGTGAAGAATATTTGGGTGTCAATTCAATTACCTAGACACAAAGAGCATAGTGTTCTTGATAAGCCTAATGTTAGTAAGAAAGCTGGAAACAATATTGGCGCAAGCATGTTAAAGCATGTATGTGGCAACATGATGAAACGTTGCAAGATTACGTATTCAGGAAAAGAGGAACACTTCTAGCACACCTAATAACTATAAATTATTTTCCCAGAAATAACCTCTTGTTTACATTTGGACAACAGGAGAAGTGTCAGAATTAGTTATGTCAATACATTGTTGTTCATACCACAATAATAACTACTTTCCAGTATTGGGTAGTGCAAATTTTGTGTTTGCAACAAATTTAAGGTAGATCCCTTTTAATAAAATAGCAGATGTCTTTTTCTTGTCCTTCGTTGAGCATGAGAAATTAACGTACTCAAAAGCACCTCAATCGCCATATTTCCTTTAATTGTTTTTGTTTGAAATAATTACATAAGTGTTAACGGAAGAAATACTGTAATGCTTTACTCGTGTAATCTTCCAAATATATTTCTTTTCTATATTTTTCGTATGAAAACAATTATGAGGAAAATGTGAAATCCGATTGATCATGAATATATAATCCATAAGGCTACTTAAGAATATATCTAAGTATGGCAATAATAGTTATTTTTGTGGTTTATTCAGTAAGACAGCATTGAGGGAACCTTGTATAATCCATTGGTTATATAACAGACAAAGAATAATATCTGCTAAATGTGATAAAGTTGCGTCGATATTTGGGGTCGGAAGGAAATCTACTGTAATTTTCTTTACTTCGCCATACGAAGCAACAGTTCTTTTAGCTTTGTCAAAGTATGTTACACGGAAATACGGTAAAGAATTAGGTGGCGGTTCTTTAATTATATCTTCGGTTATATCATCAACAAGTAGTTCTAACTTTCAATTTGTCTGACTGGAGTACGAACTGTTACCGATTCGTATTTTTTCCTAAACACTTCCAAAAATCAATCTATTTCTTCTTTGTATTTTTTGCAAGATCATTGTGTTGCATAAATTTATAAGCACTAATAGTCTTACACTGGCAGACATTATTTAAATATACCATGACTATGTTGACTTGGAAGAAAGATACACTAATACATGCAGAAATATTCGTTAGGCTGTTCGTACGACAATCTGAGATAGAGAGTAAATTCATTATAGTACCTGAAACGTTAATCTTTCGTACTTACTGTAAATTAGTACATGTCCTGTGAATACAGATAATTTTCAAGCGTTGCCTAATTTATTCTATAGGATGATTTATTTGGATCGAGTTAAATGTGTTTTTTCTAGGTATCAGGAATGTATTTTGGAGAAATAATTTACGTAATTTAAAAAAAAAAGTAATGACATTCAATTAGTAATGCGTACGTCGATATAGTCAGTCAAGAGCGTACTGAATTTCATTATTCTTAAAAGTAAGGAATTGAAAATGCCACGAATCCTGAATTAACAGACTGTTTCATCTATAAATGCTTCAACAAAGTGTTGAACTGTTTCAGATTGAACAGTGAGATAAAATAGCAAGCCAAATAATTCAAGATAATAAAATTATTAGGAGAAAAAAACATTGGAAGTATCTTTTATGTTTCATAACTTGAGAAACTCAGTGTCTCAGAATTTATTCTGTGATATGACACTCTATGGCATGGCACAAACACGAGTCAACGCAATATTTGACTTATTTACATTCTAATCTCTAAAATATGTTATTACCAAATTTTGAGTTTTTGGTTTGGAATTTTGGTCGTGGGTAATAAGAGGAACAACGATGAAAACCTATACAAAGGTATCCTTATTAATATGCAGAGTGAACCACTTAAAGTGACCCCTCCTATGTAACGTCTAAACTAATTGATAGAAATAGCTGAAATGTTGTACCAGCAAATATCAAAAGAGGGGGGGGGGGGAGTTTGACATACTCGACAGTATCACCAGGTTAACAATGTTGCCATCTCAGTATAAAGTTTATTATTTTCAGATGGCACTGTCAGGTTAGTATGTATTTTAAATCTACATATAAAAAGACGAAACATTAAAATACCACACTTTTTATTTGGTGTTGCTAACTAAGGATGCTATAATATCACAAATATCCTAATTTCGTAACGCTCTGTAACAGTGAGAAAGTAACTGAGATGAATATGGCGATGAATTGAGATGAGATGAATATGAATATGAATGAAGGCGGTGGATATCTGGAAGTGTCGGTACGACCATATGATATGATGCATTTCGGACAAATAAGAACAAAGTCACAAGAAATTGAAAATTTGCTTTTTTAATACAGCCTTTATTTCGAAGAAGTACTAAGTATCGTATCTAAGGAGTTAAATGGTTTCCAACTGACAAAATAATCATAAAGACGTTTACAGGAATTGATATATCAAACCGTTCCTCAGATGTGATAAACATAAGATTTGCAAGAATATATGTGTGTGCGTGTGTGTCAGTCATCAGATTTTGACATAGAAAGGAGTCGCCTAGAGCCACCTAATTTTCTACACAGATAGGTTTTCACCAGATCTAATCGCGTACGAAGCCACTTTTTCGATTTTCAACTCGAGTTAAGGGAGTTCGGGGTCAAAGTTTTTCCTATGCTCCAGGTTGCATACTTTTCAGATCTTTGAGTTCTTTTGCATTAACCCTAGGTACACCAAGATGGGTTAAAATTGTCCACACTTTTATTAGATAAGAATTTTTATGAATGTTGCTTTAGTATCATGTCATAACTCAGGTTGTGTGTCAAAATTAATATTTTTTTTTTCTGTCATTCAATACTTTTAATTTCGAGAAAATTAACCCAAAATTTTCATGGTGGACATAAAATATCTTCACTTGGTGTAACATGTTACTGTCATATGCATGAGGTTATTTCCAGTTAGAGTTGAAGATTTTGACACTAGGCGTCGCTATGCATACACCTGATGCAAAACGTCGTACACCTAAACGGAAAATACCTGCTAGTTTCAGAGTTATCATATTAAAAGTAGAATCATGGGTTACACGTAGCTCCGCACACCAGGGGAAGGTTAAAAAATGTCCTCCACATAAATCATTATTTTTTGGCACAGAAAATGTAATGTCCTTCTCTATTTTGTGTCTTTAGTTTTCTTAGTTTATAGTTAGTACAAAATAGAAAAGAATATTATATTTTCTGGGACTGAAAATAATGATTTATGTGGTGGACATTTTTTCTTCCTTCCTTGATGTGTGATGTTACGCGAACTCCTTGATGTGTGTAGAGTTAAACATATTTTTCCCGTGCGAAGAACAGGCACGTCAGCTGGTCCGAGAATCGACGGTGGCGTTTTCTGTCGTTTAATATTTCACGCATTGTTTTACTTTCAAAGTTTTTGTATAAACATTATTCTTTTCATGTGAAGACGGGCACCTCAGCTTCCTAGTGAACAATAAAGAATTTACTCGAGGAAATGTTGCTGTAAAACTTACTTAATGTTAGTAAAAGTTTAGACTGGACGCTAAAAATGTGAATGTAGAAGAAGGACGTGAATATCTTTTGTTCCTATCACGTTTTGGGAACAATTTCTGTCATAATTTGAAATTTTACAAAAAATCCTTGATTGTTCTAGTTTCTAATTCTCCATAATTAATAGCCAGATTGGCCAAATTATTGCTAGTCGTTAATATATATAAATGTTGCTAGATTTTGTCTGTCTGTATTTATGATATAACCAACCTATCTTCGGCAATGCTAAATTTCAGTTTTATTTAAAAAGAATAAAAAAGCTTTGAAAAATTAGCCGTTGACGTTTCTTTTCTAACTCTAATGAAGTTCTTCTTTCAGTAATATTGTATTTCTTTAATGTATTGTGATAGATCTGGGGTCAAGTGCTTTGATTTTACATCTTGGAGGTACTGTTTTTCACGGGATGTTGCAATTCTCTTAATATACTTATAGCTATGATTGCAACTTATTTTATCATACGGACATATGGCGAACCTAACAAACTTTACATTTGCTCATATTCAGCATGACCAGTATATTCTATCATCAAAATCTCTTCCTTCTTCCTAGATCTTGTTCTTGTTCGTCTTTTTTATTATCCAGAGCAAAGCTCTGGAAAAAAAGCTTAGTAGAGATCATTTTCAGATGTTAAAATTTCAAGTTGTTCATTGGCGTTGTTCATAGTTATATAAAAACACGCAGAGAACAAAATTCGTCGTTCAAAATAACTAAAATATATGTATGTAAATTATCTTCACTATTATTTGTAAATGGGAAATGCGTTACGATAATAGCTTCACCACAGTTGTAATCAATCTTTAGGTAGCAATTAAGACTGTAGTTTACATACGGCCCCTAAGGAAGACCTGTGAAAATACCATTCTTTATTCCAACCAAAATGGCAACCTTGTACAAATGGTATGACCTATTGTAAACATAATGGATAAAGTTTGTAAAATCTAATTTGAATTCCCCAGTCTCTGTGATAATTTTTTTTTTTTTTTTTTTTTTTTTTTTTTTTTTTTTTTTTTACAAATTTTCGGTTTCAGACTATCCGAATACTGTCCCAAGCCGTGTCCCTCTCATTCTCCTAACAGGTTTGTCCCAAAACTTTTGTTTGGAAATCCTAAAGAAAATTAAGATTGAAGTTGCTCATTTTCCGTAGATGAGGACAATATAAGGATCGTTTATTTAATCAATAATAATAATAATAATAATAATAATAATAATAATAATAATAATAATAATAATAATAATAATAAAAGAATCGTCTTCCAATACACATATATGACGTTCTGTATTTCAGTTGTAACGAGCAGAATTAAACTTGAAATATTGTAAATTTGTAATTGATTTGTTTTTTCTTATATTGAACTAGATATATTTTAGGTGGAATATTTTATGGTGCTATATTGATTGATTTGAAACGATTATCTATATATACTGTTAAAATTATTCACAGCTAAGTGTCATTTTGTTTCGCAGGAAGCTTTAAAAGAGAAGGACCAGTATATAGAACAGCTAAGAAAAGAACGAGATTTAGAGCGAACAGAGGTCACAAGGGCAGCAAATCAGGTGGATATCGCTGAACAAAAGTTGGCAACTTTACAACAAGAATACGAACAGGTGAGTTAATTACATGTGTTTCACTCCATTAACTTTATAAGTTGAATTTTATTTTTACATAAAAAGATTTCTTGCACTTTTACCGTAATAAATTTATGTTCAATAAACATAGAAAAGTGACTTTTCTCTCTTTCGTGCAAACTGACTGAACACTGAGTTTTCCTTTAATCAAGTAATTTCAACACTGCCACTGACAGCAAAAGCACAAGATCATTTTTTGAGCTCGAAACGCCATATCTGCTAGGTAAAGAAAGCAGCCAAGAATGTGTGTCACTTTGTTTTTGTGTAGATAACTTTCCTTGCGTTATTTATCTTTGATATATTTATTCTTTATAGTTATGCCTTTCAGACTCATTGTCCTTTCTATTCTATTAAATATTATTGGTAGTCTTCAATTATGAAAAGAAGCTGATATGTATTTTCTTGGGAACTTAATACTATTAAGGACATTTTTATTAATACTGATTAAAAAATATTGGTATACTGGTATTAAGATTTGCTCAAAACTTTTTAAAAAGTATTATTATGAATTTGCTTTCCTTTCAGTGATCCGAAGAACATTCTGACTAATAAAAATAGTCCTCACTAAGTTTGAGAATGTATATTCTTTTTATATTTTGCTCTATTTTTCTATTTGTCATGTTTGCTGTTACAGTATCGGGAGGAAACTGAAGCCACCTTGACTGATATGCGTGAAATGCAGATACGTTTGGAGAAAGAAAATGGATTCATTCTCACGCAGCTGGAGGAAGAAAAAAGGAAGATAGAGGATCTGCAGTTTAGGCTGGAGGAGGAAACTATCCTTAAAGGAGAACTAGAGGTAACATATATTGTATTATTCCATTTCGAAAAATCTGGTTTATATCTTGTAAAACGTTGGAAAGTAAATATTCATATTCTTTTTACTTCATAAGGATTATCTTCTTGTAAAGAATTATTAAAATGTTATTAAAAATCACAATGGAATAGTCACAGATAATATAAGGTGAGATTCTCACATAGAGAGATATCAATGTTACGTGATAAATGAGGAGTTTTTCATTTGAATAAAATCAAAAATTTCAAATTACAGTTTGATTACTTGGTGAAGTGCTTTCAGAAAGTTAGGAAATATATATAAGAAAAACTTTTTCAGTCCATTTAGCGAGCATGGCTAGCACTAGAGAGAGCTACTAAACTAGAGTAGAGTAGGAGTAAGATAATTAGTTATTTCTCTGTAGTTGAGAAGGATATATAGAAAACTGGAAGTTAATAAGATTAGGAAATAAAATATAGATAGAGACTAATTAAAAAAAAAAAATCCCTTTCTTACGTCTATTAACATTTCGCCTATATCAGGCATGTATAAAGAAAGCACGGGAAGCACATATACTATTACTACATGAAAATTGTAACACCATGAAGAAACACTAGATATACGTCCAATTTCACAGAATTTGTACAGAAAAATATGACATAAAAACGGTTCTAATTTCAATGTAACATGTGCGTAACTAGACCGGCATCTCGGTTCGTGATATGGAGTAGTACCCATCATTCCGGACAAGCAAACAGGGAACATGTGAGCAGACTCCAATTGGTTTCGTCGACGCCAAACTGCTCAAAATAAATAGCCAACAGCGTTCGAAGAAGGCCATCTAGTTTTCCATTGGAAACAAGATTTCTCGCACCGTGAAATTTGTATGCGTACAGGATATGTCTCCGTAACAGTTATGCGTATGTGGAAGCAATGGACAGAAGAGAACGGTATGCAGCAACAATCGAGTAGTGGACGGCGGAGTGTAACCACGCCTAGCTTAGCACTGAAGCATGATAATGGATGTGGTCACGTCTGCATCGATAGTTAACGCCGTCTGCTAAACGCTAAAGTAGCAGCACGCATGCCTTTGCGTCGTCTTTGATTGAGCCAGAACCATTAATGTCTCAAGCTACGATGCGAGGCACTGTGGCTCTATTTTAGAGCGCACATCTATGGTGCGATAGGTGACTTGTTCAGTACCCTGTCAATTTTTATTTCATTTCATTGTGCCTTAGGCTACAAAGAGCACATGAACACCGTCGGTGGCGTATTAAGTGGAAGATGGTCGTATTTTTCAGAGGGGTAACATTTCAAGCTGTCTTATGCGTTAGATGCTATCGAGGTAAGTACAGTCTGTCAGAATGCATTGTCGAACGTCGTAATGGCCTAATGGTATATGGGACGTCATTCGATACAACACGCGATGTCGGCTGCTACACAATGAAACAGTTTGGCCAGTCATCCCTACATCAAGGAAGCTCAAGAAACCAAACTCACCCTGCCTTCGGACAGGTCCGGAGGCAATATTTTAGTAGAAATTGTAGGGCCTGTCTTCGAGGAACGACGGATATTGTTGCTTCCCCGGTCACCTGACATGTCTTCCATCGAACATGTGTGTGATACAATTAGCTAGCGCCTGTTCCGTCACGATCCACCAGGAGACAGTGTCCATATTTTGTGGATTTGTGTATAAGCGACATTGGAAGCGATACCTCAGGAGCAAATCAACATCTTTATTCGATGCCACAATGTACAGGAGGGTCTGCTTGCAGCACGTGGTGAATTCACGCCATACTTATTTGTATGGTGTTACATAGTTCTGAAATTGTAACCATTTCTATATAGTCGTGTAACAAATCTGTAGTACACGTTTCATTCCACTCACATGTTGCAGTTTTCACAAACCGTAGTGTATGTGACAGTAATACATGAATATTCAGTCCAAACTAGCATTTATTACCCTCTTCGTTGAGTTCAAATAAATAATTTAAATGCACACTGGCATCGGAATTGTCACTGGTCATCTCAGCGACTCCAGAAACTATGGATTCGACACTAATATGGGTTATTTTTTAACAGTTTTATGTATTTCCCTTTCCTCCTAACTCAAGATGCGGGGCTCAACTTGGATTTAAACAGCATCAAAAGTGTCACTGTTCATCTCGGCGACCCCAAGAACTATAGATTCAACAATAATATCGGTCATTTTCGACTATATATATATATCCCTCTCCATGTTGCGGCCCATGGTATCAGAAGTGTCACCGTTCATCTCAGCGACCCCTCCAAAATATGGATTCAGCACTAATATCCGTCATTTTCGATCATTTTTAAATATCTCGTCCTCCCTCTCCTCCAAGTTGCGGGGTTGAATTTGAATTTAAACGGGATCGAAAGTATTACTGTTAATCTAAGCGACCCAGAAAACTATAAATTCGACACTGATAGTGGCAATTTTCGATCATTTTTACATATCTTTTTCTTCCCCTCTCCCAAGTGGCAAGGCTGATTTTGGATTTAAATCGGATTGGAAATGTCACTGTTCATCCGAATGATCCCGAAAACTATGGATTAGGCACTAATATTCGTCAGTTTCAATCATTATTATATAATTATATTATTTTATAATCATTATTCAATCTCTCCCTCCTCAGTGCTGCGGCACACGGCATCAGAATTGTCACTGTTAATCTCAGTTAGTCCGAAAACTATGGATTCGACACTAATATTAGTCATTTTCGATCATTTTTAAATTTTATCCCCCTCCCGTACGCTGTACTCTCCCCCTCTCCAACTATCAGGGCGGAACTTGGATTGAAACAGCATCAGAAGTGTCACTGTTTCTCTCATCGACCCCAAAAACTGTGGATTCAACACTAATATCGGTCATTTATGATCATTTTTAAATTTCTTTCCCCCTCCCCTACGTTGCATCGTCAAAATGAATAGCCTAAAGTAATCCCTGCTCCTAAACTCATGTATGTTGAAAATGTGATTGAGATCGGTCGGGTGGTTCAAAAGTGATGAAGTCACAATGGCAGTCATTTTTATTTTATTTTTTTTTACATATATCTACCCCCTCCCCCTCCCCTAAGGTGGCTTGTCAAAGTGAAACGATAAAATACCCCGACCCTCATATACGTTGAAAATTTGGTCGAGATTAGTTGGGTGGTTCAAAAGTTATTAGGTTTTATTAGTTTTTATTTATACGCCTCCTCCCCTTCCCCTCCCCTAGAATCTACCGTTAAAGTGAAATTACAAAAATGTTTCCAGATCCGAACTTCATGTTTCCTGAAAATTTGATTGAAATCGGTCGGATAGTTCAAGAGTTATTAAGTTACAAAAATAGTCACTTTCAGTCTTACATAAATTGATTTTTGTATATCTCCCCCTCCTTCTCCCCTACGTTGCTCCGTCAAATTTAAATCATAAAAATGATCCCAGGTCTGAACTTCATCTATGTTGATAATTTGATAAAGATCGGTCGAGTGGTTCAGTAGTTATTAAGTTTTATTTATTTTTTGTACCCCCTCCCTCAGTTCCACCATCAAAGTGGATAGCCTAAAACCAGCCCAGCCTCGAACCTCATCCATGTTACAAATTTGATCGAGATCGGTCGGGCGGTTCAGGAGATTTAGAGTCACAAACATAGTAATTTTAATTTTATATATATAGATTTGACTTTTTCCCTGTTTAAAAGAACTAAAAAGTGTAGAACAATCATTTTATTAAACATTAATTTGATTTATAATAAAGTAAATGATGAGATGCTGATCATCTGTGTTATTAAATGATGTGTGTACTTATAATAAACATTTGCTAACAAACAGTTAAGAACGATTCTTTTCCACAATAAGAAAGCTTAATAGCTGTAAATATATATGACAACTTTCAAGTTCATCTTCAAGAGGCAAGGAAAAAAAACGAAAATTTAGACTATTGCATCTGAAAAATATATTTTTCATACTTTTGTTTATTTCTTTGGTTAAGTGATTACATTTTATTTTCCTTGCATAAAGGAAGCAAACGAAGCGATATTCTAAGATTCGATTTCTTAACACAGTACATTTATGTGTTCACCTGTTTTTGGCTGTTCTACGAAAACTTTCTTGAATAAGACTACAATTTTGATTAAACTTGGCATATGTTTATAAAGGCTTACAGCCACAGTTATTGTTTTTAGTTAAATAAATTTATTTATGTAATAAGTAAATAAACAAATAACAATTAAAAACAAAGAAAGCGCTTTGCTTGGTTTTATTATGTATAGTGTGACCAGTAGTTCACCATTAAGTACTTGATTTTCATTTATTTCAACCAGAGTGCCAATGAATTGAAAGAAGAAAATCTGAAACAACTGCAGCAGCAACTCAACGAAGAAAGGAGCAAAGCAGAACGACTAGAAAAAGAATCGGATAAAATGTTTGAAACGGAAGAGATGCTGGCGAAATACAAAGACGAAATAGAGGTCCTTAAACAAAAATTGGAAGAAAAAGATCATATATTATCAGAGAAGTTGGAATTGTTGAATAAAGAAACCGAGGAATCCAAAAGAAGTAGTTTAGTCATTCAAGAAAAAGATAGCGCTGTACAAGAACTTCATTCTGTGATATCGGAAAAAGATGCAGAGTTAACTAAATTGCAAAACGAAATTTCAGCTCTCAATAAGACGCTTGAAGAGAAGAATTCTGAATTAACGCAGCAATCGGAAACCGTAAAAGGTATGTATGACTCGATGCGTCATATTAACAGCCAACCATAGTATTAGGTTAGTTTTATTCTTTAATTCTGTTAGTTCAGTTATCCTTTGTCAGTAAAACATTGTCATCAAATATCCATAATATATCTGTAAAAAAAAAGACTGTCTTACATATTTTGGTAACATGATTTTAATTAAATATTACTGAAATATAGTCAAAAAGCGCGCCGGTTTTGTTACATCAAATTATGAACTTTATTTTTTTCAAAAAACACTAACAAAATTCATAAACATGTTCATTACACATTCCGATCTCAGGTATGGTGAATCACGTTGGGCATATGACCCCTTCTAGTGCGCTGGCATGCGATAACTCTGTTCGTGAAATTCACTACGACTGCCTGGATTCTTTTCACTTGGATTTCGCCGACGACTCGTCGAATTTCCTCCTTTAATTCACGGATGGAACGGGGTTTATTGACATACACCAATGATTTAAGAGTACCCCAAAGGAAAAAAGTCACAAGGAGTTAAGTCACATGACCTCGAGGGCCATTGCTGGTTAGCATTACGCAAAATGAAGCAATCCGTTCTGATAAAAAGTTTCTACAGTTAGCACACGTTGTGCTATAATCAACTGCTCCGTGGCTAGACACAGACTGAAGAAATGCGAGAAATTCAGACTAAGGTGACAATCGAAATGTTTGTGGGTAGATCAACAATACAAAACAATGTCGGCAACCGAGAAACAAAAATTTGCGAGCTGATCCAAAACCGGCATGCTTTTTGAATAACCCTTTATATGAAATATTTGTATTCGTTGTAGAAACCAATGCACAATTATATTTAAATAGTTTAAAATTAGCGTTATTTCTGTTCTGCAAATCATACATGACTGTGAGAAGTTGATTATATTAGAGATATAATATCCACGAAAAACCTTCTTCATGATTTTATTCACAGATATATATCTATTCATGGTAAGCATAGCTTAATAAAAGAGTAGAGAAAATGCAGGAAATCCTTTAATCATGGGCTGATTTAATTAGCAAACTTTTAAGAATAACACAAAAAGGTACATAATTAAGTTTAAAATATATGATTGAGATGTACTATAACAAGATTATTGCGAATTTCTGTTTCTTTGCAATAAACCTTTGGAAATGATTACAGGTTTGAATGAAAAATTAACAAGTAAAGAAGAATTAGCTAATAGTCAATTAAGTCAAATTCAGTCTCTGCAGCTAGAAGTTCATGATCTGCAGCTCAAATTGCAATCGGCAGAGGAAAGGAGTAACCAATTAGCTCAACAAAGGGAAAAATTGGTAAGAATGAGTGAGCTGTAATTTATTCAGTTGTGAGTAATACTTAAGAACAATGCTTTGAAACTTCGCTTTTAACAAATTAACATTTAAATAACGTAATGTAGGAAATTTCTTAAATTATATATTTTTTTATTTTGAAATTAATTTTGTCAGTTTCTTCATCTTCTGTTGTCGGTATTACTATGCATTTTTCTTTGGCAACCATTTAATAAAGATTGCAAATGGATATAAATATACTATACATTGACCGATCCCTGAATTATGACTACACTCTTCGAATATTGGATTCGATCTTCCTTTAGCGGGCCGCGGTGGCTCAGTGGTAGAGCGTTCACCTCTGGTGCTAGGGGTCTCGGGTTCAAACCCTGCTCCCGTCAAGTGAACTTTGTGGTGGACAAACACCGTGTGCGTGGGTTTTCTCGGGGTTCTCCCGTTTCCTCCCACTTTCTTCATTCCACCATTTCATTCATTACTCATCATCACCGTCTCCTTTAGCCTAACCGGCATATCCGTGGGACGTAAAACTCAAAATTTCATTTCATTTCATTTCGATCTTCCTTTAACGTGTGTTTCGTGATGACGTAGCGCGCATCGTGGTAGTGTATAGCTATGAACCTAGATGCTCGGTCAATAGAGAGAATTGGCGCGTACTAGGAAAACTCCAAAGTTTATCAATGGTTGACAAACGTAATACCATGTTGTCCTAAAAGACTGATTGTCCCGAAGACCACAATCGTTCAAACGGCTTAATTAGTCAGTAGTGAGATGTTCGAAAGCAGCCATAGGGAAAGTGTATCAATTCAAGAGACAACAGGGACAAGCGATGAGCCAACAGTAAAACAGCAACGCAAAGTGAGCGTCGCGTTCAGCGACTAATAGGAGTTCATAGATGCAGACCAGTGATTAACTAACGGACTACCCAGCACAATCGTGGCCAGCTCGAAAAGTAATTTCCTATGACCATGCGCCTTCCATGCATATGTGTAGAAACGTCTTGTACATCACCCGCTTCTAACTCGGGTTCAACAACGCCAGTGACTCACCTAGCGCAACACAAATTGGACGATAGAAGACTTGAAGAATGTCTGTCTCTGATTTGATGAATTAGAATTATTATCGCATACTGTGGAAGGACGTGTTCGTCTTTGCCGAAATCTCATGAGGCTGGGGCTCTTGCGCATGAGGTCAACAATCTAGGCCCGGTGACTGTGAGTATATTGTCAGGGTTATTTTTACATGGCAAAAGCTAATTCCCCATATGGTTGTAGGCGAACACATAGGGTTGCCATTCGTCTCGGAAAATCCGGGACCGTCACGGAATCGAGTTTTGCGTCCCGGCGTCCCGAAAATATTTCTCGAGACGTTTAAATGTCCCAGTTTTTAGCGAAGAAGAAAAGAAGGAAATATTATAGTTTACTTTTTTCACAGGATTAGGTATATAATTATTCTCTTCAACTTCTGAGTCTGGCAATTCAAAAGTTGACAGTAGTGGAGAGGGTCATGCTGACGTAAGCATACATGCGAATTCACAAATAACAGAAATAAAGTAAAAATTCAGTAAAAGAAGTTCTTTAAAGATAACAAACGCAACCAGAACATATTGCCAATGAATTAACCGTAAAAAAATTTTAAAAAACAGACAAAACGTGTGAAAGGAAACATCACATCTTGAGTGAACTAAACCAGACTCTGAAAGCCAAGAAACATGACAGATTCTGAGAAATAATAATAATATGCATACCAAGGGGGATTGGGTAAATCATCTGCTCACGTTTGCTTAACTAGGGAAGAGAAAGTCTACTAAAATGACTAAAAATGTGGTTACATAATACTTGAACAACTCTATCTAATGGAAGAAAGTAAATAAGCATTTCAAAGATTCTCGTAATTTAGTAGCGTCCCGGATTTTCATTTTTGAAATAGGCAACACTAGGAACACATGACTGTTCAGTATCGTGATTCCCTGGCAAATTTGAGTATATCGCATCTTGTTTCATTTTTCCCCTGTGGTGATGATATCTTTCAAGCCAATAACATATCTAGTCATCGCGCATATCTTCCACAGAAATGGTTTAAGGAAGACAGTTCGGACTTCTGTCATATTTCCATAATCACCTAATGATCTGAACTCAAACTCATTGTGCGCCTGTGGCAGACAATACATTCAAACTGCCGAGTCATTCACCTCCTCTTCCACATTGAAGTCCCCTTTACTCACAGCTTGGTTGACCATACTAGCGGATGGCTGCCAACATCTCATTACATCTGTGCCACGTCAGATCAGTGTACAAAAGGTGAAAGAAACACATGCACCTTTTTAGGTAGGTGGTCATAATCCAGTGATCGGTCAGTATATTCGAATATATATAATGAATTATTAGAAAATAACGAAAACAATCATCATATTAAAAAGGGTATACCATAAACTCTTTATCTAAATGCTTCATGAAATAGGAAGGGAATTTTTTTATTTTTTTTTTAAAAAAAAAGGAAAATTATCTGTGAAGCGTCCAGGTGGGTGCCGTACTGAAACATGCACTATATGTAGAATGGTCCGCCATTTCTGTGGACGAGTTATATGCTTCAATTCTACGATGAATAGAAGTTGTACTACGGGCTAAAATAAATTCAACTCTATGTTAATCAGAGTAGTTGCATTTTATTAGGTTGTTTTCATTATTTTGATAACTATCTGTGTATAAATGTATCATCTTGCACAAATCAGGTTTCATTGTACCAAATTTTCATCCCTCATACCTATGATGGTAGATTGTCATTTTGTTTATACAATAGCATTGTTCCTCAGAGGTTCTCCAATAAAGAAAAATATTATTACTGAAATCTTCAGAAAATATCAAAGTAAAAGTGATACCAACTATTGTACTGATCATAAGTAAAATATTATCTTAGTTTTCATGCCGAGAAAATGTTTTTACTCTGAAATGGCTGCATTTAGATTGATAAATTAATGCTAGATTTTCAGAATTAATAAAGTTATAGTAATAATTATATTTATCAGGGTGTCTGTCAGTCACGAAAGTCATGAAAAAGTCACGAAATCAGAAAATGATCATGAAAGTCAAGAAAAAGTCACGAAATTTAGCTTTTGGGTCACGATTTTTTTTTCTGTACAAATATGAGCATAGACTTGAAAATTTTGTTCTATAGAACGTCAAAATTCACCATCAAAAATATCTATGGTCAGCTTTAGACGCTATAAATCGTAAGTAAAGCACGCTTCTATCGCATGCATAAAGATTCGGCCCAATTCGCACCCAAATTCGCTCTTGAGAATGTTACCAAATTTTATAGTTTGGAAAAGAAAAGGTTACGAAAAAGTCACTTTTTTTTTTTTTTTTTTTTTTTAATTTTAGTTTATGAAAATTTAGTTGAAGATTTCAGTGTAGAAACTATATGGGAAAATAATATAATATTCTCCCCAACATGCTGTTGACGAAAAGTTGTGTTATAATCTAATAAATACGTTGCTTAAATTTGGAGTTGATAATTCTTTCCTAATTGTATATTTTCTACTTTGTGTAGGAGGAGAAAATTACGGAAGTAATGAGTTCGTCAAGCGATTCTTCTGCTCAACTTATAAAGTTAAATGAAGAGCTCCAAAGCAAACAAAAAGAAATGGACCAATTACGAGAGCAATATAATACAGCTCAACAAGAAGGCGAAATGGCGAAGCATATGATCGAACAAGTAAAAGAGCAAAACGAGAAACTCCTTTCGGAAATGACACAAAAATATGAGGATAATTTAACTTCAATTAAAACTCAGTTCGAGAAATCGGTGAGTTCAATAGCAAATATATATACTTACATTTTATTTTATTTTATCTGCAGAGTGTATCAGAAGTCCCGGACCATTATGATTACAGATACGAACAAATGGAAAGAAAAGTTATTGAAAACGACTGGTTTTCAGTCTGAAACGGTGGAGTGTTTCCAGTCCCAACAGCCGTTTGGGTTTCACAGTGGTAAGTCGCCCCATGTTAAATGAAAAAGCACCGTTGTCAGTTCGGCAGGCTCTTCCCGTTGTCCCTCAGCGTACCAACAATACAGCATGGTTGGGAAGCTGTTTCCAAGTGTTCTAAATTTCCTTACGTAACAATGCGCACTTTCCGTGTGTCATTTTTGCGTGTTCTTATTTTCCATTCCCTCGCAGACTACTGAACTGATACGTTGCTTTTTCATTTAACGTAGAGTGCCTTAGTGTGAAACCAAAATGACTGGTGATATCGAAAAAAAAAACTCAGCATTTTGTTTTGAAAACTGCCTATTTTCAAACTTTTTTCCCTTTCTATTTTCATGTCTTTACTGATAATACAGTTGGTTTATGGTTCTCAGACTTTTGGTACACTCGGTATTTATTTATTTATTATTTATTTTTAAAGAAGATATTCTGTTACGAGGGTCATTTAACTCGAAGTAGCAACATAGTTGTGAAATGGAATGTAGTGAATCACTCACCTCATCTTCTTCACGTTTGCTGGCTCTTGTCTAAGCTTTTCCCGTCGTGGAGATTCTGGGTGGCGCCATTCACTCGACTGACGTTTAAATTCAGGCTCGTAGGATCTTCCCCACGTTTCATTACTTGCGATAATGCAGTGCAAGAAGTCATCACCTTCCTCATTGTAACGTTGAAGATGTAGGCGCGCACATTCCCTATGCCACTTTTGAACCTCGGTCAGAGCATGGGTACGCATCTGGCTGCAATTTTCCGCATGCCAAGATCTTGTGTTAGCATGCTGAACACTGATCCGGAAGAAATGTTCAGCTCCTGCGCCAATTCATTACAAGTCCAGCGCCAATCACCGTCAAGGAGTGTTCGTAGCCTTGCAAGATAAATTTCGTCCGTAGCCATTTGCATATGTCCTCCACCGTGCATTTTGTCTGTTGACTGTCGTCCCGCCTGAAGTGCTGCAATCCATCTCGCCACTGTCCGATACGGTAGAGCAGCTTCACCACGGGCCTCTACTAATCCTCTGTGAATCGTCCTAGCATTTCGCCCTCGTGCCACCTGGAATTTGATAAACACACACTGTTCTGCACGCGTGAACATTGCTTTAGGGGGGTATTTCACCAACAATCACTTTAACAATGTCTACTCGCCACACACACCATAATATGGGACCGCAGCAGCGTTGAACTGACTCGTACACATCCACGGAACACACTACGTTCGTCATTTGTTTCCTGCCCACACGACACTCCAATCGTAGCAGTGTTGCCAATTCGAGTTAAATGACCCTCGTATGTACCCAGAAACGTTCTGCCTGATTTTCAATGGTGGCACTGTACAAGGTTCGTACATGTTTCGTTTCGAGGTGGGAAAGAAGTGAAGTCACGTCTTTGGGAGTGTTTCTTCTTCACGCTCCACTGAGTTCTACCAACATAGACTGCTCTGGATTTGGAGAAGTTGGTACTGATCTTGGTTACTATTTCTAATTTTCCAGGTACCCTTACTTTATGTTATCACCTTTTTCCTTGTAGAATGGAAGTCCGGCAGGGTTTTTTTTTTTTTTTTTTTTTTTTCTCAAACTTAAATATAATTACCAATGCGTAAGGTATTCTTTGAATTTCATTATATTGTTTTAATTCCATTTCTTCAATTGTTTGTGGACATAACAAGAAATTAAAATGTTTAATACAATATTATACACAATATCTGAAACACACATTGAAAAGCAATAAAAATGTATTAAATAAATATTATAGGATAATTATGACTGGGATGCCATTTCACTTTTCCAATTATTATTATTATTTTATTTCCGTGCCTCTGAGTGTATACATGGATATATAGGTATATAACTAGAAATGGTTAGCTGTAGTTTCTGAAAATGCTTTTTCTAATAATTTGTGCTTTTGTGAACCAGTTTACAGTGCTGTTGTTTTCTACATAGTATGTTTCATAACGTTCATAGAAGAAGTTGAATGATATTCCAACTGATTATCTCAAATATTTGCGAAAGGAATAATAATAATAATTTAAAAAGGAAAAAAAAAACTCAAGTTTAGACATTGTTAATTCTATTTTTGTTATGTATATTTGCAGCAACAAACGATAGAAGAGTTGAATGCCAAGTGCCTTTCTCTACAAACTGAATACAAAAGTACGGTAGAGGAATTAAATAAAAATATTGAAAAAGCAATAAGTGAGAAGGATGCCATTGTCGCAGAAAAGGAGAAAGAGATTGGTACATTACAAGTAAGTTTAACCATCATTTTTACAGTGAAAACAAAATTAATCACTGTATTTATGTGTATAAAGAGACTTAAGGTTTTGAATGGAGCTGAGGATGAGGATTTAGATTTCTGGGCTTTCGGCATCTAAAGCCATTTAGCCGGTCTCGTTTGAGGGATGACGTCCCTCAGCGACCACACTATCCTAGGAAAGGGAAGGAAGCAGACTGGGACCTATATATCAGGAATCACCCGCCATTTGCCTGGTGTGAATGTTGAAAACCAAGGAAAACCTTATTCAGGGTGGCTTTACACTTTTTCGACAGATTGCCCCCATCGGATTGAATAGAGCTGTAGTTACTGAGATATATACAGGGTGTTAATGAACTATACCGACAAACTGTAAGAGGTGATTCCTCACATCAAAATAAGAGAAAAAGTTCATATGGACCTATGGCGAAAAGTGCATAGTTTCAGAGCTAGGGCTGTCCAAAATCGCGAAAAAGCTAAATTTCAATAGGCCGTATTTCGAATTCCAGAAACTGTGGATGGTGGTTCTTATCAGCGTAAAGGAAGCCAGGCATACATAATCGAAAAGTGCATATTTCATCAATTGTCAATAGGTGTAAGAGTTTTCAGATATACCCTGATTTCAAGAAGGGTCCAAAGTAGGCAAAAGGTAAATCTTGACAACAATGGACATCCAATGCTTCGGAGGGAAGGCTGAAGTGTTAGGAACAGGTCTCCATGTATCTTTGTGTTCGGAATAACATGTAATGATATGTATTTCGTCACTGTATATTTCACGTTTTCTTCACTTACAAGCGTGAAAGAAAACATCGGAGCATGCGTTTTCCCGAGTACGAAAGACCGTGATGCTGACGATCCTTAACACTTCCGACATCGCGTCAAAGGATTCCGTGTTCACTGATATCAAATCTTATCGTTTGCCTACTTTGGACCAATCATTAAGTCAGAGCATATTTCAAAATTCGGTTGATGGCCTGTCTGGGAATTTCACCCTGCAGTGAATAATCTGTACACCCATTGAACATTAACGAAATATGCATTTTTGGATTGCGTATGCATAACTTCCTTTACGTTGATAAGGACCACCATCCACAGTCTCTCAAATTCGAAATAGGGTATCTTGAAATTTGGCTGTTTCGCGATTTTGGACAGCCCTAGCTCTGAAACTATTCACTTTACGCCATAGGTTCTTATGAACTTTAGTTCATTAACACCCTGTATACAGGGTAGCCCATAATTATGTATAAGATGTTTGACTGCCTGTAGTGTTTGTAACTCTGGATAAAAGGTTTCGATATAACAACACTGTATAGTCTGAGCGTGGGGATAACTGTCACTGGACTTAGAACTGTTCGTGGTATGCCATACAGGATGGCGAAATGATGGGGCTGAATAAAACATTCCCGAACCGCTGGATCGGCCGATGTGGGTTTGTGGAGTGGCCAACTCGATCTCCCGATTTGAAACCACCTGACTTTTTCTTATGGGGAGTTTTAAAAGACAAAGAGTATCGACCTCACATGCTTAATTTGACCGAACAACGGGAAGCTATCACAGAAGAGTTCCACAGGATACCGGTATGAGTCTGTCAAGCTGCTTGTGACAACATTGCTCTTTATCTCCAGGCATGTATCGACTTGGATGGTGCATTGGTGGACTACGACATGGAAAACGGAGATTAAAATTCTTGTAAGGAAACGTATAAGAGCAATGTGTTTATATTCAATTTTATGTTTCTAATTTCTTTACCGTAGTCTTTGAAACATCATATACATAATTATAGGCCATCCTGTATATAAAAAGTATTATCCCCCGCGATTAAGTATTTTACATAAGCTGTATCGCGCTCCATCTTCGTAGAAAATGAGTTATAAAATTTGCAGAATAAGAAGAAATTCCTTGTTATATTTTATCGAAAACAAAGTGTTGTTAGGAATGTTCTGACACAAAAACCAGAAAAATATTTCGACTACCAGAATACCGAATAGAAAAGTTAGGTAAATGTTTAAAATATATCATCATTTTGTATGTAAGATAGCATGTCTGAAGATTTTTTTTTTTTTTTTTTTTTTTATGGGAACAGTATTGCTAAATCATCGTAATGTTTTGAAAATGTTCTGTCATTGATACTTTTTTTTTTTTTTTTCAAATTAAGTTTTTGACTGGTTTTACTTGCTTTAAATATGCTGCTAAAAGTGTGTTAGATAATAATTGGTTTAATAGTTGGGGGATGATCCGAAGAAGAGGTTTCAAAGCCTGTTATGGTTTACATGTAAGACACATCTGGAAGATCAACACAACTGATGGTAGAGGGCACTTAACACTGGTCCTTAATGTAGTCATCTTTCTTGTTCAAGCTTTTGTCAGAACGGTAGGTGAGGTTATTTCATACCTCACAGAAATACTCGTCAAGTTCTCGTAGTCACCGTGAGGTACTGTTTTTATATCATCATATGTCGGATAATGCTGGCCAACCATGTTCTGCTTTAGAGCAAACAAAAGTTGAAAGTCACTGTGGACTAGATCAGGTCTTTAGTTTTTTTTTTTTTTTAATGGAAAAATGAAAAAATGAAATCTTTTAAGTTTTACGTCCCACAGTTATGCCGGTTAGGCTAAAGGAGACGGTGATGATGACAGATGAGTGAAATGCTGGAATGAAGAAAGTGGGAGGAAACGGGAGAACCCCGAGAAAATCCACGAGCACGGTGTTTGTCCACACACAGTCCACACGGCGCGAGCTGGGATCGAACCAGGGACCCCAAGCACCGGAAGTGAACGCTCTACCACTGAGCCAACGTGCCCCCTTTTTTAATGGAGTTCAACATCCAGAAAAATCATACCACGGCGGAGGAAGATAGTGCGTTTTCGTCTGACGGCATCTTGCAACTTCAGACGTGTCCTGCAATATATTTCAGCATTCACGTTTTCTTCCTGTTCCAAATAATCTGTCAGTATACACCTAATACGTCCTAGAATACTATGCACAAAATTTTCCCGGATGAAGCAACCACTTTGAAATTCTTCCATGGAGAAGATGAATGTTTCCATTCCATGGATGCCTGCTTCCTTGAGGGAGTGAACAGATGCAATATTGTTTCATGACCAGTCACTATTTTCACTATCCGATGAGGAAAATTGTCTCCCTCTGCTGCGTAACACTGCGGAATACTCAGCGATGTCGCCACTCGGTTTGTCTTATGGCTCACGGATAGTTCCCGTGGCATCCATTTTGCGCATACTTTCCTATGTTTCAGAACATTATGAGCGTAATTACCTTCAGTCCACACGAATAGTCATCCACACAAACACAGTTCACCTCAGTTGTTAAGATATTGGGTCTCACTCTGTCCAGGGTTGTTGTTAAAAATACTTGTCCGTCTTATACATTGCCTTGAAATTGACCCCTCTCCATACACATAAACAGTATGCCTATGAATCTCAGCAGGTATAATGTTTTTGGTCAAAAAAAAAAAAAAAAAAAAAAGCACCGCTGACCTCATTCCTACTCTTTGACCAGTTATTCACGAGTCACCATTTTAAATGGCCGCTTTGCGAATATACATGGCCGGAATCCGAAGTCCTCAAATAAGCAACAAGATAAAATGTTATTAATCTATAAATAAGTTTTCTTTACGTTACAGTGAATAACGAAAAAGTTATATGCTTTGTAACCTTTTTAGATCATCTCTCATAATAAATTGTTATAATGAGACTAATAATCCAAAAGTCGCTCGATAAGAGTAATAGAAACGCCCAAATAAATATTTTACTTTCTAAACTTGCGGTATAAATGTGCTGTTATTTAAGCTGACAAAATTGCATTTTGAAGTCTTATCTGTGCGTATTCACATGTGTTACATCCAAGTACTTTTGTGTTTGTGTGCTCAGACGATGCTGCCATTAGTGAGACATTTTCGTTCAAGTCTTCTAAAGGAAAAGAAGCTTAGACAGCTTTATCCATAAAATGAACCATCAATTGCTCTTTCTTATTGGAAGGAGTCTAATGGAAACTTAGAAGTGGGTGAATATTAGTTCCAACAATGATCTACTTTGAAGACTTGAAGGGGATTAGTGTATTATTAACGATATTTGTCCTTTGTATTAAACACAAATATCTTAATTCTCATTAATTATGAAGTAAATGAATTAGTCTATAATTAAATGCTTATTCCTAATTTCAGTTTTTATCTTACCAACTTATACTAGTATAAAATGAAATAAAAATATTTACCTTTAGAGTTGTTTTTAATCCTATTCAAACCAATTTTTGAAGCCGGTATTTCGTTCTTTTGGTATTCTACGGACTTTGTCGAGGCTTCAGCTTCCTGTAGCAAATAAGTAAGATTTTCCTAAAACAAAAAAATCAAACTTAACCTGCTAAAGAAGGTGAACCCCGACAAGGTCCGCGGAATATTAAAAGGACGAAATATCGGTTCAAAAATTAGTCCTTATTTGTTTTATTGATACCTTAATAATCTCTGGTGTTGAATTCTAAAAAGAATTACTTATTTTGCTACATCTTATTCTGTTATAGGAAACAGTAAAATCATTAGAGAAGCAAGTGGAAGAATTAAACCAAAGCAGCTCAAAGACAACGACCGAATTACACGAGCAACAGGTGAAGCTGAAGAGTGAAAGAGATGATCTTGCAAAGGATAAGGAAGAGGTAAAAAAAAAAAAAGAAAGAAAAAAAAAGCTTAGTTATCAAATGGAAGTTGCTGTTATAGATACATCATATCAATTTGTGAGGTATCAAATAGGAGACATTTAAGTTCTAGCTGGTAATACATTGAAATTTTGAATTCTGGTATCTATTCAATTTTGAATCGGGGTGCAGAAAATTAAGTTTTTTTTTTTCTTTTCAGAGAGAGAAAGTTCAAATCCTAAGTTTTTCTGCTCATTCACTTCATTTGTTTGTTTAAGTTTAGCGCTTTGTCACCAACGAGGCTATATGAGATGTGGACCTACAGTTTAAGGTTGAATCCGAACCATCGTAATACGTTCAAATCTAAATGGTCTCCCAAGAATCGAACACAGGTCCACATGCACCAAGGATTCATGTGGTAGTCACTAGATCAGCAGGTAGAGCTATTCACTTTGTATGCGTAGCATATGTTGCATTTACCTATAAAGGTAAAATTCCTTTCTCCCTTTTGTTGTGTTAGTCGTAGAACTCTGGCGTTAGTTACGTGTCATCAGTAATTGTTCGGTACAGAATACCTTTAACATGTTTTCAAAAGAAAAATGTACAGTAGAGTTATAGAATAATCATTTTAATCGATCAGCCAATTTTTATCTCAAAGAATGAAAGGAAAAGATATATTTTTAGTCTATGTGATGTCACTGGAAAACAAGCAAATAAGTCACTCTAAAAATCGTAGGACTTATTCTTTTACATGCAAAATCTACATACTATTGGAAACATTTATCACGAATCAACGGTACAACTGTTATAGCTAATGATTATTTTACTATTTTGTTATTATGTTCTGAATATAAATCCATATACATAAAAAGAGCTATAACCAGTAATCCGTTATGCATTTGATATTTCTGTGTTTGATCCTAGAATCTGAAATTGAAATCTATGGGACTTCACAGGAAACAAGGAGGTATTACGATGGCAATTGAAAATAAGAATGGGAAGGTAGTCAGGGAGAGAGGTGAAGTCTTAGGAAGATGGAAGGAATATGTTGAGGATTTATATGAGAATAGGGATAGTCCATATGACCTAGATGTTGAAGTAGAAAATGAAGTGCACGAGGATGATAAAGGGTTTAGTATTCTTCGGGATGACTAATCGAACGCAATGACTAATTTACTGATCGAATTCATAAAGAATATGGAAAACAAGGACAAGAAAGGATTGCTCCGACTGTGCAATGGAATATATGGATCAGGAGAATGGCCAAAAGACTTCCTGAAGATTCATGTTACTGATGGCTAAAATATCGAATCCAAAGAATTGTGAGGATTATGGAACTATTAGTCTCATATCTCATGCAGCAAAAATGTTGCTTCGAGTTCTGAACAGAAGGTTATATGGAAGAACAAATAAAAAGTTGAGGAGGAACAGTTTGGGTTCAGGAGAGGTAAGGGCACAAGAGATGCAATTGGATTGTTGAGGGTAATCGGTGAAAGGTTTATAGAAAAGGGGAAATAGGTGTATATGGTATTTATTGATCTAAGGCTTTTGACCGTGTAAATTGGACACTGTTGTTGGAAGTTCTAAAGAAAGTTGGATTGGAATGCAAATATCGAAGATTCATAAGAAACTTTTATATGAGCCAACAAGTAAGTGTTAGAATAGGGGAAGAAATGACAGAGGGGAGTGCAAATAGAAGGGGAGTTCGACAGAAATGCTGTCTCTCGCGAACATTAATATCTACCTAGAAGAGATAGTGAAAAAGAGCGTACAAAATGAAGATGGAATTTCGGTAGGAGGTGTATAAGTGTATACGGTTTGCAGATAAGATGGCGCTTTTTGCGGAATCTGAAGAGAAAATCAATGAAATGTTAGAAAACTTGATGAAGGGTTGTGAAAAATGTGGAATGAAAATAAATGTTAGAAAAACAGAAACTATGGTGATTGGAACGTAGCGGTCGGTATCAAATATGTCAAATACGTAAGTAGGAAAGAAGAAAAAAGAATAAATGACTAGTTTTCGATACCTGGGTAGTATTATTAGTAATGTATGAAATATAAAAGTAAAATAAAAGCAAGGATAGAAATGGCAAAGCCTTTAGGAGGAAGAAAAGACTGTTTTGTTGAACCTTGAATAAAGAGTTCAGAAAAAAGACTCATAAAATGCTTCGCATGGAGTATTGTTCCATATGGGTCAGAAACATGGATATTACGCAAAAATGATGGAAAACGACTGGAAACTTTCGAAATGTGGATGTGGACAAGAATGAAGGGAATTAGCTGGGTCGAGCTGAAAACAAATGTGAAGGTATTAGAAATGGTAGGGGAGAAAAGAACAGTTTTAAACATTATTAAGAAGAGGAAGAGAATCAGTTTGGGACATTGGCTAAGAAGGAACTGTCATGAGGGGCGTGCTAGAAGGTATAGTGGCAGGAAAGAGAGGGCTAAGAAGACTATATTAAAGGATGATATCAAAGTAGAAATATCGTACGTGAAAATGAGGAGGTTAGCGGAAGACCGTGGAGCATGGAAGCTTCTCAGTTGCGGGAAGTGACCTGCCAATACTGGCTGAATACGTATGATGATGATGGTGCCTAGTGATTGACATTTGAACCAGGGGAATGCATTCTGAGACTTCGACTGAATTCTTTTCGTCTACATTGTGTTTCTCGAAAGAGTAGTCCGTTAATCAAGAAATACTTGAAATGCTTTTAGATTGTGCAGAACCCACATTTTAGGATAAATCCATTAAGTTCTGTATGATTGGGGAAGATAACAAGAAGTTGAAAGTTTTTGTTTTACTGATTTCATTCGGAAATGTATTTATTTATTGTTTGTGTTGTAGACATTAGTTTCATTTCATTTATAAAACAAATAGACTTTCAAAAGAAAAGAGCGACATCAAAATGACCATGCAATAGAAATCAGAAAATTAGGAACGTAACACCTTTTCATGCCTGTAGTTAATTTTCTGGACCTTTTACTGTTTATAGGGAAAAAAAAATATTCAAATCAAGATCTGTAAAGATACAGAGGGCACCGGATACATACACTGAAATTCTGTACATAAAGATAAAATGAAAACGAGCATTTTAAAGATTTTTTTTTCTTGAGGCCTTAAAACTATTTTCGAGTGATTGTGCCAGAGTAACTGAGATTAATAAAATCAAAACAGTTTTCTGCTTTTGTTGAGTGCTTTGTTAAGTTTGAAGACTGCGATATATCACTAACTGACTTCTGTCAAATACACTGATGCAAATCCTGGGGGGATAAGGGGGACATGTCTCCCAATCTTGGAACTGGAGGGGGGCTGTTCCCCCAATAATCTTTTTTAGAAATGTGATGATTTGTGCCCGACTGCCTCAAAGGAAAGTGAGATGAGATTGATGTCCCTTAGCTTGTTCCATTTTTTTAAAAAAGAATCGTATTCTTTAATATTTCGAACTGAACTTTGTGTCCTGGCGCATTTAGGTCGCATCAATCTGTATTAATTTCACTTGGTAGTGATATGTACCACTACTTCATCTACATCGCCTGATACATAATATACAACAGGTTCACCTCAGAAATCAGATTTATCTACCATAACATGAGTCTCATCTTCTTCTTCCCCCCCCCCACCTCACCAAGAATAAGCCTCAAATCTGCTCGCCTCCCAATGTTGAAGACAACTCTACTCCCCTGATCCTCCATAGCATTGTTTTTCAACTTAATAAATATTTTGAACATCGCTTAAAAAATATGGGAACGATTTTACTCGTCCCCACCAATGTTGAAGACAGATTTGCGCCGATGGTCAAAGGATCGCCCAAAATATTTCCTCGGAACTGAATAATAATTGGTAAAACATGTAGAAGCACTAACAGTAATGAAACTAAACTTTGAAAACACGGAATTTCAACACCTTTATTTTTCAAAGTAGAATCTTTATTTTTCAGTATTGACATATCTAGAAAGCTGTGGGGTGTTTGTTATACAGGGTGTCTATCGGTCACGAAAGTCACAAAATCAGAAAACGGTCATGAAAGTCACGAAATTTAACTTTTTGGTCACGATTTTTTTAACTACAAATGTAAGTACAGATTTGAAAATTTCGTTCTATAAAATGTCAAAATTCACCACCAAAAATGTCTATGGTCGGCTTTAGACGCTACCAAATCGCAAGCAATGTACGTTTCTATCGCGTGGATGAAAATTCGGCCTAATTCGCACCCAAATTTGCTCTTCAAAAGGTTAGGAAATTTTATGATTTGGTGAAGAAAAGATCACGAAATTTCATTTTGGAATTTTAGTAGACACCCTGTTATAAATCAGTGCGCAAAAATGCAAACTTTTACTGTTTAATTAATCAAGATTTTGTTGAAAATTGGAAAGAAATATTAAAGACAGTATCAGGGAGGTGTGAGAGAAGTCATCACAAATATTCAGAAATTGGCTTCCTTTTGTAGTGGAAAGGACAGTGTCAATTTCTGTTGAGTCTCATTATGGGCGCTATGCGTATAGTAAAATCTTAAATTGACTCTTAATGATTATTTGTGTAATCATTATTGGGTTAGTGTGTACATTCATTATTTATATTATCTTATTTACAGCTTGTAAAATCCAAGTTAGAACTTGAGACACAACTGAAAAACTTAGAGTGCACATTAGCGGACGAGCGTATGGAAAAGGATAAGTTAGTGACTATTGTTAATCAAAAAGAGGCCCAGATGTCGAATGTCACTAAAATGGTGGAAGATATGAAGGCAGAAGCAGACAAGCATCAAGAAAACTTAGCAAGGGAATTAGAGAAGGCACGCAAACAAACAGAGGCTGTAGAAGAAATGGAAAAGGAATTGTAAGTATCCTTTTATGTGTAAAATCATTCTCTCTTTTTAAACTGTATTTTGAATTTAGATCCTTTTTACAAATTCACCCACGATATTAAGTATCAAAAACCGTCAAGAGCAGTAGAAATTTCATCGTTCGCATTCCTTTCAAGTGTCGACTGAAGTGGCTTATTGTCAAGCAAGTGTTTCTTCCAAGACTGTGATCACAGCAGGTGTAATAACGTTTTTCAGTTTATCAATTTTATATATATATATATAAAATATACTGGCGCCCACGGACCACAGAGTACTATTCTACAAGTCAAAATAAAGCAAATATATATATATATTTGTATACGTTTCGGATCCTCGTCTGGAGACGTGAATTGCACTATGTGAAAACGTCGCAGATAAAGAACCATACAGTAGACCTACCAATCTATCAAATAGTTACATCGATTCTTTCTAGATATCAGTTAAAGTCGATATAGATTAACACTAGCATCACTTACTAGTGTAGCAATCGATGTAACTCCTTGATGCATTCGTAGAGTAATGCTAATGGTTCCAAGTTATCTTCGACGTTGCCACATGTTGAAATTTTAATTTCCCATAGTGGCTGAAGGAGGCTCTTGAGGGTATAACTTCATATAGTATTTCCTCTTTATTTTGACCTATAGAAAATACTGCTCTGTGGTCAGTGGGCGCCATTCACGGATCACAGAGCACTATTCTATATATATATATATATATATATATATATATATCAGGATTACAACAAAATGTAAGATGGGAAACCCTCTCCAAATATGATGTTTTCAATCTAAAGTGAAGGAATTTGTTAAATCGGATGAGCCGCTTGGGCTGTACACTCTTGATGCGCTCAATGTTAAATGAAAACGTTGCTTCATGCTGTGGTGTACTCATGTTGTGGGTGCAGGTAAATGGCAACGTTGCATTTTCATTTAACATTGAGCGCATAAAAAGTTAACAGCCCAAACGGCTCGTCCGATTTAAAAAAAATCCTTCACTTTAGATTGAAAACATCATATTTGGAGACAGTTTCCCCTCTTACATTTTGTTGCAACTCTGATTACCAGTAATTGAATTCGTTGCTAGAGTTACACATTACAAAAACAAGCTGAAAACATTTTTCATAATGTACAATGTGCAAATAGATATGTCATTTTGCACCAATCCTATACAAGTTCATTTTATTTTAAATAAAAAAATAATAATAGAGAATACTACGTAGAAAAAAATTTTAAGTGTTGTTATCTGACCTTAAATTTTCCATGTTGTTGAATAGATATTACATTCATATTTGTTTGTGTAGGGTCACGTTGATCCTTGGTAGTAGCCTAGTCTCAGTCCAAATTGTATAACGTGAGATGTAAAATTAAATAAATAAGAAACGTCTTCATGTTTCCTGTATACTTGCTTCGTCAGTGCCTTTTAAGCTTAGCTGAGTTATAATAAGATTTCTTGATCTCTGCCGTTTTTCAAATCCATATACTTTTTGTGTATATTTTATCGTAAAGTTATCGTGTTTAAAAATGGTTGAGGTGTTTTTTTAAGTTTTAATCCCTCCCCCTTGTGAACAACGAAACTTTATGAAATATATAAACCTACAGTTTAACGTACGATCGAAACCACTTTAGTTGTATTTTGGTCCAGTGAGTAGCATTCGGGTAAATGCATTAGCACGGTAAGCCTATGAACCGAGTACGATTCTAAGTCTAGTCATGCATTCTTTTACTCTTTGTATAGTGAATTTATACTGCAGAGGAAGTAGTGTGATATAAAATTGGTTATTTCCTCCATCTTTAATATACCAGTACAATATACAAGGTGTTACAAAAATGTGTCTCAATATTTGGGGAACAGATTTCTCACATCAAAATAAGAAAACAAGTTCATATGGACTTGTGTTCAAAAGTGGATAATTTTGAGCACAAGTCCCGGTGTTCTCCCGTTTCCTCCCACTTTCTTCAGTCCACCATCTTATTCATTACTAATCATCAACTTCTTCTTTAGCCTAACCGGCATAACCGTGGGACGTAAAACTCAAAGATTTCATTTCATTTTTTTTCAACTGTCGGCGATCTCTGTCAGTCAACAGACGAGGTCGGCGTGTACGCTTTTGTGCTTTACGTGTCCCTTCACGTTTCCACTTCACTATCACATCAGACACAATGGATCTAGGGATGTTTAGGAGTGTGGAAATCTCGCGTACCGACTTCTAACACAAGTGACACCCAATCATTTGACCACGTTCGGAGTCCGTGAGTTGCGCGAAGCGCCCCATTCTGCTATCTCACGATGTCTAATGACTACTGAGGTTGCTGATAATGAGTACCTGGCAGTAGGTGGCAGAACATTGCACCTAATATGAGAAACGTATGTTTTGGGGGGTGTCCGGATACTTTTGATCACATAGTGTAAGATTAGAGCCTTTCTATTTCAAGTGTGCCCTTGGAAGAAAGTTGAAACATCTTTCGTCCTCACCCCTTGCTGACCTTTGTATTTTCCAGTTTTTGGCAATATTTCCGAACAATTATTTTTTTCTAATGGGTTCAAAATTGTAGGAAATTTTTCATAGCACAAGGAAGATATCTCTATAATATATATATATTATTTTAACATATTTGATTCTGGCCTCGTTATTTTAACACTTCCTGCCATCAGGCGAGAACTTTATAGAATTGATTAAGATAATTTAAAAGTGTCTATATCAATTAAGCTAACTAGGATTATATTTTAGTTTCTTTTGTAGTCATAACTTCATTCTATGACGGTGCTAACCTTAAGGAGTTTGGATGAATGGTACATATATGTTTGTTGCTACAAAATTTCCCTATTCAAATACAAGAAACATAAGTACTCAATTATCTTAACTCTAAGCTAGTAAATATAAAATAGTTTTCATTTTAAAAGCATAATAAAGTAAAATATTCGAAAATTTCATTTTTTCCAAATTTTCCGTTTTTCCTAAGCTCGGGAAAAAACTGTAAAAAACTGTTTTTTAACCAAAATTTCCTGTTTTTTCCAGGCTTTTACAACACTAGTCTTGACTCGACTACAATTGGTCCTATAGTAATGGAACTGTGGACTTTTAAAGTTCATTTTTTTACGTTTTCGGCACCCTATAACTCGGAAACTATCGACTTTTGAGCACAAATCCATATGAAGTTTTTCTTCTTATTTTGATGTGGGGAATCTATTCCCAAAATATTGTGACAAATTTTTGTAACACCTTGTATAATTCAACCATCAGAGGTGTTTAGTAATGAAAGAATACATGGTTATCCAAGCATAAGAGGAGTCGTTCTGCAATGCATGTGGTTTGAGTGGCTAATCGCTGACATCAGAAGTGATATAGAATATATAACTAATGATGGAGTGGACTGCGTAGTGTAGTGGTTAATACATCAAGACGGTAAGCCGAAGACTCGAGTTCGATTTATGGTCCAATCGTGATTTTTTTTTTTTCAGTCTTTATATATCATTGAATTCACACTTTTAGGGGAATTGGTAGTCCTTTTTTTATGCCCTATATAAGGCATTACATAATGATAGCACTTACTGTATCGTGTTCGTGGAGTTTTACGTTTAGCGTCTCGCACGTGGCGCTCTCTGTAGGATAAATGAGACTGATAATTTCAAGTAGATGTTGAAAAAATAAAAAATGGAAGGAAACTGAGGTGCCCCGAGTCATGGCGTCTTTTTCACCTCAGAGCTTACATGGTATTACCAGGGATCGTACTCATGACCGAATTAGAGGACAGTGCATTCTATTGAACTACTCTTTCTTTCGTGTTTCTTTTTCTCCTAAATTATTTCCAGTACTTCTTATGCAGTGTTTTATGCTTTTGACGGTAATAAAAAGCTCCTATATAGCCGACTGACTAGTACGTGACTCAGATTCGATACCGGGTGAGCACTGACCCAGATCGCGAGGCTGTTGAGAAGCTACTTGAATTAAAACCCCCCAGCTAGAAAGCTAGAAACAGCAGTACATGGTAGCTGACGTGGTAACCACATCATTCAACTACAAGGCGTCTAGCTGTCTATATAACCTTATTGACCTGTAACACCAGTTTGAATAAGTTTTTTTTTTCCTAACCAGTATCCAAATGACTAATAAAAGATACAAAAATGTAACTTGTAAAAGGTTTTGTCTTTGAATTTGTTTTAGAAAAGTTCAAACATGCATTACAAGAATGCAGATAACAGCATGATCTTTAAATCTTTCAGAGAATTAGCGAAATCAAAAACCAAAGAATTGGAAACGAAACTTGCCGATGGAGAGAAAAGGACTGCTGAACTTACAGAGAAATGTGATAAGTTAAGTACAACTGAACAGGAAAATGTTTCACTAAAAGAGCGAGTCTCTAAACTGGAAGAAGAATTGCGTCAACTCAATGAAAGGTAAAGAGATATACAGTATACTTACGAACATTATTGTGGCAATAGTTATATATTTAATAGTAGTGAACTATTTAGCTATGAAATTTCTTCTGAATATAATTTCTATAAAAGTTAACTATATTTGTTACCTTCAGTATATGCTTTATCATAGTGTTATTCAGCTGAAATTCTTGTACGAGGTTCTGATATTTTATTTAAATCTACAAGAAACATACGGTTATTTGCATAGCTTTACCTCATACGTCTTATCCTAGAGGTTAATAGAGATTATAAAAAACGTCGAATATTAACCTATGTATCTTCACGCATAAGATTATACAGTGAAACCTGTCTATGTTGTCCACCATCCGTTCCATTGAAAGGTGGCCAACTTAGACAGGTGGCTAACTTACAGAAAATAAATGTGATTGGCGTATTTTTAGAATAGGATTTCTAGTATTATTTGATTGTAAAATTTTAATAAGCAATACCACGACAGCTACTAATAATGTATATAGAGTAATCATAAGAATACACAGTACTAGAAAAAATACTACAGTATATTTAATATATGCACCTTTTTCTTCCTGAAAACTAGTCTGGTACACTGAATTATTCGGATTGAAAACACAATCACATAAACAAGCTTAAAATCAAAACATATATACGCAGTTTATTGAAATTGGTATTGTAGCACACTGAGTTATTCAGATTGAAAACAAGAAAAGCAAAATTATAAATTTAATAATTTATATGCAATTTATATGATTTTTTTTCGGCAGAGACAAATATTTTCTGTAGATACCTTTCGAAAAGTAGCGAATCAGTTCTTAATAACAAATTTATTCATAGTGGTTCATTCTAGTCGTAAGTCGTTTATTCTTTTTTGCACAAATGAACATCCTAATTTTGTAGTAACTACCTCTTGAGCTACAAGTGTTTCCCTTGGAGCGAAAGACGTTTTGAGAAATTCTTAAGGGAATTCATATCTCAAAACCTCCGCTACCTTTCGACAAGCAGTCAGGTACCAATAAATGGCAATTGAGATGGTTACCTTTAACCTTGAGAATTTTTCAGAATTACTAAAGCTCGCCACTGATGAAAGGAGCCGTTATAGCTAATGGTTTTACCAAAAACAGACAGGGTAAACAAATACGTACAACCATTTCCTGAATTGCTGTATGTGCTTTTTCTTATTCAATCTTCCTTCACCTCCCCTTTGTCAGGGTAGTGTTCTGGCCATTGACCTCCAAGAACAAATCGTGGGAATCTATGCTTCTCTGTCTCTGTCTCCGTCTCCAGCAACAAATACAGAACATTTGGCTCTCATACGGGAGTACGAAAGAGTTAAGAAAAATAATAAAACGGTATTTTATGTGGCCAAGATACGCAGGTAAATTTATCATTATCAACATAGGATAAACATTGCTTCAATGCGGCCAACTTCCAAAAAGACAAGTGACCAACTTACAGAGTAATAAGTAACAAATGTCTTATGGGAAAATGCAGGTTCAAGACGAACCAGGCCAAGATAAGCAGGAGGCCAACTTAGAGAGGTGGCCAGTTGACAGGTTTTACTGTATTAAAGATCTAAAATTGTTATCTGTGAGTTGCATCATGAAGTTTGGAAGACCTACTATATTTCGTTAAACTTCACTGTTTGAGTTCACGAACAGAATTGTTTCTCTGGACTATTTCTTAATCTGGAATTTTTCCATCTTTTCTTGGTTTCATGGAGAAAGATAGCTTCAATACTTAAAGGCAAAATTTAATAGATTTGTAAGTCTATTTACTTCGGAAATTAGATAACTAAAGTATAGTATACACCACATAGAACATGGGGTAGCCATATTTATTTTTCAAACTACTTGTATATGGCATGTATCTTTAGTTCAAAGTAGAATCCCCACCATAATTTTAGAAGAGGGCACTGTTCGATTTGTGCAAAACAGCGATGACACGTTGATTTTTTTTTCTTATTATTTTCTTTCATGAAGAAATATCTTCATTTTGATGGTGGAGCTAGCAAGTAGAACTGTAGAGTGTAGCTGTTGATAATGGCCGCGAAATTATAATTGCTCCTTATTTTTATACGAGCCTTATAAAAAATGGTGAGGACGATAGTGGCAATACAGGAGCAGAACCACTGAATGTTATTTAGACATGCTAAAGAGTTGTTTGCTCCAAGAGTCAGTGTTATCCTCTAATCGAGAGAACTTGCGGTTTTAGTAAGACGGAGCAGCTGTATACCACACAAAGCGTGTAAGCATGGTTGCTTTACGTAATTTGTTTCACGATTTAGAGACGTGGTGTGGCTATTATAGTGTCCGAATGTTGCTCGACTTTACATTTTTCTGTGGAAACATTTGAAAGGTACTGTACGCACTATATAACTATCCTCACTTCATAAACTTAAACATTGCTCAACAATGAAAATGAAAACCTGACAGCTTGTAATGGCAAGCCTCAGAAAGCGACTCCCAACATTGTGTGCATTATAGGGTGTCCAAAAGTGTTAAAACACCCAGATAAAAGGCAGGATTTTAAAAAAATCGCAAAAGTAACTGTAGATTAATAGTGCAGGCAGGGAAATATCTTCTCGGACATGTCGATGGCCGCGTCTTGAAATCCACCATTATGAACTCACTTTCATTTTCTTAAATGGAAACCATATATTGTGATACCTTGTTTTTATGTATTTCTCAGAAATTCAATGCTGTATTTGCTTTTGCTTTATCATTTATCTTAACGAAGTTATGGCTGTTCTTTGTTTTCTTGGTATCGTTTCAAGTGACTAAGATAACATGCCCATGACGCAGGCAAAATGCATTTAGATCATTATGATGTCAGGAGAATGAAGCACAAGAGTCATTGCTGATTTTAACAACCGTCATCCAGATAGGGCACCCATTAGTCATACAAAAGTAAGCAAGTTGATCAAGAAATTCAGGGAAATATGGTCCATGGCCACCAACAATCAAAATCAGTCAAGCCATGTACGGCAACTTTGGAAACAACTTCAATAGCAGTGTTGTCAGTATTTAACAAGGGTCCGAATCGAAGCTCTCGTCGTTTGTCCCAGGAAGATGATGTTTGTAGCACATCCATCGTGCATGTTTATCCCTGTATATGTGACACCTCTACAAGCCACATGTGCATCAACATCTGTTAGAGGATGACTCCGATCGGCGTTTAGAATTCACGAAATGGGCAACAGAGAAAATACGCCAAAATCCCCATTTCGCCTATGATGTGTAATTCACAGATGAGGCCAACTTTTACGTTTCTGGGAAGGTCAACAAACAGAATGTTCGCTCCTGGTCGGACACCAATTCTTATTACTGTGAAGCATCTCTGGCGTTCCTAAGAAAGTGATAGTGTGGTGTGGTATGGGGGACCCGTGTTGTGAGTCCTTTGCTTATCAATGGCACCTTAACAGCAATCGAGTATCGTCGAATTTTGGAAGAAAATATCTTGCCATCTCTCTTACCTTTAGATGGGACATTCTCTGTTTTCTACCAACACGATTTCTGCATTATGAAATCGTGTTCATGAAGATTCGGATGTGCTGTTTCCCAACTCGTGGATCGGTAGACGTGGTGCTGTGGAGTGGCCACCACGTTTCCCTGACCTCAGTCTTCTAGATTTTCATCTTTGAGGACATCTTAAGTCTGTTGTGTATTCAGTGAAAATTCGGGATATTGACCACCTAAGAAACGCATTACAAATGTATGTGCAAGCATACCTGAAAGCACTTTGAGCAGGTCTTGGATGAATGGGAAGAAAGAATAACTCTGACAATTCCACGAAATGGACAACACATCGAACACATCCTTTAATTGGGAGAAATGTATGGTATGTGTCTGACGTTGTGAAAAGCAAGAAACAGTCATAATTTCGTTATGGTAAGTGATAAAGCAGAAACAAACAGCGCTGAATTCCTGAGAGAATCTCAGATGAGAACAAGATATCAGAACATATAGTTTTCATTTAAGAAAATGAAAGTAAATTCAAAATGATGCATTTCAAGACTGTGTACATCAACATCACATGTCCTAGAAAATTTTCCCCTGCGTGTACTACTAACCTACAGTATTACTTTTGCAAATCTCTTAAAATCCTGCCTTTTACAAGGTACATCCAGAAAATAAAGATAGTTTAGTTATACAAAGTGAAAAGACACAATATTTATTGGAAAAAACAATTCTGTTACAAATCTGAAGTTCATTCACTTCTCTACATAATCACGACGTTCATTAAACATCTGTCGTATTTATTCACGAGCTTCAGAATTCCCATGTTCTACTCTGCTACCACCAGTTCATTAAGCCAGGTATCACATTCTTGACATGATACCACACAGATGGAGACGCCTTTCTTGATCGGATTGTGACTGGTGATAAGACTTGGGTGTGACATCATCTCAGGGAACAAGTGCCAATCACTTTAATAGCATCATCGCTCATCACCCAAAAATCCGAGCAAATTCAAACAGACTCTCCCAACACGAAATGTCATGGCAACCGTCTTTTGGGATCGTAAAGGTGTTCTTTTGGTGGATTTCATGCCAAAAGGCACTACAATCAATGCAAATTGGTATTGCGACTTCCATCTTTTCCCTAAGCTGAAAGATTTTCTGGGTGGTAAACGTTTCAGAAATGATGAAGAGTTAGTGAATGCAGTGACCACTTGGCTTAATGAACTGGAGGCAGAAGAAAAACGTGGAAATTCCGAAACTCATGAACAGATACGACAAATGTTTAAGTGAAGGTGGTGATTATAGAGAGAAGTGAAGGAAGCTTCAGGCATATAAGGATTTTTTCAATAAACATTGTATTTTTTATTTTGTATAAGTAAACGGTCTTTATTTTCTTGATTACCCTCGTGTTTGCGCGTTTTCACATTTTAGCACCACTCTGTATAATGAAGACCACTCGAAAAACATTACTTTCAGATAAACTGAATCAAGTTGAATAGTTATGTAGACAGAATCACGTTAGTTTGTATATTAGTGGTACACCATTAAAAGTTCACTAATAGAATACTCTTGTTTTTGTTTCATCCGTCACGTGTTTCTGTCCATTCTTCTATTAGACAATATCTGATGGAAGTGAGTCATAATAATCCTGACTTGGTTGAATTAGTATATGATATGATCACTGACGAATTTTTGTTTCTGTGACGTTGAACGTGCAGTGCAGTTCCTTACGTCTTAGAGTACTTTCGATGGCAGAAACCCGACAGGTCAATGCCACTTCTTCCTTATGCCAGTAGGAAACTCAATGTAGTTTGGATCCCACGTTTAAACTGTAGATGCATGTCTCGTATAGCCTCACTGCTGAACGGGATGTTAAATTGTAATCAACCAACCAATCATCTTTTTCACACAGGCTGACATGATCATGTGATCTAAGGCATCTGGCGACTGGCGATCGAAACAGGATGAGTTCGAATCCAGCTCAGGAAATGTGTTATTGTGTATTGTCCTTTCACTATTCATATCTTTCTATTCATTCGTTTCTCATTGTCTTATTTTGCCTGCTAAAATAAAAAACTCTTTAGTATGTCTACTTACCATTCAGAAATTCCGCCAGTGCATTGGCGAGATTGTTCTCACAAAAATAAGGCATATTTATATGGCAAAATGACATAGAATAGTAAAGAGCTGATTTCCGGCTATGCAGAGATCTCTGGTGAAGCTTACGAGAATTCTCAACGGCTGAGTAGTGATGGTTCTACTGGTTAATTCCCCGTCAAGACGAAAATGTTTCGTCATGAAAAGAAGATGAAGAAAAGTCAACATGCCATGTTTTTGCACAGTGTTGAAGAGTTCGAACAGTGTTATATAGAAATAACGTAAGTAAAAGGCTAATAGTCACTGCAAGAAACAAATTATATCACTAGGAAGTACTTTCGAAGAACATCGCCTTCATCTTCAGCTTAGGTACACTTCGAAAAGGATTTAAACCATAGGAAAGAAATTATGGATAAGTAAAAATGCTGAAAAAGAATTTTAAAAATATGCGAAGCAAAAATCTTCTTGTCACTAAAAATAGACTATATGTTAATAGTCACGTATAGCTTTATACGCGTGTTATATAGCTTTAAGCACTTTGTTGTTTATACATAACTGTTCGTAATTTAATCACCTATATTTTATACACTTCACCTCGTACCTCCTTGATGAATTTCCATTATAACTGGTAATTTTATAATTAAAAAGAAACAGTTTCTGCACAACGATCATTTCTTCTTTCTCTTCTTTCTTGCTCTACTGATTCCTTTTTTGGGATGTTTGTTCTTCCTTGTCCCAATATAAGAGAGAGAAAAAAAGTAATTTTGACTACCTGCACAATGTAAATTTGTTTTCAAAACAAGATGTCAATAAGTTCCAACAAAAGTTGAAAGACAAGCGGGAGTTGAGCTACACAACAATGTGGAAATGTTGTTTCTTTCCTCTAGGAAAATTAAATCATTCTTCAACATTGTTAGTAAAAGAATAAATAGATTTTTTTTAAATATTAGGACCATAGTTAGTATTCATTATAATTCATCTCTACATAATCTTAATTTGAATGTACAGTAAGTCTTGTTAGTATAATTAAAGTGTTCAACATTTTAGGAATGAAGAAATGAAGGCAGCTCATACGTCTGAGTTAGAATCGCTGCAGAAGAAATTCACAGAAACTGAATCACTTCTTCAGCAAAGACAAAAGGAGATTGAGAAACAAGAATCAGAGGTGAGAATTGTTTGATGCTTTAACAATTTTTCAATGGTGTAACAGCAATAAATTGCTAATTAAGTTAAAATATTTTTACACTTGCTAACTTAAATAATTTTTTTATGAGAGTAAGAACTACAAACTGGTTATATTGTTTCCTTTAAATTTAAGGAAATACATGCCGCTTGGTTACTCGAATGTAGCTTACATATAAATGTTTATTCTATCAGGCCTTGTTTCTATATTGTCAAACTAAACACAAGAATACACTGAACAAGACTATGTGATAATATATATAAAACACACAATCACGTAACATTTTCAGCACAATAACTGTATCTTCATCAGACTTCCACTCCTTCTGGCTACTTAGAAATTGATCACCTCTTATATACTCCGGGAAGAGTGGAAGTCTGATGAAGATACAGTTATTCTGTTGAAACTGTTACGTGATTGTGTGTTTTATAGTATATTATCACATAGCCTTGCTCAGGGTGTTGTTACGAGTATTTAATTAGATACTAGGAGATCAAGTTTATTAGGACTTTCAGTTAAAGAGTTTGTTTTTTCTTTCAAGAACTTTGAGATACTGTTGTTCAAAACTCATTTCTGAAATTTTTAAAGGTAATTTGTAAGTATTCACCGTATGTGTATCCATGTTGAAATATCGATTACATTTAACATTTTCTTTTGAATGAAGATATACTATTCAAATCAAACCGTATATGCACTTTAACGAATAATAGCAAAATAAATTATCGTAAGTATTTCGTCAATTAAATGTTTATGAAAGTGGAAAAATTAAAATTTTGAAATGTCGTATTTCTTCGAATGATTATGTATGAGAAAGTTGCGAAGATAATGAGTTAATGCATGAATTCGCAACTAATAGTGAATTCGTACAAATGTTAAAAATAAAGTTGGCAGATATTTTTTCTTTCTTTCTCTTCTTTCTTTTTTTCTTTCCTTTCTTTCTCTCTCTCTCTCTCTCTCTCTCTCTCTCTCTCTCTCTCTCTCGTGATAAACAGGAATCGATTGACAACCTCAAACCAGCAGCAAATCTAAGACTATAAGTCTCATAAGCTGTTGTCCGGTGGTTCATTTTCTGATTGTTAGTGATGAGCTTGGTTCACAATGGCCAGAGAATATTTGTCGTGTAGCTGATAAAGTGCCTTAGTTTGTCCCACACAAATTTCCTAATTCATTTATACTTTCATATATTTTTAAAACATACCAGAACCAAAAGAATACTATTTTCTTAAGTATTCTGCTCGAGTTTTCCCATTGAATGTTTCATGTTTATTTACAATGTATTATTTTCAAGCTAGAAATACATATTTTAGATAATATCGCATAACATCAATATGAAGTGTTCTCTTTTTCATATCACGCATTTAGGTTGGTGTGTTGATTGTAGTTTAACGTTTCTTTCTTATACCAAAGCTATATGGGACGAATCTAACATTGAAGTGAACTTCGAACCACTACTTGCGTTTATATTCAAGTACAACCAAAAATAGGACCAGAGGGCACGCGTACAGAAGGGACACGGCCACACATCTTTTTTTTTTCGCTTAAGAACTTTAATATCAGCAGTAGAGCCATTAACTTCTTGAAAGGTGATACTGTTCTAGAAGACAACCTACGTTCGAAGAAATATGGTAATTTCCAAATCAGCTTATAACTAGATGTTCTACTTAAGCTTGCATGTTTTAAATTTTGAAATTTTTCGCAGCGTGCCAAGCGAGGAAAAAGGTGAGTGCAGTGATGTATATATTTAAAAAAAAAAAAAAAAAGTTAATTGTGAAGAAGTCAAGTGAAGGCGTTGTATATTGAATTACCGTATTTCGTTGAATATAGGTTGTATTTTATTATTTTATTATTAGATGTGCACTTAATTAATGATTATTATGTGTTTTGGTAATCATCTACACTGCACATTACTACATTTTTCTAATTCTAGGAGGGCCGTACGCAGAGAAGAGTTAGGGAAGGCTGTGTGGTTCATATCCTCCCTTTTTCAAATTTGCAGTACGAATTAGTATTACATATTGGAACGAAAAGCAATAGTGTTTCAACGATTGTCTATATTCCAGTATTATTCCGTAACATTCATATAATATATTTTAAATATTTGGGAAAAATACAGGATATTCTCTGGAACATATTCATAAACAAATGTGTATAAGACGTTCTTATAAAACCTCGAAAGCCGCTCATTACTCTGTATGATACAGCAATGTTGTCAGCATATGCTATTATTTCGAGAAATGAAAAGTACGGATACACTAATATTTTTGCTTAACTGTGATTGTTGAACCCGTGTCTTCCTGCACTGAAGGCATGTGTTCTAACAATAAGCCACGAGGCTCTCTGGGAAGTTGTTGGAGAAATACAGATTGAAGATACCAACTCACTCGTCCTACAATTCCGATTTAATCCCCAAGACTGATTTCTTTCCATAATTGAAAATCAAACTGTGATTTCTAAGCTGGATGCGTTTTTCTATGCTGGAGAATCTTTCCATTGTTATTACCCAATGCATCGAAGATCTCAATATTGTGGAAAACTAACAGGTATCAGGAATCTTCGAAAATGTTGAAAACTAGTAGTTCAACAGCAGAGAGGCTATTGTATAATTCAGGTCGTTTCGATTTTTATTAAATATATTGAGCTCTGTGTGAGTGTGTATATATGTTTCAAGATCACCCTCGTACCTGTGCTGTATAGAAACAGACCACCATCAGCGTGCCCTTTAAAATATTTCTGCGTACGACCCTGAATGTGATTATTATTGTTGTTTTTAATGTAAAGTGTAACATTAAATGTACAAGTTCGTTGTTATTCAGTCTTTTTAAGAATATTTCAACTTTATATGTTCACTACAACTAGATAATCGCTTACATGTTTGTAGAGTTTCTGTTTCGACTTTGTTTATTCTTACTCCTACCGAGTAGTACCTTTTGTAAGAACCGTTTAATTTTATTAGTCGTATTTTCAATAGGAAATGCAGTTGCTTTGTAGGAGTACAAGCTTTAACCATAGTTCGCTGTTATATAATTTAGCTTTAGTTAATGTTTTAAATTAATTAATAAAAGTTGTTTATTATTATTATTATTATTATTATTATTATTATTATTATTATTATTATTATTATTATTATTAACAACAACAACAACAGTACTGTTTCTTTTGTTCATTTAACTTGCAAAAGTTAATTGAAGTTTCCGTTTAGTTGTATTTATGTATAGCAAAAAGTATTATTGAAAGTAGTAGTATTAGTCACATATATGTAAATATTCGTACTTAGTTTACAAATATATTTATTATATTAACTGAAACTGTGGCATTTATCAATATATTTATATATTTAATTGCCGGAATTTTCAGTTGACACTCTCTTTTCATTAACACAGATCTCTCGTAAAACATAACTGTTTTTTTTTTTTTTTTTTTTTCATCTTCATCATATCATGGCGCCAATCATATTTTGAAAACTCCTACCAATATAGATGCAATAACTGGTGACTTTCTTAAAGAAAGAACGAAAATGAGAAAACATAATTATCTCAATGAGTGGTTCATAACAAATGTAACAATTTTGAATACCTGAATGTTTAAAATGATATTAAACACTAATGCATCTATACTAGTAGGGTTTCTCAACATATGATTGACGCTCGAAATGTGATTAAGATACAGCCTTTTTTTAGTTTACAGTTCCATCTTTAAGTGTAAAGTTTCATCTTTACAGCCATAATAAAGATGAAAGTGCCCTTATAAAGTTCCGGCAGCTAAATAAATAAATATATTAACGTATGCTAAAGTTAATATTTATAATCTTGTGTCAGTTTAATTGTTTAAGTGAATATTTATTATATGTTACAATAAGAGATAAAATTTTGTTTGATGTTGGTATGACTTTTTTAAGGTAAAAATCTGCTATAATTACGTTATATTGAATGTTATCATTACTTAAACATATTTAATAGATTCTAAATAAGCCTCGCGAGACTTTCCTGTAGACTGATGAAGATGGTATACAATTTAACTAAGATAGCATAAGATAGAATGATAGAATTCCTAAGCGTGTTAAAATAGTATACTTGTGATATCGTATTTACCTTTATGTAACATTAACACAAGAGTGTATTACATACCCTTACTCGTGGTAATAATTTGATAGTTAATGAAGTTATTTGGAGTATGATAACATTAGATAATAGAAAGATGTTTCAAGAAAAAGTGTGTATGGGATATTGGTCCCATGGAACGACACTAAGTTCACATGAGACAACCTAAATTTGAATTTGCGTTATTAATTTTAAGTGCTTATTTAGTGAGCTACCGTGTTTCCCTGTAGATACACAGTAGATCATAGGATACAATTCTTTGTTTTATCAATGTCATATAATTTTGTAGCATCTGAAAGTAAGCGGAAAATGAACTGTATCTAGCACGAAGGAGATAGCAAATATTTATCTTAACAGTATTACAATACTTAGAATCCCAAATGCAATTTATCGAAAACCGTGAGTCGTTTATAATTCCTTCTCTTGTTAATGGTTTAATTGAATTCGTTCTAAATTATCTTTTGCATGTGATGTTGATCATATGTTCTTACAGTAATAACTTCATTGTATAGTAGACATTCTCACCACATTACAAATATAGTATAAATATTATAAAATTAATTAAACAAATATATTTTTACAGTACATAAATACGTAATACATAAATAACAAGGTTCAAGCTTGTTAGTCCTTGAGGTCTGATATTTATGTAACTCATCCAAGTGCCCAATAAATGACAAATTTATTGAGTATGTTTGCATTCAATGACATGCTGACCCTTAGCCTTGACAAGAACTTTACAAATTCCAGGCATTTGTTTGATTAATTTGTTCAATTTTTCCAAAGCTATACAACTTCAGTAGCTCTGAAAAGCTTCCAAAGACGTTCGGTATTCTTTGGCATCTATTTACGGATTGTCTTGTCAAGTTCATCTTAAAAAGAGCTCGATGGATAACAAATCCGGTGATTGTGGCGACTGTTCTATTTGTTGGTGATGTAACCATCTTCTTTACATTGCAGATAATTACTGCATAGCTTGGAAGAGTGTTTGGGATGGTAATCCTGTTGTAGTACAAAGTTACTGCTTCAAATCTACGTTTCTGGTGGATTGCATGCCTCACTTAAATGTTGTGAAACACGTTTTTGTTCATTATTCCATTAATTCGAACTAAATTATCAACTTTGTAATGTGTAAAGCATCTCCAAACAGTGATGCTAACTTCTCCGTGCGTTGCTATATGTATTACACAGTCGGATAAAAGCGCTCTTCGGTACGTCGACGCACAAACTTCTATCATTGGAAGACGAAAAGTTGGAATTTAGGTTTGTTAGTCGAGAGCGCCTCTTTCCATTGTTCATCATTCCAGTCTGCATTTTATCTAATTGACCCAGGATTATCTTTTTGTATTGTTTCCTGAGTGAAGGAATGTTTTTTTGACCGTAATCTCACCCCCAAGACCAAAGGTCTGAAGGCGCTGGGCCACCGTTCCCAGCTGTTAACGTCTATTCCATTTGCTTGTTTTTCTAGTGAACTTATCCATAATAGAAGTTATTATTGTTCGACGATCAGTGCGTTTCCATGTAGTATTTACATCAATTCGTGAGTATTATTCAAGAACCCGACACACTGCTCTGTCCGATCACAGCGATTTTTTGCAGAGAATGAGTCTATTCTGTCAAAATAATCACTTGAGTACGTGCTTCACTTTTTAGTTAACAGTTTCTCTTCTGCACTTTATACTATTTGCATATTCTTCATACTATTCAACTGGTTCACGCGAATGAAACCGGTCAGATCGCATGCCAGATTTATATACACTTTTACCCATATTACAGCGCGATTGAATAGCGCATCCACTGTTCGTTGAAGCAGAGAGACAACTATTGATAAAGGTTCATACATTTCTAAGTGTCGTTGAAACGATGCATCATCAAACAAAGTGTGGCGTTAGTTGTCTGTTCATTAGTTATCTGTTTATTGCGAAGCAACTTTCCTCAATACGGATGAGGCTCATTTCCCATAAGCCGTGTCCCCAGCAGATAATCCAATGAAAATTAAATATGTTAGAATACTACGTGAGTTAATAGGAAAACCTTATTAATTTGGTAGGTCAAACAGAAGTGCGAAAATTGAATTTGGAATTAACATAATCGTTTATGGGAAAAGTACAAAAATAGGCATAACGTTATTTCTAAAACCACAATGTTTGGGTTTTTATTATTTTATATTTCAATAGTATTTAGTAGGACCTTTAAAATGAGCCTACCTCGCCTTGGAGAAATGTACTATTGCCGAGATATGATCAGTCAATTTGGACCAAGTTGATATTTTAAACATAAAAGCCTAATAAGATGCCGCTTATCACATAAAACAAATGGTCGATTGGTTAGCGCAGTTGAGCTGCATGCCAAAGGTCTTAAACGTTTTCGTGTAAAATACTTATATTTATGCAAATTACGACGTTTTTGTGTGTATAACACAGACAACAGTTTATCATATTGAAAATAATTAAAAGTCCAAACCTTCTATTTTGATTCACCATAGCTCGCCAATGGAACATTTCCCCAAGGTGAGTGTATGCTCATTTTAAAGGTCTTAGTAAATACTATTAAAATATATAAGAAAAATACACACATTATTAAAAACGTTATGCCTATTTTTGTGCTTCTCCCATAGACAATAACGTTAATTCTAAATTCAATTTTCGCTCCTCTGTTTGACCTTGACCCAAACTAATATAGTTTTTCGTATTAACTTATGTAGTATTTTAACATATGTAAGTTTCATTGTATTATCTGCAAGTAAGGCCTATGGGAAGTAAGGCCTTATCTTTCGTCTCGATGTCATAAATACTATGAATTTTCGTATCCTTATATGAACAACGTGTCTTTCCACAATTTTTGCAAGTTGGTAGCTGGTTTTGAATGTCCCCATATGAAGCTTTTTATTAAGTTCTTAATCCATAATGTCATCAATAAACAGGGAATTGTTATTATACAATCCACGAATTGAACCGTCATTTTTATTTATCTTTTTTAAAGTTAATTTTCGCTCAATCGTTCATTTTCTGATTTTTTATTTCTTGGAGAGGTATAAAGAATTAGTTTAATTCTGTTGGACGGAAAATGTTCATGAATTCGCACTAACTGTTAGGAAGAAGAAAAGTATGTTCTGTGGTGTTGGATTAGATAAAACATGGACTTAAAGAATGTGATAGATTGTCGAAGAAATAGTTACTGCGTGTGTATGATATTTGGTCACGTTGTTTAATCTTCAACGTTGTTGTATAATGCAGTGTAGGTTCAAGTTATGTAATGTAGCCTCTAAATACCAGAAAGTGTGTGATGGTAAATAAAGTTCCGGAATTAGTTCGTATCTATCAGATCTGATTTTCAGAGCATAATTACTGCCACTAATGTATTTCAGTGTCAACGCGCCCTTCAACAAATATAAATATTTTTCGTAGGTACACATGCTGTTAGTGATTCGTAATAATATTGTAGCCAAATGCTACTCGGATTCTGCTCTTTTTTCATTTTTAAGCGTTTTAAACTGAATATTTATTTTTATTTTCTTATTTCAATGAAAATCAAGCGAATTTAACAAAAAAAGAATATTTTTCCGGGTTGATGCTGTGAAACAACTAGATATACTGTTCATGAACCCCTTATCAGGATTTGACACAACTATGAGATAGAGCAGAGGAGAGGATGCCGATAAAAATCCCGTGCTGTTGCTACTGATTCAGTTTCTTACAAGGAAGTTGGATGTTGGAATCGCATTGAGGTGCTTTATTTCAAGATAAGATAAAATGTCAGAGTATACATGTTCTCTTTGCCGTCAATTCTACAAACAGATGATGCAGAACCTTAAATTCACCTAGTTCTGAATTACCACTCTACGTGACACTTTAGAATATTTGTTTAGTAACAGACACGTGATATAGAACTAATCATTCCTTTAAAAATATAATATTGTACTGAACATGGGTAAACCAGTAGTAATTAGATATTATAAATGATCCACTCAGAACTTATCATAAAACAAGTTTTATTTTAAATATAATTTAACATATTTGAAATACTTTGCAGATTTCTAAATTAAAAGCAGAGAAAAACCAGGCAAATGAGTATAAAACCACCCTGGAAAGTCTAGAACAAGAGAAGAAACAATTAGAGAATAAGGTAGTTGAATTGCAAGTTGCTGTTGCACAGTCTCAGTCTAATGCTAATGTAGAAGGTATGAAATATTTATTTATTTATTTGTTGCATTTATGCAATAAAAAATTGTAAAATTTGTAGTTTTGTGGTCCAGTTTGTTTTGTTTCAATGTGTTGTAAATTCCTTTACTTATGATAATGAATGTTTTAACATAATCCCGTAATGAACGACATTTACAGTCTATCACAAAATATGTTTACCATTTTTTATATAGAGTTTGTATATAAAATATGCAATTTCTTTTGTCGATATCATTGAAAGTTGTTTGCTGTACTGAAATATTTTTCGGTGTAAGCGATTGTCTAAACAGGGATCAATACGTTAATATTTCCATATATTACAGTAGATAAGGCATTTTGTATGATTCATAGAAATAACTTAATTCTATTTAGGCAGTGGTTTTCCTCGTGACTAAGGTACATGTCTTCAGCGCAGGAGATGAGAGTTCTATTCTCAGCAGGAGCTCATGTAGTTTGGATCCCATTTTAAGATGTAGGCCCATGTCTCTTATAGCCTTGATGTTCAGAAGTACGCTGAACTCTACTCACGATTCGGCCTCAAAGTCATTTTAGCACTTCTATGCATGACGTTTTATAAATTTACTGTGTTGATAGTGTCAAATTTTGATGATAATATTTCTCTATAATGCGGAATTTTCTTTTGAATGAAAAAGCATAAATAAAGATTTAGTCATTAATGTAACTAGCACAAAGAGATCGTATTTGCATTCTTCATATTTACTTATGTCTCTGCGCGTAGTTGTAAGTCAACAAGAGCTTCTGACAGCACACTTTATTTCTTTACCTTTTGGCTGTTAATTAACTACATCTAACAATTTGCAAAGCTATTGCCTATTTCATTGTCTATGAGCTACCAAAATGATGATTAATGAATGCTAAAAACAGTATTGTGTACTTATCACTTTCATATGAGTAAACAAATTTATAGAGCATATATTCAATTTTGGTAAAACTCACATACAGCTGAAAAAGTACAACAACAGAAATACAGGCGTTTAACCAGTGATAGAATTTTTGAGGTCATAAGTAAATGCAATTAAGACTGCATACGCATAGCAAACAAGAAACTCGAAATAAAGATATCATTGGCTTCAGGAATAATGAAACTGCTATTGCTGGTTTTTCAAAATATTTATTTAAGCATGGAAGTTGTATTGAAAGTGTTATATGATTGCTCAAGTTTGAAACGTAAGCAGAAATACTGTTGAATCTTTTTCATATTAAAAGGATTTTTTTTTTCAATCTAGACCAAAGTAATCTTACAATTATTACGATATCATTGATAATTTTTACACTACACAAGTACAAACACTTTCCTTTTTTCTATTCGTAGAATATTTGCCGTATCATTTCGCTAACTAGGATCAGTTAGTTATTTGTTTTTGTAAGTGATGTAATTGTACTTGAGACAATTTTTCTGCTCATCGTTATTATAATATATTTTTTACTTAAATAGAGTCTGGTGCTGTAAAAACCGTCTTCCTTTGCTTGTTCCTATCTTTTTACTTTTCTCATCTCAACCATTTGAAGCAGAAGATCTAAGGATTAGTTGAATGTATCCTCCATGAATTTAATCGCTCATGTATTCGATTCCCGGCGGTTGCTCATGTGGTTCGGATTCCACGTTAATCAGTAGATCCACGTCTCATATAGCCTCGCTGCTGAAAGGGACGCTAAACTAAAATCAACTCAACTCAACAATCGCTCTTGTAGAGTTAAGAAGTTGACATAATTGTTCCTGTTATGGATTCTATGCGCCGTTCTAAGTTTTATAATGAATGTTAGATATATATCACTTACGTAAAAAGCATTTGAAGGATACATTCGTCTTACAACATATTTTTTTCCAAAGAGCTTTATAATCTTCGGTACCATAAGAATTGGGCAACAGTCTTCATCCAAAAAAAAAAAAAAAGTAATAAATGAATGGCTCTCCGCATCCTTAAAGCAAAAAATGAACTTAGTTTTCGCTCACAATAAAGAAGCACTCTTAATACCGGAAAGAATTAACATTAACATCTCCTAGATATAGAATTTACATTATATTGCCATATCATTCACGGTGAAGTTCAAACTGAGAATTGGAATCAAAGACAGGACAAGATATAGAGGTGATGCTTACAATTTCCGCATTTATTTATTTATTTACTTATTTCTCTCTTCTGCAGATCCCACGTATAAGAAGTTAGTTGAAGAGAAGGAGATGGCTCAAGGACAAATAGATTTCTTGAATTCCGTCATTGTAGATATGCAAAGGAAGAATGATGATCTGAAAGCACGACTAGATATCCTAGAGACAGGAATCACGGAAGTAGATCTTGAAGATCATAACATGTATGTACTGTTGTGCTTATAGGCTTTTCTTATGCTTTTGATTTTACATAGCCTAAATTAATAATTTACAACTAATAGTTTTATAGCTTACGAATTATATATAATTATTCAAAGTTAGTGTGCAAGTTCCTACAAAATATTGACGTGACTTTTTTCTATTTATTCAATCCATAAATCATTTGTAGAGAAATTCATTTGTATGGAATGATGGAATTCATTGGATGGAATTCATTTGTATATTTTAAGTCTTAACAAAAGTAAAACAAAGTTATATATATATAATAAAGTTCTGAAACTAGTGATGAGTTTCCCGATTAAGGAAAAAAATGTCCTTCATTGTTTTTTTTAAATCTTCATTGTAAGTACGCACTGCCTTTCCTTAACGTTCTACAGGTTTATTCTACTATTTTCCGATAATTCCTGTTCTCAGTGGCAATTAATGAAATTTTTATGAAATTATTTACTAAGGCCAAACCCCATCTTTGATGGCCAATAACTTAGGAACTAGAAGTCTCCACTGGAAAATATTTCACATACGTACTAAGCAAGTTACAGTCTACCTCTGTGTCAAGTTTTATCAAGATCTGGGTTACGAGAGATCGTGTACAATGTATTGGGTTGTGGGAAAAGTCATGACGTGTTTTTCCTTTGTTTTTACAAAGGTCATCTATTATATAAAAATGAAAGTAGTTTTGTTTGTTGAGTCACGGGAAAATGGCTAAACTGTTTGAAATGGTTTTGTGGATATAGGTATCACCTACCTCGGACTGAGCTTTTATCATGTTACTTACATTAAATACATATCCTAAGAGGGGAGCGGGGTTATAATTCATGCGAAAAATTTAATATCTCATGATCGTCTCAAGCAAGCTAGGATATGAAACTCAGATATGAGTTCTTCATTAAAAATTAACATCCCAGTGTTTCTGAAAACTTTCTTGTAAGGAGGGGGTCTAGGGACGTTATCTATATCTGTATGTGTACATGTTCCAGCATAGTTGTGGTTAGGTCTTGAGCAATTTACCAAACTTGGTACACATATGACACAATCTGGGAACAAATGCCGGGGGAGGGGGGGAGAAGTGGTAAGACACTCGTAGCAACACGCGGGAGTGGAAAGGAAGTGACGTAAAAATAATCGAAAACAACCGATATTAATGCCAAATCCATAGTTCTTGAGGTTGTCAAGATGAATAGTAACACTGCCAGTGCCGTACTGTAGAGGTAAAACACCTCACCACCCCTGCAAGGTGACATTTCAACTGATAAACATTTTTCCCGTGTTGCTATCACAAACAACACACAACGTTTTTCAGTGTGGCGGGGGGAAAAAATGACCTCCTTCGTCAGCCGTTAAAATGGAAATTCACCAAAACGTTGGGACACAGGTTCGCATGTTTTTAATGAGAAGTTTATATACCGAATTCCATCATCCTACTTGAGAGACTCGCGAGATATTATATTTTTAACATAAATTTTGAATTCTCTATCCCCTGAAAATATTCATTTTAATCAAAGCAACTTAATAAAAACTCAGTTCGAAGTAAATGATAGTTATATTCCAAAGTTGATTTCAAATAGTTCAGTCGGTTTTGCGTGATGAGATCCTATATAAGGTCATTCCATTTTTGTATGTTGTATTATATGGAAAATATCAAAATATTGCAGTATCGAAAAATATCGATATGTCGGTTAGAAAAGTCGATATCGAAATTCGAAAATATTGTTTGATGTATCGAAATATCGCACAGCCCTACGCCAAAAACGTTGCTCATACATCTTCTGTCTACACATATATAAATGTATGTATGTGTGTGTATGCATATTTCATCATAACTCTGGACCGCCTGAAGCAATTTCGACCAGACTTGGTGTACATAAGATTTACAAACTGGAAACAGATACTTTGGGGATAAGACATTACTAGCTCCTAGAGATGGAAGTGGGAAGGGTTGACATATAATCGAAAACGACCGATATTAGTGTTTCACTTATAGTTTTCGGGATCGCTGAGATGAATAGTAACATGTTGGATGTCGTTTACGTTCAATACCAGACTCAGTGGGCGCAAAACACCCCACCACCCCTAGGAGAAGGGATGAGATAGGGTGACATGTAAAGTCAATTATAAACGATCGATATTAATATCGAATTCATAGTTTTCAGTGTTGCTGAGATACATACTGATACGTCTGATGCCGTTTAATTCCAAATTCAGCTCCCTCAACAAAGGTTGAAAAATAAAATGCCCAAAATGACTGAAATTAGTGTCGAATCCATACGGCTACCCTTTCAAATGACTTTTGGAACATAGTACCCACCATGAGCTGGGTTTTAATTGTTTCATTATTAAAGAGAATATTCTAAGTGGTAGGATGTTTCAAAATCCATGTCAATAGTAAAGTATTTATGGTTACTGTCATTGAATCTGTGAAAATGTGTAAGTCTGACGGTGCCAGGGACGGTGATATCGAGCGAGTATGGCAAACAACACGTCCCATCCAAGCTCCTTCATGATTAAGGAGCTCTGGGCATTTCTCGATGATGGATTCGTTCAAACTGTCGAATTGCCGACAATACACCCCATTCGAATTGGTTGTTTGTTATTTTTGTAAGATCTAGAAAAACATGACAGTTTTAAAATCCAACCGGACTGAGGGCATAACCTTCTTTTAATGAATGTGTCCTTTCGATATCATATGAAGCGAATTAAGTCGGGATCAAGGTCATTTTCGCAACACATTGTTGTAAATAATATACTTCTCATACGGTTATCAGTCGCTTCCAAAAAAGAATAGTTTTCCACGCGTCTAATTAGCATATCGAAGATATGTATACGCGCCGATAAATAAACTTCTTTGAGTTCATGAGGAATTCAAATATCGAGCTTGCTAACGTGTCCTAAATTCTTTAGATGGTCGTGAATACTTGAATAATTGATCTTCAATGTTTCTCCAATCTATCGTGTCATGTAACGTGGGTTTGACTCAATCAGTGCCTTTATTTTTATATCAACTCTGTGGGCCTTCTTTGAAATCAAAATCATCAACACGGAGTTTCCTGAACTATCATTGTTATTGGCATTCTTGCAGAGGATTGTTACCGCAAACTTGACGAAACTTTTAACTACGTTCTTCTCTTTACGAAAATAAAACTGTGAAATTGTGTGAAAATGCAGCTTCGTCCCCTATTTTCTTGTAAATCTGTAAAACTCAATCAACAAACAAATAAATAAATAAATAAATAAATAAATAAAGCTATAACTGTCAGCTTTTAAATTATATAACAGTAACATAATTCCAATTACTCTAGTACTTACAAATAATAATAATAATAATAATTAAATAAATAAATAACTAAATAAAACCTTTCAGTTCTACGTAACACGGTTATGCCGGCTAGGCTAAGGAGGCTGTGATGATGAGAAATGAATGTAATGGTGGATTTGAATAAAGTGGAAGAAAACGGGAGAACCCCGAGAAAACCTACGCACACGGTAGCACTTGCAGAAGTGAACTAGCGCCATCTATCACAAAAATGCACCATGACTCTTCCGGCAATTCAATATATACTGACCTTGTGATATTCTTAGTTCATTTTGATTGAAATGAAAGATGAAAATTCAGAAGAAAGAAATAGCTTTAATTTTTGTGTTTGCATCTAGGTGTAAACACACACAAGTAATGGTTAAATAATATGATAATAATAAATTTCAATTCAATTACTCGGAATGCAGGTAAGTGTTTGTGTTAAGCAACTTAGATATTATGAGCAAAAACTAACAGGGATGACTTACGAACCTAATTATTTCATCTCTAATAATAATACATCTTGTGTAACTATTCTTTCAGTTTTCCTTTGTATTTTGTATCATTTGCAGTTTTTAATTTTGGAAGTCATGTTGAATCTTGCAGCTCTGTCCTTGTCGCTGAACAATCTGGTGGATACTTACAAACACGCTTGTGTCGGCCAAAAATCCTAATGATTTGTTTGTTTATCACTATCCTATGTTCTCTATCATTATGGCTGTTTCCAAATTGAGATAGAGACATTAAGGAATGACTGTAGTTATCCTATGTGTGAACATTTTCGTTCAATGGATGCCTTCAGGCTAGAGTGAAATTCAAAAAGAAAGGCGAAGCACTGTGATTGCTTTCAGTCAGCATGGTAACGTTCTGAACCGTTATGGCTATTTTTAGGGTAGAAGAAAATAAAGTGAAACTTCTGATTAACGGATAGCAATGAGACATGATCATTTGTCTGTAAATGAGAGATGACCATTACAGAAAGGCAACACAAATTTAGATTACTCACATGTCATGTGGTAATTCTATACATTATACTGGAAATACATTATTTATACGTGTAAATACTGTAAATTTTTGCTTAGGTAGAGTAAATTGTACTCCGGAATCGTTTCCTTCCACTACCAATTTTATTGCAGAATTTCCGTTCTGAACAGTATAATACAAAATAAGTACAAATCCTCTAACTTTCGGGTTAAATAGGCATCCTCAAACCTAATGGTCTCGGGAAAGATTCTTCACAAAACAAGCTAAGTGAAGAGGACTCTCAATACAAACAGAGAGGGATTAGAGTTCCGACAGAGCTCCACTGCAAGCTAAGCGGGAAAGGAGGCCTAGAGCTCTACTGCAAGCTAAGCGGGAAAGGAGGCCTAGAGCTCCACTGCAAGCTAAGCGGAAAACGAGGCCTAGAGCTCCACTGCAAGCTAAGCGGGAAAGGAGGCCTAGGGCTCTACTGCAAGCTAAGCGGGGAAGGAGGCCTAGAGCTCCACTGCAAGCTAAGCGGGAATTGAGGCCTAGAGCTCCACTGCAAGCTAAGCGGGAAAGGAGACCTAGAGCTCCACTGCAAGCTAAGCGGGAAAGAAGGCCTAGAGCTCCACTGCAAGCTAACCGGGAAAGGAGGCCTAGAGCTCCACTGCAAGCTAAACGGGAAAGGAGACCTAGAGCTCCACTGCAAGCTAAGCGGGAAAGGAGGCCTAGAGCTCCACTGCAAGCTAAGCGGGAAAGGAGGCCTAGAGCTCCACTGCAAGCTAAGCGGGAAAGGAGGCCTAGAGCTCCACTGCAAGCTAAGCGGGAAAGGAGGCCTAGAGCTCCGCTGCAAGCTAAGCGGGAAAGGAGGCCTAGAGCTCCACTGCAAGCTAAAGGCTAGGTTAGGTAAGGTTCTTCCAGAGTTCCAAGGAAAGGGACTTGACCAGCCAGAGACTGATACCAATTGCTGTATCCTCTGGTTTTATAGCTGCTCCAATGTAGCGGTGGCGCTGGTGGTTTTTTTTCGTCACATGACTAGGGTATCACTGGTGTTCCTGTCGTCTGCCTCTGTAGTAGTTCGCAGTAGGAACATACATTGTTGTTTATAAATATAAGCACGTGTTGGTTGTTTAAAAACAAATCTATGTGCGGGACATTACAATATTTTCTAATATCGAAATGCTGTTCATATACTCCGTCTATAAAAACAGAAACACGAAAATACAGCTAGGAGATACGATGATATGAGTGTGTACTACAAAATATATGTATACTGTGTGTGTGACACTTGTACTCTCAGATACGCATCATTCCTCTGTAAGAATCCACTAATGCACATACTGACTGTACTAAAAGCAAAAATAACGCAATAAAAACGTGTAGCATTATTTACATTACTAAATAATGGAAGTGTAGGTGCAACTTTACCAATCATGACTGTTTATAAATTTTATGGAGAAAAGTCTGCAGGAGTTGTCTGCCCTATACATTTTGCATACACGAATTTCCGTTCAAAATTCATTTAAAACTATGAGATGAATTGGAGGAATTCATTGTCACTGTAATTAATGGTGAACTTCTTTATCTGTGGTTTATTTTATATATATATATATATATATATATATATATATATATATATATATATTAGGGTGGTCCTTAATTGCATGGCGATTTTTTTTTTTTTTTAATTTCTTTGCTCCCAACCCCTAAATTGGTTCCATGTTGGACCCAATTTATCCATGAAAAAAATGGGCTCAATCGAAGAATATTTAACCGACCCCCAAGCGACCTAAAGTTTGAATGCATATCCAATATGTTAATATATAGGAAAAGTCTGGAATAAACCCTTCTTACTTTAAAGCGGCTGAAGGGAAAGGGACCAAATTTTGGATACAGGGATTGGAAGTAATCCACATCTGACCTTGAGAAATAGCATGATGGCGGCCATTTTGAAGTCCGCAATTTTGTATTCGGACCCAAAATTTTAAATGATAATAAAAGAAAGCTGAAGGCTGTGGATAACTAGCCAAATTCTGCTGCATCATCATCTGGATACTTTTTTCTGTGTTCACTGACTATCTGCAATATGTATTGTTTCTTTTTTTCGTCCTTTGTTAAAATGTTCCCGTATTCTTGTATCAGTTTCACACCTCTCTCTGCAACATCAATCACCACCACTATGTTTTTCAATGTATTCAACCCACGTTGAAAGTTCATATCTTCTTTCCAAGTAGATAGGCATGTGAATTTCTTTCTTTACTTTATGGTTTAATTCAAATAAGGGAAACTATTCAATAATCTTATAAATCTGCAGCCCGTACAGAGATATAAACTCACAGAATATTAAGTTTTATTACTTCGGAGCTTTTATTTTCCATAGTTGATAATTATTACATGTTCAGAGATAAGTGGAAAATAAAGGCAGACGTCTGTTTGTCGTCAAAAGCTACCTCAAAATGATATATCATACGAGGTCATTTCTATTTAAAATTTTGTGCACGAATCCAAGATGGTGGACGTAAAGATATGTCTCATCTCGGTCACTACTCAGTATCAGGTATGGATCTACTTCTACAACCTCTATCCAAGATATGATTCCTTTCCCTCAGCCATTTTTAAGTTACAAGAGTTTATTACAAACTTTTGCCATATACTATACATTGTAAATTCATTTAGATGTTTAGGTCTCTTGGGGGTCGGTTAAATATTCTTCGATTGAGCCCATTTTTTTCACAGATTAATTTGGTCCGACATGGAACCAATTTAGGGGTTGGGAGCAAAGAAATTCGGAAATCGAAAATTAAGGACCACCCTAATATATATATATATATATATATATATATATATAATCAGGTTGTTAAAAAGTATTGAGCCTTTGGAAGTCAAAATTAAGAACGCATTTATTGTGATTTTAAAATAATAATATGAAATGTGCATCATTTTGTTCGATGACCTCCATTTTTCGGACAACACCATAATCTCATCCCTATAGAACTTCTGTAGTTTCTGGTCGACAATATTGATACATGGTTTTTACAAGTCTCTTTTGAAAGTTAACTAAGACCATTCAGGTAGTTCTGCAGAGATTGAAACAAATAGTCAGGGCTGGGATATACAATATATGCATTAAAACTTCCCAGCGAAGTTCTCTGAATTATTTACAGGTGGTTAAAGATGTATGCGGCCTAGTTTTGTCAGCGTGGTATACAACAGTTGACCTTTTCTGTTGAACAGTTATGACCGTATCGTTTGAATTCCTAGGTGCACCAGCGCTACTTGTCGACAATACAGAGCATAGTCGTTCTATCCCGCGGCAGCAGCTCGTGATGCACGATGTTCTTCCAATCCCACCAAACGCCAAGCGTAACTTTCTTGCAGCGGTCGTTGTGGGTTTTGTCACATACTGTGGACCGTCTCCTGGCTAAGATTATAATCTTTTTCCCACATTGTTGTTGTAGATTATCCACTTTTCATTACTTGTGATCAACCACTTCAGAAATGGCTCAAGTTCGTTACGTTTCAGTAGAGATTCGCAAATAGAAATTCGATCGAGTAAATGTTTTTTGTGTCAGACCATGTGACACTCAAATGTCGAGCTTCTTTTTTGTAGTTAGCTTTCTCCAAATGGTTTACACTCTTTGGTGATGGGTGCGCAGGTCATTGGCTGTTTACATTCCGGTCTTATTCGACTTCTACCAGTATACCCACCATTGCTATGATCAGTCACCCATTGTGTGAAGCATCTTGAGCATCGAAATTTCCAGTACAAAAGTGACTGATCCGTCTTTTACGTTGTTGCTTTTAATAACGTAGCTTGCCCATAAACAGCAGAAATTTCTTCACGGGTCTGCACAGCATTGCGCCTTTGTCGAAATAGAATTGTAAAATGGAATGCAGTGTTGCGGAAAGTTCGCTCATCTTCACGAATTATGAGAATTCCAACACTTTTTGCACTATCTTTAGCTTCAACGGTAAGTTGTCAGAAAACGTTAGGCCTGACCCACTGCGACTAAGACTGAGATTTCTAACGTCATCTTGTGCTCAAAAAGCTCAATACTTTTTACACTGATATATTTGCCGGGACAAAAATTATCTGTCTGTATTGTGGAGGTGTCCGTTAAGGGAGGTTTCACTGTCCTTTAGTCATATCTGCCAGTAGTCAGTCAGTATGTCGGCATTTCGTTGTAGTTGTTTTCAAGCTAGAAGGAAATACAAAATAGAAATAGTAATATTTGCCTGTAGTTAGTCGATATGCCCAAGTATTTGATCCTTACAACGATGTATATTTGTAAATAAACTGAAATCTTATACGGGATGAAATTTCTATTACATCACTATTGTTCCTAGGTCTGCAATTCTTGATAAATCAATGTTTGATAATAAATTTGTTAAACAAAGAAAGAAAAATAATAAAATAAAAATAGTAAGTTGTATTTTTAGGTAAAATGTAAGACTGTTCAGTAATATGACTTATTATTGAATCGTAGGAATGGTATTAAACCTCGAATGGTTGCTCCTCGCCTTTTCTGTGATATCTGCGAAGTGTTCGATCTTCACGACACTGAAGATTGTCCTCGGCAAGCAATGGATGAATCTGAAAACGCTACAAAGCACCATGGGGAACGGGGACAGGAAAGGCCGTACTGTGAAATATGTGAAAGTAAGTTACTATGCTAGAGCCTCATTATGTGTTAAGTATTTAGATTCATATCTTTGTTTTGTAATTTAGTAATCTTTTCAACAACTTGATTTAAAAGTGACGTAATATAAATGTTTATTTTTTTTTATTTTTTTTATTTTTTATTTTCTTTTAATCCTAGAAAGTGTAGGGTTGCCCCGAAAGCACTACTAAGTATGCAATATGCATATTGTTTAATGTATGTATTATTTTCTATTCTCCTTTCTTGAATTCTCCGGTCCCACCGAGATTTACATTTTGTTTACTTGGTTTTAACATTTATTTTCTTAAGAATAATAAAACTAGTAAGAATAAACATGACTAACGATTGACTGTGAGACTCGTATTATAAGGGGCAATCAACTGAAACCCGTTCATTGGTCATAATTCATGAAATAAATTTTATTTTGAGCGGAAACTTGTACACTATCCAGAGACGTCTATGGTTAGCGTGCAGTGGTTGTTCAGAAGAAGTCACCACGAACGTTGAGACACTTGTCCCACTGTGTCACTAACTTACAAATGCCGTCCATGTAAAATTTGGACGGCTGACTATCAAACCAATCACGCATAGCGTCCTGAACCTCAGCGTCAGACTGAAATCTCTGACCTTTCAATGCCTTCTTTAGAGGCCCAAGGATGTGAAAGTCACAAGGTGAAAGGGATGTAGGGTGGGTATCGCAACATTTCCCACTTGAATCGTTGAAATAAATCCTGCACTTTGTTTGCAACGTGTGGACGCGCGTTGTCATGGAACAAAATGACTCCAGCGGTCAATAAACCAGGCCTTTTCTTTTGATGGCTCTCCGTAACTATGTTAAGGTCTGACAGTAGCGTGTGGTGTTGATGGACTGTCTTCGTTCCTTGAAGTCGAGCAATGGCAATCAAAGAACTCAGACACCATAACTTTCCACAGATACGGTTGCGTCTTGAACTTTTTGGAACGTGGAGATTAGGGGTGTTTCCACTGCATACTGGAAAACTTTGAACTCGATTCAAAATGATGGCACCAAGTTTCATCCTCAGCAACAATGCGCAGCAAGAAGTCGTTACCTTCCAAATGGTAACGTGACAAATGTTCAATGGCGCAACCTATACGCTCCAACTTTTGGTCTTCTGTCAACACCCTGGGGATCCACTGCGCGCACACTTTATGATACCCCAGAAATTTCACAATTTTCTGAGCAGTACCATAACTCATGTTTAACCCGTTCGCTATGGATTGAACATTAATGCGTCTATCCACAACTATATCCGCATTCACCTTTTAACGCGAGTCTTCTGTGGCAACAACATGGGCTTGACCAGGACGAGGATAATCAGTGATTTGTTCATGCCCGTTCCGAAACATTCTGGCCCAGTCCACCACTATTGTTTTGGAGACGCATGTATCACCATACACGTCTTTCATACGTCGGAACACTTCAGCTGGTTGACAACCTTCGGCACTCAGAAACTGGATGACGGCACGCTGGTGCTGTTTGGTCGGACTGGGGATCTTGAACGCCATCTTTCACTTGTTATATCTGCAAAACGGAAACACATATCAACAACATTCATACACTCAACACACAGGGACATTAGCCATTACACACTATTAAACAAACAATATCCTCCTACACACTATACCAATAATACATGGAACGAACGGGTTTCAGTTGATTGCCCATTATAAATCAAGTAGTTAGGGTTTCGAGGCCCATTAACCTAATCGCACCCTGTAATTTCCCAATTTTTTCACTGCAATAGTGTTCTATTAGATTAGTTTTCTTTAAATTAGAAGAGTGAGGTTTATTATTGAAAAAAAAAAAAGTGTGTAAGTTTCATCTAAAGAAACACACGATCGATTTTTATATACCAGTATATTTGGTTCCAACGTACCAACAACAGACGAAACATTGGAACGTACTGTTTGGTTATCATCTGTTTGTGGTAGTATTGTGTTTCCATAGTAAACGGAAGTTCATTACTACATTTATTCTGATTCAAAGGTAGAGAATATATTCAAAGTTTCAGTGGGTAGTATGCCTCATAATCAACTTTTGAACCTTATATAAATATGTGTTACCTTTAAAATGAAATATAGAAACCGTCTGACACATTTTTCTTAATTAAATTATGTTATAACTAACCGTGCAATGCCAATGTGTTTATCCGAGCGATATTATTAAAGAGCCGCTACCCTTCTCATGTTCAGGCGCTCCAAGAGCGAAAACCTTTGTAAATAAAAATGAATGTAGCGATGTTTGCGCGCTAACTTCTCCGAGACCGGTACACCGATTTTGAGGATTTTGTAGTACATGACTGTGCCATGCTCTAACTTAAAAGGGATGTGGGAAAAATGGGAAGAGGTGACATGTAAAGATAATCGAAATCTACCCATATTAGTATCCAATCAATAGAGATTAATAGTGATCCTTGATACAGTTTAAGCCTAAATTCATCCCGTATCGGTATGGGATGGGGGTTATGTAAAAATATCGAAAACGATCGATGTGAGTGTTTAATCTACAGTTTTCGAGGTCGCTGAGATGAATAGTGACACTCCAAATGCTGTTTTAAGCTCAAATTCAACCCCTTAATCATATTTAAGGTGAGGGGAAGGAGTTCAAATACTCTTCATAAACCTTATTCTTTCTGTGTGAAGTATGGGTATTTCAGCTAGTCAATCAATACGCAGAACCACACATTTCTTAGTCCGTAACTAATATTAAATATAACTAATATTAACTAATATATCGCGATATATTGGTCAAAAAACGACCCTACCACTCATACCGAAAAATGAAACAAAACTCATTGTTTATCAACAGTCAAACCATTACTTCACATATTTTACATCGCTTCATATTCGGCACTGCAAAGTTAGTGATCATCATATCATGTACTACCTTTATTCGCATCTCATTTTGTCTCTAGACTTAAATTATAATAAACACTACTACTTCTGGGAACCAGTGGCGGCTCTTAATAGAAGTCAAGAAATTTTTAAAAAATGCTACAAGCTAAGGGAAAGAAGCTTATCTGATGCACTAATTCGTGTATACATCTTTCTTCCCTAACCTTGTAGCTATAACATTTGAATCAGTCATTTCGAAAAGGCCATATATCCACCAAAGTAAATTTTTGAGAAGAATTTGAAGAGAGTAAGAAAAAACTTTGGATTGCAAACTCAACGTGTACAGTGGCATCGATGATATTGAGGCAATAGTGTAGGGTATGTAACATAATGTGACCAGACAATTGGTCTTTTCACAGGGGATGCGCGTTTCTTCGCGTACGTCTCGAATTTACACTAAAATGAAAGTGTAGTGGGGATGGACATATTGCCTTTTTGCAATGACTGATTAATTTTAAGTTTTACCGATGTGACTTCCCTGAAATGCTGCCACTGTTGAGCATACATTTTTAATCTCCGCTTGTGATATTAATTATGTGTAGATGATAAGGTAATGTTAAATATGTAATACGCATGTAATATTCATTTGTTATTGACTTGTTGTTTTTCAGTGTTTGGTCATACAACAGCCGACTGTGATGATGGTGAAACATTTTAAATTTCCTTTTTAGAAAATGGAAGTGAAAGACACATCGTTAAATATTAAAAGAGGGAGTAAAAATTAATTATTTATTTTTCTACTATGCGTGTTAAAAATGGCATATTGCCAATATTTTTTTCATGTACAGTATTTTTCATTTGTTGAAGTTGTATAAACACATAATATGTGTGTGATTTAAATAAAAAGAACTTGTTGTGGATATATACTGATGCCATTTTTAAATATATATTTAAATATATATATTGTTGTTTCAAACAGGAAGACTTACATGTAGTGTTACGTGGTAAATAGTGCGCACTTCTAATGGAAAACAGAAATTAGAAGTTTCTAGACTAACAGGGCAAAGAACATTAAGATTAATATTGTCTTCCCGTAGGGAAATATTTGTAAAAAAGAAAGTAAAAATAGTAGAACGGAAAACATAATTATTTATATTGGTAGCTGGAAGCGCACGTTGCTGGTGATAGTGTGTTGGTTAATTGGAGTTATGTATCAGAATTTAGGAAATAAATTATATGGTTAAATGATAATGGAAGAAAATATATAGGTATAATGTTAGTAGATGTGTGTTTTCTGTTCACACAAAATTGATAAAGACCATTGTGTCCAGGCAACGAACAGCATAATTCTGGCCGAAAAGGAAAGATCTATCTGTGTAGTTATATTTATTGTTTTCTGTGTTTATTTGTTGAGTCTTCGGGATTGATATTTTTATATGATGTTTTGTGTTGAAAGAATGGAAAGTCCGTATGCATCAAATAACAATATATATATATATATATACGAGGTGTGTTCAAAAAGTATGGAACCCTTCGTTGGCAAAAATACATTTATTGATTTGGAAATCTGAAACACTTATCTCCTTGGTAATGCACACACTTCTCCCAGCGCTCCTGTCATTGTTGGAAACACTTCTGGAACGCAGTTTTTGGAATGGGGGACAACCGCGCCGTCGCATTCCGCGCGATGTCTTTTCTTGACCCAAATCGGGTCCCTTTTAGTGGCATTTTCAACTTGAGAAATAACCAAAAGTTACACGGAACCACGTCGGGTGAGTAGGGAGCCTGACGACACACAGGAATGTTGTGTTTGGCGATGAAAACCTGAATCAAATTTCACGGAGACTCTCCTCATGCCCAAGTGACCCCGCGTAGCGTAGTCGCTAACGCTCTCGCCTTCGGTGCGAGCGGTCCCGGGTTCAATTCCCGGTGGGGCACTCGGTCGAAAAAGTGTAAAACGCTTTTTAGGCCAGCCACCCTGAATGAGGTTTTCCTCACTCACACCAGGGAAATGTTGGGGTGGTACCTAATTTATAGGCCGCTTCCTTCCTTCCCCAATCCTTTCTTCCTTCCCTTTCCCCAGATTGTGTGCTCGCCGAGGGACGTCATCCCTCAAAACGTGACGGGTTAAATGGCCTTAGATGCCCATGCCTTAGATGCTTAGGTCCACAGATCTAAATCCTAATCTCCTCATGCCCAAATTATCGTTCAAAATTGAACGTACCGATCCGATTGAATGGTTTCCTTGGTAAAATTTGATGCAGTATCGCAGCTCAAGTGTTTCTGTCATTTTACAAAAACTGAAAGCCGACGACCGAAAGCCGTCTTTCTCCCCCCCCCCCCCTCTCTCTCTCTCTCTCTTTCTCTCTCTCTCTCTTCCATCTACACACAAACATTCACACTCATCCAAATATATATATATATATATCGGTAAAGAAGATAATTAAGGTGGACGAGACAGCAGAATACCCACGAAGTAGGAACATTTCGTATATGAAAACGAGTATAAACAAATTGTAACTTGATGCCCGAAGGGTTAAAGGAGAAAAGGGCATCAGAAACCGTTGACTCCATTGAGATTTGTTGTGTAGAAGCTATGTTTAAACAAAATAAGAAACATTTTTTAAAAGCTTTATGATTTGATGCTCTTCTTTAAGTAGGCGGAGAATACACGCCTTTGGGTCCGCGGTGGCTCAGTGGTAGAGAATTCAGCTTTGGTGCGTGGGGTCTCTAGTTCGATTCCAGCCTCCGTTAAGTTTGCTTCGTAATGGACAATCACAGTGTACTTGGGTTTTCTTGGAAGTCTTCCTTTTCCCCCACTTTCTTCATTCCAGTATTCCGTTCATTCTGATCATCACCGCCTTTCTTAGGCTCGGAGCATAAACGTGTGACGTTAAACTCAAAACGAAAGGAAGAAATACACACCTTTGGTTTTCGCAATTATAGCTACAGATTAGGATATATATACATATATGTAGTTTCTGGGGAAAAAAGTTGATTTTAAAAAATTCAGAATACTTAACGGTCCTTATGTTATGACCCTCAGTTTTCATTAAAATTTCCATGCCTGTTGCATTCCATTCAATTCTTGTCTTACGCAGTGCAGCATAACTATACAATAAGTTACATGATAAATACTTACTGACTAAGCGGTTAGCGTACGCGCCTGTGGCGTGGGAGACCCGGGTTCGATTCCCGGCGGGAGCTCATGTGGTTCGGATTCCACGTTAATCAGTAGGTCCACGTCTCATATAGCCTCGCTGCTGAAAGCGACGCTAAACTAAAATCAACTCAACTCAAATACTTACTGAACCGTAGTTAACATAGATTGGATCCTGTTCTACAGAAATGTAGCAGGAACGCTTATGGTTGTAAGTGCTTCTGATTATCGATGCAATGACCATCCATAATTGACGAATGGCCAGTCATGACGGCGGCTTCAAAGTTAAATACAAAATAATTTTTATCAACATACTAGATACCACATTTCACATGTGAAATCGAAGTAAAAGAGTTTATCAAACACATTTAATTTTACATAAAGCATCAAAATGACTTTTAAATGAGTTTTTCCAAAGTTAAGACAAGTGAAATCCCTTTTTTGCATATTTATATTAGTATTTCTTGACCCCACTCCCTCCTGTTTCCAAATTTCATATTCTTTCTCTCTCTCTATGTGTGTGTGTCTCTGTCTCATTCATTATCTCATATCTTCTGCCTTTTGAAGAAATCTTTGATAGACGAAGCTTCGTATGTAAAGGCAAAATTTCCATAGCAACCCTCTAATCTCCGAGGTCATCTCGAAAATAAGTTTTCTGAAAATTGAGACAACTATAATCCCACGACAATGACATTGCGTCTAATCAGGAACCGGCAACTGCTGCTACTCGGTTAGATTAATTTCCTATCCTGTAATCTAATTGTTGCAGTGTACTATACTCTGTGCTATCAAGTCGATTTATTACTCACAGAGTAGTAAAAGAGTGTTTCACATATTTGCCAGCTGAAAACCGTTTTGCATCATTGTAATAGTTCTGTCGACCCGAAAATACCAGACACTTTTCTGAACTTCCTGCTTAAAATCATACCAAAATAAGTTCCCAAAGCAAGAACCAGATAAATTGCTTTCTCGCATTCACTTTCATTTCATGAAAGTCGTTAGACACCTTCGTACTGCCAACAATGGTATATATGTTCAATTATGTTTACTAAAACTTGCTAATGTATTTTCGTAATTGTTAATCCTAACAGTACAAAAAAAAAAAAAAAAAAAAAATCTTCCTATGCTACATTTCTGTTATCTGGTGTAAGGGCTTCATGGTTTGATTTCATCCTATGTGAGTTTGTGGTAGACAACATTGTGTCCATGGGTTTTTTCACTTCTTTTGTTTTCTCCCATGTTCTCATTCTATCAGTTTTTGTCACTCTCATAAGACTGCGTCTCCTTGAGCCTACGAGGCATAATCATGGGATGTAAAATTGAAAGGAAGAAAGTCACAATTTTCTGGTAATCAATTTGTTTTTCATGCCCGCTTCGGCTTCCTTCGTTCCAACTATGTTTTAGTGTGTGTATATATTGTCTTGTATATTAATGTACATCTCTTTGCAGCGTGGTAAACTTTCATTAAGAAGCTTGTTTCAGTTAATTGGCTTAGATATTAAAATGAAATTACCTACAGGCATTGTTCCAAATTATGCTGTTCTTTCTGTGGACCCTTTGGTGGGAAATAGATGTGTATTTTATAAATGTTTTGCATGTTCAATTGCTAGTTCCTCTGTGATATATTTGTCAAATCTTCGTTTAAAAAATTTTTTGCACGCTTTCGTACATATTTATTCAGACACACAAATTTAGCTCAATGCGAATCCTAACATTTTATTAGTATGTATCCTATCTCATGCTTGCTTATAAATTTCTGACTTTTATTATTATAAAACATTTAAGAACACAATCGTTCTTGTACGAGGAAAAGTCAATAAGTTAAGCACAACCTATTTTAGCATCGTTTTTATTCATCTGTGTAGGTAAAATTACAAATATTTGTATCCGAAGGCGCCAACGGGTACAAAACCTGTTCTGTTTTCTGTTAATTTTTTGTAATTAGTATTTGACGTGACTATTTCGCATGCAGTTGTTGAGAATATTTGTAATTCATAGTTGAACTTCAGATATTGGTTAGCATTCTTTTTCTTCAGTATGCAACAAGAGCTGGAGATTGATGCAGTATTGTTCTCAGTGTAAAGTCTCTCTATTTTCTAGAAATCAATGAAGTCTACAACCAATGGACTTGGTGTAGACATTCAGATTGAAACATGTAAAGATAAACGCAATGCAGCTACGTAATGAATATTTACTATTGATACAACACGGTAAACTTTTATGTATTTTATCCAATGGTTGACGAACTCTAAATTGCCTTGCACAGCAATAGCAGGTGTATTATTTATAATTGTCCTAATAAATTGTAAAATAACGTTTATTTGTATATCAAAATTCATGTGCAGAGTTTCTAAAAAACTAAAACAAAAGTACTAAATTTATTGACTTATCCTCGTTCAACTTATTTCTGGCAATTGGCCGAAGTTGTTTGTGTGCTTTCTTTAAAGATACAACTCAAAGAAAGTAAAAGAAAGACAAAATATTCAATGCTTTTCAGTAGAATTACTTTGTATTCAGAGAGCGATTTATATAAAACATTTTCAATTCACTACTTCGGGCACGAAATGATTTGAAGTCAAATGTAAATAAGAATTTAATAACATGATTAAATATTTTAAAGCAATAATTGTCTACATAACGAAAAAAGGGGAAGAAACCTTTCTTAAGAAGTGTATTGAGACCACTTTAAGAAAGAAATCTATGTATGTGAGTGAAACAAGGTATGTTGCATCTAGTTCTTGTTTTTAAATGAAAGTTTTTTCATTTCAAGATATTGTATATCTGTGAACAACTTCCTTTTAAGATTTGGCGTAGCAGTAATTACTTCTGCTTAATTAGCTTATTGGATAAAGTTTTAGCGAAGAAATGTTTGGATCTAATCTCATTATCGTACTTCATAGTCTGCTTCTGCAAATACTTTTGCACGAGTAGTGAATGAGATTTTTATTTTTACTTATTTATTTACATTATTATTACATTTTGTAATTGTAAAAATTATGTAATAAGTTCCTCGATCTAAAACCAACTTCAGTTGAAAATAAGTTCAATACATAATAAACTTATATTTTTTAAATTCAGTCACATAAAATGAATTAAGATTAATACTTTGTTATAAATAGCTTAACTCAATTCGCAAAATAATTTATATCTCCTTATTTACTTATTTATTTTATTGGAGTTAATTCTCCCAATGGAGGTTGTATGAGACGTGAGGTCCCATCATGGAAGCTTCTCTCACCAGTGGCAAGAGCATATGCATTAAGCTCAATGTCAAGGTTTCGTTCTGTAGCTTCGGAATTTCGGTAATTTTTTCCCAGTTATTTCGTCCTTCATTTCTCATCGTTTCTATTAGCTCTATAGGGTGGCCAGAAAGTCCCGTTACACCTGCATTTTTTCATCCCTATATTAATAATACTTACAGTTATATGTCCAAAACGTCTGTATGTGCACTACATTATACACAGCTTGATACGCATCCATGTCCTCCGCTTTAATAGCTGCGGTGTCACAAGCTGGATTTGCCCGCAGAGCATCCACGAACCACTTCTTCCTGACATGTGATTTGGTGATACCCCACAGGGCATTGTCTGATGTCGTAAGGTTCGAACTTTGAGGCGGCCAAGTTAAGGGGCTGGTGAGTTTGAGGACCCACATCCTATACACCGGCCAGGGAACGAGGGATATCCAAAACACTTCATTGATGAAAAGCTTTATTCTTCCATGTGATTAAAGCCTGATGACTTGGTGGGTCTCTACCGAACCATTCACGAAATCTATCCATCACCTGTGGCATATTTTTATTTTTGTGTTTCCATTCATGGACCCGCACACTTCCTACTAAGCGTTCCTCAACACTGAAGTCCCTGGTATCTGCCATTGTTTTTCACCAAATACGGAAAGGCAATACAATGAACTGATCAACGCATGGACTTTATTCTCCTCCCTCCGCGGGCAATTACGTGGCAATTTACGTGAGGAACATTTTTACGATATCAATGATCAGGATGTAAGGTTCAAGTCTTTAAATCTTTACATCTTACATTCTTAGATGCATTTAGTTTGGGTGTAGTAGGACTTTCTGGACCACCCTGTATGACACTGAACATTGAATAATAATAATAATAATAATAATAATAATAATAATAATAATAATAATAATAATAATAATAATAATAATAATAATAATAATAATAAAAAGAAAAACTATGGAATAGTACTTCAGACAAATACCGATAAGATTTGAAAGTAACACATCTCTGGCTAAAACTTAGGTTGAAATTTTATTTAATTTTTTTCCTGCTAAGAAACTTCTCAATGAATAATTTTCAGCTATCTAAAAATTGACAGTACAAAGTTCTCTGAAATGTTTTGTTAAAAGTGATTTTCTTTAAGAATGTCTCTTAATCTGCATTTGGCTCATACAGTCTAGGGAAGATTCAAAGACTCTCTGTAGTTACTATTATGATTAGTTTCACGTATGTTTCAAATTAACGTAATATTTCAAATGTGTTCTTCTGCAAAAGTACTCTACAAGCAAATTCAAATTTAGAGAAGATAGGAATATGCAGTAAATATTCGTTTTTTTTAATTACAAATAATAACACTTTTGTTTACATATTGTTAAGAGTTCAAGTTGAAATCACTTCACAATATCAGTGAAGAACTTTATAAAGAGGTAATAGTGTCCTCTTATTTGAACAGCAAACTATTTTTAATCGATATGGGTACTCTTATCTTGGTAATTCTTCATCCTATTATTATGCTGTTAGTTCATGACCAAAATTTTAGCTATTAAATATATGGTACCGTATACATTTTTAAGCTACTAAATACCCTATATACTAAAAGAAAAGTATACAAAATACTTTCTAATTCTTTGCTATCTTACCTTTCCAATTATGCAATGACTATGCGTTTACAGATATTCAGGGTACTCAATGCTCCATCTTATTGTTAACTGCTTTCAAATTTTTAAATGGCTGTTTCTTTTAAGTATATATATATGTAGGTTGCATAAAGTATACATATTGCTGTAAGTATGTGTGTGTGTATATATATGCACTGTTATTATTACTTTAATTTTACCTCGTTAAATATGTTAGTCTGTTAATAAAAATAAATAAATAGTTCCTTATTTACAAAGAACTTAATGCATTACCAAATAATAATAAGATAATATGTTGTTGGAGATCTTAAGTTAGTACAGTATTAATCTTGTTTAACTGGATTTTGTTCCTTTCTTATCCTATAAATGAAAGCGCAAAACAAAGTCCCTTTTTAAAAGTTATCAGCGTTAACATAATGCACAAACAGCCGTCCCAATTTTTCATTTATGCATTCCCAATTTGTAACTGTGAAATCGAACTACAATTGTACTGTGCAGAGCCACACAACACAACTGAGCCAGAAAAATTAAAGAATGTGAGTAATGCAAACTAATAAAACAAATAAATAAGACGTTACAGAAGGATCAAATTTCAATCGTAAATTACTTTTAGACAGAAGGGCCAACCCAAGAAGTTTGAAAGTTCGTATCTTTTTACTGCCAAGAACGATAAAGACTGTAGTTGCTTTAGTAGCTTAGATGGCACTCTCAAAAGATGCAAAAATTAATAAAATTGCTTGCTTGGTTACAGAGTTGCTGTGAATCATTTATTAGTGTTAATCATTGTATGGTGCAATTTCGCTATGTATAATTTCCATAAAGTTAATACATGTTACGTAATGAATATGGCAGTTAACGGCAGCATTAAATCCAAATACTTATACTGATTACAGACTGATAACGAAATTTAAGCATTATTTCATTTCGACTTGTGTCTGCATAATATGTTCTTTGTTTTTCCTCAAAATCATTAGTATTTACTTTGAAATAAAAAAAAAATGCATGGTGCATCACTTTGGAAATTGTTTTATATATATTCTGGTGTCCCATTTTAAATTTGCCGGGCTGTATTAGTTTTAAATATACAGAGATTTTATATTTGTTGTTGGTGTGATTAGTCAGTTGTGTTTTGTAAAGCTTCGCTTTCGGTTGGAATGTTTTTCATCTTTGAGTACCGTCTGTAAAACTAGACAAATATAAAAAAATATGTTGTTGTGTTACAAAAGTCATTTTCGGCTCTTAGTCTTGTTATTGTAATTGGGATGTTAACACTTAAGTTTTCCAATATCTTTTGCTTTCCTTGTCATATATTTACCTTTTGTTATAAAGGACGTTTTTGAGTGTACTTACAGAATAACGTACAAAATGTAACAAAGATTAAACAGTTTTGAATAATTGATGAACAAAGAATGGAATTGACGTTGCTAACAGGTCCAGCATTTGCAATATTTTCTTCCTGTCGATGTTTATGTAACAGAAACTAGTTAAATATTAAATAAAATCTATATTGCAGCAAATAGGGTTATCTATACATTTTACCCCGTACCTGACATTTTCTTTTTGTATAATAAGCTTGTAGCTAATGGTGCTACGTATAAGTAACGGTAATGAAGCAGTGGAGTGGCTCTAAGAGTCCTTCAGCCGTAATTTTATTTGTTTATTTATTTTGGGATCTTGAAATCAGTAGGATAGCGTTAGAAAACGCCGAGATGCCTCTCATCCCCTGTTTACGAGAGACGATACATATTTTGATAATATATACAAATTATTTCCTCACACTAATCGCTGTTGTTTCTATCGAAGTTTCCTGTTAGTTTGTAAAGGTCTCTCGCCTCGCTCGAACAAGCGGAAGCACTGCACATGTGCGTCGCTCAGGTATATGTATTTTTTCTTTCTTGTTGTCATACACCAAGTTCTTGGAGACTCCAGGAGCATCTACAAGCATCGAAGCTTCTGGTACTAGTTTTTTGCTGGGTTTATAGTGCTCGTGTACGAACACTTGATTTCCTACTCTCCTCGTCCCTTACAGCTCATCGTTTACCTTCGATAGATGTTGGCATATTTCAGTAATTAGTACCTATTTGTTTTAATTAAACTGCAGTTTTCTTTACAGAACCTAGGAGGAGTAACCGCAAGAAAACAAAAATGACCGGTTCAACGCTTCTTTTTATGTAAGTTTCTTACATAGAATATAGTATAGAAATAGTTTTACGCCATTCTGAAAAACGAAGTATTGATCTCCATTATGGATACATTATATATTCTCACGTTACTCTACTATCTTTCTGCTTTTGATTAGCAGCACTAATCGTAGAAGGACAATAGTTAGCGGTATTTCTGATTCTGTATTTAGTGCTTGTAATATGTTTATCGTGTGTAGTGAAATTTTATTATTTTAGTGTGGTGCGAAAAAAAATGTACATTTGTAAGTAAAATACCAAGTTCTGGAAAGTTTGGCTTCTATAAGGTATCGTAATCTTGTTTCTATCTAAACATTTTAGCAAATGATGACAGCGCTAATGGTACTACGTAGGGCCGTATTTACATAAGCCAAGATGGCTATGGCCCGAAGCTGCAAATATATATTCATTAAATCAACCATAATTTTAATAACTGAAACTGAAAGCTCGATAATCACTCCACTATCTCAAATTTTCTATCCCAGTAGTTAATGATATTCAGGGGGCTTTTGTTGTCTCGGGGTGGCAAAAATGTTAAATACGGCCCTAATCCCACACAAACTTGATGAACTTTTATTAACAACACCTTATTACAGTTACTTACGAGCAACGCTGTTTTCTGAAAGCCAGCCAATCTACCCAAAAGCCTTCCGTAAGAAAATACCCGAAAGTACCCAAAAGGACTTTCAAAATTTTTTCCACCCTTAGTTTTCAAGATGCAAGATTGAAATTTTGCACAAGAATTGTGTGCATAATACGTATTTTTTTTTTAATCCCTACGTGAACCCAGGCCAGGCCAGAGGGTCGGAAAAATTTTTTTAAAAAAATCGAAAATACTCCCGGTTTTTCTGTTTTTGGTGTATAATAGGGACATGTGAATGGTACCATTGGGAAGGATGCTCTATTAAAAAAAAAAAAAAAAAAAAAAAAAAAGAACAACGAGATATGAACCATGATCCTACAATAAATAGTAAGGAAGCAGTAGCTGTTTGACTGAAAGTCTAAAATTTGCCTCAAAAAGTGGACATCCTAAAAGGAATAAATTAAAATTTTAATTTCTTCTTTATCCAGGGTGTTTATCGGTCACGAAAAAGTCACGAAATCAGAAAACGGTTATGAAAGTCACGAAATTTAGCTTTTGGGTCACGATTTCTTTTAACTGTGCAAATGTAATCACAGATTGGAAAATTTTGTTCTATAAAACATAAAAATTCTCCACCAAAAATGTCTATGGTCGGCTTTAGACGCTTCCAAATCGCAAGCAAAGTACGTTTGTATCGCATGAATGAAAATTCGGCCTAATTCGCACCCAAATTCGCTCTTGAAAATGTTAGGAAATTTTATGATTTGGTAAAGAAAAAGTCACGAAATTTCATTGTGGAATTTTAGTAGACACCCTGTTATCGTGATTTAATAGATTACATTCTGGAATTCAAAGTGGTGTTATAATCTCCGAAAGTAGTTTGCGTATTGCAGTTAACATGTAAATTGAATGGTTATAGCAACTCGGGACTATCATTTTGCTTTCATCACACATTATCATACACAGTAGCGTAGGCAGAATTTCATCATTGGGGTTCAAGCTCCCAAATTCTTATCATTTCAGGATATTTGTATCTTATTCTGTAAATGTTTATTTTTTCTTATATATCTTGTTCAAGGATGTTAAACCCGGAAATACTTTGCGTATGCCGCTTAATGCACGTAATTGTATATGAATTAATTTAGTATACTTTTCACGAATAACATGAACTTCCTCATGGCTATATGGTTAGTTTGACGCCGGAAATCCGGGTTTGATTCCCAGTGGGAACTCATATGGTCTAGATTCTACGTTAAGCAATAGCCTAACTAGTGTTGTGAAGACCTAGAAAAAAAAACGGAAATTTTGGGTAAAAAAAGTTTTTTACCGTTTTTTACCCGAGCCTGGAAAAAACGGAAAATTTAGGAAAAATTGAGCTTTTTGAATATTTTACTACGTTATGCTTTTAAATTGAAAACTATTTTACATTTACTAGTTTACAGTTAAGTTCGTTGAGTATTTATGTTTCTTGCATTAGAATAGGGAAAATTGTAGCAACAAATATATGTACACCACTCCTTTAAAGTTAGCACCGTAATAGAATGGAGTTATGGCTACAAAAGATACTAAAATTAATCTTAGTTAGATTAATTAATATAGACGGATTTTAATTATCTTAAGGAATCTTATTAAGTTCTGACTTTATGGCAGGGGAGTGTTAAAATTACCAGGCCAGAATCATTTTAGTTAATACCGGTATGTTAAAATAAAATATATATATTTTATGAAGATACGTATCTTCCTTGTGCTGTGTAAAATTTCCGGAAATTTTGAACCCATTAGGAAAAATCTTTTGTTTGGAAATATTGGCAAAAACCGGAAAAAAAAATTAAAAACTATTTCTTCCCCTGGCTAATCTTATTTACTATAACATGCCTGCAGCATATATACAATGTATTTCGCTAGCAGGAAAAATACTTAAAGCAAAACGTTTCAATTTTACTTTTTAGTTTTCTGATTTCTGGTAAAATTCTTCTTAATTATTTGTATATTTTTCGAACAACTCAAAAAGAGAGATGATATTTACCGCACAAGTGCATAAATTTGAGCAGCGAGAAATATATTAAAGAATTTAACATGTGAAACTTACGTTCGTTATTATTAAAGACTAGCAAAATATTCGTTCTTCGCATGGGGAGAATACGTTTCATTTTGGACATAAAACGCACCACAACTGTTTTCAACGGACTTACGGACCCCAAAAGCTATGAATTCGACACTAGTATCGGTCATTCTCAATTACTTTTACATGTCACCCTCTCCCTTTAGGAGCATTAATGGTGGCTGAATTTTGATTTAAACGGCATCGGAAGTGTCACTGTTCATCTCAGCGACCCCGAAAACTGTGAATTCGATACAAATATCGGCCATTTTTGATAATTTTTTATATATCTACCCCTTCTCTCTTCACCAAAGAATTTGGTTGCTGCATCGGAAGTGTTAGTGTTCATCTCAGCGACCCCGAAAACTAAAAAAAGAGGAGCTGTCAAACGTGTGTTCTCTTCGCGGCACCGCAAAGAGGGACATTTATGAAGCAGTTAAAAATTCTGTAGAAAAATGTGGTGGTTTTGAGAAATGTTCTTCAATTGTAACAGATGGTGCACCAGCGATGGTAGGAGAGAAGTCTGGACTAGTAGGCCTTTGAGAGAAAATACTACAAATTGCCCTGCATTTCATTGTATTATTCATCAAGCAGCTCTTTGTGGCAAATCATTAAAGCAAAACGAAATCCTCAAAAAATATTGTCAAAACTATGAATATAATAAAGAGTGGTAATAGAGCTATTTTTACATCGCCAGTTTCGTCAATTTTTAGAGGACATGGAATCAGAGTATGGAGAACTACTTTTTTTGCAATCACGTTAGGTGGTTAAGTGCAGGAAATTATCTTAAATGATTTTTTGAACTGACGAAAGAAATCCCAGATTTTCTTAACCAGTTCGTTCCATCAGACACTACATGCCTAGAAGAGGAGCTTCGAAGTGTTGACTTTCTTCGACATTTAGCACTTCTAACAGATATTACAGGACATCTAAATGTACTGAACATAAAACTACAGGGAAAAGGTCAACTAGTTTCTGATCTAATGGGGCATATCAATGGGACCCGGAACAAGGTGAAGTTTTTCCATTCTGCTTTAGGGAAAAATAATTTAGCACACTTTCCAAGTTGTTTGAAAAGGAAGCATTTGATTTTTCTGAGTTCTATAGAGACATCGAGAGTGTTATAAATGAATTTAATGCAAGTTCTCAGATTTTGACAAACTAAAAAAATGATATGCCTTATTTACAAATCCATTGACAACGAACGTCGAAGAACAAGCTCCAAACTTACTGCTCGAACTTGGTGACCTTCAGGCTGACCCATTCTTTCAAACAAGAACAGAAAAAGGAGTAGATTTTTTCAGACTACTTTTTAACGAACGTTTCCCTAACTTTTGTGAGTTTGGTCGGAAAATAGTGTCACTATTTGGTAGTACTTATTTGTGTGAAAGTGCATTTTCCACCATGAAAATTGTAAAGAATCGCTTCAGAAGCTGCCTTGGAGATTCTTCCTTTTTACATTTCCTGCGGCTCGCAACAAGAGGAATGGATGTATATATCCCAACCCTTGTAAACGCTGCTAGTCACCCTCATTTGTCACATTTAATAGGTATGTAATATTTCAAATACTTTTTTAGATTTTTCTTCCGTAGTGTAATAATAATAATAATAATAATAATAATAATAATAATAATAATAATAATAATAATAATAATAATAATAATAATAATAATTATTATTATTATTATTATTATTATTATTATTATTATTATTATTATTATTATTATTATTATTATTATTATTATTATTATTATTATTATTATTATTATTATTAGCTGCGGCCCTCCATCTTAGTACTAAAGATGATTATGGCTCTCAGCCTCATTGTAATTGGACACCACTGTTATAGACAAACATTAAATGTAGTATTTTAATATATAGAATGTTGGGGTGAGTTTGTGGCAAACTTGGGTAAGTAATAGATTATACCAAATGCACATAGTTTTTTCTTATGGTTCCATATCCAAAAACGCCTCATTGTGCATTCACAAGCCTTCGAAGTTGCCAACTTATAATAGGTTTTGTCATTCAGATTAAAGCAAAGCGCCTGAAATGTCCATCAACCCGTTATATGTAGCTCCTCTACTGGTTGCCTTTCATAAGGGTATCAACCTAGTTGCAATATTAAACTAATAGGTTCAAAACAACGCCTAAAATGTGAAATAGAATAATAAAGACAAGTTTTTTTTATTATTATTTGAATGAGAACTGACAAATCGACACAAAATTTGGAATCGACTAACGAAAACGGCACATTTCTAGCACTTGTGTTTTTCGAGATCTCATTATCGAAAGGATTGGCCACATCTGTTAAGACCATGAACCTCCTTCCCATTGTGCATTAGGGTGGAGCGTTTTGCACTTTTGCTAGAAATTCGATGACGGCTAGTGCGGAAAAGGTGTCATTAGTGGCACCGACCTTACTGATTTTTTTTTTGACAACCCCTTACCCTGCCCCAATTTTTTTAAGTGTTTGGTTAGGCAACACGCACAACACCAATCACAGAAAAGCTACTTGTGGTCGTTTTCAGAGTTACCTGATGGCTATAATACAATTATTTTATTAAAAGAAACTTGTAGCAATACCAGTAAATAATTTTAAAATGTTTATGAGTCAAAGTACAGCCATATTAGTTCAGTTGTTGGAATTAATGTCCAGATTTTGTTTGGAATGCCACATTAACGATGATTATAGGCATAACCCTTGATATAACACGATTTTCTTTGTGCAACTCTTCGCTTATTTTGCTCTGTACACAAAATAACCCAGAACTCACCACGGGGAGGTGGTTGCACATCAAGTTCCGCCCACCCACTCACCCAGCAGACATACATTGACATTTGACCTTAGGTCACGTAGTTCTTCTTGGTCTCGAAGCGGGGCATTCTTGTTCTAGACTTCAGTTTGGCTCTAACGTAGATATCTCTTGCGTTCTGGCCGCACTTTTTCAACACTGCCTCGGACACCAGCTTCACTGTGCGTTCCACAGCTTGACTATGGCAAGGGAATGTTGTTAGAGTAGCTGAAGTTCGGATGTTTTCTTCAAGCTGCTGATCCGTTATGTTTCGTGTGATCGGCGGCTCTGTTAGACATTGAGGCCAATTAATCATGTAGTAATTTTCAGCTGTAAAGTTTAATTTCGGAACAACGAAGTCACGTGGGCGGCTTGATCTCGGAGTCTTCTGGCTGCGGCACTTTTTTATCCTTCTCCAGCCTAACGTTCGAATATGCGGATTTTCATCTGCTACCATCGCTATCAGCAGGTTTTCATGATGAGCATAGTATCCGTTCGTTTGTAGAACAGAATGAACTATGTTTTGTAGATTTTCTGGCAGAAAACGTGATAGCTTAACTATGCTAAACAGATGCATGGGGCCCATTTCGCACGAAGGATTTCGCCGTTGAAAACCAGACGGGAGCGTATACTTTAACAATGTACTGGCAAAGTAGACACAAACTTGAACTAGGTTTATCAGTACTGATGTAGTGGCGAAGCATTCTACAGGCCAATGTAAGCCATCGTGAATGTGATAATGGTCCTGGTTTTCTGTTTGCTAGATCGGTAGTACACATTCCTGTAGCAACAGCCTTACAAATTTCAAAGAGATAATTCTGGTCGGTGCTTAAACCATCTGGTTTTTTTTTTTTTTTTTTTTTTTTTTTTTTTTTTTTTTTTTTTAATTTCAGACACCCATTCAACGGGAATGCGTATAGAGGAGACGATCGGTGAACGTTCACAATCCTCTAATTTCTTTCCGTTGGGGCTGGAAAAAGCGTTGGGTCCGGCCGTCCCACCATCCAATTCGGTAACCAGATGCCGAAATGGCAACTCGTTGGTATGAAGAAGGCAAATGAGATGCTGCAGTTCCTTTCCTAGGGATCTTCACGCCGTTATCCCATCCTGTGTTCGTAGCTTCACCATCGCTGCCAACTGCCTCAAGACTTGATACATCGTACTCGTTCTTCTCTAAAAGCTCCAATATAGAGTCGGCAATATCCTTGCCAGTGCCTGACTTAGGTGTGGCATGACCCAAGTATTCTGAACCGGGCTCCGATAGAACTGTGATATGCTTTTCTGTAACCTCTCGTCTTCGTAGTTTGCCGTTAATTTTTTCTTGCACAAGAGTTGCATCATTTTTTCCGTCGAAGTAGATACTTGTAATCGCCCGGCCTAGGTGAGCCTTTTCTTTCTGGATCTTCTCACCCAGTTTATCTTTTCCTGTTCGTACCTTAGATCTGTCAACAACAAGATTTTTGTCCTCTGGTGTTATGAGTCTCACGTCCTGAAGTACGGCAGAAGCGATCAAAGCAACCTGTCTGTCTGAAGCTCCAGTTTAAACGCTGCCTCCGCTGTATTTTGAAGACACATGCGCTTTAGGCTATGTTTCCTTCTTGGTCGCACCTCGAAGTCAGATCCCGACGTGCTTTCCGATTCAACAGCTTCTCTGGATTCCCCTGACGACGCCAGTATCTTTGACCTGTGCCTTTGTCTAGTCCCACTAGTTGATGGACTTGCTTCAACACTTCCGGCGTCTTTCTTGGTTGTCTGCCCCTTAAATCTGCTCACTTTACGGGAAAACATCTTTGACAGAGATTTCCTTGTTCGGACGTCAATGTTACCAATGCTCATTTTCCGTGATGTTCTATGGTCCAAAAGAAACTTGAATTCTCGTTTTGGAATCTTGCGTGTCCTCTCACAGTTGCAATCTTCGGCGGTTTTACATTTGCAAAACGCAATATCAAAAAGAGATTTTTCCGCGTGTGCAACAAAACCTGCACGAAGCGTTGTTTCTTGTCCTTGTCGACTGAAATGTTTTTCCTTGGTGCGACACTTATTATAAAATTTTTTCAGCATGCCAAAAACTTTTTTTTGAAACCACAGGAATGCTTGCTTTACGCCAAATATGTACAACTCTTTGTCCAACTAGTTCACAAATGTCAGTCACTGGTAATTTAGTTACACTTTCGTCACTACGTAAACCACTTCGAAAACAATGATAATGTCGCATAACGTCAGCGTACGTGGGTAAATGCACTTCTCATTTCACTTGGAGTGCCAAATAAGCCTCGTTTCACCATTCCCGCGTTGGTCTGCTATGAGGCTTTTTTCAATCCTCTTGCTTTACATTGCTTCCGAACTTGGAAACCAAAGTATACAAAATGTCTCTGAATCGTATCGCACTAAGAAGACTGTAACTTTAGGTGCAATGCACAAACTCTCTGTCTTAACAGAAACAGTAGCGAACTAAAACCGTTAAAGCTTAAGCTGCAATAAACTGGCCTGTTGGATTGGTTGGCAGAAGTACGCAATATTTATACCACAGCCGAACTTCGAGCGAGAATATTCTAGAAAGGTCGGCATAGGTTCTGGAGCCAACGAGGCGAGCGGGAGGTGTGCGAATCTTCTGGATGGAGCCGGACGTTATGACGACGCTCGAAGAGCGTGGCCAAAGTAAGCAACCACGAAGTTGTGTAGCCTGCCGCTAGATGACATTTGCTGTCGGTGTACATAACAAGCGAAGAGCTGCCAAAAACAAATCGTCTTATATCAAGAGCTATGCCTATAATCATCGTTAACGTGGCATTCCAAACAAAATCTGGACATTAATTCCAACAACTGAACTAATATGGCTGTACTTTGACTCATAAACATTTTAAAATTATTTACTGGTATTGCTACAAGTTTCTTTTAATAAAATAGTTGTATTATAGCCATCAGATAACTCTAAAAACGACCTCAAGTAGCTTTTCTGTGATTGGTGTTGTGCGTGTTGCCTAACCAAACGCTTAAAAAACTTTAAGTCCGTTGGGGCTGGGTAATGGCTTGTCCAAAAAAATAAAAAAAAAAAAAAATCAGTAAGGTCGGTGCCACTAATAGCACCTTTTCCGCACTAGCCGTCATCGAATTTCTAACAAAAGTGCAAAACGCTCCATCCTACTGTGCATGTCTCCTTACTCACACAAGTAAAGGATAGGAGATTCACAAAGGAAGTGAATTACTATGTGTAGATGTTGGAGTGAGTTTGTAGCAATTTGTAGAAGTAACATGATCTCAAGTGGAAATATTTGTTTCTAATAAATCAATACCTGTCCGAGTACGCCTCATTGCTTCTTGTGGCCTTTGAAGTTACCAGCAGGCAATAGGTCTTGCCATTCAGATTTAAGAATAGCGCCTGCAATGTCTGTCAACCTGCTATACGTAACTTCTCTACTGGTTGCCTAACACCGTAGTTTCGGCCTGCAACAATGTTAATCTTATGGACTCAAAACGACCCCTAAAATCTTGAATAGAACAATAACGACACGGTTTTTGAAAATTTGAATGAAAACTGGACAATCTCACAAAATTTGGAATCGACCAGTGAAAACGACACGTTTCTAGCGCGTGTAGTTTTGGAGATCTCATTGTCGAAAGGATTGATGACATATAAACCTAGCATTTTAATATATAGACTAGCCGAACCTGCGCTGTGTACTCAGCGCATCTTTGTATTATGACCATTAATCTCCTTCCCACTGTGCATGTCTCCTTACTCACTCAAGCAGTGGTCGAAGTGAGACGGTATGCGGTGGTATGCCATACCGCCTCTGGTCTTTCAGTGATCAAAACATACCGTCGCTGGAGAGTACATACTAAATACTTTTAATAAATCCATTTTTATACATAGTAATTGACGAATAGCTTTGCACACACAAAGATTTTATTTCTTCTATAGAAACAATTTCCAAGTTGACAACACCGACATTTTTGTTACGTTTTTCCTACCTTTTGTTTTTAAAGTAAGGTGTCCTCAAAGAAGTTCATCTAGTGTATATTTTGATGTGTCACATTCAATTGTTTTTTTTCTTATTTATGTGTGTGCCATCTTGCCTTAAGGTTGGTTTAAAGGAATACATTTTGCCGATAGATGTCACTACAGTCTTCGTATCCCTCTCATGTATTTTTTTACCTTTCTCGAAAATTCACGATTTCTCTTACAAATTTGAAACAACAGACTTCAAATTTTTAGAGAAGGAACTTCATAACCTATCGAAGGCAACAATTCGTGCCGATTTGTTATTTAGAATTTGCTTCATTGTTGAAATAGTATATAGTTAAAGATTTGAATATTCAATTTCAACAATTATGTGATTTCAACAATGAAGAAAATTCTAAATTAAAAAATCGGCACGGATTGTTCCCTTCAATAGGTTATGAAGTTCCTTCTCTAAAAATCTGAAGTCTCTAGGCTGAAATTTGTAAGAGAAATCGTGAATTTTCGAGAAAGGTAAAAAAAATACATGAGAGAGAAACAAAGAATGTAGTCACATCTATCGCCAAAACTTCTCCCTTTAAACCAACCCTAACGCATATAAATGTCGTGTTTTGAGCATGGGCGGATTTAGGGGTTGTCTGCTGTAGGGCGGATCTTCCGGGGGTTTGTAATATCCCTCAGTCGAGTTTTCCCGCAGGAAATTGTTAATATAAAAACTCGGTTTCTGGGCATATTCTTGTATAATTTTATATAATGCAACATAAGGGGATTTTTTTTTTCAAAACGTTGTTGGTAGAAGATCAAAGTTTCTCCATGTACCCCCTTCCCCCTCGTAACTACAGAGATGATCTCCAATGGTACAAATAGAAATGCAATCTTTTAGGCAACATACCCTCACTGTATTTCAATATTTAGATATCTGATATGTCGAGTCAAAATCATAATAAAACATACCGCCTCTGCTTATTTTCCACTTCGAACACAGCACACAAGTAAAAGATAGGAGACTCGCAAAGGAAGTGAATTTGCTATGTATAGTTGTTGGAGTGAGTTTGTAGCAAATTTGTAAAAGTAACGTGATATCAAGTGGAAATATTTGTTTCTAATAAATCCATTTCCGTCCGACTATGCCTCATTGCTTCTCTTGAGGTCTTTGAAGTTACCAGCATGCAATAGGTTTTGCCATTGATATTTAAGCAAAGCGCCTGCTATGTCCGTCAACCTGCCATACGCAATTTCTCTACTGGTTGCCTAACACCGTAGTTTCGGCCTGCAACAATGTTATGGACTCAAAACGACCCCCTGTAATGTTGTATAGAACAATAATGACACGGTTTTTGAAAATTTGTATGGGAATTGGCAAATCTACACAAAATTTGCAGTCGACCAGCGAAAACGGCACTTTCTAGCATTTGTGTTTTTCGAGATATCATTTTCGAAAGGATTGGCCACAAACATAAACTTTTCTAGCATTTTAATATATAGACTAACTGAGCCTGCGCTCTCTACACAGCGCATCATTCGTACATGAGCATAAATATCCTTCTTATTCCTCATAACATCTGTACATGTCTCTTTAGGGGGGATTTTCGATTATTTTTTCTCTATCTCGCACCGTTTGCAAGATTTGAGCCTACTTCCGGTTGGAGTTTCTAATTCTTGTATGATCAGTGTTTCCTTTCTTCTTGCAATCAGTATGTAATAAGTAAATACATTATATACATAATTAATTATAGTGTCAGTTCAATATGGTGTTCATGGGGCAAAACACCCCAAAAGTAAAGATTCATCTTAGACTGGAGAGATGGTTATTCTCCCTTTTTCATTACTATTTGGCCATGAAACAAACGCCTGAGACATATACGACCCTTATATATAACAATATCGTTGTGTGCCTATGCTACTGAGGCTTACCTGGGCTCAGAGGCACAGCGCACACTAGACGCTCTTTTCCAGATGAGGTTTTGCATACCTACAAATCTAGAACGTATCCTCATGTTTATTTTACGAGGGAGATTATTAGAGCAAATGAAAGGTACACAAATTTCGTGGAGGAAATTGTGAGCAAAAGGAAACATTCATTAATAGCAAAGGTAGTGTGTGAGGCTCAATGCGAGTACCTTTGTTCTCTAAAGTGAATCTAATTTGGAATTTAGTTTCTACGAAAATTTTGATTAGTGTCGGACTGAAAACAACACTTAGCCTAAAAACAGACATTCAGACGGGAGAACAGAGTTATAGGCATTTGTAAAGAAACTGCAATAGATTCAGATTTATGTCAATGAATGCTTGTTACTTACGGACTTCCATTCCGTAAGTAAGTTTTCCATTCCAGTTCGTTGTAATTGGCACCAACACTCACACAAACACTTCACTACTACAAAGTTCGTAGAAATTGTTCGGTGGCACTTGTTTAGTCCATAAAGATGAATGGAAAGTCCTCTAATTCATTGGAGATCAAAATTGCTAGAAGTTCAATCCTGTGCGGTGACCAATAATGAGTCGGGGTCTCAGCATCATAGGCGGCTAGCAATCGTCTTTTCCCTTCTCTTCTGTGAGGGCGATGTTTTTCGGCGACTTCCCTCTTTTTGGGAGGACGTCGAGGGTATCTTCTAAATACTCTGAAGAATCCAAAAAATTTTAAAAACAGTCTTTTTATATATTGGATATCTTCTTCCTCATATTAAGTTTGTCTTTCGATGATTAAGTTAAACAAATAGGATGAGCTCGAACACGGAGATCTTGCGCGACAGACTTTTGGAGGCAGAAAGATTAATGTTACAAATCATTGGTCATATTTGTAGCTTCGTATGGCGTTCTTCGAGCGATGAAGCGTCCATATCTCAGCAAATCGATTTCCTGGCGATGAGAACGATCTCTTCAATGCGTTTCTATTTTAGGTATGCAGTTTCGTTTTTTTTTTTTTTTTTCCAATCTCATGCTCTGTCTGCATGTCTGTTTCCCGGCTAATGTTGAAGGCCGATTTAATGAAGTAAGAAAAGTAATCGTTTCTATGCAATGAAAATTAATTTGGAATAGTTGAGTTTTCCCCGATTATTTCCTTTTACTTGTTCTTATTTATTTTTGCTTTCTTTCTATAATTACAAATTAGATGAGTTTTACGATATGGTGTTGGAATGTATAATGCGTAGGATATGATGCTTTAGTTTGTTTTTTTTTTAATTTCAACACTTTCAGCGTACCCGTAAAAATGTAATAAAGAAATAATTGCCATGTTTTTTAAATATTCAATTAGAACTGGACATCTACGCAAAATTTGCAATCGATCAGTGAAAACATCATCTTTCTAGAGCCCGTAGTTTCCGAGATCTCATTGTCGAAAGGATTGGCCACAAACATATAGACGTCCACAAATATATAATTTAAAAAGCTCCAAAGATGGCAGGACAATTCGTTTGCATTGATTTTGGAGAAGGCTTATTAAAATACAAAGGCTTTGTACAATAATTTTAAAACATAAACTTTATGAAAAAGATGTATTTAAATAATTTATTTAAAGTACATGAAACTGAATTTACTCACGTCTTTGTTAAATGTGAAATTACAAATAACCGTAAATCAAAAGTTTGAAATCAAAAATTAGAGGTTGGAGCTCATGCATTTTTTGTTGCTATTGTGGCATTTTAATAGGTAGACAATAATAATTTGGAGGAGAATTTATTGATAAGATTGCTTTTCATGCGTTTCACGTCATAATGGAAATAAGGATTAATTAGGTTTAGAAAAGACAAGTTTGAATTTGTTTTTCTTTCTTTAATTTCAGTTATTAAGTTACGAAAAGTCATAATATATAATAAATCATATAATATTGTCTTTGGCAATGTAGTTTGTCAAACTTAGGAACTTAAATAATATTACTCTACAATGTTTTAATATATTGCCTCCAGGAACAAACATGTGTCTCCTTGTGTACGCGGAAATGGTTTCTTGATCGTACAAAATATATGTCATACTTTAATAAGCATTATTTACATAGATGAATTTCCTATTAAAAAATATGTATAACGTATAATATTTTAATAAAAGAAAAATAGCACATCTTTATGTATATAATTAGCATTTGATGGGACTGATAATGCTACAGATGAAAACATTTTTTTAAAAAATTATTTAAATGTACCATATCACTTCCTCATCACTCACAATATACTCATAGTAAAGTTACAATTTAATGTCAGTTCACTGATCACTTATATGTGTCGTAATTTTGTTGATCTTTTGTTAACCCTTGTAATATCTGTGCTTTTAGACAAAGGATTTTAAAAAAAAATCAGGAAGGCACTTCTAAAGTGCCAACTTTCTTTGTTCTTGACAATAACAGTAATAAAAAGGATATTGGGTTACTTATTATCAGGCATTTAAAACATATATATACCAAATAAATACATACGTACATAAATTAGTAGAAAATGTTTCGTGTAATGATCACTTAAGTTTGTGACTGAAAAATTTTATACATGTATATTGTGTCTAATAGTAAAGAACGTATTCAGACGTAATTTGTCATGATTTGCTGAGCATGTTTTACATGAGACTATTTCATTGTCTCAATTGCTTTCGAACCTATATAAGTAGTATTGCAACACCAGAAGTATATTTACATTTAAAAAAAAAATAGCAACAATATTTTAAATAATTATTACAATAAACTGGCCTATGGCAATCCAGTTTTACTAGTGATAAGTTGATTAAGTAAACCAGACAGTCAACTTTGCAAGTGTGAGAGCATTAACATTATTAAAAATTCTTGTTAAATTGTAATTTATAGAACTCATAACTTGTATGAGTAATGATTCATTGTAAGATATTTCTTGGTTCAGTTTCATTTAGCCCTTTGCTCTTGTTACTTATCACAGGTAGTTCACGTTTACGTGTTCTCAAATATATGGTAATTATCATAACTTATATAGAAGCTTGACATGAAACATTAAATTATTATGCAATGAAATCCTTTCGAGTAATATCTCATGGTTAAGCTCTTACGTTGTTCAATGAAATATCACTATAGAATGCCTTAACAGGAATATCGCCATCATTCACTCTCTTCTCCTTGCTGGTTGCTGAAACTGCCACAAGGTAGCACTTCCTTATTGAGACCATAAAGAGCACTGTAATCTCTTATTCAAATTATGATTTGTGGAATTGTTTCTCAAGTAGTTGAACAAATACTTTTTCGTCTTTCAATATCTATTGCCATCTCTACTGCTATGCTAGGTTTTCGTTGTCGGAAAAGAACTTCAATACCATACTGAGAGATGCCTCGAGTTTCTGGGACACATAAATAAACAAACACTATACCAAAAATACACACTGCACCATATAACCACATGGTTCCCTGCAAATGAATTGCATTTTGAAGGTTAAAAAATGTCTTAGTAACTAGAAATGCACTAAGCCAACTTATGGCACCTGTTGTAGAACTTGCAACGCTGCGATGTCTTTGTGGAATGAGTTCCCCTATAATAATACCTGAGATTGGGCCTAAACCAACAGCGTTTGCAATGATATATATAACAATAGTAACAATTGGAAGCCAACCAAGCGTTTGGTGACCGCCATCCATGTCATTGTTATAATAAAGGTAACAACCTAGGCCAATTAGCGAACCGGCCATTACAAATTGCGAAATAATCAATAAAATACGTCGTCCTAGTCGGTCTACAAGCCCGCAGGCGATGAATGTTGCTAATAACTGTACTGCACCCGTAATGATTGTGGCAACTTCAGAGTTCACAGTTGATTTACTAGCGTCAAAAATAACCTTTGTATATGACAAAATTGCTCTGAAGCCACAAAAACGACTGAGCATCCTGATAATTGCTGTTAGTAACAGTGGTTTTAAGAAATCAAGATGTCCAAGTTCTTTTAATCTATCTAGTAACGATGGTCCTGTATCACATTTAAGTAGTTCCTGATATTCAACAGTAATGTCGTAATCAGGACCGCGAAGCCATTGAAGAGCACGACAAGCCTCTTCAATTCTGTCTTTAGCTACAAGATAACTAGGTGTTTCAGGAAGCACATATGGAAGAATTACTGCCGGAAGAGCAACACATGCACCGAACACTGCCAACATTTGCCAGTCCAGCCATGCACCCGCCGCATAACTGAGGAGTATTCCGATATTAAACATAACAACTGGTATACATCCTAATGCTCCTCGCCAATCAGCGTGTGACGTTTCACTGACATAAAGCTGAGCTGCATCGCCGATAATCCCCATCAGTACACCAAATCCAAAATTTGCTGTGTAAATCATCCAAATTTCCTGCGCGAACACAATACACATCCAACACAAAATCATTGGGATTGATGCTAACCATAGAGCTTTTTTCCTTCCTAAAGCGATACTAGGACCTGACGTCAATCCACCCACAAGTGCTCCTAACATGCTGAGACTTGCCACCCAGGATCCTTCATCCTCTGTGATGTGTATTTGTGATGTGGAGCTCTGGAGTGAAGGGATAGCTGGAGTCACAAAACCCAGACTTGCTCCACTTGCAAGATTCGACCAACATGCCAGCGTGGCTGCCATAATCTGAAATAAATTAAAGTATTTGATTTAGATCTACCTTCCTTCCTTACAGTACTAAAAATTTCTAACAATAAAACAAACAAAAACATGTGCAATCACAGTCAAAAATGTTTCGATGGTTAAATTATTTTTATGGGAATTCAACATACATCCTAAGAAAGGACCTATCCAGTTGCAATGATGTGAAGAAACTTTGGGGGAGATGGCTTAAATGCAGCTCAAATGTGGAAGAGACTATGCAGATTCTATATGTCAAAAGCAAACTATACTAAAATGGATGGAACATAGTCAAAAAAAAAAAAAAAAAAGCATGAAACATTAACATTAATGTCAATGGAAAATCAATGAGAAACAAATAATTCCTCCCAGTAGCGTACGCAGGAATTTATTTCGGGAGGGGTCCAAACTCAATATGAGGATATTTTATATTAAAATTACTAAAATTGTCCCTAAAATTAGGCTAAATTTACCCAAAATCCGACATTTTTCGGAGGGGGTCCGGACCCCCAGGACCCATCCCCTGCGTACGTCCCTGATTCCTCCACTTATCTCCAAAATCAAAAGAGATAGATGACTGAAATTCAGCTTAAATATAGAACATACTATGTAAGTCTTACGTTCAAAAAAGAAATTGTTCTAAAATAGATGGAAAATAATAATAAAAAAAATCACGAAGCCAATCAAAAACAAATAATTCCTCCACTTATCTCAAAAACCAAGAGAGGTGGCTGAAATTCAGCTCAAATGTAGAAGATACTAGACCCTATAGAGATTCTATATTCGAAAAAGCAAATTATCCTACAATTGATGTAACATAGTCAAAAATCACGAAACATTAACATTAATGTCAATGGAAAAAAAGAGTAAAAAACAAATAATTGTTGAGTTATCTCAAAAAAAGAAGAGGAAAAGTGAGATGGTTGAAATTCCACTTAAATATACACACTGCACCGTATAACCACATAGTTCCCTGCAAATTGATTGCATTTTGAAGGTTAAAAAATGTCTTAGTAACTAGAAATGCACTAAGCCAACTTATGGCACCTGTTGTAGAACTTGCAACGCTGCGATGTCTTTGTGGAATGAGTTCCCCTATAATAATACCTGAGATTGGGCCTAAACCAACAGCGTTTGCAATGATATATACAACAATAGTAACAATTGGAAGCTAACCAAGCGTTTAGTGACTGCCATCCATGTCATTGTTATAATAAAGGTAACAACCTAGGCCAATTAGCGAACGGGCAATTACATATTACGAAATAATCAATAAAATACGTCGTCCTAGTCGGTCTACAAGCCCGCAGGCGATGAATGTTGCTAATAACTGTACTGCACCCGTAATGATTGTGGCAACTTCAGAGTTCACAGTTGATTTACTAGCGTCAAAAATAACCTTTGTATATGACAAAATCGCTCTGAAGCCACAAAAACGACTGAGCATCCTGATAATTGCTGTTAGTAACAAGGTATATTGCAGCAAGGTGTTGTGTACATAATTAATGTAATGAATACATGAAATCTCAGTGACACGTTGGTGATAGTATTGCAAACAGTGAATAATATTGTGTTGTATAAATATCAATCTATCACGTTATTACATCAGGAATACGGCTTTGCGCATAATATACTAATAATAATATTTCACGTAATAATATATACATAATAATTGAAAGTAATATTTTCTCGGACAATATCTGGTCCAAAAATTGTGCCCCTGACAACCTCCCGACCCGAGCCATAGCCTATGTTGATTTATATGTAAATACCACTCTGAGTTATTACATGAAAAAAGGTATATAATAATTTCCTTAAATCCTTAATTGTTAGTCAGTTCCATTTAAGTGCTACTAGGACTATATGATATTTTCATAACTGAACAACCAAGACTACTTATATTATTATTTACCTGTGGTCCTAATCGTGGTTTACATGTTTCGATGAGATCATTAGTACTGCAACTTGTCTTGACATTTGACCAAGCATTAGCATCTTTTGCTTCTCCAACTGTGATGACCCCAAGATTCAATTCGGCGCTCTTTAAACTAAGATTCCTCGCATATAGTTTTGACATACCTGCAAGGACAAAAAAAAAAATATTAATAAATTAATATTATTCAGTCTAAACATACTTTAGACTTCCTAAGATAAACTTCAAGGGCCTTATGCAGAGACATTCTGAAGTGTGATTAGTGCCGTACTAAAGAGGCCTACTAACATGTTTGCTGCAGTAGTCAAGCCTTTAGTATGATGCTAGTCTTATGTCAAAACGACTCTGCATAAGGAGACAAGACTTTAGACTAAGATAGACTTTAGATTTTCCCTAATAAAAATAACCATATAAAACTCAAAAAATGTTTTTTTTTATAAAATACACTAAAAAGCAGAAAAAAAAATTGGATGAGGTTAAAATGGATAAATGTCAGTAACATTTAAAACTTTGAGCATTGGGCGCTCTTCCTAAGGTTGATGGCTAAGTTTATATACAGTAGACTTCCGATTATCCGAGTCCCAGTTAACCGATATAGTCTTTTTAAAAAATGCAGATTACAGTTGTAAGAGATGTCTCGTATTCTGGCTGTTGAAGCGCTAAATCCTAAAATCTTCGGGCCTTCAGCCGTCTGTCATTGTGTATTGCAATAACATAGCAGCATCGAGGGTCCAAAAATCAATAACTGACTTTCTCAGAAAACAATAACTGACTTGCTCGAGAAAAAAGTTTTGTATGCTATTATATATGTGTAATTTTAAAAAATAAATTTTAGTATACTATAATAAACAATCCCTTTAGAAAGAGATTGTTTTGTCGTTTACAGTATGGACTACTGTACCTAATAAGAGCTTATCTCTATATTGTCAGAGTTTTGCGTATCCGAGTTAGGCTTGGTCCAAATTACCTCAGATAATCGCGGTTCAACTATATATATAGAGAGAGCATACATTGTTTGTAATAGCGTTGTAAGTGGGGAGTCAGCGGTGCCCCCTCCCAGACTCTGCCGCTAGCTGGAAAGCTGACACGAGTGAAAACGTCTCATTAATCAATGGAGCACCTCCATGGCAGTTGGTGATGGTATCGCAAGATGTAATATGACGCACAAGGGGTTTAAATGTAGTAAAAAGTATTTTTTATCAAGACACTTACTTTTATCTAACATATTCACGCTGTCTTTTTGAACGCTGTTAGTTGTTCATGGTGATAAGTATACGGAAATCGTTGTAGACCACTTGGTAGCTGAGACTGCAGTCAAACAACTTGGGTAGTAGAAATCGATTCCTAAAAAACGAAGGAAAGAAACTTGTTATAACTTTTAAAATTGTTATACAAAATAATTTCATATTAGTTGTTATTTAAGTTTACAACCACAAAATATTTACAATCTTCATAGCTATGCACTTGCTTCTCGCTGATATATCAGAATTGATTAAATTATAATTTAAGACTCTCCAAAAGTGAATAACAGAGAGATTATTCCTCTCACTTAATTTTTAAATATCGCATCAATGACATTAACTTCTGTTTTGGAGATAAAGCAGACATTTGGAGTTTTGAACATTGCTGGAGTGACATAATGTAAATCCGGGACTGCCCTGGCAAAACTGAGAAATCTGTGAACCCTACACAGAAGCCCTGACTACAATTTACAGGAAATTTGAGCAGAACAGATACGAAAACATGTCTTTGGTGTTTTATTGTAGTTAATAGTGATACAAACAGTACGTTAACTGGCTACATTGAATATCGTCAGCGCGGGGTCGTCTGATACAGGTAGGATTATAAACAAATATACTGTTTATTGACTTATTTTCTATAGCTGTGTACCTAAATAAGCAAAATACGAAAAAAGTTTTAATATTCAATACGCAATTCTTTGAAATTTTGTATAGTAAAATGACGTAAACGGGAGATTTCTGGGTATGAATCATTGCTTCTTTTGCACTTGGATATTTGTTTACAACTTGCACTTGAATGTGTATGTTGCTAATACTTGTTTTATTTACATATATCCACATATTTAGCAATAGTAACGTATGTGGAAGGTCAAACAGAGGCAAAAGATGTAGTGGATATCAACAATTTCCCCAAATTTGATGATAAAATATTTTGTAAGGGTTAACTTTATAATGCCTGCTCCAGCTGGTATACTCACTCAGAAACGAGAAATTATCTATATATATAAAAGAGAACGTACAAAATCCTTTGTCCGCTCATCACGCTAATACGGCTGAACCAATTTCTTTCATTTTTGGGGGGTTATTAGGATTTGGACCCTAGATGGTTTTTATCATATCACTTTAATTTTTAATTACCAGTGTCTTGAGATAATTGACCATTCAAGTGTCCATAAGGTACAAATCCTTTGTTATTAGTTCATCATAGGTAAAAATAAACGTATTTATATGCAACCCGCATGACCGTGTCACTCGGCGGGTTAACATAAATGACAGGCGATATACAGCGGAAAATAGCTTGAATCTTCTGTTTAAAATTTTTTAATTGATTTGCTTATTTTTACAGACACATTTACAATATGCCAGCACCGGGATGACCGCAGCGAAGCGGGGCGGGTTAACATAAATGACAGGCGATATAATGTTAAGATTTACTGCAATCTTCTATGGTTTTTATCATATCACTTGAAAGCGAAAAAGTAAAAATTATCTAAGTAACAAAGTTTATTGCGTTCCGGGGTGACCGCAGCGAAGCGGGGTGAACGCTGCTAGTATTATTAATTTCATGAAAATATCAAAACTTCCCTAACCTTAAGCTAATCCTTTCCTGCTCCTATCCCACTTATCCCTATCTTACTTTACTCTACTCTATCTTACTATACTCTTTTAAAGCGGTCCTACTTGTCGATTCGCAGCTGGACCGTGCACTGTAAAGTTCACCCTTAAAAAAAAAAGAGAAGGAGCAGGAGGATTTATGGGGAAAAAATCCCATGGAGAAAATGGAAATTTTACTGAGAAATCGTACTATCGTATTTTAGAGGGCGTACTTACATGTATGAAATATTGGCGTCTCTTAACAGGAAATCCGCTCTTACTACATTAGAAGTGTTTCTCAAGGGAGGAGTTGTCTTAGTGGTGCAGATTGACTTTAGAAGGGCTTAGTATAAATACAGGATGTGGCCATATGACATAAAAAGTATAGTGCATGAAAGTTCAAGCAACATGTGCTTCGTGGCCATTATAAAGTACGGAATGCTATCATTCCGAATCAAGATAAGAGCGCAGCAGGGGGGAGTGACTGCACGGGGTGTTCCATAGAGAGCTGCCATGTTAGGGACGTTGGGAATACGCATAAAAGAGGATAATGAAAAAATAATTTCCTATGGCATAAAAACATATGTCCTGTGTGTAGCACTGCCCTGCATCACTTTTATGATCAATTTGTACACTGCTTTCACACAGCACTTCACTCATCAAGTCTTCCTTATGGAGCACAACGCGGTAAAGAGCACACTTTGCATTTTGTATTTCTTCGTTATTGTTCATGGGAATGGTAAGCTTACATATGTTTTGATTATACAATCCTTTGTGAAATCAATCAACATATTTCTTCCGTAGATTTTACAAATTTATGCTCTCATAAAACAGGATAGATTGAACCCTAATACTTCAGAAGGAAGGTAAATGTGTGGAAAATCAGGAGCACCCACGGAATGTGTTCGTAGGAGCAGGCGTGTTAGCAAAGGTGGGTAGAAAAACCATGCATTCTTAATGTGCATCAAAACTTTAGTTTATCATGTGTCACTGCCTACATTTTGCTACCAGTCTGCCTTCTTCATGATTTTGAGCATCTTTAAATATAACATTACCTGAGTTATTGATTGCGCTCGTGTGTCCTCTTCAATTACTATAAAAATTGGTAACATTGGAACTTTTATATCCAATGACTTAAATTCGTTTCTCAGTTTTTAACCTTTCCCGTAATACTCTTTATATTATTTCCAAGTTCTTTCGTTTCCAGCGTTTGGCTTCTGAGTTTTGATCCAATGTCAGTTTCTCACGCTATACAAGCAATAGATGATGAACCTCGAAGGGACTACTCCTAATTTACATCTCATTTCCTCTTTTATCACTTAATGTTTATTTATGTCGCTTGGAGAAATTTGTTTCTTATGACTTTGGGTGCTGACTGTTCAATTTTGCGTGTAAATTTTCCAGAATGTGATGTCTTTAAACTAAACGAGATCGACAATTTATACTGATGCTTCTTTGTAAAACGGTAATGTTAAGACTAATAATAAACACTATAATGTAAAATCATGTACGAAGTAATCGATCATGATGCAACAGCTGCGCACAGTATGCATTACAAAGTTACCAAAGATATTAGAAGTCACTAACTGCAACTTCGGATACGATAAGCAAGAGACTCTCCTTCGGCCCCCAACCTAGCAACCAGTGTTGGCAAAAACCATAGTTTTTATTGAAAAAACCAAAAATACTTTTTTTTTGGGGGGGGGTTAAACCAGTTTTTTTTTTTTTTTTTTTATTTAAAGAATTTGCTCTATGTATTTATATTAGATATGGACAGAAATAAGTTTGTTTCGCCTTGGTGTTATTATGAAACAAAGGGTTATGCAGGAAGGGGTCACATACACTTAAAGTGGAATCCAACCGCTTCTCGACTTAGATCCAAGAGAAATTGTCTTCAATTTGAACTTGAAACCGGGACTAATTGGCCACAAATGCGATATGTCTCCGACTCATTCACGAATAACACCTGATAAAAATACGTTGTACTGATCTTTGCATACTTATTAATATAATTGTCAAGTGTCATTTCACAAGGACAAAAAGATAAATATTGCACAAGTGAAACCATTATACAGAATTACATATGGACAATTTCAAAATACTGCAGAGTACAGAAGAACTAATTTAGTCGAATATATTTAGCAACATATTTCTTTCTTTTTTCTTTTCAAATTTAATGTAGCTTCACCTGTAGTAGAAATTAAGATTGAAAAAATCGTTCGTTTCTTTAGTCGTAAACATATTTAGTGTAAATTGCGTATGTTTATTTTATTTTTATATTATTTATTTATTTATTTACTGATTTATTTATTCTGAATGGCATGTATTATCTTCCCTAAATCCATCGACAGCTCCGGAGCCGGTACTGACTTATAGAAGCCGTTGTAATCGACTTCATTTATGCGTATACTCACCATCGCTGACGCACCTGCTCCCTACAGATGCACCCCTTGCTTCTGCTCCCCCTGCTGTACTCCTGCTCTGAGTCAGATAGCATTTGTTCTTTTTAGTGACCACCTAGCACAAATTGGTTCGTGTTTCACGCACTGTTCTTCTTATTCCATATATCCACACTATATTTATACTTATTAAAATTACAAATAACGAATCGTAATCACTACCAAGTAAGCCAAAGTCACTACCGAGTGTTTTAGGGAGAAATTATATATATATATATATATATATATATATATATATATATATATATTCTAGCAGAAAAAGTCGACCAGTTCATTATGATATGTGTGATTTGTTTAGTCCTTTTGTTCTGTCTAATTGAAGTGAGATTTTAAGAAACTCAAATTATTATTGCCGCAGAAAAACAAGCTTGTCATTGGTTGTCACCCTTAGTTTCACACTAATTCAGTTAGGATTGTTATTCTTTCCTGAAGTTTCTTTCTTATATTATTTTACTTTATTTTCTATTGAAAGTTTTATGTCCGACACCCGTAATATATGTAATGATTGGAGGAAATGTCGAATTTTATATCATACGAAGTCCTCTGTAAATGCGAATTCAGTGATACACAATGAATGAAAAAAATCCACAACTAAGCCGTGATTCGAACCCTAATATCTGGTTTACCGTGCCGATGCGGTAACCTCTACGCTACTCAGCCTCCCCTGATCCTCTGGAAGTCGGTGGTAGTACGACTGTTTAGGAAGCAGACTAGATAGCGTAGTGATTAACTCATCGGCACAGTAAGCCGGAGATTTGGGTTCGAATCTCGATTTAGCCGTACATTATGTCACTTTTTGTGTATCGTTGTATATCGCACACCGGTACGTTTCGGACGAGCAATATGCTCCATTCTTTGTACATATGATACGTGTATCTAATGTTCTTATGTAACTTTCCATTCATTTTAGCTTAAAAAATGAATGGACACATATTTAAATTGTCAAAAAAAAGTAGTTAAGAACTACTAATATTCTGTTTCCGTGGATAACCGCAATGGTTCCATTTAGTAATAGTTTTCTATCGCCGGTTCGCGAAGTTCTGTACCTGTTCGCTCTAGCAGATGATCAGCTTTGGTCTATAACATGGTGACGTGCCATCTTTGCAACTTTCTTCTGGTGTAACTCAACTCTGGATTCAAAAATTTCACCGGGAGCTCATGTGATTCTGATCCCACATTAAGCTGTAGGTCTACGTCTCATGTAGCCTCGCTAGTGAAAGGGGCGCCAAACTCAAAATCCAAAGATTCGAAAACCAAGTCACTAAATCATTGTCAGTTACTTGTGAGTGAAGATTATCTTATTCGAGGAGAAAAGCTTTGAAACTGTTAGTAACTTCTTCAGTTACGCATTTGTGCAAAAGAACTCATACTGCTGTGTGTGTACAATTAAGACAAAATACAGGAATGTATTGATGTTGATACTGCTCTTTTTCTTGCAGTTTCAACATTAGATGCACGAATCGAATAGTCTTTTACAAATAAATAGCGGCAAAAGTCACATTGAGTCCATAAAAATTACTTTTCAGAAAAAATATTGTAGATTAGGTATTGTAATTGTATGATGGTAAAATTTCTAAGCCAAAAGTAAAATACAGTTTTGGCTTTAAAACTTACAGTTTTTACTTTTATTATTTCAATAATAAATAACATTAAAAAATATGTTGATAGTAAATACGAGAATTAAATATTTAAACGGAGTATAGTGTTTTGTTTTTCGTGGTTTACAACATTTCTCCCTGTCGGTTGTTGGTTCGCGAGTATCGATTGAAAATCACTGGTCCACGTAATATTACTATCGCTTTATTAGGTAAGATTTATGCATTAATGTGTTTGCTCCGCAATAAACGCAACACGAAAAAGTGTTTAGTACAGTGTATCTCCCATTATTTTACTTTTTAGTTCTTCACTGACCTTATTTTGATGCCACTTTGCTTCAGTACTTAAATTTATTTACCCTGTTTACATTGTTTTGATTTCAGTGATTTTGTTCCCATCCTATTCAATGGCGTAAATTCATTAATCGTAGGTGCTCTGCGTTTTCGCCTTCTGAGAAGCAGTGTGTATCGTATTCTTTCGAGTTTTTTGTGGACGTGATTCCTCAGCGTTTTCAATGGTGAAGCGACGAAAAGTTGCAGGAGTGGAGCGCCTTAAGATGGAGGTGAAGGAGGAAAGGACGTTGTCAGGTGAGTTACATATCTTATATATAAGATTCCAAGATGAGTTGTGCATTTTTTTAAAAAAGTATTTTTTGTTCTTTCTATCTTTCTTTTTAAAGTAACTACACGTAGAAAGTAATTTTGTCCGTAAGAGGAAATATTGCCATTGTCTCCAAATCGCGTTCAATTTCAGTTTCAGTCTAAAAATCTGAAGGTAACTGTAGTTCGTACCACCCTGAAGTGGTAGTGAGGTTGTCCATATAAGTAATTTTTTTACAGCTGTCCGACATATGAGATAATGAGGTTGTTCATATAACTCTGTCATTTGCAACTGACCGACGTATGAGGCTATCCATATAACTCAGTCATTTGCAAGTGATCAACATAGGTTGTGCGTATAACTCAACCGTTTGCAACTGACCGACGTATGAAGTTGTCCATATAACTCAGTCATTTGCAACTGACCGACGTATGACGTTGTGCGTAAAACTCAGTCATTTACAACTGACCGACGTATGATGTGCGTAAAACTCAGTCATTTGCAACTGACCGACGTATGACGTTGTGCGTAAAACTTAGTCATTTGCAACTGACCGACGTATGAGGTTGTCCATATAACTCAGTCATTTACAACTGACCGACGGATGAGGTAGGTTCGCGGTTTTACAGGTTCAGGGAAGGAGGGGAGGGGATGGCGGAAGAGAGCAAGTGTTGTGTGTGTGTGTTTGTTTCTCTCCCCGTTCGTGCATCCCCCTGATAAGGAGATTGGCCACTTTGGGATACTGTGGCTGCATATGCCTTGACACTAAGTTACAGATCCATTTGAGGCTATATGAGACGTGAACCTACATCTTTACGTGGAATTCGAACCACATGGGCTCCATCCAGGAATCGAACCGAGGTCTCTCGAGCCAAAGACTGGAAGTTTACCATATAGCCATGAGGAAGCTTTCAGTGTGTTGTCGTCTGGACATTATTTGTGTTTCAAAAGTACTTCAAAAGTGGAAAGAGAGGGAAACCAGGTAGTGTGAATACAGTTAAAAAGATAGAGTGGGTGAGAAAGAATTTCGAGGTGCAGAATAGTGCTTTCATTTGCATAATGTAGGAAAATGAAATGAAATCTTCAAGTTTTACGTTCCAAAATTGTGTCGTGTGGGCTAAAGGAGACAGTGATGATGAGAAATGAATGAAGTGATGAAATGAAGAAAGTGGGAAGAAACGGGAGAACCTGAGAAAACCCACGCATATGGTGTTTGTCTACCACAAAGCCCACTTGGCGCGAGCTGAGATCGAACCAGGGACCCCACACACCAGAAATGAACGCTCTACCACTGAGTCACCGCAGCTCCCGTTGATTTAGGAGTTACGAGCGCCAGCATTGAGTTGAAGTTTTGAACATCTTTACTAAGTTTACTTCTTTGTTTTCATCACGGTCCTAAGTTTGAACAAATGGCAGAGTATCTCACTACGTTCTTTGCTTGAATTGTTACCCAGCCATTGCTGTAGTGTATTCTCGTTTTACTCTATGTAATTTGTCGCGCTAAAAGTTTTATACAGTTTTCCTGACAAAACCAAAACTTCATGAATGTAATTAATTCTGATTTTCAATCAGAGAATCAGAATTAATTACATACCATGCTGCTGGAACATACAGTACAGGTTCTCCTATCATGCATTAACCTGCACCCTGTCTGCGATGTTCCGAATGTTATGCAACGATCTGTTAAGATGGCAACCTCCACTGTAGTTAACGGTGCCTTCATTAATGGATGATTGGGGTGGACAGAAATACCGACCGTAAGTTCGCACTATACACTTTCATCTTCCCAAATATTTATTACTATTTATTTTCCGACACAAACAGGAACTTGATTACAACTCTGTATTCTGCTAGACTTATCCCTTAATTAACATAAGTATAAATGTATCTATATTTTGAGGAAGAATTATCAACATAGTGTACATAAGTGTATCCCATTTAGATATAAACATTGTTCTCTCGTGTTGGTATTTGGTGAGGACAGATCTTTATTGTACAACTCTCGTACTAACAGAAGCACGATCGAATTACCTAATTTCTTGCTGATATTGTAATCACCTCTTCAAGTAATTTTCTGCTGCAGTAAGTCAGAGTGGGAAGGAAAAGGCAACTATTTATAGGAAACTCTAGTATATTACATAAAGAAGTTCTGACGATCGTAAACACCTCTAGCGTGCCAGTAATAGCTAAAATGTTATGAGGAAACTGTTCATTTCCCATTAGAAATACTCAGAAGTTTAAGAGATCGCGTGAACCATGAACTTCATTGAGGAAAACTGCTTCAGGGCGCTAGAGTCCTGATTGGTGGGATATCATTAGTCTGCTAGTATATATTAAGCATACCTGTTTTACTCTGATGTTTGTTGAAATTCTAATATTTCAGCACTTATAGTTGTGTTCTTTCCAAAGAAAGGAGGGCGTGAAGCTAAAGAGAGTACGGGGCTAGAAATCCTGTTGAGTTGGATAGTTGAAACACAGGTTTCCATACCGTTAATTTTCGATTTGATACTTTGTAAAGTCAGGTAGCACCTTAGTTATTTCATAACGCTGAATCAACATTAAAAACATAAATACATAAATAAAAAATCCACTGGAAGGTAAATCCAGTACCACTTGCATTAAATGCAAACGTGTTACTCCATTCGGCTTCACAAATCACTTTCCATTGATTTATTTAATTTATATGTATTACAAAGACAAAACTCAGTACTTTATTGCATACTGACAAGTAAATTAAATACTTTTAACTTCCTTAAATGTAAAATATATTAAGAGGAGATGGTAATTGAATAGAAATGTCTACGTTCCAAACACCATAAAATACACGAAGCTTTTTAAAATGTTCAAACTATAGTTATAAAATTTACAGCACGGAAAATACTGAATTTTGAAATTTTTACATTTGGCTAAAATTGGGTAGTCTGAAATAATATAACTTAAAATTCATTAAATCGAGGAAGTGAACTAATGAGTCATTATTAACGCTTATTAAGAAAGAGTAAAATAGACATATCAAACTTGGCGTACACGTAATTTTGGGGATAACAAAAAGCTCACCAAAAACTGTCAGAGTTCATTCAATATCGTATGTACTAACGACCGTTATGTGATTTTCGTTTGAGAAACAAAATGAAAAAAAAAGTTAATTTATTTGATTTTAATTTTTTTATTAACAAAGTTTTATATACGGCCTGGAAGCGATTTACTATAAGGCAGGCGAGTGAATATTAGGAGGAAATTATCCAGGGTCTGTTTTTAAAAATAAAAATACCATCTTAGATTTATCCTGATGGATCTGAGGAAAGATCGTAGAAATAACTTATCAGAGGGAAACTTCTTTGTAAATGTCGAGCAATTTCAATATATTTACTATTGTATAAATCAGTCGTTCTTAACTTTTTTTTTTTTTTTTTTTTTTTTTTTTTTTTTTTTACTGACGATACACTTTACTGAACGCCCGCAACATCCTGACACACTTTTTTTTTTTTTATTAATGATGATATAAATTATAGTAGTATAAGACTATTAAGTTTTTATGAAGTAGTGAGTATGTAGTACTGCTGTTGTTGCTATTGTTGCTGCCACTGGAGGTGCTGACTGGAACAGTCTGTCTCGAAATTGATCTTAACTTATTATTAAGTGCTTCAAGATTTTCAACGAACTTAAAAAGTTGGGTACTGAATTCTCTATGTCTGTTATTTGAGAATTTTTCAATTTTGTGCCCTCCATTCGAGAGAGCATCAAAACTATCTGAAAAATTTATGGAATTTTTCGCGTCACTCTTACCGTTCTTGAGTTATTGGCCAAAAAAAGTTTCGGGAGATTTAAGGAGCCATATCTCCTGAACCATAAGTCATAGAGAAATGATATTGGTGTTGATAAATACCAATACCAGTTTTTGATTCAATAATTATTGCGTCATTAGTTATTGACAGTAGCGTACGCAGTAATTTATTTCGGGGGAGTCCAAACTCAAGAGGAAGGCATTTTATATTAAAATTCCTAAAATTGCTCCTAAAATTAGGCTATATTTACACAAAAGTCGATATTTCGGGGAGTCCGGACCCCCAGGACCCACCTCCTGCGTACGTCCCTGGTTATTGATTCAAAAAATTTTTAAAGTTCGTTCTGGAAATGCTCTTCGAGCATTCTCAACTAGTTAAACTCTGAAATATCGTGACACACCCTATGGAATTTGTAGTGCATACTTGTGTATCGCGACATACCAGTTAGGAACCACTGGTATAAATGATAACGTAAATGGAGGTTAATGCTGAGGTGGAAAAGAAGACTAAAAGAGAAATAACGTAATTGTTATGAAGTTGTTTTGTAATTCGACGTAGACAAAGTTTGGCACATTTTTGTTAAGATTAACCGCCATTAACCTTTTTATTTATGTCCTTTGGTCATATAAAGAAGGTTGTTTGTCGTTAATCTTATTGCTAGTCTGTATTTTTGAAAATAGTTTGATAATGTTTTAGTGAGTTGTAAAGGTCACTAGTATTCCTATTTCCTTTCCACATCTTCATGCCGTTGACCACTTTGTAGTTCATCCGTTTTTTAGGACAGTTTCCCCTCCTAAGGACAAGAAGGTGCCCTGACCTCCATCCGCTCATCTGTCCTCCGAGAAGGACGTTGGCACCTGGTAGAGATTAACTCCTTATCCCGGTTGTTAGTTGGTCGTCACCTACATTAGCTTCTTGAAACGTTGCTCGCCTCCTCCCGCGAGGAGGTGAAGGTTCGGATTTTTCCATTGTTTAGGATGAGACCCGAAAGCATTCCTCAAACCTCTCCAGTACTTTTTAGAAAGCTCTCAGGCCCAAGTCTTAAAAAAAACCTCGTTAGTCCCAGGACTTGCTGAAAGGCAAAATACTTAATAATAGTAATAATAATAATAATAATAATAATAATAATAATAATAATAATAATAATAATAATAATAAAGTTTCTAGAATCAAAAGCTTCGATAGAGGAGGTCCGAGCGCCAATATTGTTCGTGGTTGTAGAACAGTTACATCATAGAATAAACCTTTTGGGAATAACTTTGAATGTTATGTATATTTTGGGAATGTTATGTATACTTTGAGATATGGAAATTAGCCTTTTTAGTTTTTAGTTGTAATGTATTAGTTTTTGTTTGTTGAAGTTTAGCGTCCCTTTTCAGTACCAAGGTTATATATGACGAGGATCTACAGCTTAAGCTGAAATCCGAACAGCCATAATGCGTTTGAATTTGTAATGATCTCCCGTAGCCAGGGCGCCCATAAGAGAAAGCAATGGCGATACATGTCGAACGGGAGGCGTGAATTTTGAGAACCTGTAAAATACATTTTTTGAAGGTTTTATTTATTCAGTTGAGATATTTTCAAGTTTGAAATTTATGCCGAAGTTGTATGGAGGTCTAGAAATATATGGACGACTCTACCACTGGGAATCAAACCCGGAACTACGTGTGCCAAAGTCGCATGCCCTAGCCACTAGACTAGTGGGGAAGGCTTCTAACATACAGTTTAGTATATTTGCTATTATACCATATTAAATCTTAAGATTTATTTAGCTCCGAATCATGATTTCTAACCAGGTCATAACACTTACGGTCAATTGTACATTAACGACCCGGAGCACTGTGTATGCAATAAATCATATTATATATCAGAAACAGTAGTCGTAATACATAGTATAGTTGTATGTACTGGATTTTTGCTCATACTTAAACATATATTTTAAACTTCGATCTTAAATTTAATTTCTTTGATGGACGATCTTCATGAATAAATTCTGTTGTCATAAATCTTGCAACAAGATAAGCTACTCTTTTAATTAAATGGACTGACATATATAGATTATAAGCGAATTGGAAAGTTCTTTATTAGAAAATAATCCTTTTCTGTTCTAAATTATGGATCTGGTAGAAAGCATGCCATGTCCTATATTTCACTTTAGTAAACAGATTATCTTCATGGTTAGCTTTTTATAAATAACTATGAATGTGTTTCAGAATTATGTGACGTCTTACCCGCGTGTGTACTATGGCAACAAATTTATGTGACATTATTTTCCTCTTGGTACGAGAGGATGCCAAACATTTCTTGCTCTCATCATTATGTAGATGTGTTGAGGACGTTCTGAAATTTTACTCAATTATAGGTTGGTACCTCAGTAATAATCATCAAAGGAAATCTACAAAGGGGAATGCCTACTGTGTTTAATGAGGAGGAAGTTTCATCTTATACTGTCAAACGATGAGAGAGTGGATTCAGATGTAGGTTCACAAATCTACAGAGTGAACCAAGGAAGAACAAAAGTAGTAGCAAAAGTGAGACAGCTAGCGTTTGAAGATGGACGTGTGATGGTTAATGCTTTTACCTCGAGGGGTGAACTTTACTGGCGGTCAATGCTATATGTTTCCGAAAACGGCGGTGTGGAATTTACACGGAACATTTTGTACATAAATATTACCAAGACGAGGAATACTTTTTAAATAGATTAATAATCATGCCTGAAGGCTATGGTATCTATTTAATCTTAGGTGCATATTGAATCCTGAAATGAAAAAATAATAAAATAAATACGGAAATATACATTACTTCACACTTCTAAAAAGTCTAATTTGGAAAAGTCATCCATCAAATTCATACTGTCTCTTTTGGATCCGTAAAGGTGCGGTATTAACTGATTACTTCCAAAAAGGGTCTACGATAGTGAGCATAGTGGAATTTGTTTCAGAAGCTATAAAATGCTGTCAAAGGAAAAAGGTGGAATTTGCTATCAAAAAATGTGTTACTGTTGGCTGACTATGCATCTACGTACTCTGCTGTATAGTCACTTTTATTTTACAGTTGTGGCTATCAAATTTCCGTCGTCCACCGTATTTACTGAATATGTCACCTGCTGTCCTGTACTTCTTTCCAAATTTAAAGAACTCTTCTACGGGGAAAACCTTCCAATGGTGATGGTAAAGTAACTACTAAGTGGAACACTAAGTCGCCGCCAAATTTGCAGACTCCTTCGCAGAAATGCATGTGCTCATAGAAGAGAGAGTCAGTGGATGAAATTTTTATCCCTAAGCACATCCGGATTAGAGTAAGAACATTTTGGTCTCTTCTAATGCTTATGTGTATCAACAATTCATTAGAAGACCTAATTGTTTACATAGTACATGCTAGGAACGACGGTAATGCTAGGAACGTAGTGCTGAACATTACACAGCAGTACATGCATTACATATGCATTCATCTCACTCTTCATTAAAACAGTTTTGCTAGATTCTGCGTGAGTAAAGCACGTTGGTACTTGAGATTGGACAAATGCAGATTATTCCTTCCAACAAAAATGGAGTCCCAAGAAAAGTATTATGGCAGCATAGTAAAGTTCATCTAAATTAAGAATTTACTAAGGACGACGACTAATGCAATTTTGGTACAGTAAAACAAAACTCTCATCAACATGTCAGCCTTTGGAGCTTGTAAGAAATTTGTTTGGATTAAACCAAGTTTGAGAAAATTGACTCATGTTTTTTGTTTTATATCTGGTCTAACCATTTTCACCAAATCTTAAGCCTGTTTCAAGTTTATAGATCCTGTTAATCAAGAATTACATCTGAAGGAAGGGGTGGAAAATGAACAGGGAAGTTCTCTGTTTGAAATATAACCTAAAATTGTCAGATTGGACTCTGGATAACTCAGGGATTTTTCGACCAGAGTGGTTAAGTAGGACTTGAACTCGTCACACCTGACTTAATGATAATTAATGCTTCTAGGCAAAAATATGGAAGTTTTCTGAAACATTGAGATTGAAATTGAAATTAACACGTTTAGCTCCAATGTATTTGAATTCATAATAACTCAAAAACCTAGCCATTTTTAGTTAAGAAAGTCAAAATGTTATTTAATTTTTCTTCAATATACAAATTTTATACATTAAAATAAACATAATTTTTCATCTTTATGAAATATAAGTATTAATTTAATAAATGTAAATAAGACGCTTTCAAAATACTACTTGCGCGTGCATAGCATGTGCATAGGACTAAATGTCTTAACGATCTGCAAAACAATCGATTACGTTTATGTGTTGTATAAGTAATTAATATACAGTGAAACCTATCTATGTTGGCCACCATCGGTTCCATCGAGAAGTGACCAACTTAGACAGGTGCCCAATATACAGAAAACAAGTGTGATTGGTGTATTTTTAGAATAGGATTTCTAGTATTATTCGATTGTAAAATTGGGGGGCGCGGTGGCTCAGTGGTAGAGCATTCACCTCCGGTGCTTGAGGACCCTGGTTCGATCCCAGCTGGCGCCGTGTGGACTTTGTGCTGGACAAACACCGGCTCGTGGGTTTTCTCGGGGTTCTCCCGTTCCCTCCCACTTTCTTCATTCCATCATTTCACTTATCAATCATCATCACCGTCTCCTTTAGCGTAACCGGCATAATAATGGGACGTAAAACTTAAAGATTTCATTTCATTTTCATTTCGATTGTAAAATTTTAATAAGCAGTGGCACGACAGCTACTTATAAATAATGAATATAGATCAATCATAAAAATATACAGTACTAGAAAATATTACTATAGTATGTTTAATATATGTGCATACCTTTCTCTTCCTGAAAACTAGGCTGGTACATTGGATTATTCGGATTGAAAACATAATAACACAAACAACCATGAAATACAAGCGTATGTACGCAGCTTATTGAAATTGATATTATAGCACATTGAGTTATTCAGATTGTAAAGAAGAAAAGCTAAGTTATAAATTGAGAAATTCATATGCAATTTATATGACTTCTTTTCAGTTGTTACTGAATGGTGGTTCATTATAGATGTATTTGTTTTATTCTGTGTGGCAGATATGCACATTCTAATATTGTAGTTAACTACTTGTTAATGAGCTATTATGCTGCCAATATGTCTGTAGCCGTGGCAAAAATGCGAACTAAAGCTCACACCCTCGACACACCCACGCGTTGAGCCAATAAGGGTTGAGCTGTTGCTGAGCGAGAGAACCTTGCAGTCGTCTACGCTATTGCCAGATTTAAAAACAAGAAACTATCGTATAGAATTCGCACGTTCTGTACTGACCGCAAGATTCGCGTTCCGAAGTGCGGCAACATTGCTCTACGGATGACGAAAGAGAGTGGAATTCCTTCAGCCGATAGCAGCGCTTGGAAAGGAAGACTAAGTATCAAGACAATGTGGCATCTCTATAGAAGTGTTTCCCTCGGAGCAAAAGATGTTTTGAGAAAATCTTGAGGGAATTCATATCTCAAAAACTCTGCTATCTTTTGACAAGCCGATAGGTACCAATAGTTGACAATTGAGATGGTTAGTTTTAACCTTGAGAATTTTCCGGCTTTACTAGACCTCCCCACTGATGAGAGGAGCTGATATAGCTATTTTTTTTTTTTTTTAACCAAAACAGACAGGGTAAACAAATACGTACAACCATTTCCTGGATTCCTGTATACGTGCTTTTTCTTATTCACATCTTCCTTCACCACCCCTTTATCAGGGTAGTCTTCTGGCCATTGACCTCCAAGAGCAAATCGCGGGAATCCTTGCTTCTTTTCTCCAATCACAAATACAGAACATCTGCCACTCATATGGAAATACGAAAGAGTTAAGAAAAATAGCAAAACGGCATTTTGCGTAGCCAACATACGCAGGTAAATTTATCGTTATCCAGGACCGATTTCTGGGGGGGGGGGGGGCGGTTGTCATACTGTCAGTTAGAGCTACTTTTAAGAGCTCCAAACTCTGGGATGGGTTTTATTTATATATAAAAAATAAAAAAGTTCCCTCTTCTGGTGGGGGGGGGAGATCTTCCCCCTGGATCCGCCCCTGTTATCATCATAGAATAAACATTGCTTCAGTGTGGCCAACTTCCAAGATAGACAGGTGGCCAACTTATAGAGTAGTAAGTAACTAATGTCTTATGGGAAAATGCAGGTTCAAGACGAACTAGGCCAAGATAAGCAGGTGGCCAAGTTGACAGGTTTCACTGTAATAGATAAAAGTACGAACGTAACTTACCTCGGTAGGCTTGTATATTTATGTATGTGAAGCTTTTGTACGGGAACAGTGTCTTAAATATGTTATGTTTTAAGCTTAATAACCTACAAATTATCAGTTATGTTAAAAATGACATAAACCAGGCGTTATTTGTAATTGTCACAATTTTCGTACTAAAACGATAACTTTTTTTAAAAAACTAACGGGATTAGATTTTAAAAATGATTTCTCCGAAATGGTGATGAATTGGGAGATGAAGGAAAAACAATAACAATTCCTTTTAATTTTGCTTGTGTATTGGCTAAACATATGTTCTTAATTATATGCAGGAGCAGCGTTGTACGTCATTTGTACGTAACACTATAGTTATGTGGTCATCTAAAAAGTCGTGCATTAAAATGAAGGTAATAAAATTGTTATCAATATCCGGGAAATGGAAGTAAACATTGCATTAAAAAGGAAAAAAGTTCTTATGATGATGGTATGTCTACATTTGAATGAAAAGTTCATAGATGATACAATTGAAAGATCAATTTAGAAATCTATGTGACATTCCTGAGTAAAGTCAGAAGATGAACATTTTAAAAATAAACTACCTATCTGTCATTTTTATTTATTTGCTATTATTTTTTTACTTGTTAATAGATGTCAAAGAGAATATCGATAAACATTATACATTTGATAACATTTTTGGCAAAACATTGATACATGTTGCACAGCAATAGTGATTTCGTAGAAATAAAAGGGTTACTATTTATAAATTAATATGTGCTTTTACTTTGTAAAATAAAGTATAGCGGAAGACTAATTGGATGTTTCATAGTAAACAACTGTTTGGCATCATTCCAAGAAAGTCTTTCAAAATATGAAATAAAGATGTATGTAATTTAATTTCGTAGAATATATATTTGTTTATGTCTGAGGTCGAAAGTATGATGATAATGAACATGGCACCGTTAATATTTTCTATTCGTATCTGATGCGTATCAAGTTGTTGATTTGATTTGATTTGGAGTTTTAACGTCTCTTTCAGCAGCGAGGCTGTGTGTGTGACGTGGATCTACAGCTTAACGTGGGATCCGAACCACATGAGCTTCCTCCAGGAATCGAACTTTGGTCTCCCACGCCAAAGGCTTGTACGCTAGCCGCTGAGCTACAAGGGAACTCATATCAAGCTTTGGTATATAGTGGAAATATGACAAAGTGGAACCTGACTTATATTCTAAATAGGTTTGGTTTAATGACAATAATATAAACCCTATTAGTAGTGTCTTTTTTTTTTCGACTTGACAAAAGCCTCTGATTGTGTTCAGTGGCGGCTTCAGATGTTTTGACTTAGTACATATGGAATATTTATTATTAATTTCTTTTCTCAACTTTTTAGCTGATGGACAGAATAGTTCTAAATCCTTTCATTATTTTAAATAAATTTTCCATTGGTACGTGATCTTATATTTCATCTGTCTTTTTTGTCCTATCCTCCTTTCTACTTTTCTTTCAAATGCTACCTTACACTATACTATGATGACCTGGTTCAGTTGTTTATAGAACAACATGGTTTTCAAAATTATTCATTAACATAAGCATTAGAGTTTACAATGACTTACCGGATATAACCCTATAAAGAAAACAAAATCAGATATGTTTAATAAAGAAATCTTCTTGTGAACAGGTAGTTTCTTTTTCTGAATTGATTGTGTGTGTGATGACCGTAATTTGCGGAAGCTCATAGTTATGTATACTTGTATAGCTGTAGTACATGCAGTATTTCAACTTTAAATTTCCTAGTTTATATGTGCATATATTTTTGTAAGTTTTGTTTGGGAATATGCACAATATTTGAAATTCTTTTCTAGTATTTTTTTTTTATTTTATAATGTGTTTATTCTGTTACGTCCATACTTTTGCTGTAATACTAGTTCATGTCAAATTCCATACTATTTGTGCTTTTGTACTTCAGCAGGAGTATTGAACACTGAAAATCTTATCTAATATTCGAAAGCGAGCAAATTTTAGTTGAATTGAAAATAGGTTTTTAATTGTTTATTTTAAATTAAATGAGTCTATCATTTTCGAGTGTAAGGAGATGATTTATCGGATCCCAGGTTGTAAAACTAATTTACGAGCAATGTTATGAAAACAGCTTCCCCTCACCTCTCTCCTCATTGAACAATCTACCAGTCATGTAGATATTGTATACTTAGAGTGATTTGGGGTACTTTATTGTTTAAATTCGCGGGATTTCCACCAAATTAGTACTCATACGGTTTGATAGGTTTCATAAGTGAATAAACCAATTATTTACAGCATTTACACGAGTATGACCAGTGCCATTAATAAAACAGTTTCCAAGTTTGAAATTCATCACTGACAGATCTGAATTTCCCCTGATTTTCACAGGAATGGCAATGTTACAGGTGACAAGAACTCGGTGGAAGTTCATCTGGTTTGATCCCATATTAAGCGGTAAGTTCACGTCTCATACCCTCAGTACTGGAGAAAGGACATTAAAATCCTAATCAATCAAATTATAGGATAAGACGACAACCTTCTTCTTGTATGGCCATCCTATTTGCCGGATATAAACCTATGTGATTTCTTCCTTTGTGTGTTCGTTGAAGAGAAAGTTAACATGTCGCTATTACTCACAATCTTCGTAGCTGGACAACACATGCATTGGAATCCACAACACTGAACGTTTCTTGAACATGATAGGAACTTATTTATGTATGTGTATCACGTGACTAACACATTGCACACATTAAAATGCTGTTGATTATCATATCTCAAACTTGGAGAAATATTCACCCTCAAGGTGCAGGCTATGCGAATGAAATATCAGTTTGATTCACATACGAAACATTACCATTCTCTGAAAATCTATTAGTGATCCCGGATAGCTCTCGCTTTTGGTGCGAGCGGTCCCGGGTTCGATTCCGGGTGGGGACACTCAGTTCTTCTAACAACTCTTCCACCGGCTTTCATCTCTTCCGCATTTCGATCACTTCATAGAAGAACCTTCCTGATGACCAGACAGAGCAACGTGTGATTAAAGACTTCTTCGCAGACTTCTTTCATTATGACAAGACTATGTGGCTACAGTGGGAGAATACTTTGTTTAACAGTGTGTTGTAATTTTTTCCCCTTTGAAAGTCACACACATAACGGACATTTCAATCGGACGACCACAATATATAGCGAGCGTAGGCTAGTGGTTATCGTTCTTGCTTCGTAATCGAGATGTTTCAGATTTGAATCTGACAGTTGGTCATCCTAAGGTTTTTCCAGAGCTTCCGTCAGTTCCACCAGGCTAATGCTGTGATGGTATATTTAAATATAAGCCCTGGCCGATATGTTTCCACTTTGTTTCCGATTATTGTTGTTATTACTACTATAGATTGTCAATTATTTCAAATTCAACTGCCTTTGAGGTTTTATCTGGATATTCGTTAAATAGGGCATTAGGAATTAGATTTATGGGTTTTCAGAATATATGTTATGTTATCACGTCACATATGATGGATGACATCACTTGGCGATCCCACTACCGGGAAAATTGGAGAGGAAGAAAGAAGGGAACCTGAAACTATTATATTAGGCACCACCCCGGCATTTGCCTGGTGTGAATGAGGAAAACCTCACTCAGAATGCCATGATTTTTTTTTACACTTATTCGACCGAGTGTCCCCACCGGAATATTCTATATATGAAATATGTACAGTGTATATGTTGTATGCAATTGTTTCTATCGATACTGGTTCATGTTATTTATATTCTGTCCTCTTCTCGAAATCGAGACGAGAAGTGCATTTTTAAAATCGAGACACTTAAATTTGGAGACGAGACGTGAAAACATTATTATTATTGTCTCGTGGACAACACTATCGTTGAGTTTTTTTTTACGTCACTTATAGTAGGATATCATTATCGTTATTATGAACAAAAATGAAATGAAATCTCTAAGTTTTACGTCCCACGTTTATGCCGCCTATGCTAAACAAGACGGTGATGATCAGAAATGAAGGAAATGGTGGAATGAAGAAAGTGAGAGGAAACGGGAGAGTCCCCGAGAAAACCGACGCACACGGTGTTTGTCCACCACGAAGTTCAATTGGCGCGAGCTGGGATCGAACCAAGGACCCCATGAACCAGAGGTGAACGCTGTACCACTGAGCCACCGCAGCCCCTATTTTTGAAAAGTCATAAAGTTGGCGCAAAATAATATATTCATGCTGGATGTGGAATTCTCACCTACATCATCTACCCCGTAATTTACTTTCGCGCAAATTGACGGGACAGCCCTGACCACTGGTTATAGTGCATACTCATACCAGCACTTACATCATATTCACCAGCCGTTTTTGTTCGTTGGTTATTTCCCTGAAATGATATGTCTGTTTATTTACTCGTATGCCAGGGCAGTGTGTTGCTACGAGCGATATCAACAGATCAAAGCTGTTAACCTTTGACAACTAATGCTTCGATTATTTGTTTTACTGTATCCGGAATTCTAAGACTGGCAATAATGCTAAAAGGAATGACAAAGGAATTTCATGTGACGCGCAGGGTTTGATGATATCCTATAGTGGCGCTTTTACCACTATATATAGTGTTCTTGTACTTATATATATATAGTGTTCTTGTATAGGCTGGTTAATTGCTTTTTGCGTTGGGAGTAAACGAAAATTCAGTGAACCGTAAATAATCTAGAATTAGGTAATAATCGGTTGATTTCTTCAGGATGTCTCTTACCGAAAATTAACGTATATTTTTTGTTGTAATTCTAAATCTAGGGAGTCCAACATCAACATATGATGTTTCGAACTAGCTAACTAACTCTATGGGCTATAGAACCCGGAGGTTCAATGTCGCGTTCACAAAAGCTCTTCACTGACTTCTATCCTTATCCAACTTGATCCAGTTTCTACTCTGTATTCCTATTTCTTCGAGATCCATCGTAATAATGTCCTTCCATCTGCGTCTATGTCTTCCTAATGGTCGTTTTTCGATTGGACTTCCAGTTAAAACTTTGAAAGTATTCCTTCTTTCTTTCATTCTAGCTACATGACCTGCTTACGTGAGCCTCCTACATTTAATGACCCTAACAGTATTTGACAAAGATACAGTATATTGCACCAAACGCTGCAATATCATCATATGTGTGTATGAGTGATATATATTTACAGGAAACAAAAATACCTAATATCGTATTTACAGAAATATACACTAATTAGCCTTTAGCTAGCAGGGGACTTCGCCTCCATACTCGCGTGTTTGCTTGGCTTTTGAACTCGTACCTAATATTCCAGCTATTGCTTCCATTCTTCGCATGGTAAGAATACGTTTCTGTCATTATTCTTTGCGAAGAAATATAAGCGTTTCCCTCTTAGAGTTTTCTTCCTTGTATTGGAATAATAATAATTAAAAAACACTGAAACATATCTTTAATTATTTTTAAATGATAAGTCCAAATACTAAATTTCTTGTCTTTAACCTTAAAGGATATTGAGATGCCGTCATTCTGTTATAACAATTGCAACCTACCTTTTTTTCCCTTCTAAAGGATTTTTTTTTTTTTTTTTTTAACGGTGAAACAGGTATTTAATTATTTTAAATGGAAAGTCAATATACCAAATTTCATATTTCTACCTATTAGAGATTCGGAGGTTGAACATTTTACTGTAATAATTGCCAGCCCTATTTCTCTCCGTTCCTCGTCAAATAATAATAATAAAAAAAGATCCTTCTTTAGTGTTACTTTACGTCACAAATCCTATGCAGTTTAAATTTCAAGTTTCTAGCCTAAGCGATTTAGCTTGGGCATTGGTCATTCACTCAGGACTTCTTTTATGTATCGAGATATCATGGTACAGGACTACAATATAGCTATTGGTGTAGTGTGCATAGCACTGTTAAGATATCTTTTCATGTATTTTAGATATCTCACTAAACGAATGCTTTTTGCCAGGTGTGTTCTACCTCATTGGGTACCTCGTAAGGGGGCACACCTATTCGGAGGATCTAGCAGGTCCGGACCCCCCCCCCAAAAAAAGACCTTCATAACTCGATATATATATGTACACTTCATTAATAAAACTATATTTGTTTAGCAGGAAAATGATTGGTGTGTCATAAAGGTTTGATCTTACATTTCATCTGTACCCTTTCTTTTTAATGTACAAAAACAATCTAGTTCTATCATTTTTTCATGAATATAGGTGACAGTACTTAACAGTTACGTATCGTCTTTTCGGGTGCAGAATAACACCCGTTCAATACTACAAACGTGTAGCAGAGTCTTGTAGTATTGAGCCTCCCAAACTTTGGACCCTTCCCAAGAAATATATCTGGGTGCGCGCCTGTGCCTCGTAGATCTAAATTTGGGTAAACATATATTATTGGGTGTGTGGTCAAGTGTAACGAACTAGGTATTAGGGCGGCTATCGTAGTTGAGATGTTTTATATTTTTACTTAATAACATGTTTTTAGGCTTATTTCCAAATAGGATTTTTTATGTATGTTCTCGACTAGAATTTCTTTCCAAGCGAAAGATACTTATATCTATTATTGTGAAGAAATGAAAATCTACTAGACGAGTAAAGGCAGAAAACGATCGAAACAACATATTTGTATTACCAACTTTCTGTTCGAATGAAATAGAATATTGTTTATAAAAAAATAAACAAAATAAAATATAAATGGCGAATTCCGATGAGGAGAACGCGCTTACAGAGAGCATTCTCCCTGTATTAATTTAGTGATGATCCTACACCATGTTGCCAAATTTTCTCTAAGTATACTCATTTTCTTCTACGCTATAATTGTAAAAAAAAAAAAAAAAATCCTTAATTGCCATTCTTTTGACTTTATCATGAATTCCCACAAACTACTAGAACACAATGCACTGTAATTACTTTACTTCATCCCCACAAAGGCGTATAATAATTATACTGCAAATCCAAGGAGAGATTCTCGTTATCTCTTTTTTTGCATTATTACCCTCGCATAGAATGTCACTTGTAAAGTATATACGTAGTCTAAAACCGTCGGCATAGTCCAGTGCGTTTAGGAGTTGACCTTCAGTTCAGTTGTAAGGTCCTGAGTTCACACTGGCAGACATGACTGTTTTTCGATTAATTTATACAAAAAAAAAAAAAAAAAAAACTTTTACTGAAGTTTATTTATAATCACTGGAAGGGTCGAATTAACAATCTTTTGCGTCCCAGGACTTCAAATATACTTCTACATAACGAATTTTTAGGTACCGTTGTTGTTGTTGTTGCCAATTCTGTTTCAATGATTTTATATTTTGACCGTGCTTTTGAGTACATTGTCTAATAATAATAATAATAATAATAATAATAATAATAATAATAATAATAATAATAATAATAATAATAATAATAATAATAATAATAATAATAATAATAATAATAAAAAAATCGAGCACTCAGTTGCGGTTACACAAAATCTAATTGTTCAATACACGTTTATGCTGTAGAATCACTCGGAAAGGGAAAAAAATCTTTGAGTTTTATGTTTCACGGTTATGCCGGTTAGGCTAAAGGAGACGGTGATTATGAGAAATGAATGAAATGGTAAAATGAAGAAAGTGGGAAGAAACGGGAGAACCCCGAGGAAACCCACGCACACGGTGTTTGTCCACCACAAAGTTCACTTGGCGGGGTCGGGGACCGAACCCGGGACCCCAAGAACCAGAGATGAACGCTCTACCACTGAGCCACCGCGGCCCCTCACTCAGAAAGGGAAAAGCATATAATCTGTAAACAGAAACATCCACATGGGAAATTTCAAGCTTAATAAATTAATTTATTCTCTTATATGTAAGAACGTGAGCTAACTATGCCACTCCAGACCCTAAGTTTTAATCCTGGTATGATGTGATTGAAGCAAAAAAAAATAAATAAATAAATAAATAAATAAAATAAAATAAAAAATAAAAATAAATAAATAAATAAATAAAATAATAATAATCTCGATATACGAAAGAAGTCAAATTTGGTATATAATAGCTAGCACTTCTGTCTTTAGTGCGGGAGCAAGGTTTCAATTTTGAATGGGTTTTGTGTAGTTCGGACGGATCCCACGGGTTGCTGTAGATTTAACCTGATACAGTTTTTCTGGTAAAAATGGAATTATAAATTCCCAAGAAACAAAATCAAGCAACCTAAAGAAATTATTAAATTCGAACTTAATGTAGTGTATAGGTCAGGGACGCACCTACGGGGGAGGGGGGCTCCACCGGCTCCAGCCCCCTCCGAACTTTGTAACTCAACATACATTTGTACTCTCTCTCAATAAAACTATATACTTGTTTGACTGGAAAATGATTGATGTAGTATGAAAATTTGATCCTGCACTTCATCTATACTCTTTCTCTTATAGAAATATTTTAGTTCTATCATTTTTTTCTCTAAAAATATAGCTGGAAGTATTTCACAATTACTTATTGCCTTTTCGAGTACAGAATAATACCCTTTAATACTATATATAGACCTACGTATGGCTTGTAGTATCGGACCTCCCCCGAACAAAAATTTCTGGGTGCGCGCGTAAGGTACGAACAATTTGGTTTGTTTGAGTTAAACGTCCTACGATTATGCCTGGGCGGTAAAGGAGACGGGATCTACTGATTATAGTGGAATCCGAACCACTTTTTCGTTCAACTCTAACCTCCACCAGGAATCGAACCCAGGACCACGTACACCAAAGATAAGCGCGCTAGCCACTAGGCCAAGCAGGGATCCAAGGTACGACCAAAATAGACACGTTAACTACACAAAATAACGTAAAAAATCATTATTATAAGCTTTCTGTTAACCAGTTAATACTGATAGCTCACATTATTAATGGAAAACAAATGACAAGTACTTACTGCGTTCATGATGTAAGCACGGTATGTTTAAGAATTTGACCCTGCCTTCACTAAGCAATATGATGTGTGACTGACACTACACGTCGGGGCATAAAGTTACTTGTTGAGAAAATGTAATGAATGAATGAATGAATCACTTGGCAGTAGATAGGTATATGCATGGGCTTGTTTGATAACTGTTATTTCAAACTTATAAACAAAGAGAAAACAAAAAGAAAGAACAGTTTGTATTCCACAGGTCATTGAGAATGGTGAGTAACAGCAAGAATGACTATTTTTTATGCAATGGTCATGTTTAGTTTTGTAAGTCCATTTATTTTTATTTAGATACTAACGTAATGTCTTACGTATAATTTGTACTTATTTCCTTTCTTTCATTTTTTGAAAATTTTCAGTGTTTATTCTACGGTATAGGTGGCTGTATATTTTATTTTTTGTTTTCTTGTTTGAAAAGTACTTATTTTGTTTGCAAATGAAAAAATGGAATCTTTTAAGTTTTACATCCTACGTATATGCCGTCTAGGCTAAAGGAGGCGGTGATGATGAGAAATGAATGAAGAAAGTGGGAGGAAACGAGAGAACTCGGAGAAAACCCACGTACACGGTGTTTGTTGACCACAAAGCTCACTTGGCGCGAGCTGGGATCGGACCAAGGACCGCATGCACCAGAGGTGAACGCTCTACCACTAAGCCACCTCCTTGTTTTGTTTGAGTAATATATGCGTATTACATAATTTACAAAGCGAAACGAGACGAAGCGAGAAAACTTTTCTTATCTGGTCTCGTCTCATGGGCTTTAAAATAATTAACTTGCACTGCAAAATATTTTTTTTTGATTGGAAGGATAAAATTGTGACGGGAGGTGGAAGTAGATGTAGACTCATTCTGTTTTAAAAGAAAAAGGGCACAGACTGAAAGTATTTTGTTTTGGGGGGCAAGAGATGGTAAAGTTGACGGAATTACTTCCAAGTCCCTGTGCAGAGACCACCAGTGGTTAATGAGTTTCCAGATGATTATAAAATTGATCTTCATTGACTTTAGCAAATTGTAAGACACTGCATTTTTGTAAAGTTTAACGATTTAACTTTAACCTCATGTTAACATTTAATGCGAGGGCCGTCCAGAAAGTAAAGAATGATAGCGCATCCCGCGCGCCGTCAACCCCCCATTACTGCGAACGAGCGCGCGGCAGTTAGCTCCTTCCTTCACCTCAGTGTAAAACGAGTCTCAATGCTGTGTGGTCACGCTGCTTGTTTTTGCAGCGATTCAAAATGTCGGCGCCAATCGAAAATCCCGCCAAATGTGAAGTACGAAGTGTCATTCGTCACGCCAAATATGAAGTATGGTGTGTCATTCGTTTTCTAATTCGTGCAAAAAGTTAAGCATATTGAAATTTATAGGCAAATAAAGAATGTTCATGGTGATAGTGTAGTGAACGAATCATCAGTGAGGAAATGCTGCATTATGTTTAATCAAGGGAGGACAAGTTTGCATGATGAAGATGAGAGTGGGTGGCCATCACTTGTTACGGAAGAACTGTATCTTTGGTCATCCTGCTTATACCCCTGACTTAGCACCAAGTGATTTTGCACTTATTCCCGAAACTTAAAGAAGTTTTCGGTGAAAACAGTTCGCAAACAATGAAGAACTTAAGCAAGCAGTGACAGCCTGGGTCAAATCTTTTGGCGGCAGATGAGTGTAATATCGGCTTGAATAACTGGTCCCATGTTATAATAAGTGTCTTGACAACTATAGCGATTACATAGAAAAGTAGAGTAAGGTACTGTGGCTTTGAAAATAAAGTTTTGCGCTAATATCTTTTTTTTTTTTTTATTTCACCATGTCAAAACGTTCTTTACTTTCTGGAGGACCCTCGTATGTTTGTTCGGTGTTTGTATTTCTCTAATGACAATTACGTAAGGAGCTGGAATATATGAATAGTTTCAAAATTAGGATTGAATACGTTAATATAAGTTAACTTAATAATTATGGCTTTGTTGTTGTCCAGATGATCATTTGTACAGTCACTAGCAAGAATTAGCATTCACACTATATATATTTTTTTCTTATTTTTGTCAACAACTTCGGAAAAGACTGACCTATTTGCTGATGCAAATATCACAACTTCCTTCTCTGTACATCACTGAAAGCTGTATTCAGTTTGTAAGCAAACGATTGAAAAAAGAAATATTAGGGAAAGTGTAAATGTAACTGTTTTGCTGTTTGAATTGACTGTACACATTATAGTTAACATTCTTCCCATATAAAGGCACTCTGATTTTTTGTATAATCAAAAACCCAAATCTTTACAGCAGTGGTGGAACGGATCAGGAATTTCGTAACATGTGACTACGAAACATTATCCGTTATACATATGAAGAGGCAGCTAATGTAATTCTAACAAACACGGTTCTGTTCTCTTTCTCCCTATCTTCTCATTAAAGTATATTTTTCTAGATTGTTTTAGTATGTGTGTATCGAAGCATTGCACTGAAAGATAACTATAATATTTATCATTGCACTGAAAGATAACTACAATGTTTAACAATGTAAACGCGTGAGAATCACAGAAAGGATAAGCTGTAAATTTTCCTTATGAGGGATCGTCCAAGTTTAATGTAGCAAACCTATAAAGGTTGTCGTTTAGAGTATAAACCACGACACTGGGCCCAAACGGTGTTTTGTTTAATCTTTTTGTGTAATCTGTGTTCAAAAATCAATGAAGTATTTTTCAGTATGGAAAGACGAATAAACATGAAATTATACTATTTAAATTGCTTAAGACATAACATCTTGATTAAGAGTTACCACACCCGGAATCAAACAAATGAATCTTCGATTTCGAGTAGTGAACATCATTAATCTACGGCTGGTTTTGGGTTGCCGGGTCGGTCTGAGTCTCAGAATCGGACCGGGTCTGATAAGCGAGACCCAGATTTGGATGACACGGATAAAAGCTGTGACTCATGAGGCCATGACAGGTTCTATGACTGCTTGACAGAGGATTCATTATTATAAATTGCTAATAATTGCCCTACGGTAATACTGTAGATAAAAAGTGTATGGTTACAGTGTCTCTTGCTAAAACTTAACCTCAAAGTACCTGTATGGTATTTTTGAATTATTCTTTAACAAGAAAATCCCCAATTTGAATTAGATTAATTTTGATCTGATTATTTTGAAAAGATTAAAAAAAAAATAGAGGCATGGGGAATCAGGGCCTCAGCGTCCTGTGAGTTTAGGGTTATTCGTATGAATTCAAATCTTTGTCATGCTAAATGCGCTGGTAGTTATTCTTTCAAAGTCTTTTCTATACCATCATTAAATCTTGCCATTGGAAATAAAATTGTTGGCATTTTTAACTTATACATAAATAATTTTTGAAAAGTCAAGAAACATAATTTTGTGCTATAAATTCGTATTTCTCGTTAACTATGTAGTGTGAATAGCATGAATTTGCCGTTAGGTAAGTCATATAATTTTGCGTTTTAAATTATAATCAACAGTTTAATTTAACTGATAGTACTTTTTTGTTACCTTTGCTATTTTTTAAATCTCCGATTAGCTTTTTAAAAGTGGGTAGGGGCCATCTTGAAGGACTCATATTTATAAAACTTTAATTATTGTCATAGAATGGAAGGTGCAAGATAGAAGTTATTGTATGCAAATTATATCATATTTATTTAAGTTGCATAAGATATGTAATCGAAATGACGTAAGCACTTTTCGTGTATTTATGAAATTGTACTTTAGTTGTAATAAGTTCTGTTTGAGTTGAATCTGAGAATGAAATAATTGGTCCTTATAGTCGAAAGTTTTCACTAATGTAATGTTTACTTTCGAATCCTATAAATGGTGGTGGTTTACTTTTCTTTCTTTTTAAAACACTGTTTATCTGCAAGTCACAAGATTAAATTAAGTTTTCTTAATATCATTTCTAAAATTAGGTCGATTTCAGCAACATCAACAAGCAGTGACGTCTTAAGCATATTAGGGACTCCTGAGCAAACCGGTGTAGTGAGGCCCCTATGACAAAAGTTGAGTTTAGTTGATTTTGAGTTTAACGTCCCATTCAGCAGCGAGGCTATATGAGACGTGGACCTAGTGATTAACGTGGAATCCGAACCACATGAGCTCCAAGCGGAAATCAAACCCGGATCTCCCATGCCAAAGGCGCGTATACTAACCGCTTAGCTACGAAGGAGTTCCCTATGACGAAGTTTTATGTGTAATAATAGTGTAATTCTGCTCGTGGAGGCTCCGGAATAGTAGCCATCATACGTTAAGACAGACTCAATACGTTAACGTAGGACATATACTGTATGTTAAGATGACCTTGTCAACAAGCAATTCATTAATATTGAATGGTTGTCAGATGAATAGTTTTGTAATTATTGTATAATGGTTTTTGAAAATCGCCTTTACTTATCGATTACAGATGTTATTATGTCCCTCTGAACCCAATCATTTTCTGTTCTTTATTTTAAAAACGTTTAAGGGAATTGTTTTAATAACATCGTTATTAAAAATAAGCAAATAATTTTATTATAAAATGTAGTAGAAACGAAAATAAAATGGTAGGATAAAATGAAGAAATTGGACCAAGACTAAATCATTGGGCTCCATTGATTATAATTAGTAATGCCTACGATACAAGGAATAAGGTTTTCTCGTCTCCTCCTCGTAAATTTTGAGGAAGCCTCGTCTCGATTCTCAAACAATTCTGTCTCGTCTTGTTTTGTAAATTCATGTACAAAATTTATGACCTGATTTTTTTAAAAAACTTCATCTAGAAGTTATTAGAATTCTTCGGCATCACGATAAGTCAACGAAGAGTATGATATAACAACATTTAAACTATATTTATTACTAGAGTAAATTGTGTAATGACATGCGTATCTTCAAACTTTGATACAATGGTTTTCTGTCATGATTCCTACCAACAAAATAACCATTATGGATAGTGTTTCTACCTGTTGGCAGGTTCTGGGACTAATGAGGTCATTTCTCTCTCTTTCTCTTTTTCTTTCTTTCTTTCTTTTTTTTTTTCTTTTTTTTTTTTTTGTAAGATTCAGGCCTCAAAATGTTTTTTCCATGTTTCTTGATATTCTGTTCTTCAAACCAACGATCAATTGTGTTCTTCCTCTCCTACTGCGTACTTTCTTTCCAACTATCCCACTATGGCGATATGAAGGAGACAATTTCTTCGCAAGGTATGTCCAATCAAGTTGGGGTTTCTGCAAAGGATGCTGTATAAAAGCGTTCTCTTCTCTCCTACCCGTTTTAAAATATCTTTTGTTGCTTTCTCCGTCCACTTTTATCTTCTTCATCTTCCTCCAGCACCACATTTTAAATATCTCTAAATATTTCTCTCTAACTTCCGTAATATCCATGTTTCTGAACCGTACAGTCCAATAGCATTTCACTAACTTCTTCCTTAATCCAATATTAAACTTGCTAGCTAGTTAAGAGAGATCTTTTGTTGTTGAATGCCTCTTTGACTACGGCAATTCTTGACCTTATCTCTTTGGTGCAGTAAGCGTAAAGCTTGTTAAATATTATACTGTCTTAAAGGTTAACACTAACATCTGGCTGTAGTTTATATATTGTGTTCATACTGCGTAGTTAATCAATTATATTGTGTTTAAGTCAATAAATACTTATAGACTTTATAGAAATAATTACAACGTTATTTACATTTAATAGAACCATTGTCTTAATAATAAACACAGAAGCACGTTCATGTTCGCAATAATCACTATCCATTTTCAAATCAAGTTAGGCAAGCAGAGAAAGTATCGAAACGGAGATTGTCAACTATTAGGAATTAGTACTCTCCCCACTGTTCTACTAGCTACGGCGTGTCTCTTTGGTCCACAAGGTTATGGGTTCAATTCTCGGTGGAAAAGCACAAATAATTTATTTTCATTAATCGTCTATCTCCTTTAGTCTAAAGGGCATAAATGTAGGACTTACTTTACGAAAATGAAATGAAATCTTTGAGTTTTACGTCCCACGGTTATGCCGGTTAGGCTAAAGGAGACGGTGATTATGAGAGATGAGTGAAATGGTGGAATGAAGAAAGTGGGAGGAAACGGGAGAACCCCGAGAAAACCCACGAGCACGGTGTTTGTCCACCACAAAGTTCACTTGGCGGGGGCTGGGATCGAACCCGGGACCCCAAGCAGACTTACTTTACGAGAATTAGCGTTGATTATATACTGAGATTTTATGTATTATATATACAATATAAACGAAACTATTATAGTAAGACAGAAATGTAGAATCTTTGAAGATTTATCTGTTTAACCCTGGCCCTGCGTGAACTTAAGCGTGCAAAATAGACTACTAGTTGAAACCGTCGTTCATGTTCCATCTAAAGCACATCAACTACATGGCTTTAAGCCAAGTTTTAAGTATGCATTTATTTATTTATTTTTTGTTTATGTTGTCGTGTAATCGATAGCTTACAGCTTGAAGATGACTTAGCAAGTTCATTTTCAGGAAGTAGAGCTAATCGGAAAGAAAGCAAAATCTTGGAAAAGCGTGAACTTGAGTACACGACGTCAGTGATATCGCGAGTCAAAAGGAGTGTGGGCATGTCTAGATGTTGCAAAATAACCATCGAGACATCACGTTTTAAAATATTTACTATGTATAAAGTAATAAGAGGAGAAAAGCGAAAAATCTGGTGGATATAGAATTCTGTTATTGGTTAGTTCGGCAATTCTCAAACTTTCTTTATTCGAATGGGGGATCACTTTTGTTAGTCACAATATTCTAGGGACCACCCGACTCTTGTACCGTTCCAAAGCGAATTGATATATATATACCAGTATACTTATATTTTTAAAAATAGTTTAAATTTCTTTCATTTTATATTGAGTAGAGTTATCTGCATTTCTCTATCATTTTCAATTATTGTCTCTACTTTTTCAATTAGTTTTTGTACTTACACTCTAAGTACTTACATTTAATTACTGTAAGTACTCTCGTTGAAGTAATGAATATTGTAACTGCTCAAAGTACTCTCGTTGAAGTAATGAATATTTTAATTACTCTAAGTACTCTCGTTGAAGTAATGAATATTGTAATTACTCTAAGTACTCTCGTTGAAGTAATGAATGTTTTAATTGAAGTACAAGGATTTAATTGTAATTTAACTTTATTTATTATGGCTTATTATCGGTACTTTTCACAGAGTTATTATTAACAGGATGAGGCAAGGTGCCATAAAAATACATCACATACCAGTATGGCACTGATTAATTTTTTAACAATATCCCCCCCCCCCCGAAGAGGTGGTGGCCACGAGGTCCTCGTATCTTCCTTCACCTATCTTCTTTCTATTGAGGCTATACCTGAAGAGACATGTGTGTGGAAACAACCCAACAACTCTGGAAATGTTGAAGGAGAACATCACAACTGAGATTGCAACATTAGCTAGGAAACATGTGTTTGACAGCCTTCAAGATAGAACAGCATATTTCCTATGTGGAAGACCCGGGTTCGATTCCCGGCGGCAGCTCATGTGGTTTCGGATTCTACGTTAATCAGTAGGCCCATGTCTCATATAGCCTCGCTGCTGAACGGGACCACTAAACTCAAAATCAACTCAACTCGACTTTCCCTACAAGAAATGTCATATTATATCTTTCGTTTCATTTAATGATAATATAATTTAATATCTTTCTGTTCATGCATGTTACCACTAACACTTTAATTTTGATTTTATTCTTCAATTCCGCTTTAAAAATCAAAGTCTGTTTCAATTGTAAGGTAGGTATATATATATATATATATATATATATATATATATATATATATATATATATATTGAAGCTTGTGTCGCGAGATTTTTAATGTCTTCTAAGATCTTTCCCAAAGAAATTATCTTTAAAAGAAAATGAAGATTTATCACCAATCGACTTGATTTTACACTTGTCTTCCAAGTTTAAAGCTGGAAAGTTTCTTTTAACGCTGTTTATTTTTCTTTAGAAAGAAACACTGCACACACAAAAGTAATTTAAATACTTACACGATTCTTGGTGTTTTCTTATGTATTATATGTATTTTTATTTGTTTACTTTTTTGCATCTAGGGAAAAAAATCACTACAGGGATATCGCGAAAGTTTGAAACGTACTTTGGTGTGCCCCCCCACAGGGGTGAATCCAGGACCGACTTCTGGGGGGAGCGGCGGTAGGTTGTCATACTGCTACTTTTAAGGGCTCCAAACTTTGGGATGGGTTTTATTTATATAAGAAAGTTTTCTCTTCTAGGGGGGCGATTGCCCCCTGGATCCGCCCCTGCCCCCACACTAAAAGGGGTGAATACGCTGACTTAGACTACATATACACAATTATGTGTAGATTGTATAGGTCTAGGGAACTTGAACAAATCTGTCCTGGAGCAACTTTTTATGCCCTTTCCCTTGTAATTAATAATTTTAGTCAGTGCCCAGTGTTATAAGTCAATGTCTTATATCTTCACAATTTGAACTTAGCAAAAGCAATTAATTGTTTTTAAATACTATCTAGATAAGATCAATCCTGTATGTATTGTTATGCATGTGTCTTCTTTGTTATGCTACTTAATTACAGCGTTTCTTTGAAACAGTAAAGATCGTCAAGAATAAACTTAGTCCTTGCATTTTCATATATTCAGCATCATTTTACTTCAGACATAATAAATATGTTAACCTTTTGTATATTCATTCATATCGTGTACTGTGATAGCATTGAAGACACATTGTCACTATGATATAATAGCCTTCCCAATTCTCACGCTATTTCCTGAAGTGAATGTCTTTCACAAACAATAACATGAATTGTTGCATTCATCGTGTGAAAATAGTTGAATACTTATTATTATTTTTTTTTTCAAAAAAGAAAACTATAAAAGCAAGAACTGTCAATTTCTAATGCAAGGCTGAAATGTAATTGCCATTCTTGTTCATTGTAAAGCAAATTGGGGTCTCGGTGGCTCTGTGGTAGAGGATTCATTTGTGGCGCATGGGTCTCTGGTTCGATCCCATCTTTGTAGTGGACAAACACCGTGTGTGTGAGCTTTCATGGGATCCGCACGTTTTATTCACTCCACCGTTTCGTTCTTTATTGGGGTCGTGGTGGTTCAGTGGTAGAGCGTTCACCTCTGGTACGTAGTGTCCTTGGTTCGATTCCAGGGTTTGCACTAAGTGAACTTTGTCATGGAGAAACAGCGTGTGTGTGGTTTTCTCCGAATTTTTCCATTTTCTCCAACTTTCCTTATTCCACCGTTTCATTTATTTCTTATAATAACTGTCTCCTTTAGCCTACCCGATATGTTCGTGGGTCGTAAAACTGAAAGATTTCATTTTTCTTCATTAACATCATCCCGTTCTCCCTTAGGGTCGGAAAAAAAAAAAAGTAAATTTTACTCAAGTTTTTCTTCAGGCAAATGATTCATCAGACGATAGAATATCTTTTCGTCACCTTGAGTTCCATACATTTTTTAACAGAATAATGTCTAGAACCAGGTTTCTCAATCTGTAGTACGCGAGCCGTTGTTGCTGCTACGTATGACTTATAGTGATATTAATAATTAATAGAGCAACCCAAAAGCATAAAAAGCATAACAGCAATTTACACATGTGGTTTGGTACCTTGAACATGGTTGCTGTTCTCTAAGAGTCCAGAAGAAACTAATTTTAAAAGCATAATAAAGCATAATTTTAGAAAATAAAGCATAAAGTATAATTTAAAAGATATAGCACAATTCTTGGAAAATTTGGTTTAACTGCAAGTTTAACATACTGTATTAATATTTTTAAAAAACAGTATTTACAATGCAAAATCATTGAGAACATAACAATGCAACAATGAGAAGCTTATTTTTTATTTCTGTAAACTTTTCGGTGCAATCCTTTGGTGTACAGAAAAGAAAAAGGAAAAAAAAAAAAGAAAACTTTTCGCCAACAATGAATAGTACAGAACAACTCCACACAATATTGTTATGTGTACCTCTTGAACTTGAGCACTTCCTGTATTTTTTGGTGGCATCTTTTACTTTTACTTTTGCATAGGGTGAGTTCGCCAATAGTCGACCGCTGAAAAAAATCTTTCTTCTAAGCACTTATAAAGCGTGATGATTTCATAGTATTTGACAAAAGTGAATTATTTGCTTTATTTGGGTTCTTTTGTACCATGCCATGTGTTAATTGCTCACGTTTAAAGTTTTGTAGTGATATAAAAATACATTTTACGAAACTCATCAAAATTCTCACTTGTCGACCATCATCGCTCAGTAGTCAACCGCATTCAAGCTATTAGTCGACCGCGCGCAATTTCTATCGTTTCTATCACGTAGAAGTAATTGATTGCCTTAGGTGATATTTCGAAATTGTATTATTCGCGAGATTTGAACTCGACAAAACGATTATATACATTTTATTTAATTTTCATTAGGTTTTCTCCTTAGTGATTATAAATGAAAGAATTACGCTATTAGGATTTGATACATAGCTACTTTATTTGGAATAATGGATTTGAATATTAAATAGATCTTCCACGTGAAACAATACTTCTCCCCTGCGTTATATGCACACGTTATCTTATCACTTACATTACGGTTTTACAAATCCTAAACAAAGTACGAATCTAATAATTTAGAAAATCCTAAGTGTTCACTTTTCTCATGTGTGAAATATGTTTCTCTCCAGTGTTAGGTTTCTGTCCTGTGTTACTTGAGCACATCGAGTTATCTTCCCATATATGATAAGATTTCTTTCCTTTGTTACTTCAGCACGTCCAGTTATCGTCTTATATATGATAAGGTTTCTCTCCCGTGTTAGGTTTCTTTTTTGAGTTACTTGAGCACATTGAGTTATCTTTTCATGTAATAACAGTAAGTTCCTGATTGTTTATTCAAATCATTTATATGTTACAATCTGCGCATCTGCAAGTTCTTCCCATGCATAGCCAGATAAATTGGTACACTGAAGATGGAACCATTTATCACATTGATCGCAACCCACTGGTTTATCCTCACTTTCTAAAGCAAAATCGTTTATTATCACTCCACATCCTGCGCATATGGCTCCATCGCCGTAATCAATTACATCTTCTTCATTGTGATGTTTTTCTACAACAGCAGTGGTCGTCTTCTTCGATTGTTTCTTTGGATTTTCCAGTTTGTTGCTCTTTTTTGCTGTTCTTTCATCCCTTTTGCGTTTCTTTTCCTCCTCTAGTTTCTTCTGTTCTTCTTGTTTTGCAGTCAGTGCGTGACGATATTCTGAGCTAATTGCAAACGATATCTTCTCTCTTTTTCTTAGGCTTTTTGACTGGACTCTTAGGCCAGAACAGATGCTTTTTAAAAGTTCGCGTTATATATATTGGTCTGATAGTTTTAGGTGTTGTTGCGATATTCTTCTGACTTGATTCACTTGGTCCAGTAACAGCATCGCTTTCAATGTCCATTGTGTTTTGCTGTCCTTCTGGTATAGAAACCAGAGCTTCAGTAGGAGGGTCTTTGGGAGAATACATATCTTGCCGAATATCCTTCATAGGTTCAGTTTCATTCAGTGTAGTTGATGTGTTTCCTTTCTTCTTATTTGATGGCACAAATTCTGGAATAGACGCTTCCTTTCTTAGAATAATTAAAGGCCACTCTGATTCTGTTGTTGGAGCAGACATAACTGATTCTTTGTTTGGCACAATACTGATTTCCTCTTTCTCTTGTACTACAATGGCGTCGAATTCCTTAGGTTTCGTTGGTAGAGTAGGTGTTATATTCACTCTGTTTTCAGTTGTTGCACCTGGGTTGGCTTCAACAGCCAATGACTGGAGATCATTTAGTAAATCCTTTCCAACAATGAGAGTAGCTTGAGACAAGTGTTCATTGTTGTCATCAACTACAGGGATTTCACCAACTATAACTTCGTCATCTAGTGGTAAGTTGGCACTTTTATCATCCGTTTGTAGTGCTTCGTCCATCGGCTTTTCTGCTGGAAGTTTTAAAACTTCAAGAACTGCATTGAAGTAAACCGCAGCCTTTTGAAGTTCATCCTTGTACACAGTAATAATTTTTCATGCAGTACGAAAATCTTCTTTACTGGCTGAATGGAAGTACTCTGTATGTTTTTGCATACACTCTTGTTGCATTTTGTGTAGTCAACAGCGTCCGGATTGAAAGCAAGGGTGGATAACTTAACGAAATGTTCAATATCTACAATTTGTTATCTGTTACGGTTACTATTTTGTAACCCATTTCTGCACCTAGTTAATAACGTTATTGGTCAGTGTAACTTTTAAAATGGTACGCTCTGAATTATGTTACGCTGAGTAACGTTACTCAATGGAACATTCTGCATTTTGGTATTGTAGTTACGGTCACCAAGGGATTAGCGTTACTCGAAATACCCACGTATGTCGTACCTGCTTGAGATTGTTAAGATAAAACTGGTTCCACTGAATACCAGTTCTCTCTCGAATCCAAAGGGTTTTGTTCCTTGATTTTAGCGATATGAAACGTATTGAAATTCTGCAGAACATTTTTGTGTAAGTAGACATATTTTTGTTATCATGAGTACCATTTCTATGTTTCTCTTTTCTTTATCGGTTACCTTTTGTACCTGTATTTAATCTTCTTCAATTCTGATGGTCTTGGAGTTACGCTTGAGTAACGTTTAAATATCCTTGGCGACAGGGAGTCTAAGATTGGCTTTAAAAGAATCTCCATTATACTAGTAAATAAATTCCACGTTTTTCAGTCTGTTTTCTTTTTCCTCATACTTAAGTTTCAGTAAACACCTTAGGCCAGCGTTTCCCAACCGGTGTGCCGCGGCACACTGGTGTGCCGTGAATGGGCTGCTGGTGTGCCGCGAGGAATCGAAACAAAATTATTAATTTCATAGCAATCAAGTTGCAAAACGTAGGGAAAAATGTGTATTTGTATTTCACATTACTATGAACCTCTACTATGAATCTACAATTTTAAGTTTCATACCCTGTTACCATCTAATGTTGAAAAAAGTATTTGTTATTGTTATGACCATTATTGCTTCTTTATTGTTGCAGACTATTTCGTAACTTGAAAAATTAAAATATCATTCAGTCCTTTCGATAAATTACCTATATTTGTGTTATAAAAGTAAAAGAGATTTGTTTGTTCTTTCGTTATTTAGTGACCTTCCTTCTTCGTAGAAGGTTGGATACAGGTTTTAAAAAGAAAGCGTATTTCTAAAAACCTGAGTTCAATATTTCATTGCAATTGTTTTCTATTTTTAAATTAGAATGAAAAATAAGCATTATGATTACCACGGGGGAAAATCAATGATAGAGCTTTCTTCTCTGTGAGAAGGAGATCAATAATCACAGAAAAAATACAACTGTGTTTTACATTAACAAATAATATCTATAAGTGTGCCGCGAGAATCCAAGTAACACCCGTACTGTGCCGCAAGTTGAAAAAGGTTGGGAAACGCTGCCTTAGGCCCTCAGACACATGTCCTTTGAGAATAGCATTACTTTGAATGCTCTGTATTTAAAAAGAGGAAAAAGAGAAATGATCAAAGAGTGAAGTTTTTAATGTAAGCTTATTGATAAGATTTTTACTTCTTGTGATGACACTGCGGATAGTTGAGTTGATTTGGAGTTTAACGTCCTTTTCGGCAGCGAGGCTTTGTGAGACGGGACCTACTGATTAACATGGAATCGAAACCACATGTGCTCACGCCGGGAATCGAATCCGGGTCGTCCAGGCGAAAGGCGCGTACGAGGCATGAAGGAGCTCACTGCCGGTAGTCACCATATATGTTTATTTTACAACAGTCTTGCACTGACCAATGTGGTTGAAGCTCGAGCTCACTTCCCAACAAGGATCGAACCCGGAGCTACATACACCAAAGTTACACATATACTGGCCCCCAGGGAATCAGGAAGGACATTTCATTTGCTTGCAAGCAATTTAGTTTATAAATCAAATACATATCAGACATCAGTGGCGTAGCGAGAAACTCATCAAGGGGGACCAACACACAAGATTTGGTAGAAAGGATCTTTTGAGGGGTGCACCAATAACTACCAGTAGGCCTACATTTGAATTGAATTGGATTTTTTTAAATGCCTTTAGGCACCTGTGGTGTGAATGAGGAAATGCCCTGGAAATCCTAAGTATCTGTTCTCGGTGAATCCCTTTGTTGAACTTTTAGAAAATTGACTTAAACTATCGATTTTGCAAAACTTCCATTTGATTTAAGCCCAAATCGAAACATGACAGAGGAAAATTTTGGAAAGTGTTGCTATTTTCACTCCTAGCTTCTCACTTTAGGTAGTGTATATTTACAAGGAACGGGGTGCACGTGCACCTTTGCATCTTTAAACATATTTCTATTTTATCTTATTTTTGTAAAAAAAAAAAAATCTGCCAGAGAAAGAAAATTGTCAAAAAGTGCTACCCATTCAGAAGACTATTTTCTTCTCATGTGAATGTTTTGACTTCTCGTGGCAATGTGGTAATCTGTAGTTTATTTTGTCTCATTTTCTCCCTTTGATTTGTAATGTTCGTTGTTTTGTTTAAATGCTTATAAGTTAACTTGCGAGAAAGTGTCATAGTCGAAGGTTGTACTACTTGTAGAACTGATATTAAAAAGTAAATAAAAGAATTATCATGGAAACAAATTTTTCATGTTGTATTCAGAAAACAGACATAGAGTTCTTGCGGTTCTAAATTGCGGTTCTGAAATTAATATATCGCAGGCATTCGTTGATATAGTAGCCTACATGTTGGTTTTCACCAGGTACATTCGTGAAGTGTCCCCTCGAGATTCGTGTAAAATTGATTTAAATACAAAGTTCTCTGCTGTCTAATGTGTATTGTACTAAATTTAGCTGCCCATGCCTGTAATTGGCATATTTATGGGCCTTCATATATCCGGAATTCTATCATACACTACCATAACGCTCGGACACAAAATTCATTTTAGTTTATTTAGATGTTACTCACTGGACATGAATATGGGCATATGAAAAACAAATTGGATCAAGTACTGCTTCTGACACATGTTACCCATCCCGGCCGCCATCTTAGATCCGCCATATTAGATTTTACTTTTGGTTTTTCAAATGGAAATAGGTGCAAGTGTTACATCGGACATTTACGTTTACATTCACTGGTGTAATGTATTTTACCGTAGCTTGTACCATTTGGAAGGTATTACATGTTCATTCCCTCCAGCCACTTTGCGAATAGACATTGCAGGTTAATATCAGTTACGATTACGTTTTTGATGTTGACAAATCAAAACAATTTCTAACTGGTAAACTCCTTACAACATAGGTGTCATAATCTTATTGCATTTCCATGAGTGATTGTTATTACTTCCATGTTATAATATAATAAGGAAGTATTGTATTCTGTCAAAATACCTAATGTAGATCCAGATACGGCCAGATTTGGGTGAAGACCTACCATTTCCGTATTGACATCTGTGTGTCTGCATGTATATAAGTTCAGAGACTATTTCATCAACGATAACACATAAAAGATTGCATATACACACGGGGCCCTGCACAACTTTCTATTTGGTTCAATATGAAGTGCTTGACATTTAATGGTATATACAAGCTACGATAAAACTCAGTACACCAATGAAATTCCGAGAAAAGTTTACATTAATTTGATGTATCATTTGAACCTATTGCCATTTGAAAAACCGAAAGTTAAATCCAAGATGGCGGCCAAGGTGGGTAACATATATCAGAGAAGGAGTACTTGATTCAATTTGTTCTGCATATGCCATTCATGTCCAGTGAAATCTAAAGAAACTAAAAGCAACTTTGTGTCCGAGTGTTATAGTAGTGTATGATTGAATTCCGTATATATATATGAAGGCCCATAAATATGGAAATTACCGGTATGGGCCGCTTGGGTAAACGGCTCCTGAACGGGACATGTTATCATCTGCATGATCTTCAAATACACTCTCAATAATTAGTCAGGTTTCTAGCCTCAGCAAGCCATTATCGCACTTCACATCTCTCAACAACTGGTGTTTCATGGTTGAATGAACTTTCTCTTTTTCCTGAAATCAGCATTGCAACCTTCTGTCTTAAGATAAAAAATTTTAAACCTAAATATTTAACAGAATAAGGAGATATCACTAATAAATTTAAGTTCGAGAGTACACTAAGTAATACGAAGTACATCGAACATAATCTTATTATTAACTTCCTAGTAATGATAGGAGACAAGACTTGAAACTTAAGGCTTTTACAAGATTCAGGAGAAGTAGTTAACTCTTGCGAGCGACATCTTTCTGGACTATCTTCTGCAACGTAAATCAGTTTTATCAAAAACGACTCAGGAGATTCTGCTTATATTTCATAAATAAATATTTAAATCCAATAACCCAAGAATAATGTGTAAAACAAATTCTTATATAAAAATATGCAGGAAAGGTAATTTCCTGTTAGGGCTGTTTTTGTTTTTTTTTTGTTTTTTTTTTTCTAATACGGCATGCGATTTTATTGATACTTCCTTCAACTTGCAGAAATAACTCTGTTTGGGATTGAAATACATCAAGTTTACGTGAGGTAAAAGGAGTAAATTCTACCCGATGTTTCACGTTTGAACATACTCATACAAAATAATTTTCCAGTAAAACCTACCGAATAAATTATTCAATTTATTTAAAATATGTGTACATTTATCTTTTTTATCGCATTAATACAATCCTCACTTGTTGCGATTGAAAATAGTAGGGTAAACGGGAACAAACACCCCAAACTTTGGGATTTCCATATTTTAAATAATATAATAAGAAAATAATTTTCTGTGAAGACGTTCGCCAAAATTGCTTGACTTTGACATAATAAAGAGTATAGTTTGTTTATGGCTTAACAAACATCCCAATACATGTAGTTAAAATAGATCAAGGATCCCTTATTCTCCTGATATTCTGAAAGTTATTTCCGCGATAACTTTCGTGAAAAGTATTCGCTTTTGAACAACGCAGTATATATATATATATATATATATATATATATATATATATATATATATATATATATATATATATATATATATATATATATATATATATATATATATATATATTGCTTGCGATTTAAATTAGTGAAGAATGGGGATAATCCTAGGCAGGGCCGCCCACAGAGGGGATGTATGGCGCAAGCTGCGCCATTGAGAAAAATTTTGGGGGGGATTTTACTATACTTTCGAACTAGCAATTTTACTGTCGGAATAGCATTAAAACACGATTTTAAGAAGCTAGTTTTCAAAAATTTTCCGGGGTGAACCCCCGTGCCCCCTCCTTCGATACTCGATGAATAAAGTAGCGCGCAAGTAGCCGTATGAAAGGAAAGTTTGGTTCGTTTTAAGAGAGAAGGGCCGCCCACAGGAGGGATGAATGGCGCAAGTTGTGCCACCGAGAAAAAAATTAGGGGGAATAAAAAAATTGGGGAAGAATTTTACTCTAATGTTGAATAAGTAATTTTGCTGTCGTCAGAATAACATTGGAATAGGATGCGATTTTCTTTTTTAAATCTTTAGAATGAATCCCCCTACCCCTCCTTAGAAACTATGAATGAAGTACCGCGCAAGTTGCTATATGAAAGGGTGGCGCCAAGTTCTGGTGAACAACAGTTACAAACACTCAAGGAATCACTTCCAAATTTAGATTTGAAACTTGCCTATGTTGTCTGTTGAAAATTATAAAGTAGTTTGACATAATTGTGAGCTAGTGGTAATCATACAGACAACAACCAAGTTTCAAATCTAAATTTGAAGTGAGCCAGTGAGTGTTTGTAACTGTTGTCCACCAGAACTTGGCGCCTATTTTTGTGATTTCAATTCTTTTTAAGGCCACTCGTACTTGGCTCTTTTACAGGAATGTTTTTTGTTGGATATCACTTCTTTTTGTAGGCTAATTTCGAGGATAACATTTTCTTTTGGTATCAAACTCCAATAACTTGTAACTTGCGTCTTACTTTTCATGTACAAGGGAATTATATCAATATTTTGTAAAGAAAAAAATACTACTACTAATTGTAAAAAAAGAATACCTGTGTCATACACAGTGTGTAGAAGTTTTTATACCCTTCAATATCCTTATAGAACATATTTAGTATTGTACACTACCAAGACTACTAATAAAAGTAATGCCATTTTTATAATTACTACTGCCCCTACTACTACTACAACAAGCATTCTATAATACTACTACAGGAAATAAAAACAATAACAAAAATAACAATTACTAGTACTATAAAAACTACTGCTACACTGGGCAATTGTTTTAGAGGACTTGAGTTTTGAGGAGGGAAGAGATTATTAGTTTTGGGGGGGAGTGCGCCATCAGCTTTGGGGGGGATGGGCACCCCTGATCCTAGGTAGGTCTTCCCGCTGGCACTTGAAAGTCTCTTCAATGGTAACTTTCGTTAAAAAAAAAAAAAAAAAGCAATATGTGCATTGTAGTATATTATTTCTGATTCCTCAAATTTGCTACAATTTCCTTAAGTTTAAAATCAATCAAGAATGAAGAAGTTATTCTTTTGAACATGACTTTAAAATACATTTTGTGATGATAAATTATATTTTTAAAAAAGACAAAACATCGGAATCACAAATAAGAATACAAAATCATATTTGATATTACGCTACTAAGGGGGAGGTTGAGCTGGGTGAGCCTCCCTCTGTATGCCACTGCTTCGAAGCATAATCATGGAACATTAAACTAGAAAAAAAAAAAAAGACCGTGTTAGAAGAAAATCGGCGATGCTTATAATAATAATAATAATAATAATAATAATAATAATAATAATAATAATAATAATAATAATAATAATAATAGTAGTAGTAGTATTAGAAGTAGTAGTATGAAAAATATTTCCTACTGTTTGCTAGATTAATATTCGAGTGTAATTTAACATTTTAAAACAGTCTCTTTTTTTTGGGGGGGGGTGCGATTTCCAGGTGTTGGCTCCTTAAATTTGGATGTTATTTCAAGATATTATTCAGTGTGTTAGCACATCTCGGGCAAAATACTGTTGGTTAGAATATCCACATGAATTTATAACATGCGATATTGTCATTTATAAAATGTCACGATAAATTATATGCTGTCTACTAGTAGGTTGTACTAAGTAGGCTACAACCTCGAGCCGCAATGTCAACTTCCCTTCACACTTTATCCAGGCTTAGGACTGGCAGTGTAATGGTAGTGTATAAATTATTACCACTACATTGGCGTACTTAAAAGTTAAAAATTGCAGGGGAAATATACGTCCCTTTGTCATCATTTATTCAGTTTAACGTTCCATATTATGCCTGCTAGGCCAAAGGAGACGGAATGATTCCTTAAAATAACATTTTATGTTTTCGAAATCCACTTAAAGCTAGTTCAAATGAGCACGTAAGAACGTTATAGTAAGATGGAGAATAGGAATTAATTACCTTTGTGCATACCCATTGGAAAAGTTCTGGCTACGTCTATAGATGGAAAGCCCTCCCAGCAGGTCTATGTCTAGCTCGCGCCCTTGAGTTGGACGAGGCCCCGGGTTCGATTCCCGGCAGGAGATTATTGAATGATAGTGGTTCGGATTCGACATTAAATTGTACGTCCAAGTCTCATATAGCCGCGCTGCGAAAAAAAAAAGCTTGAAAGATGGCTTGAAAATTTTAAACTCAAGGAAATTGTAGCAAATTTGAGGAATCAGAAATAATATACTACAATGCACATATTGCTTTTTTTTTTTTTTTTAACGATAGTTACCATTGAAGAGACTTTCAAGTGCCAGCGGGAAGACCTACCTAGGATTATCCCCATTCTTCACTAATTTAAATCGCAAGCAATATTTATATACTGCGTTGTCCAAAAGCGAATACTTTTCACGAAAGTTATCGCGGAAATAACTTTCAGAATATTGGGAGAATAAGGGGGCCTTGATCTATTTTAACTACATGCATTGGGATGTTTGTTAAGCCAAAAACAAACTATACTCTTTATTATGTCAAAGTCAAGCAATTTTGGCGAACGTCTTCACAGAAAATTATTTTCTTATTATATTATTTAAAATATGGAAATCCCAAAGTCTGGGGTGTTTGTTCCCGTTTACCCTACTATTTTCAATCGCAACAAGTGAGGATTGTATTAATGCGATAAAAAAGATAAATGTACACATATTTTAAATAAATTGAATAATTTATTCGGTAGGTTTCACTGGAAAATTATTTTGTATGAGTATGTTCAAACGTGAAACATCGGGTAGAATTCACTCCTTTTACCTCACGTAAACTTGATATTTCAATCCCAAACAGAGTTATTTCTGCAAGTTGAAGGAAGTATCAATAAAATCGCATGCCGTATTAGAAAAAAAAAAAAAAAAAAAAAAAAAAACCAGCCCTAACAGGAAATTACCTTTCCTGCATATTTTTATATAAGAATTTGTTTTACACATTATTCTTGGGTTATTGGATTTAAATATTTATTTATGAAATATAAGCAGAATCTCCTGAGTCGTTTTTGATAAAACTGATTTACGTTTCAGAAGATAGTCCAGAAAGATGTCGCTCGCAAGAGTTAACTACTTCTCCTGAATCTTGTAAAAGCCTTAAGTTTCAAGTCTTGTCTCCTATCATTACTAGGAAGTTAATAATAAGATTATGTTCGATGTACTTCGTATTACTTAGTGTACTCTCGAAATTAAATTTATTAGTGATATCTCCTTATTCTGTTAAATATTTAGGTTTAAAATTTTTTATCTTAAGACAGAAGGTTGCAATGCTGATTTCAGGAAAAAGAGAAAGTTCATTCAACCATGAAACACCAGTTGTTGAGAGATGTGAAGTGCGATAATGGCTTACTGAGGCTAGAAACCTGACTAATTATTGAGAGTGTATTTGAAGATCATGCAGATGATAACATGTCCCGTTCAGGAGCCGTTTACCCGGCCGCTTAAATTAGTACAATACACATTGGGCCACGGAGAACTTTGCATTTGAATCAATGTTACACGAATCCCGAGGGGACACTTCGCGAATGTACCTTGTCAGTCTCCGTACAACTTGGAATCGCTTAACATTAGTTTTACGGGAAGAAAAAACGACATCATTTGAAACAACTTTCCAGTTTCGATCACCTGTATTTCCTCCTTATTTATTCGGTGTAAGGACTTCAAACTTATTTTGTTGGATCTTGCTTATCGAAAGGTTTTTAAAACTGCCTTACTGCCCCCAAAGTCTGAAATTCAGGGTGGGGTGGGGGCGGATGCCCTCCTGTCCCATTGACGCCCCTATCTAGCGGCTGTCATATGAAACTATCCCACGGCATTTAACGTGGTTTTAGTTTTACAGCGGACTCTTGACTGTGAAAATATTACGTTTGGAAATAGAATTCATTTGCTGAGCAAACCTGAACCTTATTGAAAATGGACTTGGATTCCTAGTGCTCTGAACGCCTCAAATATCACTTTTCTTCAATGAATTATTGACTTAAAAAACAACCAATTACATAGGCTTGCAGAAAATATTCTAAAGTTAGCACAACATGAAGTGTGCTTCAAACTATCATTACTTTTCGAAAATTTATTATTTTAAGATAATTTTATTAGTATGAGTGTTCTGAAATAGTAATCAAATTTTTGCAATTAAAAATCACACCCGCCTCCATGAAACGCGAATTTAGCCCCTAAGAGCATAATTAGGAAATTTTCAGAAGCAGTAACTCCGAAATGACTTGTTTTAAGGCTAAAGTAACCGCACAAGCGTATTTCTGGTAAAGTTCTAGCCTTAAAACACGTAACATGACTCCATTTGTATTTGAAATTTTGAATTCCAATCAAAGATGCCAGCCATGATGTTTGATAGCACTATCTGATGTCAGACCACTTAAAAGTTTCATCATTCTCCCTCAACCCGTTCTCAACGCACAAGGGTGGTGAGGACTTTTGTTTCACCATGCATATTGATAGATTGTGTGAAATCTCCACAGTAGGTAGATTTTAAAATCTACCTAAAAAGCTAATTACAACCAAGAAAGTACTTATGAGAATCACTGGCAAGAGGGTGTAATAAAAAGGGGTTGGAATATGAAATAAGTTGAGAATTACTAATCTATACTGAAATATTCTGTACCCAGCACAGTGTTATTAATCAGGATAAAATAAATGAAAAGGTCGGTTGCTAGTAAAGAGCAAAAAGTCCTAAGAAATAATTTATTACATGATTTTGAAACATATTAAAAATCGTGTTTTAAACTGTTCAAAATGTTTAAGACATGTTTTTTTTTTGTCTGTGTTTTAAAACATGTTTAAAACGTTTTGAACATCTTTTTTTTTATGTTTTAAACACGTTTTGTTCTTTTTTTAAAAAAAATAAAACTATTTTTTCCAACCCTTGTCTGGTGCCTAAGTAATATAAAACAAAAACCATGTACCAAATTGGTCGCCAGGTTGGAATTTTCGATCGCCAGATCACCAATGATGACTGAATATTTCAGTTTGGCGATAGACATTTGCATAAATTATATCTTGCAAAAAAAAGAAAAAAAGAAAAAGAAAAAAAGAAAGAAAGAAAGAAAAAAAGAAAAAGAAAAAAAAACTATATGATCTTGTTGCTGGATTCAGACTTGAGGTTTCGTGGCGTGCCTGTAATATATAGCAAATCAATATATAGAAGTCATTACATATGCCGGCATGAAAAGGTAAGAAATATGGCGTTTGAAGCGAATAACTGACAATGTACAGGGCCAAATGAATACATTCTCACACCCAAGATTATACTTCAGCCCCTTCACCTTCCGTCAAACAAAATATATTCGTAGTTCTTTTGTTGTTGTAAAGGCGAACCTGTCCTTTGCCCTGTCGCTTTGTAAAGTATAGCGATCTTTATTCTTTGGACAATGGGTTATCTGCGCACCATATTTCGATTATATTCATACAGTAGTTACGGAGAAATAAAATAGAACATACAAGGCAAGCCGAGCCGAGCCTATCGCCGGCCGAGCTCGGCCATCACATGTAGTGATCTTTATTTCTTTAGATGATTTGGTATTTTCGCATCAAGTTTGGTTTAAATTTAGCTGACAGTTACCGAGGAATAAAGTACTACATACACACACACATAATTACAGTACATCTGGAGTAAAAGTACAACATCCGGTCAGCTTACGCCGGGAACTGAAAAGAAAAGTCCTAACATCAGGATCACAAATAGAACATACTATATGTAAGCGGAATCCACTTTCAACATCGCAGTATTAATGGGGGGGGGGGCTTGAGCCGGGTGATCCTCCCTGACTACGCCACTGTCAGACATGACCTACAGCTTAAGGGGATGTCTTCCCATCATCAGAGGCTTCAGAATCTTCATAAGATAACATGTAAAATTTAATTCATAAATATCTTAAAAAATACTGCATTTAGGAACTGGTAATTTTGTTGCCAAAGAGTAATACAATTCAGATGACTGTCACAATTTTGCACCTAATTACTTGGATTAATTGTAATGCATTCTTCCGTATTGAGTTACTGCAGGTAAAGAGTCAAAAGACCACTTGCAAACCTCATGAATTACTATGGATGACATTCTTTGAAGAACAAATGCTGAGGAGGGATGTATTATGACAATTTGAAAAGTGAAACTCGTGTCTACCCCTCCAGTTTCATAATCATTTATGCTTTGAGCAGTCTCCCTTTCCACTCCCACTTCCCACTGTTTTCCCACAACTTTACGACACAACTATCTGAATGTGCTTTTTCGGCGTAAGTTGGTATGATTCACGTGTCAACAAAATACTTCGTAGAACAAAGATAATGATCTTTGAAACCTCAGTATGGAATGTCTTTCCAATTGCTTTTCTACATCTTTTGTTGGTTTAAACGGATGGATTCTCCTTCGAAGCAGTAGCTTTAATCTCTTCCACTCACAAATGTACAACCAAAAAAAGTCTAAATGTTTCTTATATATTTGCCTATTTCTTTTGTTTTCTGGAAGGATAGATTTCTTTTCATTGTATAATATTTATCACAAAAACGCACACAGTACGATGTTTCTGTGGTTAGAACGGATTAATTGTGTGCAGGGATGGCAAAAATCAAGTTTTCGTTGTAAGTTTTTTTTTTTTTTTTAATAACTAGAGTTTGGTTTATCAAAACTCCATTATATATTTACCATATTCGCGTGTGTCAGTGTGTGACAAAAATAAATAAATAAATAAAGTATTTCATGGATCATCACCAAATTTGGTAAAAGAGTCAAGAATTAGGAAGTGAGTTTGTTATTAAAATAGTCTTCTCAAACCGAAAGTGCTTTAAATAAACCATTTCCGGTTTGATCATTGATCATCATAGATTGAAAACGTAATACGTATTAAGATCCGGGTTTCTGTTTCGTAAGAACATATTTAATCTCTATTATTAACTCTCTACTAAAACCGGAAGTGGTTCATTCAACTATAATTTCTCGTTTCAATAAATATTGGTCTACATAGAGTAAGAGCGGTAAAAGATAGATGAAAGCAGTTTTCTCCAATCGAATATCTCTCAAGTGTCTCAAAAGTGCAGTGACGTAGTCAGGGGGGCTCACCCGCCTCAAGCTCTCCCCATTAGTGTTGGAATGTTGAAAGTGGATTCTGCTTACATGAAGTATGTTCCATTTGTAATGTTAGAACTTTTCTTTTTAGTTTCCTAGTAAGCATAAGGGAGCTTGTAGTTTTACTCCAGATGTAATTAAGTATGTGTGTATGTAGTACTTTATTCCTCGGTAACTACCAGCTAAATTTAAACCAAATTAGATGTACAAGTACCCAATCATCTAAGGAATAAAGATCACTACATGTGATGGCCGAGCTTGGTCGGCGATAGGCTCGGCTCGGCTTGCCTTGTATGTTCTATTTTATTTCCCCGTAACTACTGGCCAAATATAATCGAAATTTGGTGTGCAGATAGCCCATTATCCAAAGAATAAACATCTCTATACTTGGTGGCCGACTCGACAAAGGACAGGCTCGGTTCGGCTCTGTTTGTATGTTGTACTTTATTTCTTGGTAACTATTGGTCAGATTTAAATCAAATTTGGTTTCCAAGTATCGCTTAAGGAATAAAGATCATTATATATTATGTCTAGGCTCGGTCGCCGACAGTCTCGACTCGACTTGTCTTGTACGTTGTATCTTCTTTTTCAGTAACTACTGGCCGAAATATTTTAAGCAGGGACGCAAGTGGAATGCAGGACAAAAATGTCCTTCTCTCCTCTTGCCTTATGTTTTCTTACTTACTTGACAAAAGTTATATTATTTTGCGTGGTGAATTCTTTTCCTTCAACCTTCAGAAAATCATGCTTTTGCAAAGCTCTGCTTTCTTTTAAGCCCCAAACAGAAACATGATGGCAAAAAGTTTCGGAATGTGTTGCTATTTTCACTGCTCGCTTCTCATTTTAGATAGTGTATATTTACAACAAAGGGGGGAAGTGCACCTTTGCAGTCCCTAAATCCGGCACTGTATATATATATATATATATATATATATATATATATATATATATATATATATATATATATATAGATAGATAGATAGATAGATAGATAGATACAGTGGCGGTTCCAGGATATGAACAAGGGAGGGGCTAAACCATAGCTTGCAGCTTTATCCAGTGTAAAGCAGAATTGAAGCCCATTTTAACCAGTGTATACCTGATCGTCAAGGGGGGACTATAGCTCCTATAGCCTTCCCTCGGATCCGCGCCTGTATACAAGGGCGCCGATTTCTCTGTAAAATGGGGGGCCTCATTTAGATGGAGAAGGCATATATGAGGATTTTAAAAAAATTGCATTCAAATTATTCCAAATATTACATCTTCTTAAATACAATTAGGGGGCCTACATGTGCTTTGGGGGGGGTCCCGGGTCACCTTGGTCCCTTAGAATCGGCGCTCATGCCTGTATATATATATGAAATGCTTGTGTGTGAACGCCACCTTGATGAGTTTCTCGCTACGCAACTGCAAGAATACCTTTCATGTCCTCTATTGATCTTCAATTGAAACCGGAAGTCGTAGGAATGAACCACTTCCGGTTTCAATAGTCATATCCATAGAACAGGAATTGTAACAGTAAGAAGCGGTTTTCTGCATTCTATTCAGCGTTCTAAAAATAGCTGCCATCTTCTGTGGTCGAAAATCAGAAACTTCCTGTTTTAACGTTGAGAGTTATAGAATAAATCTATAATAGATAACAAGAAGCTGTTTTCTGCAATCAGTTAAGCGTCCCAAAAATATACATTTCGTCTGTATTCTAATCCCTCTACTAAAATCGGAAGTGGAAGAAATCTATTACCTTTTGGGGTTTCAATATTAATTGTGAAAATATTGCACTACAGAAACCTATTTTTCCGTTGCTTATTTATTTTATTCAGGTTTATTTTCCTTTGCAATTAAATTAGTTAATCCATAAATGTAATTACTTATCATTATTGTATTCTTTATTTCGTAAATTATCTTATAATACAAATATATTATTAGTGGTGAGCTTATGTCCGGGGAGCTTTTGTCCGTTTTTGCATTAACATAGGTGAGCTTAATGCCGGTGAGCTTATGTCTGCGACCCGAAAATATACACCAAGTTTTGACTTATAAATATTTTACATAGTGTATATTGAAATATTGTCTTCCATGTGGCCTACATGTGTAAACTTTCAACATGAGATTGATTTTACTAACTCCCTTCCCCCTTTTATACTGGATGAATTGCAACCTCAAACAACAGCATTATTCCTTAAGTAAAAGGAAGGCACATAGCACGTAACCGGACTCCGCTAGTCTACCGTAAGCTTTTCCATTGTCTCAAGATACTGAATCAACGCCGGAAAATTACTTTAGCTCCCACTGGGAATTGAAACCAAGGCCTATGTGGGGATCCACAGGATACAGATTCCTCCCCACAAAACTTCGCAAGTCGACGAACATTTGTGAACTTTCTTGCTATAAGTATACTTCTTTGTCATCGAAATGATTGACATAGGCTAAAAATTTTAATATCTTTAGCTCTATCATGTTTAATAAGAGGCACTAATTAACAATTGTCGTCTTTTCGGGTGTTGAATAACACAGGTCAAATACTACATATACGTATTAGACCTGCAAAAATCTTCGGATACCTAAAAAAAAAAAAAAAAAAAAAAAAAAATCTGGGCGCGTGCCTGGCGTGCTCTAAACATTCATTTATTTATGTAAAATATTTCAAATGCAGCTTCTAAGGCCAATTTACAACAGAATATTTTAACATCAATAATGGAAAAAGGAAAGGAGAAAATCAGACATGATTTATGCTTAAAGATAACATCCCGACATTCACTTTGTGGAACAACGAAAAAAGCTGGTAAAACCGGTCAGGGTAGCAGGCCACAAGCTTTGAACCCAGGACCTCCCTTTTGCGAAAGAAGAACGCTAGCCACTAGGCTATGCTCGCTAGACATAATAATAATAATAATAATAATAATAATAATAATAATAATAATAATATAGTTTGATTCAATATAGTGAACAAATTGGGGATGTGCCTGGATTAAGAATCAGCAAACAACGGTGAAATATTCCAAAAATAATGCAGATTGATAGCCAATGACGTGGTCATGCATCACACAATTTCCTAGCTATTTTGTGGGCTTTGTTTTAATAATAATAATAATATGATTTTCACAGGCTTGCGCCCACCATTCATGGAACAGTTCTTACATAAATTAATCCTACTCTTGTTGTGGACAGCGAAGAGCGCTACGAAAACAAAGCAAGATGAAGAATGAAAGAGATTGTCTATTTTCCCTCCCCTTTGCTACTTTTGTCTCACTCTGTGCTTCCCCCTGACCCTGCTATCCCCTTCCACCTGCCTTTTTCCTTGTATGTGACTGACTTCCTCCTATGATATTCACAGAAATCGATCTCTTTTTTCTCCCTGTCTCTACTTCATATTTGCAATAACAACATATGAAAGTGAAATATTCATTCTGCTTCACCACCTGAAGAACGAAATTCAATGTGACCCTCTGAAGAACAATACAATAGATACCATGTCCGAGGAACTCTCCAAAGATCTGATAAGATCTCTAACTGATGAACACAATACCTTTACCAAACCTGTCTGATCAACTGTGTTATTCATGTGGCAAATAGTATTTGTAACGAAATAGCTTCTGTTCCACACATTTTCGTTCCATTAGATACCCGCAGAGGAAAGAATCTCATTCAGCTGGTACCAGTTGTTGATTTTCTCCCACCAAGCGTGAATGGAATACCCGAAACAGATTTGTTCCTTCAATTAGTTACGGTACAATAACGTTACATGCTCGAATAACGTTACGGTGTCGTAACAAAAATTGGTGTTATACCTTGTACCTACCTACATTAAATAACCAATAATTTTGTTACAGAGAACTATTTTCGTTACGTTACAGTTACGTTAAGTTATCCACCCCTGATTGAAAGGATACAGTCCACATTTGCGAAATCCATTCTTTATTGTTGACGGTGTTGCTACTGTTGCTAGGACCTCTGCAATAAGTGGTGCAAACTGAACTCTTGTAATGGAAGATAAATGTTCCGTTAGATAGTTGCGAACAACAAATTTCCAATTTGTTTTTAACGCCTTAAAGACGGATACATCGCATGGTTGCAAGATGTGCGTTGCATGAGGGTACAGGGCATACAATATGATCTCGTTGTTGTCACAAAATTTGCTTACTTCATAAGTTGAGTGGGTTTTGTGACCATCGATGAAAAGTATTACAGGCTTAGGTACATCGTGATCTAATAGCCATTTATTGAAACCCTTGGCGACCCACTCAAAGAATGTCTCACTAATCATCCAGCGAGAATCGGATCGTCCTATCACAATCGAAGAGGGAATATTGGACACAATATCTCTGGGTACTCGCGACTTGTATGGATAAACGATCATTTGATCAACGGTTTCTCCCGAAGCACTAAATGTTCCTAGAAAAGTAAGGGTTTCCTTTTCCTTATCTTGAACCTCATAAATATTCTTCCAGCCTTTTGGTCCCAAAATTTTTCCAGATGATGGGCACAACTGAAAAGAAGATTCATCCGCGTTAAAAATTCTATGTGGATCTTCTAGAATGGAAAGATTGTTCGTACTGGTGAAGTAGGTCTTAAGATCATGAAACCACAAACGTATATATTCTTCTTTTACAAAACTTCGGCAGGCATTTATAGGCTCAGCTGTCCTCACTGCAATATTTGGATGTCTCTTCAAGAAAGGTGCATACCATTTCTGCCCAGGTCTGTTGTGTTTAAATGGTGTTCTGCGTTTGTCGTCTACAACTATTTTCTGTACTGAATTTAAGAGGTCATGCTTCTTTCTGGGGAAACCATGTTGAGAAAGTTCAATAAGCCAGTTTGCAAGGGCTTCTTCTTCTGTTTCACTGAGATAAGTACAGCGTCCCATCTTCCCAGTTGTTTCTGGTACCCGTCCATGTAATTTGTCTAAAACTGTTGTCTTTGGCACACCAAACCTTTTACAGGCTTCACGAACTGAAAGTTGTTTTGTTCTTACATCTTCTAAGGCGCACTGCATATCAGATTCCGAATAGCGGAAAAATTTTCTTTTATATCCCAGAGCCATGCTATCTGTCAAAAATACACAAAATTTAAAATGCTTCGCCATATTTCTAACAATAAAATGCATTGCTATATTATGAAGCAGAAGTAATCAAGAATATATCAACAAAAGTTGTTTTTCAATATTGATAATCTTAATATTTCAGTGTTCTTTCCGAAAGAAGGTTCTGACCTGAAAAAACCTGAGCCGAGTGAATCGATATTTTTTATTGCTATTAATCGGGTGATGATGTCCTAAGGACGTGAGACCTAGAGTTTAACGTGAGCTCCGAACCAATTGTATTCCCATGGAAAATCGAACCCAGGACTTTATTACAAAGCAGCATACGTTAACACTTACCTGAATTTTGTTGAATTTATTTATGTCCTTTAAGCATTTGTGGCACAGGACGGGATAGGGGAGGGAGAAGGATGAGGGAAGGTGTCGGCCAGAGCCTATTATGTAGATAACATCATGACATGCGCCTGGTATAACTCACAAAACCGCTAAGAAACCTGTCAGGAGGGCTGGCATTGGGGTTTCAACCTGCACATATCTCCATTCCCAATTCGTAATTCAGCAGGCTAGGCACTGGACAACGTGTCTGGTACATGCCTCCAAGAAATTATTATTTCTCTCATTCAGGGAGACGTGGTAGAGGTACAGGAAACCCTTCTTGTTTTCGTTTGTTTGCTTGTTTCTTTGTTTATTGTGGTTTAACGTCCCTTCTTAGTATCGAGACTATGTAGAGACGCGGACCTACAGTTTATAGTAATATTCGGACCGCTTCAATTCGTTCTATGCTCTCCCGCTTGGAATTAAATCCGAACACAGAGCACCAAAGGCATGGGTGAGGAGGGCTTCTTGTACTCGTGAAAAAAAAAAAAAAAAAACTTGGTTTCACATTGAAATAGTAGATCGTCAGAAAAAGAAACTTTCAACTAAGTTACTGAACAAATTCCAGTCAGCAAAACGCGAAACATAGTATGAAACAGTGCAGTCGACAGGTGGCAAGAAATATTCCAATAGTCGACCAACACGAGAAACAGGTGGGTGGTAGATTTTTAGAATATGTCACGAAATAATAATAATAATAATAAAAAAAACTATACATGCATGCATTGAAAAACAGACCTTAATACCAAACAGAAAATAATTTAAAGCAATTTGGCGCACTCTCAAATAATTCAATAATCGACCACCCTTGGTCGACAATTGGTTTGTATGGGAAAGAAAAAATGCCAAATTCCGACCACATTTTAACATGTATTTTTTTCATTTAATACTTTCCAGTTATTGACAAATTATACTGTACAGCTTTTAGAATAGCTTAGTTATGTAACAAAAAACATTTCTTACCTCACATACTATCTATATCCTCAGAAAAGCGAAAAACAACAGGTGCACAAGATTCCCATTACACGCTGTCGTAAACTGTGCACCTGAGTCTTAATTCTACAGATACGTCGAAATTTATCGGTGAAAGATGACCAGCTGGCCAAGGGAGAGGGAAACAATTATTGTCATTGGTGATATATGATGCAAGCTTTGTCGTGAATCACTTTCCGCTCCAAAAGACCATCAGATATATTTTATATACACAATAGTAAGCAAAAATGGTCGACTATTGGATGGCGGTCGACTATTGGCGAACTCACCCTATATGCACCTTTAAGGCGCACACAAGCGATAAAAAAAAAAAAAAAAAACTGACTCGAGTAAAGTATATCACTTTACAGTGCATTAACTAGAAATTTCATTAAATATGAAAGAAACTGGTTGCAAAAAATATTAATAAATAGATCAAGATATTTCGAATATTTAATGTATAGTAAATATTATACGTTATACAGGATTATGTAAAACAATGATTGAAATTAACAATAAAGCATAATAAAGCATAATTAAACAAAAAATAAAGCATAATGTGGGTTGCTCTAATAATTAATATTCTTTAGTGGTACGTGAGTAGGAACGGTTGAGAACCCCTGGTCTAGAACAGCTATTTCTAATTAAATACTCTGTGACGTCACTTTTGTTTCTCTCCTTCTTAGTGAGAAGACAAAGAGCCGGTAGGTATGCTTAATCTGGTGTTGGTAAAAGACAGTGGAGACAAGGAAACAAAAACATCAATTCCGCAGTTGATGGTTTTGAATACATACTATTTGTGACTAAAACGAGACGAGAAAGTTCGAGTTACGTGGGCAACACTAATTCACTGGAGTCTTAGATTTCGCTGTTGTAGTGTTATATTAGTCGTAGTTTAATACTGTAAATTGATTGTCCTAACATAATCGAAAACCTTTATCAGCATTTAAATATATGGAGTTATTACATAAATTAACCAATTCTATGGCCTTTGGAACCCGGAGATTCAATGTTTCGTTCACAAAAGCTCTCTATTGACCTCTGCCTTTAGCCAACTGTGTAGTTTCTACTTTGTACTCCTATTTCAATCCTGTTTCTACTTTGTACTCCTATTTCTGCGAGATTCATCTTAATATTGCACTCCCCATCTGCTCCTAAGTCTTTCTAATGGTCGTTTTCCGATTAGATTTTCAGTTAAAACTTTGAAAGCGTTCCTATTTTCTTCCATCCTGGCTACGTGATCTGCTCATCTGAGCCTCTAAGACTTGTTGACCATAACAACGTTTGGTAAACGGTAGAAATTATGCAGTTCTTCATTATGAAGTTTCTGCCATTCCCGTTCCTCTTGGGGCCGAATATTCGTCTCAGGATTTTATTCTCAAAATATTTTCAGTTTGCGTTCTTCCCTCAGAGCAAGCGACATGTCTTTAATAATTAATATAGTTTAAATGTTGTTAATCCAGGGTTCCTACTGGTCAGAGAAGTCAGGGGAAGCTCAGGGAAAATGCTGCAGGTAAGGGAAACTCAGGGAAAAAGACTGGAAATCAGAGAATGTCAGGGAAATTTTATATGTTTTTTCTAACATTAATTGTACACCAATTTCAGCTTAGCCAACCATTAATGATCCCAGTGTGGAACGTTGCTCAAATTTTTATGATTGGCAAGTGGAATGTACGTATGAGCAATTGATTATTATTTGTCTCTATAGAATAAATGTTCTCATATATAAATATTCACCGTTATTTATTCCTTATTTATTCGTCAACGTTATCCGACACCTGTCATGCCAAAGGTCAGGGAGAAGTCAGGAAAATAGAATTCTCTAGATCAGTACGAATCCTGTAATCACACCCTTCGTAGATGTCTCATGGCGCGGAAGCATTATGATTACTTCTAGATGAAATTTAAAATTAAAAATTCAGGGTATAAATTTTGTACAGAAATTTGCACGTATGCCACGAATGGCTTCTTTTGTGTGGTAGTGCTTCCCGCGAAGTGATTCCTCCATTTTGGTGAAATGGTTGTCACGAAATTTCATACTTGCCACTTTACAGAACTATTGTAGTGCTGAGACAGAGCCCTCTGATGTGAGGATAGTGTTGTCACTACATTTTTTTTATCCAACCTATTTATTACTATTTTTTTAGATCAAAATGGTTACAGTAGTCTTTGGCTACCGTTATTATGTATTCGATTCCATTTGACGTCATGTACTATTGTTCTATAAGGTATGAACGTGGGATGTATCTGGTGTGCGTTACAAAAACTAAGTAAGAATCATGAAAAATCTATTTTCGACTGGTATTTGAATAATTAATAGATCAGAAAATCAAATTAACTAAATAGATTCATTGTGCATTATATACGAATTAAATCTGGTAGTTGTTAAATAGTGTCTTCATATGCAGCCTCACAGGATTGATCCTAGTCTTGTTGGCTATATGGTACCGTAAATAAACACTGTCTCGTGGATTTGCTAACTAGTGATGAGTGCAAGAGTCTTGGTCTTGCAGTTTTTGCAAGAGTCTTGCATGCAAGAACAAGACCAGGAATCCCGATATAAGACCAAGACCAAGGGGTGCAAGACCAAGACCAAGACCATACCTGCAAGACCAAGACTCTTGCGCAAGAGTCTTGCACAAGTACCGACACTACTTGATTTTTTTTTATAGAGAGTGTAAAAAAGAAGGAGATGGATTTCTTGGCTTCAGTAAAAATGCTGTTGGAGTGAATGTGTTCTCAGTAGTTTATGCAATCCGTGTGAGTCGATTTGCCCCTGTAGCATATAGCAACAGTAAGTCGTTTTCTGAATTGGTTGTTCGCGTTTTCTATAGATATTGCTCGTTTTCAAACCACACAGGTGTCATCTTGCGCCATGTGGGCTTTTTTGCTGGACAAGCACTGTGTGCGTGTATTTTCTCTGTGTTTTTCTGTTTCCTCCCACTTTCTTCATTCCACCATTTCAGGGGGCGCGATGGCTCAGTGGTAGAGCGTTCACCTCTGGTGCTTGGGGTCCCTGGTTCGATTCCAGCTCGGGCCGTGTGGACTTTGTGGTGGACAAATACCGTGCTTGTGGGTTTTGTCAGGGTTCTCCCGTTTCCTCCCACTTTCTTCATTTCACCATTTCATTCATTTCTCATAATCACCGTATCCTTTAGCCTAACAGGCATAATCGTGGGACGTAAAACTAGATACTTCATTTCATTTCAAAGCATATTAGTGGTGTTCTTCTTCCAAAACTAAAGAGAAATGTACTTTTGAACATTCGTAATACCGTACACCATAGGTGTCGACTACATGTGTATGGCCTTGGCTCCGAGACTCAAGCATCCGTTGGAAATTTTTAATGTGTGCTCATAAAATTAATATCGAAATAACATTTTCATGACATTGACAAGTTACCACAAGTTTGATTTCATGGACGGGTGCTTGTACGTTGAATAACTGTTTATTAATATAACTTTTAGCCTCCTTAGGTATACAGCACATCGAGGATTCTCATAATTACAGTTCCTCCTTAGCCACATCATAACCAGCTCCTCTTCTTCCTCTTAACAATATCTAAAATTCTTTTTTTCCCCTACTGCAAATATTTCTAACATCTTCTCATTCGTTTTGCATTCAACACAGCTAATTCTTTCCTTTTTTCTCCATGCCCACATTTCAAAAGTCTGTAATTTTTTAAATCGCTTTTGCGTAATGTCCATGTTTATGCCCCATAGAGTACATATTGGAATCAGTAAAACAAAATGTCAATATTTAATTGGAAGATTGTTTAATACAAGGATTATCTAATAGTGGTTGAAAAGAAAAATGTGATGCCTTTAGAGTGTAAAAATAATTTTGTAATTCATGGTATTTCAATAATATGTGCCGTCTTGATTTTCTTTCATGCGTCTCAGGGGTAGCTTCCCCTGTTTGGGAACCAGTGGAGTCATTGGCGTCTCTGGCATGTAAAATTTGGGGGGCACATCAAAGGAAATGATCTAACTGCTAGTGAGTATCTAAATAAATTAAATTAAAATAAAATATTGAATATTTCGTATTTCAAAATATTGGGGGGACGCGTCCCCCCGTCCCCCTGCCAGAGACGCCCATGAGTGGAGTGTTGGATCTGTTAAAAAATATAAACAGATTACGAAACGTTGTGATTTAGGCATATCTTTTAAGTAGTGAAGCGTGGGCACTCATTAATAAAAATAAAGGTCATCAGCTATGTTGTACACTATCATCATACTTACACGAAGGTAAAACTAAACATTTAGAAACATACATTGTATTTCCGTTACTATTGGCGCATTGTAGAGTTTATTATCATTATACCCATAGTAAAAATTGCCTATGAAAAGCTTGAGATTTCTTAAATGCAAGACATGCAAGACAAGACTGGATGTGCAAGACCAAGGCCGGTATTGGTCTTGCATTTACTCACTATTGCTAACGTATGTTTACTGTCGCTGACCATTCCATCACGTCATCAATTAATTTATCATTTGTTTGAATGTTGCATCTATCTTCGTTAGATAGAGTATAACTTTTTAGGATGATATTATTTCTAATTAATTGTAGCGAATCCAATTGAAAATATAGCCTACTATTTATTATGACGATCTGAGTTTGTTTTTATGTACTCGTCTCTACGTACAATAAATCTTGTGATCAGAAAAATTGAAACCTTCAGTTTAATGGTCCTCGATTTGTTCTTGAGATAGGAAGAGTCGGATGATGGATCTAAGCGAGTGTTAATGGAAGAATTAGTGTAATGAATAGAGTGGGAAGACGCCGTTCCGCTCAAAGAAAACTCACAGAAATTCTATGATGTTCACAATCAAACTCACCATGCTCTAAAATCGAACAAGAGATTCTTCGCACCTGAGTGAGTCCTCTGTGATTGCACCATAAGTATTGAGGAAAAATCTGCCTCGACACTATTCTTTTCCTCTTACCGATTTTCTTAATTAATGTAGAAATTAGTAGATAATTACTTTATCTTTCTTTTATTCTAAAAGTAAAAACTAAAAATTACTGTAGAGTATAATGATGCAATCCCATCATAGAGAAAGAAATTACGTAAGTGACAATTTGTCACGTGCAGCTCTATAAGCCAAGAACATACTTCATCTGGAAGATTCATCACTTAAAACTAACTAGGAGGCACACTGGCTCAGTGGTAGAGCGCTTACCTCTGGTGCGTGGGATCCCTGGTTCGGTCCCTTGCAAAGTAAGTTTGTGATGAACAACATCGAGTCCATGGGTTTCCTCGGGGCACTTTCGTTTCTTCCCACTTTCTCATTCCACCAATTATTCCATCGTCATTCACTTGCTTTAATCATCGCCTCCTTTAGCCTCAAGGGAATAATCATGGAATATTTGGCTGAATGAAAGTTAAGCGTATGTGCAGCGATCAAATTATTTGTATCAATGTAATAGTGTACGATCCATGATCGAAAGAAGGGTTGCTTGCGAGACAAAAAAAAAAAAAAAAAGTCGTGAAATTTGTGTCTTGCCTCGGAAAGTGTATCTGTTTCTACTGGAAGAGCTTTGTCTCCTCTCGTTTTATCACGAAAATTATGTCTCGTGGGCAATCATAATCAAAAGCAGAAACTGCGCTAGCAGATAATGTAATACATGTGTTGCCCACGAGACGGAACGAGATGAGGAATATGATTTCGTAAATTCTATGGTTCTCGTCTGATCTCGATTTTCAGAAAATTTTGTCTCGTCTCGTTTTGTAAATTTATGTACAAAATTTATGCCTTAATTATTTTCTTAATTTCGTCTGCAAGCAATGTTCGAAGTGGAAAGAAAAAAAAAAAAACAGGCGGTATGTTTTATTACGATTTTGACTCGACATACCGGCTATCTAAATGTTGGTTGAAATCCAGTGATGGTATGTTGCCTAAAAGATTGAATTTCTATTTCCATAATGAATCAAAACCATGAGAGAACTTTTTGTAGTTACGGGTTGGGTATGGAGAGTCTTTGTCCCCGCTTGCAACTTTCTGTGAATAATAATAAAAAGGATATCCCCATATGTTTTATTATAGAGAACTATACACGAAAATGCTCTAATATGGATTTCTTTTTTTTTTTTTTAATTAACGATTTTGAAACAATTTTCTGCGGGTAAACTCCCGGACTCCCCACTCGACTGATGTATTTCAGACCCCGGAAGGTTGTTATCCATTATTAAAAAGATGAAAGAATAGGTGTTTATGAAAATACATAAGCTCCATCAATTTAATATTCTTGACACTCCAAACCGAATACTTAAATAAAACAACAGATTTTTTTTTTGATCGAATAAAGTGTATATTTTTTTTTCTCGTAAATACGAACTCAGTTATGTAGACCTATTTCTTTACCATTGTAGAGGAGACAAAAGAAGTCCCGACGAGCTCATAATAATACTTTCCGATTTCGGTTTAAACGAGTCGCCTCATACACTGCCTTTTATTTGGATTGGGCCCGCGAGTGATTTATTTCTGTCATGTGACCCCTATCTGCAACCAGAGCTCTTACAGATAAGGGACACATGATAGGAACAAGTATAACAAGGCTCGTAAGTAGGAACAAGGGGTGAACTTCTTTGTATACAACTCTTTTTAAAAACAAAAGTTAAAGCGATAAAAATTAATGTAATGGCAGGTAGAAGTGTTCAAATAGTTTTTAAGGTTTGTCCTTCTAGCAAGTCGCAGTTAAGAGGAATAATCACTGCGAATTAAAATACCGCTAATTTTACAGTAATTATGTGATATCTTCAAATAGATCAAAGATAATCGAAATGTGGAACAAAATCTCCCTAGACAATATTATTTTACATGAGGTACCGTTATCACGAGTCACCTACTAGCTTTCCGTTGCATCAATTTAGAAACGCGAAAATGAAAGCCGATTTTCTAAAAATGACTGGAAATCGAAAGCAGATAAGCGAGTCGTGATAACGGTATCTCTTGTAAAATAATATTGTGTAGGGCATAGGCGGAGCTATGGGGGGGTATAGGGGGCATTGCCCCCAACTTTTTGACAAAGAATAAAAATGCCATCTATAAGATCCTTCAATTCTCATTTGTATTTACCGTGCCCCCCCAGCAGATAAAAGGTCTGCCCCCCTTGAGACAATTCCTAACTCCACCCATGGTGTAGGGAGCTCTTCAACTTTTCCATTATCTTTTATCTATTTGAAGATATCACATAATTACTGCAAAATTAACGGTATTTTAATTTCGCCGTGATTAGCCTCTTAATATAGGGTTCTGTATTGAGGGAAAATATAACAAAAATGTTCGTGTTGTCAAATTAGAAATTATTTTTACATAAGAAATAAAATTACTACTGCAAAGCAATTCGTCAGTTACGGTGGATAAAAATTGATTTATTACAGGTATATTAGCATCTACTTTCCAGTGACAGTATGTCTTGATCACTGAAAAACCAGAGGCAGTATGTCTTCATCAGTGAGAAACCAGATGTGGTATGGCATACCACCGCATACTGTCTTACTTCGAATACTATCTGAAAGTTATCAGAATCCTTCCGCGTCACGAGAAGTCCACGAAAGGTGTGATATAACATTTAAACCATATTTTATTATTGGAGATATATTGTGTAATGACTTGCGTATCTTTAAGCGTTGATAAATGCTCTTCACTGTGTTTGCATAATTGCTTTATCAATTTATAGTTTTATACAGTACTATAAATCAAGTAACACTAAAACCGTGTTTGAGATCTGAGACTTGCATGAGATAATATTGCCCACGAGATTTGTGAAATTTTTCGTCTCGTGTCTCTAAAATGAGACAAGAATTGTCATGTTTCTCCTCTTGTCTGAATTTAAAAATTTACTTTACGTTTCATTTTCGAAACAAAAATTTTCTTGTTTCCTGGGAAACATTAACTAAATTGGAAGAGCTCTTTGACGCTTCAACCAACTTGATGCTCTGGCGAGCCAGACAGCTTTTAGTTTCGTAGTATGTAGGTAGCGGAGGTGTCCAAACTTGCGAGCTTGCTACTTGCGCTCAATCGGACTCGGGCTCAATAACTGAGCGTGAGCTTGAGCCCCAGTAAAATAAGTGAGCGCAAGACCAGTTGAGAGAAGTGATCGCGAGTCCGAGTGAGCGAGAGCCCAGTTAAGATTCGTGAGCGCGAGCCCGAGTAATTACATGCTTAGTTGACAGAAGTGAGCGCGAGCTCAGTTAAGAATAGTGAGCGCAAGCCCGAGTGAGCGCGAGCCCAGTTGAGAGAAGTGAGCGCGAGTACGAGTGATCGCGAACCCACTTGAGATTAGCGAGCGCGAGCCTAGTTAAAATTAGTGCTCGCGATCCCGAGTGAGCTCGAGCCCAGTTGAGAGAAGTGAACGCGAGTCCAGCTGAAAAAAGTGAGCACGAGCCCAATGCAAAATGACCATCTCTGGTAGTTAGTACATCAGCTTCCGTTATTTGTGGTGCTGAACCGGAGTTCGGTATCTCTTGGATCACGTAGATTCCTTTACCTCACAATACTCGTCAGAAATCAAAATTTATGTGCTTCATATAGAATCGAACCCGAAACTACACTCCCGATTCCTATGGATACACGACAGCACATGATACATGTAAGCCATAAATGATACTTATGATAATGTGGTAAACAAGAAAGAATGTTTCGCAACCTCGAAAACTGCAATGTGAAATTAAGTAATAAACAATTTACATTCCAGTTAAAGTCTTGTAGTAAATTTTCATATTTATTAAGAAGTTCTGTTAACTGTTATTAACAGTTGCTGGCTTTCGCTAGATCAGTAGTTCTCAACTTTTTTGAGTGGCGACACATTTTAGTGAACGTTTAGGATATCGCGACACAGTTGTTGGACATTTTTATTATAAATAATAATAATATCTATTATAATAGTGAAACCGAAACCTATTAGTTTTTATAATGACTCTATGTAGTACTGAGCATTATTGCTGCCGCTAGAAGTGTTGACTGATACAATCTGTTTCAATTTTAACTAATTTATTATTAAATTCTTCATAATTTTTAAGTTCTAAAATTTCAAAGGTGAGAGTAGTTCATGCTGTTAATTCACTGCCTGTATGTACTTGGATTGAAAGGACTAACAACCTTATAATATGACATGAAAAATTTCTCATGAAGAAAATCACAAGGAGTATTTGCTCTTGGGTCAGTTTTTTTTTTTTTTCGGTACAGTTTTCCGAAAATACTCATTATAACTTTGTCCGTATATCATAAATAAATTGCAGCGTGACATATGATTCAATTTAAGAGGTGGAAGCGAGAAAATTTAGTATGGTCGCCCGTACTCGTTTTCTTGTTTAAGTGAAAAATGCTAAAGTAGGAGTTAAGCATCCGTAACTAGGTTACGAATAAATAAATCTCACGACAGTAAATGTCTCATTTATCTATGTCAACTGAAATAAGTTGGAATGAAACACACTTAGCCTATACAGAAGAGATAAGATTTTAGTGCTTAAGGAGAACATAATGCGTGGACCTTTATATAACCATGATACTGTAGTTTTCGGCGGAACAGGATTCAGCTAAACGAAGTTTTTTTTTTTTTTTTTTTTCGCCGAAGATGACTGACTGCCCAGATAAGTAATAAATTGGGTAACATAAGGCATTTGGCAAAACAGGAAGGCACGATTCGCAATTATCTTTAGTGTGTAAATATTTTATATTAATTTAGTTGTATTAATCTACAGTGGCTCAGAGGTAGAACGCTGGTCTTTGATGTATAGGATCGCGAATTAGTATTGAGGTTACCTCCTGAGTGTTTTGAATTTGATAGATACCGATGGAATGATTTTAATAATACTGACAAGAAAGTAAAATTCTCTTCCAAATACAGGGTGACACAGAATAACGGGAATTTTTGAAATTCGTATTGGCAGCCGCGGACAGGTGGCAGCACTGCGGGACAATGATCTTGAACACACAGACACTTTGCCATTTTAGTAACAATGGCCCATTAATGTTGTACGTGAGTCTGTCTTACGGAGCCCACGGCGTTCAATTCATAAGCAGGTAGCTGCGGTTGAAATGTCTCGGGAGAGTGTTCGCAGAATCCTTCATTTAGATTTGAAATTTCATCCATATAACAAGCTGCAGATAGTGCAACAACCGAAGGAAAACGATTACCAGTTGCGATTAGAATTCTGTCAACAAATGATAACAAACATCAACACTGACGATGACTTTCTAAGCAAGTTGTGGATGTCAGATGAGGCTCATTTTGAGGCTCATGAGGACGGTATCTAAAGGACGTAAATTTTAAGAAATGATAAATTCCAGTAATATTTCTTAAATGGCAAAGTTTAAGGTTTGTATTACTATGAATAAAATGCTTTTCTTAGATCACTCTTGATTTGTATTGGATTGTTAAAAAGTTCCCGATTTTTGTGTCACCCTGTACTTCTAAAGAATGATTTATTCTACTTTTGCCTTATTTTTATGATTATTATTTTCAATTGAGATGACAGCTATAAAGAATCTTGCTATAGTATTCAAGTTGGTTAGGTGATACTCTTATTCCTGCAAGTAAAACATTGAAAAAACAATAGAAGAAAGTCATTATAATAAAAATTCTTTTATATATATATATATGGCAAGAAGGAGAGAAAAGACCACGTTTGGCTAACCTTCCGTAGATTTCAGTACGTAACAGCGTTCGAAGAAGTCTGAATGAATCTGACATAAGAGATAGTGTTAAAACAATGAGAACGATTAATTCATCTTGCGAGACAATGCATCCTTTTTATGTGGTGGTAGTACAGTCGCTTGTGCTCATTTGAAAATTCAGTTGTTAAGTGGAATGTGGTAGATGTTAAAACACTTAAATAATGTCACAATTTAGTAACGAGCTTGTAGTTCAGCATCAGTTTGTTTTAACTGAAGCTATAACGATTTTCGCTATAGACCATATCTTTGATGACAGTACATGGTATATTCTATATTATTCCCACGGAAATCAGATTATATTCGCAATCGAAAATCATTTAAATTTCGTTTTTGTGTCTCGTATTTAGTTTTACCCTATTATAAGATTAATTCAGTTTAGACAATCGTTGGTACTAAACCGCTCCCAAGCAATCAAGTAGCTGAGCATAGTGATCCTGCTTTCGCATAGAATTGGATTAAATTCGTGGTGGGAGTGAGGGGTTCCCACGATGAGGAGTATGATGTAAAATACTTCACTGAAATTTTAGGAAATCAGAAGTTAGTTGAAATATATAAATGAGAAACAATTAAATAAATCTTGTTATCGTTATCCAAAAATCACACTTTTAATCAAGGCCGTGCACTAGGTAGGAGATTTTCAAACCCGCCAATAACTTTAAAATCAAGTATACCTTTCGGAGCTAAGAAACGTGGTGTAAATTGAAGGGTTCCGCCATGGATCATGGAAAGGATGGACATCTCTGGTGAATGCAAATTTCTTAAAAACTGCAGTCTTCTAATATAGTAAACACCTAAACTTACAAGTTACCTTTGTAGGGAATAACGCACAAGCCAATTTATCTATTTCCGATAATATTAGGCCTACTTTTTACTTGTAAAACAGCGAAATCGTAGGATCAATATATTTGAGTTGAGTTGAGTAATTTTGAGTTTAATGTCCCGTTCAGCAGCGAGGCTATATGAGACGTGGACCTACTGATTAACGTGGAATCCGAACCACATGAGTTCCCACCGGGAATCGGACCTGATTCTCCCACGCCAAAGGCGCGTACGCTAACCGCTTAGCCACGAAGGAGCTCTCAATATATTTAAGTACAAATTCTCTAATATTACAGGTTATCATTATATTTAAAAATGAGTTGTCATATGCTGTCTATCTATATGCATGTATAGACAAAGTGCTTTAGTGTATGTATATAATACAGATGTAGACGTATAGAACAATATAAAACTACATCCTGTATGATTATGGAACACTGTGACCTTCGATACGCACTAGTACCCTTTCATTCTAATTCGGTGTGCAGTGCTGTATTGTATGTTCTAAGAAGACAGTCAAAAAAATTTGGATTTTCGTAGTGGATTTTGTAAGTCCAAATTGATTGTTCCGTCTGGATATAATTCAACCACAAGTATTTTCCACTTAGTCGACGTGAATTAAATATAAATAACTTACAATGGGAGAGCAAAATTAATGTAAAAGTACCTAAAATGTAGATTTTTAAAAATGACCTACAATACAAACAGTTGAATTTTATCAGTGCTTGTGGTCATCCCTAGGAGGTGCCAACGTCATCGAAGAAACTAGTTAATACTATGTAATGATGACTCATAGAGAATTATTACAATGAATATTTTTTGACAAATGAAATAGAGAATAATATAAAATTAATCAATAATCAGAATATGTTGAAAAGCCAAAATAAATGAATTAACATTTACAGTTTTTTGTTTAGATTGGCTGGATTTAAGATCCTAGAAGAATATCCTAACGAGCAAAACTATGTGGATGTCATTAAAGCTCATAATCTCTAGATGAATGTTCATTCTGTATCACTCACATGTGGATAAAACAAAATCAACTTCAATAATAATAATAATAATAATAATAATAATAATAATAATAATAATAATAATAATAATCTAGAATTCACACTTAACCAAATATCGAGATTTAAAATGTTTCGAGCTTATACATATGGTTGTTCTTCATTTCTAAGTTTCACTGATAGCACATCCCGATATTAATCTATTACGAAAACTTCATCATACCTCTAAGGAAATACTGGGACTGTACCTTTAATGCTGGCTCGTTTGTGTAGATACCATCTATAATCACACGGTAGCAGGCCCATATCCAGGGGGGTCTAGGGGGACCGGCCCCCATAATTTTTACTGGCCCCTCCTAAAATTTTCACGGTAAGCGTACAAGTGAACTATAATATGGTGATGAACTATAATGTGGTTGGATCGGGCCCCCCAAACTTCGACCGCCCTTCCCCTAAATTTTTGAGCTGACTACGGGCCTGCACGGTAGTACAAATAAAGACTGTTCATGCAATACAAACATGATTAAAAATATCAATCTTACCAGATATTTTGTAACCAAGAAAGAAGGTAAAAAAGGATGCCTTGTCGCTTCTTCTGAGAAATGTTCTGGTTTATCTTCTCCTTCCTTCGGTGGTAACTGTTGGAGAAAATGATGGCAGATCGAGTGTCAATTTTTGCAGCAGACACATGTGTAAGAATAAAAAAAAATATATAAAAATCCTAGCGAAGCTCCGAGTCTAGTGTTCACACTGTGTGTAATGTCATGTCTTGTCACAATTCATGGATGCTCAATCAACTTTTTTGTTTTTTTCCTTCCCTTCCGTCTTCTGTGCAGACGTTGACGTAAAGACGATGCGTGCTTCAGTGCACTTGGCGAGGAGAAGTAAGTCTCCCAGCGGAGCCACTTCTTTGCTGTTAGCCGCAAATCAAGAAAAGAGGTGGATAGGTTATCACTATTGACACGAAGCTCTTAATTTCTCTTTTTTATTAAAGATAATTTTTGTTAAGCACTTGTAAATAATAGATTTTCTCTTCTTGATGGTATATATACTCTGTACAATTTGTTATGTATGGATTTGGCTACTTACATGTTTCACTATTCACTCTGCCCTGTCAGTGTTGTTGTACGTTCAAACAATCATTACTGCAGCACTTTTACTGAAACTGAAACTTGGTATATGACATATTCACTTTGCTGATTTTTATTTACACTTTAATGTCAGTACTTGCCTTTTTTTTTTTCAAGACACAAGTCACTACTGTATTCTTCATGCTCACATACACACAAAATGAGTGTTCCGTAGCTTTGTTCCAAAATCGGTATACGTTATTTTCGTGGTTTCATACGTGTTCAAAATCATCAACTTTAGCGGTCTTTCTTCTGTCAGCTGTTTATCACAATTGTAATATACGTGATGTCGAAATGCTTAGTGTTTATAGGAGTGTTAAGTCTGCAGCTTGATGTTATCATTTTACTGGAATCCAAACAAAATGCAACGACCTAATTTAAACATGTGTGCATGTTTGTGTGTGTGTTATTACAGAGATCTTCCATTTTCTGTGAAGTAAAACGATGACTTCTACGTGTCATAATAACAATTTGTATTTCATTACACTATCTCAAAAAACGTGATTGAATGAGACGTAACAGAAACTAAAATTACTTTCCCAATCATAATTGAAGTTCAATTGATTGCATGTAATCTGTAACTGATGAAAATAATGTATTACAGCACTTACATTTCAGTATTATCCTAGAAACGTCCGAGGGGGAAGGGGATAAAGCAAGTAGTTGTGAAAAGTGTTTAAATTATCAACCAGGAGGGAGTAGTAAAGAAGTGATAGAATCACATTTTATATTACAAAGGAAGGATTGCTGTTACTAAACTTCGTTACGGACTTATCATATTATGAATAGTAATGAAAATGAAATGAATTTAGTTTAACTCAAAATTTTGAGGCATACTTTTCGTCTAGACTTTAAAATTACGCCATGTAATTTATTAAGAGAGTTCCAAATTAGCCGAAATGTATTTTAAACAAAAGCATTTAGAAGGGAGAAAGAAGTAGGATAGTACTATAATACCTAGTAATAGTAGTAGGAGTGCAAATTGGGACCTCCTGGTTATGAAGCAAAAGATTAACAATTTGTATACACTTTCTCTTAGTATATTTTTAAAATAGATTAGATGTATCAATCACACCCTCTAAATTCCTATGCCCAGGAATGTTCGAAATTAAATGAAGTTTCTAACCATGATTATGCCCTTTAAGCTAAGGGAGACGATAATTAAAGCAGTAAATGATGGTGGAAGAATTGATGGAATGAGAAAGTGGAAGGAAACGGGAGTACCTCGAGAGAAACCACGGACACGATGTTATCCATCATAAACTTACTTGGTTGGGGAGTCGAACCAGGGACCCCACGCACCAGAAGTAAGCACTCTACCACTAAGCCACTGTGAGCTCCAAGACGGATAATCAATGAAAGTGAACGGATTATGAAGTAATTAATGGAATGAAAATGTGGGATGAAATGGGAGAACATTGAGGAAATCTTTAGTTATGATGTTATCCACCACAAACTTACATAGCCTAGGATTGATCCAGGAACCCCCTCACACTGAAAGTGAATGCTCTGTCACTGAGTCACGGGGCTTCTTTCCTCCCAGGACACTCAGTTCTGATGCAAGTAAGGAGAAATAAGTTAATAAAATGCTTAATAATCTCTCCTCTTGCACTTCATAACATTAAAATGTTTATAATTTTTAGAAGCTGATCACGATGCATACTAGAAATCTTTAAAAGGCTGTTAAAATAACTTACTACTATATCATGACAAATTATTTCTCACTTTTTTCCCGATATTTTTCTGCATTATTCAAACATAGTTGCCGATTATCTATAGCTAAGTTTGATACCTTAATATTTTTTACTATTAGTTCGACAGATCCATATGTAATACCATTGCGTGTGGGCATAAACATTTACATAATTGTAAGTTTAAACTTAATGCTAACAGTGAGTTACTTGTACAGAATCAGTTCGACTGGATGGGAAACAGTATACATCCTGGACATGGTCAAAGCAAAACCTATACTTGTAATTGAGACAAATAATTCACGTTTTTTTTCTTTCTATTTGCACATTAAATTTATTCAAATCAAACCTAATTATTTCCATTGAGTCAAGTATGTAAATCAACTTTAGTATTAATTATTCCATGTACCCACCACAGGGAGGAAAAAATGTCAAGTCCTACCATTTTTGGTTCTCTAATTGTGTGTGGTCATAGCGGCGAAAATGCTCATATATATGTTGCATTTCCTGTAGTTGAACCACAGTCTTCCTCCAATGTATGGCGGGGGGCGCGGTGGCTCAGTGGTAGAGCGTTCACCTCTGGTGCTTGGGGTCCCGGGTTCGATCCCAGCCCCCGCCAAGTGAACTTTGTGGTGGACGAACACCGTGCTCGTGGGTTTTCTCGGGGTTCTCCCGTTTCCTCCCACTTTCTTCATTCCACCGTTTCACTCATCTCTCATCATCACCGTCTCCTTTAGCCTAACCGGCATAACCGTTGGACGTAAAACTTAAAGATTTCATTTCATTTCATTTTTCCAATGTATGGCATGTATGTAAATGATCATTTCACATTTTCCACCATCAAGCAAATGTCGTTGCAAAACATTCTTTTCAAGATCATATTCCGTAATAGCATCATATTAAATAGAGCTTGGAAGCGAGTACTGTTCCTTTTTTATATGAGTATTCGAGAGCAGTCCAGAAAAACGGGACATTGGTCCTCCCTACTAGTTTTTTTTTTTTAAAGCCTAGTTAAATGTTAGAATAACTTTTAAAAATGTAATTTTGGAATATACCAGTTGAAAGTGTTATTTGAACATACGCTACTAACTAGCGTTCAAGTTTCGCAGTTGGAAGGTCACGAGCTCGAATTCATTGACCGACTATCTTCATTTTTCCTCAGTTCCACCAGGCGAATGCCCTGATGGTACCTTGAGGTGTAGGCCCTAGACAATTCCTTCTACTTCATTTCCCTTTGTACTTAATGTTTATTGTAAAATATTCACGTCTAAGTTATCCATGCAAACTATACTTGGAACTTGGTTAAATACGTAAATAGAATGCTTGAATAAGTTGCATAATTATCCTAACCTCCATTTCCCGAATAAAAGTCTGATAACAGAAATAAAAAGGAAATTACATGAACTTTTAAACAATTTTTTTTTTTTTTTCCAAGATGTGTACTATAGGGGAGCCAGCAAGAGAAGGTCTCTGGCAGCTCGCAGTGGCGTTGCCAATGCTCACGTATCAAGGCTTTCTTCACTGCATCTATAATGACAATTTAATAAATGGTGTGAGACAGAGTAACCGTGGTTGGTAAAAGTAGCACCTAAGTAGGGACTGCAATTCCGCTCCGCATATGGTAAGAAATTTGAGAGACCATCTCTTGTTGGGCCTACTATAGACCTACTAGCGATTTTTTTTTTTTTTTGAGAGAAGTCAAAGTATGGAACCTAATTAACAAAATAAAATAAATAAAATAAAATACTATACATTAGTTTTCGTTACCTTGTGTTTGATTTCAATTATTGTGTCGGACTTAATTGTGCCCCGGCTCAGTTTCCTGAAGGAATTAAGCTGTTAGTGTGGTCTTGAGACTGGAACTATATACTATCTAACTATAAATTAAACTACATTTAAGCAGTTGAAAACTGTCGTGCTTGGTCAGGAAATCTTTGTCACTATTGAACTTAACGTTTATTTAAATATTTTTTCTGTTGCAGCTTACATAAATTGAGAACGTAGCATTTTGGGTTTACAACACTTGATTGATTTATTTATATCATATAGACGATAACTAAACTGACAAATAACGTTAAATAGCTACCAATAAGTGATTCTTGCTTAAATTTATAATTTACGATTGAAAATTCCCAACGTTCTTTATAGTTTGTCGTGATTTTAAAGACGCATTAATTTGAATGGCGTTTGAATTTACTGATATGTGCTGTCTGACTAATCTTCAATTAAAAGTGAAACAACTTGTCATTTATTTCTATATGTAAAAGCAGGATATTATGTCTTAGGTTGTAAAATTATTTTAAATTATGGCAGTCTATTTACCTTGATTCAGGTGTGTCCGTTCATATGACTGAAACATGGTATAAATGAATCATGTTCGTTCAAGAAATAATTCTAATGCATGCTCGCACGAAAATCTAATATTCTTATTTATGTAATGAAGTACCCTTATTAAGGGCAAAATCTACAACCATTTTTATATTAAAAGCTTCATAGCCTACTCAACTCAGTTTTGATATACGGAGTCTAAGTGAAAATGAAATGATTTTTTTTTTTTTTTTTTTAAATTTGAAGTCCCAGACATACGCCCTTTAGGCTAAAGGAGACGGATAATTAATGAAAAATGAATGATTGTGAAATTAAATTTTTGTGCTGTTTCACCTGAAATTGAAACTCGCGCCCAGGTGCACCAAAGGCACACGCGCCAGCCACTAAACAAGTGATGAGTGCAAGGGGTGTAAGGGATGAACATTATCGTTCTTGGTGCGGAAGATCTAAGCTCGATTCACAGTGAATATTTGCGTAATTTTCGGATCCCATGTTACGCCATAAGTCAATATCTCATAGCCCTCGGTGCTTAAATGAAACGCTAAGCTCTAAAACTACCTAGAGCTTAAAATATTTAACATAGTCTAATATTCAACGAACTTAAATTCGTTACTGAATTCTCTACGTCTGTGCGTGTGTGTTATTTGCGAGTTTTTCAATTTTGAGCCGTCCATTCCGTAGAGTATCAAAAACTATCTGAAAGAAATTATGGAAATTTTCGCGTCAGTCTTACAGTTCCCGAGATATTGGCCAAAAAAGTTCAGATGTCGAGAGAGTCAAGGACCATATAAGTCATAGAGAGATAATATTTTGCGATTTTTTTTTTTTTTTTAGCATGTATCTTTGTAAAACAACATATCGCAGAACGTTTAAACATAACTCTTAAACAAAACATGTGGAAAAAATTTAGCACTCAAGGAAATTATAAATGGATAGATATATTACAAGAACGATTAAATGAATATAACAATAAAATACACAGAACAATTGGTATAAAGCCTTGTAGAAGTTAATAAGTAAAAAATAATTATTTTAAAGTTCGTTCTGGCAGTGCTGTTGGAGCATTTTCAACTGGTTCTTTCTTGGTTTTTTTTCTTTTCTGTATGGCACCTGCAAGTATGAAAATTGTCATTTTGTGAATACTCATCAAGAAATTCTTTAAAAATACCTTGCTTTAAAAAAATAAAGGAAGTGGAGAATATACTCCAGCGCTACAAATAAGGAATTACAGATTATAACTGCTAACCCACGGAAAAGATGCGAACAGGCAGATGGCTTTTAGTTGAGTGATATCGATTCCCATAATCATTTCTTCTAGTTTTTTAGACCGGAGTTTGGCACTGCTTAATTCAAACAACACTTAAATTGCCTTATGATGCTTAGACAATATGGGAATTTATATGTCACAATCCCATTAAGGAAGACATGCAAGGCTTACATACATGATGTTCGGAAACAATACCAATCAACTTTGAGAAATAAATCCTCACGCGAAAACATGAAGAATATTATAGATTGAAATGGATGCACACGTGCCTCAAATCGAGAATGAAATATCGGATCAAAACAACTAATTGATTTACTTCTATATTTTGAGGCTAACCCTGTTATCATGTCTGTTCCATATCCACTAGTGGATTAATGGAGTCCAGGCCCGAAATAATCGCTTTGTTGTTATGTCCGACTTTGATCCAGGTCCGTATCCAGGGGGGGCGGGCCCCCTAAATTTTTACTGGCCACTTCTAAAATTTTCACAGTAGGCTTGCAAATGAACTATAATAATTTTTGATCGGGCCCCCTACATTTTCGGGCTGGCTACGGGCCTGCTTTGATCCAACATTTCGTTCTCGAGTTATAACTCTTTGGTTTGTTGCAACCAATTTTCGACAGAGTATAGTCCGAAATGACGCATATATACATGTATATGCACCCATTTTGGACTTAATGTTTTTTCATGTTTTTATGTAAGAATCTACTTCCGAAAGTAGTGTATATTGCAGTTTATTGAACAAGAACATATACAATGTAATACAAGCTGTTGAATCTAGTTGATTGAATTCAATAAGTTAGAATGTAGGCCTACCATTTATAGGGTCCACAAACAGTATTTGAGTCTCATGGAAAACTCAATTTCATAGGATACGAATGCCTCGTGTAGAAGCGGAGAGACCTTCAATTTTGAAGCAAGGACGGTCAAGAGCATTGTCGCTGGTATAGAAATGTCAATGCGCTCGTTATTCGTGGAAAGTGATTCTTTATAATTATCTATTCGTGTGTAGAACTGAGAAAAGAATTTGAATAATGTAGGAGAAAAACAAAAAACGGTATTCGATAAGCTTACATAAAGGAAGAGATAGAAACTGGTAATTACGGGTGTTCACTTGTCTTGTTGAAAAAAGAAATATTTTAATCACAGACAAGTCAAGAAGTGATAATGAAATTTTCAATTTGGAAAGAGGGACTAGCTGGTGTCTCTCTTGTTGAGCACTCCGTTCTGTGACTGAATCGTCATACTTGACGTATAAGCATGTTTACCAACGATGAAGGTAGTAAATTTTAATTATTTTGTCCCACTATAATGTCCTGATCATAGATGGAGCTACAGTCAGAATCTATTGAGGTAAAATGAATTTTAAATAAATTGGTGGAAAGAAAACGTGAGACGAAAGAAAACTTGGAGAAAACTCAATTACATGATAATAGGTCAACTTCTAAATGAACACAAGTGTGTAAACTACATCTTTATTTATTTAGATGAAAGTTGAGTACACTGCTACATCAGTGCCATTTAAGGAAGATGTTTATACTCAAGTACAGGAAAGAAACACGTTTTGTGTGCAATCCGCTGGGGGCATTAGAATATAAAACTCTTTTAACACTGCATCAAAAGTTTCAAACTGTCAGCACTGGGAGACAGTGGTAGCAATTATATAATCGGAGCTTCGGCTCCCTGAGACTCAGACTTACTATTTTCAACGAGGCTTACGGTCACGAATCTCAATGAGAGACACTAGCTCAGACTCGCACTCGATCGAGGTCGGGTGTTCGTGCTAGCTATATATCGCGCTCACTAACCTCATTGGGTTCGTACTCAGCTCACTAGCTTAATTGAACCTCACGCTTATTCGAGTTCTGACTTACGATAGTACTCATGCTCAAATAAGCTCGCGCTCATTTAATGACGTCGAGGCCATTTGAGTCCGAGAGCTCGGCTCGCGAATTTCGACATCTGTGCTGGCAGATCGACCTCCGCAATGATGTTGTAGTCTTCTCTTCCTCTTTTACTTTCTTTCATTTTTTTAAAAAAAATATTTCAGTTTGTTCTAATATTATTCTTTCCTATTACAAACATAATAGCGTCATAAAAAGGTGTAAATGGGTTTATTATTATTTAGTGTTTGAAAGCTGATTGACATATGCTGTAATTTCATTTTACGTGAAAGGAAATAGCTGTCCTTGTAGCAGTTGTTCTCACAATAGTCTTTGTTTGTATAATTGTCTTCAGGTAAGTTGTTCAAATGTTTTGTTTAACTTGAACAAAGAAAAATATTATGAAAGTGAATGATTTTATGTCATTATGACATAGTTAATTTTAAAAGTAATTTAAAGTGATAAGTTTCATGGCAACATATGAAATCCTGTTCTGCGTTTTGTGTTCATAATATATGGTACCATACTCGAATCGTATACAGGGACGTCATTTAGAGAGAACATTGTGAGGCTATTGCTCCCTGGTTCTAATATATATATATATATATATATATATATATATATATATATATATATATATATATATATATACACACCTAGGTATATATTAATAAAGATGTGAAATTCTAATGCTCTTGGAGAACCTTGTTCCCCTTAAGCAAAATCTAAAATGACGCTACTGGTCGTATACTGTTACAATAAAACGTTAATGTTATATTATAGAAGGCAAAAATACTATTTTTATTCTAACATTAGCACTTGCACTACAGCTGATAGAAAACGAGGGAAGGAACAAAAGAAAAACAAAAGAAGAACAAAACTCGGTACAAATGTTGCCATAACATATCCAACATCCTCCCACCTTGAGTTACGTTGAGGGGACTAGTAACTCAACCACAACAAACATTATTTATTTTTAAGTATATACAAAAGATCTAATCTGGTAGGAGGTTTCACTTTTCTACCAGTTCGAGTTATAACAGTTTGAAGTTTTGTTTCATACTCAGTCTCTGTGTTTTTATCACTCACTCCGTCCATTTGTTCATCACTAGGATACACTGCTGGTTCTTTCAACACCTGTGGTATCTCATTTGAATGAACTTCCAGGGGAAAAACTCGTTGTACTGGTCTCATCATCAATCCGATACGTGTCTTCAACCGCACAAGCCGTACTTCACCGTCACGTCCAGGTAATATTTCAACAACTCTTGCTAAAGGCCATTCTAAACGTTTCAAGTTCTCGTTTTCTACAAGTACAACATCCCCTATTTTTATTTCACTATGGTCTCTTCTAGATTTCCAATGCTGCACCAACTGTCCCAAATATTCACTGCGAAATCTACTGCGTAACTGTTCCCTGAATTTATGACAATATCTCAACCGTTTTTGTAAGTTAACGAATTCCAAGTTGTCGAGATCCGGTACTCCTACTTCTAGAACTTGCTGCAGAAACATAGCTGGAGTTAAACTAATAAATCCGAACTATCATCAGAAACATAAGTTAACGGTCGACCATTCATGACAGCTTCACAGTCACACAACACTGTAATGAATTCTTCATAATTTAGCGAAGCCTTCCCAAGTATTCTCCTTAACAGTCCTTTCATTAATCGAATCAAACGCTCCCACCATCCACCCCACCAAGCAGCGGGAGCTCATGTGGTTCGGATTCCACGTTAATCAGTAGGTCCACGTCTCATATAGCCTCGCTGCTGAACGGGACGTTAAACTCAAAATCAACTCAACCACCCCACCAAGCAGCACTGGGTGGATTGAATTTCCACTTGATGCGTTTCACAGTTGCAAAAGACGTTATACATTCCCAATCCAGTCTGCTCAATAAATTTTCTGTGCCAACAAAATTCGTGCCATTGTCACTGTAAATGACCGAAGGACGGCCTCGACGCGCTATAAATCTTCTAAGGGCTTGAAGAAAGTCACTAGTTGATAATCCGGAAACAAGCTCCAAATGCACTGCTCTATATACTGCACAGGTAAATATACAAATCCAAGCTTTTCCTCCATCTCGTAGTCTAACTGGTCCGGTAAAGTCCACTCCCGTTACTTCAAACACTGCTGCATCTCTGATTCTATCTTCGGGTAGGGCTACAGGGATTGGTTCCAACTTCTTGGCAGTATATCGTTTACATATGACACATTGCTTTATTATAGATCGAATGGTTTTTCTTCCTTTGAGTATCCAAAACTGTTCCCTAAGAAGACTCAACAAACCTTGAACACCAACGTGACAAGCTTCCACATGTTTATCGTGCACTAACATTTTTACTACTGGATGTGTGCTTGGCAACACAACTGGACAACGGAAGGTTTCAACATCCGAAAGTTCTGTAATTTTGGTTTTTATTCTGATGAGTTTGTCATTGTCTTCGAACGGACACAAAGATTTCAAATTCTTGTCGCCAACACCCTCAAAGGAATCTGTTTGGACAAGTCTAATAACAGTCTTCTCTGCTGATATCAATTCTTCAACAGACAATTCGTTGCTTTTTCTTTGCTTAGAACGACAATTATGAATAAATCTTTTCATCCAACCTATTATGCGAACTAATTTTTCGTACTTCGAAGGATACCGATAATACCAGTCACTGTCCTCCTTTCCAACATTAAGCATAGCTAATGAGACCATCTTTTTCTTTTCCTGTGTAATTATTTCTTCTTTGTACTCATACTTCTGTTCTGGCCATTCGTCCTTGGGTCGTCGCAGCCACGAAGGACCTTCCCACCATTTTGACTCAAGCAGTTGTTCTGAAGTACATCCTCTCGATGGTAAATCCGCCGGATTCATGGTTCCTGGTACGTAATGCCAAGTTTCTTTTTCACTTAATTTTCGGATTTCTCGCACTCGATTCCAAACAAAAGTATTCCATTGCTCATCTCGTTTAATCCATGCAAGAACTGTTGTAGAATCTGTCCAATAATAAATCTGTATATCTTCAAGATTCAAGGCCTCAATCACAGAAGTAGCTAGTCTCCCACCAATAGTAGCTGCCAATAATTCTAATTTTGCTATGGTTGATTTCTTTATAGGAGCAACTCTTGTCTTGGCTTGTACTAACTGCACATTAATGTTTTCTCTGGTAACAGTTCTAAGAAAAACTGCCGTAGTATAGGCTCTTTCACTTGCATCACAGAACACATGTAGGCTACAATTTTCTGAATCTCCTTGTATATATCTAGGAAATGAAAGTTCTTTCAACAAAGGCAATTCACCTACCCACTGTAAAAATTTCTTCCTTACTGCCCCTGGTACTTCTTCGTCCCAACTTAATTCCAATCGCCAAATTTCTTGCAAAAGGATCTTTGGATACAACGTCACTGGAGAAGTAATCCCTATAGGATCAAATATCCTGTTTGCAAACGACAAAATAACCCTCTTAGTAAGAACTTCTGGTATCAACCCGTCGCAGCATTCTGGTCTTATTGCCAAAGTGTCAGATTTCGTTTCCCACTGTAGACCTAAGACTGGTACTCCGTTGTCTTGCTCCATCTCTCCAAAAGAAGTGTGCTCCCACCCTCTCAGCTCAAATCCAGCTTTCGCCATTACTTGGGTGCTTTCATTAATGAAGTGATGAAGCTCCTCTTCATTCCTTACGCTGGTAACGCAATTGTCCACATAAAAGCACTTCGAAAGCTGAGTGATGCCCTCTCTGGAATATTGGCTTTTTCCTTCTCTTTGCTTTTCCATTTCTAACTTAAGATGATGTTTTATCACTGCACACAGCAAAAATGGACTACAGTTCACACCAAAAACTACACGCTTGTGACGAAATATCTTTTCGTTTCCCTCCTGGTCAACCCACAAAAATCTCAAAAAGTCACGGTCTCTTTTACAAACACTAATGTGTAAAAATGCTCTCTTGATATCGGATACAACTCCGATTCTATTTAACCTAAACTTTATCAAAATTGAGGGTATCATTTCAATCAAATTAATGCCCTTCTCTAAACACTGATTCAATGACGAATAATTTTTCTCCCTGGCTGAAGCGTCGAAGACGGGACGTATTTTCGTCGTACTACTTTCCTTGACTACATGGCGATGAGGTAAATAATGTCCTTCTCTATCCTTTTCTTCTGGTAGAATAACTTCTATTACCCCATCATATATCCATTCATTCAACACTTGTTGATAGTCTTCGTAACGGTTTTCCTTCTTCAACTTACCAATAAGTGTATTCAATCTTCTTTTGCACATTTCAATATTACTAGGAAGTGTAGGATGTCCTTCTATCCAAGGTAACATTACTTCGTACCTCTTCTCCTCATTAATAGCTACGATCTTATTAAAGTAATCCATTACTGCTTGCTGAGCTTCCAATTTTGTCTTCTTTTCCGCAGGATCTGTGATACCAAGAACATCTAACCGCCATAAATCTTCTATAGATGCTTCTTTACAAAACATGGACATCGTTGCCATAGACGAGAATTTAACATCACCACGTACTTTAACTTTGCCCATTAAAACCCAACCAAGCAATGTTTCCATTGCTACCAATCCGGACTTCAACACAATTCTTTTCCCAATAAAAAGTTTTCCTGCAATGTCAGAACCTATTAAAATTTCTACCGCGCCAGGGTTCCTATCGTAAATTTCTACACCAAAAGTTTCTAACTCCTGTATCCAAGGACCTTCAACTACTGACGTCACATTACTACATATTGTATCTTGGTTCAGTGCTTCAAAATTGCATGCATAATCTCCTTTCAGACTATACAACCTAACTTGATAACTATGTTCATAAGGTGCAGAACAAATACCTCCGAAGAGTGCATGCGTAACACTTTCTTTTTTAACAGTTTCGTATCCCATTTCCAATGTGGTAGCTGTTCGAATGTACGATCGTTGGGAACCGGTATCTATAATAGCTCTTACCTCCCTTTCTGTCTCTTGACCCCTTACTTTTACAACTAATGTTTGCAAAAACGTTTCAGCATACACGTTATTAGTTAATGTATTTTCAATAACCGGTTTCGTTACACTTTGTTTCACTGTACCGTCGTTTTCCTTGTTACCTTTTAGTCCCTTGCACATAATGTATGAATGTTGTCCCTTGCACTTGGCGCATTTTAATTTTACTCTACATCTACTGCTAACGTGCCCCGGTTTTAGACATTTGAAACAACCCTTTGCTTTTAACACCTTTGTTTTTTCCTTGAAAGACCAGTTACGTGCCTTCGAACACTCTTCGGTAACATGAAAATCACTACAAAAAATACATTTCTCTGGGTCACATTTACAATTAACTAACTCTGCCGCTGTTGGAACAGTTTCTATGGGACTACTTCGATCCTTCCTTTTCTTTATCGCACCGGAAGTATCTTTCAAATCAAACCCCGCAACTGCAAGTGCTATCCGCTCTTCACTTTCAACTTCTTTTCTCACAAACAACGTTACATTTTCCAGTCTATTTTCCACTGTAGATTCTCCATAGTTCGTAGTTCCCCTTTGCCATGCTCGCAAAAATTCCTCAGGTAAACACGATTCCACTAGTGGGTACAGCATTGCTGCGCATTTGTCTGTCGTCACTCCTAATGTACTTAATGCTTGTAATTGTGACTCAATTTTGTCGTACAAGGCACTAAGTTCTAATTGCTTATTACTGTTCAAATTGCTTAACACCAGTTTTAAAAGTTCCCTCACATACACTTCTACCAATGTATCTTCACGACCGAAACGTGACTTCAAACCTTCAATCACTTTCGGATAGTTTTCTTCACATAACGGGAAACTTTCAACAAATTGGCGTGTTCTTGAACCGGGTAGAGTATCCTGAACTAAATATTGAAATTTGTCACTGTTTGCGATATTCGTGTCCGCATCGATTCTATTGAACTGACTCCAAAACGGTAACCAATTCTTTAAGTCACCATAAAACTTCTTCAATTCAATTACCGGTAACTTAATACCCCGTTTCTTACCTTCTGTCAAAACACTGTCTGTGTCACGAGTTGAATTTGATGCATGCTTATCGATCAACTCTTGAACTTTCGTGCGGAGACCATAAAATGTCAGAACATACTTATCTTGTGCTTCTGTTTCCTAAACCAAATCATCTTCTTCGAATTCTTCTTTTAATAACAATTCAATGTATTCATTGTGTGCTTCATCAACCGCCCTGTATTTATCCTCCAATAATTCAAAGTTCACTTTAATTTCGTCAATGTTCACATTCGCGGCATTACAACACTGTTCCACATTTTTTGCGATTTTTGTAAATACAGCTCTCGCCACTGTTCTAACTCTTTTTGCCTTCTCCATTATTTAAGTTGTTTTTCAGTCGTGTCACGGTCGCCAGATGTTACAATAAAACGTTAATGTTATATTATAGAAGTCAAAAAATTACTATTTTTATTCTAACATTAGCACTTGCACTACAGTTGATACAAAACGAGGGAAGGAACAAAAGAAAAACAAAAGAAGAACAAAACTCGGTACAAATGTTGCCATAACATATCCAACATATACCATGGAAGTAGGGATCACTTCTCTTTACCAACGTAATTTTGGTCAAGAGTTACCTTCAGAAACGCAGAAAATGTTGAGATAGAATATCAGACCAAAAGTACACCGGTGTACATACTTGTACACAAAAATGATTGCATTGGTCACTGGGTCACAACTTCTGTCCGGGTGTGGGTTTCGCTTCTCAAATCCGATCTGACCCGGTGACCCGGAAGGAACCACCATATCAGCTTTACATTATTAATGATGTCCTCTATTCGAGCTCGAATATTCAAGTATTTGATTCAGGGTGTTTATGTACACCTTTATATGTATGGTATAAGTTTATGCTGGTGTGTTTTTCCATCATCAGCATTTCAGATTTTGGGGCAAGATGCTAAGCCGACATAAGAATGTCATATTTTTATTGCTATATTAGTGTACAGTTGAATAAAACGTATAGGCTTCTCAAACTCACGAAGGCAATTGTCCCTATGCCCTCTTCAAATGACGCCCCTGCTTTGCTTACTGAAAAGTAATGCAATGGTTTTGAACGCAGAGTATTAAAAAAATACTGTTCGAGCTCAGCATCTTCTCTTTTATTCTACACGATAAGTTGTATAGGTTCGCTTGATTAACTTTCGACGATTACCTATAGGAAAAAGCATCACTCGTGTACACTCTATTAAACCTTGTAGCTGTCTTTCAGTGCAATTGTTTGACATACGCAATAAGAGAGAAAGATAATTATATATTTAGTAAGAAAAGAAAAGAGAGAATCGTGTTTGTTGGAATTACATTAGGAACCTCGTACGTACTTCCAATGTGTATAACGATGTTTCGTTTCCTCCAGGTCACTGGTCTGATGAGTGTTGGACGTGACTGCTTCCGAGTCACAGGTCACAAAGTTTGTGACCCTCCCGTCATTTATATCCAACTTTTTGTAAATATTCCGTGAATTGAAAAAGTAAATTGATTTACTAGATTATTATTTTCTGTGTCTTATCTTTAAATCATTAATACACTACCGATATTATTCGATACAATATCTTATTAAATTATCGATAAACTCGATACAATTAAACTTCTGAATAGACATAAAATTAGCATGAAGGTATACAAGTATATTCACATTTTTACCTCATCGTACACCTCTATTAACTAAAACAAGGATTTCTCCTTTTTGTTTACATATAAGATGTACTGTAAAGTAAAGTTTACATTATCCAAATTTAGTTTTTATGAAAACCTCAAACAAAATAATTTATATAAATATAATGAAAATTATACATTTAGTTTCAGAGACATCAACGGACATCAGTAGAAATATGATTGTTGTTTTCTGTATTGATGTGGGTTTGATGTCGGTTTTGAGCACTTTAAGACAGTAGGGAAAACCTGTGGCCTTTATAGTCATCAAGTGCTGTTTCCTGGACCTGTTGTGAAAACGCTAAACGTATAAACTAAATGATGATCATTTAGCATTTTTCACAAGCCCAGGAGGCTGTACTTTATGACTCTGAAAGTCGAATGCGGGGACGAAGGTTTCTCACCCCTGACATTGAACCTACTGTTTAAAGTGGAATCTGAACCAGTATTTCGGTGTGAAGGACATGATGGCTTAGTAGTAGAGCGCTCACATGTGTTGAGAGGTGTTTCTGATTCGATCCAAGACCATGTGAGTTTGTGACAGGTAACATCTTGGCAATGGGTTTTCGCAAGGTTCTCTCGTTGTCTCCCACATTCTTTATCCACTAATTTGTTCGTAACCACTTTCATTAATCCTCCGCCTCCTTAACCGTGGGAGATAAAACTAGAAGTTTCATTTGATTTTTATTTTCATTACTCCGGTTTGTATTTGAGGTAAGAATCCCTAGGGGAGTCGCACCCAGGACCGCGATTACAGAAAACAAGCTTGTTAGCCATTTGGCTACGAGGAGGTATACAAATAGATGAGCCAAGATTACGAGATTATAGAACGGCCTCGTAGTATCACCGATGTAATGATTTGATTAAAACCACATGGCTGATGATGATTGCATATTTTAGCTAAAATACGTGCATACATCTCAAGCCGATAAACCAGTTTGCGTTAGTTGGGTATTGCAAAATCAATATAGGTTTGCATGTGTGCTTCGAGGTATATTCCAATATGAATCCAAGTTAGTTATTTTTACTTTAGATATGATTGAGCAATTACCCTACAATACAATATTTCAATATGTAACCATTTGAGACTGATTCTTTCAACGAAATTTAGGAATCACAGGACCGGTTGTCCGTTTAGTACTTTTAACTAAAAATGTAAATAAATTAATCATGTTACAAAATATGCGTAAATACAAAACTTCGTATCATTTGTTAAAGCAGGCTATTATACCAATATTCATACTACATAATATTTAAATTTAACATGTATGCTTTCGCTTCTAGGCAGAATATACAATAGGGTCTATAAAAGACATGAATGTGTGTATTGAATAGTTTAAAATATTCACCTAAAATGTATCATTTTATCTTAAATCTTTAAACTTTTCTTTTCCATTCTTGATTATCCTAGAAATCAACATGATTTTATTTCATTGCATTTTTAACTTACAAATCTCATATACCTAGGTAATACATTTGCTAACCGAAGGAGTATTTTAGAAGGTAAACAAACCTGGTTGTAAAGTGTAATATTACAAAAGCAAAATCATTATTATACGCTGATTTTCGTGTTTGTGCATATAAAAATTCAAATTACGATATCTAGTCTCTCTTCGTGATTTAGCTCGTCTTTCTTTGGACAGTTAGCGATTCACACGTGTCAGTCGAACTATCTTACACGTACTCTGTTCCCTTACTCACAACACATTGTAGTGTCAACACTCATTGTAGGTTAGGTCAAATATGGTTATCCCTGGTATAGGCTAAGGTACATGATGAATAAAGTATTCGTTAGGCCTGCATCATCATCTGAAATGAAACCGAAGATTAACACGCACTAAGATAATGTGAAACAAGACCATAAGTGAGCAGTCTAAGGTACTTGTGCTATTAGTGTTATGTGGACACTTTCTAAGTGACACACACAGAATCGCTACAATTATTTTACTTTTGAAAAATAACTAATTTACGTGGTAATGTCAAAAAATTGTAAGAATAGTCTTATAAGCAATAAAGTACTTATTTGGATTACGTTTCGTTATAATATCTATAGAAATAATTTGCTCGTGCGGTGTTACAAAGTTCCCAACGGTTGACCAGTTAAGAAAGCTGCGTAAAAGTTCTGAACCTCTACACTTTCAGAAAGGCTCGTTTATTTTGAGTTTCATTTTCGAGAAAGGACGAAGTCCGAGAGAACCAATTTGAACGCGTAAAATAGATGAGAAAGGTTGGTGATTATGTTGCAACTGAATTGTCACCTTACAGAAATCGTCCTCATAACACGTTTCAACTATTTCGAGATTAATGTCGTTTCTCATGCTGAGCAGTACAAGTGGGTATCGGCAGCAAGGTCCTCCAGGACAAATCTTCATGCAATGCCCCAAATATCGAAGATAACAGTGACCATTTTCTTGATGGCACTCTTGACCTCTTCTTTTGGTTATGTGATCTCCGGATCATAGCCGTATGTACACCCAACCAGTGATGATTCGTGGTACGAAGGTTTAGTTAATTTAGACATCAGCATAGAAAGATGCTGTCAGAAATTGATGCAGTATTCTATACGGAGAGGTGTAAAAGAAGCATACTTCAAAATTTCTTCAATGACACATTCAAGATTCCACATAAAAAAAGTGGTATAAGATGTACTACGTGTTCTGCGAATTAATCACCTCTATATTAGACCAAGATTTTATTTACCGTCTTCGTCTTAACCTAACTATTGGTACGCTTGACGTTTAGAAACGTCTTGGTCACGATTTCTTGGAGGATATGAAGATAACATTGGTTCGGAAGACCAAAATGCAAATTAAGGGAAAAAATATTAAATTATTAATAATGAAAAACACTTGAAAAGTAAAAACATGTTTGATTTGATGTGTTATATCTTTGGTAGTTGCTGCGATTTCGTATTTAAACACATTCTTCGTTTTTCTGTTCAAGAATTAGTTTCCAGTTCTTTCTTAGTTTTCAAGGACGTGGTTATTATTTTTTTCTTTCTTTCTTTCTTTCTGGGAATATTACTGAAAGCTTCCTTTACTGGCCGAATCTGATGCTATTTCATGTAATATACTATAAGAATTTGTATGTGTTTTTAACGTCACCGGATGTATTGCAACATAAAAGTAACTTGCTTAGATTGCTGTTTTTATATTTTTTTTCAAACGTATATTTAGATGCACTATGTAAGCACGAACTCATATCGTTCATACGATGATTTAAGGAGCTTTTTCTTTAACTCAGCTACTAGTAGTCTTGCTCTTGAGATGAGAAATTTATCTTCTCGTCTCGAGAACGAGGCGAGAAATACGTTTTCAATGTCAAGACGAGAAATTTCTTGAGCCTCGTGAACAACAGTAGTTCATCCAAATGTTACATCTCAAATACTGTTTCAATGTTATATGATTCATGGTATAAAACTATAAATTCATAAAGTGATTGTTCAAACACAGTGGCGGCGATTGGACGTTAAAAGTGTGGGGGGGGCAAGACATGACCTGAATATTTGTATATCAATGTTGGTTTCCTGGTTGTTTCTAACACTTCGTTTGACGAAAGGGTGTATAACTAATAGAATACTATCTTTTTCAGTTAAAATACCGTATATCGTATTTCATATTTTTTATTAAGTAAATTGACAAGAAGAACGCAAGTAGGCACTAGTTTTTTGTACTCTTAAACAACGAAAGCGTAAGAAGAGATTTTGATTCCTTGGTCATGAACATGTTAAAATTCTGTTTGGAAAATTGTGTGATCAGATTATTTAATAATAGATTTTAAAAACAAATAAATAGAAAGGATAATATTAATCATAGTAGTTAATAATGAGGCTTGTTTTGTAGGAGTTATATTGAAACTGGTGATTAATGAACAACTTATATTTTTACTTCCACACATTCCATTAAATGTATGTTATTACTCTTAGAAAATGAAAGACAGTAAATACTATAAGCATATGCTACGACATTTAAAGAAATACGCAATTGCAATATTAATTGCTTCGAATTGCAGTTAAAACGCAATTTCTGTAGCTTTATCAACTCCACAGAAAGACAAATAACCAATACATACTCACTCAACGACAAATATTATATGGCACCATTTTTTTCTATCCACCAGAATACATACAGAAACTTTACATTTCCAAATGAAACTATATACATTAAGGCAGGGATGCAAAATTTTACTGGCCCAAGAAAAAAGCTACTAGCCCACATCCCAGTCTTTACAGTTTGAAATAAATAATAGTGATATTAAACACTCGCCCCGGGCGAGTGGTTATTTGCATCCCTGCATTCAGCGGTCACTTTAGAAAAGTGGGGGGGGGCAACTGCCCCTCTTGTTCACTCTAATCGCTGCCCGTGTACAAACATAATGAAGATAATTTATCATTGTTTAAAAATGCGGAAGTCACTACACAATATACTCCAATAATATATATTGTTTAAGTGTTGTTATATCACTCCCCTCGTGGACCTCTTGTGACGAGGGAGAATTTTGGTAATTTCTAGATGAAATCAAAGAAAAAAGTCAGAGCATAAGTTTGTACATAAATGTACGAAACGAGATTAGAATAGCCTTCCTAAAATCGAAACGAGACGAGATGGAAAACAATTATTCGAGATGCGAGTTTAAGGTTGGTTTAAAGGGGCAAGTTTTGCCGATAGATGTCACTACAGTCTTCGTATCTCTCTCATGCATTTTTTACCTTTCACGAACATTCACGATTTCTCTTACAAATTTCAACCTACAGACTCCAAAGTTTTAGAGAAGGAACTTCATAACCTATGGAAGGCAATAATTTTTTATTTAGAATTTTCTTCATTGTTGAAGTAGCTTAATTGCTGAAATGGATATCCAAACTTTTAACAATGGAACTTTTTCAACAATGAAGAAAATTCTAAATAAAAATTCGGCACGAGTTGTTTCCTTCGATAAGTTATGAAGTTCTTTCTCTAAAAATTTGAAGTCTCTAGATTGAGATTTGTAAGAGAAACTGTAAATTTTCGTAAAAGGTGATAAAAAATACATGAGAGAGATAAGAAGACTGTAGTGACATCTATCGGCGAAACTTGTCCCTTTACACCAACCTTAACAAAAATTTATGATCACGAGATGAGAAAACCTTATTTCTCGTCTCGTCTCGTCTTGTGGGTAATACTAGCTGCTATTTTAAGTTTAGTAACCACATATTCTCGATTATATGAATGTTTACGTTTTATATACTATAAAAGAATCTACTCGTATAAGGTATTTATCTTGTCCATAGTGGCCATCTGTGCTGGAAACTTTCCTTCGATTACGTATGTAAGTATGTGTTATTCGAATCCTCACGTTAACTGTAGGTCTCATATAGCCTCCGAACACTGGCGCAAATTCCGGGGGAATGAAGAGGACATGTCCCCTCCAATCTTGGAACTGGGGGACTGTTTCCCCCAATAATCCGATTTGAAATATGTCTTTTGGAGAGCAATGTGATTGTGTCCGATTGCCACAAAGGAAAGTGAGATGAAATTGATGTCTCCAGAATAAGCCTGAAATTGCTCGCCTTCCAATGTTCAAGACAACTCTGCTCCCCTGATCCTCTACAGCATTGTTTTTCAACTTCATAAATATTTTGAACATTGCTTTAAAAAAATATGGAAACGGTCTAATCCCCCTCCCCCAATGTTTAAGACAGTTTTGCTCCGCTGCCTCCGAACCGAAAAGGAATTTCATTACAAGTCATTGATTAAAATAGCAATAACATTTCGGAAATCAAAACTACATATCCTATGATTAGAATAAGCAATGGTGCTTTGTCTTTCCGACATTCTTCAAAACATTTAAAAAATTAGAGTGTAATATGATTTCTATTTTGCTTCGTGTTGCTTTCAAAAGTATTACTCTAATTGAATATTGTTTTCGAATATTTATTGGCTCGTACATCTTATTTGTCTCCAGAATCAGGAAGGGAACGATCCATTTGTTTGTCTTTTGTTATCTAATGTGATCGGTGAGTGTCGTAGAAAAGTGAGCAAACATTTTATTGGTTGATCGTTGACTGTCTTTTACCGGATATGAATTCATAAGATATCATGAATGTAGTCTTCATGTAACATGTTGATAAAGATCAATGTGAAACTACTAATTCTTAGTATACCGAATTTATTCTTTCGTATGGTTGTGGAGATGAATTTGAATTGCAGTTTTAGTTTCGGGTGTATGTGGTTATGAAAATGGGTGGAAAATTGTAGATACGTAGGCAATACACTAGACAGGATTAATTAAATGCAAATTCCAGTTGAAAGTACAGTCAAATTCATCGTACCTAAAATAGTAGCTAAGTAGTATACAGTACCAAAAATGACTTCTAAATTATGATTGTGCTATAAGAAAGGGTATCAAACATCAAAATTTTAACGTGTTTCCTTTATTCGATTGAAAAAAAAAAAAAAGAAAACTAATTCCCCTGTCTAGAGATTGTAGTCCATATGAGAATACTTCTGTTTGTTCCCATCAAACTATCCAGAGTGACTTACAGTACTTCAGGCATTGAGCCTCCGTGTGACTATATGGTTAGCATACTTTCTTTCCCGCGTGAAATTCCCGTTGGAATTTTGTGTGGTTCGTATCTCATATTAAGCTGTAAGTCCACGTCTCATGTAGTTTTAGTGTTGAAAGGAACGCTAAACTTCAGTCCATTTAACCAACAGGTACTTCACGCAGATCCTTTCAGTGGATTTTGTGTAGTAGCGGCTTTTGAGGGAAGTCACATTAATATTTTTTTTTAAAAAAAATCATAAAACATTAAATACAAGAATTAGTTCATTAGATATTCGTCTCCTAGTTTCTAGCTATAAACATTAATTGATTTTTTTTGTATGACCTGGACTTCATAATAATGCAAATACAATCTATATATTAAAATGCTACAATAGCAACAAAAGCGCCTGAGCTTCAGCCTATAACTTTAGATTTCAAACCTTTCATTTACGGTTATTTGTGATTTTACGTTTAATAAACCCAAATATGCACTTTAAATAAATTATTTAAATAGACCCTTTTTCATAAAGTTTATCTTTTTAAAATTATTGTTTAAAGCGTTTGCATTTTAATAAGCCTTTTCCAAAATCAATGCAGATGAATTGTGCTGCCATCTTTGGAGTTCTTTTAAACTATACGTTTGTGGACGTTTATATGTTAGTGGCCAATCCTTTCGACAATGAGATCTCGGAAACTACAGGCTTTAGAAAGATGACATTTTCACTAATCGATTGCAAATATTATGTAGATAGTCCAGTTCTAATTGAATATTTAAAAAACATGGCCATTATTTCTTTATTACATTTTTATGGGTACACTTGAAGTGTTGAAATTAGAAAAAAAATCATATCCTACGCATTATACATTCCAACACCACAAAATCGTATACGAGGGTTGCATACCTCTAAGGTGTTTGTTTCATGGGCAAATGATAATGAAAAACGAAGGATAGCCATTTCTCCACTCTAAGAGTAAGTTGAATCTTGCCCAATGAACACCATATATCACTGACATTATAATTAATTGTGTGTGTAATGTATTTGCTTATTACATACTGCATGCAAGAAGAAAGAAAACACTGATCATACATGAATTAAAAACTCCAACCGGAAGTAGGCTCAAATCTTGCAAACGGTGCCCGATATTGAAAAAGTAATCAACAAAATCTCCCCTTTATGGTATCTCTTGCCACTTTTTATCAAGACGTCTTTCACTTGTGTCTGTAAAGGGACATGTGCAGATGTAAAGAAAAACAACGAGATTCATGCTCATATATGAATGATGCGCTGTGTAGAGAGCGCAGGTTCAGCTAGTCTATATATAAAATTGAAAATCACTATGTTTGTGACACTAAATCTCCTGAACCGCCGGACCGATCTAGATAAAATTTGTAACATGGATGAAGTTCGAGGCTGGGCTGATTTTAGGCTATTCACTTTGATGGTAGAACTTAGGGGAAGGGGGATGGAGTATAAAAATAAATAAAACTTAATAACTACTGAACCACTTGACCGATCCAATATAGATGAGGTTCAGGCTTGGAATTGTTTTTTATGATTTAAATTTGACAGAGCAACGTAGGGGCGGAGGGGGAGATATATAAAAATCAATTTATATAAGATTGAAAGTGACTATTTTTGTAACTTAATAACTTTTGAACTATCCGACCGATCTCAATCAAATTTTTAAGATACATGAGGTTCGGATCTGGAACCATTGCTGTAATTTCACTTTAACGGTAGATCCTAGGGGAGGGGACATATAAATAAAAACTAATAAAACCTAATAACTTTTGAACCACCCAACCAATCCCGATCAGATTTTCAACATATATAATGTTCAGGCCTTGGGAGTCTTTTGTCGTTTCATTTTTACGAGCCAACGTATGGGGGGAGGAGGAGGGAGATATATGTAAAAAAAACATTAAAATAAAAATGGCTGCCTTTGTGACTTCATCACTCTTGAACCACCCGACCGATCTCAATCAAATTTTCAACATACATGAGTTTAGGAGCAGGAATTACCTTAGATTATTTACTTTTACGATGCAACGTAGGGGAGGGGGAGATAAATTTAAAAATGATCAGAAATGACCGATATTAGTGTTGAATCAATAGTTTTTGGGGTCGATGAAAGAAACAGTGACATTTCTGAAGCTGTTTCAATCCAAGTTCACCCCTGATAGTTGGGGAAGGGGAGGGTACAACGTAGGGAAAGGGAATAAACATTTAAAAATGATCGAAAATGACTAATATTAGTGTCGAATCTATAGTTTTAGGAGTAGCTGAGATTAACAGTGACAATTCTGATACCGTAGGGGAGCTATATATACCGTAGGGGAAGGGGAGGGAAATTTGAAAATGATCAAAAATGACCGATATGAGTGTTGAATCCATAGTTTTTGTGGTCGATGAGAGAAACAGTGACATTTCTGATGCTGTTTCAATCCAAGTTCAGCTCTGATAGTTGGGGAGGGAGAGGGTACAAAGTAGGGGAGGGGGATAAACATTTAAAAATGATCGAAAATGACTAATATTAGTGTCGAGTCCATAGTTTTAGGAGTAGCTGAGATTAACACTGACAATTCTGATGACGTGTGTCGCAGCACGGAAGGGGAGCTATATGTGGTATAATAATAATCGAAAATGAGCAATATTATTGTCTAATACAGAGTTTCTAAACCTATGGTACGCGTACCACTGATGGTACGTGAGCCGCTGTTGCTGCTACGTACGACTTATGGCGGTAAAGCTTTGGTGGTACGCCAGTGTAAAAGGTTGAGAACCCCGCGTCTAATCCATAGTTTTCGGGATCACTCAGATGAACAGTAACATTTTCGATCCGGTTTAAATCCAAAATCAGCCCCGCCACTCGGGGGAAGGGGAGAAAGAGATATATAAAGATAATCGAAAATGGCCAGTATCATTGTCAAATTTGTAGTTTTCTGGGTCGCTTAGATGAACAGTGATACTTTCGATCCTGTTTAAATTCAAATTCAACCCCGCAGCTTGGGGGACGGGAGGAAGAGATATTTAAAAATGATCGAAAATGTGTGCTGAATCCACATTTACTGGGGTCGCTGAGATGAACAGTGACACTTTTGATGCCATGGCCCGCAACATGGGGAGGGGGAAATGACCAATATTAGTGTCGAATCCATGGTTTTCGGGGTCGCCGAGATGATCAATTATTTTTCCGATTCTGTTTAAATCGATGCCATTAAAAACAAAAACAGCATATTTCACGGGTACTAAACATATGAGATACGGAGTTGTGTATTTTCGACGCGGGTAATATATGCTAGTTTGATGTATATACCAAATATGTTTTGGCCTTAAGTTACCTAGTCGTATTTCGAGTCGTCATTGAGACGTGGCACTCAGGACTCCTGCCTATAAAATTTTAATTTTTACCGATGTGACTTCCTTAAAGAGCTGTCATTGATTCTGTGAAAGTTTAAAGTTGAAAGTGATTGAGCAGTGTTAGTCTTCCATATTATTCCATGGTATATATTGGGTTGAGAATACAGCAAAAGCCCCTTCTGAAAGGAAAGTAGACGGTTGCATTTATCAACAAAACTTTTCTATCTTCGTGAAGTACAGTATGATTTCGGGTCTGGTTTCGTTACTTTTAACGAAGTTTTTGTTTTTTCACTAAAATATTTTGCAGCTAATGTTTTATTTTATCAATTCTGCATAGTAACTACGCAATTTCTATTCAGCCACAAGGATACTATCAGTCTGAATATGACTATCATACCATATATAATTATTGCTCTTTTTATCATAATTACATTGTACTAACACAGTGAAACATGTCACTGTCAATATGAAATATTGTACAAATAGTGTTCTGTGAAGAAGAAAAAATTGCGCACAAGTAAATAAATTTAAAATGAAATGAATGCTGCCTGTTCGGGTGAATACTTTTCGGTCGAGAATGCAATCGATATATAGACTAAAGATAAGTTATAGCTCTAATCTCGGAATGAATAAAAGTTGATTCCATGTATTACATTATACATATCTTAACTGCACGTAACATAGGGGGTCTATGTGGATCAAAATCTTTCCAGTTTTTGACATGTTTGTTGCCGCGTAATTTGACTGCTGATCAATTATCGCTTCATACAACAGGCTGTTGATTTGCATCTCAGAAGAAATTGCCCCTTTATTTCACATGAGGTAAAGGTTATTACAGTAATATTCCAGATTAAGCCAGGAAGATCAGCAGAATAAACTCTACAAGACAAAGCACTATATATATACATAAATAAAATATCAATTTCTTCTGGCAACATAACTATAAATTATTATTGGCAACAAATTATATAGTTTTCAGCGTTATAAAACTTCCTTTTCGTCGATGTTTTCAGATACTACTAACGAGAATTTACCCTCAAGTATGTTATTTTATTCTGCTCGATCGACCGGCATTATGTCTGTGGACAATATTTTAGTTAAACAGAAATTCACATTTCAGAGCTACTGATAATTTTAGGTTATATCTCATTAACCATAATATGTGCTGTCGTCTTGCTAGTGTCATAGTGAAAGCTTAACGAGGGTACATTTCAGTATAAGTTTCATCTCAGTAAGTTACGGTTCTCATATGTCAATATATCATCAATTTTTAACTTTTCAAGGAAAATTCATTTTTCTCCATTTCCTCATGAAACTGGTTTTAGATTCATACGTATCATTTTGTTGTTACTCAATAAGATCTGTCAATTAGTATGGGTCTCATTTTTGGAAGAATCTTTTAACCGATAATCGCAATAATGTATATATATTTTTAACGAATAATCAACAGCAGTTTCCACACAAATCAGCGAGATAAACCCTAAAGATAGAATACTAAGCAATTAGATTTTTTCGAGTTGTTGTGACTCCCTCTCTCCTCAATTAAAATTGATTTCCTTAAAACTTTCAGTGTAAAATATTTAATTTCAATGTTCATTCATAATTTTTGCCTACAGCCATAAACTAACTTCCTACTGCGAAAATTTCTGAGTAAACACATACGTCCGAATAAATGGTATGATAAGTCTTCATACTTCCGTTATATGACTAAAAGTTATGACATAAATATAATAATTATCAATGCTACTTAAGACTAATTATTATTATTATTAATCAACAAACTTTGAGCTAGAGTATCTCATTTGAATCCAAATCTACCAGAAGTTTAACATTTAATCTGCGGATTAGATTAGAAGTGTTTTAAGAGGAAATAGGATATTCATCTTTGTAGATATAATTTGTAAAATGTTACATTTCTAATCATGTTGGAGATGAATGAAAGGTATTTTTCTGGTGTCGAGGTCTCAGGTTGGCTCTTTTCTCGCGCCAAGTGGATGGGTTTTGTGGTGAATAAAACACCATGTGGATGAGTTTTCTTGGAATTAACCTGTTTTCTCCCTCTTTTTTTTATCCCACAATTATCATCCAGCTCATTATCATAGTTTTCGTTGATTTTTTGGAACCATAATCGTTGATTTTTTTTTTAAGTACTATTTATTGAACACTCCACGTATGTGATTATATTGGCTTTAGGGATTATGTTCGTTCAAGTTGAGATTGGAAAAGCGGATGGAACTTACCTTTCTGTAGGCAGCTTCTTGCTGTTAATAGTCTCACACGATAAAATGCGAATGTTATGAGAGACAGATTTTTAAGTGTCACTGTTTATAGTGTTGAATACACAATTACTTGCTGTAGCACGGGGAAAAGGATTTTATAGTGACAGAGCAGCTCGTGTAAGCACAAAAGCCGAGATAAAGCTTAAGAATTCTCAATGAACTCAGGAGACTCCTTTGCCCGTTATTCGATCTTTAAAGCATACTACGACAGCAAACGGGAGTTCACAAATTGCACCAAGGACAGCTGATCCTTATTCGTTCTCAATACCATGTGTTTTACGCATGTACGAACTCGGGATCTTATTTTTGGTAATTGTGTTTACATTAGTTGATTATATCTTAAGAAGCATTAGTGTTACTAGGTAACGTTAGAAAGTTGCCTACTTTCTACGGAAGACCGTACCCGTGGGAGACCCGAAGAGAGCTCAAATGGTTCGGAGTCCACGTTAATCAGTGGGTCCACGTCTCATATAGCCTTGCTGCTGAACGGGACGTTAAATTCAAAATCAACTCAACTCAACCAAAATGCATTTTCGGATTATGCCCTCAAGAAAAAAGAAGTGTCGATAGTGCTGCTGAATGGAACTTTGATTCTCAATGTCTTCCTGCTTCAGTGTGAAGAAAATCAAAATACCACTGCTAGTTCAATATTACATAAAATTAAGATTTTACTCCCATAGTTCAGCATACTTGGGTAAGCAATGGCTATATGAATGGTAACCGTTTGACGTATTGGTATCCAGCAACATATAGTGTAATATTGGAATGAGTGATGTATGCTGCTAGTGTTGCACACAAAGTATATGAACAGCAATCCGTTTCTAAAATGTATAATGACGTCACATTTTGTGTAAAGGATACACAGGCGCAACTAGGGGTAGTTCTCTCTAGAAGACCTATAAATCCCCTGTATATTTTTCTACCACTTGGAAATAATTGATCATACTTTCTGTAGACAATCTGCACAGTGCGGCAATTAGGAAACGAGACTGTTTTTTTTTTTTAATTTTTCTTTTTTTCCTGCGTTAGTTTTCAGACGGAAGATTTTCATAGTGGCGAATCTTGCGTGATCTTGGAAACTTGTGCACAAATTTGCCAGTCACCAACATAACCTGTAATGAAGCTAAGTATAGATTGGCGTTGTGATATCTCGTCAGCATTTCAACAGCGGAACAGAGTGACTACGAAGTTCTGTGCGCATTTAGGGAAAACTCAAAGGAATCATCTGAGACTTTGAAAAAAGTTTTTGATGTCATTTGTCTTTCTCGTAGCCACGTTTTTGAATGACATAAAGATCCAGTGCTGAAAGAGAGCCTGTGGAAGATAAAAACCCAATGAGCTCATTGTGTAGCGGTCTTTCCAAAATTTGCGGGTGCAATGCAAAATATGCAACAAGCAATTATATTCCTATCCCGGTTATCACAAACGAAAACGTGACTTTTGCGTTCGTTAATGCACACCGATACGCAATGAAGCTCCAGATCCAAACAGGTCTGTCAGAACAACTAAAACGTTTGATAAATTTCATGATATAATTTTCAGTTACTGAAATCCGACTCTCAGGGTAATATCAGACCTCATAGAAGTGAATGAAAAGACTATTCGCCAAATAATAACGGAGATTGAAAGAAACGGAAGTTACAACGGTACGTTGTATATTTGTGGGCCATGTTATATATTTGTGGGTCATAAGCAGTGGCGTATTTACGATTTTGTTTCGGGAGGGGCTTTGCTAACTTTCGGGGGGGCTTTGCCTGGAAATGTGAAAATTATGCAAGATATTTCATTTACTTTACTATACTAAGTAAAATTTCGGGGGGGGCTTAAGCCCGGAAGCCACCCCCCTAAATACGCCACTGGTCATAAGGTATTTGAAATATGTACTAGGCTGGCTGATTCTACTATTAGAAGAAGAGAAAGAAAAAGAAATAGTGTGTAGTCATAATGTTAATATATAACGATATTTAAAAATGTTTTAAATAATGAGATTGTGATTAAGAGGTTGTCAGGACAACCAGTGATAAATAAAGTTATTCAGTTTTGTATGAAAGTAGACATCTTGAAGGATAAGTGTGTAACGTAATGTACACTTCTGAACTTTGATTATTAAATGAATTATGAAAATACATGTTGTAGAGGCTCAATGGTGCTCGTTTTACTATTCTTCGAACGATGCACTTTTACTTTCTCACTCTCGGTGTTCAGCACCAAATTTTATATAACGAATAACTGGTTCTTTTAGCAATTATTCAGCCTCTACAACATGTATTTTCATAATTCATTTAATAATCAAAGTTCTTAAGTGTACATTACGTTACATACTTATCCTTCAAGATGTCTACTTTCATACAAAACTTAATAGCTTTATTTATTACTGGTTGTCCTGACAACCTCTTATTCACAATCTCATTATTTAAAACATTTTTAAATATCTTTATACTGTATATTAACATTATGACTACACACTATTTCTTTTTCTTTCTCTTCTTCTAATAGTAGAATCAGCCAGCCTAGTACATATTTCAAATACCTTATGACCCACAAATATACAACGTACCGTTGTAAAGTTGTGTGCAAGTTTCGTGACTTTCATGCTCTATTCCTGAACAGAGGATCAGTGAGTGTTCGTGAGTTATTGGCCTAAATAGTGTTTGTATGTTATCACACCCTGCACACTCGTCTTTTTGTGATTATCTTCTTTTTCCCAAACTAAAAGTACCACTGAAGGATTGCTTTTGTGACGATGTTTTCACCGTCCAGAAAGTAATGACGAGGGCCTTGGATAACGGTCCAGGTCTTCCAGAAGTCATTCCATTACTAACTGGATCATGTAAAGCTGTGAGTGTAAGTGCATAAAGGAGATACTTGTCGTGAATATATCAAGATTAGTTATTCATTTATGTCGCTGCACTGCGTTTATAATGTCACTAACTACAAACAGTATTGTCTAATATAAAATTATTTTGATAGTTTTATGAGTCGTTAATAGTATGTTTGGCTTGGTACGATCTCATTTTTTTTTTTTGTTTACATATAATAGTAATAAACTGTTTTCTGCATTTAAGTGCCTTATTATTATTTTCTGCTTTTCAGCGCTTATTATTATTTTTTGCCATTTAGTGTCTTTTTTGAAGTCAGTTCATATTTTTAAAATAAGCTTTTCTTTGTTTTAGTGTATTTTTTTAAGTCAGTTCTTTTTCTGTTAAGTTTTTTAAAAATCTATTTTTGAGTTACTCCAGTAGTTTAGTTCGATAGCTAAACCAGTGATCCTCAACCGGTGTGTCACGCAGTTCCATAGGAAGTGTCGCGAAATTTTAGAATTTAAAAATCATGAAGTATTTATTAAAATCGATTTTGAATCAGAGCGTAACAGTCCACACCTCCAGGAGTTGCAATAATACTATACTATACTATACTATACTATACTATACTATACTATAATGAGTACTATAAAGAAACACTCCTTTATAGAAACTTTATACGGTAGGTTTGTAAAAACTTATAATCTTACACTATTATAGATTATATTATTAATAAAAGATAAATCAAGTGTGTTGCGGTGTCATGAGCGTTCAGTAAAGTGTGTCATCAGTCAAAAAAGGTTGAGAACCACTGACCTAAACTAAAGGTAGGATTCTTAACTTTCTATAAAATGAGTCTCCGTACGAAGCATGCGTGAGCACATGCGTAATAATTGTCTTCATCCCGGCGAAATTAAAATACCGCTAATTTTACATTAATTATGTCATATCTTCAAATAGATAAAAGATAATCGAAATGTGGTACAAGAGCGCCCTAGACAATATCATTTTACATGAGAAACCGTTATCACGATTCACTTGTCTGCTTTCGATTTCGAGCCATTTTGAAAATCGGCATTTATTTTCGCGTTTCTAAACAGCTGAAAACATAAAGCCACTAGGTGACTTGTGATAACGGTACCTCACGCAAAATAATATTGTCTAGTGCGCTCTTGTTCCATATTTCAATTATCTTTTATCTATTTGAAGATATCACATAATTACTGTAAAATGAGCGGTATTTTAATTTTGCCGGGATGAAGACTCTTAATTATTAAACCTTTCTTGGGAATAACTCGTTACAGTAGTGAAAACCACATAAATATCACATACTCTAAAAAGTAATGAGTCTTTTACCCACGAGATGGCGTTAATGTCCCAAATCGCAGGATACATGACTTGCAGCGGGTCCAACTTAACGCCATTTGACAGATGACAGTTGAAACTAGTAAATATAATGAGTATCTCAAATTTCATGCAAGATTTGAATTTCGCGCCGGTGTTGCCAACAGAAGAAAAAAGACAGCGTGACAGATGACCGTTCAGGCTTACTAAAAATGAAGCGCTGCACGAAAGAACTACGCGTTTTCATTGTTGAGCAATCTTTTAAAAATAAGGTTTGGCAGCCACAGTTCGCAATTTTCGTCAAAATATAATCGGAATAGTGATTTAACTTCCATCAGTTGTGAAGAGATTAATTTATAAAATTAGGGAAACTGAATCGATTTGTGATCTTAAACGCTTTGAGATTCTGAAAATCCACGAGTAATTATTGAGAAGCAAATGCGTCCACAATGTGTCATATTTGGTGCGGATTTTAGGCTGGAGTCATCATCTAACAATTCTTCGAAAATGCTGATGATCAGGCAATAACTATTAATAGTGTTCGCTATCGCAACATGGTAAACCAGTTTCTTGTGCCTAAATTGCAAGATATTGATGTAAACGAAATGTGGTTTCACCAAGAGAGTGCCACTAGCCATACAACCTGAGAAGTAATTCAGTTATTATTGAGGCCATTTATCTGATATGTTATTCCATACATTACCATATTCTGTGTATTTTATATAAAAATACACTTTTAAATTTTATATATATATATATATATATATATATATATATATATATATATATATATATATATATATATATATGGCTAATTCCATGTGTGACTTACACGACATCAGACGCCAGACGGTAGTAAATATTATGTATTAGAAAAGTTATAAGATATTTTCATGGGCAAGTTTTAGGTTATAAATAAGGGGCAATAAGTCCTTTATTCATCTTTATTTGCAGCATTTAAATATGTGAACAAAATGGCTGAAACAAGACTCTAAATATATACGTGACTTACACGACAGCAGGAGACATCGTGTTTTTAATAACGGTTAACTATATGAAAATTCTGTTCTTCTATTGCTACAAGGAAACTAAAACTTTTCACATATATTAAGTAGATACCAAGCTACAAGACCAAAAAAGAATTATTATATTTTCTGTATTTATTTTAAAACATATGCCACAAATATAACGTGACGTACACGACATAAATTTGTGACTTACACGACAAGTCTAACATCATGTCTTCGTTTAATTACACTTTCAAAATCTATTGGAGGATAGAGTGGCACTAATGTTTTAGAGAGATAAAAGGAAGTTAACAGACAAAACAAGAAGTTAAATAGTTCTTTTATTCGAACAAAATTTGTCAAATTCTAATTTATGTCTGTGATCGACGTCTGTTAATGCAACATATGCCTAATCTTTCTGTTGCGGCCAATAAAATTATTTTTATCTTGATGGTAATGGCAAAGAAATGTTACATACAGTTCTTCTGATTCTTTTCTCCATATCTAACAAATATTTAATAGTTCTTTTTCCGGCGAAGGGTACCAATACCCTGCCTCCAGTAGAGTATTTTCATCACTTCTTCACTGCGTTTATTCCCTTCACATGCACCAGTGAACTGTTCTGGAATGAAATCAAACTTCCTTCGTGGTGAAGAAATATTTTTGATGAGAGAACCTTCAATAGTATACGCTGAAACACAATGAAAGTAGTGCTAGTTTCGTGTTTTTGGAATATTACATATTTGTTTCTTGTGATGTTTCCATTGGCGCAACTCAAAAATTTTTGAAGTAATACTCTTTACTACAGTATATTACATTATGTTCGGACATAGCTTGCGTGCGCTCTCAATAAATTCTGAAGCAGATTGAGGATCAATTTGCGTTTGATAGCCTTTGCCATATTTCGTAGCCGAAAAATGCCAAGACATTTCAACTTTCTGCAATGTTATTGAACAAAGTGAATAATGTGCACCATCATCCGACTGATAATTCACATTGTTGATCGGAAAACCCGGATCACGCCCTTCAAAATTTTCCATAACTGTAGAATAGAAACAAGCAACTGCAAACATATCTTGATGCATACAATCAGATATAATTACGCACGAATCATGTTCTGTGGTTTCATTTTCTTCAGGAAAATATATTATGGCAGGTTACATAGTACAACTGTGTGATATCCAGTGAGCGGTTTGTATCTTTTCTTGGTACACAAAACAGTAATTTCCACTAAAATCCATTTGATGTAATATCATTCTTTTCAGCTTCTCTATCTATTTCAGCTTCTTAACTAGGCATATCTGAAAATGCAATAGAAAAGACGAGTGTTACATATCTGACATGTCCTAATTTCATAATCTTAAAGTAAACGTTGTTGTGACTTACATAGTTCCGTTTGAATAAGCATGTTTTCTACCAAGAAAGCGTGATAGAGTAGTAGCGTGCTAGATTTGGCTCGACAGGTTGCGGGTTTAAAACATATAGCTGGCAATCCTGACTGAGGTGTTCTTTATTCACGCCAGGCAAATGCCGAGATGATACCCATTCAAAGAATCCTTTCCCACATACCCACCTCCATCCTATACCGGCCTGAGCTTTAGATGCCTAAATGCAATAAATACCAATTTACAAGCATATTTCCAAAACAACGAAAGAGTACGAAAAAACCAATAAACGTATTAAAAGTAGCTGAAGCTAGAAACTTCGGAACCACATGTGCCAACATTGTTTCAAAGACAGTAGATACTTCCTGTCACGTTTTTTAAAACTTCTTTCTAGATCACATCGATTCATATTGTTTAACTTCCATTCATTTGTTACATTTATAGTTCAGTCAAGTACATTTTATATCCATACTTCATAATATTGCTTTTATCATCCTTATCTTTCATTCTCTTACACTAAACATGGCACCCAATACATTAATTGAGTTATCAATTCACTATTTATACGTTTTACTGCAGTTAGCAACTATTGGCAATGTAGTAACATTGCAACAAAATGTGACTTACACGACACGCATAATGTGACTTACACGACATATTATATTTTGTATTTAAAAGAGTTACACGTATTATTTCGGGACTTTCTGCACGGCGTTTGATTACCGTCTGTCCAAATGAAGAAAATTTAGAATAACAGCTTTTTTTTTGTTTTATTATGTATATAAATACATAAACTTATTTATGTTTTCTTGTGACTTACACGACAGCCTACTTGAATAAATCAATTATTGTAATTTTCTTGCTATTATTAAATTATATGCAAAACAATGTCACTGATGTAAACACAAACATTATCTTAATAAATACGATACGCGATCTTCAATTACCTACAGAAATTAGCAGAGAAAAACTTTGTGTTAATATCCAAATGTAAGTACAATATTCTGCGACATGAAAGTGGCCATATTTTACCTCCTGCAGTGCCATCTACGAATCAGCGTTGGTATCATCTTGTTCATGTATGAAAAATTCAGCATTCTTAAAAATGAATTTTAATACTTATGTAGGCCAACGTGAAACTTCAAATTTTCCCTTCGTAGGGTCACTTACCGCGGAATTGACCATATATATATATATATATATATATATTTACCAAAATTATTTCTTGCGTGGATTTTGGGACACCCGGTACAAGTTGTATTGGATTTCTTGTAATAATAAGACATTGGTCCGTGAAGATTCATGAACTTTCTGCAAAAATTGCGCTACAGCATCACGCATTTTATTTTGATAAAGGTGCAAATGCTGCGCGGACGCATGAAGAAATTTGTACTGTTTATGGGCAAGATACGTTATCAAAAGCAATAGCCAGAACATAGTTTATTCGCATTCATTGTGAAAATTTCGATGTCCAGGATGACGATCGTTGTGAGCGACCAATCACAGTGAATGATCTTGCAAAAGTTGAGCAAGACTGGCATGCAAACAGTCATGACATCGCCAGTGATGTCTCACTGTGGTAACACACCAATTTTTACCATGTGTAAGTGTTTTGGTTTTTGTATGGCTTCTATTAGTTACACAACAGACATATCACTAAAGTTCAGCTTCTTTCTCAAAATTTGATGCAATATAATTGATATCATATCTGCAATTGCAGTTTGAACTACGAGCTTACTATGATTTGACCACTGTAAACTTGTATTAAGAATGTTCAAAGGTAACAAATTTTAGAGCCAATATGAACGTTCTATATGGGTTTCGCCTGACCAAGTAGCATTCCTTTATCTTGTGCAGGCATTCATGGCTTTAATCAATTTTGTAAATTTACAGAATAAATTTTTATATGCTTTTAGTATTTTAACTTTTCTTGAATCACGCTATAATGAGAAGCATGCACCTTCGGAACTTTTAACTTTGTTTTTTCTAGTGTGTTCTTTCTATAAGTAGAGTAATTTTCTGAAAGCACGTAACTTCTCCATTAATTTTACGTAGTAAGGTTGTGTATGGAATTAACCGTTAGGTTCTTTATCACACAGACACTATATTAATATTCATTCTCTCCATGACAAACCCCAAAGACGTTTTGCTTACGTCCTTATTTATGCCATTTGAGTTCACTGAAGACTTGTGTGTCTGTGCTCTTTCACCTTGGCCATCAACAATATGTGCCGTTGTGTGTGGAAGTAATTTCATCATCACATAACTGTGTATGTTTATTTTTGTTTATAATAATTTATTTTAAACGACCAAAATTAGTTTAAATACAATAATATGTAATCTTTTTCGTAAAAGCAGCTGATAGGATGTTCTTTAAGCGATGGTCTTTTTCGATTTATTTCTGGACCATAACAGAAGTCTCGAACCTAAAGCCGTGAGAGGGTGTGTTTAGGGTTGCCATAATTTTTGATCCAAAAATACGGACAAGCCTTAAAATGACGACCCATCAAAGTTACGATGCCCAAACACAGAATAAATATTTTGAATTTTTTAAACCTAAAAATCACCTTCTTAAGTAATCACACAATTGATTACTGTAGTACTTAAAGCACTAGAAAATATTGGAAACGAACATCTTTAATTTTTTTTCATTAACACAAATATAATAAATCATGCAATTAAATTCGGTATATTAAATCTAACCAAAAAAACCCTGAAATGAAAAAAATGACACACTTTTTAAAAACATAACCAACTTTATTAATAGTGACTAAAATATCAGTTATATGATGAAAACACAGTTCTTTTCGCCCAAGAATTTAGCGATTCACGACTCGGAAATTTCTGGCAGCTTCAAAACTGTCAAATACAGTCATTTTCCTATTTCATGCTTTGTACGGACACGGACACGAGCCCAAAAATACAAACAGTCCGTACAAAATACGGACATATGGCAACCCTAGGTTTGTTAGTATTAGCGTAACTACGATATTTTGTAGGGGAGAGGCCATTATTCTGAAAATTATAAAAGCTTTTCATGAAATGAAAATATTTAAGTTTTACGTCCCATATTATGCTGGCTAGGCTAAAGGAAACGGTAATGATGAGAAATGAATGACATGGTGGAATGAAGAAAATAGGAGGGAACGGAAGAACCCCGAGAAAACCCCCCACACGGTGTTAGTTCCACCACAAAGCTCACTTGGCATGAGCTGGGATCGAACAAAAGAGCCTATGCACCAGAGGTGAATGTTCTACCACTAAGCCACCACTGCCCCTTAAAAGCTTTTCAGAACTGTAATTGTTTCTTTGCATTACAGTCCCCTTCAGTGTTGTTGCACTATTCTTGGCTATGGCTCAGCAGTAGAGCGTTCATCTATAGTGCGTGGGTTCCTTGGTTGGATCCCAGCTCACGCCAAGTGGACTTTGAGGTAGACGAACACCGTGTGTATGGGTTTTCTTGAGGTTCTCCCGTTTCCTCCCACTTTCCTCATTCCATCATTTCATTCATTCCTCATCATCACCGTCTCCTTTAGCCTAACCGGCACAATCATGTGACGTTAAACTTAAAGATTTAATTTTCATTTCGTGAAAAGCTTTTACAATTTTCTGAATAGTGGCCTCTCCTGTAGCTAAATATCCAAACGGGGGTAATGGAAAGTTGGATTTTTTTTCTGCCATGAATATAGTATCTCATGAAACTCTGAGTTAGGGATGTGAAATTGAACGTAAACTCCTTATTAATAATTATTATTTCATCGTTTTCGAAAGTTCTGCTCCTAAGGGGAAAAAAAGAGAGGAAATTTTTATAATATTCAAATTTACAATTCTTTGTTCAGAAAAAGCCTAATATTAGGATCGCTTAAGTTGGAGATGCAAAGAAGTGTATTTTCTAGTGTATTCAAAAACCCGACTTCTTATTCAGAAAATCCTCAATGTAAGGATTCACTTAAGCCGGATGTGGGGTATTCAGTATATTAACTTTAATTAAAAAATAAAATAAAATGAAAAAAATAAATTAACACGCGTTCTTAAAAAATAACAAAATATATCAAATCATACTGAAAAGTAATATATATATATATATATATATATATATATATATATATATATATATATATATATATATATATATTTCTGTTTTCAACAAAATTCCTTTCGAAAAGAATTTTCATTTATGCATGATTAAAAATAGAAGCATGAGGAGTGCTATCATATACGAGCACTTGATAAATTTTTCAAATCTGACAGTACATTATAACGTTATTGTTTTCTGTTGATACATGGTGTTACAAAAATTTGTCACAATATTTTGGAAATAGATTGCTCACATCAAAATAAGAAAAAGTTCATATCAACCTATGGTCGGAAGTGCATAGAGGAGCCTATGGTCGGAGAAGAGGGTGCCGATAACGTGAAAAAATAAACTTTAAAAGGTCCATAATTCCACTACTATAGGACCGATCGTAGTCGGATCAAGACATCACCGAGGAACTAGTATGTGACCTATTCAAATATCCATCTTTCAGAACCTCCGGTACTTGTACGATCATTTTTAGAGCGGCTGTTTGGGAGTACTTGATCACTCTCCACCTACCTCTCTAAAAATTGGTGTGCAAATATTGGAGCATTCTTAAACATGGACATTTGGATAGTTCACATACCAGTTCCTCAGTGATATCTTGACCCGACTAATAGGTGCCATAGTAGTGGAGCTATGAACTTTTAAGGTCCACTTGTTTCACGTTTTTGTCACCCTATAACTCGGAAACTATCCATCTTTGAACACAGGTCCATATGAACTTTTCTTCTGATTTTGATGCGAGGAATCTGTTCCCAAAATATTGTGACACATTTTTTGAAACTCCTTGTATAAATTAAAGCATACTTTCGTATAATATTACATAAAAATTGGAAAATTTATAAATTGATTATATATGAGAGCACTCCACATGTTTTTTTTTTTTCAAGTTACGTATAAATATAAATAATTTTTAAATGCAATTTTGTATCCTTGTAGGATTTTGCTTGTTTTCTTCCCTACATGCTTGCAGAGATTCACTGTCTTTCGATACTACAGTCTATCCGAGAAAGTGATTCAAAAAAAAAAAAAAAAAAGAGATTTCTTTTGGTGGGTTAAAATGAACGAATGGGACTAAGACTAAAACAAACATAGGCGCTCTAAGTGGTGCTATAGTCAATCCATTATAGTCAATCACATCCAATGCTTTTATAGTCTTAGACCTATTTATTCATTTTATCCAAAAAAAATCTTTTTTTGAAGATTTTATAAAAGTATTAATTTTATTATTTTTTCTACGCTTCTCTTTGTTATGAGATTTTTTTTTTCATTCAATCAGTTCTTTAAGTCTTACCATACCTCTATAATCTGAACCGTAATTTACAAAAATTCCTGGGTTTTATGCTGTGCATGCTACCTCCCGATCATTTTTAATTGTATTAGGGAATAGCATATATGTTTAGTTGAGACTAAGAGCAATATTAATTAGCTTAAAATAAATATATAGAAGTATACCAAAATAACAAAGGAATATTGTATTGTCACCCTACTTACGTTGCTGTGCAAAATTTCATCGTGCTATGACGACGGGAAATGAGCTAAATTAAGGTTGCAAGATTTGAGACAATTGAACCATCGCAAGTGAAAGAAAACTATATAATGAGCAAACACGTGTTTCAGAGCATTCAAATGTTCTATTTCTAAAGGGGGAATAGAGGGCAATTTATACAACATTCAAATTTCTGGTTTTATACTTATTATCCCGTGCGAAGTACGGACACTTTTTGTTAGCGTGTGTAATTAAGAGAGTGAAATTGAGAAATAAGTTGTATGTAGTAGACAGAATAATAGAGCTTACATCACTGAATGAAATCTGAAAATCACGTTGCACATATGTCTGCTTTCCTTATTAGATAAAGATGACTTTTTTGTGCATTGCTTGGTACTACCAGGTAAGATCTTTGCAAATTGTTGTAACGCTTGTTGACCATAATAATAGGCATTCCCACCATGGTCAATGTCATCGTCATCAGATCTTAGGAGAGGAAAAAGTGTGTATGCTCAGTATCTTCCCTTATTGCTTACGTATGCTAGAATCATCTTTTCCTGTTGAACAGGATGAAAAATTACATAGACTACAATTAAAACGAAGGAATTCTTTTAGTATTTATCAGTTTGAATAGTGAATATAGCAGAATTAGTACGTCTCGATTTTGTAAAATTTGCCCTAGGTTAGGAAAGATATCTGTAATAGTATACAGGGACGTTCGCAAGGAGTGGGTCCTGAGGGGCCCAAATCCTCCAAAATCCCGAAATTTTTGTAAGTTTAATCTAATTTAAGGGTGATTTTTACAAATCTTAATATAGTTTATCCTGATATTGAATTTGAACCCTTCCAAAAACCTTGGATTCCCTTCTCTCGAAATAAATTCCTGCGTGTGCGTACGTCCTGGTAGTATGGATATAAAGAAAGGGTGGATATGAATAATCTCTAATTGTAAACAAGAAATGAAAGTGGCCCATAGATATTAGAAGTTTTTGGAAGTGTTTCCTCCAAAAACATCCAGAGCAGTGTTTTTCAACAGGTGGGCGTCGGGATATGTGGTATACCCATGTAATTACTTTCATTATCTATGAGTAAGCTGCGATAATAAACAATACATTTCTCGACAATTATTTAGCAGTAGCTTATTGTTACTGAAGTGGTGGTGGTGGTGGAACATTATGAACATATTGTATTTCTCTTGAATCAAAGAGATAGAAAACAGTCTTCTTGTTTGTTGACAGCCTGCATATTGACACAAACTGTGTTCGTATTCGAAAAAGTCTTGTATAACTTCTTTTACTTTACAAAGAAAGTTACAAGAACCACGATCTATTATATTCTTCGTAGGGTATTCCTGTCATAACGGACCTTGAAATAAGTAATTTGTTACCATATCTATATACTTTTCTTCTGTTACTACATATACTTATATTCTTTTTTTCTTGTTTTAAGTTTTACAAAAAGAAAAATCAAATTTCGTCCTTGTGTATTAGCAATAGATAAGGCATGGCAACAACGCTCTGAAGCAAAATTGTAAACGTCGTAGCTTACATGGATTTCCGAAAAGATGTCATAAATATTCTGAACATCAGACACTTTCCGTTTGGAAGGCGTATGGCTTTGGATGACAATAAATACAGTATTTGTTTATAACATTATACCAGCGTTTCTCCATCTTTTTAAATGTAAGGATCACTAAAGTGTCTGAAATATTTTTATGTACTAATAATTTTGTGTGCCCAGTTTTTAAAAAAAAATTTATATGTGTGTGTATTCTTAATATTAGGGCATATTGTACCGTTATAATGTAATAAATGTAAAAACATATTTTGAATTTCTGCGGAAACACAGTTATTGAATTGGAAGTGAACTAATAAAAGTCAAATTATATTTTGAACAGACTTTTAATATTTATTTATCAAATTAATAACATACATAATTAGGTTATTACTAATTTTTAATGAGATCGTTGAGTTTGTCACCTCTTGCAAAGTTCTTGTATATCTGGCTTAAATAGTCGTGAAATTTGTCGAAGATCAGCACATAGCCTACATAGTCGGTTTCTGTATTTTGTTTTAGTTGAATGAATGATCAAAATCTCTTTTCACAAAAATAATTTGTTAAAAATGAGCAGCATGACGCTTTTTAGTGCTGCCTCAAGATAATTCTAGAAATTCAATCCAAAATCGAGACAAGCCAAGATCACGGAATTGCATTTTAAACCCACTATCACTTGGAAGTTCAGTTAACTGTTCTTTTTTCAGTAATGAGAGGTCATTCTCGTGATTGTAAGCCTCAAATGGATCGCGAATTCATAGAAATGTCTCACATAAATTATTTGGAAAATATGCTTCAAATTTTTGTTTTACAGCTATAAACCCTTTCAAATCTGATTTTTTTTTAAAAAAAAGTTCTGTGTTATTTTCAATAGCGAAAATGAGCAAGAGGTAAGGGACTTTCTTTCACTATGGAATAGAAAAATCTCGTGGTATTGTATACAGTGTGTTCTAACTTTAAGTATGTGCGATCAAAATTTGTCGACGAGTGTGGTTAACAAGGAGAGGAAACAAACCGGGGAAGGGAACTACGAAAACACACAACAAAAACCATACCCCTCGTCAAAATTTATTTGAAGTATGGCATTATTCAGTTTCCGGGCTCGGACATTTTCCCAGAGTCTCAATATGTTATTTGTGCTGCTGTTCTGGATAACAAAGCATGAAACTTCCCTGCTTATAAGACACTTAAGGGTCTTCACTACAGCGAAATTAAACTACCGCTAATTTTAGAATTTTCCTGTAATAATCTTCAAAACAAATAAAAATATTCGAAAGGCAGAAACATAGTGAACTAGACAATACGATTTTGCATGTGATACCATTATCACAATTCACCTATCTGCTTTTGGTATGCCGCTATTTACAGAATCCGCAAAAAATGCTAAATCTATCTACAGTTGTAAATCGAAAGCAGATAGATTAGCTGTGATAACGATTTCACATGCAAAATCGTATTGTCTAGTTCACTACGTTTCTGTTTTTCGAATATTTGTATTTGTTTTGAAGATATTACAGAAACATTCTAAAATTAGCGGTAATTTAATTTCTCTGTAGTGAAGAATCTTAAGCACAAAACATTCAGACTTGAAAGACAAACCGGTTAACTTTTTCACAGTGGCGAAGCGTACTATGAGGCTCTGAGGCCGGGCCTACCCTGTTTTCTACCATCTGTTTCTTTTACCTTTGATTTCTTATAAAATAAAGTCAATGGTTACACATTTCAGTTTTTTTCGGTAAAAAAATAGTAGGTTGAAAACACTTGGAGACCCTTCCATCTGAACCTCACCAGCTCGCTAGACAGGCTTACGGGCTATGTTGCTCAGGGTGCGAAGCTATTATCGCTGTGGATTGCACGGATTCTTGAGAAGATGCCAAGGCTCGCCTCTGGAAGTTTAGTTTCAGTGTTGAAGGTATCTTTCAATGTTAATACGTTATTAAATGATTTCTTTAACATAGAGTAAGAAGTTTTTGTGTATAATTATGTGTTTCTAGTAGTGAAACTTGTTTAATTTGTTTATATATTCTCAGGAGTTATTCAGAGTAGCTGTTTTTTCCCCCTACATAGGCCTGGTCCATAATAGCTTGCAAAATATGTCTTATATGTCTAAATTTACCAAACGCTACGGTGCAGGATAAACTAATAATACTTGTGTGTAATTTTAGTTGAGTTTTCCATTTCATAGGATCAGTGGTGTACTTACGATTTTGTTTCGAAGTGCTTTGCTTGTTTCGGGAGGGACTTTGCTAACTTTATTCCTGGAAATGTGAAAATTTTATTATATATATATATATATATATATATATATATATAATATAAGCAGAGATAGGAATACAAAGTAGAAACTGGATCTTGGCTAAGGATAGATGTCAGTGGAGAGCTTTTGTGAACGCGGCATTGAATCTCCGGACTCCATAAGCCATAGAGCTAGTTATATACAGGGCCTATATAAAACAATAAAGAGTTGCAAAATTTCGGTGAGTGTTTTAAGTTCTAAAGGCACTCCCCACTCCCTTAAATATTCCACTGCATACAATACAATATTAAATATTTTACGTTGATTCAAATGAAGTTTTCTTCTGAGCATTAACATTTCTAGTGAAGGATGCATTAATTAAATGCAGTATTGTTCCAAACCGGTTTAAGTAGCAAACCGAAACCGCGGTTTACGTTTTCAGGAACCGTCCACCCCTACAAGGAGGGTTTCTTCGTTCTGTACAGTGTGTCGTAGTCGAGAGATTTTGCATAACCCTACAAGAAGAAATCAATTGGGTTGAGATCAGTGGATCGTGCCGGCCAAGAAATAGGATCTCCCCTTCCGATCCTAGGAAGGAATAGTCAAGGCACTGGCGAGCAGCTACTCCAAAGTGTACTGGAGCCCTGTCATGCCGATCCCACATACGTTAACAAACATCAAGAGGTACATCTTCTAATAATTCAGGGAGTGTTCTTTGGACGATCAATGCGTACATTGGTGCAGTTAAGCGTGGTGGTAAGAGATATGATCCTATGAGTTTGTTACCGACGATGCCTGCCCGGATATTTACCCCAAATCTCTGTTATGTCCACGCACAATGTACCTTGGGGATTTTCGTCGGCCCACACATGACTATTCCGGATATTGAATACACCCTCTCTCGTAAAACAGCCTTCATCTGTGAAGAGAATGCGGCATGAAGCTGCGGGCCGTGCGAACAGCGCTGCACTAACCATTCACTAAACACCACACGGGGTGAGAAGTCTGTAGGATGCAGTCTTGAACTTTTTGTGGATGATAGGGATGTAGTTGTTCACGGAGTACTCTCTAAACAGTACTGTGATCAACCCCCACTTCATGTGCTAATGCTTTAGTGCTTGTCTAAGGTTGTTCTGTCATACGATCAAGAATCTCTTCTTCATGGTCTGGGGTCCTGGTTGTTCGTCTCCTTCCGCGGTCGTGATGTAATGGGCGTAAGTGCCTCGTTTCCCGTAAACGCCGAAATAGCCTCGGAAACATGGAGTACTTTGAATGTCGCGTGTCTGGATACCTGTTGTGATACAACCTTGTAGCTGCATGACTGTTTCCATTAGCTAGTCCATAAAAAATCACCAGGACTGCAAGTTCTTCAAACGTGAACTCCATTTCACTCCTGCACTAATCCCGCTACCGACCAAGAGCACATACAATGCACAGGTACAGATACTGAGAGACTGCCCACGGAATAGAAACACTCGTTTTTCAGTTTAGTGAACGAAACACTCGCCTACCAAACGATGGCGATACCTCCGAGTATTGTAATACAGCGGGCGTACGGCTACAGAGATTCTTGTTGTTTCCTCTGTTGATGTGCAGAAAGCAACCTACGTAACATGATATTCAGGTAAGGATAGGTGTCGAATGACGTTTTTAGCAAGAGGAAACGTTTTGTTGTGGGTTACTAAAATAGGGTTTTCAAGAAAAGATTTATGCAAGATTGCATGTGGACCATTGTACTTGTCACAGCGTTACGGAAGAGGAATAAAACGCAACTTGAGACTATTGAAAGTCAGGTCTGGTGATATTTGAAATAATTGGTGAAATACGGAAGTAGGAGAAACACGGAGACACCAGTACAACGGTGTCATCCAACACGAAACCTTGCATGATTTGGGATCGACTCCAGGACTCATATCTGAGTGCTTTACCACGCAACCACGATGCATCAAGGATAATATTAAAAGGTGATGTTTACATATCAACGATGTTCGAGCTGTGGGGTATAGGAGCTCTCTTGTGGCTAGTAGTCGCCAAGTCTAGTAGATGATGATGCTGATAGCTCACCTCCATTAGTACCATCGGTAGCTAGTGCAACCTACTTCGATGCTAGTGCAGTCATGTCTTTTCCAAACAAATACCACTGTGTACTACCATGAGCAAAATAAATGACGCGTCTCTTTATTTTGAAGTTTTTTGAAAATATCTCCGTTTTCTTTATATGTTCGAAATTTCGGAAGGTTTCCCCAGCAGGACAGGTTAATAACAAACCCGTTTTTAATATTTGTGTTAGATATTAGCTTAAAATAAAGAAATTAGAAGCAAAAAACATTAAATCGACAGAAATCTCGAGAATTACCAACTCTGCTAAAGTGGGAAATTTTCAAGAACGCGAGGGAATTCTGCAATTCAACACGAAGCAGCGACATCTATGTCATTGAGAGAAGCGTGGATTAGATCTACAAACGAAAATTTTAACGAAATATTTCTAATATGTCTTATTATATGCATTATCAGCGAACTCCAAATATATGAATCTATGCTAAGTATTAACGTATAGATAGTGCAAATAGTGGAAATTACTTATGGAAAAAGACGAATTGTTAGCCCAATCGTAATGAAAAATCGTCTTTACTGTAGAACAGGTTCAGTTTACGCAAGAGAGCAAATAGCTTAGTTAGATAAAGCAACGAGTTTGTATATCGAAGGTAGACGGTTCGAATCCCGTGGAAGTACTGTTGTCATTTTTATCACTAAGGTTATTTTATTTATTTTTTATTTGGGAAAGAATCAAATTGTAACATATGTGTAAAACTCATGACGATACCAAAAAAAAAAAAAAAAAGAGAAAATATCGTCGCATTTGCATTAGTGTCTCTAATTTTTGTTTGCAAACAGATTCGTAATTATTTCCCCTGTGCTCACTGATGCATAACGAATGTTTTCCAGTAAATGTTAATTCTAATTTGGAGAATTTTATAGTTTCACAATGTTTCTCAGTACATAGTCTTCTATCTACGTATTTGGATATTTTGATAACAGATTTCCCTATTAAATGTTTAATTTTCTCTATAAATATTTGTCTTAAATTGAAATTGTTTTGAATTTACTACATAAGCAAAGTTGCCCGAAGGAGGAGAGCTCAAGTAATAGATATTCTACGTAAAAGCAACCTATTGTAGAATGATGATGCTTCTTACCTTCAGCACATAATCTTAACGTTAGAGAGTCACAGAGAGAAAAATCCTGTTTTTCCTCCTCTATCACCACTCATCTTAAAGCTCTACCTATAATGATTCGTGTCACATAATTTCGGCTCTCCAAAGACATTCATATTTATTATTATTGTTATTATTATTATTATTATTATTATTATTATTATTATTCCTGAATATGCCACCCTTACATAATGTTGTAAGACATCTTAGTTTAAAGTGCTTTCTTTAGTAATAATTTGAGCAACCACGTCACAAAATTTAAAATGTATGATTGGGCACGACGTTTTATTTCCCCTCCTCTCTTTTCAGCACTCTCCAACAGAAGGTATATAATTTCTGAGAAGCAGGGCAGACAAAATGAATAAGAAATATATTTAGAGCATCCTTTCCTCCTTCGTGAATGTAATATCACGTAGCATTTTTTATTCTACTGAAGACGACCCTAGGCCGTTATGGTTAGGTAACAAAAGAAATACCTAATATATTTATAGCGCCCCTTAACTGTAATATTACCTCTTCTTTATTTGTTGGAGGCTTCCCTACACAACCAAGGGTGACAAAAAGAATAGGAAAAGTGTCTAAAGATTACAAAAGACTTCATATTTTGTCAGAAACAAGGAAGTATATACACAACATTGCTTTCGTTAACAAGTGTTTCACCCTTGAGTCGCTTATAAAATTAGGCAGAATAAATTTTGCCGATCATTGTTCTAGAGGGATTTGTCCAGGATGGTTTGGTGTCGAGCTAATAACGATGAATATGTTTATTTACATCACTGTTAAAGAAATAGCAAACTTTCTGAAAGGAACTTACTTAGGAAAAAGATCTTCCTTCTACTTAGCCAGAGCCCACTGAAAAATTGCATCTGAGTGAAAGTTCTATGGGACTATTAGAAAAATATATTCCCGTTTTCACGCTGATGGTAGAATTTCTTAAACAGTTATTGAATTACATTCCAAGGGTAGGCGTAAATAGTGCCCCCGCAACAATATGGCGTGGGGACCGCACAAGCTGCAAGGCCAAAAAAATATACAGAAAGTACGCAGGGGCGGAGCAGGCCAAATTTTCACACGGGCAAAGTGACTTTTTGGCGCCCTTCCCCTAGTAGTAGCCTATATTTTACATTTTATCATAGTGTTTTTAATAGTTTAAACCAGGAGCGTCATTTCAGATTTTGCTTTGGGGGGGGGGCAAGACCTCTTGATATAAGTAAAATTTCGCTTTTTTCACTGATATACTACTATTCTAATGATAAAATCTATATACATCTCAAACTAACGGGGGGCAAATGCCCCTCCCTGCCCTCCCTAAATGACGCCCCTGTTTTAAACCGATTTTCAAAAAGAAATCCATTACCTAGGAAAACTTCACAAAGAATATGGCCCGCTATAAAGAATACCAACTCCACCCCCCCCCCCTGGTCTAGTGGCTAGCACGCCTGCCTTCTGTGGTACCGGGTCCAATTCCCGGTGGATTACTGTTGAACGATAAAAGTGGTTCGGATTCCACTATAATTATTATCCACATCTCCCTTTCCCATTAAGGCATAACCGTGGAACGCTAAACTCAAGCAAACAAACAAACAATACTTAATTCCCGGCACTCTTTATTCTACATGCCATCTCTCAATTTTTCGATACAGCCCTCTTAGTACTATGAAACTCTCTTCTTCCATAGTGAAATGGAAAAAGATCATATAATTGCCACTACTTTACAAGAATATAAACCAAAAACGTTAGTAGAAAGCACATTATAAAATTTACTTTTTGAGGCTCGTTTTGGTGCCCCTCTTTCTCTGGCGCCCCGGGCAGTCGCCCGGCCCTTAGTCCGCCCTTGAAAGTACGGACGCATAACTAAGGACTGCGGAGGAGAGTTAACCTTCATGTTATACCACTGGTTTGACGTGTTTGAAATGTTCAGTAAGTGATCGGTTAGTGAAATAATTTCGACGGTTACTGATGTTTAAAGTTTAGCTAAGACAAAGCTACCTAATCAAATACATTTGATATCGCGATGTCACAATTTCATTTTTCCTCACATAAAAAAGATAAAAACAATAGTAATAAAAACCCTTACTCGTACTGGGCTCCTAACTAACTAACAACCTAATTCTTACAGACTAGTTGCTCTGTCCAACTGAGTTTCGATTTCTTACGCGAAAGAAGTCTGTTATATTAAGAGGCATGCTTTTCATTATCAAAACTGTTCGAAGTAATACGAACATGGCTTAAGAACAGAGACGGAACTGAATTACCACTCGATTGACCTTGAGAGCAAATCACCAAAGCGTAGCTATAAACGTAAGTTCAGCATGCATTTCTCTGGAGTTGTGTTCAGTATTCCTATCTGCCACTCATGCTTGTTCGTAGAAGTAATATGTTACAAACCTAACCTTTCGATAGAGCACAATGACAGAGAACCAAAATTAATGAATTCTTGCCCTTGTGAACTTGGGATACCACCATGTGCAATAAAACTGTCGCGTCTCCTTGAAGTGATATTTTATCGAAAATAACTCGTTTTCCTTTATATATCCGAAGTTTTTGAGGGTTTCAAAATGAGGAAACGTTACTGACAAACAAGGACGCATTTAGGGGTGGGTCCAGGTGGTCCGGACTCCCCTCTGAAATCCCAACTTTTCTGTAAATTTAGCCTAAATTTAAGGATTATCTTTTAAATTTTATTATAATTTATCCTAATATTAAAGTCGGACTTCTCCCGAAATAAATTACTGCATACGTGCCTGATGACAATTTTCAATATATTCGTTAAATAATAAAGTAAAATAACTAAATTAGGAGCAAAAAGCTTCAACACGGGCTAACTTTTGTCCACTGCCAATATTGTTAGAAGGGATATTAATAGCAAAAACTGCTAGGCAATGCTGAACCTTGGAATTTCACTCCGAACAGCAAGCCTATTATTGAGAACTACATATGAAACATTTTATCAAAACTTATCTAGCTTTTACCTGGCATGAAATTATTATATACACCAAAATTCACTCTCCTAAAATGTGTATCTAAACATTGCTCTACGTATCTACGAAGCAATGAAAATTATTTATCGAAATATGTGAGCAGGGAATTCTTACAGCCAGCCATTTTATTTAAATCGTAGTAAACCCTGTAACCGGGCGTTAACGTGAAGAAAAGCTTGGTCCATTGGTAAAGTGTTGGAAGAATATAAACTCAATGTTCGTAGGTTCGAATCTATCCACTCACCATAACATTTTGTTCTTATGTGTAACGATGAAATAAGAAAGAAAAAATGTATAACCGTTAAGACAAAACTTCAACCAAGTCTGAAGAGAACAATACTAAAATAGTAACACAATGACGTCAACCAAAAATTATTTCATGTAGCGTTTGGACGAAATTACAGCTGTTAACAATTGCAGAAATAAAAACAGGCTGATAGCTGTAATGCAGTCTAGACTTCTGAATGCATTTACTTTCTCAAAACTTCCGTCTCGTCATTGGTATGCCGTTAATCATTGTAAAACCTTTCAATTGGAAGTGAAATGACACAAACTAAAACAGTTTTAAATCAGTAAATGTCTATGTGTAAAAGTAAGTGTCTTTTATCTGTAGTTCTGAGTTCCTTTTACTTTGAAGTGACAAATGAGAGAAGAAAGTATGGTGTTCGGAAAAAAATCAAATTTGAGATTTCAACGAATTTACACGTATTATAGCCCCTAACACCGAAAAAGTTATTTTTCGATACATGTCTATGTGTTCGTCCGTCCATTCGCTACACTTTTCTGTGCACTCGCCTAGAAGCCATACCGTTCAACTTATCTGCACCAAATTTTAGTTTAAGATTTTCATAGTATTTCCTATAGTTTTTTTATTTCCCTCCTACTCCCAAAACAAGGGTAGTTTCCTGTACGATGAAAATAGAAAAAAGATATTTTCTCATAACTGGCTCTAACGATCTTGTTTTCTTTCTTTTTTTATAAATCAATATTTAATTAGCAACCCTATTTTGTGGTATAAGGCATTTATCTGAGAAAAATCTACAAGGGGTAGAGTTTTTTCTCAGTGATTTTCTCAAAATGGACTCAAATGTTTTCGTTCATATTTCATAAATAAAGATTTCATTAATAACTTATCAATATGGCATAACTCGTTTGTCCTAAAAAAAATGCGAGGGGTAGTTTATTCTTGGTGGAGTGTTGTCTGGGCGATTTTCTCAAAGACGACTCAAAAGAGTTTATTCATATTTCAAAAATAAATATTTCGTTAATAACCGAACAATATGGCAAAACTCGTTTGTCCTGAAAAAATATGCGAGGGGTAGTTTACTCTTGGGGGTGTTTTTCCTCCACGGTTTTCTCAAAAATGAGTCAAGCAATTTTGTTCGTACTCAGAAATAAATATTTCATTAAAAACCTAGTAATATGGAATAACTCGCTTACCCTGAAAGAATCCTCAAGAGATAGTTTATTCAGGGAGTTATTTTTCCCTCACGATTTTCTCAAAAATTACTCGGACAATTTTATTGATAATTCATAAATAAGTATTTCATTAATAACCCTATATTTTAGTATAAGTCATTTCTATGAAAAACAATTACAACGGATAGTTTATTTTTGGGGTCAAGGTTATTTCCCCGACAATTTTCTCGAACGACAGGCGATTTTGTTCAAATTTCGCAAATAAATATTTCATTAATAACCAAAAGTATATCTTAACTCATTGTTCGAAACAATTCACAAGAGGTAGGTTACTCCTGACGTGTTCTTTTTGAACGACTTTCCCAAAGTGACTCATTTAATTTTTTTCATATTTCATAAACAATGATTGCATTAATTGGTCTATTATATGTCTAATGAAAATGTGTTCAAAGTGTGAGTTAGTTTTGTAGTATGGATTTTCTTCAATCGAAGTTTCTTATTCGATAATCTGACATTCGATGTATTTGAATAATACGATAATTTTATTCGTATTATCCAAATACACACTTCAGTAACAACTGCGGCCTAACACAGTTAAGAAATTGAATTGAAAAAGTTTAGTGCGGTGGCCCTGTAATTGAATATTTTTTGAGAAACTCCCTAGCTTTTTGTGGTAAACTCAGGCTTTTCTTTTTCGAGCGACAAAAGAGAGAAGAAAATATAGTGATTGTGAAAATGATATCAAATTCAGATTTCAACGGATTTACATGTTTCATGGCGTCTACATACCGAAAATGTGACTTTTCGACACCCGTCCTTCCGGTCCGTCCGTTCGGCACACTTTTATATGCACTCGCCTAGAGGCCATACCGTTCAACTTATCTACACCAAATTTTAAACTTAGGGTTTACTTAGTATTCTTACAGGAGCTTTTCCATTTTTTCCTACCACCTAAAATAAGTGTGGTTTACAAACAGCCGAAAATCGAAAAACGCTATTTTCTCAAAAATGGTTTTAACAATTTTGTTTATTTTTCATTAATCAATATTTAATTAACAACCCTATATTGCAGTATCAGATATTTCTCTTAGAAAAATTTACGAGGGGTAGTTTATTCTTGGAGGTGACTTTTTCTCGACGATTTTCTCAGAAAAGACCCTGGCGAATTTTGTACACACTTCATAAATAAATATTTGACCTTACAACATGGTATAAGTCAATTGACCTGAAAAATATATGAGTAGTAGTTTATTCTTGGACTTGAATTTATTGCCAGTGAGTTTCTCAAACACGACTAGTTGGCAACCCTGTATCTCGACAACGAAGCTGAATTCGAAAACTGCAAGAGGACCATTTGTCTCCTTTTGATGTCACGAATCACCTCCCGAAGTTTGTGGACATCTTTCAGGTTCACCCTTAATGAAGCTTCTTTTCGAAAAGTTAACTATTAACTTTAGGCATTGTTTATCTTTTTTTAAATCACAAATGTCGTTATTAATTTTAAGGCAGAGAACTACTTCTGAGAGAATAGATCTTGAAAAATAATTTTAAAACTTAGACTTTTGTTTTCGAGACATTCCAGACAAGACGAGACATTTTACAAGCTATCTCGTGTCCAAAACATTTGCCTCGTATTATCTTGGATGTCACAAAGCGCGTCTTGTCCCTTTCTCGAGACATGTCTTATCTCGTGCGCATTCGTTAACACTTGGGAAGGATTATCTTTCTACTCAAAACATTGTTTTTATAATGGTTGCATATTTATGATAATTGCTGTCCACATAAATTACAGTCCTTTCAGTTGAATTAATTATTATTATTATTATTATTATTATTGAAATTGCAATATCTAGTTTAACGTTGGACGATTATGCACCTACGCTAAGGGAGAATGATGATGAATGAAATGGTGAAATGAAGAAAGTGGGAGGAAAATGGAAAATCTCAAAAAGCACATACCCATGCACACGGTATTTGTCCACCTCAAATTTCACTTGGCACGAAATGGAATCGAGCCACAGACCCCCTGCACCAAAGGTCCCTGCAATGCTTTATTATTATTATTATTATTATTATTATTATTATTATTATTATTATTATTATTATTATTATTATTATTAATAATAATAATAATAATAATAATAATAATAATTGAAGCGAGCTTAACGAGTTTCAACCGTACGACTCAACCAACGTTTGGGTGCCTGTTCGTTCGTCTGCTCCTCTCATAAAAGACATTTCATTTTAATGAAACTAGTAAGTGCCTTCTTTTAGCTCTGCGAAGTAACTATTGCTTGGAATATGAATCTGCAAAACATAAGAGGTAAAATTAACCAAATGGTGCAAGTTTCCACTTTTATATACAAAACAATTTTGCAATATCAACTACGTGAATCTTGTCCCATAAAGAAGCCGAAACCCCTACACCGAAGAGCCCTCCGAGATTTGATCATTGTCCACACGGACTGAAATTGTCATTTGAAGCCAAGACTTTAATATGAAGCCAATAATTTCTTTAAAATAGACGGAAAATTCGGAAGTTATAAGCATTTTCATATTTTTGCCTTTTCCCATAAGGGAGCCGTAGCTCCCTATACTGAAGACTTCCCCCCGGAGATTTGATCATTGTCCACTCGGACTGAATTTGTCATTTGGAACCAACACTTTAATATGAAGCAAAATATTTCTTTAAAATAGACGAAAAATTCGAAAGTTATAAACATGTTAATAATTTTGCCTTTTCTCATAAGGGGGCCGTATTAGCCTACACTGAAGAGCCCCACGAGATTTGATCATTGACCACTTGAACTGAAATTCTTATTTGAAACCAAAACGTTAATATGAAGCCAAAAATTAAACTTTTACATCAATTTAAACTGACTGGGTTCCGGTTCCCCCCACTATTGTTTAGTTTAGTTATGTGGTAATTTGTGACAGCTTCACATCATCAAAAGAATGTTTCACTTCCCCTCCCCTCCTTCAGGAGTTCGTGCTGGATCCACCACTGGAATCAATAGACACTCTTCCTATTCTTTTTGTCACCCTTGATTGTGTAGGGGCTCCCTCGTACAAATAAAGAAGCGGTAATATTACAATCAAGGGGCGCTATATATTAGGTATTTTTTTAGTTACCTACCCCTAACCGCACAGGGCCATCTTTCGTAGAATAAAAAATATTACGTGATATTCCAATCATGAAAGGGGAGAGGATGCTGTAAATATATTTCTTATTCATTTTGTCTGTCCTGCTTATCAAAGATTACTTTCTGTTGGAAGGGTACTGAAATGAGAGGGGCAAAATAAAAAGTCGTACCCCCTCCTACATGGTTGCTCAAATAAGTACTAAAGAAAGCATTTTAAACTAAGATATTTAAGATTTAAACTAGGAAACTAAGATATCCTTACATTATGTAAGGATGGCATATTCAGGATTATTATTATTATTATTATTATTATTATTATTATTATTATTATTATTATTATTATTATTATTTGAATGTTTTTGGAGCACCGAAATTTTGTGAGACGAACAATGATATGTAGAGGTTTAAGATGGGTGGTCATAGAGGAGGAAAAACCAGGATTTTTCTCTGTCTGACTCTCTAACGTAAAGATTATGTGCTGAAGGTAAGAAGCATCATCATTCTACAATAGGTTGCTTTTACGTAGAATATCAATTATTTGAGTTCTCCTCCTTCGGTCTACTTACCTTATGTAGTAAATTCAAAACAATTTCAATTCAATACAAATACATTGTAAAACTTTTCCGTAATTAAACATCTAGAGAAAATTAAACATTTAATAGGGAAATATGTTATCAAAATATCCAAACACGTAGATAGAAGACTATCTAGTGAGAAATATTGTGAAACTTTATAAAATTCTCCAAATTAGAATTAACATTTACTGGGAAACATTCGTTATGCGCCAGCGAGCATATGGTGAGCAGTGAGCACAGGGGAAATAATTACGAAACTGTTTGCAAACAAAATTAGGGACGCTAATGCAAGTACGACAACGGCATTTTTTCTTTTTTTGGTATCGTCATGAGTTTTACACATACATTACAATTTGATTCTTTCCCACATAAAAAATAAATAAAATAACCGTACTGTAGTGATAAAAATTGTAACGGCACTTCCAAGGGATCGAACCCGCTACCTTCAGCATACAGACTCGTTGCTTTAACTAACTGAGCTATTTGTTTTTTACGTGAACTGAGCCTGTTCCGGTAAAGACGATATTTCATTACGATCGTCCTACCAATTCGTCCTTTTCCATAGATAATTTCCACTATTTGCTCTATCTTTATGTTAATACTTAGCATATATTCATATATTTGGAGTTTGCAGATAATGCATATAATAAGATATACTAGAAATATTCATTAAAAGTTTAGTTTGTAGATTTAATCCACATTTCTCTCAATGACATAGATGTCGCTGCTTCGTGTTGAAAAGCAGAATTCCCTCGTGTTCTTGAAAATTTTCCACTTTAGCAGAGTTGGTAATTCTCGAGATTTCTGTCGATTTAATGTTTTTTGCTTCTAATTTCTTTATTTTAAGCTAATATCTAACACAAATATTAAAAACGGGTTTGTTATTAACCTGTCCTGCTGGGGAAACCTTCCGAAATTTCGAACATATAGAGAAAACGGAGATATTTTCAAAAAACTTCAAAATAAAGAGACGCGTCATTTATTTTGCTCATGATAGTACATCCTGCATGTATGTTGTTCGCTCCCGATATTTCAAACGGTTCTACGTACGAGAATTACAACTCAGATTCCACGTCGAATATTTGCCTCCGGCACGAAGAGTATGTCCATTTCCTGTGAACATATCCTTACGCCGCCACTGTTCCTCACTGATTTGTACATGAATCGAATCTCCAGGTCCAATAATGCACTATTTCCTTTGACCCGACCTTTCTCCGACAATTCGTTCTCTCGTTCTCGCTTGTTTGTATTAGTCAATCGCAGTTTCGGCGGGCTATAGTTCGGGATTGTTGCATTTCCAAAATAGGGATCTGTCTCTCGATTTCCTTTCTGTGTCCTTTTCCATCCTCCCGGTACATTTTACCCAATGTTTTCCATTCCAACCTGTGCAGTCATTTGAGCCCCCTTGCGCCGCCACTGTTCCTCATTGATTTGTACATGAATCAAATTTCCAGGTCCAATAATGCACTATTTCCTTTGACTCGACCTTTCTCCGACAATTCGTTCTCTAGTTCTATTCATTTTTATTCTATCTCGGTACATTTCCGGCGGGCTATAGGTCAGTATACTGACGCATTTTTGGATAACAACTTCTTATCTTAAGTCACTTCTTTTGTCATTCTCCATCATCCCTTGAAATGTGGCCTGTCATTAAAGATATACCCTGTATATATAGAGAGATAACAAATCAATAGACATTCAGAACAACATATGTACGATATATATTGATTATACCGTTCGCGACATCAAGGAGAAAATACTAAACATGAGTGAATAACCAACTTAGACTCGAAAATTTTCATCGTTTTGAAAGCATTTGTCCGTGTGGAAGGATTGGAATGAAAATTTTGTGTTGGGCTCTGTACCGACAGTGCCGCTTCTCTGACGGTAAAACATTCAAGGATAACGACGTCCAAATAAAGAGAGTAGTAAATAATTGCATCATATTAACTTATTGTTTCATACATAGAGAATATTTAACTTCGAATAAAATGACACCAGAATTTAATAAAGTTATTTTGCAAGTTGTGAAAATAATTAATTTTATCAACACAGCGTTTTAAAGATACGATTGTTAAAATTAGTTGGCGAGAAATAATTATGTAGTCATCAGTATCTTTTCCGTACGGAAGTTCGATAGTTGTCAAGGGAAGGGGAGGGTTTTCAGAAGACTATATAAATGAAGGAAAGAAATTGAATTATTTCTTATCAATAAGAAAAGCATTTATCATATCTCGAGGACAATTAATTGGTAGCCAAGCTTGCATATTTAAGCTACATTTTTTCCAGAATAAATTATTTGAATTTGAGTCTTCAATGTTTACAAACAACAACATTCGCCGCCTGCAACAAAATACAGTCGTTGAAGAAAAAAGTTAAACTTTGGATTAATATGGTTTCTGAAGAGAATTTTGAAATGTTTCAGTTATTGTTAAATTTTATTACTGAAATAAATATTGTTGATATGTCAGAACTAATAAGTCATCTTAGGATGCTCTCTGCATCATTTGAAATGTATGTGGATTGTGGATAATATGTAGATTGCGAAACCTGTTGTTGAACATACGCATTCAGTCCTTTCATATAAAGGAAGCACACAGTTAGCCAAACAAACATCGGACAGAGACCTTGAGTGCCTTTATAAATCTACGAGTATTTACAAATTCTGGTTGAAAATGAAGACAGAATACAAAAGAATACATGAAAGAGCAATGTCACTTCTCTGCCTTTTCTCTACATATTTGTGAGAATCAGCATTTTCCGCGATTACTATTCTCAGAACAAAGCAAAGAAATCGGCTGCAACTTACTTCACTGTTTACGTTTGGCTGTTACTTCACTTCATCCAAGAGTCAATCAATTGGCACAAACGAAGCAGCAGCAAAAATCTCATTAATTCAAATCCATCGCGACACCCATTCACTTCCTGTGCTTCAATTTCAATTGTGTACATAAACGATGTAGTATTTTAATTGAGATGTTTTGATGTAGGCATATTTGAAGGGTAAGGGGAAAAACAAGGAATGTCCATGTGTGTGCTTTAACGAGTGCTTTGGCCTATCTGTTGCTGACTCTTGGTACTATTTCACTGCGTACAATAACGAATTGACAATAACTTTTAACTTTATTAAGCGATCGTTCTTGTAATTAAACCCTATTCATTTTGTACACGGTTTTCAATATTGAAAAGCCGTTTTCTCGAAAATGTAGTTTTGTGACATTCCTTGTTTTCTCCCCTTACCCTTCATTTGTGTTTAGCGACCGTATATATGTTCAGTCGCAACATATATACAGTCATTGTCAGAAGTCTGAGCAACTATTGATTTTTCAGAATTTTCCAAACAAAAGACACTATCGATACAAACTTCTGTTTATTTTACTTGCTTATCAAATTAAACATTATTATTCACATAAGGAATCGAAAATGCATCACCCTATTTCTATTAAATTTCTAACAAAGTGCTTCTTGACGCCTTAACTCTAGCTTCCTTCGAATAGCGGAAATAGTGAGTCAAAAGTAATTTATTATTACTTCCTATAGTTTATCACAATTTTTCATTGTTCATTGTATTATTTTTCTCAATGATACATGTAAACTTAATTGTAATGTTTTGTGGTGGGCCACAACCTCACAAAGGTTGAGAAACACTGATCTCTCTCTCTCTCTCTCTATATATATATATATATATATATATATATATATACACGTTTCTAATGTAAAGAACTAAAAATAATAACAGGAAAATAATAGTGTTACCCGATTTTTTAGTGGATTATAATTATGAATCAAACTCTTCAAAACCTAATGTTTTAAAAGCCGTCTCAAATTATGGATCAGAAATTGATTTTTATTTATTTATTTTGGATAAAAGGCCCAGTAGAAGTTTGAGATTCTTAAGTCAGTACGTTCAGTGAATATATGGAACTTTGATTGCTACTAAAACTAAATAAAACGAGCAACATTCAACTAGGCCTAAAAGTTCAGGATATACGTGGGTCGTTCAATATATGAGTTCCCCAAACTGTAAAATATTTATTTTTTAAGATACATTTGTAAACTATACATATACAGGGTGTTTCAAAACAATACCGACAACGTTTGAGAGGTGATTCCTCCACCAAGACGAGACAAAAAGTATGAACCAACCTGAGTGCACAAATACATCCTTTCGGAGTTACAGACTGACGAAAACATGAAAAAATGAATTTTAAATGTCCATAGCTCCAAAACTATGGGACCTACTGTAGTCTGGTCAAGACTTCACGTAGGAACTAGTATGTGCCCAATGCAAGTTTCAGAATCCTCCGATACTTCGGCAACAATTTTTATAGAGGTAGTTGGTGAGTACTTCAAATTATATGCCCGTAGCCAAACTCCCTCTATAAAAATTGTTGTGTGAGCGCCTTAGGATTTTGAAACATGCATATTTGGATAGGGCACATATTAGTTCTTAAGTGAAGTCTTGACCCGACTACGGTAGGTCCCATAGTTTTGGAGCTATGGACCTTTAAAGTTTATTTCTTCATGTTTTCGGCAGCCTGTAACTCCGAAAGAATGCATTTGTGTACCCGGGTTGGTCTATACTTTTGGTCTTATGTTGGTGTCAGGAATCACCTCCCAAACGTTGACGGTGTTGTTTTGAAACACCCTGTTCATGTAGGTGGGTCTTTCCTCACCTCTCCACCTAATCCTCATTGAGGTTCGTACATTTGTCTTACCTTTGCACCAATTTGTTCAAACTCTTTACAAGAAATCAGGGCTCTGGCTATTTAGCACTCTCTTAACATTCCACTTCACTTGTTCATCTGTTTTGAAACGTTCACGTGGCAATGCAGACTTTATTTATTCCTGTCTGGCATGCCCCCTTTACAATGAGACAATAATAAATAATAGGTCGTCTAAGGTAGGTTGGCAGAGAATTTCCAATGACCAGTCATACCCCGATAGATCAAGTAATTACTGAAATTCTGATGAAAATACTTCAAAATAAAAATAGAAAAAATCGAAGGTCATCCATTTCTGATCAGAGTACGTGGTTTCTGTTTGGTGAGGTAGTGGATCAAAAGTAAACATTTTTGTAACGAGGATGAGTTGGGGTTTTGAGTAGTCTCCCTCACCCAGGGCCGTCGCGTGGGTTGTAAGCGCCCGGGACGACTCCCATGTGCCCCTTCTCAATGTGTTATGAAAAAGAACCAAAATTTATTTTGTACTTCTAGATTTTAATATGGAATGTAAGATCATAATGTAAGACAAAATAAGTGAGCATTATGTCAATGTTTTAAAGTGAATGCTTTTTGTAGTTAAAACATAATAATTAATGAAAACATGGTTTTGAATTATTGAAATTGAGTGCTATTCTTACTCTTACTTATCTTAATAGCATAGAATATACAAATAATGATACAAATATTAAATTCTAATATAAAAAGAATCTCTTCTCACAGAGGGCTGGAGAGAGCTCCAGTTGAATAATCCTAGACTATGTTTTACATTACTAGTAATTTTCAAGTTCAGTATTCTATCAGGAGTCCCCCAAAGATCTAATCTGGGTCCCCTGTTGTTTCGTCTTATTATTAATGATATTCCTCTGTGTATTAAAACTTTCCAAGTTCTTCTTTTTGCCGACGATCTCAAATTATACGAGGGCTATCCAGAAAGTAGATTACGTTTTCGTCTGTGTCCGCTAGGGGCGGGGCTAGCGCGGCCATCTTGGGGTCAGAGCGTTGCGCAGCTCAGTCGGCATCTAGCCGTGCTAGTGAGAGGTTCGTGCTGTGCTCCGTTAAGATACTGTGACGGTTTGAAATGTCTGCGTTAATTGAAAATCCCGCGAGCTGCGAGGTGCGTGCAGTAATAAGGTTTCTGACAGCAAAAAAATGTAAACCGATAGAAATCTATCGGCAGCTGTGTGAAGTGTATGGGGACAACATTATCACTGAAGGTGGAGTGCGACAGTGGGTCATAAGATTTAAAAATGGCCGAACCAATGTTCACGACGAAGATCGAAGTGGGAGACCCAGCAAAGTGACTGCCGAACTTGTCGAAAAAGTCGATGTTAAAGTCCGTGAAAATCGAAAGTTCACAATAACGGAACTTTCTTTGAGTTTTCCACAAATTTCGCGAAGTTTGTTGCACGAAATCATCAGCGAAAAGCTTGGTTACCACAAGTTTTGTGCAAGATGGATTCCAAAAATCTTGACAGAGGACCACAAAAATCAGCGAATGGCTGCAGCGTTGCACTTTTTGGACGCCTACAATAAGGATGGTGACTCTTTACTCGATCGCATCGTTACTGGTGACGAAACATGGGTGAAACTCGTGAACTGTGAAACGAAATTGCAATCAATGCAGTGGGGGCACACAGGTTCTCCCCAAAAACCCAAGAAATGCATGCAAACAATGTCGGCAAGGAAGATGATGGCGACTGTTTTTTGGGACAGAAAAGGTGTGATTTTGGTGGACTTCCTGGAAAGAGGCACTACAATAAACGCTCAAAGGTATTGCCAAACTCTGCAAAACCTCAGAAGAGCAATTCAAAACAAGCGCAGAGGAATGTTGAGCTCTAAGATCTTGTTGATTCACGACAACGCCCGGCCCCACACGGCAAATGTCACGCGTGAAGTTCTTGAATCTTTTCAGTGGGAGTTGTTTCCTCATCCGCCGTACAGTCCCGACCTGGCACCGAGCGACTTCCACCTATTCCCAGCAATGAAGAAGTGGCTGGCTATGCAGCGTTTTGATGACGACGAACAGCTGCAAGAAGAGGTAACGAAGTGGTTGAAGTCGCAGGCGGCCGAATTTTTCGACGAAGGAATTTCCAAGCTCGTACATCGCTACGATAAATGCCTTAATTTGAATGGTGACTATGTCGAAAAGTAGTATTTGTGTGTGGCTTTCATCTGTATATCATAAAATTTGTTTCCTATACTTTGTTGATTTTTTATTCCAAAACGTAATCTACTTTCTGGATAGCCCTCGTACTTCAAAGTAAATTCAATTGATGACTGCGTGAAACTTCAACAGGATCTACAGAGAGTTCAAATATGGTGTGATAAAAATAAATTAGTCCTGAATGTATCCAAATGTAAATTTGTATCTTTCACGAGGAAAGAAAATGCAATTAACTTTACCTATACAACTAATGGCACTTGTCTACCCCAAACACTATCAAAGTTCTAAAAGTTATATTTTATAGTAAATTAACCTTTACTCAACACGTTGACGCAATAACGAGTACTGCATATAGAAACCTAGGTTTAATTTGTTGGATAGGACAGGATTTCTACAAAGAATCAACATTTATAAAGTTATATTTTTCGTACGTGAGGTCAAAATTAGACTAATTGATTGTCTAATTGTCTAATTAGTCAAATTGTACTACTTGGACACCAGATATCACTAAATACTCTGATGCAGTAGAAAATATACAATTTATTTTAAATGCTTGCTTACACGACAACCAGTTTCTACCCAAAATAAAAGTGGGAGTATGTCCTCTAAGAAGACTTAATAACGAATTTTAGTTTTCAAACATTAGAAAAAATGAGATGGGTATTTGATCTCTTATTCTTACATAAATTATTAAACGGTAAAATTGACTGTCCAGAATTAGTTTGAGAAGTGTTATTACATGTCCCAACAGTAAGACTAGAACAGTAAACACTGGGACATTCTATTGCAGAAAAGGAAGAACTAACATATTACATAAGTCTCCTCTGTGGAGAATGTGTGCTTCATACTGTATAACGAAATAGTCAGATTTTAGGTAGTGCATGTATTTAGTAATGCCCGAAAACAAGTTCAAAACAATTGTCGGGCAATAACTTCTGCATAATTAAACGACGTATATTTGTGTACAGGGTCGGATCCAGGATTTTCTGAGAGGGGGAGGGTGCGCCAATAACTAGCAGTACATTTGTGTTGAATTGGGATTTTTTAAATGCCTTTAGGCATCTGGTGCGAATGAGGAAATACCCTGGAAATGTTAAGTGTCTGTTCTAGGTGAATCCTTTTCTTTCAGCTTTTAGAAAATTGACTTAAACTATCGATTTTCCAAAACTTCCCTTTGTTTTAAGCCCAAACGGAAACATGACAGCAGAAATTTTCGGAAACTGTTGCTATTTCCACTGCTAGCTTCTCACTTTAGGTAGTTTATATTTACAACTAAGAGGGGTGCACGTGCACCTTTGCACCCCACTAAATCCGGCCCTGTTTGTGTATATACGTATAATAGTGTATGTTAGATAAGTATGTACACGGCACTATAACTGGGCATTAAACCTGTTGTGTTGTTGTTATGAAATAAATAAATTTTACTTAGGCATGGCCTGATCATTATTAAAATATCTAAATTAACATTACTTTTTAAAAAATTCATTTACCAACATAATCTAAATTGCTTGAATTTTGTTTGATTTGTCGTCCCGGCGCCCAGGGCGATGGCCCTGCCCCCACCAGTGTAGAGAAGGCTTAACTACCCAACGGTTTTCATAGCGGTTCTGGATATTTATTATACTAGCAAATGTCCCTATGTGTTATTGCGAACAATGCTTTGCATTTATCCTTCTGCGGACTTCTAATAGAACTCCTCTTAACTTGAAGTTTTACACGAAATTCGAAAATGAAACGAAACGAAATCTTTAAGTTTTACGTCCCACGATTATGCTAGCTAGGCTTGGAATGAAGAAAGTGGGAGGAAAGGGGGAACCCCGAGAAAACCCACGTATACGGTGTTTGTCCACCATAAAGCTCACTTGGCGCGAACTGGGATCGAACCAAGGACCCCATCCATGAGAAGTAATTACTCGTATAGAGATCTCAGTGAATCCCGCCAATACCTTTTTCTTTCCGTCTAGGTCATATGTGTTTAATTATTTTAAATAAAAAGTCAAAATACCAAGTTTTATACCTGTTACCTTAAGGAATTCCGAGATGTCGACATCTTGTAATAATTGCAACCCAATTTCACACCTTCAACATAGAATTTCCAAAAAGCCTTCCTTAGTGGTCAATTATGACCTAAAAATAACTATATACTGTCCAAATATAAAGTTTCTAGATGAAGTAGCTTGGCGAAGACGTTGATCAGTCAGGACTTCTTTTATATATACAGGGTGATCCAAAAGTGTGGAAACACCCAAATAAAAGGCGGAATCTTAAAAGAATTGCAAGAGTAACACTAGGTTAGTACTACAGGTGGAGGATAAACTTTTATGACATGTGGAGTCGATGGCCGCCATCATAAAATCTGCCATTTCGAATTCACTTTTATTTTCTTAAATGAAAATCATTATGTTGTGACACCTTGTTCTTATCTGAAATTGTCTCAGGAATTCAGTGCTGTGTTTTTGCTTTATCGCTTACCGTAACGAAGTCATCAGTGTTTTTTGTTTTCTTCGTATTGTTTTAGGTGTCTAAGATAGCATGCCTGTGACGCAGACAGAACGCATTGAGTTCATTTTGATGTCAGGAGAGCGAAGCACAATGGACGTTACTGATTATTTTAACAACTGTCATCCAGATAGGTCACCCGTTAACTCTACAACAGTAAACAAGTTAATAAAAAATTCAGGAAAACACGGTCCATGGCCAAAGAAAAACCAACACTAAAAATTCTTCAGACTCATATTTTCTGTTGTAGAATAACATTATCTATAAAAGTAACCAAGTTCTGTTGCTTTATTACCCACCACCTTTGAACATCGTTATATAACCTACGACGTACCTGGAAGATCAAAAATAGTTTCCATCAGCATCGACAACCTTCTGCCAATGTTCTGGAAGACCATGGATTCCATCGCGGAAGAACTTGGTGGACCGTGAAGCGAAGAAGGTATCGAGTGCATTTTGCACCTCTACTAGGAATTTGATCTGGCATCCTCTAAGATGATTGCCCAAGGAATGGAACAGATGATAATCGGAGGGTGCAATGTCCGGAGAGTATGGCGGATGCAATAGTGTTTCCAATCCAAGGCGTGGAATGATATCTCGGGTCATCTTAGTCTCCATAGCCGTGGGGCTTAGCGTTGTCCTGCAACAGGAAGAGCCCTTTGCGATTCTGAAGTGCTGGATCCAGAGTTTTGAGTTTTTCTTGAATACGGCTCAACTGCTGGCAGTACACAGTTGCATTGATGCTCTGACCAGCTGGTAATAGTTCCCGATGCAAGATGCCGCGAGCAGTCCACCAAACACACAGGAGAACTTTCTGGTGCAGTGCTGGTTTCGACTGTTTTAGAACCGGTTTGTGGGTTGCTAACCAATAACGATGGCGCCGTGGAGCTTCGTACAGAACCAACTTTTCATCACAGTCAACACCCTGTCCAGAAGTGGCTCCTTCCTCAGAAAGACAACAAAGAATACAGGTGTCTGCTCGCGTTGTCTTCTGGCCCTGAGACAAGTCATGTGGGACCCATCCATCCAACTTGTAGTGATTCCCAAGTTAATGGTGGTGCCGAATGGTTTCTACACTCACACTCAATTGTAGTTCCAATTTCTCAAATGTCTGGCCACTGTTCGCCTCAATTGCTGCCTGAAGATGTTCATTTTGTACATGTGATGGCACGTGGTGCGTCTTCAAGTGTTTCGTCATCGTCCTTAAATTTGTTAAACCACCGCTAAACTGTCCGCATAGTCACGACACCCTCATCAAAGGCCTGGCATATCTTCCGCTCCGGTGCAGTGGCGTTTGACCCCAGATTGGACTCGTACAGCATACACGCCCTTATGACGCTCTGTGGAGGTCCCATGTTCACTCTGTCCTTACGCAAGTTCACGGTGTAACTGAACTGCCACAACCAGGTAGTATGTTGGATATACCCACACCAATAACTGACCTTCGCCTTATATCCATTCGCATTTAACTCTTGGTGTGAGGGCTAATGGAACACAGACCTCGATAAAAAGCGACAGAACTTACTTGGCTACCTTTATATGATTGTGGTAAGTTGCATTTCATTATATCCTTCCACTTATGAATAAACAAGCAAAAGAAAAATGGTAAATTTATTATTTTTAGTAAGGCAGGTTCTTAATGGACAACTGATCGAACATATTTTCTAATCGGGAGAAATATGTGTGATATGAGATTGACTTTCTGAAAAAAATGTCATAACTTCGTTATAGTAAGTAATAAAGCAAAAACATACTGTTGAATTCCTGAGATTTCGAATGAGAACAAGGTATTACAATAAATGGTTTCCATTTAAGAAAATGAAAGTGAATTAAAAATGGCGGATTTGAAGATAGTGGCCTCCGACATCACATGTCCTAAAAGTTTTTTTCGTCTATTATACTACTAACCTAACCTACAGTGTTACTTTTGCAAATCTTTTGAAATCCTGCTTTTTAAAATTTCATTTCCACACTTTTGGACCACCATGTAGAGAATATTAAATATATTTAAATATAGTTAATTCCAGGTGTTTAATCTACAATTTTACCTTCTCTGTACAAAGGAACATGTAGTGGACCCTTATGTAATGGAATGTTAAAAAAAATACATATCTCGAAATTTTGAGTGAGTTAGCAATTAGATATCCTAAAATCTGAGTACCGAAAACAATCGTCTTCCTCCAAAGTGCATTGTAATGTCCACTTGTCAGTGGTCGAATTGTACTGGTATTGTAGACTGGTTAATAGTAAATTAAGATATTCAAAGCCACACCAGCTGTAGAAAAATAAAATAAGCTCTACTATAAATGTACACTTCTTCATACTTGAGACTACACCAAGTGAATTGAATAAGTAGATTTCAGTGAGGAATATTTATACGAACACTTAATTTAATTTTGCTTATGTTTTTTATATCTCTTTTTTTAAAATATTGTTGTAGATAACGGTAGTACCTTATTTCCAATTTGACCACTGTCACTGGCATCTATATAAGAAACAAATCATGTCATACCTTTTCAATGTTGTAATCCAAGAGAAAAGTATTTGAGCTGACGGTATCCAAGCTGATGTGCGTATTATTTGTTCTTAGTTTTCAGCAATATAAAAATTACTCAGTATGGAATTTTAGCACAGATATGTTCATTTCAGTACAAAAATTTCCTGTATCACTTCAGTAAATTGATAAGTGAGCTTTAAGTAAGATGTTGAGGTAACGCTGTAGACATCACCGCTTACACAGAAAAGTCAAAATGTTTTCTGTCCTTTTGGTGGAGTATATGGGGTTAAAACTGGAAATTCCAGTTCATTTTCCAAGTTTTTTTTTTTAAAAAAAGGTATCTTCAGTTAATCCACAATGACTTCGTTTCCTTTTCGTTCTCAACCAAGTCTATAAAGATATATTTATCTCTTAAATAGGGTTTAAAGCACGGAAATTGTCTGGTATATTGCATTCTTTCGTCTGCTTTTCAAAATGCCGTTGTACACTAAAGCTTTTAAAAGTAAAATAGTTCAAGGGCAAGAAAGCAAAGTATCAGAAAAAAAAAAGATTGTAATGAAGAATAGTGTGATACAATGAATGTAGATAGTAGTTGCTCCATGTGATGAACTCGATGGTGGCGTTTGGTCACAAATATTTTAATTACTTCCACCCAGAATTGTAGATTGTAACGTTATTGGTGTATATTAATACAAGTTATCATTTTAAAAGTGGATAAATTGCTAACTTTGTATAGTCTAAGACAGTGAATCTTAAAACATTTAATTTGTTAAATCTTAAAACGTCTTAGATTAATAAAATCATTAAAAATCATTGTAATAAAATCATTCTGAAATATTATTAAAATCATCGTAAAAACAAGTATGTAATCATGGAAGAAACACCAACAGGAAGGAAATACAAACAGGAATGGCATTTTCGCCCATACTCCACCCAAACTGTGTTTTTCCTCTAACATTCTGACGACAGTGTCATTTGATAGTATTCAGACATTTGAAAAGAATTGTAGATTATACTTATATTTAAAATTAAGTAACAAAGCAGGTAAGGATGTCACCAGCCAACAGGGAATAAACTACATATTATCAACAGGAGTGATAAGAATTATTATTTTTTTCTTAACTGAATTATTATATCAAATATAAAACTTTTTATCTAAAATATAATAAATACACTTTTTGTTTTCAACTATGGAGTATGGCTGTGTTTAGTTGAAGGTTAAGGAAAAGTAAATTGAAATAACATCTCTTGTTTCATTTGGTTGTTTTTGTTCACGATTCAGAAACATCCAATAATTTATTCGCTTTCAGACTTTGACTCATGACTTTCGACCAATAGTTACAAGTAGAAAACTATTAAGTAAAGAGCGAAAGCCACGACGGGCCAAAAATACTAAAATGTTACAAATTCACTGAGAACGTTCACTATTGATGGCTGCCAAACAAATACTAAACAACGTAGCAATTTCAAACTTCAAATTTAAACTTTGGTACTATAGGTTTAAGGTTTGGTACTTTCGACCATAATAATGTTTTTCAAACAACAACCGTCATTTATGCGTCAAGTCGGGTACTTCTGGGACTACTAGATTTAGAAATTTGTAAAAATTGCTTAGTAGTATTTCTGAGGACAGAAATCAAGATTAGTTTGGTTTTCGGAATGAAAGTTAGGAAGTACTCAGAAATCAACTTACATTAAGCCTGTTAAAAGTACTTTTATTTGTATATATATTTTCACTAGTTTATTTAACATTATATATTCTATACTATATATTGCACCTCCACAGTAACACTATCGTAACTCAAAATAGATTCTAAGTTATTAGTTTTTAATGTGTAATAATTCTAATTTGTATGTATTTAGAAAAGGGTTTCTCTCTCGTGCATATTAAAATAATGTTACAGTTCGCCAAAATAGAAAAATAATCACATTTCTTTATATTCAACTTTTTTTTTTTTTTTTTTTTTTTTTGAGGGAAGGGGCGTACCGTAAAATTGACATTGACAGACTGAACTTTGGGAGAGGGATATTATGTATAACAGTAAGTCACTCCTCAACGCCCAGATCATACTATTACTCCTAGAAACATGAAATTTGTACAGAGTTCCCTTCGCTGTGAAAGCAAGGGATAACAAGAGGCATTTTGAAATACATAGCAAGGATTCAGATTTCTTGCTAGGAAAAGAATATCTCACGAATCACTTCAGTTAAGGATAAAGTTCTGAATATAAACTCATTAAAAATAAACTCATGAATAATATTTAAGTGTTTTCGAAAATCGTGTTTCTAGGAGGGGGGATTCATTCTATAACATTCAAGTTTCCCTTTATGTATTCAGAAAGGGCTCAGTGTAAGAATTTAGTATGTTTGCCACATGAGGATTTAATGTAATAAATAATGTTGTTAGAAAAGGTTGTAAGTCCGAAGGAAAAAATATGTGAATGTTCAAAAATGTATGTAAATAATTCGCAAAATTTTGCAAAGTTTATATTTGAGGATAGGTTAAATAAACTGGATGTTAAAGGAGGAAATCCCAATTCCTATACCAAAGTGAAGGATTTTGCAAAGCTGAGTTTTATAAACATAAGATTTTGAAGAAAAATTTCCATTGCATCAGAATCTAATAACAAGCAACAAGTTCAACTCCTTGGCCAGATAGCCTAAAAAACATAATATAGTACTGCTTCTTTCAGAATGTGTTCCTGGGGTGGGGAAATAATTTTAATTCTAAAACTGAAAAGGACCTTGCAAAGGTCGGTAACCGGTGTCTTGTGACAATTTCTTCTAGTTTGTGCAGGGTCTTCTCTGGACTTCTGGAGGAGAGGTTGGAACAAATAATTTGTATTCATGACTCGCAAAGAGGATTTGTTAGGTGTAATAGTCCCTTGTTTAATTGTTTTATTCTGGGCATGTTGTTACAACTTGGCCAAAATAAGAACGCAGTGAATGGTGTATTAGTGTAGGGTGACCAGATTCTGACAAGCGAAAAGTAGGACATAAATATAATTGCATATGATAGTTCACTGCATAGGTAGGAATACGCATATTCTTATTTTATTTAACGTTATCCTAAGTTAATCATTCATTTTTGTTAAGGAGAAAAGTACTGAACAAAAATATAAAAGGAATTCAACACAACTTCAAATGACTTGATGAATGACAAAGTGATTTATTTTTTTGAACGTACAGTGAAACTTCGTGTAGGGCTAAGGACTCTTTTTTAAAATCGATATTCGAAGTGTGGAATTATTTTAAGGAACGAGGAAAAATTTAGACTGGGGAGAGGGAACTACTTAACTTGGTTCCATCGCTATCGTAACTGTAAGAAGAAACCTCCCCTGCTTTATCGACATCTAACAAGGCCTTCCCAGTAAAAACAATGTAAGGCAAAACAATGGTTTGTTCATTTGGTCTCCTTCCTAATCTTTTAAGAAGTGTTAAAAGCACAGCGGTTCATCATTTAAGGAAAGAGCATCTGTGATTGAAATTGTTGTGAATAAAGAATGAAGCATTAAAATGTTGCAAATAAGTTAACTCAGGACATTTCGCAAGACATTTTAAAAAAGAAGGACATTTCTCGATTTTCTAGGAGTCTTCGCAACACGCAGGACAGCTCTTTGAAAAACAGTACTGTACTACGTAAATCAGTAGTTTGGTCACCCTATATTAGTGAGCATTCAAAAAACATTTGACTCTGTGCCACACGATATCATTATTTTCACTTTGAACGATATACTCCGATTTATAGATCCAAATAATTACACAGTGTATAAGAATATTATCAAGAATATGTATCACAGCAATATTATAGCTAGATCCACGAGTTTTTCGCAATGCGCGATAAAACGAAATGCGTCAGAATTAAGTAATTTTCAGTTTCTTGACTTTTATGATATTTTATGTGTATTTTCGTTGGTTTCCGTTGCGCGATAAAACGCAAAATTGGCAGTCTTGCACGAAATTTCTAACACGCGAAATAAGGCCAAGTTTTTAAAGTACGTTTTCATTAATTTAAAAATTCCGGTTTTCCGCTGACGGAACGGGAGAACGTGACATAAACGGTGCATTTTCGTGATTCGGACACGGCTGTAGAGGACTTGCTGCAAGTTAGCTATCACCATTACAGATTGATAAGAAGAAGCCGTTTTAATTAGCTAGCTAATGGCATGGACTGGTGATAAGTGATAATGAAGGAGGAAAATGTGGAAACATGTAACATGCTTATGTTTAATGCTTAAATGTAACTTGTGCCTATGTGTTTTCAGAAGACAACAAAACTTTCCTACTCATAGTAAGTTTAATTGCTGATTTTCCTTCAGTTTGATTTTTTTAAAATAAAAAAGTACAATTTTGTATAAATGAAATTTACAATGTCAAATGAAATATTCAGTGTATTTTTTTAAAAGATAATTAATGGTCTATGATCTGTAGTGATCTATGAATAAAAGAAACAATTTTATAAACGTCAGGGAATATTTTTTCCACAAGAGCTACAAAATGCGAAACTTGAATGGAAAACGCGAAATATGAAAAACGAAATGCGAAATTTTCAAATTCTTAGTGCGAAAAACTCGTGTCCCTAATTATAGCGTTTAATAAAACAGAGGTAGTTGTTAGTTATGGAAGTTAAAAGGACGGTTTATCAGAGATATTCCCTTAGCCTCTTACTGTTTAACACAGAAGTTGATACTCTTATACATAAGCTTTGTGCCACGAAAATGGGGTATAAGTTAGATAATTTTAATATTCCAATAATTACCTATACTGACGATATTTTACTACTTGCTAACTCTCCTGCTGATATGATTCTCTTCTGCACTGTCGCGAACTCGCTAATTGCTCCCTCCCCCCTACTCCCGAAAAAAGAACTCATGCACTGGGACTCCGAAGAGAATTGCTACGGCGCTGAGTGTTATATGCAATGATCGAAATAAGTCGTATACTCGGATGTGATATATTCCAACCGTCTTTCTTCCATTAATTCTCATACTGGCACCTTACATAGTGAGATTGTACATATAAAGTTTTTAATTGAACGGTACACTTGAGAATTCATATTCAAATATTCTCACTTCTAGCACTCGTTATATAGGAAATGTTTCGAAAACTAGGGAAATGGTAATCTTTAAGAAATGAGAGAAAAAAAAAGTGAATACCTTTCCTCCTAAATCAAGCATCCTCATTTAAGTGATTTAAGTATTTTTGTATTTTTGTAATGGAGAGACGACCAAAATCGCCAATGGTTGTTGGGTTTTGAAACCATTTTATTATTTTAAAACCGAAATTCAGTTTCGATTTTTATGGCTAGAAAAATTAGTTTCGGTTTTTAAAACCGAACCAAAACTGTCATGAAATATGAACAGTATTAATAACTGTATGCCGATTATTGCAAACTAAATCGCAAATTCAGCGTTGCGTTGACGCATACTATTACTTAATGTGCCTGTAACACAGGTAGTTTGGTGAAGGAATTATCATCGATTGGATAAGCTGCTTGAAGACATGTAAGGTAATTTAAAACTGCAATTAGATTGCATTCTATGTTTATAATTTGGTAAGTATTTTAAGCAAAAAAAAAAAAAAAAAAAAATATTATAATTCTAAGGGAATGTGCATTTGTGACTTCTACCGAATGTTGCGATAAAATCATGACTCAAACAAAAACCGTCATCGTACTTTTTAGAGGTCGTAATTTCCTCGTAAAAGAAGTTAGAAATCATGATAAGGAATGATGAATTTAATGGAGAGGGAACCTTCGTCATTGCAATGAATCAATGCTCACACCATCTGATTTAGTTGAATGCTCTCGAGACCACGTATGCAATCCATACTTTCAGCTAATTTCTTGGAATGCACAATCATCGTGTTCCTTTTAGGTCCACGATCTTTCTTTCAAATGCTTTGTACTCCTGTTCATAGATAGGATTTTGGAAACATAAAGAACAAATAAATACAGAAAATAAGAAAATAATCTCTTTTGTGTTCATTTCTATCCACTCCTGTTTAAATTATTAGTTGGTAGTAATATTTGCTTAACCCTTTGTCATTTGTAACCATTTAGATACATAGTTTTCATAGGCTTCTATTACTTTAACGAAACGTTTAATTGACGTTCTTGCACATTGTGTCCATTTGAACACACTTTCTGCTGACGTTTGGGGAGTGCTGCTGTCATGTATAGCCAGCAGAAGAAGCACGCTATACAAGAAAGCGCAGTAAGTGGTGTATCATGTGGGAAAAATACGATGTAATTTTCCTTCATTTTCATTGGAAGCTGTGATATTTATTATTATTCTTGTTTAGAAAACATCAAATATAATGTTAAAGTTAAATTATCAAAGTTTTGGTTCGATGTCAACTTATAAAAGTACTTTTAAATCCATTATAACCATATGGTTACATTATGGGATGGTAAAATCAAGATGGCTTCCCGTTGTCACCATATGGTTACAATGTGTGAAAGACAGAGAAAATGTAAACATGATTCACAAAGCTGAAAGGTATAAAAGTATTTATTTTTACTAATTGTTGAGAGCTCACTGCGTATTGATATGGAACTCATTTACTTACCTAATTATTAGTAATTCTGAGAGATATATTTTTTACTTATATATAGTCGATTACTTATAGCTTTCTAACATTATTATTGCATTTATATACAAGTATACAGATGAGGCATAGAGCCCGGTTTCTCTGTGTCCACCAAGCGTCCTTTTCCTTCGTTCAGTGGAGCTCGATTTCTTTGTTGTTTCCAGCGTTCGCAGACATATATATGGCGGGATTTAAACTGGCTTCCTCTAAGATGACTGTCGAAGGAATAGAACAGGTGATAATCGGACGGTGGAATGCCCGGGGAGTATGACAGATGCAATAGTGTTTCCCATCCAACACGTAGAATAATATCCTGGGTCATCCTAGCCACGTGGGGCTTAGCGTTGTCCTGTAACATAAGGATCCCTTTGCGGTTCAGATGTGGCTCCAAAGTTTTGAGTTTTTCTTGAACACGGCTCAACTGCTGACAGTACACAGTTGCATTGATGCTTTGACGAGCTGGTAGAAGTCCACCAAACAAACAAATGAACCTTTTTCTGGTGCAGTGCTGGTTTCAGCTGTTTTGGAACCGGTTCATGAAATACTAACGAATGATGATGGCGCATACAAAACCTTTTTTTGGGGGGGAGGGGTATTTTCTCTTTTTTGTGAGTTTTGGTTGAGATGTGGGTCTGTTTTGGTTGTGTGTGTGTGTTTTTTTTTTAATTTTCTCATGGGTTCTAGTTTCTTTTTTATTTATTTTATGTGTTCGTTTGTTTTTGGTGCATAGGCTTCTGTCCTCGTTTGGTATTTTTTTCTTTTTTCTATTTACCTTTTACTTTTCCTTAATTTCTTTATTCTTTTTTCCATTTCCTCTTTTTTCTTTTATCCCTTTTTCGTTTCATTTCTTGTATCCGGTCTTCCAGTACTTTGTTTCGCCTAATCTTTGTGAAGCCTCGTCTTTTAGTATTCCCCTGGTGTGGGGTTAGGGTTGGGCCGCTCTCCTTTTAATTTTCTGTCGTATTTGGCTTTGGTGAGGTGTTGTATAAGGTCTTTAGGTCTCCTTTATGCTACCATTGGTGGTCCCTGAGGTATCTTTGGCTATCACTCTTCTGTTCCACATTCTGTATTCATTCATTTTCAGAATACATTGCTGATGACTTTGAGTTTGTTCCAAAAATTGAGGTGGTAAAGGAGTGGGAATGTTAAGTCAAGTAGGATGTTTAGATATTTCCCTCTTTGTATCAAGGGCACTTTACAAAGACAAGCTATATTTATATTTTGTACAAAAATTAAGTAAAATTTATTGGCATCTTGGAGGGACACGACAGCGTAAAATACGAATACTTTTACTTTATTATATTTACTAGTGCTGTTGAATTTTTGTGACATTTGCGGTTTTCGGTTTTTGAGAAAACCGATTTTCTGAAAACCGAAAACCGCAAATGCGGTTTTCAAAACCGAAACCGCAGATGCGGTTTTCAAAACCGAAACCGCAAAAGCGGTTTTCAAAACCGAAACCGCAGATGCGGTTTTCAAAACCGAAACCGCAAAAGCGGTTTTCAAAACCGAAACCGCAAATGCGGTTTTCAAAACTGAAACCGAAAAAGCTCTTTTCGAAAGCGAAAGCCGCCCGAAACCGTGTTTGCGGTTTTATAAGGGATTGTCCTTTTCAAAGTAGAAACAATGTTTGCTGTTTTTAATTACACCTTTTAACAATTGTGAAAGCATCTATCGATCGAGACAAATGTATTGATTTATATGTGTGTTTTAACATTTTTTATTTGCTCCAAGACTATTATGGTAATATGTGCAGCACAGTGCGAAAGGGATAATTCGATGGCTGTACAAGTCACAGCTAAATTAGGGTGACAAATACTGACGTTCGATCCTTAGCTTTTTTTTTTTTTTTTTTTTTTTTTAGTTATTTCTTTGACGACTATTCAATGTACTTTTCGGCTGCAGGGAAGCAAACTGGACCCCATCTGATTTTCATATATGTTGTAAATTAGACCACCAGGAACACGGATCTGAAGGAATTTTGACATTTCGAATGTCGGAACTCGAGATATTCGAACATAAATTGACCATGGAAGCAAACTGGACCCCACCTGATTTTTATATATTTTGTAAAGTAGACCACAAGGAACACGTATCTGAAGGAATTTTGACATTCCGAATTTCGGAACTCGAGATATTCGAACATAAAGTAACCAGGAAGCAAAAAGGACACTATTTGATTTTTATATATTTTGTAAACTGGACCAAAATTAGCAATTATCTGAACGAATTTTGACATTCCGATTTCCCGATCTCGAGATACTAGAACTTATACAGTAGTTTTATGTAATATGTATAAAAGTAACGAAGAAAGTTCTGTCGCTTTTTGACCTATCACTTAGAGCATAGATATGTCACCAAAGACGTACCTGGAAGATCAAAAATAGTACCCATCAGTATCAATGACCTTCTGCCAACGTTCGGGATGGGCATGGATTCCTTCGCGGTAGAACTTGGTTTGCCGTGAAGCGAAGAAGGTATCAAGTGCATTTAGCACCTCTACTACGGAGTTGAACTGGAGTCCTCTAAAGTGAGTGTCCAAGGAAAGGAACAGGTGATAACCGGACGGTATAATGTCCGGACAGTATGGCGGATGCAATAGTGTTTCCCATTCAAGGTGTAGGATGGTGTTCCGGCTCATTCTAGCTATGTGGGGCATAGCGTTGTCCCGTAATGGGGGAACCCCTTAGCGATTGAGAAGTGTTGGCTCCAGGGTATTGAGTTTTTCTTGAACACGGCTCAACTGCTGACAGTAGACAGTTGCATTGATGTTCTTCTCTGACCGCCCGGTAGCAGTTCCCGATGCATGATGTCGTGAGCAGTCCACCAAACACACAGGAGGACTTTCTGGCCCGGAAACAAATCATCTGGGACACATAGACCCAACTTGTAGTGCTTCCCAAATTGATGGAGGTGCTGGCGAGTGGTTTCTCGACTAACATTGAATGTTAGCACCAGTTCCTCACATGTCTGTTCGGCTCAATTGCTACCTGAATATCCTCATTTTGTACATGTGTTGGTCTTCCGGCACGTTTGGTGCGTCTTTCGTGAGTGTTTCGTCACCGTTCTTAAACTTGCTAAACCACTCTTGCACTGTCTGCGTAATCACGACACCCTCACCAAAGGCCTGAGGTATCTTCCGCCCCGCTACAGTGGCGTTTGATCCAAGTTGGAACTCGTACAGCATACACGCCCCTATGACGCTCTGTGGAGGTTCCATATTCACTCCGTCCTTACATACGTTTACGTTGTAACTGAACTTCCACAACCAGGTAGAATGTCGGATATACCCACACCAACAACTGATCTTCGCCTTATCTCCATTCGCATTAAACTCACGGTATGAGGGTCAATTTTACACAGAATTCCACAAAAAGCGACAGAACTTTCTTGGTTTTTCGTATAGAGAATATTGTGTTTTTTTCATATAGCGTCTATATTAAACTTTAAGTTTTAATATCTCGAGTTCCGGAGGTCGGAATGTCAAAACGCCTTCAGATTCGTGTTCCTCGTGATCTAGTTTACAAAATATATAAAAATCAGGGGAGGTCCAATTTGCTTCCCTGCATCCTACTTTTCAAACGAAACAGTTTTCCAGATTGTACATTTTGCTTCAAACTGAGTTCTGCCCTGGCTAAGAAACGTAAATTCGCTTCTATAAGAGTCTTTAAAGTTACACTTGAAATTGTCGTTCGGCATTCTTGTAGCTTTTGAAGGTATGAATAATTCAAGTATGTTTGTTACAACATCTACAAACGAATATTCATTCATATAGAACCTCCAATACATTACATAGAAAACACATGAAATATACAAAGAAAACAATTGTGCATTAGAGCAGATCTCTTATTAGCAAATGATTCTGCACACGCGCACTGCTCAGATAGCCCAGAGCTTGAGCCTGAGCGCGAGTCCAAATTTAACTCAATCGCGATTGAGATTGTCAAAGGTGTAGCGGTTTACGGGGAATATATCATACCAACACTTTATCAACTAAGTTTTCTTAGATTTTTCTCCAATCCCAAAAAGCGGATGGTTTTTCGTGATTAAGATATGTTTAAGCGGGGGACGAATATATAACCTGAAAATCGGGTGGTACCCGCTAAAATAGGGTAATAAGCCAACACTCAACACTCAGAGATATAATAAGGTATATCCCTATTTAAGATCACTACACATGCAACTCATGAAATTCAATTTGAAATATCATCCACTTAGACTGACATCTTTTATATTATTATTACTCTCTCCCCATATTTTTAAAAATTGTACTGCCACTCTTTCTTTTGTTAACAAAAAGGCACCACCTCCCTTTCTTAATATAAAGAAAGAGAAAAGAAAGAAAGAAAATCTCTATCGCAATACACAATTTTATTTTTGATTTGTTGCCACTCCGATAAATGTGAATGTTGTGGTTTTGCATGTGTCGACTGGCTTCTTATCGCAAGTCCCAGACACCTGCAATAGTTTATACTAGACGGAAACACCGATCATATTTTATTCTGTATCTTTTTACTTCCCAATAACGATAGCCATGCCTCTTTGAGAAATTGCAGCTTATTTTTTTTTATTCTGCCAATTGTAAAAGTATAGAATTTCCCTACACTTTAGGACATTTTAAGAAAAAATACCTTCTTTTCCTTCTGCAAATTTTGATCATTTTCCCCTAAGGCGCCGAGGGAAATTTCCCTCCATCTGGCAACTGAGAGCCGGTGTGGGGAAAGATTCTTTGCTGTTTTCTCGTCGTTACTTGATATTAGTGCTGTAGAATTTTTGTGACATTTGCGGTTTTCAAAACCGAAACCGCAAAAGCGGTTTTCAAAACCGAAACTGCAAATGCGGTTTTCGAAACCGAAACCGCAAATGCGGTTTTCAAAACCGAAACCGCAAATGCGGTTTTCAAAACCGACATTTCGGTTTTATGAAATTTCACTTTTTTCAAAAACCGGTTTTCGGTTTTTTCAAAAACCGATTTCGACAGCACTAATATTTACCGTTATGTTACAATGTAACCATATGGTCACAACTATAAAATACAAAACGATTGAACCAATTTTCGAAATTTCTCTCAATATGTGTTATAATAGTCCTAAATAATAAGTACACGAAGTATAAGAATTTTCTGCATTTCAGAAATAGGTTTGTGCATTATAGGGTTAAAAATGTAGCTGCTCGTGTCTTCTCGTACTTGCGTGTCTTCTCGTTCGAAATGAGCTCAGAATTTTGTTACTGTTAGTTTGGAAACCTTTGCGAATAAATAAAGTAACGTTGAAATATTTGGCACTAAAATCGTAATTCTGAATGAAATATTTAGTGATTTCCTTTAAGCCCGTGTCTAACGTTTTTAGCCGTTATCTTTTTTCCACATACGATAACATTGTGAATTTCCTCGGGAAATACTACGAAAACTATTTGTCGTATGCGGTTCAAAATTTCTTCGGATGTTAACCTACGTCAGTATTATATGTTCACATTTTTATTTTTAAACTAGCTTTCATAGTTCATTAATATTATTTTTGATAAAAAGAAATATAATGGAACTGGAGGCATTAAACACAGATGCAGGTATTGGCAAATGTGTGCCTTTCCTTTTACCCTCGTCCAGCTGTGCACTGGTCATAAAGACAGTGGGATAGCAAGACTGGTTGCTTCAGAAATCCAACAAAGTTATATACTTACAAATGTGTTCTGTAACAGTCTTGTCAAAGGGATGTGCTTTCCCTATTTAGGTTAGTTGTCAGTCATTTGTGATCCTATTTTACTGTTTATTCTAATCTACAAGAATATCTATAAATCTACAACGTATCTTGTTTGTATAAAACCGAATTGGTGTTTCTTTGTTCATTTATCAATTTGACTAATTTAAACCATTTTCGGCAGAAGTTTAGGCGTTCAGCCTATGAAGATTTTTATATAATGACTTTTGTGCAGTGGATAGAAGAGGAAGCGCGATAGAGTAAAAACAAAATTCAAAGCATAATAATCAAAAATGGCTTGATCGATTTTAACCACTTTTCGATACATACAGGCATTTGGCATAATCAATTATCGCAGAATAGTCGTTCAAAAGACAATATGCGCCCTTTTCAATTGCTACTGGCTATCAGATGTTAATTTCCTGGTACAATACAATGCATTGGTAATAATGGTACTTAGGTAATACAGTTTGCAGATAAAACCCCGCAAGCTTGAAATTGAAGAACTCACTTAAGGCAATATTCACAGCCTCTGCATTAACAAAGGTCTTCCCAGTGGAGGAGGTTTGAAAGCCTCGAAAATGGTGGAAGTCTGTAGGCGCCAAGTCAGGGAAATAGGGTGGTGAGGAAAAAAAAACAACGAACGTCTATTAATTTCTGACATCTCATTTCAGCAGTATGTGACTTAGCGTCATCATGTTGAATGAAAATCCCTTGGCGATTAACAACCACCGCAATGATTCCTACAGTCTGTCTACCTGTTGACAATACAAGGTCATATTGTTTGATTAGGTTCCACCAATGAATTATGCCTTGAATATGCCATCACACACTCAGCATCACCGGAGGTTCTTTGGACGTTGATAGAGGGAGTCCAGAAACTCGACACACAGTCCTGCGAACTCCGGTATATAACCCTGTCATGTCCTGTGACAATTCGTGTCAAGAAAATGTCATTCGTGTATAGGAAAAGCAAGAAAACACATATCGTGACTCACCCCTCTCGGTGAGTTGCACTCAGCTGATGTAAAACCCAATGGTCGAACTTTATAGTGAAACCCAGCGCTCGAAACCTTGTTTCCACTATTGTCCTACATACTTGGAAGATTTCCGCTAATTTCTTTAAAGTTGGATTCGGACTGACTGTCATGGCTTGGTCCAGATCTTCGTCGGAAAACGCTGATAAACGCCCAGACCGTGGTTGATCTTGACACGGTCGCAATCCTGAATTTTTGAAATCAGCAACGATATGTGCTTTCGTCAATTACTTTCTCATCTACACTTGCCTAATGTTGCGGCAGGCCAAGGCTCTACTGTCCCTATCGAACTTAAAATAGTACATAGTGTCAGATGTGTTCCTTATTGGTCTCTATTTGATCGGCAGCAACACTCTCTACAGTTACAAGTCATTTACACACTTACTGCCTGCTTCTGCTGCAGTGTTCTCCCGATAACATGACCACCGATTCCAGCTCTTGGATCTCCATCTATTCGGTCTCAACATCTTTCACCAGCGAGCTGTCACCAACGGGTAGAACTTTTGTACGTACCCAATAGTTAACCTGACAATTCGTTTTAGTGCTCTTCAGTCCATGTTGTAATCTATTACACCACCACAAACTCACAGAATTCTTCTTTCTGATGGAAGAGTTCCCGTGTTTCATAGTCGTTGGTTGTCACTAGTAGAAACATATTGTTTCATACAAAAATTTAATGACAGTACGAAACACTGTTTTCTTAACTATCTGGCATACACACGATTTTAAGTAAGTAGCTGTTTTTCATCTGCTAATGGAAGTCTCCGGGAGTGCATCCACGAAAGTCGAAAGGAAATTCACCGGTCTCTTGTCATACCATTTTACGTAAATCATCATCACGTTATCTACTGTAGCTGTTCTCTCTTCATAGGCTTCTCTGCATAGTTTCTTGATGTCAGTGTCACTAATCAATAGTGTTGTTCGGTACCCTGTTTGCCCTAATTGTTCCAACGCACAAGATACCGCGAGAAGCTAAGTAAGCCTGCAAGGAAGAAGAATCATTAAAGTTATCAAAATAGAGCTTGTAGTTCATATTCAGAGGCACATTTCGAACAAGTCTTATCACTACATTTCCGCTTGCACCATAGTCCTTTTCTCCCGGGAGAATAACATTATCTTTAGGTCCAGTGTATATTTCGATCTTATATGCAAAACCAGTCATCCCCGAAAGCACATGGACTTTATAACTCCACCTATGAGGCTTTTTAGGATTACTGTTTCAAACCTTTGAAGGTATGTAATAACCTGTCATCTACACAATGGTTTTCTTCTAACGGCATTTGATCCAGTTATATATATATATATATATATATATATATATATATATATATAGAAATGTCGGTATAAGTCTCACTTTACATAACTTTTTTTCTTCATTACTACCTTCTGGTGAATAACTGGCGATGAAATGCAGAAACCTTTTCAACTCTTCCTAGTGCGCAAGAGGAAGAACATAAGCTACTTAATTTATTCTTGTTTTGGAGACCAATATCTTGACTTGAAATGCTTTATCAGTCCCATCCACACTAGCGTCTCTAGAAATTGCTCTATCTCCACCACTGTCACTGTAATAGGCTTATCAGGACGTTGTTGATATTCATATAACTCTGTTTGTTTCCCGATATTCTTTGGGAAAAGAAAACAAAATACATCATATGGTGATGGTAGATCGGAAATTTCAGGTGGAGGCTTCGAGTTTCCTTTGAACTTTATTTCACTCTGACTTATTCAAAGTCCCCTTTACCCAAGACACTGTAACTCTATTATTGGCATCTACGTTCTCTTCATCCGATGCTGAACTATCTTCTGAGCTCACATCATCACCATCAGGCACATAATTTTCATCATCACTAGAATCGTCCAAGAATTCATCGTTACTATTGTCTGGAAGAGGACGAACCTGTCTTCTGCCGTAAAACAATCTAGGGTCCATTTCCAGCAAGTATCTGTAACAAAGAAAAAAATACTAAGAACCTAAGATAACATTTATATCAGCATTGAGTGTTTCCTACAAACAGTCTTACTTTCTCTAGTACATGCAGCTTCCACTTTCCGAAACAAAAAATCTCTATATTTGTTTAGGAAACATTATCTAGTGGGTATAAGAAATTGAATATACTCTGATCAGCAACAAATTATCTATAGGCAACCTGTAAGCAGGTCCATAAACAGCCAAGAACTGGAGAAACTACGTTAGGAAGCCTGAGGCTGGAATATTTTATATTTACATAGCTAAAATTACTATTTTTTGTATGAGACTATGATATTTTCAGTAGGATTGAGCCCCTCTAGACCCCTTTCTTAGGTAGTGTTGTCAACGACTCGAGCGGCTCGGCTCACGGCTCAGTCATTACCGAGACGAGCCGAGAAGTGAGCCGAGCCAACAGCTCACCAAATGAGCCGGCTCGAGCCCTCGGCTCATTTGGACCGAACCGAGCCGAGCCGATAGCTCACTCCAACCGAGCCGGCACGAGCCGATCGCTCACCTGAGCTGAGCCGAACCGAACCGATGGCTCACCTGAGCTGAGTCGAACCGAACCGATGGCTCACCCGAGCCGAGTCGAACCGAACCGATGGCTCATCGCAACCGAGCCGGCTCTAGCCGATGACTCAGGTGAACCGAGCCGAGCCGAGGCGGAGCTCGAGCTGAGCCGGTGGCTCAGGGCTCGAGCCGACCTGGTTGGGCGCAGCATCGTCCTAATTAACAACAAAGAAAAAATACAAGTTTGCCTAGGTTTTTTTCAGTTATTGGTAAATAGATGGAAGTAATAAAACAAAACAAGTCTAGATAAACACAAAGGATTCCTTTCAAAAACTACATAGATGCTGTTCCACGACCTTAATAATAATAGTTGTAGGCGTACTCGAACTTTTACATATTTGTACTATTATTTCGTTAGTTTTTTGAATGATATTTACAACAGAGATCAAACTAGTCCCCACTAATTTAAGTGATTGATTAACAAATCAGTTACTACAAACTCAAATATAAAACATTTTGTTTGTATTCACGTAATTCAACTTCGAAAATTGTGCTTTTGTTTTAACATTTCGTAGTAAGTAGTTAGCAACTTTAATCTAGTGTTATCAACAGCTCGGATCACGGCTCAGTCACCATCGAGCCGAGAAGTGACCCGAGCCAACAGCTCACCCAATTGAGACGGCTCGAACCTTCGGCTCAGTTGGACCGAACCGAGCCGAGCCGGCTCGAGCCGATGGCTCACCTGAGCTGAACCAAACCGAGCCGAGCCGAACCAAGCCGATGGCTCACATGATCCGAACCGAACCGCCCCGGTGGCTCACCTGAGCCGAGCCGAAGCAAGCCGATGACTCACCTTAGCCGAACCGAACCGAGCCGATGACTCAGTTGAACCGAACCGAGCCGGAGCTTGAGCTAAGCCGGTGGCTCACGGCTCGAGCCGAGCCGGTTGACATCACTATTCTGAGGCTGCGGGCTTGTCAGTAAGATTTTGTGATCTTTATATTTAGTCTCAATTGAACGTGCATGTAACTATAACTTGTGAGGAAAATATACTACCTAATGCACGTTGGTGCCAAATGGCATCATTCATTAAAATATATATATTAGCACAATGATGCTGAAAAGCATCATTTACGACAATGACGTATTATCTCTACAACAATGAAAGTCTATGTTCAATCTACATACATCAATAAAAAAGAATCATGTTTTTATTTTGATAAATTGTTCAACTTACCTTGTATTTCGAATTTACAAATATCAGGAACACATCACAGCGTGGCCTCATAGATGACAATGGCAGTGCGCGCTCTCTCACTTGCATTCTTCGCCATCAGATGGAAATGAATTGTGAGCGTGGTGATGTAGTACGATGCCGAACACCACTACTATGCATATTCGCACGAGGTAACTCATGCAAGAAATTAAAAATTAAGAATGTATTATGACGCCAAGGGACATCAACATGCAATAGAGGGTTAACATTTCCACTTTCAAATATTTATTTTAAAAAATATATTAAAGTTCTATAGCTCAGTTTTTGAATTCCTACAAAATTATTATCTAAAATAATCAATGTCTCTGTTAACTGCCTAGATATTTTCAAGTGAAATAGGACTTCGTAGATTTCAAAACAATTTGCAGTATTAATTACTTTACATCCATCACAAATACTGTTTTAGATACGCAGTTCTTAATCTAAAAAGCAATGGCCACTTTAGCTTTAGATTTTATTTTGTGAAGGGTAAAACATTATATTGGAGAAATTTTGGAACTTTTTATTTATTTCTTAACGAAAGCCATGAATTTTTTATGAATTCTGGCAAAATAGGCAAGCATCTGCTTAAAAGTGAGACGATCAGTATATAACATGGTATCTATGTAGTCTGTAAGTAAATCCGGGAGAAAAAAAATGTGCTCCCTGTAGCAAAAAAAAAAAAAAAATGCCTTTCTGAAACCTTTGTTCATTGCTCTTTTACTTACGTTATGCAATATGGTAAGAAAAAATGTAAGAGTTGATTCGACGATGTCAAGTTCAAGTTCAAAAATATAAGATTCTTAAGATGAGTTCCTGCCGAAGGCCAAATACATTTTCACTGTCACTCCGAAACGCACTGCAGCATGTTAAAGTGGGTTGGCGTGTAATTACACGGGAAAGAAAAAGAGCATAATTGAGCAGCGTTAAATGGAGAACTATAACCGTATAGCATTTATGCGTTTTTCTGCGTTTTAAAAAAAATATTTTTTATTTAAAAAGCAAGGTTAGACTTGGTATCATTGGGTTCTCAAATTGGTTTTATCCACTATGGTCGTGGTGACGTCATGTAACGGGAAAAAATGAGCGGAAGCAGCAGCAGACTCCAAAGTTTATGTAGAAATGGAAATTGCATTACTTGCATATTTAAGAGGAAGCTTGGGCTTTTTAAACATTCGCAGAAACCAATCTCTTCTTGGAAAATTGAAGTGAAATTTTTTATAAAGTTTTACGTCCCACGATTATGCCAGCTAGGCTAAAGGAGACGCTGATGATGAGAAATGAATGAAATAGTGGAATAAAGAAAGTGAGAAAAAACGGGAGAACCCCGAGAAAACCCACGCACACGGTGTTTGTCAACCACAGAGTTCACTTGGCGCGAAATAGGATCGAACCAAGGACCCTATGCACCAGAGGTGAACGCGTTACCACTGAGTCACTGTGGTTCCCAATTTCTCTTTGGGTTATATACGACACATATAGGACACCTTCGTCATACCAACAATTAAACGATCGTTTGGCTTATTTTATCGGTTTGCCTCACCAGTTATCTAATACAGCTATGGAAGATAAGCCATTAAATTCTCGAGATCAAAATTATGCTCAGGACACTCAATCCAAAAAAAAAAAATTTTTTTCGTTCTCTCTTACCTTTTGTGCAATATGGAGATAAATAATGAAACCGGAATTAGTATTAAATTTGTACCATTTCGGGTTTTAGTAAGGATATACAGGTGGTGATGGTATATTCGGACGTTGAATTGATTTAGGAAAAACTTTTTTCGTTATCAATTACCGTTTTTTCTACGGCAATCAACGTTGAGTCTGGAAATGGTTGGTTTCTATCACATGGTCCCTACTGGTCAGGATAGTCAGGGAAAATGGTGCAGGTCAGGGAAGCTCAGGGAAAAAGACTGTAAATCAGGGAAATTTTATAAAATGTATTTTTTTCTAACATTAATTGTATGCCAATTTTAGCTTAACCAACCATTAGAATACCTATTTGGTTTTTATTGCTGTTTTTTTCTTATACATGCAATTTTGTTTTTATTGCTGTTTATTTTACTATTTGTCTCTATAGAATAAATGTTCTTATATATAAATATTCACCGTTATTTATTCCTTATTCATATGTCAACGACATCCGACACATATCATGAAAGTCAGGGAATATCCTGCCAAAAGCCAGAGAAATAGATTTCTCCAGATCAGTAGGAATCCTGTATCAGTTCCGATTTGAATAGAGGATTAGCAGAGATGAAATTTACAGTTGGAACACTGAATCGTTTCCAAAAGAGCACTTCTGGCTATCTCGTTCCGTTTTTACTCTATAATGAATGAGGGGGCGCGGTGGCTCAGGGGTAGAGCGTTCACCCCCGGTGCTTGGGGTCCCTGGTTCGATCCCAGCTCGCGCCGTGTGGACTTTGTGGTGGACAAACACCGTGCTCATGGGTTTTCTCGGGGTTCTCCCGTTTCCTCCCACTTTCTTCATTCCACCATTTCACTCATTTTTCATTATCACCGTCTCCTTTAGCCTAACCGGCATAACCGTGGGACGTTAAACTTAAAGATTTCATTTTTTCTATAATGAATGAAGTTGCAATCGGAAAGAGTGCGGCCAACAAAGCATTAGCCTTTAGCCCCAATTTCATCTCCCCATTAATTTGCCCATAACGTTGATGCATAGAACACGACTCTGAAGAAATCAGAGTGGTCAGATGCACCGTTCCTGCGTTATCGCGTTCCAATGTGTGGGGCGCCACGAGATGGCGCCACTATCGAGGCGCAGCTGCGAGATCACCTCTTAACGCCTCGAGGGTATTTGTATAAAGTGTAAAGCTTTCACGTTATAGTGGTCACAGATATAACTCAGTGGTAATTGAAGGGGGAAAGGGGGGAAATTCCAAGGCATATCTGAACACTTCCCCGGAATCTCGTTCCCTTTGTGCTTTCTAGGGGGAACTTCGTAATGACCCCAACCTTCGTGTGTAATTACAAAAATTAAATTTATATACAAATAAAAATCACCAGTTTTTCAAATTACTAGTAAGGAATCTGTGTCGAAATAAAATCGTACTCCGAGAAATCTTAGTACAGTGCAGTGGCGTATTTAGGGGAACGGTTATTGGGCTAAAGCTCCTCCCGAAATAAATTTGATGGTTTTTCGCATTCCACGTAGGGCTACAACATTAATCCTTCTCACCATTTCTAAGAATTTCATTGACTTTCAATTTTCTTATGCTCTTTGTTCACAAATAATACTGTATTTGTCCAATTTCATTCCATGTAAGATTTTTTTTTTTAAATCTTTAATCCATTCTACTCTTCTGTTTCTTTTTCTTGGTTGTTACCTTCTTTCTTTTCTTCTATCATAGTTTCGACCGTTGTTGGTTGTGATTTGAGTCGGCCGTTGTCAGTAACACCAAAACTAAGAGAAGCTGATAAGCCAAACTGATGTGCCACACAACTTCCACGGATATCAACATAACAGGACTTGAGTTATTATAGCAAAGGCATATTTACATCGCTTAGTTATTTAGAAAAGTGAATGTTTGAATTAAATAAAATCAAGAGAGGGGATATAGGTAGCCCAGGAATTAGGTACGTCAAGAAGATGCTTCCTTTTTCTTCTATGAATAGAATAAAAGGTTTGATTGTTAAATTTTTGTGTGCATTATATCACATAAGATTTACCAGTCTACAATTCTTGCCATTAAAACTGCAATCAGTATATTTTAGCTTCAACTTGTCCCAACACTTTCTTTCAGGTAAAAACTTACACAGATAAAACTAAATATTTCCATTTTTTTCTGAATTGAAATCAGTTAAGTTGCAATGAGATTACAAATTTTCAATGTGTGTTTGTAGGAGTGTGATTTCGGATTTGCATGAGAGGTAAGATCCTCCACCGACATACGAGTTTCACGTTTTTTCTTAGTAGGCCTACAGAATTCGTAGACAGTTGATTAAAATATTAATTCTCAAACTCAGGTGGGCAATTGTCCCCCTTCCCCGTATTGTGCATAGCCCTCCCCGAAACAAAATCCTAAATACGCTACTGGTACAGTGAGTTATCCGAAACGCTGAAAAGTAATACCTGAACAGTAAACGGATTGATTGATTTGATTTGATTTTGAGTTTAACGTCCCGTTCAGCAGCGAGGCTATATGAGACGTGGACCTACTGATTAACGTGGAATCCGAACCACATGAGCTCCCGCCGGGAATCGAACCCGGGCCTCCCACGCCAAAGGCGCGTACGCTAACCGCTTAGCCACGGAGGAACTCTAGTAAACGGATTGAGGTGTGTTTCAGTCTCTCAGGTTTAGTTCTATGTTTCGTTGGAAGCTATTTTACTGTGAACAATGAATATAAGACAGTTTTTAACTAATATCTGTTCTACCTTTTTTGTGTAATACACCTCTTTTAAACTAGAAGGTTAACTACTTTGAATGAATATCCATAATAATTCCGGTTATGCATATTTGTAACTTAAATTTAACGTGGTGTTCTAGTGATTACACAAATTACAATTATGAGCACACTTTATGAAGACACTCTCACAAGATCCTTTATATATTATGTATATACATTAGAAAAACTGATTTTTCAAGTCTTTTGTGAGAAAAATACTGTGAACTAAGAAATTATAACCTATTCCATATTGTACAGAGTTATTTTCCTGCGAGTACAAGTTTCTTTTGGAATGTGTTAAGAAATTAATACAGTCTGCAAGACAGTGGCGTATTTTGTGGACTACCGGGCCTACCGGCAGCAGCCCTAGAATATTACAAAATAAAGTTATAATATGAACTAAATTATATTAATAATTTTATACTTTAATATCTCCTTTCAATGATAAAAGTTTCTGAAAATTGTATGTATTTAGAAAGATCCACTGAATTCTTTGCACGCAGCTTGTTTCGCGAACTTAAGAGTCTTCAGTATGACAAGGCAGCAGAAATCACTCTCTAGCTACTACAGTAAGAATCGTATCAGAGCATTCCCCTTCGCTCCAATTCCGCCCACAGCGCACGAACGCGCAATTCCGCCCACAGCGCCAGGTAAAAGCAGTTGTCTCTAGAGAAATCGGTTTCTTGGGCGTGAGTGAAGAGTAAAAGGAAATTAAACGAGTAATGACAGTGGATTCTGGGGGTCTCTGTGAATTGTTTTTTTTTTTACATCACAAGCCTCGTTCCGTAGCGATTTGCGTTAACGTAACGAAAATTTTGTGTTTTACAGTAGTTTGCGTAGCTCTCAGTCTGAGGCTCCTTCTTTCCTAATCGCCTATTTCAGCGTTCATTTTACTCGGACAGCTTCCATTTGCTCTGGTGAGTAGGGTTACCATCTATCCAATGCGAAATGTAGTGATACTTAATGCAACAAATAAAGGTAGAAATGTACGATCGTTTTCCCGTAATACTAATAAGATAATATGTCTTGCTAGTGAAGAGAAAATGATATTTATCTACTTGATAAAAGGATGGTGTAAAGCTTTTTTTCTTATTTTGAAGATTAAAGTGGAAAAAAGTATAATAATAATAATAATAATAATAATAATAATAATAATAATAATAATAATAATAATAATAATAATAATAATAAAGTACAGGTATTATAAAGGTTAGTGCTAACCCAAGCCATCAAACCAGTATACGCCACTGCTGCAAGAATACATTCTTAGTACAAGTATATTTTTGGCCCACACTAACTTGCCCCCACCTCGAACTCCGTCAATTTCCACATTGATATAACTCCGTATCGTATTAAACTCATTGATCAAGCTCATTGTTGCGAGTCTGGAGCACGTATAGTAGGATGTTCACACATGGCCACCATTATTTGGTACTTCTCTTACGGCCACAACTACGAGTTTGTTGTGCCCGGTCATCGATAGTCCAACATTTCTCTTCGCATTGAAAATGCCTCCGATGATGAAGATGTTTCTAATTGTTTCATAAACTAAAGTGCCACGTCGATCTCAGCGTTGATGCTGGCACCATCTCATGGTATCCCTCACGTTTGGAACGCGATATCTCAGGAACGTTGCATCTGACCACTCTGGTTCCTTCACAAACGTATTCTACGCATCAGAAGCTATCGATTGAAAATCACTTTCGAGCAAATTCATGGGGAGACGAAATTGGGGCTAAACCTGGACGCACTCTTTGTCAAATTTTACCACTTCCATTTTAAATAGAGAGTTAACGTAGAATATAGAACCTGTTGTTGAGACGCCGAATCGATTTCAAGAAACCACTTTACACACTCTCTCTCATTGTTTTTGGTCTAGGGAAATCAATGTTGAAACCAGAAGTAGTAGTAAATTTCTACCACATCCAGTTTTAGTAGAGAGATGCGCGTGAAGATGGTATATTATTTTGAGATGCTAAACGGATTTCTAGAAACCTCTTGTCGCACTCTGTTACCGTTTTGTTGCATGAATGACAGTGAACATTGAAACCGGAAATGATAATTTCTACAACGATTTGACTAGAGGGTTAAAGGATTAGACGAAACTTATTCTTGAGACTCTCAATTGATTCCAAAGATTGCTCATCGATATCTTAACGTTTATGATCTGATATCTGTCGATAGACAGACAGATAAAACTGTTCTCTAAGACTCTGATACTTGTGCATGGCATCATGTAATTGGAGGTCTAATATGCAGTTCGAAAGTCTAATATAATAGAGCAAAAAAATACAATTAGTTTATCACTTTCGAAGTATTTTGAAAAAATTAAGAAAAATGGGTCGAGACTGATGTAGCTACTCTCTTTCTTTTGTAGTGTGTTTCCTTTTAGCATCGAGGCTGTGTGTACTTCCACTGAGGATGTAATAGTCCTCCTGTAGTATTAAGTTGTTAGTTTAGAATTCATATGATGGAGTTCTCCTTGCTGGTTTAATGGCCAGTACATGCGTCTTTGATATACGTAGTCTCGGTTTCGATGTATCGGTGAGAGCACATTGCAATTTGAACTCATTACTGTGATTCGGATTCAGCTTTAAACTGTAGTCTCACATAGCCTCGGTGCTGAAAAGGGGCGCTAAGGTATAGTAAATAAATAAATCATACGATTATAGAAAAAAGTTTGTGATCACATTATTGAAAGTGTTGCTTTAGCTGCTATGAGGTAGGTTTACAAAAATGGTGGCAGTGAGCGGACAAGATCGTATCGTCATATTTGAGAATTTTAGTAGTTCAAAACCACCGTCAATATGCTAAGTTTGCTCATCGCTATTGATCCTTGTAAGTTTTTAATAATATATATTATTAGCGTACATATATTTTATTTCCTTGACGGTTATAATAATTGAGAGCTTGATTTCTCTCATCAAAAGAGACAAAGTGATCTTAGTAAGCACAGGTCAATATAGCTTTCTTAGAGGCTTTTGAAAACATGGGAAAATGAATTTTGGAGCTGAGTATCTCCAACACTAGAGCCTGTTTATTTCAGGTGACGGAGGAAATCCTCCCTTTACTTAAGGAAAAGAAGTGCATGACCTCAGCTGTGTTGCCGTTTGTCATTCAGTCGTTTGGTCTTGAGGAGTGAAGATCGTAGGCTACTTAGAATGGGTAACAAGACAGAGTACAGTGAAGTCTGTGAAATAATTCATTGTGGCAACGCTTCCGCATCAACGATTGAAACATCTTGTATGACAAACGTCTTAAGCAGATCTCCTATATGGAGAATTAGTGCAACCTACAACAGGTTAGTTAAAGAAAATTTCAACCGTGATGCACTAGCAATGGACGTAAGTAGTTTTAAGAAGTCTGTTAATTCTGTAAGCCGAATATAATTATTATCAATAGTTTTATTAATCTATATAATTTCTATAACGTATATACTATGTAACACTGTAATTAGGCCTGTGCCTGTGTTATATGTCAATAAATTAAATTAAATTAAATTAAAATCTCGCCCGCAGCAACTTGTTCCTCCTCTTTCGAGAGAGGTACAGGAAAACACATATCGACAGCAGCGCCAGAAAGGGCACAGTTGAAATAAAAAGGCTCGAGAAGCTGTAAAGCTGAAGTAGTGTGTTCTTGTTTCCGACTTGTGACCTCTGTATCCAAAAATGCACATTTCTGAATCATTATATGTCAGAACAGTGAATTTCCTCAAAAGACGTAAATGATTCTTGGACCTCCTCCAAAGTAAAGTTGAATGAAATTAAGCATTCATCGATGGGGTAGCTACCAAGAAGCAATAATACGTTTATGGAAAATCGACATTTCAATAACTTGAAAGGTAACGGAGGATTTATGTGTGAAGTGATATATCTTTGCATAGCTCCAAAGACAGTAATCTACGATATTCGTTGACTTATTTGTAGTTTAATATTTGTGAGACATACACCTACAATTCGATCCGAACCACGTGAATTCTCACCGAGAATCGAATCAGGGTCTTCCGTGAGGAGTTGTAATAACCTTACACTTTCAAGGAAAATACTATATATTTACTTGCCTTAAGCAATCAAACACAAAGTTAATTACAAAAACTTTAAAGAAACAAAATAAATCTAATTGTACTAAAAATTTAAAATAACTCTGCGTTCAAGAAACTTACTTTTAAAAAATATCATTATGCACGAGTAAAAAGAACAGCATTTGGAGGGTTCTTGTGTACAATCGTTTGATTTAAAAAGAGACCTGAACAATTTATAAATTAATTGTATGGTTGAGAGCGCTCCGCAGGCCTTTTTTCTAGTCATATATAAACATATTTTTTAAATAAGTAATTTTCTTGAAAAAGAAGTATTTTTTACTTTTTAGTACGAAATTATTTTATTTTGATAAACATTTTTATTGTGCATTTTTTTAAATATTTATTTTTTACGTTTTTAGTATGATTAGTTTTATTTTGACAATTTTAAATAAATAATGTTTTAAAAGGTATTTATTTTCTTTTATTTTCCCAATGTTATAAGAAGTGTTCAAAGTCTTGACTGGTAGACCCATAGGAAAACGACCATTAGGAAGACCTAGGCGCAGATGGGAGGACAATATTAAGATGGATCTCGCAGAGATAGGAATACAAAGTAGAAACTGGATGCAATTAGCTAAGGATAGAAGTCAGTGGAGAGCTTTTGTGAACGCGGCACTGAACCTCCGGGTTCCATAGGCCATAGAGTTAGTTAGTTTTATAAGAAGTGTTAAAATTTGAAATTTTGTTCGAACTTGCCAGTTTTAAAGCCTGTGTACTAGATACTTCCGTGTTACTCAAGAGCAACGCTAATTGTATACGAAAGGCTGGCATCTACCTTTAAAACCAAACAAAAGATCTCACTTCAAAATATATAAATACCGTGTGTCCGTAAAGTCATGGTGAACTCTTGGCCGCTCACAGGAAAGCAACAAAAGAAGATAGCAATGTGAAATCTTTGTTTCCGTTGTATGATGCAAGCGTGTATGCATACAGGTGATGATGCAACACCAAGAACTGCGCAGCATCGGAGGAGCCCACGTCAGTCAAGATGTGGACGGTACAGAGGAAAGTTCAGTATGTTCTGTGGCTTGCTAAATTCGAATCCGTGACCAAAATGCAAGTGAATATCGTCGCGTGTACAACGAAGCGCCACCACATAGGAATAACATTACTCGGTGGGGTAAGCAGTTAAAGGATACCGGCAGTTTGTTGGACAAACCCCGTTCTGGTAGGCCATCGGTAAGTGACGAGTCTGTAGTGGCTTTGCGGGAGAGCTATCTAAGGAGCCCTAAAAAGTCTGTGCGTGCGTGTGTTCGATAATTATACATAAGCAAGACTACGGTTCATAAGATGTTAAAGAAACATCTATGTTTTTCGGGTACAATGTGCAGCCGTTGCACGCTATCAAACAGGCAGATAGACCCAAACGATTCGCGTTTGCTACAGATGTGGTTTATGAAATCGACATTGATGAACGATTTCTGCACAAGTTTGTGTTTAGTGATGAGGCGACATTCCATGTCTGTGGACATGTTCATAGCCATAACGTCTGAATATGGGCTGCTGAAAATGCTTGTACCTGCGTTGAGTACAAACGTAACATCCCTAAAGTGAACGTGTGGTGTGGCCTAATGCATGATAAAATGATAGGGCCAGGTTTCTTTGCGGAACAGACTGTGACGGCAAACAACTACCTTGACGTGTTGGAATTGTATTCGGTGCCATACTTTCCAGAAGGTGTCATCTTTCAACATGACGGAGCTTCTCCACATTACGCCGACATTGTTCGTGTGTTTCTGGATACAACATTCCCCCAGCGGTGAGTAGGCAGGGGTTCTGTCAAGCCATGGCCACCACGATCTCCGGATATGACGCCTTTAAGCTTTTACTTGTGGATTTATGTGAAGCAGCATGTGTACAGTGAATGTATCAACTATATTAATCCTTTAAAACAGAGAATCACAGATGTTATTTACTCTGTTACACCAGACGTCCGTAACCGTGTGTGGAAAGAACTATCGTTTAGATCGGCAGTTCTCAGCCTGATTCGTATCACGATCCCATTTTACCAAATCCTCTTTCTAGCCAGAAGGATCTCACGATATCCTTCTTATTCTGTGATAGTAGAATAAGTTTCTTGTATAGCCTAACAGTAACTTTCCTAAAGCTTAAAAGCAAATGGATTGAAACCAAATTGGTAAGTTCATTTTTATTGCAAATATCGAATTCGTTCCGTCATACTGTTTCAAAATGGAGCCCGTTTGAAAATTTTAAAACTTCATAACTCCTTTAATTTTAGGTCATATTATAAAAAGATAAAATTATTTTTGATTTTGGTTTAAAAAAAACTTGAACAGTTGTTGAAAAAGTTATTGAGTATTTTAAATGGCATGATATTGTACGTCACGAAGATTGAACCGAACATTGCTGCACTAGGAAAATCACATCATGCTCAGGTTTTTTATTACCTTTCAATTTTAATTGTATTTCAATATGCAGGCTTTTTCCGTTTGTATTTTTCTGGTATTTCAATATGCAGTTCATCGTAGCTTCATATCGCACCTGTTTAATTTAAATTGATTTTTAAACAACTCCGCATCTTTTAAAATACTTAGGAGACTTTTTTTTTGTTCTTAGCAGTATGTGTAAAAATAAAAATTGCCTATCGGAACAAAATTCAAAATATTTAAAAATATTTTCTGGTATTAAATTCTAATTATATTTATTTCTTCAGCTTATCTATGCGAACCCCTGGGGATCGCGACCCCCAGGTTGAGAAACCCTGGTTTAGACGTATGTAGGCTATTAAATGGAGGCCACATCGAACTGCACTGAATAGATATGAAACTTTAAGAGTTGTCTTTTTATTTGAAGATTGCACATTTCTATTATCTTGTTTCGTTGATTTTCTGTGACCGATCAAAGTGCACCATGACTTTAGGAACACACTGTATATAAAAATTAACAATGAAATATTGTATTGTGTCTCACCTATGTCACTGTGCAGTATTTTGTCAGTGTGTGAGGTCATGGTTTAATTAAGGTCCAAGATTGTGGACACGGTTGAACCATTGTAAATTAAAGAAAAGCATTTAAAAATACTATTCTTCGCACTAATGATAATGATAATGATTTACCTGTAACCCAAGCGTTTTAGAGTGAAAATTACGTAAATAACAACAGAAATCATGTACTTTAAGAAAGACAAAAGGGAAGCACGGTTGCTCAATGCTAAAATGCATTTTTCTTTTGAAAATTCTCATCCGATCACGGATTGTGACACGTGAATATCATGGTGAACATACACCTTATACGAGGATTTTCTTGATACTCTCCAGTTTACCCCCCTTTATTTTTTTTTTTAAGTCCATCATATGTGTCATTCTCATGCTCACGCATAATTTCGCGCGTCACACACCCTGTTGTTTCCTCTTTATTATACATGTATAAAATGTGTCTCAAAATAACGGACTTTTATGAAACTATTATTTTGCAACCTTGTGCGATACATGGCGTCGTGTAACGCACAAAGCATGTCCTATAGGTATAGTGTTGTAAATAGAAAAAAAAAAACGGTTCGTATTTTTTCAGAAATATACGTTTTTTTAGAAAAAAACATTACCTCTCGTTTTTTTCTAAATTTCGTTTTTTTTAAATAGTCATTTGTAATGCATCTTACGTCTATTTAAGTATGAAATATTTTTATGTAGTTGTAATCACCGTAAAATGCAACATAAATTAAACGCTAGATACTGATACCTACAAATATTTTACAATTTACATGAGTACCATACCTATTAACAATTCGGGTTTCAGCAGTTTTCATCAATATCAACTAAGAAATAAAAGTAGAAATGAAATTTTGTTTTTTCGTCAAAGCAGGCCTTTAATAAGTACGAAAATAATGTCACGAACAGTATAAAATTCCTACAACTTGTCTAAAGGTAAAAACTAATACTAATTTGCCTAATAGTATTTTTCTAAATGTCATATATAAATAATTTGTCGACTAGATATATATGATATGCAGAGCGGCAAGCAACACGTGCATTTGCGTAGAGCGGCAAGCTTGGATGGTCTGGCAAAATCTGTCATAAGTATATTATTTAAATTAAATATTTCTTGTTCGAAACAGACTTCATGATGATGGTAGTTACATTTACTAAGCTGACCTTCTATTTGAATACTACATTCATAAATTATGTTTAGGTTGCATTAGTTTAAGGCCCATGGACAATGCTAAAGCAAATGGTCGAATCAATCCGAGCATAAATTGCTTGATTGTTGTCATATGCAAGAATTCAATTCTCGAACAGTAGTGAATATCTGTTCCATTTAGTAAGTTATCACAGTTTTGATATTAAACTAGTCTGTTTTTGTCAGAAACAAGTTCCTTATCATTGAAGATAGAAACAAGTTTTTTTTTTTAAAAAAAAAAAAAAGGTTAACAGATGTAGAAGAAAAATCAAGAAATAAAGATAAAAGAGCTAGTTGCACTGGAATTGCAAACTGATACATAGAGATTGAAGCTCGGTAGTGAATTCTATAAAAAGGATTACCATCTTTCCTCTGCATGTGTGTTTACTTTATCTTTCACTAACATAATAGATTAATATTTAAAGAAAAAAAACAGACGCAACGGGATTGCATTTTTAGTAAGTATATAAGCCTTTCTGAGTGCGACTGCACTTACCCTCACCTTTGTTGTTCATGCTGGAGTAACATACTTAAAATCATGACTTTTAAGATTTGTTCTTTCTCTAGAAAGGGGGAGGCGGCAAATTATGCCATTGCACGAGGCGACAAATTGATGATATGTATATAAAATACGTGAATATAGGATGACTCAATTTGAAGTAATGCAGGGTGTTTCAAAATTAATATTAGGTTTTTGAAACTTTGTACGCATGTACATGCATTGTTTCTTCTGACTGCCGTTAGAAAGAGCAAGTAGCAAAGATGGAAACTAGAGAGCAAAAAGCTTTTTGTGTTTCAATAAAGACTGAATCTCTACAGTGCAACCGTCTGTGTGAAGAATATTAAGGAGACGCTTGCAACTACGTCTTTATCGTTTGCAGTTGCTATAGGTCTAAAGCCTACAGACTACGGTTTACGTGCCAATTTCACAAGTGAAATATTGCTGCATAACAATGAAGATTTCCTGGATCGTGTCGTCTTTAGTGATAAATCGACATTTCACCTAAGAGCTAATGTGAGCACTCATAATGTTTGCATCTGGCATCTGCAAATCCTCAGGAGATGGTACAGTTGAAACGAGACTCCCCTAAATTGAATGTGTTTTATGCCATATGGCGGAAAGTTTATGGGCCTTTCTCGCCTATCGACTAGATGTGTGCCGTGTGACGAATGAATCTCACATCGAACACTTGTAGCAAAGACTGTTTGAGGTGCTGCTCTTTTACTTGATGCATTGATTATAATTGTACGTAAAATGTAATAAGTACTACGAAGACTTAAATCCCTGATATTTCTTTTGAAACACCCTGCATTTCTCACCAACAGTGTTGGAACTAAGATGTAAAAAGGAAAGAAAATTTTCCTTATAAAGTTATTGTTTACAACGATATTATTATTAGTCGAGACTATAACTACAACAACAACACGAGTTAGTAGTCAAAAAAAAATGTAATCAAATCTATACTCGGTGGCACAGGTGGCCAAAGTGGCACACACGGGTGTGTCACTTGTTTAATCCGCTCCTGTGTGACACTAATTAAGATATCGGGATATTATTTTTGCAAATATGGTTGGACTATAGTTTATCATATTAATTTCTTTTTCTTCTGGTGTCGAATTTCCTTCTCAAATTTCACCCCAGTCAAACATTCGAGAATTTTCTAATTTCGAATTTCCTTTACTTCTTTTTTCCCTGTAGCTTCCTTCGTTGTAGAAAGACATACTTAAGACTTGCCAGGTAGATACCTCAGATAGATACCTAACTGTTGACATCAGTTGGACGGGCCTGCGCGAGTGTTGCCAATTAGGGAAATTAAAATTCTCCTATATTTTAGCAAAAAATTAGAAATTTTTGTTTATAAATCCGTACCTATACGTCCAAGTGCAAGTCAACTTACGCCAATCGCACATTTGTCCTTACATAACAAACACAAGTACAGATCGTTATAATGGGGTAACTAGGGGCGCACGTAAAATTCGTATTTAGGTTCTAACCTTTGATTTTTCTAGTTTTTCCTTACTTTTCTGTTTACCGTAATATATTTTTGGTAATTAGAAGCTTTGTTCCTTAAATATCGCCATAATACTTGTAGGATATATTAGTGGTGTACCAATGTTTAATTTAAGATAGTTTGCGTCTGTTTGGTAGCAGTGTTGCCAGCTACAGAAAATTTTAATTCCAGATTTGAGGAGAAATTTTGGAAAAAAATATATGTTTTATGTCTATTATTTCCCTCTTGTTGGCTATATCGGAACAAACGTACCAGTATCTGAAAGTCTCGTCTTTGCTCTACACAACGCACCATAGAAAGTTTCAATAGGATAATTAGGGGAAGTACAGTTGAGGTTTACAGCAGACCTTGTTCTCTAATTGGAAGGATAACTGTGATTTTTTTAAAGGTAGAATGATATATTTTTTATTGACATACTTACTTTATTAGATATCGTCACAATACTTGTAGGATATATTAGAGGGATACCAAAGCTTATTTTAATATAGTTTGTGTGTGTCTTATAGTACTGTTGCCAGCTACAAAAAAAATTAATTCCAGATTTTAGGGGCAAATTTTGGAAAAAAATCCCTTTTTTATTTCTATTATTTCCTTCTTGTTGACTACATTCGAACAAACGTACCAGTGTCTAACAGCCTCATCCTTAGCCTACACAGTGCACCATAAAAGTTTCACTAGAATAATTAGGGGAAGTACGGTTGAGGTTTATAATAAACCATGTTCTGGAAATGGTAAGAAAATGGTGAATTTCTGAGGTAGAATGAGTTTTTTTTTTTTTTAATTTCATACTTTGTTATATATCGCCATGATATTTGTAGGATATATTCTTGGAGTACTAAGGTTTATTTTCAGATAGTTTTCGTCTGTCTGATGGCAGCGTTTCCAGACAAAACAATTAATTCACGCTATTAGGTGAAAAATTCGGAAAATTTCCCTTTTCCCCTCTATTATTACCCTCTTACTGGCTACATTGAAACAAACGTACCACTACCTGAAAGCTTCCTCTTTGCTCTACAGAACCCACCATAAAAAAGTTTCAATAGGATAATTAGAGAAGCTGTAGCCCCGGCATATTTGATTTTTGCTTCTGAGGCGTAAAAAGTGTCAAAATTTCATGTGTATGACAGAATTTTTTCTTTCCCTCTTTGAATGGAAGCCAGCGACTTCAGGATTTCACTGTACCTTGTCAACACACCAGAGATTTGTTTAGGTGACTTGAACCTATATAGCAGCAGTGGTGCTAGATACAAAAAAAAAAAAAAATGAAATTCGGTTAGGGAATTTTTGTAAATTTTCACCCCTACATTTCCCTCAATAATTTCCCACCCGTTGGCACACTGCAATGCAACTTACACCAAAAAATAGCCACGTCCATTTTGTAAAAGCAAGGCTTTAACCATATCAATCGAATGAATAGTTTTTGAGCAATAAGTCACTAACTGGAAACGCCAAAAGTGGTCTGGGGCCGAAAGGAATAATCACATAATTTTGCTCGTATAGGTACAAAGAAACAAACGATTTGTAAGTTACGAGGGCTTCGACTCAAGTTCTGTTGATTATTTCAATAATCTGCAACATACATCAATAAATAATAGTTGCCAGAAAAAAACAGACATTTGAAAAAAACATAAAAAACGATGTTTTTTATTTAAAAAAACTTCACAGAAAAAAAACTTTTTTTTACAACACTATATAGGTAGCATGACATTCAGTTACCATGGAGCAATGGAACGGTCTCAAAAAGCCCGTTATTTTGAGACACTCTGATTAGGTGTTCCATAAGTCCTTCAGAGATTTTGAAGGTCTGTAACTGAGGAACAAAGTCACAAACATAGCATACGATACCGGTAACATATAAATTATTGAGAAGTAGAGATGCAAGGGCTAGGAAAAAAAACGGCTTTTTTTTTAAAAAAAAAAACTCGGTTTTACTGCTTTGCTTTTTTGCTTGGGAAATTTTCGGCTTTTTAAAAAACCCTGAAAAACAAATTAACATTGGTGGAACAAGACGGTCCTCAAACAACATGGAGCTTAATGAAGATTATACTAATTTATTTGGATTTATCGTACAAATATTTTCACTTCCTCGACTTGCTCGACTAAATACTTTCTATCTCGACTCCCTCGAGTGATTATTTTTACTCTCTCGAGTGAATATTTTTACTCCCTCGACTCCCTCAAGTTAATATTTTTACTCCCTCGACTCCCTCGAGTGATTATTTTTTACTCCCTCGAGCGATTATTATTACTCGACTCCCTCGAGTGAATATTTTTACTCGAACTCCCTGGAGTGATTATTTTTACTCCCTCGTGTCATTATTTTTACTCCCTCGACTCCCTCGATGAAGTCAGGCCCAAAATTTAAAGGTTAACGTATCACAATCAGTACGCCAAAACTGAGGTATTAAGTTACAAATTTAGTATGTAGATATCATTGAAAGTCCAATCCAAGCTAATGGAAGCTACGTAGGCAGTCGATAAATTTTTCCAATTTCTATCAATATATTTACAACCTTGGCTTCTTTATAAAACAACAGACATTCAGGCAAACAGAAATGTAGAATTTGGTTTTGTTGAGTATGTTTAACCTTAACATCCTTACGTAATACCGAGGTTATCAAGGAGAAACGTTTCACTTAAAGTGATATCCAAACCGCTACACATGAAAGAAGGGTTGTGGTTCAACCGAGAATTGAACATTCGACACCTTGATTAAAAGGTGAAAAGGAGAAAAAACTAATGCAGGTGGTTTGATATGTGGAAACGTCAGCATGAAGTTCACATGATTCACATTTTTCGTTCCTTTTATTTTTTGGTTTAAACCAGTTTTTTTAAAAACCAGTTTTTTTAAAAACAGCTGGTATAAACCAAGCAAACCTGAAAGTAAGTATTTCTTTTTTAAAATACACAAATAACTAGCAAAATGTATGTAGTATATTTACTTCAAAATATTAGTATTTTCACTTCAAAATATCCCATATTCTCTTTTTGAAACAAAATAAAATTAAAATAATATATAATAGAAATACTTACATTTATATGATACACTTAAAGGCTGCACATCTAGATCTTTGTTTTGGGTGGTTTTGTATATTCTTGAAATTCTACAGTTAAGTTTTATATAACCACCATCACGGTTTACCCAGTCCTCAAGGTTTCTGAATTTTTAACAAGAGGAATTCAACATATGAAGGGTGTGAGACAAGAACATGGTAACCCACAATTTTACTACTTTAAGAAATTAGAGGTTTTCTGCTGAATGATTTTCCAGTAAGACTATACATGAAGGATTAAACGGACAAGATTAAACGAAGCGGTATCTGTTGCTCTCTATCTAGTGCTGCAAAACTCAGCAATTGAAAATTTGTTGGTTCCCATGTTCTTGCCTTACTCCCTTCATATCATTACGGAAGGCAAGAACTCCCCTCATATCATTCCCCCCCCCCAAAAAAAACCTATGGAATATATTTAAGTCAAACACAACTGCATATCAAACATGACTGAGTGGTTAGCTTTTCTGCTTCTGTCGGGAAGTCCGGGATTCAACCCAGCATTCGACCATTCTGACAGAAGTTTTTCTTCATTCCATCTGTGAATGTAGAAATAGTGCGTGTACTGTGAGTCGTGGCCGATTTCCTTTCATTTTGCTTTTAAATCGTTGTTATTACTAATTACCAGCAGTGACGGTTTTGCAAAGGTTAGGGTGGGGAGGTCTTTCGGACTGAAGCCTGTTCCCCAAAATTACAGAATGTCTAAAACAAGCGAAATATCTATTAGCATGCACGCCGACAACGTGGGGGCTCCGGCACCCACACAAACAATCTTGTGGGGGCGTCGCCCCCGCAAGATTTTTAGTTTGGACCCGGGGTTTGAACCCGTTTCTATTGCGTTTAAGTCAGCTGTGTTACCGACTGAGCTAGGACAGCTCAGACTTATCCTTATAGTACCGGTATATTTTACTTTATCACAGCACAGGCCTTTATGACAGTGTTCATAAAAGATTTTAACTAAAATCAATCAAACATCAAGACTGACCTGTAAACATATAGGTTACCGCCATTGATATGCACGCACATGAATTTTGGAAAGTCGGCGTCGTTGTCTATTAGTTATTCCTCTACTCATAAACTGTAAGCTCCTCTGAAATAAAAATTAGGAATTTTTAGAAAAACGAAACATTAGTAAGAAAAACCCCTCCCAAAATACTTTTCTAAATCCGCCACTGATTCTCAGTATAAATGATCTTCAAGGTTGTATCCGGAAGATTATTGCTAAATGTATAAACGAAACTTAATATTAGTTATGCCTGTACTCATAAACTTCAAGCTCCTCCCAAATAAAAATTAGGGAATTTTAGAAAAACGAAACAATCAGAGAAACCCCTCTGAAAGTACTTTTCTAAATCCGCTACTGATTATTTGTATAAAATGGTATTTAAGGTTGTATCCGGAAAATTATTGCTAAATCATTGCACAGCTACAATAACAGAAATGTGGAAGTACAATTTGACGGATATATTGAAAACCGTACGCTTTGATGGTTATATAGGGAAATGTAAGTTTAACTTTTGCGCTAGAAGCTAGATTACTAGCTTAGAAATGAAACACGGATGACAAACTGAAATGATCCAGAGAAGAAAAAAATGTCGATAACTCAAAAGTTAAAGTTAAATAGCCTCTAAAATTGCCTTCAAATACTACATTCTTTATGTTTGCTTTAATTCGCAAAACATGTGCTCCATCCATCTTGATAGTGAATTCCAGAGCGAAATATGGCATTTAGGTCATGGAAATCTTATCTATAGAAATAGAGTATACTACAAGAAAGCTATTTAGACAGAAAAATCATGAAAATGAAAAAAAGCCAAAATTTCCAAAATTCTTTTTTTTTTTTTCCAAACAGCCGGCTTTTTATGTGAAAGAAACCATCGATTCAAAAAAGCCGGGCTTTTTGCATCTCTAATGAGAAGTCTAAATAACTAAGATTTTAACATCATATAAATGTTCTAAGCCTCTGTATTTCCTTCTTCGTTGACTGTAAACATCAATTCTGAAACCTAGCTCTTGTCACACCTTACACATCACCTTTGATGGTACTAATTGTAGCCATGACTTTTTTCGAATATTTTGTAAATGTAAGTAAGAGGCACGTAAACATAAATGCAAAGGAAAAACTAACGTGGAATGAGATCGGGTTATCTGGGAGGCGGAATCTTCATTGGACATACGTCTGATCCAGCGTTGAGGTAAAGTGGTACATAGGTAATGATGAACTTCCAAATGTGGTGTAGCTCTGTCCTGTTGTAATTGAAAATTGTCACTATCTTCGT